>NC_072427.2:58954000-60294500 GCF_028878055.3 Symphalangus syndactylus | reverse complement strand
GAATAGACTGAGTGGAGGAAAGAATCTCAGAGTTTGAAGACGATCTTTCTGAAATAACACAGGCAGATAAGAATAGAGAAAAAAGAATAAAAAGGAATGAACAAAACCTCCAAGAATTATGGAATTATGTTAAGAGACCAAACTAATTACTGATCAGGGGTACCCATAAAAGACAGGGAGAATGGAACCAAGTTGGAAAATATACTTCAGAATATCCTCCAGGAGAACTTCCCCAACCTAGGAAGACAGGCCAACATTCAAATTCAGGAAATGCAGAGAACAACAGTAAGATACTCCATGAGAAGATCAGTCCAAAGTCACATAATCTTCAGATTCTCCAAGTTCAAAATGAAAGAAAAAATGTCAAGGGCAGCCAGAGAGAAAGGCCAGGTCACCTACAAAGGGAAGCCCATCAAACTAACACAGACCTCTCAGTGGAAACCCCACAAGCCAGAAGAGATTGGGGCAAATATTCAACATTCTTACAGGAAAGAATTTCCAACCCAGAATTTTATATCCAGCCAAACTAAGCTTCATAAGCAAAGGAGAAATAAGATTCTTTTCAGACAAACACATGCTAAGAGAATTTGTCACTACCAGGTTTGCCTTGCAAAAGCTCCTGAAGGATGTATTAAATACAGAAAGAAAAAACTCTTACCAGCCGCTACAAAAACACACTGAAGTACACAAACTAGTGACACTATGAAGCAACCACCTAAACAAGCCTGCAAAATAACCAGCTAGCATCATGATGACAGGATCAAATTCATACATAACAATACTAACCTTAAATGTAAATGGACTAAATACCCTAATTTAAAGACACAGAATGGCAAGTTGGACCAACAGCCAAGACCCATCAATGTGCTGTCTTCAAGAGATCCATCTCACCTACAAAAACACAAATAGGCTCAAAATAAAGGAATGGAGGAAAATTTACCAAGTAAATGGAAAACCAAAAAACTCAGGGGTTGCAATCCTAGTTTCTAAAAAAACAGACTTTAAACCAACAAAGATCAAAAAACACAAAGAAGGGCATTACATAATGGTAAAGCGTTTGATTCAACGAGAAAATCTAACTGTGCTAAACATATATGCACCCAACAAAGGGGCATCCAGATTCATAAAGCAATTTGTTAGAGACTTTCAAAGAGACAGATTCCCACACAATAATAGTGGGAGACTTTAACACCCCACTGACAGTATTACACAGATCATTGAGACAGAAAATGAACAATGATATCCAGGACCTGAACTCAGCTGTGGACTAAGTGGACTTGATAGATATCTACAAAACTCTTCACCTAAAAACAACAGAATGTACATCTTGTTGTATTGTACAACACTTACTCTAAAGTGGATCACATAATCGGAAGTAAAACACCCCTCAGCAAATTCAAAAGAACTGAAGTCATAACAAACAGTCTCTCCAACCACAGCACAATCAAATTAGAACTTGAGATTAAGAAATTTACTCAAAACCACACACAACTACATGGATATTGCACAACCTGCTCCTGAATGACTCTTGGATAAGTAATGAAATTAGGCTGGACGTGGTGGCTGACACCTGTAATCCTAGCACTTTGGGAGGTCAAGGCAGGCAGATGACCTGAAGTTAGGAGTTCGAGACCAGGCTGGCCAACATGATGAAACTCTATTTCTACTAAAAATACAAAAATTAGCCAGGCGTGGTGGCACATGCCTATAATCCCAGCTACTCGGGAGGCTGAAGCAGGAGAATTGCTTGAATCCAGGAGGCAGAGGTTGCAGTGAGTCGAGATCACGCCACTGCACTCCAGCCTGGGTGACAGAGCGAACCTCCATCTCAAATAATAATAATAACAACAATAATAATAATGAATTTAAGGCAGAAATGAAGAAGTTCTTTGAAACTAATGAGAACAAACAGACAATGTATCAGAATCTCTGGGATGCAGCTAAAACTGTTAAGAGGGAAATTTATATATATATATATATATATATATATTTTTTATTATACTTTAAGTTCTAGGGTACATATGCACAATGTGCAGGTTTGTTACATATGTATGCATGTGCCATGTTGGTGTGCTGCACCCATTAACTCGTCATTTACATTAGATATATCTGCTAATGCTATCCCTCCCCTGGACCCCCACCCCACAACAAGCCCCAGTGTGTGATGTTCCCCTTCCTGTGTCCAAGTGTTCTCATTGTTCAATTCCCACCTATGAGTGAGAACATGCAGTGTTTGGTTTTTTGTCCTTGTGATAGTTTGCTGAGAATGATGGTTTCCACCTTCATCCATGTCCCTACAAAGGATATGAACTCATCATTTTTTATGACTGCATAGTATTCCATGGTGTATATGTGTCACATTTTCTTAATCCAGTCTATCATTGTTGGACATTTGAGTTGGTTCCAAGTCTTTGCTATTGTGAATAGTGCTGCAATAAACATACGTGTGCATGTATCTTTATGGCAGCATGATTTATATTCCTTTGGGTATATACCCAGTAATGGAATGGCTGGGTCAAATGGTATTTCTAGTTCTAGATCCCTGAGGAATCGCCACACTGACTTCCACAATGGTTGAACTAGTTTACAGTCCCACCAACAGTGTAAAAGTGTTCCTATTTCTCCACATCCTCTCCAGCACCTGTTGTTTCCTGACTTTTTAATGGTCACCATTCTAAGTGGTGTGAGATGATATCTCATTGTGGTTTTGATTTGCATTTCTCTGATGGCCAGTGATGACGAGCATTTTTTCAGTGTCTGATGGCTGCATAAATGTCTTCTTTTGAGAAGTGTCTGTTCATATCCTTTGCCCTCTTTTTCATGGAGTTGTTTGTTTTTTTCTTATAAATGTGTTTGAGTTCTTTGTAGATTCTGGATATTAGCCCTTTGTCAGATGAGTAGGTTGCAAAAATTTTCTCCCATTCTGTAGGTTGCCTGTTCACTCTGATGATAGTTTCTTTCACTGTGCAGAAGCTCTTTAGTTTAATTAGATGCCATTTGTCAATTTTGGCTTTTGTTGCCATTGCTTTTGGTGTTTTAGACATAAAGTCCTTGCCCATGCCTATGTCCTGAATGGTATTGCCTAGGTTTTCTTCTAGAGTTTTTATGGTTTTAGGTCTAACATTTAAGTCTTTAATCTATCTTGAATTAATTTTTGTATAGGTGTAAGGAAGGGATCCAGTTTCAGCTTTCTACATATGGCTAGCCAGTTTTCCCAGCACCATTTATTAAATAGAGAATCCTTTCCCCATTTCTTGTTTTTGTCAGATTTGTCAAAGATCAGATGGCTGTAGATATGTGGCATTATTTCTGAGGGCTCTGTTCTGTTCCATTGGTCTATATCTCTGTTTTGGTACCAGTAGCATGCTGTTTTGGTACCAGTAGCATGCTGTTTTGGTTACTGTAGCCTTGTAGTATAGTTTGAAGTCAGGTAGTGTGATGCCTCCAGCTTTGTTCTTTTGGCTTAGGATTGACTTGGCAATGCGGGCTCTTTTTTGGTTCCATATGAACTTTCAAGTAGTTTTTTCCAATTCTGTGAAGAAAGTCATTGGTAGCTTGATGGGGATGGCATTGAATCTATAAATTACCCTGGGCAGTATGGCCATTTTCACGATATTGATTCTTCCTATCCATGAGCATGGAATGTTCTTCCATTTGTTTGTATCCTCTTTTATTTCATTGAGCAGTGGTTTGTAGTTCTCCTTGAAGAGGTCCCTCACATCCCTTATAAGTTGGACTCCTAGGTATTTTTTTCTCTTTGAAGCAATTGTGAATGGGAGTTCACTCATGATTTGGCTCTCTGTTTGTCTGTTATTGGTGTATAAGAATGCTTGTGATTTTTGCACATTGATTTTGTATCCTGAGACTTTGCTGAAGCTGCTTATCAGCTTAAGGAGGTTTTGGGCTGAGACGGTGGGCTTTTCTAGATATACAATCATGTCATCTGCAAACAGGGACAATTTGACTTCTTCTTTTCCTAATTGAATACCCTTTATTTCCTTCTCCTGCCTAATTGCCCTGGCCAGAACTTCCAACACTATGTTGAATAGGAGTGGTGACAGAGGGCATCCCTGTCTTGTGCCAGTTTTCAAAGGGAATGCTTCCCGTTTTTGTCCATTCAGTATGATATTGGCTGTGGGTTTGTCATAGATAGCTCTTATTATTTTGAGATACGTCCCATCAATACCTAATTTATTGAGAGTTTTTAGCATGAAGGTTGTTGAATTTTGTCAAAGGCCTTTTCTGCATCTATTGAGATAATCATGTGGTTTTTGTCCTTGGTTCTGTTTATATGCTGGATTATGTTTATTAATTTGCGTATGTTGAGCCAGCCTTGCATCCCAGGGATGAAGCCCACTTCATCATGGTGGATAAGCTTTTTGATATGCTGCTGGATTCGGTTTGCCAGTATTTTATTGAGGATTTTTGTATCAATGTTCATCAGGGATATTGGTCTAAAATTCTCTTTTTTTATTGTGTCTCTGCCAGGCTTTGGTATCAGGATGATGCTGACCTCATAAAATGAGTTAGGGAGGATTCCCTCTTTTTCTGTTGATTGGAATAGTTTCAGAAGGAATGGTACCAGCTCCTCCTTGTACCTCTGGTAGAATTTAGCTGTGAATCCATCTTGTCCTGGACTTTTTTTGGTTGGTAAGCTATTAATTATTGCCTCAATTTCAGAACCTGTTATTGGTCTATTCAGAGATTCAACTTCTTCCTGGTTTAGTCTTGGGAGGGTGTATGTGTTGAGGAATTTATCCATTTCTTCTAGATTTTCTCGTCTATTTGAGTAATGGTGTTTATAGTATTCTCTGTAGTTTGTGTTTCTGTGGGATGGATGGTATATCCCCTTTATCATTTTTTATTGCGCCTATTTGATTCTTCTCTCTTTTCTTCTTTATTAGTCTTGCTAGCAGTCTATCAATTTTGTTGATCTTTTCAAAAAAAACCACCTCCTGGATTCATTGAGTGTTTTGAAGGGTTTTTTGTTTCTCTATTTCCTTCAATTCTGCTCTGATTTTAGTTATTTCTTGCCTTCTGCTAGCTTTTGAATGTGTTTGCTCGTGCTTCTCTAGTTCTTTTAATTGTGATGTTAGGGTGTGAATTTTAGATCTTTCCTGCTTTCTCTTGTGGGCATTTAGTGCTATAAATTTCCCTCTACACACTGCTTTGAATGTGTCCCAGAGATTCTGGTATGTTGTGTCTTTGTTCTCGTTGGTTTCAAAGAACATCTTTATTTCTGCCTTCATTTCGTTATGTACCCAGTAGTCATTTAGGAGCAAGTTGTTCAGTTTCCATGTAGTTGAGTGGTTTTGAGTGAGTTTCTTAATCCTGAGTTCTAGTTTGATTGCACTGTGGTCTGAGAGATAGTTTGTTATAATTTCTGTTCTTTTACATTTGCTGAGGACTGCTTTACTTCCAACTATGTGGTCAGTTTTGGAATGGGTGTGGTGTGGTGCTGAGAAGAATGTATATTCTGTTGATTTGGGGTGGAGAGTTCTGTAGATGTCTATTAGGTCCGCTTGGTGCAGAGCTGAATTCAATTCCTGGATATCCTTGTTAACTTTCTGTCTCATTGATCTGTCTAATGTTGACAGTGGGGTGTTAACACCTCCCATTATTATTGTGTGGGAGTTTAAGTCTCTTTGTAGGTCTCTAAGGACTTGCTTTATGAATCTGGGTGCTCCTGTATTGCATATATATTTAGGATAGTTAGCTCTTCTTGTTGAATGCATCCCTTTACCATTCTGTGATGGCCTTCTTTGTCTCATTTGATCTTTGTTGGTTTAAAGTCTTTTTTATCAGAGACTAGGATTGCAACCCCTGCCTTTTTTTGTTTTCATTTGCTTGGTAGATCTTCCTCCATCCCTTTATTTTGAGCCTATGTGTGTCTCTGCACATGAGATGGGTTTCCTGAATACAGCGCCCTGATGGGTCTTGACTCTTTATCCAATTTGCCAGTCTGTATCTTCTAATTGGAGCATTTAGCCCATTTACATTTAAGATTAATATTGTTATGTGTGAATTTGATCCTGTCATTATGATGTTAGCTGGTTATTTTGCTCGTTAGTTGATGCAGTTTCTTCCTAGCCTCGATGGTCTTTACAACTTGGCATGTTTTTGCAGTGGCTGGTACCAGTTGTTCCTTGCCATGTGTAGTGCTTCCTTCAGGAGCTCTTTTAGGGCAGGCCTGGTGGTGACAAAATCTCTCAGCATTTGCTTGTCTGTAGAGGATTTTATTTCTCCTTCACTTATGAAGTTTAGTTTGGCTGGATATGAAATTCCGGGTTGAAAATTCTTTCTTTAAGAATGTTGAATATTGGCCCCCACTCTCTTCTGGCTTGTAGAATTTCTGCCGAGAGATCAGCTGTTAGTCTGATGGGCTTCCCCTTTTGGGTAACTCGACCTTTCTCCCTGGCTGCCCTTAACATTTTTTCCTTCATTTCAACTTTGGTGAGTCTTACAATTATATGTTTTGGGGTTGCTCTTCTTGAGGAGTATCTTTGTGGCCTTCTCTGTATTTCCTGAAGTTGAATGTTGACCTGCCTTGCTAGGTTGGGGAAGTTCTCCTGGGTAATATCCTGCAGAGTGTTTTCCAACTGGGTTCCATTCTCCCCATCACTTTCAGGTACACCAATCAGACGTAGATTTCGTGTTTTCACATAGTCCCATATTTCTTGGAGGCTTTGTTCATTTCTTTTTATTCTTTTTTCTCTAAACTTCTCTTCTTGCTTCATTTCATTCATTTGATCTTCAATCACTGATACCGTTTCTTCCAGTTGATCGAATCGGCTACTGAAGCTTGTGCATTCGTCACGTAGTTCTTGTGCCATGGTTTTCAGCTCCATTGGGTCCTTTAAGGACTTCCCTTCATTGGTTATTCTAGTTAGCCATTGGTCTAATCTTTTTTCAAGGTTTTTAACTTCCTTGTGATGGGATCAAACTTCCTCCTTTAGCTCGGAGTAGTTTGATCTTCTGAAGCCTTCTTCTCCCCACGCTTCAAAGTCATTCTCCATCCAGCTTTGTTCTGTTGCTGGTGAGGAGCTGCTTTCCTTTGGAGGAGCAGAGGTGCTCTGATTTTTAGAGTTTCTAGTTTTTCTCCTCTGGTTTTTCCCCATCTTTGTGGTTTTATCTACCTTTGGTCTTTTATGATGGTGACGTACAGATGGGGTTTTGGTGTGGATGTCCTTTCTGTTTGTTAATTTTCCTTTTAACAGTCAGGACCCTCAGCTGCAGGTCTGTTGGAGTTTGCTGGAGGTCCACTCCAGACACTGTTTGCCTGGGTATCAACAGTGGATGCTGCAGAACAGCGAATATTGCTGAACAGCAAATGTTGCTGTCTTATTGTTCCTCTGGAGGTTTTGTCTCAGAGGGGTACCCGGCCGTGTGAGGTGTCAGTCTGCCCCTACTGGGGGGTGCCTCCCAGATAGGCTACTCAGGGGTCAGGGACCCACTTGAGGAGGCAGTCTGTCCGTTCTCAGATCTCAAACTCTGTACTGGGAGAACCACTACTCTCTTCAAAGCTGTCAGACAGGGACATTTAAGTCTGCAGAGGTTTCTGCTGCCTTTTGTTTGGCTATGCCCTTCCCCCAAAGGTAGAGTCTACAAAGGCAGGCAGGCCTCTTTGAGCTGCCGTGGGCTCCACCCAGTTCAAGCTTCCCAGCCAATTTGTTTACCTACTCAAGCCTCAGCAATGGCGGGTGCCCCTCCCCCAACCTCACTGCTGCCTTGCAGTTTGATCTCAGACTGTTGTGCTAGCAATAAGCCAGGCTCCGTGGGCATGGGACCCTCCGAGCCAGGCTCAGGATATAATCTCCTGATATGCCATTTGCTAAGACCATTGGAAAAGAGCAGTACTAGGGTGGGAGTGACCCGATTTTCCAGGTGCCTTCTGTCACAGCTTTGCTTGGCTATGAAAGGGAATTCCCTGACCCCTTGTGCTTCCCAGGTGAGGCGATGCCTCACCCTGCTTCGGCTCAGGCTCAGTGCACTGCACCCACTGTCCTGCACCCACTTTCCGACACTCCCCAGTGAGATGAACCCGGTACCTCAGTTAGAAATGCAGAAATCACCCATCTTCTGCGTCGCTCACACTGGGAGCTGTAGACTGGAGCTGTTCCTATCAGAATTTTATATTATTACACTAAATGCCTACATCAAATAGCTAGAAAGATCTCAGGTTAACAACCTAACATCACAAAAAAAAAAAAAAAAAAAAGAGAGAATCAAGTGCAAACAAACCCCAAAGCTAGCAGAAGACAAGAAATAACTAAAATCAGAGCTTAACTGAAGGAGATAGAGACACAAAACCCTTCAAAAAAATCAATGAATCTGGAAGATTTTTTTTAATTAATAAAACATTTAGATCACTAGCTAGACTAATAAAGAAGAAAAAAAAGAAGAATGAAACAAACAAAATCAGAAATGATAAGGGGGATATCACCACTCACCCCACAGAAATACAAACAACCATCAGAGAATAATATAAATACCTCTATGAACATAAACTAGAAAATCTAAAGAAACAGATAAATTCCTGAACATACACCCTTCCAAAACTGAACCAGAAAAAAAATTGATTCTCTGAATAGACCAATAACGAGTTTTGAAATTAAGGCAGTAATAAGTAGCCTACCAACCCAAAAAATCCCATGTCCAGATGAATTCACAGCTGAATTCTACCAGAGGTACGAAGAAGAGCTGATACCATTTCTGCTGAAACTATTCCAAAAAATTGAAAAGGAGGGTCTCCTTTCTAACTCATTCTGTGAGGTCAGCATCATCCTTATACCAAAACCTGGCAGAGATACAACAACAACAAAAACCTCAGGCCAATATCCTTGATGAACATCAATGCAAAAATCCTCAATTAAATACTGGCAACCCAAACCCAGCAGCACATCAAAAGTTTATCCACCATGATCAAGTTGGCTTCATCCCGGGATGCAAGTTTGATTCAACACGTACAAATCAGTAAATGGGATTTATCACATAAACAGAACTAAAGACAAAACCACATGATTATCTCAATAGTACAAAAAGAGACTTCAATAAAATTCAACATCTCTTCATGTTAAAAACTCAATAAACTAGGTATTGAAGGAATATACCTCAAAATAATAAGAGTCATACATGATAAACCCACAACCAATATCATATTAAATGGGCAAAAGCTGGAAACATTCCCTATGAAAACCAGCATAACACAATGATGCCCTGTCTCACCACTCCTGTTCAACATAGTATTGAAACTTCTGGCCAGGGAAATCAGGTAAGAGAAAGAATTAAACGGTGTTCAAATAGGAAGAGAAGAAGTCAAATTATCTTTGTTTGCAGATGACATAATCCTATATCTAGAAAACCCCATCATCTCAGCCCAAAAGCTTCTTTTTTTTTTTTTTTTTTTTTTTTGCCTGTATAATCAGGTCTTTATTCAAAAGAAGCTGTCCGAAATGATTTGACCTTTATGGAATAATCAAATTCAAGAGTTTATGCAGCAGGCTTCTTTTCCTCTATAGTAGGTTTCTTTTCTGCAGGCTTCTTTTCAGGGGCTGGTTTCTTGGTAGCTGCTGCCTTTTTTCCCACCAGAGGCTTCTTCTGCTTCTTAACACCAACAGCAGCCTTCTTTCCTTTCTTACCTACCACAGGCTTCTTGCCTGCAACCGCCGCCTTCTCATCTGATTTGGCTTCTAGTGCTGCTGCTGCAGCAGCTGCCTTATCCATCCGGAGCTTGTGATTCCTGGCCTGGCGAAGAATGGTGTTCCGGCGCATGGTCTTTGCATATGGGTTTAGCTTCAACATGATTCTCAAGTTTTTCAGTGGGTTCTTCTTTAGGACTCTGCGATGAATCTTCTTGCTTGGTGCTCGAAGGGCTCTTTGGATCTCTGGGCTTTTCAAGATTCTGCTAAGATCTGTGTTAATCATCTTGTGAATGGGAAGATTATAGTTACTCTTGAGAGAAGCGGCTTTACGCCAAGTGCCATACAATTCATCTAACTTCCGGAAAGCACTTTCAGTCCAAATGCAGAAACGTCCCACATGCCCACCAGGAGCAAGCTTCAAAATGTTCAGCTTGCTTACATTAAGCAGAGTAATTCCAGGGATGTTTCTGAAGGCCTTGATCATACCATTATCCTCATTATAGATGATGCACGGGCCTCTGCGCTGGATACGGCAACGGTTTCTCATTTTGCCTTTGCCAGCTCTCATTCGCTGAGAGGCATAGACCTTTTTGATATCATTCCAGGCTTTAAGTTTCTTAAGGAGCAAAACAGCTTCCTTGGTCTTCTTGTAGCCTTCAACTTTATCTTCGACTACCAAAGGAAGTTCAGGAACTTCCTCAATACGATGACCTTTAGACATGACCAGTGCTGATAGGGCTGAGGCAGCCAGGGCAGAACAGATGGCATATCGTTTTTGGGTTGTGTTCACTCTACGATGCCAACGGCACCAGGTTTTGGTTGGTGCAAACATTCGGCCTCCACGACACATGTTTCCAAAAGCACCCTGGCCAGAGCGGTGAGTCCCACCACCTCGAACTCTGGGAATTCAAGCCACAGCTCTGCCAGTACCCCAAGACTCAGCACTGGTCTGATGACCTGCTAATTCACTGACAGCGTAGGGCTGTCTGTTGTTTTTGCGCAAGTTGGTGTGAACAAAGTTCACAATATCTGGTCGAATAGGAGCCTTGAATACAGCAGGCAAAGTGACATTTTTGCCAGATGACTCCCCTTTTTCGGACTACATCGATATCAGTGGGCAAGCACACGCCATGGCAGAGAGATGACACAGCCGTGCTACTTTCAGCCCGGATGCTGCCACAGGAAAAAAAAAGCCAAAAGCTTCTTAAGCTGATAAGCAACTTCAGCAAAGTCTTAGGATATAAAATCAGTGTGCAAAAATTGCTGACATTCCTATACACCAACAACAGGCAAGCAGAGAGTTAAATCATGAATGAACTCCCATTCACAATTGCTACAAAAAGAATAAAATACCTTGAAATACAGCTAGCAAGGGAAGTGAAGAATCTCTTCAAGAAAAACTAGAAACTACTGCTCAAAGAAATCAGAGAGGACACAAATGGATAAAGATTCAATGCTCATGGATAGGAAGAAACAATATCATGAACTGGTCATAGTACCCAAAGTAATTTATAGATTCAGTTCTATTCCCATTAAACTACCATTGACATTCTTCACAGAATTAGAAGAAACTATTTAAAAATTCATATTGAACCAAAAAAGAGGCCAAAGAGCCAAGACAATCATAAGCAAAAAGAACAAAGCTGGAGGCATTGTGCTATACAACTTCCAACTATACTACAAGACCACAGTAACCAAAACAGCATGGGACTGGTACAAGAACAGACACATAGACCAATGGAATCAAACAGAGAACTCAGAAATAAGACTGCACACCTACAACTATCTGATCTTTGACAAAAACAAGCAATGGGGAAAGCATTCCCTATTTAATAAATGATGCTGGGAGAACTGGCTAGCCATATGTGGAAAATTGAAACTGGACCCCTTCCTTATACCATGTACAAAAACTAACTCAAGATGGATTAATGACTTAAATGCAAAACCCAAAACTATAAAAACCCTTGAAGAAAACCTAGGCAGTATCTTTCAGGACATAGGCATGGGCAAAGTTTTTTTTCTTTTTTTTGAGACGGAGTCTCGCTCTGTCACCCAGGCTGGAGTGCAGTGGCGCAATCTCAGCTCACTGCAAGCTCCGCCTCCCGGGTTCATGCCATTCTCCTGCCTCAGCCTCTCCGAGTAGCTGGGACTACAGGCGCCCGCCACTACGCCCGGCTAATTTTTTGTATTTTTAGTAGAGACGGGGTTTCACCGTGGTCTCGATCTCCTGACCTCGTGATCCGCCCGCCTCAGCCTCCCAAAGTGCTGGGATTACAAGCGTGAGCCACCGCACCCGGCCGAGCAAAGATTTTATGACAAAGATGCCAAAAGCAAAAATTGACAAATGGGATCTAATTAAACCAAAGAGCATAGCAGAAAAATAAAATAAAATAAAAAATAAAAAAACTATCAACAAAGTAAACAGACAACCTACAGAATGGGAGAAAATTTTTGCAATCTATTCATCTGACAAATGCCTAATATACAGAGTCTACAAGGAACTTAAATTTACAGGAAGTAAATAACCCCATTAAAAAATGGGCAAAGGACATGAACAAACACTTATCAAAAGAGGGCATACATGCAGCCAAAAAACATGTAAAAAAGCTCAACATCATTGATCATTAGAGAAATGCAAATCAAAACCACAATGAAATAACATGCCATTCAGAATGGTTATTATTAAAAAGTCAAAAAACAAGAGATACTGGCAAAGTTGTGGAGAAAAAGGAATGCTTTTACACTGTTGGTGAGAATGTAAATTAGTTCAACCATTGTTGAATATGGTTTGGCAATTTCTCAAAGACCTAGAGGCAGAAATACCATTTGATCTAGCAATCCCATTACTGAGTATATACCCAAAGGAATATAAATTATTATAAAGATACATGCACACATAGGTTCATTGCAGCACAATTCACAATAGCAAAGACATGGAATCAGCCTAAATGCCCATCAGTGAAAGACTGGATAAAGAAAATCTGGTATATATACACCGTGGAATACTGTGCAGCCATAAAAAAAGAACAAAATCTTTTCCTTTGCAGGGACATGGATGGTGTTGGAAGCCATTATCCTCAGCAAACTAACATAGGAACAGAAAAACCAAACACTGCATGTTCTTCTTTGTAAGTGGGAGCTGAATGATGAGAACACATGGACACGTGGTAGGGAACAACACACACATGGGCCTATTGGGGGCATGGGGTAGGGGTAGGGAAAGCATTAGGAAGAATACCTAATGGATGCAGCACTTAATACCTAGGTGATGGGATGATCTGTGCAGCAAACCACCATGGCACACATTTACCTATGTTACAAACCTACACATCCTGCACATTTACCCCTGAACTTAAAATAAAAGTTGAAGAAAAGAAAAAAAGAAATGACTTTGAAAAACTAGAAGAAAATGTACTTTATTTTGCTATCATAATATACAAATTTATCTTCAAGCTATATTTTTGGGTATGTACCTATTTTAAACCAAACTTAATTAGAAATTCAAGGGTATTAGAATTAATTGATGCAAGTTGATCTTTAAGGTATCTTTAGATCATTTTTACCTTTTTTAAAAAATGTTTCTTTTTGACCTGAAATTGGCAGAATCTTATGTAAGTATCCTTCCCTCTTCCATTTTTAAATACAAATTTAGAGGACTTTGAAAAATTAAAAATGGACATCTGTGGCCTGTTTGGTGCCCATTAGATCCCTATAGTATTTAGATCTGTGTTTGGTTTTCTGTTCCTATGTTAGCTTGCTGGATAATGGCTTCCAACTCCATCCATGTCCCTGCAAAGGACAAGATCTTGTTCTTCTTTATGGCCGAATAGTATTCCATGAGGTATATGTACCACATTTTCTTTATCCAGTCTATCACTGATGGGCATTTAGGTTGATTCCAAGTCTTTGCTATTGTGAATAGTGCTGCAGTGAACCTATGGGTGTATGTATCTTTATAATAGAATGATTTATATTCCTTCAGGTATATACTCAGTAATGGGACTGCTGGGTCAAACAATATTTCTGCCTCTAGGTCTTTGAGGAATCACCACACTGTCTTCCACAATGGATGACCTAATTTACACTCCCACCCACAGTGTAATATGCAATAACAAATTTAACCTAGAATGAATATAAGTTTAATTTCTTACAGGTATGCTCAGTGCTTTAAGTTTCATCATGTATGTTACTTTGGCCAGTTTTGGACAAGGTTATTAATTTATGTATTAACTAATTTATGTAATTGGAATCATTTATTAATTGTGCTAGCCTATTACTTTCTAATGATGGCCTGACATTGCATGATCAACCTTTTTCCTACTGGAGTATTTTAATTGATGCTTTTTTACTTTGTCTTTTCTTCCTATAATGGCTATATGATATTTTTCCCTTTTCTTTGAGCAATTCATAGCCTAACTGTATGCCTTTTGTAGTATAATACTTTTGCTCCTTTGCATGATTGCAAGATACCAAGTATTCATATCATTGCTGTGTGACTTCTGTTATTTTACATGGTCATTGGCCACATTACATCACCAATATCAATCTGTTAGCCATTCTCAGATATTGGTCTTTTTCATTAATGGATAAACTGCTCACTTTTTTATGTTTTAGTTTCACTAAATTTAAATTGCACTTAACTTATTCAATTTCAGCTTTTTTTTTAGCTTCCTGATTCCCCATTTCTTATTCTGCTCGCTAATCTTTTTCCTTCTTATTTGACATCCTCCCACAAGCTGTGTATGGATAACTGCTCATTTGAAGTGAACTGTATGAGGGTAACATCCTTTCTTTAACAAAGGAAGAGGACTGAAATGAAACTTCACCCCCCATCTGGAAATCTTTGACTCCCCTTCTACAAAATAGTGTATATTTGAATCAGTTATATTTTCTTTATCTCCTTTATTGCTTTGTAGTGTAATTGCACGTGCATGCACATACAATTACAAACTTATTATGACTCCTTACTTCCTAATTTAACAATAACATTAACAATAATTATCGTCACTAATAGTACTGAGCATCTACTTTGAGATAGACACTCTTTTGAGGGCTCCATATGTTTTATATAATGTAATTCTAAATTATCAATTATTGAATATTACTAAGTACTGTCCTTGTCACGATTTTGCACCTGGTAAGTTGCAGAGTGGGAATTCAAACATAGGCATCTGACCCCAAGGCCTGAGCAATTTTAACTGCAGTAATATATGGCCTTTTAAAAAGTACAATTAAGACAATGTGTTCATGATGCCAAAACAACCAGTTGAAAAATGTGGAACTAATCCAAGCCAGATTGTTCTTTATTGAGATAAAAAGGAATAAAACTGATCAAATTATATTACTTTCCATTTAATTCATTTTGTAGTGCAGATGCAATGTGAAAATTGGTTGTCATAAATATTTTTTCTTTCTTTTAGCATCATTGGCTCCTTTTTTCTTTTAACATTCAAATTTATCCTTTTGCCTAATTTTTTCATTAATTTCTTCTGAAAACCCACATACACTCACACACCAAAAATATGATAATTGGAAATGATATTGGATTGGTTATATGAACATGTGAATTATTTTTATAAATTATTTTCTGATATTTTAAAATTTAGGAATAGAATACAAAAACTTTATGTTTATGAAGAGTCTTATCAATTTCCATCCTAGGAGCTGATTCGAAGTAATGTAAGGAGTTTTTGTAGCTGACTTGGCATCTGGAGCACAGGATTTTGGTACTCCCATCGTGTGCTGTTGTCCTATCTATGGTCACAACTACAGTGGTGCCAAACAGTTTTGGACACACTGACAGTGCTCTACCAAAAGCTCCGGGCGTACATTTCTCCATTCGTCTGCCTCAAGGCTTTCTCTGAAGCCAAAGGTGCTCCCTCAGCTCTTGTGTCAGGGAAGATTGGAAGGGTGAGGGACTTGCCACCACCTGCAGGAACCCTCAATAATGGAGACAAGACAGGATATTGAGAATAAAGGCACCAACCTGACATCCTTCGGATGAACAATTTTAGGGCACATTCTACAGAGTTCCTCAGAAAATCCCCAGTAGAATTGATCCTTGGCTGCCCAGATCATTAAACAACTCAATAGCATTATTGACTTTTCCTTCCCTGTCTCATTCTTCACACTCTGCTTTCTGGAATTCATCTTTCAGAAAAATTACCAACATCCAAGTTCAAATGTTAGACTCTCTTTTGGGACAACCCAAACAAAGATAGGAATTTAAAATTAAATCTTCCAATAACTTATAGCACTCAGTGTTCTTCTAAATCCTGCATTTTAATTTCAAATTTTCAATGGTACTCTAAAAATCTTTTTAGCCCTATGTACATGTTATGTAGTAGCGTGATTTATCTGTTTCAGGGAGATGATAGATTTATGTATACCTGAAATGTACATTTAAATGCTTCAAATCTATATTTTAATGTAAAAACTCTTGAACTTTGAGATCATTTAAACAGCATTTGTTACTGTATGTTTATCTTCTCTAACTATGCATAGTTCACTTATTAAAACCCAGTGATAAAGGAAGGGACATATTTCCTTAACTTGACATTTCATTCTACAGGCTGTTATTTTTTCCAGGAATTCTGTTTTATGGGACTATATTAGGAAAGTGTTTATTTGACATCTGTCATTATAGGTCTCATTTACTGTTTTCTTTATTTTATCTTACTCTTCAAGGTCAAAAACCAATGTATTCAAGAAAACCTCCCACCAGTTACCAGTGGACTAGCAGCATCTGAGCCACGTTTCTCTCATTCAGTGGAGAAAGCATGTTACATGCAGCTGCTTAAGCCTTTTCTTTTCTCCAAGGTGCTAATTTAGTTAGTATTTAGTAAGAAAATTGCTTTTAAAAACAGAAAATAAATTAACAGGTTTATTTTTCTTTATGTTTATTCTTCCCAAAACCTGAATCTATAAATGTCTGGTCTTAAATGATGTTTAATGATTAGCATTGACTGTCTGGTGATATGTATTTATTTAGAAATTCAAAAACATCAAGGTTGTAGAGAGAAAAAGTAAAACCTGTGGATTTGAATTGTGTCAGAAATGTATTCTAAAGCTTTATGCAAGTAACCAAGGCTCCTTTCTATAGTCAGGTCTCAGACGCATACGTGTATGTATGCCGGGTAGGTTGTCTGCTTCCTAAAGTACTTTTGCTAACACCATAATTTTAAATTAAGTTTTTCAGAAAGCTGTTCCTGCTGTACATTTTGGCATCTAAGATTAGGTCAGTGGCCATAAATCTCATTTATGTACTTAATGCAAAGGAGATATTGCTGTCTTGGGAATCATGGGAGCCAGATTCCTTACTTTGCCCCTCTTACAAGATATTGACATATAAAACAAAATGCTTCCATTTTGTTTTGCATCTTTCTTCATTTAAAACTTTAAATAAAGAATGTTTATGCAGGGTTCTTTTTCATTCATAAAAATGGAAATCACCCTTAGTGTCTGCATGAGTAGGTTTGTATTCTTGTTCACGTATTCGCATGATTGATTGGCCCATAAAATCTTTACATTTGGCTTGTGCAGCTGAGTTCATGGCTGAATACGGAATGATAAAGGAGCTTTAGCATTTTGTAGAAAGCAAAGAAATCATGCCTTCTAGATGGCCCTTAAGCTAGCTTTTAACTGCCTGGAAATCAAGTAGAAATATATAATCAAACTTGTCATTAAAACACAGTGTTTACTGTAAATCTTTGGGGCATAATCTGTAAATTAATGCAAAAAATTCTCTAGTATTTGTTTGGTTGTCATTATATTTGCATGGAAATCTGCCAGTCCAAACATACATTTTTTTAACCTTTCTATCCATCGGAAGTTAAAATAGAAATGATGGATTGTGTCACTGACCAGTCCAGCAGCCTATTTCTTTCAACACATTACTGTGTATTTACTGTTTTAGCTATATTGTTTTCAATTTCTGGCAAATAGTCAGTTTTTGATCCTTGGTAGAAAATGTCAGTGCTCACATTTCCTGTGGGGTTTTGGCCTTTTTGTGAAAAGGTAGGGGAGAGCTAAGTGAATTACAATGCTGTCATCTGAAGAAACCACAATGTATTTCTTTGCCAAATTTTAGCAAGAACAGAACTGATCATCTGCTTGTACAAGCCTTTCCTTGAACCCTACCAGCAGTTCACTCAGGCTTCTCTGCCTGTTCTCTTTCATGCTGTGAGAATGTAGCATACAGAAGTCCTTTTAACCTTCCCTTTGCAAGGTTAATTGATTTCGTTAACCACAAGGAAGATAAATTTTGTCAAAGGAATTTAGAAATCTAAATTTAGAAATTCAGGTATTTAGAATTTCACAACTAAGCTTAAATAATATTAAAATTAAAATAAGTTGCCTCAATGCAAATAGTTTATGGAGAATGCTTGTCTTTTATTAATTTATTGAAAACTGGCACCTCTCTCATCCACAACTCTATTTCCCTGCATTCTATATATACACAAATGCTATCTGCTACTACCAGATACATTTGTGTATAATAATCTTAGAAATCAATACATTCTGAGTATTAATAATAGCTAATACACATTGTAATTATCTGGTATTATAGATTATCATGCTTAAGTGTACCTCAATCACCATGAGTCTGTATCTTCTAATATCTTTTACTGACTGATATGGTTTGGTTCTGTGTCTCCACCCAAATCTCATCTTGAATTGTACTCCCATAATTCCCATGTGGGAGGGACCCAGTGGGAGATAATTGAATCATGGGGGCAGTTTCCCCCATACTGTTCTTGCGGTAGTGAATAAGTCTTAAGAGATCTGATGATTTTATCAGGGGTTTCCACTTTTGCATCTTCCTCATTCTCTCTCTGCCTGCTGCCACCCATGTAAGATGGGAGCTGCTCCTCCTCGCTTTCCACCATGATTGTGAGGCTTCCCCAGACACGTGGAGCCGTAAGTCCAATTAAACCTCTTTCTTTTGTAAACTGCCCAGTCTCGGGCAACTTATCAGCAGCATGAATGGACTAATACACTGACCCATAAGGAAGTGTCTTTGTTTGGACTAATGACATTATTTTCCTACCTATTTGGAACAACTCATTTAAAAATTCTCAATATTAAGAATTGTGACAACAATTCTTCTTTAGTTTTACATAACTTCACGTTATCTTCTTAGATAAATAATTTGAGTCTTTATTTCCTCTTAGTACCTTGTTCTCTTATCACCTTTTCTTTGATCAGCCATATCCAGTCTTTCCATAACATTATTTAGCAATACTTTCAAAGCATCTACTCTGTGTCAAGTACTATGCTAGTTGCTGGATTTAGTACAGAGAATAAAATAGACATTTTCTGTACTCACAACGTTTAGAGTCTAGCGGGGAAAATACATGTAATTATACAAAGTAGAGGAGAGAGAGAGAGACAAAAAGGGAAAGAGAAAGAAATACACCTAACTCAGATTTTTGCATTCCAGGTGTCAAAGGGGTTACCAGGTGAAGACGGCAGAAAGAAGGAGAAAAATGGGGCCTGTCAGGGATAATTAATAGCATTTTAAAGCCTAGGAGCAAGAGAAAGTATGATGACACAGAGGATCTGAAAAGAGTGGTAGAGGCTGTGATAGACTCTACCTTTTCACAATGAGGAAATATGGAGCTCATTAATTTATATATATATAGATAAGTTATATATATATATATAAATATATATATATAAGTTTGCCTGACTTCGTCCAAGTGCATGGAAGTTTTGATGGTTCATGTTGCAGTGAAGATGAGTGAACTAAACAGGGAAGCTCTTACGTTGTAGAGGAGTTTAAATAAACAAGGTACAGTCGTAGCATTATGCTGTTATAGCTGGAGGGTTTGCAATGTATTTGATCAGGAGTTAAGCAAATAACTAAAGAGTCAAGTGGTCATGGTATAAGTTGGTAAGTTTTGATATGGTGAGGTAGAGAGTCAAACTAGAGAGGGGCTGCTCAGTCTGATGTTACTCAAAATACTCTATTTATCTAACAAAGCATGGGCTTAAAACCTCTGAATCAACCCAACTGTCTTATTTCCTAGCTGAGGAAACCAAGGCCTAGAGAAGTTAGAGACCAAAGTCTCACAACAAGTGAGCAGCAAAGATGGGACTGGAACATGTCTCCTGACTTTCACTTTGCTCACTTGCCATTGTTTAAAGAACCTTTTCTAGAGGCCAGGCACGGTAGCACTTTGGGAGGCCAAGGTGGGCAGATCACGAGGTCAGCAGAAAGAGACCATCCTGGCTAACATGGTGAAACCCCCGTCTCTACTAAAAATACAAAAAATTAGCCGGGTGTGGCGGCAGGCACCTGTGGTCCCAACTACTCGGGAGGCTGAGGCAGGAGAATGGCATGAACCCAGGAGGCGGAGGTTGCAGTGAGCCAAGATTGCGCCACTGCACTCCAGCCTGGGGGACAGAATGAGACTCCGTCTCAAAAAAAAAAAAAAGAACCTTTTCTAGAAATTTTAGTCAGTACTTTTGGAGAAGAAAAATTATATTTTATTTCAGAAAGTCGATTTTAGGAAGCATTTACAAACTAGACTACAACTGCTAAGCAAGAACTAAAATGTTTAATAAGCTGCAAAAGCTTGCAACATTACACATAATGTAACCAGCGTAAATTGCAGAATACAAGATTTGAATGATTAAGGCAGCTTCCTTATATGGAAATTTGGACATTTTATAGGGCCTTTGCACTTGTAGTTCTCCCAAATACTAGCATGGCTCACTTCTTCGTGCCTCTTAATGTCACCTTCTCAGCAAGGTCTTTCCTGGCTACTTTATGAATGCCACACTCCCACTCTAATATTTCCTCTGCTGGTTCCTTGCCTTAAATGTCTGTTTAACTCATCCCTGTCTAACATGGGGTATATTTTACTTCTTTAGTTTTTCTTCACTGTCTGTGATCCTCAGCTAGAATGTAGGTTCTTAGTGAGGTAGAAATTCTGACATCCTGAAGGAACTCAGTAAGTATTTGTTGAATACTACATAAAACACAAGTATTTTGTCACTTATAAGACTACTTACATGCCAGGCATGGTGGCGCACGCTTGTAATCACAGAACTTTGGGCAGCTGAGGTGGGAGGGTTGCTTGAACCCAGGAGTTTGAGACCAGCCTGGGCAATATAGCAAGACCCTATCTCTACAAAAAAATTTTTTTAAAAATTAGCTGGGCATGGTGGTGCATGTCTGTAGTCCCTACTACTCAGGATGCTGAGGTAGGAGGATCGCTTGAACTAGGAGGTTGAGGCTGCAGTAAATCACATTTGCACCACTGCACCCAGCCCAGGCAACAGAAAGACCCTGTCTCTTAAACAAACAAAAAAAATTCTTTTTAAATTTTAAAAGATTACTTGGCTAATTTTAAAAGAAACTAAAAGTAAAAACTGATTTATTATGTATGTAACTTAGTATTTCCATATACAAAATTTGCAAATACAATTGAGCTTTAATAGGTAGTTATATTTTGTATTTGACAAATAGAAATGAGTTTTGACTTTTTTCAAGAAAAATGATAATATGTTTATGCTATTTTTATATGTGGATATGAAAAAATTCAATGTTAGAGGAGAGAATATAATAAAAAAGTAATGGTGAGACAGTAAGTTTACACATGTTCAAGTTCACTGACAATTTTCTAAACTCATAGTGCCAATTTCTACTTCCATCAGCAATGTATTGTTTTCGTTCCATATCTTTGTCAACAGTTGGTACTGTCAGGGTTTTTAAACTTTTTTCTATTCTGATTGGTATATTGTGGTATCTTGTGTTGGTATTAGTTTGCATTTCCCTAATTACTACTGAGATTGAACTTCTTTTCACATATTTATTTGCCATTTTGTGTCTTGTCTATTTTTCTGTTGTGTTATCTGTCCTTTTTATCGATGTACATTATTTCTTTATATATTCTAGATATGAGAACTTTGTCAAATATTTTTGTTGGAGATATCTTTTCCCATTCTGTTGCTTGACTTTTCACTGTTTCAGTGGTATCTTTTATGAGCAGAATTTGTAAATTTAGTGCAGTACAGTTTATTATTTTTCCCTTATGGTTAGTGTTTTCAATGTCCTCTTTAAGAAAACATTTACAAGTTCAAAGCCATGAAGAAATGTTATATCTTCTAGAAAGTTTATTGTTTACCTTCCAGATTTAGATCTACACTATCCTCCCTCCTCCACCCCCAGCTGATTTTTGTGGATGGAGTGAGATTAGGTTTAGCTTTTATGTTTTCCGCATGTACATACAATGGAATCAGCACTGTTGATGTAAAGGATAATTCTTTCTCCCGGGCTCTGCAGTGTTACCTTTCTCATAAATTAAGTATTCATACAACTGTGTCCCTTTTTCCAAACTCTTTTATCTGTTCTCTTGGTCTAATTGTTTATTTTTGTTCTAGTAACACAGTGTCTGAATTATAGTAACTTTTAAGTAAGTCTTGATATTTAATAGAATAAGTTCTCCAGCTTTGTTCATTAGAATTATCTTGGTATTTTTAACCCTTTGCATTTCCATGAATATTTTAGATTAAGTTTGTCAATTTGAATAAAAAAAAACCCAGCTGGAATTCAGATTAGGAATGTATTAAACATATAAAGTAATTAGGGGAAAATGTCAAACTTCAAACTCTGAACCGTAAATGCTTAATCACATGTGCTGCTAAGGAACCTTCAAATCCAAAAAAGAGAAATCAAGGGCACCAAATGTAACAAACGCCTGTACTTTTTCCATCTTTTTGTGATTTTTTGCACCGGGCTATGTAAAAATTCTTCAGCTCAATCTTCCAGCTCAATAAGCTGATGATTATATCTGTTCCTTCTGCTATTCATCCCAAGTCCTAAGATTTTGTTTTATTTAAACTTGTAATTGTTTCACTTTCATAGCAGCCAGCTTTGTTAAGACAGACACATCTTCCCTAATTTATCTGATACTAATTATAATAATTTTATTTTGTTTCCCATATTAATTCAGTTTCCTAAAAGGTAAAATTCTTTTGTTTGTTGAGTTCAATGCCTCATGCCTCTTTTTTGTGCCTGTTTTGGTTTTCCTTCAATTTTGGTAATTATTGACTATCAGTTTATATTTATGGGTAAGCATCTTGATTCCTGATTACTGCTATCTGCAATGTATGTTCTTACTTTCAGTGACAATCTTTTATCTCCTGGTCCTGAGTGCAGGCTCCAAATATAAGAGCTGTCTTTGGGAGACAGGGGAGAGGAAATGTTAGAAGTCATAAAGGGAACTGCTAGAAAAGACTGAGAACAACTTAAGTAACAACGTTATAAGGCACAGTGGAAGGAAGGAGCGGTTTTGTATCTAAGTAACTGATGCACTTATCTGTATTATATTCTTCAACTTATTTTTGTTGAGTTTAAGAAAAATAGAGTTTATCTTTCCCTCCCATTCCTCCTACTTCTCCAGTTAGCAATTTCTATTTGTAATTCTTTTGAAAGATGCCTTATAACTTTATGCAATACACTTATATCTCTACTAATATAGCATCTTCAGATATTCTCCATTGCTCTATTGTCCCCTAACTATAAATGGTGAGGAATTAGCTAAATTTTATTTGATGTTTACCATATGCTAGGCACTGTATTAACTCATTTATCCTCACAACAACCCTGAATTATGTACTGTTATTATCCCCATTTTACAGATGATGAAGCTGAGGCATCTAGAAGTTAGCGAGGTCAAATTTACGTAGCAAGCCAGTGGTGGGATACACTCAAGCACACTGGCTTTGATGCCTCTGCTTTACCCTCTTTGCAATATGGCTTCTCTATAGGTCAGCAAAATACCTATATTATAACTCTGTTATTGAAGATTATATAAGAATATTAGTTACTTTTCTCAACCTATTTAGCTATGAAATTTTAAATGAGAAATTTAAGTGTAGAAATTTGTCATATGTTATAAAATTATTTCTGGCAGAATTCTGATAGCAATGGTTCCTCAGTACTGATGCTTAGCAAATATGTATTGGATGAATTCTTGTGCTGCATTTAGTTATTTTATTAGTAATTGTGAAAATAATTCTCCTGTACTGTTAAAGCAATTTGATGGTAGAATAACTTTAGAACATTAATCCTTACTTTTAAATGAATTCTTCTTGGGCAAACAATACATAAAGATGAAATGATCCAGCATAAAACTTTTATTAAAAAATGTCTAAATGTGGAAGTAACTAAAGAGGTCAGCTGGCAACTGCACTGTTTTGGAAAGCTACTGACTTTGGGAGCAAAGTGATGTTGACAAAGTCACCTCTACTGTTCAGATTTTGAAGTTTGATGACATCCTGTGTTCACTCTGTAAATAAAAATACCTTAAGAAAAAAAAAAGGAAACAAAATGTTTTCCCCTCCTTCCCCAAATGGCACACTCTCTTGGCTGTAGTCCCATAAATATGTTCATTGAAACAAAACCAAAAATGTGTAAAGCCAGACATAAAACCAAAATTCTCTATAAGAAAGCTGACTTGAAGACATTCATAGAAAAGTGACATGTCTAAAGCCTCTTATACCTTAATAACATCATCCTTAAATAGATTTTTTAATGCCATGTTCAGAATTTGACCTTAAGTTTTAAAAAATCCAATTTAATTACTTTATGTCTCCACTATATAAGATTTGAGAAGAAAAGGATTAAAATCCATCTCAAAGTCATTCGTGAGCATTGTTTTCATTATTTTTTCTCTTATTCTTTTATTTGTTGTTTAAATAACATAATATTTGAATGAAAATCTTAAAAATTCTGTTCAAAGGCGTTGTTAAATTCCTTTTTATTCCTTCAATCAAGTAGGTATAACCTGAGATAAACATGATGTTCAGAGGCATATAATAGAGTTCAGAATATAAGAACAAGCTGATGATCAAGTAGTTTCCTACCAATCCAGGACATGTCCCACAGTACAGAACAGTTTGGAAAATATGGGAGAAAAATTAAGAGATATAGAGGAGAATTTGAGGATGTCACACTTTCAAATAAATAGGAATAAATAGGTGGTGGTAGAAAAATAATTTTTGAAAATAGAAGAAAATTGTCCTTAGTTTTAAAAATATATGATTATTCAGATTAAAGCTCCCACCCAAAACTTGTTAGATGCTGTCAGGGTTATACTCTCCAACTCCAAAGAAAAAGAGAAATATAGTGATACAGAAAAGACAAGGAAAGGAAATTTTAAATAATATAGATATGACATGACCAAAAATTATTAGAAATGGTTGTGAAACTGCCTTTGCAAAATTATGGTAGTAAAAGAAATCTGACCTAGTTGACTCCATTTTGCTTCTGACCTCCAAGCCATCCTTAGTCATTCCTAGGCGAAGGCCAAGCTAACCTTGGGAGGAATTTAGTTTATAGTTTAAAGCAATTATAACAATAGTCCCTCCATAATCTAACCCTCTCCTTGCTTAGAGACCAAAAATCTCCTTTGTAAGAATAGGATTATGGGAAGGCCTTCAATGTGGCTAAAATGTAGGGATAGTGTCTATAATCCCTTACTGCTCAAGATATCATGTGGCCAGAGGTCACAAGATTAGTGACTTTTCCAGTTATTCCTATAGATAACATCACTATGTAGAAGCTAAGATTGATTTTTAAGATATTTTCCAGACTGACCCCACGTGGACCCATAACTCATGACTCAACTGGTCCTGCAGCCCCACCGGAGGTAGACTCAGTGCATGAGGGCTGTTTTCCACACCCTTGTGATTCCATCCCCAACCAATCAGCAACACCCATTTCCTGGCTCCCTGCCCACTAAATTCTCCATAAAAACCCTAACGCTTGAGTCTTTGGAGAGACATATTTGAGTGATAACTTCAGTTCTCCTGTGTGGGCCGGGTTCCCGTCAGTTAAACTCTTTCTCTACTGCAATGCCAGAATCTCAGTGAATTGATTTTGTCTGCGCAGTGGTCAGGAAGAACCCATCAGGCAATTACAGTGGCAGTACAAATTGAGAAATGGGAAGAAACGTGTCTATTCAGAGTCATCTCTAGATGAATGACATAATATTAGGAGGACTCTTTTAGAAAATCCATAAAACTGCCTCTTTTTTTTGAGATGGAGTCTTGCTCTGTCGCCCAGGCTGGAGTGCAGTAGTGCGATCTCGGCTTACTGCAAGCTCCGCCTCCTGGGTTCACCCACCGTTCTCCTGCCTCAGCCTCCCGAATAGCTGGGACTACATGCGTCCGCCACCACACCCAGCTAATTTTTTTGTATTTTTAGTAGAGACGGAGGTTTCACCGTGTTAGCCAGGATGGTCTCGATCTCCTGACCTTGTGATCCGCCCGCCTCGGCCTCCCAAAGTGCTGGGATTACAGGCGTGAGCGACTGCGCCCAGCCAAAACTGCCTTTTTTCTTACCTTCTTATTGAAGTATTCCCACAGAGAAGAGAGCACAAATCAAGAATACAGCTTAATGAATGTTTACAAAGTGATCACACCTGTGTAACTATTACCCAAGTCAAGAAATAAAACATTATCAAAACCACAGAAATTCTCCCTTCTTTGTGCCGTTCGCAGTCATTGTTGCTCCCCTCTTTCCAGAAGGTAACCACAGTTCTCAAAATTAATACATAGATGATTAGTTTTGCTTGTTTTTGAACTCTATATAGATGAAAATATTTGGTATTTACCCCTATGTATTCTGTTGTGCCTGGCCTCTTTTGAAACCACCTTTGCAAAATTATGACAGTAAGAGAAATATGACATAGTTGATTCCATCTTGCTTCTAGCCTTACAACATGGCTGTCTTCACTCTGTCCTTGGCATAGGCCAAGCTAACTATGGGAGGAATTTAGTTTATAGTTTAACCTTAAAGCAAGGGTGATGATAGTTCTCTCCAAAGCTAAACTGCCTTTGTAAAACTATTGAAAGACTGCAAGATTAGGACTATGGAAGGAAACTGAACTCTGCTAAAATGTAGGCATAGTTTCTATAATTCCTTACTGCTCAGAGGTCATCATGGGACCAGAGGTCACAAGATTTGTGACTTCCCCAGTTGCTCCTGTAGATGACATCACAATTGAAGAACCTAAGATTGGCCTTTTGAGGGTTTTCTTCAGACTTTTCCATTTGTGATGACCAGCTGACTCCACTCATATCCATAGAATTTAGGGAGAGTCTTCAGAGAGAAGGTCAGGGTTCAGAAAATTGACTGAATATTTTGAGAGCTTTTATTTTTTTCTCCCTACCAAAATTCCATTGAAATGACAGAAGAAATATAAAATAATAATAAATCTATAGCAACTTTAGAAAGCAGGGAAGAGTGCCATCAGCAGTGTGAGTTTTTGGAAGGTATAAAAGAAATAGGATAAGGTGGATGGCTAATTACAACAAAGTTGACCCTGCAACTCCATAGATAAGGAAAAGATTCTGCAAAACAAAAGGAACCATGAAAATAAGCCCAAGATTAACAACTGCAGGGAACAAGACGGAATAGGTTATGTCTGGAGAGCCAGCTATTTAATTATAGGGTAGAAAAACAACTGCACCAGCATTCTGCTTGCAAAGCAGTTGGCTTTCTTATATACGAGATAAAGCCACAAATACAGAAATCTAAATCTGATGTGGGAGATTCCCAAAAGAGCCTTTGATTGGGTAGAGTCTCCCCTGACTTATGGGCCCCAAAAGAGAAGGAAGTGTATACACTCAAAAGATATCCAACTATGTAAGCCAGCTGACAGTGTGTGCAGAACCCATGTAATCATCTACATCCTTGGAGCCAGGTGAACATTTTCACTTGAAATATATTCCAGCTAACAACGTAAGAACCATACAAAGAGGCATCGAACTTAACAAACAAAATAATATATCCTTTGGGAAAACAAAATTAAATTGGGAAATAAATGAAATTTCAGAATTATTTTACTTAATATTTTTAGTGACATTCAAGCAGATAATATGTCTGAAAAAAAGCCGTGAAAATGAAATGATTAGTGATTTTTAAAAAATCAGTAGTTGGGCTGAAAAGTAGAAAGAACAAACTGAAGATCAGTTTAATGAACTGAAAGGTTGGACAGACTAATTTTCAGATAGCTCCATGTAAAACGGCAAACAGGAAAAGAGTATAAGAATTTGTTATGCTTAACATCATTTCTTTTCCTTTTTGGGTTTTGCAAATTCTCTTGTAATTCTTTTTCAGTCTTTCTTTCCCAATCTTGCTTTATATTTTCCAGAAATTTCTTACTGTTCTTGTATGTTGGTAGCACACCTCTACCTTTGCAGCATTTCTAAAAATATATTTTATTATATATTGTTATAAATAAATATATACTATATAAATAAATATATATAAGAAATACATATATTTCTTGAGACGGAGTCTTGCTCTGTCACCCAGGCTGGAGTGCAGTGGCTGATCTCGGCTCACTACAACATCCACCTTCCATGTTCAAGCAACTCTTGTGCCTCAGCCTCCTGAGTAGCAGGGATTATAGGCATGCACCAGCACGCCTGGCTGATTTTTGTATTTTTAGTGAATACGGGGTTTCTCCATGTTGGCCAGCCTGGTCTTGAACTCCAGGCCTCAGTTGATCTGTCTGCCTCAGCCTCCAAAAGTGCTGGGATTACAGGCGTGAGTCACCGCGCTCAGCCTCTAAGAATATATTTTTAGATTTACCTTTCTACTGTCACCAGGAGAATTTGGAAAGGGATGAGACATAAATACTTAAGTTCAATTGGTCACCTTGAACCACAACAATATAATCTTAAGATTTTTTAAATTCTTTTTTTTCAGCATCTACATTAAGAATACATATCATCTTAAGATTTGAGGGAAGAGCCTTTCACATTCATTTCCTTGGGGTTTTTTAATTTTCTTTTACATTTGGTTTATTTTTCAGAGTGTGCATAGAAACCATGTTGCCAGAAGTACTTTTCTCAGTAGATTGCCTTGTCCACGAGAGTGACCTGAAGATTGGTGATGGTCTCTCTCCACTTAAAACAATCCTGCACATTCAGAGTATTTCTCACTAGGCAGCTGCCAGCACTGGACAATATAGTTAGTCTATGAAGGTTAGTAGACTTGCTTAAGGTTTTTTTGTTTTTGTGGCAACCAAGTAGATGAAGTAAGTTGACCAGCTGGCTCTTTTTCAATAACAAGGTTTATAAATAAAAATGCATTAGTGATCTCACGTGTGTATATTGACAGCTTTAAAATGCAAGACCTTGATTACAATCCTATGGAAAAATCCCATAAAATATATTTATATATTATTTCATCCAGAAAAAACTATTCCAAATACATTATACACAGATTTTTTGGTAAGTAACTGAAAATAAATAAAATTTATTTTATATTACAGTTTTAAATGTGAAAATGATTCCTGGGTTAGTTTCTGCAGTAGAAGACTTCTAGTGGTCCTTATGTGTTGTAGTCTTAGTTTAGGCTATGAAGCAAAGATATTTGTTGTTTTTAATTCTTGATTTCTAGCTTAATTAAATAGCGGTCAAAGAATGTACTTCATATGATTTTAGTTTTTTTAAATTCGTTGAGGCTTGCTTTATGGCCTAGCACACAAACAATTTTGGTAAATGATTTATATGCACTTGTAAAGAATATGTATTCTCTTATCATTGTGTGCACTGTTATATATATGCCAATTAAGTAAAGTTTACTAAAAGTTTTCTTTAGATCTTCCATATCTTTGCTAATTTTTTCTTTATCAGTAACTGAGAGAGATGGTTGTATGGATTTGTTTTCTCCTTTAAGTTCTGTGAGTTTTTGCTTTAGTTATTTGAAGATATGTGAAATCAAATTTAGAACTATTTTCTTTTCCTGATGGATTTTCTTTTGCTACATGTTCCACTTCAATAATAAAATAACTGGCCGGGCGCGGTGTCTCACACCTGTAATCCCAGCACTTTGGGAGCCCGAGGTGGGCAGATCACGAGGTCAGGAGATCGAGACCATCCTGGCTAACACGGTGAAACCCCATCTCTACTAAAAAAATACAAAAAATTAGCCAGGCGCGGTGGCGGGCGCCTGTAGTCCCAGCTACTCGGGAGGCTGAGGCAGGAAAATGGCATGAACCTGGGAGGCGGAGCTTGCAGTGAGCCGAGATAGCACCATTGCACTCCAGCCTGGGCAAAAGAGTGAGATTCTGTCTCAAAAAATAAATAAATAAAATAAAATAAAATAAAATAACTATACCAACTTTCTTTTGCTTAATATTTCCATAGTGTATCTTTTTCCACTTTTTTATTTCTAACCTTTCTCTATCCTTATATTTAAGGGATATGCTTTTTAAGCAACATCTGGTTGTACTTTTAATCCAGTTTGAAAAAATTTGGCTTTTAATTGGAGCGATTGCTTTTAATATAGTTACTGATATATTTGTGTTTATACTTATCCTCTATTTTCTGCCTGTCTCTCCTGTTATATGCTCCTTTTCTTTCTTCTTTACAATATTTAAGTTAATTAGGCATTCTTCATTACTCTATTCCCCCCTTTATTTGTTTATTAATTATACATTCATTTACTGTGTTTTACTGCATATGCTGAGGAATACAATATATTGCCTGGACTTATTACAACCTAATATAACTCCTCAGATATTTACACTTCTTGGACAAGGCTAGGTCTGTAAAGTATTTTAACTTTATTTATTACCATCCTTTGTGTTATTAATCATTTTAGTCCTACATATGTTTTAGCTCCCAGAAGACAATTACTGTTTTTTACAATCAATAACCATTTATATTCACCCACATTTTTATTCTTTCTGTCATATTTCATTCCTTTCTGAATTTCTATGTATCCATTTGGAATCTTCTTTTTTTCTTTTTTTTTCCTCTTTTTTTTTTTTTTTTTTTTTTTTTTTTGTCTAGAGGAACTCATGTTAGAATGTATTTTAGTGAGAATATGCTGGTGAAATTTTTACATGCTTTTGTTAGTCTGGAAATGTCTTTATTTTGCCTTCTTGTTTGGAGAGTATTTTCCTCTTTCTTTCTTTCTTTCTTTCTCTCTCTTTCTTTCTCTTTCTTTCTTCCCTTCCTCCCTCCCTCCTTTCTCTCTCTCTTTCTTTCTTTCTCTCTCTCTCTTTCTTTCTTTCTTTTTTTCAGAGTCTCTCTCTGTCACCTAGGCTGGAGTGGTGCAGTGGCACAATCTCAGAACACTGCAGCCTCCGCCTTCCAGGCTCAAGCAATCCTTCTGTCTCAGCCTCCCAAGTAGCTGGGACTACAGGCACACGCCACCATGCCTGGCTAATTTTTTGTATTTTTTGTAGAGATGGGGTTTCACCATGTTGCCCAGGCTTGTCTCAAACTCCTTGGCTCAAGCAATCTGCCTATCTCAGCCTTACAAACAGCTGGGATTACAGGGTTGAGCTGTTGTGCCCAGCCCTGGAGAGTTTTTTGCTGGGTATAAAATTCTAGAAAGACAGTTCTCTTTTGGCATCTTGAAGATGTGTTTCCATTGTCTGTCTTTTATTATTTCCATTAAGAAGTCAACCATAATTCTTACTGCTATACCTTTGAAGGTAATGTATAGTTTTGCTATTTATCTGTTTTCTGGTTTTTTTCTTTGTCCTTTGTCTCTGGTTTTCATGAGTTTTACTGTGCTATACCTAGGTGGTGTTTTCTTTGCCCGCATGTCTTTCACTTTGGAAATTCTTTGCCTTAATTACTTAAATTGCTCTGTCTTATTTTTTTCTCCTCTGCTCCCTCTGGGACTCTAATTAGATACACCTTTTTACCAGGCCTATATAGCTATAATCTTTTCAGTACTTCCATTCTTTTTATTCACCAAGTTTCAGCTTAAATACTTTCTGGCATTTCGTCTAAATCACTAAGCCTCTCTTCAACTTCCAGTATTCTATTTAACCTACCTATTAAGTCCTTAGTTTCAGTGATTACATTTTTTTAAGTTTCAGGTTGCCTTTCAGTTCTTTTTTATACCTTCCAGCCAGCTCTCTGTAATCTATAAATTATTCATCCTATCATCTATTTTTGGCATATTAATCACATGTCTTTTTTAAAACAATTTTTTCTTGATGTGTAACAGATGTACATAGTTTTGGGGTACATGTAAATAAGTTAATACATTCACATAATTTGTAAAGATCAAATCAGTATACTTGGAATATCTATCACCTTAACTTTTTTTAAGATTCTAGAAACACTTGAATTATTCTCTTCTAACTATTTTGAAATGTACAATAAATTATTGTAAACTATAGCCACCCTAATGATTTATCAAATACTAGGTCTTATTTCTTCTATTAAACCATATATTTGTACCTATTAATCAATTTATCTTCATAGTTCCCTTCCCCCTACCCTTCCTGGCATCTGGTAACCACCAATCTACTCTCTATCTTCTCAAGATCAAGTTTTTTAGTTCCTACATTGAGTATGAACATGCATTACTTGTCTTTCTGTGCTTGGCTTATTTCACTTAATGTAGTGACTTCCAGTTCCATCCATGTTGCTGCAAATGACAGGATTTTGGCCTTTTTTGCAGCTGAATAGTATTTCATTGTGTATCTATACCACATTTTCTTTATCCATTCATCTGTTCATACACACTTAGGTTGATTCCATATTTTGACTGTTGTGAATAATGCTGCAATAAACATGGGAGTGCAGATAGCTCTTTAACATATTGATTTCCTTTCTTTTGGATATATACCCAGTAGTGGAATTACTGGATCATATGGTAGTTCTATTTTTAGTTTTTTGAGAAACTTCTATACTGTTCTCCATAGTCACTCTGCTAATTTACATTCCCACCAACAGTGTATGAGGGTTCCCCTTTTCCACATCCTCACCAGCATCTGCTACTGCCTGTCTTTTTGACATAAACCATTTGGACTGGGGAGAGATATGTCATTGTTGCAAAGTAATTGCAGTTGTGGACTGTGAATTTTAAACCATTATAACTATGCTCAAACACATCTTTATTAATCAAAATAGGAACCATTACAATCAACACATTTTTGCCAATAAGAAATAAGTTTGTTTATTCCTGTAGTGTAAAAATGTGTGCTTTAGGATTCAACAAACTCTTGGAAAGCATTTTCTTCATTCTGCTGGTTGTAGAAGCATTTTCCCTGCAAAAGGTTGTCAAGATGCTTAAAGAAGTGGGAGTTGGTTGGTGAGAGGTCAGGTGAATACGGTGGATGAGGCAAAACTTTGTAGCCCAATTCGTTCAACTTTTGAAGTGTTGGTTGTGCGACATGTGGTCGGGCGTTGTCGTGAAGAACTGGGCCCTTTCTGTTGACCAATGCCAGCTGCAGGCATTGCGGTTTTTGGTTCATCTGATCCATTTGCTGAGCATACGTCTCAGATGTAATCATTTCGCCAGGATTCAGAAAGCTATAGTGGATCAGACCAGCAGCAGACCACCAAACGATGACCATGACCCTTTTTTGGTGCAAGTTTGGCTGTAGGACGTGCTTTGGAGCTACTTCTCGGTTCAACCACTAGCTGATCATCACCATTTGTGGTATAAAATCCACTTTTCGTCCCATGTCACAATCCCATCAAGAAATGGTTCATTATTGTTGCGTAGAATAAGAGAAGACGACACTTCAATACAATGTTTTTTTTATTTTTGCTAAGCTCATAAGGCACCCACTTATCTAGCTTTTTCACCTTTGCAATTTGCTTCAAATACCAAATGACCATAGAATGGTTGACATTGAGTTCTTTGGCAACTTCTCATGTAGTTGTTAGAAGATCAGCTTCAATGATTGCTCTCAGTTGATTGTTGTCAACTTCCGACAGCTGGCCACTATGCTCCTCATCTTCAAGGCTCTTGTCTCCTTTGTGAAACTTCTCGAACCACCACTGCAGTGGACGTTTGTTAGCAGTTCCCAGACCAAATGCGTTGTTGATGTTGCAAGTTGTCTCCGCTGCTTTATGACCCATTTTGAAGTCAAATAAGAAAATCGCTCAAATTTGCTTTTTGTTTAACATCATTTCCATAGCCTAAAATAAACATAAAATAAATACAAGTAATAAGTCATTAGCAAAAAAAAGAGAAATATGCATTAAAATGATGTATGACATAATCACATGTATTTAAAAATGTATTCCAGTATCAAATGGCAAATTTCAACAATGCTAAAACCACAATTACTTTTGCACCAACTTACATTTCTCTAATTACTGATGTTGAATATTTTTTCATATATTTGTTGACCATTTGTACATCTTCTTTTGAGAAATGTCTATTCAGAGCTCTTAACCATTTTTTTAATTTGCTTTTTTTTTTTTTTTTTTTTTTTTTGCTATTGAGTTGTTTGAGCTCCTTATATGTTCTGGCTATTAATCCCTTGTATGATGGATAGGTTGCAGTATTTTCTCCCATTCTGTGGGTTGTCTCTTCACTCTATTGATTGTTGTCTTTGCTGTACAGAAGCTTTTTAGCTTGACATGATCCCATTGGTCATTTTTGCTTTGGTTGCCTGTGCTTTTGATGTCTTACACAAAATAAATATTTGCCCAGACAAATGCCCTGGAGTCATTCCCCGATGTTTTCTTCTAGTAGTTTCATAGCTTCAGGTCTTAGATTTAAGTCTTAAGTCAATTTTGATTCAGTTTTTGTGTATGAATAGCCCTGTGCACACACAACATGATTTTTTTTAGAAAAACCTAAAGATGCCACCAAAAAAAATGTTAGAACTGATAAAAGAATTCAATAATTGCAGGATACAAAAATCAGTAGTGTTTATATACACCAACAACAATCTGAGAAGAAAATCAAGGAAACAATCTCATTTGCAATAGCTACGAATAATATATAATACCTAGGAATCAATTTAACCAAAGACCTGAAAGATCTGTACAATAAAAAGTATAAAACACTGATGAAAGAAATTGAAGAGGAAACAAAAAGAAAAGATGTTCCATGCTCCTGGATTGGAAGAATTAATATTGTTAAAATGACAGTACTCCCCAAAGCAATTTACAGATTCAATGTAGTCCCTATCCAAATACCAAGGATGTTCTTCACAGAAATAGAAAAAAAAAAAAAATCCTGAAATGTATATAAAACCATGAAAGACTCCAAATGGCCGAAGCAATCCTGAGCCAAAAGAACAAAGCTAGATACATTACACTACCTTATTTAAAAAAAAAAAAAAGTTTTTTTTTAAACTGAGTCTCACTCTGTAGCCCATACTGGAGTACAGTGGTGCGATCTCACCTCACTGCAGCCTCCACCTCCTGGGTTCAAGCCATTCTCCTGCCTCAGCCTTCCAAGTAGCTGGGATTACAGGCACCTGCCACCATGCCCAGATAATTTTTTTGTGTGTATTTTTAGTAGAGATGGGGTTTCACCATGTTGGCCAGGCTGATCTCAAACTCCTGACCTCAAGTGATCCACCCGCCTCAGCCTCCCAAAGTGCTGGGATTACAGGCGTGAGCCATTGCACACAGCCTGACTTCAAAATTTACTACCAAGCTATAGTAACCAAATCTACATGGTAGTGGTATAAAAACAAACACATAGACCAATGGAATAAGCTAGAGAACCCACATATGAATCCATACACTTAGAGCCAACTTATCTTTGACAAAGGCACCAAGAGCGTACAATGAGGAAAGGACAATCTCTCCAATGAATGATGCTGGGAAAACCAGATAACTATATGCAAAAGAAGGAAATACAGTTCTTTTTAATTTTAGCAAATAATTTCAATAAATGAGTCAGCTGTGGATCTGGGTTTTTTCCCCTCCTGTCCTGTTTTGTGTCATGTCTGTTATTCCTTTCTTTATTAATGCTAAATGTTGTATTTGTTAAACTATAGTGATTCTGGATAATGTTACTTCTCTCCATGAATCTGTTTGGCCAGTAGAGTGTTGACAGATTATCTTAATTCTGGGACTCAATTACAGATTTTGTAATACTCAGCCTCCCTCTTGTTTATCTCTGCTTTTCCAGTATGTGGACACCTGGATTCCCATTTGAGATCCTGGGGTTTTTAATCAGGGTCCCTCTCCCTTGGAAGTTTCTAAAATCTAGTTTTTGTCTCCATAGGACTGAGACTGTGGATAAACCTTGCTCAGTCCTTCACTGGCTTTCTGCCTACCTTATTATACTCTTCTGTAATTCAATAGTTGCACAAATTATTCAGCAAATAATTTCTTATTCTTCAGCTCATTTTTCTTTTGGAAATGCATATTTTATTGTTTGTACTAGATTTTATAAAATAATTACATGCATCATAAAATATATGCTTTTAAAATATAGTAGCTTTCGTTATCTCAGCATTTAAAAAAAGATGAAACTTCTTCATATAGTCTGTTTTCCCTGGTACCCAAGTAAAGTTTGTTTGTTTTTCCTGTTCTATTTTTTTTTTCATTTTCTTAACCAGGCTTCAGACTCTGTATCATTAAAGTAGTTATTCGTGTTTGGATAGTCATAGGATTATAAAATTTAGCGTTGGAAGGAACCTAAGACATCATCTTCTGTTGGCTAACCTCCCACACAGTGCAGAAATGTTTTCTGCAGCATCCTTGGCATATGCTCATCCGGTCTCAATTTGGATATCTTCAGCAAAGGAGCTCATCATTTCCTGAAACAATCCATTCTGTTGGACAACTCTATTTTAAAAATCCTTATGTTGAGCTAAAATATGCCTCTTTGTAACTTATACTCATTTAATCATTGTTTCAAGTTTTCCTTCTGGAATAAGTCAAAACAAGAGAACATTTCAGATAACTGTACTTAAAGCAGATCTTAATGCCGTTCCTGTCTCTCGCTCTCTGTGTGTATGTCTTTTTTTTTTCTTTCTTGTCCCGAAGCATTGAACATAAATTTCTAAACTTGGATTAATAGTCATAAGGAGGCATCTATTTGGTATTAATTGTTAAATTAGCTTTTTCATAGGCAAATTCCTCTGATATTTGAAGACAGAAATTTTTTGTAATTATCTTGAATGATTTTTTTGTATAGAAAAAAGAGTAAGAAGACTGCCCTTTGTTTTCAAAGATGATACTATATAACCACTTGTGGGGATGTAGAGAAAAAAAGCAGTCTTCAATTGCCAAGATGTGATTGAAACCTGAGGGTGTGCATTTTTGTTTTCAGTACTTGTAAATTGCCTTTAAAACCTGTTGTTTTTAAATTAATAATTACCATAATCATATGGCACCTAATGTTTATTGAGTACTGCGTGTAATTCATGTATCTTATCTCTCCTTTTAGAATTCTCCTTTTAGAATTCTCTTCTCAATAATTCTCCAATCTCTTTTAGTATAACTTATAATCTAGTTTTTTTGGTTTTTTGTTGTTGTTGTTGTTTTTGAGACGGCGTTTCACTCTTGTTGCCCAGGCTGGAGTGCAGTGGCGTGATCTCGGCTCACTGCAACCTCCTCCTCCCAGGTTCAAGCAATTCTCCTGCCTCAGTCTCCCGAGTAGCTGGGATTACAGGCATGCACCACCACAGCTGGATAAATTTTTTTTATTATTTTTTTTTATTTTTAGTAGAGACGGAGTTTCTCCATGTTGGTCAGGCTGGTCTCAAACTCCCGACCTCAGGTGATGCACCCACCTCGACCTCCCAAAGTGCTGGGATTACAGGCGTCAACCACCGCACCCAGCCAATTTATGATCTAAATAGAACAGTGAGCGTTAAAGAAGGTACTGTTAGTAATCAGAAGGTAGTATTAGTAATAGTCATTCTTTTTAAAGCTGAACTTCAGGTTATTCTATCAGCTAGTAACTATTACACAGAAATTTATATATACGTGACATATTGTTTTGAGTAGCTCTAAAAGGCATTCATATAAGGTTATTATGTCCTGTCCTGTTTATGATTTAAGCTTCCACCTACATCCTAACCCCTTCTTCACATTCATAATTGCAATGTAGTTTTGTAGGCAAAAATTGCTACTTTTTTTGTAACCTGTCAAAAGTGAAAACAGATCCTCTTTTCTTGCCCCACTGTTCCTCAGCAAAATGAGAGAAGCCACAGGGCATGCAAGGCTGGACTGCCTACCCTAGAACAGTCCCTTATTGGCCCTTTTTAAGATGTGCAAAAAGGTGGAGTTTGAAGAGTTAAAGCTGTTGTAATTATAACCCTTAAATTTCCAGAGCCTGGTTAGAGGACAGCATGGGGAACACCTAGTGCTTCAATTATTTTGCAAAAATGCCATTTTTGTGAAATGAATCCTGCTGTCCCTAAAGAATATCCATTCTCGTTCTACGTGGTGTTCTCAATCTTGGCTACAAAATTAAGTGGTGCTGATGCATGAGTTTCACTCTGATTTAATTGGTCTGGAATGAGTTCTGGGTTTCCAAGTGATTCAAATGTTCACCTAAGTTTGAGTCACTGCTCTAAAACTACTGTAACACAGGAGAAAAAAAAAGTTTTCTTCTAGGCCCAAAATTTGTGATTTCAAGAGCTGGCATAAGAAAAGTGCTACCGACAGCCAAAAAGTACACACAGGAGGATCCCACTGATTATAGATATTCACATTTCAAGATCAACACATCACTCTGAAACATCTGATTAATTCTAAAGGTAACTTTCAGAAATGTGCCAGGCAGTTAAAAGTGGAAGGGATTTTATTCTTACCAAAAAATATGTCTTTTTAACCTCAACCTGTGAGGAATCACTTTTAAGATCTACTGTTCAGAAAATAAACAACTTAATGAATTAGTTCCATTTTGCAACATTTCATACTCTAAAAATTTCATCAAAGAAATGATTGGCAAACTTTGAGGAAAATTGGTTCATCTAACTTCCTTTTATTAGTGGAGGAGAAAAACAGCATGAAATACTTGTTTCCCCGTATGCCTTTTTGCTCTTTAAAATGGGTTTAAGGCAGTTACTATGAATTCTGTCTCTAAGAAGGCAAGTTTCACACAACTAATTTTCATTAGGAGTGATATGAGATAATTATCATACAAACATGCCTCCTCTTTTTATGCTGTCTTTTCAAATTTATGCATTGCCACCATCAGTCATTCTACCTATGCTAGCTCTAGGATGGGTTGAGGAAAATATTTTTTTCACTTGAATATTAAATATTCTTTTTCTTAATGACCTACTTCATCATGTCCTTTGCTCTGTTTTCTTTTCCTGATATCATTTTCTTTTCTGAGAAAATTATGTCTAAAAACGGTAACTGCCAAATTATGTTTGACCCATTGGTTAAGCATTTCTGATTCTAACTGCTAGAATGGAATGAATCTTATAGGAGCCAGCAGCTTAGCTCTCACACCAGACACTGGTCCAGAACACTGCCAGAAGGCTGCACCACAATCAGACTTCAGTTGTGAGAGTTCTTAGTTTCCTCACGCTCCTCCCTCTGTGAAGTATATTTAGCTGAGCTTGTACATATGACTTCAGTTCATAAAAAGTTTACAAGTGCAGCTGGAATGCTTAGCATTTGATTGTTACATAAATAAGCATTTGAGAACATATGTAAACTTGACAATGTTAGTACCAGATGTTCCAGTAACACAGTAATGTACTTTGAATGTCCGTTCTCACTCTCAGCTTGTTTATTTTGGCAGTACTTCTTTATCTGCTAACTTTCAGATAAGTATATATTTGCTCTCTCCATAGTGTTGATCCTCTTATTGTTACATTCAAATTACATTTATTATATTTAGTGTAGAAGTACAAATAACAGAAGCACTAAGACCTAAAATCACTTTTACATATGTCTCCTTAAAATACAAACTATCTCAGCTCCTAAATGTTTATGGCATATAAAGAAGAAAGAATCTTCTCTGGGTATAGGTATAATCTCAGTAGGAATTGTCTTTCCAATTGTGGGTTATCCAAGTACTTTTTTTTTCTTTTTGGCCACCAGGCACTTAAATTAAGAGATTTCTGTTACTGTAAAAATTACCCTGCCTTCCTCAGGTCTTCCCCACCCCTCACCATACCTGACGATTGTTTTGTTTTCCTTGTTTTGGGAGGGTTACTTTATTTTATTTTTGGTTGGAAATAAAAATTGTATACATTTATGAGATACAATGTGACATTTTGCTATACATTTACATTGTAGAATGATTAAATCAAGCCGATTAACATATCCATCACCTCACATACTTTTTTGTGGTAAATCATAGAAGCTTTTGACATTCTAGAGGTTTTATTTATTTATTTATTTATGCAGTGGCAGGATCATAGCTAACTGCAGCCTCAACCTCCTGGGCTCAGGTGATTCTCCCACCTCACCCTCCTGAGTAGCAGGGACTACAGGCGCATGCCACCACATCTGCTAATTTTTATATTTTTTGTAGAGATGAGGTTTCACCATGTTGCCCAGGCTGGTCTTGAACTCCTGGCCTCAAGCAATCCTCCCACCTCAGCCTCCCAAAGTGCTGGGATTACAGGTGTGAGCCACCATGCCTGGCCAGAAGTTATTATTTCCTCAGAGGTTCATTGTGCAGTTATTTCAGACGTGCAGAAAAGTAGCATGAATAAGAATGATACTAGAATGTTCACATGTCTATATGTTTTGTACCGTCATTCACCTGTTGCTGACATTTGCTCCATCTGCATTACCAGACAATTGTGCTCACTCATTCTCTTTTATCTCGCTGAATATATATGTGTGTTTCTGTGTTTGTATATATGCATATATATACACACACATAAGATATGCATATATGTATATATGTATACACATGCACAACACATTTTTTCTGAACCTTTTGAAAAGTAGTAGCATGGTCCTTTACTCCTATATACTTCAATACCTGTTTCCTAAAAATAAAAATATTGTCTTTTATACAAGTAAAGTTAAAATTGATGGATTTTTCAAATCCTTCATCTGTATTTCAATTTTGTTAGTTAACCCAATGATTTCCTTTATACTGTTGTTTTTCCTCAGGAAAAACAGGGTCAGGACTGTTTTTAGGACTCAACCTAGGATCAGGTATTACATTTAGTCTCTTCAGTCACCTTTAATCTGGAGCATTTCTATAAAGCTTTGTTTTGCTTTTATAGCATTCAAATTTTTGAAAACTGTAATTCCATCTTTAATAATAGAGAATTATTTGCTTTTGGTTTTACATGATGTTTCTTCGTGGGTAGATTCAGGTTACATGTTCTGTGCCAAATACAGAGTGAGAGATGATGTGCTCTTCTTAGGGTGTCACATCAGCAGGCACACTATATCCATCTGCCCTCAACGGGGATGTTAATTTTGATGACCCAGTCAGAGTAGTGCCCGATTTCTCTACTGTGTGGTTATCAGTTTTTCTCTTGCCACTAATAAGAAATCTGTAGGGAAACAATCTAATGTAAATATACTAGATTACAGCTTTTTAAATGACTTGAACTAAACATATTTTTATGATTGTACTGTGCACGGTCATACTATAAAAGCCCTAAAGTTGCCCAGACTTTCCTGTCTACTTTTCTTTATCCCTGAAATGCTCTCTTTCCTCTTGGCCACCTTGCTCTGAAACTGCCTTTGTTCTTAAGGGCCACGTGACAACATCCACCCAGTCTTTTTGCTTCCTGACTTTTCTCAGTCTGAGCCTGATTTCTGCAATCAGGCTGAACGTGTTGGGTGTGTTCTCTGCAGGGAGCTCTGCTGAGGTAATTACAGGTTCTGGAAACCACAGTGACCTGAACTTTACTGAGGGAGGTAACCTATTTGGAGACAAAGTCCAAATATGGTCAAGAATGAAAGCAAAATTTGAAGCCAGAAAGTCACTTCTTAGCCTCAGAATGGGAGGTTATGTAAGGTCCCAAAAGGGCAATCAATCATGAAATTCAAAGCCAAAATCAACAGGTTGAGAGACATGGTACAATTTGTGTTAAGGCAAGAGGTTTAGAATTAATGCCCTGAGGTTGATAGAGGTCTGTCTTTACGTGAAAAACAGCTCTGCAGCAAAGACACAAGCCTGATAGCCTAACAGAGCCTGACTCTGCCCTGCTTTGGCTCTGAATGATAGAACACCATGACTCAATAAGGGGCATGACCTCAGAGAGGGTAGAGCGGGCTCCCAATAGGAGTAAGCATAGTAACGATGCATGGTGCAGTTCTAGAAAGAAAAGAGCCAATTGAGTTCATCACTTGAATTATTTCCCTTGGTGGGAAATGTATTTTATTTCTATGTAATACTATAAAAAATATTTTAGAAACACACCGTATTATAAACTTCAAACTCACCTCAAAAGATAGAGGAGAACAAGAAAAACGTGCATGAAGTTAGTAAAAATGATCTAATTAGCATTCTTATAGAATGAGCTGTAGATTTACTGGAGTCTTACTAAAAGGAAAAATACCAGAGCACCAGACTAGCACATCAATCATTTGAGATTGTCTGACAGTCTTGAAGAGGATATCCTGGCTGCAGAAAGCACACTGCTGTCTTAAGGCTAGGGGCCCAGGTCAGAACATAGTAAGAACAAAAGATGAGCAGTTTTGAAAGGAACCAGCTGGCTTAAGGTGATCCAAAGTGCACAGATATTAAAACCTTAGTGTTCCAGCAATACAGTTACCCAAAACAAGAATAACAGAATAACCACTACAAAATTATAAGACTCGATTTAGCTTGTTGACCCTTGAGGTCTGAGTATTTATGTCATGCTAATTTTTTACTACTTTAATATAATTTTATTTTGTGTCTTCTGGTTGATGGCTATAAAAAAAAACAAAATTTCTTATAAAAGTTGAAAACTAAATTGTAACTGATCTTTGTTAGAAATATGTATGGAATTTTGTCTATGTGAGATCTTAAAGATCTTTCGTGCTTTTTAAATGGTCTAAGCACAATAACCAATACTTTATAATTTCCTGGGTAATTATGTCAAACTTCCTCATACTTAATACAGGTGGTTTTATGGCAAGTCAAGAGATGGTAGATCTCAAGTCAATTATGAACTTCCTAAAGTGGTAATTGAATGTAAAACAGAATAATCTAAAACTGAAAACCAAAGTGGTTTGAATCACGGGAATAATCAGGAACTAAAAACATATGAGATTTGGAAAATGTTAATTTTGTTGTTGCACAGTGTCTGTGAGTATGTGGTTAAAGTCATGAAAAATAGCTCAACATTCTTTAAGACCTTAGTCATTGTTTTCTATTTAATGATGTTGAACATTTCGTGAGTGTAAGGGGTGTTATTAATAATTATTTGGAGGCAAAACACACCCTAGAAAAGAGTTACTGTGTGCCCTTTAAAGATATTTGAAATGAAGCATCATCTATAGTAGAACCAACAGCATACTATCTGACTTGAGACAACAAGTTTACTTACTCACCAGATATTATCAAACACTTCAAACCTTTATGGATATCTCAGTAGCGTTAATGAGTACATGAGTTGGTCATGTAAAAATTCCATGTTGCATTCCCCATACCATACAAGGAGATTTCCCTTGCTCTCATATGAAGATGTGAAAACAATAATATTAAAAGTGTCCCTCTGTGACTAGTTGTCTATATTTTCAATTCTAGGACAGAACAGCATAAAATAAGCAGAATTACAAATTTGATTATCAGACTCTGTAAGTATATCCCGTTCGTTTGTTATTTGTATTCAGAGAATGTGAGGTTGAGACTATGTAATTTAGCTGCAGCTTGCTGGGTTTGTTTTTTTTTACCATCAAAATAGCTTCATAGAGATGAGCTTTGAAGAATGGCTTAAACATACTGTTTTTTTCTTTCTTCTCAGGTTAGTGTCACTTCAAAAATAAAAATAAAAATAGGCACTCTTACTGGAACATCAGGAGTAATGCTGGGTATAAACAGGATTAGAATATACTTAACTGTGGTAATCCTTCCCGACACACATAGAGATGAATTGATAACCGGATTTGGCATTTCAAATATTTTTTACCCAAGGCAAAGGCTTTAGGGTGTTTTCTCGGAATTAGAGAGTTTAGAGATGAAAAAGGTGCCATTTATTATTTTCTCTTTTTGTCAGCTTAGGAATTCTCTTTGCAATCATGTTTATAATACTGGGCCTGTCTGTTCTTAAATGTTTCACCTGTTGAAGGTTGTTCCATCAGAGGATGTGCTAAAATCTTAGACTGTGTGTACCAGAGGTTTTGACTGAATAATATTCTGGTAAAATCAAGTAAGGTAATGTATTGGAAAGGAACTTGGGCTTACAATCAGCAGTAGTGAGTTCTAGTCAGGAATCTGTAATATAATTTGTACATGATCTTGAGCAAATCACTTAATGTCTCTCAATTTTCCATTTCCTCATGTGAGATGTGAAAGGTTTTGGCTAGCCTATATTATTCAGTTCGTTAGATAATCAGATAAATATCATTTAATCAAATTAACCACATCAGTGTATCAGTTCAGCCAAAATATTTGTCATTTATATAAGAAAGACTATAAGAAATCAGAAAACTGGATTTTTATTTTCTTTTTTTTTTTTTAGTTTTAAAAAATTGTATTCCAAGAAATGTGACTGATAAGTACAATTTGTTCATATCTCAACGTATGCAAGTTTCTACATAGAATTCCAACATTCTAGTTTAGGATTTTCAAACACTTTGATCATGCCCACAGAAATAAACATATTTTACATCATGACCTACTTATGCATATACACATATATTCAACTACAGCAAAATTTTGATAAAATAATGTTTATACTTATATTTTAAAAAAATTTTGGGGGGTATAATTCATATAGCAAAGCAAATTCATATAGCAAAGCAAATCCTGTGTGCAGCTTAATGAATTTATACATGGGTATATATAATACCTATCATGTTACCACAGCCTCAATGAAGACATAGTACATATTGAGCCCTATTTTCTTAACATTAGTACTACTTTGCCAAGTAATGGCAACTTAAAAGATCTTTCTCTCAAACCTGGCAGTATTATACCATTTTTGCTACAATATTATTTTCAGGAATATAATCACAGCTTACCTATTACCAGGGCCTTAGAATATAAATGAAAAAAAATGATTAGCTTTTACAATCCTACTTTATCCTGGGACTCAATAAAGAAAATTAGTATCCTTCTTTAAAAAAAGGGAAAAAAAGATGACTATATTCCCATTCCTCCAAAATATAGAATATTCAAATGAAGAGTAAATAGACACTAACCTCTCCTCCCTTTTTTTTTTTAACTTCAGAGCTAACTAATCTGAATAATTTTCTCTTCACCAAAACTGGTAGAATATTTTACTTTATCATCAGGTTATTTTTGATTGCAAAGCTGTAACCTCACAGTATACTTATACTGAAAAATGCATAGGATTTGGAGTCAGGAGATCTAGCTCCAAGAATCTGTTCTATTACCTCATATATGTATAATTTGAGTAATTTCTTTAAAGGTTTGAGGAAACATTTGAATCTTGGTTTCCTTATTACTAACAAGGCAGTAGCAGTAATATTTGTCATTGCAACGTCTGTTGGTAAGAAATTAAATAATGAATGTGAATCAGGAAGACTAGTATGCCTTCTTATTAGCGCTATTATAAAAATATTTTAAAATATTTTATATTTAATAAATTGTATTACTTTTATCTGACTACATATAGATAACATCACACCTTTATAGACAGTATTATTAAGTTCAAATATTAAAGATGGAAGGAAGAGGAATGGAACTAATATTTCTGGAGCACCCTGCCACAGCATCATGATGGAAAAGTCAGGAAGTGCTTTATTTTCTAACTCCAATGTAATGTACTTTCTAACTGCTATGTAAGAGACAATGCGCCACCACATTATCACCTGTGTAAGAGAAGGAAACTCAACCCTTTGGGGTTCTTAAATTGTAGAACAAAGAAGAGTTGCCCCAATATGGAGAAACTATAGTTTTTCTTGACCACTTCCTTTCTGCACCATTTCTCCAAATTTTATTTTTTGATATAGAAACCGTTATAAGTATATAGCTTACAAGTCTAATCAATGTGGCTCCACACAAATCTGCAAACTGATTTGTATATAAGAAGACTCTATTCAAGTTTGAATTCAGGTGGATATTTAGCTGAAATGCCATGAGAAAAAAAAAAAAAGAAAAATCGTCTTCATTGTGAATTTGAGATAATTACTTTCAAAAATCACTGCAGCCCCAATCCAAGAAGGGGCCACAAGGTTTAATTGTGGGTGTGCTATTTACAGATTAATTAGGACATTTAAGTTCATTTTTTATACCACAGAATTAATCCCATAAAAATTAGTTATCTCGAAGGAGTCAGTTGTCAACTCTGACAGGATCTCTTTGCCATAATCTATTAAAATGCTGCTTTTATCTTGTCTTGCCTGTGTCATATTTTATGGATTTTTTCATAAACACTGCCTATACTTCATAAATGTCTCAATTTTCTAGTCTATTAACATTACTTCAAAAGCAATTGATAAAAGAGTAGGGCATGCATGAAATAATACACCAATAATGTGAAGTGCTGGAGGCAAGAACAGTGGGTAGGATCTGCACAGCTTGTGAGCTGAAACAATGAAAGGATGTTTTATCTACTACAATAAAGAAACAAATGATCATTTTTGATAGTAGAAAAAAGATTGCTAGTAATTGGGCCGATGAAAAATGGGTTATACAGAAAATACAGCATAGTTTGAAAATGATAACTGAAATGAGAAAATAAACGTCCCCAAGTATATATTTACATTAGTGGAAAGCTTTTCCCTTTTGTTACCAAAGATTTGGTATTCAGTTTGATTTGTCTTAGTTCTAGATGTGATGGTTTATTCTATATATAAATATTTCCTTTGTATGCATATATTTTTACCAAACCTATATATATATTTTATGTGTTGACTACAATAAATGTTGGAATTTGGTTTTTTCATCTTTTTAATTATTATCATTATTATTTTGAGATAGAGTCTCGCTCTGCCGCCCAGGCTCGAGTGCAGTGGCACTATCTCAGCTCACTGCAACCTCCGCCTCCCAGGTTCAAGCAGTTATCCTGCCTCAGCCTCCCAAGTGGCTGGGATTACAGGCACATGCCACCACACCCAGCTAATTTTTTATAGTTTTGGTAGAGATGGAGTTTCACCATGTTAGCCAGGCTGGTCTAAAACTCCTGACCTCAAGTGATCCACCCACCTTGGCCTCCCAAAGTGCTGGGATTACAGGCATGAGTCACCACACCCGGCCTAATTTTTTTATTCTAGTTTTTGAAGTTATTTTAATTTTTCTTTTAATGTATAGATGATATGTCTATAGCATCCTCTTTAGATTTGTTAAGCCCTAATATAAGACCTAATATAATGAAATAAGAATCTTAATTTGGATTTGTACCACAAATTTAATTGAATAAACTGACTTTTCAAAAACTTATTTGGTAATTATGTATTTAAATCAACTAAATGAAAAGCGAAAAGGAGAAAAGTCACTGAGCAAGATGCAGAATTCCTGATTTTTCTTTCATGTTATTCTTCGTATTTTACCACCTGACTTAGCTAAATAAAGCCAGATATTGTCTGAGCTTTCATTCTTAAGGCATCATGTTATAAACAGAGTGACCTTAGACCTCAGTATGTCAGCACAGTCCTGGTGTTTTCCTGTAATTATCAATAGCTCCTTCTTTCACTTTCATAAGTGTCCTGGCTTGGATGACAAAGTCATGGTTAGCTATTAAAATATGTGATCAAATAAATATTGGAAGAAATGTTTGAGTAATACATACGGTTTTAAATTTCTCTAAACCTACATAGTACTATGTAAAATAATTAGTGTGATTTAGTGTTGAGAAAAGTCTTTGGTTCTTGATTCATATAATTCCTTTTTTTAACTTGGAAATGAGACCATTTTCTTGTTGCTCAGATCAAGAAATAATCTCAGATAACTCAAGTGTGATCATTCAATTCTAATACTTGAAAAGAAGATGATTTTTCTCATGCCTTGATAGATGGTGATAGAATACATTGCTGAATTGTCCTAGTGGCACTCTATAAAACAGGTAATGTAGTGGAGTGAAGTACAGGACTCATCATAATGATGATGCCATGTGTGCCTGTAAGCCTACAGGGGCACAGAAGATCATGATCAAGGGGGATTCTTTAGTTCTCAAATGTTGCAAAGAATATTTGAAACTCCCTGTCCTTGGCACATAACTTACGGAAACAGTCAACAAAATTATGTGGGAAATATCCAGACTTACCATATGGGGTGAAAGATAATACCCAACATAATAGTTTATTAACTTGACTTAATTCCCGCTTCTCTCCATTTGTCTTTTCCCACATCAGGAAACAGCATAAATACTCACCCGGTTGCTCAAGCCAAAAACCTAGGCATTTTTCATGTTCTTTTTTGTCCATTACATCCATAAACAAATGCTGCCACTTTAGTCCCGGAACCATTCAGAACTACCTGCTGCTTTTCATCTCCGTTCTTACGATCATAACCCAAGCTACCTTCATTCTTCTCTACGGTTTTACAATTGCCATGTTACCTGCTCTGCCTGCTTCTACTCTGGCCGCCTCCTCCATGATTTATTCTCAATGTAGTACTCAAAATGATCTTTTAAGAATGTAAATCTGATTACACAATTCAATAGCTTCCGTTACATTTAAAACAAAACCCAAGCTTCTCACTGTGGCCTATGAGTACTGCATGATTATACCCTTGTCTGCCCCATCTCCTACATTTTTTCATTCTTCACTGTGCTCCATCTTCCATTTTTGTTCATTCAGCGTGCCAAGCTTGTTCTCATTTGCTGTTGCCCCTGCATGGGTGGCCTAAGACAAATGATTTCCTTCCCAAATATTTGTGAAATCCGTTCACTTCTCACCACTTCTGTGCTCACAGCCCTAGTACAAGCTCCCATCGTCACTCACCCAAACTGCCCTAGCAACTTCCTCACTGGTCTCTGCGTGTTAAATCGGCTATCCAGCCAGGGTGATATTTTGTTAAGTGCGTGTTTGATTGTGTTGAGCCCCCTAGAACCATATTCTAGGAGCTGAACATGCAGCGCTGGCCTGATAGAGTTCATATTTTATTGGAGAAGCAGATACCAAGCACACACAAAAAAGAATAATTTCAAATTCTGCTAAATACTATGAAGAAAATAAGTAGAGACTCAGTGATAGAGAATAATTGAGGCGAGATCCATTTTTAGATTAGGGAGTCAGGGAAGCCTTTCCCTAAGGTGTATCTATGTGAAGAGCTGGGGAGAGGCAGGAAGGAGTCAGGATTGGGGAAACATAGTGAGTGAGAAAGAACATGTTAGAGATGGGGCGCGCTCTTCCGGCAGCCCGCGCTCCCTGACCCCGCGCCGCCCAGCGCCCCGCGGACTCAGCAGAGGGTAGTGCCGCCGTGGGCTCCTGCCTCCCCGGCTCCGCGCTGCCGCCACCGCGGCCCATGGGCAGAGTCGGCGGGCGGGCCGGCATTAAATTGAAGAAAAGATGTCCCTGTACGAGGAAACCAGTGACTCAAAAATAGAAGGCTGGTCCAAAAACTTCAAACTTCTACAGTCTCAGCTTCAGGTGAAGAAGGCAGCTCTCACTCAGGCAAAGAGCCAAAGGACGAAACAAGGTACAGCTCTTGCCCCAGTCATTGACCTAAAACGAGGTGGCTCCTCAGATGACCGGGCAAATTGTGGACACACCACCGCATGTGCCAGCTGGGCTGAAGGATCCTGTTGCCAGTGGGTTTTCTGCAGGGGAAGTTCTGATTTCCTTAGCTGACGAATATGATCCTATGTTTCCTAACGATTATAAGAAAGTAGTGAAACGCCAGAGAGGAACGACAAAGACAGCGGGAGCTGGAAAGACAAAAGGAAATAGAAGAAAGAGAAAAAAGGCATAAATACAGACATGATGCACGTGAGTTTTCAAGGTCATCTGATCCGGATTCTGATGAAGATGAAGATTAGGAGCGAGAGAAGAGGGAAACAAGTATGCAACTCCTTCCTCGCTAACTTGGGGGGCATGGTGGCGCACAAGATCATACAGAAGTACGGCTTCCGGGAGGGCCAGGGTCTGGGGAAGCAGGAGCAGGGGCTGAGCACCGCCTTGTCGGTGGAGAAGACCAGCAAGCTTGGTGGCAAGATCATCGTGGGTAACGCCATGGAGAAAGATGCATCCAAGAAGTCAGATTCAAATCCACTGACTGAAATACTTAAGTGTCCTACTAAAGTGGTCTTACTAAGGAACATGGTTGGTGCGGGAGAGGTGGATGAAGACTTGGGAGTTAAAACCAAGGAAGAATGTGAAAAATATCTCAAAGTTGGGAAAAGTGTGTTGTTTGAAATTCTGGTGCCCTGATGATGAAGCAGTACAGATATTTTTAGAATTTGAGAGAGTTAAATCAGCAATTCAAGTGGTTATTGACTCGAATGGGAGGTATTTTGGTGGACAGGTGGCAAATGCATGTTTCTACAATTTGGAAAAATTCAGGGTCTTGGATTTGGCAGAACAAGTTTGATTTTAAGAGCTAGAGCACAAGTAATCTCCGGTGATCCTTAAATGAACTGCAAGCTGAGAAAAGAAGGAAAAAGGTCACAGCCTCCATGATCGTTGCATACTGAGACTCTTGGAGGGAGTTCTAAGATATATGTTGATTGATCCCTTTTTTATTTTGTGGTTTTCTAATATAGTATAAAAATCCGTTTAAAAAACAAAAAGAAAATGTTAGAGATAAGACTGGAGAGATGGGAGGCAGTAATAAGAGATAAAGAGCAGTGGATTTGGCACATAATCTGGAGGTAGAACTAACAGAGGTTGCCGATGATTGGTGATGGAAAGGTAGAAATTAAGGATGAAACCTAGGTTTTTGCCTTGGCCACCAAATAAATGGTAGTCTTATAAATTGAGATGGAGAAGAGTAGGGAAGGAGAGGGTTTGTTAGTGGAGAGAAATCAAGTTTTTTTGTGGGGGGTGGCTGGAGCAGGTTAAATTGACTGTATCTAGTAGACCTCTAAGTTGCTGTATCAAGCAGGTAGACGATTGTGAATCTAGAACTCAAGGTCAGGGCTATAGATATAAAATGGAAAAATCACAGCATATAGATAGAGATTAAAGTCTAGGAACTGAATAAAGTCACCTATAGAGAAAAGATAGAGAATTGAAGAGGAGAGAGATCAAGTCCTATAGCACTTTTAATAAGATCAGGCAATCTCCCTACCAAAAAAAACGTGGTCTCTCAGAAGAAATGAGAGACTGGGGGAAAAAAATAAAGAATTAGGTCAAGGGACAAATGCTGCTCTGAATACAGTAAGAAAAGGACAGGAACTGGCCTCAGGATTTGTCAAAATGAAAATTGTTGAGAACTTAGACAAGACCGGATTCAACAGATTGGTGGAGATAAAAACCTAATAGGTTTAAAAAAAAAAAAAAACTGAAGGAGGGAAAAGAGTGGATATAGATTTCACTTTCAAGGAGCTTTGCTATAAAGGGGAACAGAAAAAAGGCAGTTGACAGAAAGTTGAGGACAAGGGGCTAAAAAATATTGGTTTCAAGTTTGGAGTCATTATAGCATTTTTTTATGTTAATGGGTATAATTCATGAAAAAGGATAAAACTGAAGACACAGAACAGTGAAATCATAATTCCAGAATCTAAATATTTGTGTTGGCAAGATGGGTTGGAACTCAAAGTGGAGTGATTAGTCTTAGATAGGAGCAGGGATAATTCTATTGTGATCCTAGGGAAGGTGCAGCATGTGGGCTCATCAGGCTATAGACTTGGCATTGGGAAGGTGGAATAAGAAGCCAGGCCATCAGGTTAGAGAATATGAGAGAAAAAATGGTTGTCACGAGAAAGTTAAAATACTAGGAAAATATAGTAAGATTAGGCAGCATTAAATGCCTGCTTGAAATTTATCATCATAAATGTAATGTGAAATCTGTCTCCAGTTATGTGTTTTTCTCTAGCAACATTCAGGAGCTTGAATAATGGCACAAAGTAGCTGGAGAGTTGGGTGTAGCTTTGGGGATTTTGACAAGAAAATACAATAGAGTAGCAAGGAGCAAAGGAATTATGTGTATGATTAAACTGATAGAGCCTAGAATCTGAGCCAGATAAAGAAGGACGTGAGCATATTGGGAGTGAGAGTGGTATAGTAAAAAGTGGTAGGGTCAATAAATTGGAGGTCTGAAAGAGATATAAAAATTTTAGAGGAACGGAGCTAGAATAAGTAGGCTTTAAAATTAGAAGATGGTAGTTAGCAAATCTGCACTTAAAAATCAAAATTTTAGAAGTAATGTGGTTACTGGTGATGACAAGGCCAACCAGTGTTTCAAAAACTTTTTAAAATGGACACAGTAAGGCCAGGCGCGGTGGCTCACACCTGTAATCCCAGCACTTTGGGAGGCCAAGGCGGGTGGATCACGAGGTCAGGGGATCGAGACCATCCTGGCTAACACAGTGAAACCCCGTCTCTACTAAAAATACAAAAAATTAGCCGGACTTAGTGGCGGGCGCCTGTAGTCCCAGCTACTCGGGAGGCTGAGGCAGGAGAATGGCGTGAACCCAGGAGGCAGAGTTTGCAGTGAGCTGAGATCGCACCACTGCACTCCAGCCTGCCTGGGTGACAGAGCGAGACTCCGTCTCAAAAATAAAATAAATAAAATAAAATAAAATAAAATAAAATAAAATAAAATAGATATAGTAATATGATGTTCAAGGCAACTCAATATGCACAATACATACATAATATGTAACTGAAAAAATTATGAAACAATATTTACCTGACTTCATTCAATAAACTCTGATATTTTAAAATCTATTCTCTGTTACTTAAAAGGAAAAAAACAGGTTATAACTCATTAAATTGATTTTTATGATTACTAATGAATCAGACTTTGCATTCTGAAAACAGCTCTGGTGACCATGGGAATGAGTGATTGGTGTGGGGTGGAGGAAAGGATTGTTGGTATTATAGAATTCAGACACCTGAGAGTCCACAGTGTCAGATGGATTATCTACCTAGATGTGGAAGCCATCAAGGATGAAGACAGGAGTAATGGCATAGAGGAAGACAATGAAAGTGGTGGTGTAGTCTGGTAGTGGTTTGTGCTTCAAAGAGACTGGAGATTTTAAAGAGCTAGAGAAGACACATTACCTCCAGGTCCTAGAATGTGGGTGGGAAAGATAAAGCAACTTTCATTCTGAAGTACTCAGGAAAAGATGCAGACTTAGAGTCCTGTCTTCACTGTGAGCAAAAAGGAGAAGAAAAAGTCAACAGAAATAACTGTGGACTTGGGGGGATTTTGTTACTGAGAGATTCTGATTTCTATAAGATCCAGGGAAAGACTTTGGGAGGTCAGAGATGGGTAGCAGATGGGTTTAATGAAAATGACTTGGGAGGCTTGGACTGAAATTAAATGCAGGCCTGGTTAGTTTTGATAATAGCACAATGAAAAGTGGGTAGTGGCCCATATTAGCCTTCTTCACAGGCTTGGTTTCTTAACTAGTTTGTAGAGGTGAGATCATGATGTGTTAGTTAAGGAAGACCAGCCTCCCTGGGAGCAAGGTAGTTCCAGCAACTGCCCTTCAACTCTGAATAGCCAACATGGCACTAGGAGGGAGGATTGGGACTGTGAGGAAAGGCAATGTCACTGAGCCCCGTGAACTCACCATGCAACAGACCCTTTGCACATATCTCATCCTGTTCCCTGACTAACTAGCTGTTTGTCTTCTCTTTGATTTCTGTACAAGTCTCATAGCTTTAGGAAAACCTTCCCTCACTCCAGTGGCCCCCCGATCCAGTTCTTATAGCTCTCTGCACCTCATCTTTATCTCATATGTCACGGCTGCAGTTTTATATCTATCTGTGGGATTGTTTTATTAAGTTTCACTCCTTCGCTAGACTAGGCTCTGTGTAAAAGGGACTATACCTGTTTTGGTTCACTATTGTATCTCAAGCACAGTATATAGTGTGTAATAGGTGCACACAAAGATAAATTTAATGAACTAATACAATCAGAGTTAGCAGACATTGAAGACAAAAAACGGCAAAGGAGACTAAAGAGAACCAACAGGAGGTACTGCTGAAGTTGAAGTTGCAAGGAGGGTTTCTTGTTGCAACTAGTAGGGTCTACAGCTCAATCTTCATGGACATGACCCAACTGATCTTGAAAGGACAATACTACAAACCTACTGTCTGAAAGCAAAGAACTATTTAAAGACTATATTAATAGCAACAGTAATCGCCAGAGGGATATGAGATGGAAATTTAGGGGAACAACAAGTCTAAGGCAGCTTCAAAGGCAACTCCCCCAAGAATCTAGTCCTAACTAAGGAAACAATTATTATAGTTCTTCAAGGACTGAGGGAGTAGGATAGATTCAGGAAACAAGAGGTGCATTTGGGTTGGGGATGGAGTAGGACGAAAGGGGGATAGTAGTGGCATTCCAGCATTTTCGAAGCAGGGAAACAACTGGCTATATACGGAGTCAATTCAGGAACTAGAGCACTTTGAGGAGTGTGGCCGTGCCAAAGCCAGTTCACTGAGAAAGGGCTGAGTTAGTCAAAGTTGGAGCAAACAACTAGACTGGCTGAGATGTGAAGCTCTCTCCCTACTGAGTAGGACTTAGAGCCTAGAGGTTTGATTGCCAGTGGTTTTATGGTAACTGTGCCCCTTATGCTAACAAGTGTCACCCAGGATAAATAAGACAATGATGCAGAATTAGCTAATCTTGGACAAAAGTCCTAACAAAGTTGAAGAATCACCACTAGGGAAGATTTCATTCTGTTTCCATTTTAATTCTGCACCAGTCAGTGACACCATTACATTCCTTTCACATCCACCACCTCTGTGCGTTTACAGTGCATCCTCTTCCTTTGTCTTATTAAGACCTGCATTTCAGAAGCGATTTTTCCCCCTTGCTAGATCATCATTCAATAGCAGACTAGGACACCCCTGAGCAATCACTGAGTTTCATCTTTCTGTCACAGAGGAATTCAGTGACTCACCTCTTGCAACTACACTAACTCTTTCAGGCCAAGAGGGCACTGGTCAGCGTTTTGGAGGAAGTAATTTACTAAATGGTGCCCTTGTGGCCAGAAAGACTCAACACACATAAAAGGAGAAACCACAGACTCCACTTCTCCTGCTCAGAGTGTTGGAAACAATTAGGATTAATTATGTGTTTTTGTGTGGAAGTGATGATATGAATTTCAATGGCATACAGGAAAAGGAGATAAGCCTATTTTTTTAAAGAAAATAGTTCCGGTTTAGGTCCATTATAGCTGCACAGTGTCATTATGAGATATGAGAAAGAGATAACTAAATTATTCATAATTTTATTTGTGCTCTATTCTTTATTTTTCCTGGAAAATGTCCCTATTTGTTATTAAAACTAGCACGTTTTATAAAGAGATTTATGTTAATTACACAGAAAGCTGCCTTAGTCAGAATAGTAAATTCTATAGTGAATTTCAGAGTTTTTAAAATGTGTGATCTCTATGCTGTAGAATATTTCTTGCTAATGGTTCATGCCATCTATATATCTAGTGATCTTTGAACCTTATGTTCATTATTATGGTTATAGCTGTACCCAAATGGCAGCATATTATTAAAATATGAGATAATGATTGAAGAAACTAGACATAATTATGCTTGTAAAGGAAAACAAACCTTCTAGGAGTAAGTTTTTAGAAGGCAAGATAATACCTTTAAAATGTTATACTCAAAGTAAACATATTACGACAGATGAGAAATGCCAGATTTTCAGGCAAAGGGTGAGAAACTGAACTAAGTTTCAAAAGCCATCTCAAAAAAGTTGTTCACTTTAAAAAAAAAAGTATATTTTCTAAAAAGTAGCAAGTTTCCCAGCATTTCTTTTTTAAAAATATGCATTTTCTGTTATTCAAATGAATAAATATAAAATTATTTCATTTTGGCACTTTCTAAAATCCTGATCCTACCAATGGGTAAAATCATCACTAACTTTGCAGTATTGACTTTTAGCTCTGTAGGCCTACTTCCATGTCATGAAGGCCAACAGCCTGAAAAAAATAATAAAGACTTATCCCAGTCACCAGTTGAACAAATTCTGTTATCATATTAGTCCTGAACATTTAGCAGGGAAAATAATATCAAATATTCTCATATCAAGGTACAGAAGTATCAGTCTCATGGCAGACCCAGACTTGGAGGGCTAATGTTAAGCTAGATATCTTGCAGAATAACCAAGAGTAGATCATTGATCTACTGAATCTCTTTAGAATGAGATATATTTATTATTGGTTAGGACCAGGTAGACGATTTACATTTGTAGTGTGTGGTTAACGTGATAATAAGTTAATAACACTATCAGGTGTCTGGAGCATGCTTACTTTGGGTACAACTATAAAGAATACATTTTTAGCATGGTAATTTTTTCCCAAATTCTTTTCATCAAAAAAAATGATTTATGAGAATGCTTTTTGAGATTACATGAACATTTAGATATTTGTATTGATAATTTTTTTACACTACTTCTTTTAGGGTTCAGTTTTGAAAGCTCTCCTGAGAAAGGAGGAAAAAGCATTTATATGAGGAAGCAAGAAGACTGGAAATGAATTAAGTATTAGAGGAGTAGAGTGGCAGTGACTAAGGTCAGAAAAAAACTAAGTGAGCAAAGAGAACTGAACAAAATAGCAAAAGAAGAGAACAGTGGTGTATGAAATAGGAAATAAAGTGAGAACTATCTCAGAATAGAAGAAAAATAAGACCCAGAAAAAAATATATATCTCTCAAGAAGGTACCTACCTGACAATATAGTTTCCATTAATCTCTATCCATATACCCTTCTTCATATCTGTCTAGTCATTCATAGGCAGACAAGGCTGAGCTAGCACCTTAAGCCTAAGATATCACATCATCTTTTGTAGCTGAGATGCTGGAAGTAAATCCTGGAAAATTGGGAGGAGGTGAGAACATTAAGAGATTATAAGAAAATTTAAGCCATTTTTCTTCTGACTTAATTTTCATCTTCATAAGAATATCTTATCCAAATGAGCATAAAATATGAAAGAAGAGCCAAAAATTAACAAATAACAGGTCTCCATAAAGACAAGAGTGTGATGCTGTGGAGTTTTGTCATAACATAAAAATCTGTAGAAGGTTAGGATGTTTGTCACTTTTGGTTTATGTGATGCTTATTTTTTGTCAGCATGTATAATCCCAAGTAATTTATTATAATAGATTTTAGAAAGTAAAATAAATAATTTAACCTATCCCATTCTCATGTAGTTTCTAAGGATTCCCGACATAAGTCAAATGTGTCTAAAAGAAGCAATGTCCACCATGTAAGTTACTCACAGACAATAAAGGAAGTTGCTTACCTGGGCTCCAAAACCATTAGCCATCCCTTGTTGTCATTCACCTGGATTACTAACCAATGTTTAATATCTTTTTCCTACTTATTGTTGATTTTCAGCTTGTAGGCATATAGTTTTTTATTTTAAATCACTATCAAATTGTGAAACTTAACAAAAAATGGCAGTGGGTGATTTTTCTGTAATGCTCCTGCATTCACTTCTTTGAGTGTTAGGTTAATTTTTAGCTAATGGTTTTGGAGCCTAGGTAAGCAACTTCACTTATTGTCTGTAAGTTACATGGTGGATATTGTTTCTTTTAGACGTATTTTACTTGTGTTGGAAATTGTTAATATTAACTACACGAGAATGTGATAGGTTTAATTAATTATTTTGCCTTCTAAAATATATTATAATTAGTTACTTGGGATTATATGTGCTGACAAAAAAAAAGTATCACACAAACCAAAAGTGATAAACATCCTAACCTTCTAGCAACAAACAACTATGGAATGCACAAAGGGCGGATGCTTTAAGTGGCAGAAAGGGGGACGGAAGTAGGTAATTATTTGTAGCAATGCTTTTACTGTTGTTCGAAATGAGACAGACTAACAGTGGCAGCAGTCATTTTGCTGAATCAAAGTCCATGTTAGTCACATTATACACTGCCACAAAAGGTTGTTAAGGCTGGTATTAGCATGTACCACTGAGGACATTGGAAGGACTCGATCTGTCACACTAAATCGCCTTCTTGCCCTCAACCATTGAAGTCTCCAGCTCCTCTGACATGTTCTTTCATTAATGGCCTGGCCTTGACAACTGATCCTAATTGCCTCTGAACCGCACTTCATGTATTATTGGTGTCTGCCTGCCCTGGTTCATGTCAACAAGCCACAGCATGTGCAGGGTGTGCCCAGTGCCTTTGCAGAAATGATGTTCACATCGTCATATTCCTCTGAGGGGATTGGGTCTCGCTGGGAGTAAAGTAGAAAGCTAAAGATCTTCCTGTCTCTTCTTTGTAATACCTTAATGTTGATTTGTGCTGTGTACATATTAAGCTCATCTAAGGACTCACTAAAACATTAAACCAATTATGCAACATTCATTAAGGCACACATGTAAATGCTGACTTAAATTTGCCCTTGTTTTAGTAAGTGGTAAAATGTGCGTTCACTGCAAAACCTTTTCAACTTTAGTTAGTATGGCTTACATTCCTTTTCAACTTTAGTGTGGTTTACTTTTATTTTGAGTGTGCGTAGCAATTTCAATTTAATGTATGATAATGGCCAAAAGAGCCTACAATATAGTTTCCAGGTAGAAGTACGCATTAGACCAGAACTCCCAGAAGGAAATTATTGAAGGTTTGAATAGGATATTTTAGTCTTAACATTTATCAGCAGATTTATATTTACTACATTTTCTAAAAGTAGCTAAAATAATCAATTTTAGTGCATTACATGTATTTAAAACCTTTATTTTGTTCTGACATTTCAGGAAACATTCATAAAGGACAAAACAGTTTAGATACATTTTAATTTATAAGATGAGTTATTTGCTTTCAGCAAAATACTTTAGAATCTAAAACATAACCTTGGAAATGCTCAAGATATTTACCTCTTTTTCTGAAAATGTCTCTGAGATTTAAAATTTGCCTCATTCCTATGACAATTTTTTACAATCACATCTCTGAACAATAATATGAGATTCTTTCAATCTTTTCATCCTTTTTTATTTATTGAAGGCAGTTTTCTGGTGAGCCTTTTAAGCATGCAGGTTCTACCCATGATCATAAAAAATAAATCACAGAAGCTCTTCGGTGCTAGGTATCATTTAGCCTAATCTAGACAGTGACATTTGGGCCACTAACAGCATAATCATGGTTATTGCTACAAATTGCTCCATGTTTGAGTTTTAATGTTATAAGTAAATTATGCCAGGGGATAAAATATATGTTTCTTTGGGAATTAAACATGTTTATTTCAGCAATGTGGCCATGGAATAGCACGGAAACCTTAAGCTTGTTTCATGTAGTAATACTGCCACCTTCTGAAGCCCAGAGGAATTGTCCTCAAGGTTAGCTGTTTTAAGAGACTTCTCAGGTAGCCATTTGTAGTGATCCAGCAGCCTGAAACTTCTAAGTCTAGAAACCATCTGGCTTTTATCATAGAAATGATAAGTTTGACTTTAATCTTCATTTAAAATAAGTAGAAATGAATACAGGTATCCAACAGTCGGTAAAAATACTATTTCCTCTTTTCATTTTACCCCCAAAAGCCTTTTATTTTCTGGACTTTAGAACTATCTTTTTTTGGTGATGTGTAGTTTCCTGTTAAAAAGCTCAGCTGATGTAAAGCTAATTCTGATATGGAAGTTACACAGCAAGAGCGGATGCCTGGCAGAAGTGGGGCAGTGGTGGCCACAGCTGGGATTGTGAGAAGGGGATGGCAAATGTTTTCCTATCATTCAATCAGACAGTATGCCCTTCAGCAGAACAACAAGCCTTCCTGATTCTTTAGAATTAGTGAGATTAGCATGAAGCACATAATGCAGGATGATGGGTTTTGTCATAATTTGCATTGTCCTGGAAAAATGCGGGTTGATAGAGCGATGCGTCTTGGAGCATGTCATGTCCCACGGGCAGGTCACAGAGGAAGCTTGGCAGAAATAATTTTATGATATGTGCATCAGTTGCAAATGCTTCATAAGTAATTTGTCAAAATAAAATAAATACAAAGTGGTTAGAAAGGTAGAGAAAGTAGGGTCATTGTAAACGTAACTCAAAAAAAATTAGATTATGTCATCCTCAAATATCACATTTTTAGTGATTAAATGAAAATACATACAATGAATGACTAGGCTTATTCTCCTTTTGGTTTTAAATTTCCAAAACCTTACTGGTAAGTCTTTCCTTTTTCCTAAAAGTAAAATCTTCCCTAAAAGTAAAATCTTACTGGTAAACCTTTCCTTTTTCCTAAAGGTAAAATCTTGGAAAATACATGTGTGTTTCTGCAAAGTTTATTTATGAAAGCCCCTTATAGAAATTATGAAATATAGCTACATTAGGGAAGGTTTTCTGCGAGTTTGCATCTGACCTTGATAATGTTCCCAAACTACAGATAGGAAAGGATAATCAGTATATAGTTGACAAAATGAACATGACACTGTTACTTATCTGCAGCAGCATTTCTGGAAATGGGCATATAGAATTCAGACAGGCAAGGGGAGCATGCTTATTTAGCATAGCATTGCAAGAATGAAAGGTCCAGTGTCAGGTATTGTCCATGGTTTATTTATGGAGTACCTGACAGTGATGCCACTGTCTTTGATATTTAGAAATTTCTTCTATCCAAGAACATTATAGCTAGTGTTTACAGGTTATGTTATTTATCATTTCAATATCTGCTTCTACTGCACAAAGACATTTTGCAATGTCTCCTTTATTTGTCTTTATACATTTCAAACAAAAGATTAATGGTGGCAGTTCAGTAACACTGATCTTTTATGACAGTTGAACATTTGTGGGTTGAGGGTCTAATAAGAAAAAAAAATTAAGTGAGGAGTTTAAGGAAAATGAAAAAAATAATCACTTGTGAAAATCAAGCTTATAATAAAAATGTATCTTCTTACTACACTGTTCGTAGGAAGAATACTCATTTTCTCAGATGGTTATAATTGTAGAATTAGGTTTTATGAAAACTAAAATTACCCTAGGGCACAGCTCAACATGAATAAATCTTTCAACACCCAGATCTGGAAACATGATACACACGAAACTAATAATGCCCTACAATTACAAGTAGATCAAGAAGAATTGTGTGAAGTTTTTAAAAAACATTATTTATTGAGTTCTATAACATGAAAGTGACTCCAAATAATGTTAGTTCAGACTATTTTAAATCATTTGTTGTTTGTAAAATAATAGCCCTCTATATAAACCTCATATGTTTTTAAACTTACCCTCCTGTCTATAATCTTCAAAACTGACTGCTTTCAAACAAACTGTTTTACTAATCAGAGATAATAAGTGCTTTGTGGTGCCAATTGTTAAAAACTAGATTTTTCGTGAACATTATTTTTCTAATATATCATCTCTTGACTCATAAAAAGATTTTTTTAATAAACCCTGTTTACTGAGTTGTAACATTTCAGCCCAATTTCAGCATTGTGGATATTCTGTACAATATTTATTTCATGGAGAGTTGGTATTGTAGACTTCAGTCTTGTGTCACATTTTAACAACTTTTTTCTATTGTCTTCTTTTTGCTGTATGCTACTGAGTCAAAAAAAAAAAAAAGGCACCTGTTGCTTCTCCCGTGAAATTCCTTTCCTCAGAGGAAATGTGCTTGCAGTGACAGATAATTTGCCTTGGTTAGAAGTTTTCTAGCATTTTCCCCTAAATAGCAAAGCCATAATACTCTTAGATAATCTTCAGGGGAGAACAAAAATACCTCTTAGTTCTCTTAGCAGAAAATTATGATAGATAATTTAAAAAAGAAAAAACTTTTTCAAATAAGTATACATCTCTCCAGTCCCCTCCCAAAAATTTTAATAAACTAAGGATTTAAATTCCACCTTTTCAGACAAAGTTTTCTAAATTGAATAAACAGGATAATGTACTGGATAGATCAATTTTTTATTGTCTTTAGACTTTACAATTCTTTTACTCTAGATAATAACCACTAACCTAGCAATGCTAGTTTAACTCTCAATGTCTTATGAACTATTTATTCAGTCATTTGTTCATTTAGTCAGTATATGCTCCTACTGCTTATGGTGCCTATTCTATGTCCTTTGAAGGATGCTGTGCAAGAGTTTATTTCCCATAGGGATGGAGAGTGAAGTGAGCAGAGAAGGCCCAATCAATGATTTAATCAAGAGGTATTCTTTGGGCAAAGCACCTCATCCAGAGTTAATGGCATTGCCACTCTGCAAATGAGTCTCAGAAAATGAAGAGGTAGCTAAAGGAATTAGCTTATTAATGTGCTATCATCACATCTGGACTGGATCCAGTTCTTGGTGTTTGTCTGGAAAATTCACTGCTGCTACAATACTGTAATACCTGGCAATTCTCATGTTAATGGAAGGGTAACTAGTTTGTGTTTTTTAATCTACCTAGTCTGTGCTGAAACTCAAATATTTATTTGACAATAAAGTGATGTTTTTTTACCTAGGACAGGTGAATTCATGAAGCAAACTATATTTGTTTTCCATTCTGCTTTCACTAACTTGTCTTTAATAAAATCATTGCCTCAAAGATTATTAATAGCATTTGGATGATTTTTCCATTTTGCCCCAGCTTCAATAGCTGCCTCTATGAACTCTTATTATCATTTCAGAGTTATTTCTTTAGGATTCTTTATAGTGAACAAGGGGTCTCAGGTAAAAAAAAAAAAAAAAAAAAAAAAAACTCAAAGATAAATGATAATTGAGTCAGTCCAGAATCTCATCAGGAAGAATGTGCCGAGAAATCTAGTCTAGGTATTTCTGGACATACAGGTAACTTCCTCGAGTAAACAAGAATGTTAGCTAAACAGATTTCCACTTAATTTGATACTATTTATTTCTAAATATAAAAGAATTAGATTAAGTAATTACTTAATTTTCATTGAAAATTTTAATTTGAAAAGTACTTCTTTCGAGAAAAATGGTGTATTATTCCATTTTCACACTGCTCATAAAGATATAGTCAAGACTGGGCAATTTACAAAAGAAAGAAACTGTAATTTACTTACAGTTACATATAACTGGGGAGGCCTCACAATCATGGCGGAAGGCAAGGAGGAGCAAGTCACATCTTATGTGGATGGCAGCAGGCAAAGAGAGAGAGCTTGTGCAAAGGAACTCCTCTTTGTAAAACCATCAGATCTCGTGAGACTTATTCCCTATCATGGGAATAGCATGAGAAGGACCCGCCCCCCATGATTCAATTACCTCCCACTAGGTCCCTCCCACGACACGTGGGAATTGTGGGAGCAACAATTCAAGATGAGATTTGGGTGGCGACACAGCCAAACCTTATCAAATGGCTACTATAAGTTCTTTGAAAAGTTATTGGTACTGGAAAATAGGAAGAAATCAAGGCTAGGAATAAAATATACTTATTTTAGATACAGTTTTTTTTTTATCCCGACCAGGGAGATATCTCTAATGCATCTCAATGTATATACATTTTAGGCCAGGCATGGTGGCTCACACCTGTAATCCTAACAGTTTGGGGGACAAAAGTGGGAGGATCACTGGAGCCCAGGAGTTGGAGACCACCCTGAGTAACATAGCAAGACCTCATCTCTACAAAAAATGAAAAAATTAGCTGAGCATGGTGTGCACCTATAGACCTAGCTACTTGGGAGGCTGAGGCAGGAAGATTGCTTGAGCCCAGGAGTTCAAGGCTGCAGTGAGCTGTGGTTGCACCACTGCATTCCAGCCTGGAGGACAGAATGAAGCCTTGTCTCAAAAAAAAAAAAAAAACAACATACATTTTGGAGACTTCACCCATGAATTTTCCTTTTATATCTGTCATAGGTTTGCTTTTTTTTAATACTAAAGTGATCATACTTGTTTCTGGCTCAAACTTGCCATGCAACCCCTGAAGTCCTTTTGCTAGGACTGTAGGGAAAGGAGGTATTTCTTCTTTCATTCATTTTTCCAAGCTCACCACTCCCCCAAAATATAGGTCTGCTGGCTGTTACAAAATAATTTTTATTGTATGTATAATTTATATTGTAAAATATTTCTGAAGTTATAAGGTAAATAAATAAAACAGTAAGTGCTCTCACTTTTTTCTTTTCATTACTATTTAAATCACCATTTTTATTGTCCAGAAAATTTTTGCAATCTATTAGTCCATGATGTAGACACGTCTCCTTGGACTATTTTAGGATAAAACTTTAGCCAAATAACACATTTTACCTTAGGGGGAAAAAAAGTAGCACTTAATTTCTTCTACACACATGTTAAGTTTATTGCTCATAGATGATTTAGAAGGGTTTCTTGTTGTATATATTATATGGAAAAGACATTATTTGTAAATATGTGATAAGATTATGTTGTACGCTTAGTAGGTTGGGATGTCATCAAGCTCTCAAAGTTTCTGAAAGTACGGGGCAGCTGATGAGTGAGGATAGATGACAAAAGAGAAAAGTCGATAGTTTGACTTTGGGAGATGATCAGATCACACTTGAAATGGAAAGCTTCCCTGTTACCAGAAGAGAACTATGTCCTGAAAAGAAATATTGTTCTGTCCTGTTGGCCTCTCCGAACTGGATTAAAAGCAATGGATTTTAAAATTTATGCTTAATGAAAGAATAAAACGTCTGAAATTACTACAGCAAATATAAAGATAAAGAGACCCAGAAGAATCACTAGTGTAATTTTTGGAGAACCATTTCCCCCCACCATCAATTTACATCGCTATGGCTTTTATCTTATATATCTGATGTCGAAAGTCATTTTCCAGGGCATTCAGAAGTTGTCTAAGACTGTGTGTGTGTGTGTGTGTGTGTGTACGTACCATCTGTGCCCAATGAAAAAAGTAAACCATCTTTCTTCCTAGAAATGGTGGCCATCGTTTTTACTTTAGGTTGAACATATTTTGGTGTTGGTGATAGGATTCTAGAGGACCCTTCCCTGGGTTTGGTGGGGTGGGAAGAACCATATAAGAAGTTATTCACGGGCTGGGCGTGGTGGCTTATGCCTGTGGTCCCAACACTTTGGGAGGCCAAGGCGGCGGATCATGAGGACGGGAGTTCGAGACCAGCCTGGCCAAGAGACCAGCCTGGCCAATATGGTGAAACCCCATCTCTGCTAAAAATACAAAAAATTAGCTGGGCATGGTGGCGGGCACCTGTGATCCCAGCTGCTCGGGAGCCTGAGGCAGGAGAATTGCTTGAACCTGGGAGGCGGAGGTTGCAGTGAGCCGAGGTCACGCCATTGCACTCCAGCCTGGGCGACAGAGTGAGACTCCGACTCAAAAAAAAAGAAGTTATTCAGGAGCACCAAGAGAAGTGGGGAGAGCTGGTAACAGAAAGACACATAAAGCTTGCTTCTGACCAGGAAAGGGAGGTAATGTGATAGAATTAAGGGCCGGGAACAGATGGTATTTCCCTCCAAGCCCATATGACTACCATGAGAGAAAACCCAGAATATAAATGGGAAAAATAAGTGAAGAAGCCTGATTCCACTAAATAGTGGGACTGTTTTTAATCACAAGTTTTTGTAGACTTACTTACTAAAGAAACTGATCAGGGACCAGGCTCAAATCCATAGAAACTCAGTATATAACTCATGCTATGCTAAGCCGCTTATTATTTAATCCTTACAGCTGTCCTTTTAAATGAATATTATTATTCCATTTTTGAGTATGGAAACTGAGCTTCAGAGAGGTTGTGTAACTTGTCCAGAATTACATAGCTAGTAACTGGTGGAGTAAGGCCATTAACCTCGACTCTATTTGACTTCACACCTATGTGTTTATCATACAGTATTATTCAAATTTGGGAAAGAAGGAACCCAATACGAAAGTAAAGACTGAGGTGCTTTTTTTTTAAAGAAAATGTTTGTGGTTTTATGGTATCATGAGGCATTGAAACATCTGAACAAATCAATGTCTGGTGGTGAGGCATCTGCTTTCTCCTTCCCTTCTGTCATACTTAAGTCTTTCAAGGCATGCATGGTACAACCCAAACTTCTTCCTTCAGATGCAACTAGTCTAACATCCAAACATCATGCACAACACCTGGGTGGCAGCATTGCACTACGCCCACTCCCACCATGGCCCTGCTCCTTTGGCATGATATGTGGAGCATCTGGAGGAGTGTGATTGGTATTGGAAAGAGGAGGGAAGAGGAAACAGCATGACTGCCTGGTTGGGAAGAGATCAGCCCAAGATGTGCAGGCCAAGCCTGAACATGTCATTGGTGCAAACTCAAGTATTGTTGATGTTTTTCAACAGGAACATCTAGCTGGTGGAGCCCCATGATGGGGTCTTCATCCACCTTAAGCTGGCCCACAACCAGGCTGATGATGCAACTGGCGTGGGCTGATGGTCCTGCGCTGTGATGCTGTGCTGGATTTTTTGGAAGGGACGACTAGACAACTTCTCCACAATGGCAGCTTTCCCCTGGAATTGCTGTCCTTCTCACGTAAGGCATGGCACATCAATGTAAATTGCACCTAGTTGGGTTTTCTCATTATGAAATAACTGGTAGTAATGCTGAATGAAGCTGGATCCAATCTGCTCCCAGATTGGCTCATCTCCCATTCTGGAGCATCACCCAGCCTCATTGAAATCTGAAGGGTTGGCACAGTGGCAGCAGCAGCATGACAACCCAGCACAGTCTGCCAAGACTGAGCTTCTTCAAAAACTATCTGTGAAAACTGCTGGGTGTGGTGGCTCACACCTGTAATCCCAGTGCTTTGAGAGGCCGAGGTGGGAGGATCGCTTGAGACCAGGAGTTCCAGACCAGCCTGGGCAGCATAGTGAGAACTTGTCTCTACAGAAAAGTAAAAATAAAAAAAATTAGCCAGTTGTGGCAGCACATACCTGTAGTCCCACCTGCTTGGGAGGCTGAGGCAGGAGGATTGCTTGGGCCCAGGAGTTCCAGGCTGCAGTGAGCTATGATCTCACTGCTGCATTTCATTCAGCTTGGGCAACAGAGCAAGACCCAGGCTCATTTAAAGACAAAAAGAAAAACTATTTGCAGAAGCTGAATCATGTAGGAGGAGTAGCAAAAACAAACAGTGAACTAGAAAATTAGTTTTTTTATAAAAAGAGAATGGAAGAGTTGGGGATATGCTTGGAGAAGCAATAGCTAATGAAATGAGTTGAATAATATTATATTCTTGAATATTATGTAGTCTAAATTCTATGAAGCATCTTGGTGAGAATAATGCTATAGTTGTTCTATTACTAACTGAAGACAATATACAAGGAAATTGATTTAAGTGAAAATAAGCAAACAAACAAAAAAATCAAACAATTTATTGCATGGGAAAATGTCTTGACCAGGGGACAATGAAAGGCTAGTGTAAGCTACCTGAGGTATCTACAGTAGATATCTCTGTTAGAATGGTCACTCCAAACATATTCTTCCTTAAGCTGTATTGGCCCTCAGAGATTCATTGCCTGACTCATACATGATAGTCAATAAATATTTTAGGAATGAATGTATGACTGGAGCCTTTTTCTCCCCAGCCTGGGAATCCATGAATGTCTTGCTAAAAGTGATGATACCTGAAGAGTAGACCAATGTTTTGGATAGAATAATGGATTTTAAGAAGTCATGACTTTGTTAAAAGCTATAAAAAAGAAAATGAGTTGTCTGGCTTCCAGCCTCCTGCTTAGGTCAAAAGCCATGTCTCTTTTTGGTCATTTTTTTCCATGAAAAAAAATTATTATTAGCATATGTTTTCTCAATTTAAAAAAAAATTATTTTGGGTCAAAATATGCCAATACATATTTAAATAACAATGTTTTGAAGTTTTCAGGCTATGTTTCTCTCGGGTCTTTAATTTTGTGAGCTATTTGGGTGATATACCATAATTATTTTTAGAATGGTTGCATTATGTTTATAGTTTTAAAAGGAAGCAGTCATAAAATTTGCCTTTGAGGTCTCCTAAAAATAAGAGTTTGCTTGAGGGAGCAAGACTTACATGACCTTTTGATTTTTACAGGACAGTTCACTCAGAATTGTATGTGAAGTGGTAGTAAAGGACAGATAGGTAGACAATTATTTGCCTATTTTAATATCATATTTGAAGCATTCACCAGTAGAAAGCATAGAAAAGTAAGTCAACTGTCTGTCCAACAAAGATCTAGATGAGCTAATACATTTGCTGTAATATCTGGGAAAACTTGAACTTTTGAAAACTGATTCTTTGTTATGAGAGCTATGAATAAAATTGAAAGACTTCATAAGATTTTCATCCTCAATGAATGTAAAAGAGAAATTTTTTTTTACCTTACCTACTTAATAATGCATTAGGTTTTAGTAAAGCTTCTAGAAATTTAAGTTTGAAATTTACACCTTTAATATGTTTGAGATAAATTGATAAATAGTTCTCTGTAGCTATGAAAACCTAATATGGAGTAATCCAAATTTCACATTTGCATTATTATCATTAACGCTGATGTGTACTGTTGGCATGTGCACAATATGAATAATTCTATGCTATTGTCTCAGTTATCAGTATATTCTCTCTCTCTACTTTTTAAAAGGCTAACCATTTTATAAATTCTAGCTTAAATCACTTCTCTTCCATGATACTTTCGTCCCAGTCATGAGCTACAAGTGATTTTTCTTTACCCTAACCTCCAATATTACTTATTGCTTAAGATTCTTTGGTTATCATTTGCAGAAGCCTACTAGTGCTGTTTAAGTCAACAGTAGGAAATGTATTATTGTGATGCTGTGCTGTCTTTCAGAACATCAAAGTAGAAACTGTCTAGCCCTCAGAAGGCTACTGTGAATTAGAACTAGACCCAGGAAGCAAAATCAGAATAATTATGATAGGAAAGATTTATGTTATCGTATTAGTCTGCTTGGGCTTCCATTACAAAATACTATAGACTGGGTGACTCAAACAACAGAAATTTATTTCTCACAGTTCTGGAGGCTGGGAAGTCTAAGATCAAGGTGCCAGGCAATTTGGTTTCTGATGAGGGCTCTGTCTTCTCACTGTGTCCTCATATGGCCTTTCCCTGGTACATGTGTGTGGGGAAAGAGATTACTCCCTCTTTCTCTTCATATAAGGTCATCAGTCCTATTGGATTAGCTGACTTTATGACTTCATTTAACCTTAATTTCTTTCTAAAAGCTGTCTCCAAATACAGTCACATTGAGGGTTAGGGCTTCAACATATGAATTTGCGGGGTGGGGAGTTAGTTCTTGCAACACTATGAAGAAGTAACTGAAGCTGGGTAATTTATAAAGAAAAGAGGTTTAATTGGCTCACAGTTCTGCAGGCTGTACAGGAAGCATGGTGCTGGCATCTGCTTGGGTTCTGGTAAGGCCTCAGAAAGCTTACAATCATGGTGAAAGGCAAAGTGGAGCAGGTGCATCCTATGGTGAGAGAGGAAGCAAGGGGTGGAGGAGGTGCCACACTCTTTTAAACCAGGTCTTGCATTAACTCAGAGTGGGAGCTCACTTATGGGGAGGACAGCACCAAGCTATTAATGAGGGATCTGACCTCATGACCCAAACACCTCCCACCAGGCCCCTCCTGTAACACTGGAGATGACATTTCAATGTGAGATTTGGAGGGAGCAAACTTCCCAAACCATATCCTTCTGCCCCTGGTTCCTGAAATCTCATGTCCTTATATGCAAAATACAATCATCCCATCTCAATAGTCCCCCAAAGCCTTAACTTATTCCAGCATTAACCAAAAGTCCCAAGTCCAAAGTCTCATTTGGAGATTAGTTCTTTCCTATGAGCCTGTAAGATTAAAAAAAGTTATTTACTCCCAAGATACAATGGTGGTACAGTTATTGGGTAGACATTCCCATTCCAAAATGGGGAAATCAGCCCAAAAAAAGGGGCAATAGGCCCCACACAAGTCTGAAACCCAGTAGGGCAGTCATTAAATCTTAAAGTTCCAAAATTATATATATATATATATGTATTTTTTTTTTTGAGATGGAGTCTCGCTCTGTCGCTGAGGCTGGATTGCAGTGGCGTGATCTCGGTTCACTGCAACCTCCACCTCCTGGGTTCAAACGATTCTCCTGCCTCAGCATCCTGAGTAGCTGGGACTACAGGCAAGTGCCACCACGCCCAGCTAATTTTTTGTATTTTTGGTAGAGACTGGGTTTCACTGCATTAGCCAGGATGGTCTCGATTTTCTGACCTTGTGATCTGCCTGCCTTGGCCTCCCAAAGTGCTGGGATTATGGGCGTGAGCCACTGTGCCTGGCCCAAAATAATCTCCTTTGACTTAATGTCCTGCATTCAAGGGTGGACTCCCAAGGCCTTAGGCAGCTCAACTGTATAGCTTTGCTGGATGCAGCCCACAGGGCTGCTCTGATGGGTTAGAGTCCAGTGCCTGTGGCTTCTCCAAACTGAGGATGCAAGCTGCTCCTGCCTCTACCATTCTTTGGCCTGGAAGACAGTGGCCCCCTTCTCACAGCTCCACTAGGCAGCGTCCTGGTGGGGACCCTGTGTAGGGTCTCCAACCTCACACGTCCCCTTGGTGCTGCCCTACTAGTAGAGCCTCTCTGTGAGGGCTCTACCCCTGCATCAGGCTTCTGCCCAGGCACCTAGGCTTTCCCATACATTATCCAAAATCTAGACAGAAGCTGCCAAGTCTCCTTCACCCTTGCATTCTGTGCAGCCACAGGCTTACTGCCACATGAAAGCTGCCAAGGATTATGGCTTGCAGTCTCCAAAGTGGCAGCCAGAGCTGTACCGGGCCTTTGAGCCACATCTGGAGCTGGAGCAGCCTGGTTGCAGAGAGTAGCCTCCAAGGCTGAGCAGGGCAGCGGTGTCCTTGGCCTGGTCCCTGAAATATTCTTTTATCCGAGCCTTCTGGGCCTATGATATGAGGGGCCGCCTCAGAGATTTCTGAAATGCCTTCAAGGCCTCTTTTCCCATTGTCTTGGATATTAGCATTTGGTTCCCTTTTAGTCATGCTAGTCTCTTTAGCAAGTGGTTGCTCCACAATCTGCTTGTATTCCTTTTCTACCATGTACCAGGCTGCAAATTTGTCAAACTTTTATGCTCTGTTTCCCTTTTAAATATGAATTCTAACTTTAAGTCATTTATTTGCTCCTGTATCTGATGATAGGCTGTTAGAAGCAGCCAGGTCACATCTTGAACACTTTGCTGCTTAGAAATTTCTTCTGCCAGATACCCTAGGTCATCACTCTTAAGTTCAAATTTCCACAGATTCCTAGGACATGAACACAATGCAGCCAAGTTCTTTGCAACAGCATAATGGGTAACCTTTACTCCAGTTCCCAATAACTTCTTTATTTCCATCTGAGAGGTCTTCAGCTTGGACTTCATTGAAGTTGAATGTTGATATCTCTTATCAACATTCTGGTCATAACCATTTAACTAGCTTCTAAGAAGTTGGAAACTTTCCTTCATCTCCCTGTCTTCTTCTCAGACCTCTAGAGTCTTCCAACTTCTGCCTGTTACCCAGTTCCAAGACCACTTCCACATTTTCAGGTATCTTTATAATAATACCCCACTCCTGGTACCAATTTTCAGTATTAGTTCTTGCTTTACTATAAAGAAATACCTGAGGCTGGAGAGCAATCAGACAAGAGAGGGAAATAAAAGGCATCCAAATCAGTAAAGAGGAAGTCAAACTGCTACTGTTTGCTGATGATATGATTGTATACCTAGAAAACCCTAAAGACTCCTCCAAAAAGCTCCTAGAACTGATAGAAGAATTCAGCAAAGTTTCCAGATACAAAATTAATGTACAAAATTCGTAAGTCCCCTATACACCAACAGGGACCAAGCTGAGAATCAAATCAAGAATTCAACCCCTTTTACAATAACTGAAAAAGAAATACTTAAGAATATACATAATCAGGGAGGTGAAAAACCTCTATAAGGAAAACTACAAAACACTGCTGAAAGAAATCATAGATGACACAAACAAATAGAAACACATTCCATGCTCATGGATGGGTAGAATCAATATTGTGAAAATGGCCATACTGCCAAAAGCAATCTACAAGTTCAGTGTAATCCCCATCAAAATATCATCATCTTTCTTCACAGAACCAGAAAAAAAATCCTAAAATTCATATGGAACCCAAAAAGAGCCCACATATCCAAAGCAAGACTAGGCAAAAAGAACAAATCTGGAGGCATCACATTTTCTGATTTCAAACTACACTATAAGGCCATACTCACCAAAACAGCATGGTACTGGTATAAAGATAGACACATAGACCAATGGAACAGAATAGAGAATCCAGAAATAAATCCAAGTACAGCCAAATGATCTTTGACAAAGCAAACAGAAACATAAAGTGGGGAAAGGACACCCTATTCAACAAATTGTCCTGGGATAATTGACTAGCCACATGTAAAATAATGAAACTGGATCCTCATCTTTCACCTTATACAAAAATCAACACAATATGGATCAAGGACTTAAATCTAAGAACTTGAAACTATAAAACTTCTAGAAGATAACATCAGAAAAACTCTTCTAGACATTGCCTTATGCAAGGATTTCTTGACCAAGAACCCAAAAGCAAATGCAATAAAAACAAAGATGAAGAGCTGGGACTTAAATAAACTAAAGAGCTTTTGCATGGCAAAAGGAACAGTCAGCAGAGTAAACAGACAACCCACAGAGTGGGAGAATATCTTCACAATCTATACATCTGAAAAAGGACTAATATCCAGAATCTACAATGAACTCAAATTAATAAGAAAAAACAAACAATCCCATCAAAAAGTAGGCTAAGGACATGAATAGACAGTTCTCAAAAGAAGATATACAAATGGCCAACAAACATACGAAAAAATGCTCAACATCACTAATGATCTGGGAAATGCAAATCAAAACCACCTTAGTCCTATAAGAATGGCCATAATTAAAAAATAGAAAAATAATAGATGTTGGCATGGATGTGGTGAACAGGAAACACTTCTGCACTGCTGATAGGAATGTAAACTAGTAAAACCACTATGGAAAACAGTGTGGAGATTCCCTAAAGAACTAAAAGTAGAACTACCATTTGATCCAGCAGTCCCACTACTGTGTATCTACCCAGAGAAAAAGAAGCCATTATTCAAAAAAGATACTTGTACACACGTGTTCACAGCAGCACAATTTGCAATTGCAAAAATGTGAAACTAATCCAATGGCCATCAATCAACAAGTGGATAAAGAAACTGTGGTATATATCTATGATGGAATACAACTCAACCATAAAAAGAAATGAACTAATGACATTTGCAGTCACCTGGATGAGATTGAAGACTATTATTATTATTATTATTATTATTATTTACTTTAAGGTCTGAGATAGATGTACAGAATGTGCAAGTTTGTTACATAGGTATACATGTTCCATGGTGGTTTGCTGCACCTATAAACCCATCATCTAGGTTTTAAGTCCCGCATGCATTAGGTATTTGTCCTAATGGTCTCCCTCTCCTTGCTCCCCACCCCCTGACAGGCCCCAGTGTGTGATATTCTCCTCCCCGTGTCCATGTGTTGTCATTGTTCAGCTCCCACTTATGTGTGAGAACATGTGGTGTGTGGTTTTCTGTTCCTGTGTTAGTTTGCTGAGAATTATGGCTTCCAGCGTCATCCATGTTTCTGCAAAGGACATGAGCTTATTCTTTTTTGTGGCTGCATAGTATTCCATGGTGTATATGTGGCACATTTTCTTTATCCAGTCTACCATTGATGGGCATTTGGGTTGGTTCCAAGTCTTTGCTATTGTAAATAGTGCTGCAATAAACATACATGTGCATGTGTCTTTATAGTAGAATGATATATAATCGGCCAGGCGTGGTGGCTCAAGCCCATAATCCCAGCACTTTGGGAGGCCGAGGCGGGCGGATCATGAGGTCAGGAGTTCGAGACCATCCTGGCCAACATGGTGAAACCCCGTCTCTACTAGAAATACAAAAAAATTGGCTGGGCATGATGGTGGGCACCTGTAGTCCCAGCTACTCGGGAGGCTGAGGCAGGAGAATGGCGTGAACCTGAGAGGCGGAGCTTGCAGTGAGCCGAGATCATGCCACTGCACTCTAGCCTGGGGGACAGAGCCAGACTCTGCCTCAAAAAAAAAAAAAAAAAAAAGAATGATTTATAATCCTTTGGGTATATACCCAATAATGGGATTGCTGGGTCAAATGGTATTTCTGGTTCTAGATCCTTGAGGAATTGCCACACTGTCATCCACAATGGTTGAACTAATTTACACTCCCACCAACAGTGTAAAAGCATTCCTATTTCTCCACAGCCTCGCCAGTATCTGTTGTTTCCTGACTTGTTAATAATCATCATTCTAACTGGCATGAGATGGTATCTCATTGTGGTTTTGATTTGCATTTCTCTAATGACCAATGATGATGAGCTTTTTTTCATATGTTTGTTGGCTGCATAAATGTCTTCTTTGGAGAAGTGTCTGTTCATATCCTGTGCCCACTTTTTGATTGGGTTTTTTTTTTTTCTTGTAAATTTGTTTAAGTTCCTTGTAGATTCTGGATATTAGCCCTTTGTCAGATGGATAGATTCCAAAAATTTTCTGCCATTCTTTAGGTTGCCTGTTGACTCTGACGATAGTTTCTTTTGCTGTGCAGAAGCACTTTAGTTTGATTAGATCCCATTTGTCAATTTTGGGTTTTGTTGCAATTGCTTTTGGTGTGTTAGTTATGAAGTCTTTGCCCATGCCTATGTCCTGAATGGTATTGCCTAGGTTTTCTTCCAGGGTTTTATGGTTTTGGGTTTTACACTTCAGTCTTTAATCCATCTTGAGTTAATTTTTGTATAAGGTATAAGGAAGGGGTCCAATTTCTGTTTTCTGCATCTGGCTAGCCAGTTTTCCCAGCACCATTCATTAAATAGGAAATCCTTTCTCCATTGCTAGTTTTTGTCAGGTTTGTTGAAGATCAGATGATTGTAGACATGTGGTGTTATTTCTGAGGTCTCTATTCCATTCCATTGGTCTATATATCTGTTTTGGTACCAGTACCATGCTGTTTTGGTTACTGAAGCCTTATAGTATAGTTTGAAGTCAGGTAGGATGCCTCCAGCTTTGTTCTTTTTGCTTAGGATTGTCTTGGGTATATGGACTCTTTTTTGGTTCCATATGAAATTTAAAATAGTTTTTTTCTAATTCTGCAAAGAAAGTCACTGGTAGCTTGATGGGAGTAGCACTGAATGTATAAATTACTTTGGGCAGTAAGGCCATTTTCATGATATTGATTCTTCCTATCCATGAGCATGGAATGTTTTTCCATTTGTTTGTGTCCTCTCTTATTTCCTTGAGCAGTGGTTTCTAGTTCTCCTTGAAGAGGTCCTTCACATCCCTTGTAAGTTGTATTCCTAGGTATTTTATTCTCTTTGTAGCAATTGTGAATGGGAGTTCACTCGGGGTTTGGCTCTCTGTTTGTCTGTTGTTGGTGTATAGGAATGCTTGCAAGTTTTGCACATTGATTTTGTATACTGAGACTTTGCTGAAGTTGCTTATCAGCTTAAGGAGTTTGGGGGCTGAGATGATTGGGTTTTCTAAATGCACAATCATGTAGTCTGCAAACAGACAATTTGACTTTATGCTAAGTGAAGTAACTCAGGAATGGAAAACCAAACATCGTATTTTCTCACTGATAAGTGGAAGCTAAGCTATGAGGATGCAAAGGCGTAAGAAAGATACAATGGACTTTTGGGGAAATGGTGAGGGACTCAGGGGAAAAGGTGAGAAGGGGGTGAGGGATAAAAGACTACAAATTGGGTGCCATATATACTGGTCAGGTGATGGGTGCACAAAAATCTCACAAATCACCACGAAAGAACTTACTCATGTAACCAGACACCACCTGTTCCCCAGTAACCTATGGAAATTAAAATTTTTTTTTTAATTTTAAGAAATACCTTAGGCTGTGTAATTTATAAAGAAAAGAGGTTTAATTGGCTCTTGGTTCTGCAGACTGTACAGGAAGCATGGTGCTGGCATTGCTCAGTTTGTGGTGAGGCCTCAGGAAGCTTACAGTCATGGTGAAAAGGCAAAGGGGAGCTGGTATATCACATGGGAGCAAGAGAGGGAGCCATGAGGATGGGGTACCGCATTCTTTTTTTTTTTTTTTTTGAGTTGGGGTCTCACTCTGTCACCCAGGCTGGAGTGCAGTGGTGCAGTCTCGGCTCACTGCAACCTCTGCCTCCCGGGTTCAAGTGATTCTCCTGCCTCAGCCTCCCGAGTAGCTGGAATTAAGGCATGCACCACCATGCTCAGCTAATTTTTCTATTTTTGGTAGAGACGGGTTTCACCATGTTGGCCAGGCTGGTCTTGAACTCCTAACCTCAGGTGATCCACTTGCCTTGGCCTCCCAAAGTGCTAGGATTACAGGTGTGAGCCACCACACCTGGCCCCACATTCTTTTAAGCAATCAGATCTCACAGGAACTCAGAGCAAGAAGTTACTTATTATTGTGAGGTTCCAAGCTATTCATGAGGGACCCACCCCCATGACCCAAACACTATGGGTGTTTGGCCCCACCTGGAACACTGGGGATTACATTTCAACATGAGATTTCAAGGCACAAACATCCAAACAATATCAGCAAGGACATAATTCAGTCCATAACATTATGCTTCCTAGATGCTAAGCTCTTATTATAAGCACTTTAGATATAAAGTCGTTCCTTAGTTTCCATGGGGGAAAACTTACAGGACCCCTATGGACACCAATATTGACAGATACTCAAGTGACTTATATTAAATGGCCATAGTGTCTGCACATAACCTATATACATCCTCTTGTATACTTTAAATCATCTCTAGATTAATTATAATATCTAATACAATGTAAATGCTATATAAATATTTGTTATACTCTATTGGTTTTTTTGTGTTGTTTTTTATTGTATTGTTATTTTTATTGATTTTTTAAAATTTTTGATCTGTGGTTTGTTGAATCCACAGAAGCAGAATCCATGGATACAGAAGGTGAACTGCATTGTCTTTAATGTTCGCAAACACCCTGTAAAATAAATACTATTTTACCACTATTTCATAAATAAGGAAAACAAAGAAAACATGAAGTAAGTAGCTTGTCTGAGGTTACATAGTTTATAAATGATGAAGCCAAGTTTAAACACAGCTGTCTGGTTATAGAGTTCATGCCCTTGAACACTGAGCTAAACTGCCCTGCTGAAGCCAACAGGACTCCCTTCTGTCATCTCTGTTTCTATCTAGGTGTTTGCTCTACCTTGCAGCGTAGCTTTCTCTGATTCTTAAGTCCATGGGAGAAACATGCCTAGCCCTCAGCCCCAGAGATTCCATGTTTCAATTCTCAATCCCCATCCTGTATGTCTGGGACAGAGAATTCTACCACCATCGTGGGTCAGCTTTGCCCTGCATAGTGCCTGACAATATTGATTGAAGAACTGAATACTTGAGTGGTCACTATGTATTACTCTAACTGCCTCTACTCTATAGGTGTAACTTTAACTGGCAAAATGGAGGAGTCATGCTCTGTTGGTGCTTACTCATCTTGTTATCCTGTTATTCTCCCCTGAGATGGCACCTCTATTCAGATGCTTTCCTTTGAAACAACTTTAATTGATATGGGTGTTTTTTATCATATGTTTGTTTTTTCTTCTTGCCCTGAGGAAATGTTTGCAAAGAATATATTTTCATATCCCTTTTCTTCAAGTTATGAAATGAAAACTACCCAATTGGGGGTGGGGTTGATGAAAGCCAGAAAGGGTGAATAATGCCTGTTTGTTTGTTTGTTTGTTTAACTCCATTGACCTTTTATTTAACCCTTCTATTCCTATGGGAACTGTCAGAGGTTTGGGCAGCATGGCAGCTTTTTGGGATAAGGTTTAGTTTCATACTGTGAAAGAAGTTTGGCTGAACTAACCCTTTTGTAGGGAAGCCTTATGTTTGGCTGTCAGTGGTTTCCTAGACATATTTATACCCTACCTCAATTCTAAATCCTCTCTGTCTGATTAGACCAATAACTAAAAACATGCAGTTTGTAGGTAGATGGTCTTCACTTCAGCTCCCATTTCTATCAGTTTACAAGCTTTGTGACCTTTGGCAAGTTACTGAACTCTGTGTTTGTGTACTGAGCTATAAAATGAAAAGGATCAAAGGATCTTTACATCATAAAACTGCTATGAGATTTAAATAAAAATGTATCTAAGTATCTTGTCTGTGTTAGAAGCTCAACAATTGGCTTTCTTCTCGTTTCCTTATTAGGAGAATATAACCGTAATAAAAATATGTAGTGGACTAGATCCTTCTAGGAAGTTGTCATTCCCTGCAAACACAAGAGCATTTCGAAGGAACATTTAGTATTTCAAGATATTAGAGTGTATTAGGGAAATAACTCAGGTTTTTTCTAGGTGCCCTTAAAGAAGTAAACTAGACGCAGCCTCCACTATTGTGGACCAAATGCATTAACCAAGTCCAAAAACTGTAGAAATAACTACTGAAAAATCACTGTAACTGCATTATCAGATTACTACTTGAGGCACAATTCATGAAGGCTAGAAAAAATGTATAACCTTAGATCCTACCTACTTCTATTCAAAATTTGAGAACCAAAGCCCAGATGGTTCTATTTACCATCGAAATTATCTCACCTTTAACTTACAATACAGATAACAAAATAGCTGACAAGATCAGCAGAACCAATGCACTCCATTGATAATATTGTTTCTCTGAAAATGGTTTTCCACTTCAATGCAACATGGACTAAAGACTGTAGTAAGTAATCTTTTATTTCCATTCTTTCTTTTTCTTTTTTATTTCTTATTTTCCTAATTGGTGCCAATAGATACCATTCTTTTGGTTGCTAATAGACAATACTTCAACTCGGTGGATTGCATCTTATATTTCAGTTAATGTTTAGAGTTTAGAAGCACACCCTTAACAAGGCTGGACGCGGTGGCTCATGCCTGTAATCCCAGCACTTTAGGAGGTGGAGGCAGGCGGATCGTGAGTTCAGGAGATTGAGACCATCCTGGCTAACACGGTGAAACACCATCTCTACTAAAAATACAAAAAGTATTAGCTGGGCATGGTGGCGGGTGCCTGTAGTCCCAGCTACTCGGGAGGCTGAGGCAGGAGAATGGCGTGAACCCAGAAGGTGGAGCTTGCAGTGAGCCAAGATCACGCCACTGCACTCCAGCCTGGGCGACAGAGCAAGACTACGTCTCAAAAAAGAAGAAAAAAGAAACACACCCTTAACAATGTGAAAGGAATAAAGAATACATAAAATGAAGTCCTGGCTGGGCGCGGTGGCTCACGCCTGTAATCCCAGCACTTTGGGAGGCCGAGGCAGGCGGATCACGAGGTCAGGAGATGGAGACCATCCTGGCTAACATGGTGAAACCCCATCTCTACTAAAAATACAAAAAACATTAGCCAGGCGTGGTGGCAGGCACCTGTAGTCCCAGCTACTCGGGAGGCTGAGGCAGGAGAATGGCGTGACCCCGGGAGGCAGAGCTTCCAGCCTGGGCGACTCCGTCTCAAAAAAAATAAAAATAAAAATAAAAAATAAAAAATAAAATGAAGTCCTGAAATTCACAGAAATAGGTTTATCTTTACTGACTAAAAGCCCTAAATAAGTCTAAACATCTCATTTTGTTCAAGGGTTTCTGGGGTTGCATTGAATTCTCCTTGCTCTTAGAGAGATTTAATCAGACCATATAATCAGATAGTTTGTCCTAAGAGCAAGCAATAACTACTAAATTTAGGAAAGTTCATAAGAAAACAGTGAAGAAGAAAAAAAGGAATATAGATTTTACATTTTAAGGAAATGGAATGATTTAACTTAGGAAGGAATAACTTTGAGAAGAACTAATAGTCTTCCAACATATGAAATAATTTATTTAGGTAGTCCTCATAATATGTTTTCTATTTTTATAGGATATCGGGGATAAGTCTGAATAGCAGCAGACTTGGGGACTGATATTGGGGAGTTATTGTGAATGAGCTGTCAATCAATATAATTATTTTCTCAGAGACTTACATAATTAAAAAGGTGATTTTCATGTTGGAAACATTCATCTTGGCATTATTTTACATGAAAGCTATTTAATATGCTTTATTTTAATCTATTTGATTCTCCTCTGCCTAATGGTCTTTCCTGCCCTCCTCCTACCTTGCCAGCCTTGTTTTTCCTATATGATTTTCCTCCTCATGTGCCCTAACAGTAGTTAATTCTACAAAGCCCAATTCCTGGTCCTTTGTTCTTTTTATACCTTTTTTTTTCCATTTTTTATACTTTCAATTAATTGGCCCATCTGTCCCTAAGGTTCTGTAACATGACTTCCTGTTTAACTTCCTTTTAATCTTATGTTTTCAAAAATATATAGTATTAGAAGATATACTGTAACCACCTCACCTTCACTAAGTTTTTTCTACTTTCCCCTAAAAAAACTTTTTTTAAGCAGCAGAAGAAAAAGACTCCTCTTTCCCATTGTTTTTTTTTTAGAGCTGCAAACTCACAAATCTTACAGGCTCCCAAAATAGGAGACCTCAAGTCACTTTTGAATATTTTGTCATCATCTCTGCATTGAATATGTCACCCATTCTTTCCTTAATAATATCTCTCAGACCTGTATTTTCACCTTCATTCCTACCATTGCTATTCTTACCACCTTATATGTGCACTACTGCAGTTGCCTGTCTGTTCCATCTAGCTTCAATCTTCCACCTTCCTACTTCTTGCTGCAAATATGGCTACACCATTTTATTTTATTAACGACACACTCTTGCTCAAACTCCTTCAGTTTTCTTTTATTTATTTTTTTATTTTTATTTATTTTTTTTGAGACAGAGTCTCGCTCTGTCGCCCACGCTGGAGTGCAGTGGCACGACCTCGGCTCACTGCAAGCTCCGCCTCCCGGGTTCCCGCCATTCTCCTGCCTCAGCCTCCCGAGTAGCTGGGACTATAGGCGCCCGCCACCACGCCCGGCTAATATTTTGTATTTTTAGTAGAGACAGGGTTTCACCATGTTAGCCAGGATGGTCTTGATCTCCTGACCTCGTGATCTGTCCACCTCGGCCTGCCAAAGTGCTGGGATTACAGGCGTGAGCCACCACGCCCGGCCTAGTTTTCTTTTATATACTACACACCAAATTCAAACAGTTTTGCTTTGCTTCCATTAGGTTATATTGGTAGCACTAGGATCCTATCTGAGCACTGGACTAAGAAACCCAAGAGTCTTCATACCTTCCTCTGCCATAAATCTCATGAGGCTCCCAAGGGAGATAAATACACAAAAAGTGATGGCAAATGAATAAAGATGGGTTATATGTAACATTAACAAGGTGTCTGAAACCATCAGGCTATTCTCGAAAACTGATGAACAATTAGAAGTTTAGGCCTAAACATAGCTTCTCCATCTCCAAAAGGCAGATGTTGCCACAAACAAATCATCAAGCCTGAGATAATTAGAATTCCCCGGAAGCTAAGAGCTCTTAGGATTGGGGAAGATAGACAGAGACCAAGAGGCAGGCAGTAAGGAAGTAGGAATAAGGGCCTGCCTTGAAAAAAAGCGTATCCCTTTGCCTGATAGGTGAAAAAATAGCATCAGCAGCAGAGGAGAGCTAGCTGAACCAAGAAGGCCTCAGTCCTGCTGCAGATCTAGTTTCAGTGATAGAAGAGAAGAAGCAAAGAGCGCTCATCCTTGTGTGTGACCTTTTGGCACACGTAAGTAAAAATGGTCCAGTGCGGATCAAGGCATCTCACCCAATCTGATTAGCAGTTCCTCCCTGCCCACTCACAACAGTTTACAAGGCTCTTTGGAAGCAAGCCCTTGGCAGCCTTATTTTTCGTTGCTCTCAGTTTTATTTGTTTTTTTACTGCACTTTATACTGTCCATGCACATTTCCACTTCTTGGATTATATCTTTTATTTATCCTATCCTTCATGTATCCAAATCCTTGTATCCTTTCAAGACCAATTTATGACTGGCCTCCTCATTGAACTCTACTATTGCTGCCCACAGTGATTATAAATGCCTCCAAATTTCTATGAATTTTATTATTATTTTACTCAGTTTTGCGCCTAATTGTCCACTAATCATTTTATTTCTGTATTAATGTTGTGTATTATAGTATATATGTATGTAAACTCCTTGAATGCATGAACCATGTCTTTCTTTTCTTTCAAGTAAAGCTCCTAGCATAGTACCTATTGTATTGTAGAAACACAGAGCTACAAAGACAATAGAAAACAATTATTACTGATTATTAGTTGGTTAATTAAATAATTACCTTTTGATTCTTAAGTTATGTCTATGTGGTACTGTTAAAATAAAATCATAATGGAAGTATATAGCCTGTTCTACCTCCTTTAGACATTTGATACCAACCAGGAGTAATATTCAAAATACTTAACAGGCATTATCGAACTAGCACTGGCCAATCAGAACAGATTCTGACTGCTACAATATTAAATTTATGTTAGTTGCTTGACAGTGCAAACTCTAACTAGTTCAGAACTAAAATAAATTGAAAGTTTAGTCTCTGATTTGCCAGAGATTAACAGTCTGTAGCCATATATTATATATCTTAGCTGACTTTTTATTAGCCTACCTACAAAGCCAATAAAAGCCAATTAAGCTAATTGAATACTTAACCTGATCATGCTTTCCTTTCCCCTCCTGCTATAATAGCCCTCCTGTTTATATATACCACATATGATTGCCTCTTTCATATGCTGTCTACTTCAAACTTTGATAGACTGATAAGCATCATATTTGGAATGTCATGGTTCACAGTACATGATAAGCATCTCCATTGGCTACTCCTGTAAGTTTGCTGTTACAATACCCAGCATTACTGAATAGCAGCCTGTGCCCTGGGAATGATATAATTAAGTCCCTTCTGATTACTTCTTAGGTAGAAATTACTTTTGGCCTATGTGTTTTTAGATTACACATACTTTTACAAAAACATATTTTTGTAAAAGAACATTTTGTAAAGGACACATGTAAGAACATCTGTCCTGGAGAACTTGTATTCAGAGTTAACCAGTTAAAACTAAACTAAATTGTTTGTAGAAGTAGCCCTCTGCAAACTTCAGTATCAAGAAAGCAATTTAGGTGTTTTGTTACATTGAGTCAGTGACACTATAATGTTACTTCACAATACTGCTACACCATGACTATCATATGACAGCAATATAAAAGAAAGACTTTTTTTAACTTGTCAATTTACTTTTTAAAACGTGTTTTTTGCATTGGTTTCATATTTTACCTGTCAGGTGGTGAAAATTTGTATTTCTAAACTAAACTGTCAAATGTTATGGGGATTAGTGAGTGTGTTTTTAAACACAATAGATTAGTTTCAAATCCCAAAGTAAAAGCTACGGAATTTTTTTTAAAGACAGAGAAATGTCTTGCTGGGTGCTAACACCTTCAGAAGCTATTATTACAGTGTAGCTGAGGAGGACTCTTGCAGATGGAGAGAGTAATGTTAAGATTCACACCAGACCTTGTCCTTCTATGCCTTTTCCCCCTGTGCAAAGGAATCTGTCAAATCTTATTCCTTTCTTTGAAGAAATGCCTAAAGAATGTCAGTTCAGTCTGGCTACACTTAGACATCATGTGGAATATTGTGGATGCCTTCAAGAGAAAAAGACATTCTGAAAAATGTAATTTAGGGGTTATCAAAAGGAAGTATTTTGGCTTTTTGTGACTGGCCTGAAAGTTTACTTCTTTTTCATAATAATGGTTTCTTACATTTATACTGTGCTTTTTTTTTCTTTCAAAGCATTTTAAGATTGAATATCTTATTTGATTCTTATTATATTCTATATTTGATTTGAAGTTATTTTACTATGTTTATAGTAAAACCACAGTACTGTTATTTTGTGTTTTCTGACCGCTAGCTTGTGTGGTTATTTTTCTAGATGGATTATTTTTCACTGTATGGACTATAGACAGCATGGCCCAATCTAGAATGACCTAACTGTTTCTCTTAGTAATAATTAGGAACATCAGAGTGTAATGTACTTTCAGTCAGTTCCTTCTGAATGTTCAACAAGACTCTCCAAACCCTGCTTTTCATGTTATGCTCATAATCTGCCTATGGAGGCCAAATGTCTCAACAGTAAAGTCTTCCTTGACCCCCAAAAGAGTTAGGCACTCTACCTTTCTTCTCTCAGAACATCTTGCACATAATATTGACATTGGGAATTCAATTATAGTTCTATGTCATACATATCTCTGTATTCTCAGTACCTAGCTCAGTAAATGTTTGTTGAATGAATGAATGAATGTACAAATGAACATGCGTGGTATGCTTTGTTGTGCCAAACTGGTACTTTATTTAAAGGCCATTCCACCTGACTGCTGCTGGGCTCCCACCCACTGAATCTCAAATTCACCAACATGATTGGGAGATACAAGAGCTACTTAAGGAATTTCCTTACTAACTTCAATTAAAATTAAAAATGGTAAACCTTTTTGTTTTTCAAATAGTACTTGTAGACCAGTATTTTCAGAGGAGAGGTCTAAGAATCAGACAAAGTCCATTATGCTTTATGCAGGGCCATGGGATAATACAGAAGAGATATTAAAGTGTTGGGTAAATCAGGGTAGAGGCTATAAATGCTGTTTTGAGAAAAGCTTTGAAAATAATGAAGAGGAAGAGTAGCATTGCCTCTTGTTATTGCCTCAAGTAGAAAAAAGAAAAATTTAGGTGAAATAAATGTCAGATGGAATCTAATTCCTAATAAGCAGATAGTACTAAAGAAAACAAACAAAACTTTATTATTTGTTTTAATAAAGCATCCGAGATAGATTATGCTCCTTCCTCCTTGCTCTAGAGGGGGGGCAACTAAGAAGTACTTTTTAAAATACTTGTGTCCTTTTTTTATCCTGGAATAAAAAAAAAAAAAAAACAAGGCTTAAATCCGTATGAGTGAATTTTCTGTGTGAAAAGTCAGCATGGACTAGAAAAAAAGGCCCTTTAAAAATTATAAACTGTGCTGGGCGCGGTGGCTCACGCCTGTAAGCCCAGCACTTTGGGAGGCCGAGGCGGGCAGATCACGAGGTCAGGAGATCGAGACCATCCTGGCTAACACGGTGAAACCCCGTCTCTACTAAAAATACAAAAAAATTAGCCAGGCATGGTGGTGGGCGCCTGTAGTCCCAGCTACTTGGGAGGCTGAGGCAGGAGAATGGCATGAACCCAGGAGGCTGAGCTTGGAGTGAGCAGTGATCGCTCCACTGCACTCCAGCCTGGGCGACAGAGCGAGACTCCATCTCAAAAAAAAAAAATTATAAACTGTGAGGCCAGGCAAAATGGCTCATGTCTGTAATCCCAACAATTTGGGAGGCCTAGGTGGGAGGATCACTTGAGTCCAGGAGTTTGAGATCATCCTTGGCAACATAGTGAGACTCTGTCTCTGCAAAAAATAAAAATAAAAAGTTAGACAAGTGAGGTGGTGGATGCCTGTAGCCCCAGCTGCTTGGGAGGCTGAGGCAGGAGGATCGCTTGAGTCCAGGACTAGACTGCAGTGAGCTATGATCATGCCACTGCACTCTAGCCTAGGCAAGAGAGTGAGACCCTGTCTCTAAAAAAAAAAAAAAAAAAAAAAAGGATTAATTATGTTAAAATGTTTTCTTGTTATATTCCATATAAAGTGTTTTTTGGCATTATCCTCTTATGAATTCAGAGGAAATATGGAAGAATCTTCTAGAGTTAATTTAATACCTGTTTATTTCTCCATATATAGTCTCACTGGAGGGTTGTGAAGATTAATGAGATGTTTATAAAATGTCTGAGACCTCTAGAAGAAAGGTGATATGTAAATAAGTATTATTAGTAGTAGCTCTATGATAAGCTAATGATTAAAATTTCTTCCTTAGTTATCAAAAGTAATGAGTTAAAATCCATTGAGAGGTTTCTCTTCATTAGAAACTTTTCACGTATTTTTTTCTTCATGGTGTCAAATAGAGATCTTACTTTCAGCATGTAATTATCCACATCAAATTATAATTCCTTCAGACTTAAATATTTTATAGGCATATTCATTATTTCAGTTTAATTTTCTAATTATTTGTAAGGGCAAAATTCAGCATGATTCTCCCACTTTAGTTTTCTACTTTAAGACATGTAAGCATGAGAGTAATTTAGCAGCTGACTCCTAGAAGGTACTTTGGTAAAGATCTCTCCACAGAGTCTGGCAAGAAATAAAGAGATGTTTATAAAATTGGGAACTAAAGAAATCTTACCTAAATGGCTATTCATTAAGATATATTTTTTTTTTCTTTGAGACGGAGTCTTGCTCTGTTGCCCAGGCTGGAGTGCAGTGGCACAATCTCTGCTCACTGCAAGCTCTGCCTCCTGGGTTCACGCCATTCTCCTGCCTCAGCCTCCCGAGTAGCTGGGACTACAGGCACCCGCCACCACGCCCGGCTAATTTTTTGTATTTTTAGTAGAGGCAGGGTTTCACCGTGTTAGCCAGGATGGTCTTGATCTCTTGACCTGGCGATCCCCCTGCCTCGGCCTCCCAAAGTGCTGGGATTACAGGCATGAGCCACCGCACCCGGCCAAGATATCTTTTTTAAAAAAATCACTTAGAAAACATTTTTTAAAGACTTATGGCAAATTAGTAAGTATGAATTAAATGTATTCTGAGCCATTATTAGAATTAATTAGAAATTTTTATGAAGTGTGTTTATCTTATTTTTTAAGCTCATTGGAGATTTCCTGAAAAATTGTGATACCACTTTTTAATGGGAAATCTGGAAGGGCTCTAGAGGCCACCATGTAATAAATTTAATTTAAATCCTTAATGAAATAGGAAAAAAAATATAACTATATATAAACTAATAGACTCATAGAATCTTGAATTATGAGTAGTCTTTCTAACACATTCATTGGTTGTATTTCACAGAACTCCCAAAGTAGTAAACACAGAGAAAAGTACAAGGACCATCATACACAGTAGTTGTCATGAGGACCCTTTTTGTATGTCTCCACCCCATCACCTTTGAAATATAGATGCTATATATGTAGTAGTTACTTCTCTTTACTACTGTAGCTTCAGGTGAAAGTATTTTCATCTATGTTTTGGACCACTCTAACTTAAAATTTCCATTCTTTTTTGTAATTCATAGGAAGAGTTTCATTTTTTTTTAAGAGAGGGTCTTGCTATGTTGCCCAGGCTGGAGTGCAGTGGTGAGATCAGGGCTTACTGAAGCCTCGACCTCCTGGGCCCAAGCCATCCTTCCACCTTGGCCTCTCAAGTAGCTGAGACTACAAGCATATGCCACCACACCCAGATAACTTTTTAATTTTTGTTAGAGTTGAGGTCTCACCTTATTGCCCAGGCTAGTCTCAAACTCCTGAGCTCTAGCGATCACCCCGCCTCTGCCTCCCAAAGTGTTGGGATTACAGGTACGAGCCACATGTCCAGCCTTTTTTTTTTAAACTAACTTTATAGATTTACATTCCTACTCCATCACGAGACATCAACATTGGTTAACCTAAGCACTTCTACCATATATGTAAAGTTTATGCCAAATAATTTTGAGAAGTTAAGAGTTAAATTCAACCTGAACTAAAAAACACAGAAAAAAGATCTTCAAGAGAAGGAAGAAGGAAGTAACAATAACAAAAACAAAAACCCTTAATGCTAACAAAGCTAGGTAATACTGGATTTCAGATCAGCTGAACGTTTCCAGTTCTGCATGACAGCAAAGAGAATGGTGTGATTATGGCACCATGCTCAGAGGCACGCTGTATTGCTGTACTGCATCAGGAAGGATAAACTCTGTCTATAAAAAGCTGGTGAAACTGCCTAAGGAATGTATTTGGGGCATCTCATTAAAGAAAAAAGTTAATCATCTAGGAAGGAAATGGGGCAAGAAGGACTGAGGTATGCAGAAATAAATTCCAACAGGAACTGATATAATAGATTGTGGGTTTTGACTTCCGGGAATTTCCTTTTGTAAATCAATAGTCAAGACATGAATAACTATAAGAATGGGTAGGTGTTAAAATGTGATGAAGAATATATAAAATAAATGGAAAGACTTAGAGTTATTCAAGAAAAATTAATGAATATCACTAAGTGACAATTTTTCCAGAATCCTAGACAGATCATATTGATGTCCTTAGGCCCAGTACATCTGGAAACAAAAGGATACTTTGAAGGAATTGAGAGGCTTTCTGAAATGGATTGCCTGAGGTCAGAGGCTAAAAAATAAGACCAAAAGATAACACAATTGTAAAGGAACTTTCCCCTTGAGATAGGTAAGGAGGTAAAAAAAAGAAGTAGGTAAAATAAATGAAAATTTGTATCTGAATTTTTAATAGCGCTGAAGTGAGGTGGAATCACTGCATAGAATCACTTCATTTATCCTAAATTTACAGGAAAAACATTTTTTTATAAATGAAGTCTTCAGATTACTTGAGTTTAATATTATCTAATAATATTAAATTTCATATTACTTAATTTATTATTAAATAATAAATTATTTAATTTAACATTATTTAAATATTTTAAATAAAATTCTTCTAAAATATATTTCACTTTATCCTGAATTTTAAGAAGAATCTCCTGGCCGGGCGCGGTGGCTCACGCCTGTAATCCCAGCACTTTGGGAGGCCGAGGTGGGTGGATCACGAGGTCAGGATTTCAAGACCAGCCTGGCAACATGGTGAAACCCTGTCTCTACTAAAAATACAAAAATTAGCTGGGCGTGGTGGCAGGTGCCTGTAATCCCAGCTACTCAGGAGCCTGAGACAGAGAATTGCTTGAACCCAGGAGGCGGAGGTTGCAATGAGCTGAGATTGTGCCACTGCATTCCAGCCTGGGCAACAGAGCAAGACTCTGTCTCAAAAAAAAAAATCTCCTGAAGATTTTATTTGTTCTTAAAGATACATGGTGGCATGAACATTGATTATTTACTCTAAAATAGTAATTATCCCAAAGATTATTGGGGTTAATTGGACTATTTTTTCCAGCTTGGATTTCTGAGCATTTGCACTTGCTTTATGTAGGTCTTATGTCTCCTCCCTGGCTACCATTTGACTTGCTTTCACTTCTTAGTATCATTTATGAGCTGACTCTAGTGACTCCCTCTCTGCTTCTTTCCAATTTGTCGTGTTCAATATATTACGAGCAGAAAATCCAGACAAAAAGCTTTGTGTGACCATAACTAAAGTAAAATAAGTTTTCAAGAAGCAACTAAGAAACTGAGATTTATGAGCTCAAGCATGCAGTTCTTTTAGGACTTATATTGGCTGCTCAATAGCTTTATTTTGGAGAGGAAGCTGGGGAGGAGCTTACTTCGAGGTCCTTGACTGCATTCTGTGTAGTAAACATTGTGACATCACATATTTCTATATCTCAGTTAACTTGTTTGAAATTGTCAGTGTCATCACTATTTCAAATATAAAAAGGAGATGTAGAACGTGTTCCAGAGCTGATGCTGTGAAGCTGTGCTTTATAATTGAAATCTTATTATCTATTTTATATTACTTGCAATAAATAAATACTGTTAGTAATTACAGGAATGCATACTTTTTTATATGATTAGGTTTGCGTTAAAGCAGCTGCTCCCAGGAGGAAGTATAGTGTACATGCATAGTCATACTTGTAGCAAAATCTCCACTTTGAATAATTCAGAATTAAGCCATTTCTTCTCTAAGTTACCCCACAAGGTTTCAAGAAAAGTGTGGTAAGAAGTATTGGCTTATGCTTGCCTTTCCATTATATATGATTAGAACACTCCTAATAGAATTTGAGAAGGGAAAGCAAGGAAGGGATGATCACATAGTAGGAATCTTTTTTTTTTTTTTTTGAGGCGGAGTCTTGCTCTGTCCCCCAGGCTGGAGTGTAGTGGCGCGATCTCAGCCCATTGCAACCTCCACCTCCTGGGTTCAAGTGATTCTCTGCCTCAGCCTCCCCAGTAGCTGGGATTACAGGTGCACACCACCACGCGCAGCTAATTTTTGTATTTTTAGTAGAGACGCGGTTTCACCATGTTGGCCGGGCTGGTCTTGAACTCCTGGCCTCTTGATCTGCCCACCTTGGCCGCCCAAAGTGCTGGGATTACAGGTGTGAGCCACCGCGCCCGGCCCATAGTAGGAATCTTAAGGAGAAGATGCATATGGAGTTCTAGGGGCAGTAAAGTAAATATATAAGGGAAGGAGAAAGGATTGAGGAAATAAAAGAAAGCATGTTTTCAACTAGTGAAAACAATGGAGTCCTTAGGAAACTTTATGAAGGATAAATGTTCAAGTATTGGCCCAAAAAAAGTGAGCATGTTTCAAAGAAAATAGAGTTTATATTTTGATAAAGGTTTATTGCTACCTTAACTCATACCTAAGCTTGCTGAGACAGCTTATAGAAGAAAGGACATTAAGCTCTAAGCCTAGCTCTGTTACTAAAGAGCTTTCTAACCTATAGCTAGCATTTAACCCAGACTTTAGTTCCCTCACTTATGAAAGATTTAGATGAGATTATTTCTAATATCCTTTCCAACTCTAAAATTCTGTGATTTTCTGAGGAGCAAATTTTAAAGCATTGGTTTAGAATTTGTAAGCCAACTAATGTCACAGTGAAAGTGTCCTCCTTTCATGTCTTACATTACTTTTGATTATCCTAGAGGCTTGCATGTTCATTTTTTCTCTTCCAAGAGAAACTGTCCCATCCTTCTTCTTTTAGTGAAAAACAGTTCTAGGCTATTCCTTGTGCTGTAATATGACCCCACCCCTACCTCTCACACCATTAGTGGTCTTTTGCCCGAGTAAGGCCAAAAGACAATCTTTTCATTAATAATTCAATGGCTTTATCAAGTGTCTTGGCACAAATTAAAAACAAGAATAACACCTTGCCCAAAAACTATAAGGATTGGTCCAGTATTGGGCTGCTATGATAAAAAGAATGGATAGAAGATGTCATAAAATAAGAAGGACCATGATGTTCCACAGGAAAGCTAAAGTCTGTGAAAAACCAGACTCAAACAGGTTGAGAAGTTCTATGGAATGATGGATTAAGTAGCCACTTGTTAAAGTTCCCTTTATTGCTTACATTTATTTTCTAAGGATAATATTATTCAAATTGTTTAAGAGTACCACCACTCAATCAAGGTAAAGTTTTCCTGCTGAATTACTTACTATGCATTGTAATGATAAAAGAAGTAAGAAAATGCACACACACACACACACACACAGAGCTGAGACCAAGAAAATAATATTGTTTGAGTGCTAGCATGGAATTCTTTAACAACTGCTGCTGAGTTTCTTTTAATTGCCTTCAATCCAGAATAAGACTGTAGTTCCAGTACTCATGAGGCATTTCTAAGACTTTACCTCCTGCAGTGCACCTTGTACCTCCACAAAAAAATCCCCATTTCTTGAATCTGAGTTACATATAACCATTCAAGTCTACTTAAGAGGTTGTTATACTTTCCAAGTCACTACCACCTCTACCAAATCCCTCAACAACATATTATTATTTTTTATTTTTATACTTTTCGAGTAGCATTGCTGTCACTCCAATCAACAACCTTTTGAAGAAGTGCGGATCTCTCATTCATGAGTATGGAAACTCAGAGAATGTAAGTGACTTCCTTTTGTCTCTAACCTGTATTCAAGCCTATAGGTAAGCAACTGCCAGATGTGGTATTTCTCTAACTAGACATTTTACCCTCCCTAAGAACACTCCAGCCCCATAAATTTTTCCCAAAGATGTTACATGTTCCTAAGAAGTAACTTACATAAACACAAAAAACTAGTACCCTTGCCTATTTATGAAGCTTCTACTATTTTTTTCCTCCTTTCCTGGTATGCTATGCTAATGTCATCTTTTCATGGTGGTGCCTGCCCGTGTCACTACTGACACTTATAATGCCCAGTATTGATGGCACTATATTTTATGCTAATGGTACCATTCTTTTCCCCAGTCACCAGCACTCCCCTGTCACTATCAAATCACCGCCATTCTTATCAGTCCTCAAATAGCTGTCATCAATGCATCTAATGTTTACCAACAGACTCTTTTTAGTCTTCCTTATGTTCTCTTTGCATATTTCTTGCCCTAAAATTCAGAAATGATAAAGTCAAAACCATTACAAACCCCAGTATTCCTCCTACGCAAACACTTACACACATACCAGATATGCTTGCTCATTGACCCTGAACTAAACTAGTAAACATCTCTCTTTCCCTTTAGGTCAGGATGTATGTTCTTCCATTTCCACCTCCTGGCTCTTGACCTCATCTCTTGTAAATGGATCCCTCGTGGACCCACCCTACAGTCCTGCAGACATGCCCAGACATGGCTAAATCCCAGAGTGAACACAGATCTTGACATCTCCTACACTGCTAATTAGCAATGAAGCACTTTCCACTATATACACACAGCCTCTTTTGCAGATTGTTGCTGATGATTTACATAACTTGCCCTTTATTTCTAAACAGAAAAAAATAATATATTTTAGTACATTGAATATGTTGAGAACATTCAAAGATAAAAATATATCACTTATGTGGATGGCACTTTGTGGTCTTCTTTCCAAAAATCCATAACTGTGGTTTAACCACGAGAAAAACATTAGAAAACCCAAATCAAAGAACAATCTAGAAAGTATCTGACCAGTACTACAAAACTGTCAAGGTCATCAAAACCAGGAAACTCAGAAACAGTCACCGTCAAAGGAGCCTAAGGAGACATATGACTATAAATAATATGGTAACTGGCCAGGATCGTGCAACAGAAAAAGAGCATTAAGTAGAAATGAAGGAAATCTGAATTAAATATGTGCTTTAGATAATAATAAAATTTGTAAATATTGGCTTATTAGTTATGACAAGTATACCATGGTAGTATAAGATGTTAACAATTAGAGAAACTGGATTCAGGTTATACAGGAACTTTGTACTATCCTTGCAACTTTTCTGTAAATCTAAAATTAAGCTTATTAAAGATTTATATAAGTTATATAGGTGTGTATATATATTCAAACAAATATGTATATTATATACTGTATGTTTATTTATAATTATAAGTCTATTTTGTATATGCATAAATCATGTATATGTGTGCATATATGATGTGTGTGTTATTCATCATTATGGAGTATATATCACTACTTAGTTGGACAAAGATGAAAAAAAAAAACTAATCCTAATAGATAGAATGAATAATCTTCTAAGGATCATATTCATTATTTAGGAGTAACTGCTCCCCTCCAAGTAATAAACTCATTTTGTTATTTAACAGTATTCAGTAATTTGCAAAGTCAAAAAAAATTTCAAGACGACCTTTACTAAAGGCTCTATGAGTAAACTGGTGCATCCAAAATTGTGGCAACACATTAAAATATTCCAGAATTGATCCGTAAAGTTTGAGCAACTTCTAGTGGCTGGAGGGGTGATACCTAGCTAATGATCAAAGAAAAACATCTGAAACTAAAGTAACATTTCCCTCTGGGGGGAAACAGCTTTTTGAAGAAAAAAAAAAAACCCTCTGTGTTCATTCTTGAAGAAGTCATAGAACTATTTGAAAGGAATATCTCCATGCTGATAACTATTGAATTTTAGACCATTTATCATGAGACTTTGGTTAGAAATAGTCTTCAGCCCTCATTTATCTTCTCTTTTACTCTATTGATTCTCAAACCAATGGATGGTTGAAGATTTTAAAGTCTAATTTCAGAATAGCAGGTCTATTTGAGGGGATTTAAGAAGGTTGCAGTGCAGGATTACTTTATAACCTTCTTTTCATTATGTTAATGATTATTTGCTAAATATGTTGTCTAATGGATCTTTGGCTGTCACCTGAGGAAGTGTGATACTGCCTTGTTTCATAGTTCTCTGTTTTCAAAAACCCCAAGTAAGACAAGCTCACTTTTTTACCTTTTACCAAGCACTACCTTTTTTACCTCATATTTTCTGGACTAGTGATGCTTCCAAAGTGCAACTGTAAACCATAGTTGCAAATTGAGTTGCAAACACATTTTGCTTAAGGTACAAACCACAAATTAAAGTAATAATCACTTCAAGATGAAACTTTTTTTTGTATTTTAAAACCAGAATGAAAGTAGGTCAATGAAATTTCAGATATTTTAGAGTATGTACAGTATTGTATTGTTTGCCAGTACCTAATTTACAATTACAGAGCTCCATGAATATTGAAATGATTCAGCTTCCCATTATAAATGTATGTGGCAGTTTGGTTGTTGATCAGTTTATGAAGTTAATGCAAATGGAACTGTCTTCCTGTCAGCATTTGAAATCTATAATGCAGTCATGTTGTATATTCAGGGACAGGCCATTGACAGTCAATTAACAAGTTTGATTGGTATGTCAACTCATTCTTTTGAATTGTTAATAGTATGTTAATAGCATTCGTTTCTTTGTGCAGTCCCATTTGCAGCTTCACAGTTAACAGCTATTTTTTATAATTCTGAGTAACCTAAAATAGTGCCTTAATAATAGATTATTAAACACCTGTCTAGTGTAGCTTAGGGAGGTTTTTCTAGACTGGGAGTTTGCAGTGGATCCCTTTGATATTCAAATCAACAAATGATAGCCTTTTTATTCAAAACGTAAATTCTTTTGATGGTTAGCTTGTTAAGAAATATTCAGCTCTAGTCTGACCTGATCTGGTTTCCCATGGAAAAGATCTGATGCCGTTTGAAGGTTCATAAATGGAATGCCAATGACAATTTGTTGTTGACGTTCTGCCGCCTCAGCCCTCAGATGCTGCTGGTTGATGTGCCGCTTTAGCTTCACCAAATAATCCTTGCAGGTAAATGATCTATGGATTGATTAGATAGTTTCAAAGCAAAAAGGGCTTTTCTGTGGTCTGGATTTTTAGACTTGAAGGGGTACTTAAAAAGATGCGTCAAAATTGACAGATGAATCTTAAGGCATAGAGTGATGGGAGAAAGCAGAAATGTGGGAATATTTTTAAGTGACTAGCGTATTACTTAGAGTTTTGAAACCTTCAAATGTCAATCACATCTGTTCCCCATAGCAGGTTTATTTCTACCTTGGTTTTTGTTATGGTTGTTTTGTCTGTATGCACAGGTTTACTCTCACTTTTCTGGGGAAGTTGATGAGACATTAAATGTATTATTCCCGAATGGTGCTTTGGAATAAGGTTGTGAGTTCATTTGCACAGGCATGTTTTATTCATATAGTTCCTGTGCACCAGAATATAAGAATCTGCCATTGCTTTAGCCGAAAAAAATTGTCTATACCAAGGAAGCAGTAAAAATTTTATTCCTTCCCCGCATTCTTCACTTCACTTGATGATGCTTTCCACAGCCTACTGTTTATATTTAATTTCATTGGCAGAAGTTTCTTTATAATAATGGGGGAAAAAATCTCACCAATGTAGTTTAGATATTTAATTAATATTTTTCTGTTCTATGCTTCAATGAATCTGGAAGAACAATTTGCATGTTTTTGAATTTGAAAATTAGATGGTATTTGAGAGATTAATATTCAGATGTCTTCAATGTGCAGATAAAGAAACTGAGGCAAATAGTGAGGTGTCAGAGATAGTTGGTGCAAACCCAAGTCTATTTATTACTAACCCTGCTCATATCCTGCTTGCTGTCCTTAAAAACACGTAGAAGCTCATTTGAAGGTTGATACAACTCTAATGTACATTTCTCAACTGGATAAAGAAAGTTGCTGAAGTTTTCTAACTATAACATCAAAACCTTTATATTACAGTTTAAGAACTATACTTAATACCAGTAAAAAAATTATAGAGTATGTATTTTTAATGTGTAACCAAAATATCTATAAATCAGGAGGAGAGACAAGAGAAAGAAAATTAACTACTGTCTTAGACAGTTTATTTGTTCACCATCTGCCCTTAGGCAAGACCATAGACCTTATGACCTATTTCCGGACGGGGAGAGGAGAGGAAAGAAGGAGGCACACAAGCATTAATTGATAACAGGTTTTACTGTGTCACCTTATATAACCCTCCAGCAGTGCTTCTCAAGGTATGTTTCACAGATCACTAGTCCCACAAGATGCTTGGCCACCAAAAGCCTCTGTAGCTAGAGAATCAGGGCAAATATGCCCTTAATGGCAGTTCACATTGTCACAATGCTTGTTTAATGACTCTGAGAAAGTCCTGCAGTAATGAAACTTGTTTAGCTCTGCTCAACCCAGGATTTCCAAAACTAATTTGAACACAAAATCTTTGTTTCTTTCTTTTTTTGTTTATAGGCTTGTTTCTCTTAAAACCAGCTACTATCTTTCATGGAAATTTAGGAGATTTCTCTATGCTTCAATTTTTTCATCTATAAGTGGGTGTAATAATAGTACCTATTGACATGAGGCTTAAACAAGCTAATATAGGTAAAGCACTTAAATCATGTCTATCATATTGTATTACATAAGTATTTGCTATTGTTATTGATTGATTGATTGATTGATTTTGAGATGGATTCTGGCTCTTGTTGCCCAGGCTGGAGTGCAGTGGCGTGAGCTTGGCTCACTGCAACCTCCACCTTCTGCCTCAGCCTCTCCAGTAGCTGGGATTACAGGCCCCCTACTACCACGTCTAGCTAATTTTTGTATTTTTAGTAGAGACGGGGTTTCACCATGTTGGCCAGGCTGGTCTTGAACCCATGACCTCAAGTGATAAACCTGCCACGGCCTCCCAAAGTACTGGGATTACAGGCATGAGCCACTACGCCCGGCCCGTTATTATTTATGCATAGTAACACGGTTAGTGTTGTTATCATTGAATGAGTGAGGCCAGTGCTGTTGTTTCATTCACTTTGCGTTTACTGAATGTACAGTGTAGTAAACTGTACACAAAGCATTAGGTTAGAGTTTGAGATTTTATGAGTCAATACAACAGGACATAAGAGGGGAAGCAGACATGCCAGCTAATAAGTTACAAAGCAAAGTGGTAAGAGACTAGCATATCTGTGATATGAAGCTAAGTGTAGGATCTTGGATGTGGCAAGGGAGTGTGGTACACAGGTGTGGTAGATTGGAGCCAAAGTGTGAAGGACCTTATGTCCGAGCTCAGAAGTTTGAGTTTTATCCTGTAGACCACAAAGCGAGCAGAGAATTATTGTGCATGAGAATGACATGATTAGCCCTGTTTTTTAGGAAAAAAGCTTGACAGCTGGGGTTGGAGAAATGAGAGAAAAGGAAGCAGGAAAACAGTGGGATTATGAACTGAGGCAGTGGCGTTGGGAATGGAGAGGGCATATATTAAGAGACATTTCTGATGTAGAATTGATGAGAATCCATAGCCAATTAGTTGCAGGAGGGGTAATAGAAAATATACTCGTGTAACAAACCTGCACTTGAACCCCCTGAATCTAAAATAAAAATTGAAATTACTTAAAATTTTAAGAAAGAAAGAAAGAAAAATGGAGAAACCAGGGACAGGACTGGCATGTCAAGTTTGGGAGACTGTATAAACAGTGATTCAACTTAGTTTTATAAATAGAGACACTGCATTTTTCAAAAAGAAACTGATCCATGTGTCTACAGCCTGCCAGCAGTTTTATAACAATGACCTTCTTCTCAAGGGAGACTAATTGAACATATGTGTAGATTGCGTGGCATGACTCATGAAAACTATTGGTAACACAAATCAAAAGTGACTAACTCAGTAAGTAACTTACTGGAAGTATATGGGAATATACATTTAAAAAATAAATGTAAATGCCATATACGATGTTAGAATCATAGTGAAAATTTGCTTCCTTTCTGCCTACTCACAAAGCTTTATACATGGCTCTGCTAAAGCACTTCTAATATTCTTATTATATTTATTATTTTATATGTCTTCCTTCTCCTTTTCTCCTTTCCTATTTTGAACTTTTTAGTCCTGGATATTGTTTGTCTTCATATTTTCAGATCCACCTAGAATAGATGTATAGTAGGTACTTAATTAATGGTTTGGGTATATAATACTTGAAAAAAAATTACTCTGATTTTATTCTGAAAATAGAAATTCAAAATATTCAGCAATATTAGTTATAAAATATCATGTAAGAACCTTTTGCATGTTTCCTATATCTTCAAAATCTTGAGCTGTATTGGCCTGCAACATATATTTGAACTGCCATGTTACATGAATATTAATGGAAAAATAAACCCAAACTCTTGGTTTAATGTTTATTAAATGCCAGTTTCTCTGACTTATACAGTGCCACACGTTGTGGCAGGGACATTTTAAATCATCTTTTAAATATCAGCCTCTCTTCTCTGTTGTGGGACTCCTTATTGGCATGGCCTTCTCTTTGAAGACACAGGAAGCGCTAGTCACCTGGAGATGTTAAGCCGTTAGGTTATATCTTATAAATTTTATATTTTTAATATTTTTTTATTTTTTTATTTTTTTTTTGAGACGGAGTCTCGCTCTGTCACCCACGCTGGAGTGCAGTGGCGCGATCTGGGCTCACTGCAAGCTCTGCCTCCCAGGTTCACTCCATTCTCCTGCCTCAGCCTCCCAAGTAGCTGGGACTACAGGTGCCCACCACCACGCCCGGCTAATTTTTTTTTTTAATTTTTTTAATATTTTTAGTAGAGATGGTGTTTCACCGTGTTAGCCAGGATGGTTTCGATCTCCTGACCTCGTGATCTGCCCGCCTCAGCCTCCCAAAGTGCTAGGATTACATGCGTGAGCCACCGCGCCCAGCCGTATCTTATATAATTTTATCAGAAGTTGGTTAACTGTTCTTCCTGCTACTTCATGCTGTGCTTATAAGTATTTTAATTTACCTTTATGTTCTGCCAGTTTTCCATTCTCTAACATATCACACAAACTTAAGTGATAACAAAAAAGACATTATCAGCTTCAAATTCAGAACTAACATGTTATTTTTAAAGTTCTTCAACTCCAAAATGGGAGCGGCATATTATTTTCTACTATCTACTCTGTTTAAGCAATACCCAGATTATAAATCTCACCTGCAGAGAGACATCCTTGTCTCTCAATATAAAGACTGTGGAAGGTCTTAAAAGTTGTAATAATTATTCATTCCACCATAAAGAATTCTACATAAAATAATGTATTCATGCCTGTGTTATCCCCAGGAACATAGATTTATACCATCTATCTCCTTAAATATCTCTAATATTTATTTTTATTTTTAGAAAAGGACTTTATGCTTTGAAAAGGAAATGTAACCATATTCTCTGCATCCCAAACTTGTTTTTATTTAAATATGTAGCTTTTTCAATCTAAATATTTTTGTCTAATCTCAAGCCTTTCCTGCTTTTCTGTAATATGCCAGGATTTCTCCAGGTGTTAGAGGAATTTTATCTACAGGAATAGATGAGGTTCACAAGAGGATGCTTTCTCCAGGGCCATGTCAGGAACTTTCGTCCCTGAAAGTATGTAGCCGTCTTGTTGTTCAGTAAAAGGAATGCTTTACTAATGTGTCCAGCCGCTATATTAACATTTGTCTTTGTATGGACTACTTTTTCTTCAGGTAATTATAAAACATTCCAAAGGTCTGGAAATCTGTAATATAATTCTGCGGTTTCCTCTAGTCCTGCAATCTCTCCATATTTATTCATTGTTATGCTGATACTTTAAACAAATTTTTATTAGAGATGTTATTACAGCAAGCAAGAAAAACTGTAATGCGTGAAACTTTAAGTATTACTTGCCCTTTAATTATATGACCATTACTGGGAATGATTTCCATAGCTCCTCTAGATTGGGTAAAATTCTAATCTCATTGGCATATATTATTTATTTTGTAAAACTCTTACCATTTAAGTATGTCAGAGATTGTCTGTCAAGGTTTGTATAGTGTGGGGACAGAGAGATGGTGATACCTGTCCTCTCCATCATAAAGGTCATGGCTGACACCCCTACAATAAAGACAGACTGACAAAAGTATAACATTTATTTAATCAAAGTTTTACATGACATGGGAGCCTTCAGATTGAATGACCCATAGATAGAGGGAAAGCAGTCTGATTTTATGCATGGGTGCTTTAGATCTGATGAAGCAAGAAGAGCGTGTAGAGATGTGATTGGACAAAAACGGTACGATCTAATAGTAACAGACTGAGGTTGTGGAGAATGGGACCCAGCAAGGCCTGTGTGTTCAGATTCTTCTTGTCCTCTCTGAGCATGCATTCCTTCTGGGTATGGGGCAGGACCCACACTGGAATGGAGATCTTATAACCTACAATCAAACTAAGTGGTCAAATAATTGCTTTACGGCCAGTTCTTAGAAAGGTGGGGGAAAGTTAGAGTAGTAATTTTAGGTTTATGGATGGCTTTGAGAAAAGGGGTTCTGGTTTCCATGACCCAGCTTGGAGAAAAGGGATTCTAGTTTCTATGGCTTGCCTCAGGGGAGAATGAGAGGTAAGAGACAGGAGGGCAAGAGAAGGACGGAAACCACTTCTTAGGCTGCTTCTGAGGCTTTCACTTTAGAGTGTCATTTTCTGAGCCTCAACAAAAGCATATACCTTTAGTTAGTTACACATGGACTTCCAATTTTTTTAGTACATAAAGATTGCATCACTTACAAACTGACATTGTTAATGCCCTTTGCACTATTTACCATTGATTTTATACTGTTATCCACACATTTCCCCCTTTTAAATCAGTAAAATTTAATTGTTAGACATTTAATCAGGGTTCCAGGCTTGGCTCTGTAATATGTGACAGCAGAAGCAAAATGGTGTATTTAGCAACAAAACCTGGTTGCTTTGACCTTTTACCTGATTTTTCTTTCTTATTTTGACGGTGCATAGTTTTTAATTTATTATCACTATTTTTAAAATCAGCACAATGAAACTAGTTGAAAGAACCAAAAACAGTATTTCAAGGGGGCAAAGAGATACAATAAAGATTTATAAATTGTATGCATGTTACTTTATCTTTGAGTATAGGGGTAACTGCAAACTAAGGAAATAGTAAAACGTCTCCATTGAAGTGTTTCCCCTCCTTCTCCCAACTGAAAGCAGGTCGTCCCTAGTCTTGAAGTTCCTATTAATTACCTGGTGCTAAAGACATTCACTTTCAGTAAGTAAAGAAATCCAGATATATCTTGTGACTTGGTTGAAGTTACTTGGTGGCAAGAAAGTAAGTTCCAGCAATGAAAGCTGGCAGGCCAGGATTTGTGCTCCACTCTGTTGGCATACGAAATTACAGCACATCATTCAAACAAAATCAATAATCCAACCTTTATGTCCTTTGCTAGGTACAATGAAATTTTATTATTCTGTGATCATTTTATTCTTCCTGGATTACGTCATGTGCTATGGCAGTAAGAGAAGCAGCTCAAGTAGATAGATATATAAGATCAAAACTTGTGTTTTTACCAATGTGCCATAATGATTGTATGATATTTAAAGAAAGATGCTATAAAAGTCAGACTCTTATTTCTTTAAATCATCGCTGTAATATCCTGAATGATATTAGGAGGTTCAATTTACCTTGAGAAAGAATTTTGCTCCTTGGTGTGGAATGAGCTTTATCAGCTGTGGTATTCCTTAATTGAGGCAAATGGAATCAGCAAGAGATAGTTTGTTTTAACATAAAAATTGCTCTACATGAACAAGGAGAGAAAAACTACATGATCATATTCTTGCTCGTTTGATTTACCTTCTTCTGCCTTGCTTCTTTTCTATGGAACTAGAGTACTTTTCTAGAAAAGATGAATTGTTCTTCTGGAAGGTCTACACAGCCATAAAATCTAGGTAATAAATTACTTTAAAGCATCAGCTCTTAAAGTATGTTTGCATAGTAAAGTATGGACCAGGCCAAAATCCAGGCTTAAACATTTTCTCCTTGTTATCACCTCGTTAAGCTCCCCACGTCTGAGCCGTGCCTCCTACAGTCACAGGTATGGTGCCACTAATTAAGAAGAAGGGGCTCATTACCAATTCTCATTAACATCAATTGGAGTTTTAAAGCCAAATCCCTGGACTGAAAATTTACCCCCTTAATGTTCAACACAGGTGAACGAATAAAATCATTTAAATGCCTGTATCATGGGGTAGTGCAAATGTGCTCTCCAAGGATGAACAAATTGCTTACTGCAGTCTGGCGCTAATCCCGTTGCTCACTAAAAGGCAGGCAGATCTTTGAAGAAAAATACTATTTGAAGGGAGACACTAATGGGGAAAGGAAATGGGGAGATGGGGACTAACTAAATATCCAAATTATCATTTGGATATATGTCATCCTCCATAAGAATATGTGGGAAAACAAAATTAACAAAAGATTGTTTGAAGCAGTGTCTGACAATTAAGTGCTCAACAAGTATTATTTGAATTAATGAATGAAGAAATAACTGTTCACCAGTTTAACTTGCTAATGAAACTTAACTTTCACGTGCGTCCGTGTGAAGAGCCCACCAAACAGGCTTTGTGTGTGCAATAACGCTTTTTAGTCACCTGGGTGCAGGCGGGCTGAGTCCGAAAAGAGAGTCAGTTAAGGGAGATGGGGTGGTGCCATTTTATAGGATTTAGGTAGGAAAGGAAAATTACAGTCAAAGGGGTTGTTCTCTGGCTAGCAGGGGCAGGGGTCACAAGGTGCTCAGTCAGGGAGCTTCTGAGCCAGGAGAAGGAATTTCACAAGGTAATGTCATCAGTTAAGGCAGGAACCGGCCATTTTCACTTCTTTTGTCATTCTTCAGTTACTTCAGGCCATCTGGTTGTATACGTGTGGGCTTGGGCCCAGAGGCCTGACACTTACCTGTCAGACTCAACATTTGCTTGAGAACATCCTGTATTATATTCCTTAAGCCTTCTTGTCTAATTTTCATGTCCTATAGGTAACACTGTAAATTATTTTGTTGTGGGATGCTCTTGAGTTAAGAGATTTTCAAATGCTTAATTTTGTGAAAAGTTAAAATGTGTTGATTTGTTTGATTTGGGAGAGCTGTTCTGCAGTTCACTGAAGTGATACGTCAGAGAGAAATAAGTCTTCTTGGAAAATGAAATCAACCTTCCCTTGTCTTAGATAATGCTTTCCCTCTTTTGTAAACCCTGAAGCTAACCAATATAAACTAAATTTCTACTTTTTCTCACAATTTAAACAACGACCTGCCCGGTGCGGTGGCTCACGCCTGTAATCCCAGCACTTTGGGAGGCCGAGGCAGGCAGATCACAAGGACAGGAGATCAAGACCATCCTGGCTAACACGGTGAAACCCCGTCTCCACTAAAAATACAAAAAATACAAAAAATTATGGTGGCAGGTGCCTGTAGTCCCAGCTATTCGGGAGGCTGAGGCAGAAGAATGGCGTGAACCCGGGAGGTGGAGCTTGCAGTGAGCCGAGATGGCGCCACTGCACTCCAGCCCGGGCAAGAGTGCAAGACTCCGTCTCAAAAAAAAAAAAAAAAAAGAACAATGACCCAGAAATATTTATAAATGTTTGCCCCTAAACGATATACATATTAGAGAATTGTTTCTGATTTCATAGAATCATGAATGACATGATTGATAGATTCTTGTATAAATTGTTCATATTTTTTTCCTGAGTGGGCATGTGGTTCATATTTAAATCGCACTAACAATATGTAGCATGAATAGCCTCCCCCCAAAAGTGTAATGACTTTCGTCTAAATTTTTCATGAGTGTCAGATTCTTTCATGATGTTTCTACCTGTCAGTGGTAGTTACACGATCATAAAACATTGTAGCTGGAAGGAGCCTTCAAAGCCATCTAGTTAAATCTCCACATTTTACAATAAGAAAATCAAATTCCAAAAAGTTTAATTGACTAACCAAGCTCATAGGCTCATAGGACCTTACCTAGAATTTTAGTCTCCTTATCCCCAGTTCAGCCCTGGTATTATTAATAATGTGTAACTCAGCACAGCTCTCTCTAGCTTCACTCACCCATCCTAAGTTTTCTTCTTTCAGAATCCAAAGTTGTTTTAAAATTGTAATTAATCAGAGTAAAAGAAACTCTTGAAAAAATGCTCTTCTGGATATATGGGAAAATCACTGCTTTTACTTAAGATAGGCTTGCCTTACCACCTTATAAGCATTAACTTTTCATCTTTTCACCTGCTTAAAAATTGAAAGACAGTGATAATGGATGCATAAATGCATCATGGGATGAATAAATTGTGTGTTAGAAAAGAGAAAATGAATCTGTTCGTGAAAGAGCGAGCACATCAATCAGTGGTTGCATGGTGTTTGCACCAGAGTGTCCAGGGGACACCTCACCAATCAATCATTCAGGAATCTCCCTCCAGTTTTCAGAAAGAGAAAAAGATTTTATACTAACGTGCTATAGAGAAAGCCTAGCATTTAAAGAGGTCATTCAAGGGACTCTTTCAGTTCTCAGAGGGGAGGAAAAAGTGGAAAGGGGGCAAAATGCCATAGTAAGAACTAGTTTGGAATTTTAAAAATTCTGATTATGTTATGAATTATTCTCATTTTAGATTGACTCAAAGGCATTAATTAAATATCTTTTGGTACATCCCACCCTTACCTGAGCATAAAAAATTGACATTTGTATATAGCTTCTGCCTTCAAGGAGCTTAGAAACTAAAAATGTTTGTTCTTCAGAGCTTTTATCACTATACTGAATTAAAATCCAATACTGCTGTTTTCCTTGAGCATTAAATATACAAATATTTACTGAAAATATTTGCTTTATGAATCATCCATCCAGTGATTATTGGTCATTTGCAAGATACTACATTAGCTGCTGCCTTGAAGTAGCTTATACACTGGTAAGGCAAAATTAGTTTATAAATAATTATAATGCAAAATAGAAAGGAATTAAGTGACAGAATTGCATAGGCAACATAGTCTATTCTCAAATTTCCAAGAAGAGAAAGAGAACCACAGAAACATGAAAGTTTTGCCCAAAATAATCTCATTACTGAATTGTAGATCTGGGAATTGGCTCCCCAAGTGTGGCTTGGTTCTCAGTAGCATTTGCTCCTGAAGGTGGTGTACTATTTGCATAGCTAATTAAAGCAGGATGCATATTGAAATGCCTTAATAAAAGGTTGCCCAGTAGTGAGGAAGACAACTACTCCCGATAAAGTGATTTTGTAAGCAGGAAATATTTCTTGCTGTATACTGTTCCTGACAGCAAGACTTCATTTACTGCTTAATGGTCATTTTTTTTTTTTTTTGGCAGTAAAAATAGTATTTTATTACACCCCCACCCGCCCTCCCTCCCCCCGAAACCCCCAGTACACCTTTCCCCTCTCCTTCCCACAGCAACGTTACAATCAGAAAAAAAATAAGTTTCGGGGGGCAGGATTGGAGGGGGGAGGGGATATGGGTAAAAACAGTCAAATCACAACAGGAATTTTTCAAAATAGATTATTCCACTTAGTCATCATCTTCTCCCTCATCTTCAGGTTCTCGTTTTCGCTTCTGACTCCTTTCTTCACCGAGCTCTTCTTCATCTTCCTCATCATCTACCTCTCCATCGTTATAACCTTCTTAATCCTCCTCCTGCTCTCCACGCACGTCCTCCTCTTCACCTTCCTCCTCCTCTTCCTCCTCATCCTCCTCGTCTTCCACTACCTGAGCATCTTCATCATACTCCTCCTCATCCTCATCCTCATCCTCCTCATCCAGGCCCTCCACGTAGCCCTCAGCATCCAAGTTAGGGGCCTCCTTGTCGTCCGGGTCATAGCCGTCGAGATACGTGAGTTGCGGGAGTAGCTTGAACACATTTTCTCGGTAGTCGTTCAGGTTGGTTACATCGCAATTGAAAAGGTCTAAGCTCTTGATGTTTTCAAACTTTTTTCAGTGGCTCTGTTGTGCTGAGGTCTTTAATTTTGTTGCCACTTAAATTTAGATGCGTGAGGTTCGGACACTTTTCTGCCAATACTTCCACAACCCCTGAGACTCTGTTATCGCTTAGTTCAAGCTCCTTAAGTTTAACTTTGGTAAGTTTGCGATTGAGGTGAGGCCTACGTTGATTGTACTTAAGAATTCCGGTTCTTCAAATTCATCTGTGAGGCCTTCGAGTTTGCCTTCATTCGACCGACTGTTGTCCAGGACAAGTTCTTTCATATCAGAGGGCGTCCTGTTCCAGCTCTAAATGAATCCATCTGCCCATCTTCATCTCTCGCACTCTCTGCAGAGGCTCCCGCGCCGGCAGAATTCAATCAATAACACGGCCGCGCATTTTAGGATTTCGAAGGCTCAACCAGCTCCGCTCGGTTCTTGAGCTCCCCCGCACCCGCGGCGCACACTGACCTCAATGGTCATTCTTTTAATGCCGAATTTTTAAATAAGGAAACTGGGAGAGGTTTTATGTAAAGATTACCATCAAGTAAAATTGTAGAGGAAAACCCAATACCTAAGCAAAACAATGCCTATATGTATGCATTCCAACCCAAGAAAAACAGTAACAGTCATGATGTACAGTATACAAACCTCCTTCAACAACTCACCAGATTATGTAATAGAGATGAGCCACTTATCTATCGACTTTATCCACTAGGAACAAAAATAGTGTTTATTAACAGAATACATTAAAAGTGTCATAGAAAGCAGTATGCAAGAGCCCCAGTCTTAAGAATATTGAGTAACTAAATAACTTCCAGACTACAGATTGAATTAAAGCAATTATTCTTACTGGTGATTATCTAAACTAATCAGATCACACGGGTTTACAGGTCCACAAAAAGAATATCAAAATCATGGTCAGATTACCATTAGGATACATATAAATAGTACATACCTGATTACCAATAACACTTGAGGTTTTCTTTTACTCTTTTCTTTTTTTTTTTTTTTTTTTTTTTTGAGATGGAGTCTTGCTCTGTCGCCCAGGCTGGAGTGCAGTGGCACGATCTCCCTTCACTGCAGGCTCCACCTCCTGGGTTCATGCCGTTCTCCTGCCTCAGCCTCCCGAGTAGCTGGGACTACAGGCACCCGCCACCATGCCCGGCTAATTTTTTTGTATTTTTAGTAGAGATGGGGTTTCACCGTGTTAGCCAGGATGGTCTCGATCTCCTGACCTCGTGATCCGCCTGCCTCAGCCTCCCAAAGTGCTGGGATTACAGGCGTGAGCCACTGCGCCCAGCCAACACTTGAGGTTTTCTAACATGTGATTACAATAAGGCAAATTCCTTTAAGGGGTTTCATGGCCTATACTTGTTACTTTTTAACTATACTAAATTACTCCTATCTGAAAAACTTCACCAAAATTCAGTTTGATGCTTCTTACTTTTTGACTGCTTATATTGACCTAGATATCAACTTTTCAAAATGAAATAATTATTTTTCCATGAGTAGCATAATGCTGACTTAATATGGCAGATATCTGGTACCTCGTATTTATGCATATGAGGGTAAGAACATAAAATTTAATGCCAGAAACCTGCATGGTTCTATCTAAATACTTGATTAGAAAGCACTTTGTTGTTTAATTCCATCTTATCACAGATTAAATATATGTGGTGGCATTATTTCAATATATTATTAGTCCATGTTTTCTTTTGTTTCTTTTTTAACTAAGAAAATACTCATAACACAAATTAAACTTAGAAAGCACAATTAGTAGTTTCTAAGTTGAATATTCTCCAACTGCAGTGCACTTTCTTGCATCTCAGATAGCAAATCTACCACAGTATATATAGCACACTGTGAGAAAGAATAATATTGTAAGCAGAGACCTTGATATATAGGATTCAAGTATTTGAGAAAGAACCCTCCATTTTCAAAAGCTAAAATTTGGAAGACTATAAGTTTTTATGAATTTGAAATTTTAAAACAGTGTATATTTTGGGAAACACTCACACACTCAAAACTGAATTTTTGGTAGGAAGAGCCTGAACCTGCAGTGCAATCAGGCTCTCTCTATTCTCTCTGGAGCCAACACAAATTAATTCTTACATTGAACACTTTCATAATTGCATTTTTTGAAAGTACGATATCCACTAGTGAAATTCAGAAGTGAATAGAGCATTTATTCTCTGAGTTCTAATATTTTTATTAGTTTTTTTGCCAAGTGATCGACCTATGCACACACATTGAGGAGACCGTCTTAGGCTAAGAGATGAAGACTTGTATGCAAGTGTTTATAAAGGAAGGTCAGGACAGGAAAGAGAAGGAAGCCTGGCACAGTGCAGCCTCAGACAAAAGTTGTCTTGCATGGGAACTCTGGAATATACTTTATACCACAAGGTTGTCCAAACCAAGGCAAGGGAACTGGACTTTCCTACCCCTGGACTAGACAGTCATTGGAAAACTCCCAGGCTCTCTTTCACTTGTGGCCCAAGTGGCTCCAGTAGCTAAAGGGAGTGTGGCTGTTATACCAAAGGGAAGTGATGCCCGGAAATGGTAAAAGGGCTTCTGGACAGAGCACTGACAACATCTCCTAAAGGTTGTTTCTCAGATAGCAGAGATAGAAGTAGAGCCTGACTGAAGGCCTTTGTGTTCCTTGATATCAGTTAAGAATATTTTGATTTCAGGATACAGAAATGGAATGATCCCTTTTCAGATGTAGCTTGATCCAGCGTTCACACATCATCATCATTTTGTCTCTCAATTCTACTTCCTCTGGATTTACTCCATCCTGATAGGACATCCCAGTAGCTCCAGTTTCTCTCCTCATTGCCATAAGCTGTTCCAAGCTTCATATACCCATACCACCAAGCACCAAGCCAGTACAAAATAGAGAATCCATACCCAATTTTCGCAACAAAAATACTGAATTACTTGCATTGATACAGTTTAGATCACATGCCCAATCCTATTTTAGTTGACAAGGCCAAGAAATGCAATGTTTTCATTGGCTTAAGCCGGCTGTTACGTGCCCATTCCTAAATCTGGCTTAAGTCTATGAGTGGAGTCAATATTATTCAAATGTCACGGTTTGGGAGTTGTTAATATTAAAAATGAAAAAGAAAGTACAATTATAAGAAATTAACAAATAGCCACTGATCTCTTGTTCTTATTGTAAATTTTGATTTGTTGTATTCCGAATCTAATTTATTTCAAGCTGTAGACATGGTAATGTTTGAGCTAAATTGTGAACCCAGTTGGAACTAGCAGAGTTGGTTTGTGTGGAAGGAGAAACAAAGAATGCTCAGAAGTTAGGCTGTGGTATGTGAAGCATGGGATATACCACCACCACCACCTTATCACCCCACACCTGCACACAAACAAAAGAAGCCTTACTATCATGCTTGTTCTGTTGGAACAGAAGTTTGCCATTAAATGCAGTTTTTTAAATTAGATGTCTCAGGAATTTGCTACAGGCTCAATCTGGGGCAAGCCAGAAGAATCAGCCTTAGTTACTTAGATGAATGACTACGTCCTAGCCATTTCTTCATTCATTCACTCAAATAGTAAGTACCCCATATATACCAGGTACTTTTCTAAATATTAGTAAGTACAGTGGTGAACTAAACATAGCAGGTTCCTCCTGTTGGGGGTTGGGGGCCATACACAATAACAAACAGGCAAACAAATAAAGTATCTTTTGAGAGTGATAAATACTATAAAATAAATAAAACAATGAATTTAAAGTCAGGGAAGCAGAGCATTTATCTGAAAGGTGATGTTTGAGTGGAGATTTGATTGACAAGAAGCCAGCCATGTGGGCGGGTGTGGTGGCTCACGCCTGTAGTCCCAGCACTTTGGGAGGCTGAGGCAGGCAGATCATGTTGTCAGGAGATCGAGACCATCCTGCCTAACACGGTGAAACCCCATCTCTACTAAAAATACAAAAACTAGCTGGGCGTGGTGGTGGTAGGTGCCTGTAGTCCCAGCTACTCCGGAGCCTGAGGCAGGAGAATGGCGTGAACCCGGGAGGCGGAGCTTGCAGTGAGTTGAGATTGCCACTGCACTCCAGCCTGGGCAACAAAGCCAGACTCCGTCTCAAAAAAAAAAAAAAAAAAAAAAAAAAAAAAGCCAGCCACGCAAAGATCTGCATTAAAGACAATGAAAATATTAAGTACGACTGCAAGAAGTAGGAATAAACTCAGTACATTAGAGAATAGAGGAAAAAGGCTAGTGGCTGGAGTGTGGAGAGTGATGAGGGGTGAGGTGGGTGCAATCAGAGAGGAAGAGAGGACATAGTGCCAGACCCATGTCCAAGACCTTTGTGCTTGTCTATAAGGGAAGTTAGTGTTTGGCTTGAGGTGAACTTCAAATTCCTGCTGTCTTTATTCTTCAACTGTTCCCAGGGAAGAAACCAGGGTTCTTTAGGCCACTGGAGCATTCCACAAAGCCCTGACAAAGTCTTAATGATTCCTTTTGAACAACTAATTTTCTTTTATTGATTTTGTAACAGTGTACCTTAATTTTTTCTTATTCTAGAACCTGTACAAGCTTATAAAATCCAAGATTTTTAATTTTTTTAACAACAAAAAGAATTTGTGCCATTTTATGTCTTTTGTCCCACACTTAATAAAATACAATGGAGATTGTTTTATGTCTGTACATGTAGTACCCCTTCATTTATTTATTTATTTATTTTTGAGACAGAGTTTTGCTCTTGTTGCCCAGGCTGGAGTGCAATGGGGCGATCTTGGCTCACTGCAATCTCCACATCCCGTGTTCAAGTGATTCTCCTGCCTCAGATTCCCGAGTAGCTGGGATTACAGGTGCCCGGCACCACACCTTGCTAATTTTTTTTATTTTTAGTAGAGACGGGGTTTCACCATGTTGGCCAAGCTGGTCTCAAACTACTGACCTCAAGTGATCCACCTACCACAGCCTCCCAAAAGTGCTGAGATTACAGGCATGAGCCACCACGGCCAGTCCCCTCATTCTTTTTCATGGTTGCATGATTTTTCATTGATGAGTGTATACTTTATTTCGCTAATTGTCTGTTGATGAATATCTAGATTCTTTTTAGTATTTTACTATTGTAAGCATTTCTGCAGCTGAACATTATTGTACAAATGTCTTTGCGTTCTCTTGCAACTATTTTTGTAGGATAAGTTTTCCATAATGGAATTGCTGAGTATGAGAATTAAGATAAATGTTGCTAGGCTGCCTGTGAAAATGTTATAACATACTCCTCCCATGCTTGGCAAATACTAGAACCTATCATTCTTTTTTATTTTTGCAAATCTGATAGAAAAAAAGCATTGCAGAAGTTCTTATTTTGGTTATCTATAGAATCTTGGACAGTTTCCCTTCATGCCTTGAATATATATATATATATATATATATATATAGTTGTTGTTTGTTTGTTTTTGTTTTTTTGTTTTTTTGACATGGAGTATTGCTCTGTCACCTGGGCTAGAGTGCCGTGGTGCGGTCTCAGCTCATTGCAACCTCTGCCTCCCGGGTTCAAGTGATTTTCCTGCCTCAGCCTCCTGAGTAGCTGAGATCACAGGCACCCACCATCACGCCCGGCTTGTATTTTGTATTTTTAGTAGAGACAGGGTTTCACCATGTTGGCCAGGATAGTCTTGAACTCCTGACCTCATGATCCACCCGCCTTGGCCTCCCAAAGTGTTGAGATTACAAGTGTGAGCCACCGCACCTGGCCTTGCCTTGAATATTTTAACTCCAGGTTCTGTGTCAATTATTAGTTATCACAATATCCTTCCAAGGTAGACAAGGCTGTCTTTCCAACACTTGACCTACTCTTTTTCATCCAAAGACACTAAATCTCTTGGTCATATACTGAGCCAATACACTGAGCCTTGTCATTACCAATAACAGCAAGCCCTCCATATTCTCATTTTGAGCACCTCACTCCCTGATTGCTACCTCCTGTCTTTCCAGTTCACTCCCAGTAATACTGATACAGTTTGGATGTTTGTTCCCTCAAATTTCAAGTTGAAGAGTGATCCCCAATATTTGAAGTACAGCTTAGTGGAGAGTATTTGAGTCACGGGGGCAGATCTCTCATGAATAGCTTGGTGCCTACCCATGGTAATGAGTGAGTTCTTACTCTGTTTGCTCCTGTGAGATCATGAGATTGAATTGTTCCAAAGACCCTGGCACCTCCTCCCCTCACTCTTGCTCCCTCTCTCACCATGTGACATGCTGGCTCCTCTTTGCTGCCACCATAAGTAAAAACTTCCTGAGGCCTCACCAGAAGCCGAGCCGATGCTGGCACCATGCTTCCTGTACAGCTTACAGAACTGTGAGCCAAATAAATCTCTTGTTCATAAATTACCCTGTCTCAAGTATTCCTTAATAGCAACACAAAACAAACTAATACAAGTGCTGTGATTACAGAGATGGGTGGAGCAAGATGGCAGAAAAGAAAGCTCCACTGATTGTCCACCCCCAACAAGGACACCGATTTAACAACTTTCTACACACAAAAAAAACACATTTGTATGAATCAAAAATTGGGTGAGAACTCACAATACCTGGTTTTAACTCTATATCACTGGAAGAGGCACTGAAGAGGTAGAAGAAATAGTCTTGGATGGCCCATGCCACCCCCCTTCCATCTCCCAGAAGCAGCAGCATGGTGCAGAGAATATTTCTGTGCCATGAGGAGAGGGAGAGCCAGCAATTGTAAGACATTGAACTCAGTGCTGCCATTATTATAGCAAAAAGCAAAACCAGACCAAACTCAGCTGACACCCACCCAAGGAGGGAGCATTTAAACGAGCCCTGTTTAGAGGGGAATTGCATATCCCACTGATGGGAACTTCAATTCCTGCAAGCCTCATCACCACAGTCTACAGTGCTCTGGGGCTCCAAATAAACTTGAAAGGCAGTCTAGGCCACAAGGACTGCAACACCTAGGTGAGTCCTAGTGCCGAAATGAGCCCACAGACAGTAGACTGGAGAGGACATGTGACCTACTGAGATACCAGCTGGGACAGCTAAGGGAGTACTGACATCACCCCACCCCTAAACCCAGGCTGCACAGCTCACAGCTCCAATAGAGACCTCTTCCTTCAATTTGAGGAGAGGAGATGGAAAAGTGGGGAGGACATTATTTTGTGTCTTGGATACCAGCTCAGCCACAGCAGGACAGGGCACCATTCAGAGTTTTGAATTCCCCTTCCAGGCCCTCGCTTCAGTACATTTCTAGACACACCTTGGGACATAAGGAAATCTGCTGCTTTAAAGGGAAGGGCTCAGTCCTTGCAGGATTCATCACCTGCTAACTGAAGATCCCTTGAGCCCTAAATAACCAGCAGCAATACCCAGGTACTATGTTGAGGGCCTTGGGTGAGATTCTGAGACTTGCTGGCTTCAGGGAAGACTCAGCACATTCCCAGTTGTGGTGACTACAGGGCAAGACTTCTTTTTGATAAAAGTGGGACTTTGTCTTGCACCTTGGGTCCCGGCTCAGTCACAGTGGGGTAGAGCATCAAGCAGACTCTTGGGGTTCCCAGGACTCTAGGACTTCACTCTTGAATAGCATTTTTGGACCTGCTCTGGGCCAGAAGGGGAGCCCACTCCCCTGAGAGGTGAGTCCTAGGGCAGGCGGCATTCACCGCAAGCTAACTGAAGAGCCCTTGGGCCTTAAGGGAACATTGGTGGTAGTCTGGCAGTACACCCTGTGGGTCTGAGGTAGTGATGGCCACAAGGTGAGGCTCCTCTGCCTTTGGAAAGGGGAAGGAAGAGTGGAAAGTGTTGTGTCTTGTGATTTGAGTGCCAGCTCAGCTGCAGTACAGTAGAACACCAGGTAGGCTTCTAAGGTTTTTGACAGTAGTCCCTGGCTCCCAGATGGCGCCTCTGGACCTGCCTGGGGCCTAGGGGAACTCGCCACCCTGAAGAAAAGGACACAGGCCTGGCTAGCTTTGCCACTTGCTGATTGTAGAGCCCCAGGGCTTCAAGTGACCACAGGTGGTAGCCAGGGAGTGGTTGCAGCAGGCCTGGGTGAGACTCAGTGCTGTGCTGGCTTCAGGTCTGACCCAGTACAGTCCCAGGGGTAGTGACCACAGGATTCCTGTGTCACTCCATCCCCAGTTCCAGGTGGCTCAAAACAGAGAGGAAGAGACTCCATTTGTTTGAGAGAAAGTAAGGGAAGAGAACAAAGAGTCTTTATATGGTAATCCAGAGAATTCTCTTGGATCTTGTCCAATCAAGGCAGTATACCTCTACAAGTCTGCAAGAACCACAGTTTACCGAGCTTTGGGTGCCAAAAAGCAGATACAGGTTAGATCACAACACCCAAGTCCTTTCAAATATCTGGAAAGCCTTCTAAAGAACTATGGACACAAACAAGCCTGGACTCTGAAGACTATAATAAATACCTAATTCTTCAATACCCAGACACAGACGAACATCTATAAATATCAAGATGATCCAGGAAAACAGGACCTCACCAAATGAACTAAATAAAACACCAGGAATCAACCCTAGAGAAACAGAGATATGTGACCTTTCAGACAGAAAATTCAAAATAGCTGTTTTTAGGAAACTCAAAGAAATTCAAGATATCACAGAGAAGGAATTTGGAATTCTATCAGCTAAATTTAACAAACAGATTGAAATAATTTAAAAGAATCAAGCAGAAATTCTAGAGTTGAAAATGCAATTGGCATACTGAAGAATACATCCTAGTCTTTTAATAGCAGAGTTGATCAAGCAGAAGAAAGAATTAGTGAACTTGAAGACAGGCTATTTGAAAATACATAGAAAAGACAAAACAAAACAAAACAATGAAGCAAACCTACAAGATCTAGAAAATAGCCTCAAAACAGCAAATTTAAGAGTAATTGGCCTTAAAGAGGAGGTAGAGAAATTGATAGGGATAGAATATTCAAAGTGATAATAACAGAGAATTTTTCAAACATAGGGGAAGATATCAATATCCAAGTACAAGAAAGTTATAGAACACCCAGAAGATTTAACCCAAGGAAGACTACCTCAGGGCATTTAATAATCAAACTCTCAAAGGTCAAGGATAAAGAAAAGATCCTAAAAGCAGCAAGAGAAAAGAACCAAATAACATACTATGGAGCTCCAATATGCCTGGAGCAGACTTTCAGGGGAACCTTACAGGCCAGGAGAGAGTGACATGACATATTTAAAGTGCTAAAAACTTTTACCCTGGAATAATATATCCAACAAAATTATCCTTCCAACATGAAGGAAAGATAAAGACTTTTCCAGGCAAACAAAAGATGAGGGATTTCATCAACACAAGACCTGTTCTACAAGAAATGCTAAAGGGAGTATTTCAATCAGAAAGAAAAGGGCGTTCATGAGCAATAAGAAATTATCTGATGGTATAAAACTCACTGGTTCAGCCTGGGCCATGTGCTGAAACCCCATCTCTACAAAAATACAAAAATTAGCCAGGCATAGTGGTGCGTGTCTGTGGTCCCAGCTACTTGGTGGCTGAGGTGGGACAATTCCTTGAGCTCAGAGGGTCAAGGCTATGGTGAACCAAGATTGCGCCACTGCACTCTAGCCTGGGTGACAGAAAACACCCTGTCTCAAAACAAAACAAAACAAAAACCACCTCACTGGTAATAGTAAGTACACAGAAAAACACAGAATATTATAACACTGTAACTGTAGTGTGTAAACTACTCGTATCCTACTTAGAAAGACTTAAACAATGAACCAATCTAAAATAATAACTACAACAACTTTTCAAGACATGGGCAGTACAATAACATATGAACAGTAATAATAAAAAGTTAAAAAGTTGGGGGACACTTTTTAACTTTTAAGGTGCAGGGTCTTTATTAGTTTTCTTTTTGTTTGTTTGTTTATGCAAACAATGTTGGTCTACACTATAGACCAAATGGATCTAACAGATATTTACAGAACATTTCATTGAATGACTGCAGAATATACATTATTTTCTTTAGAACATGAATCTTTCTAAAGGATAAACCATATATTAGGTCATAAAATAAGTCTTAAAACATTCAAAAAATTGAAAAAATAGCAAGTATCTTCTGTGACCACAATGGAATAAAACTAGAAGTCAATAATGAGGAATTTTAGAAACTATACAAATACATGAAAATTAAACAATATGCTCACAAATGATCAATGGGTCAATAAAGAAATTAAGAAGAAAATTGAAAAATTTTTTGAAACAAATGATAATGGAAACACATCATACCAAAACCTATGGGATACAACAAAAATGGTACTAAGAGGGAAGTTTATATCTATAAATGCCTACATCAAAAAAAAGAAGAAAAACCAAATAAACATCCTAACAATGTATCTTAAAAACTAGAAAAGCAAGAGCAAACCAAAACCAAACTTGGTAGAAGAAAAAAAAATATCAGAGCAGAAATACATGAATTTGAAAAGAAGAAAATAATACAAAAGATCAATAAAACAAAAAGTTGTTTTTTTGAAAAATAAAATTGACAAACCTTTAGCCAGACTAAGGAAAAAAAATGAGAAGAGCCAAATAAAATCAGAGATGAAAAAGAAGATGTTAGGCCAGGCACGGTGGCTCACGCCTGTAATCCCAGCACTTTGGGAGGCCGAGACGGGCGGATCATGAGGTCAGGAGATCGAGACCATCCTGGCTAACATGGTGAAACCCCATCTCTAATAAAAATACAAAAAATTAGCCAGGTGTGTTGGTGGGTGCCTGTAGTCCCAGCTACTCAGGAGGCTGAGTCAGGAGAATGGCATGAACCCCGGAGGCGGAGCTTGCAGTGAGCCAAGATGGCGCCTCTGAACTCCAGCCTGGGCGACACAGCGAGACTCTGTCTCAAAAAAAAAAAAAGAAGAAGAAGAAGAAGATGTTATAACTGATATTGCAGAAATTGAAAGGTTCATTAGTGGCTACTATGAGCAACTACATGCCAATAAATTGGAAAATCTAAAAGAAATGGACAGATTTCCAGCACATACAACCTACCAAGATTGAAACAGGAAGAAATCCAAAACCTGAGCAGACCTATAACAAGTAACAAGATGAAAACCATAATAAAAAGTCTCCCAGTAAAGAAAAGCCCAGACAGAACCTAATGGCTTCACTGCTGATTTCTACCAAACATTTAAAGAGCTGATACCAATCCTACTTAAAGTATTCCAAAAAATCTGAGGAGGGAATACTTCCAAACTCATTCTATGAGCCAGTATTACCCTGATACCAAAACCAGACAAAATTGGTATTTTGATCAGTATTGCATTCAATCTGTAGATTGCTTTGGGTAGTCTGAACATTTTTAACTATATTCATTCTTCCAATCCATGAACATGGAATATCTTTCCATTTTTTGTGACCTTTTCAAGTTCTTTCATCAGTGTTTTGTAGTTTTCATTGTAGAGGTCTTTCACCTCTTCAGTTAATTCCTAGGTATTTAATTTTATTTGTAGCTGTTGTAAATGTATCCCAGGTTTCTTCAGTCCAAGGATAGCTTTTTCCACTAAACATGAGACCATTTTGATGATGATATGCCATTTTGACTTGTACCAATAAGGCTTTCCATACAACTATAGTCGTGCTGCACTTTTCTTTACCTATTTTTTTAAATGTTATGTGGAAACTTTCCTCTATTACCACTCCCAAATAACAGCTAACTAGTGAATTAATTTATTTTTGTTACCTTACGTATGTAAAGACTGAGTAAAGGTATTTATTAGTATAAGGGGAAAAGCAGTTCGGAGAACTATACAAAGAGACAAAGTATTTTAGCTGAAAAAATAAAGCTATCACCATACTACACTAATATGCCTGTTCCAGATTGCAGAAAACTGAATAGATGCATGAGCATTTACAGCTATTCCTGATGGTTCCGTTATTTCTATAATAATATTTTTATTTTTATTTTTATTTTTTTGTGACGAGATATTGCTATGTTACCCAGGCTGGAGTGCAGTGACTATTCACAGGCATTATCATTGCACACTATGGCTTCAGAAGCCTGGACTCAAGCAGTCCTCCTGCCTCAGCCTCCCAAGTAGCTGCTACTATAGGCGCATGCCACCCTGCCCAGCAATAAATCATTTTTAATATAGGTACAAATGAGACAGGTTAAAATCACAAATAAAAAATATGTTTGACAATAGTATGATTTTTCTAAGCCATTAGATAGAACAATTCAAGATACTTTGCTGATGTAACTCCTCTCAGGTATTTAAATTTAAGAAAAGTCAAATTTTCAAATTATACCTCCTCATGTTATAATCTTAGTTCAAAGATAAGTAAATCATTGTGGTAACACACCAGTGACAGCAAGCACACCTAGTACCTGGATCTTTGTTTCAAAATACCATACCTTAATAGAAAAAATCTGGACTTTTTGAAGAAATGGCTGATTCTATATCTGGGGCAGAGAGGATACAATATGAGCCTGAAGTATGTTATGGTGTCTGAAAGTAAGGAAGTACTCAAAAAAATAAAAGGCTAGAGACATCAAGTAGACAGAAAGCCATCCTGAACACGTCTCCAATGGCCAAAGCTATAACAATTTTAGCAAAAAAATTTAAAGTATAAAATACATATACATAACTTTATTATACTGATATAAATAATCCCCTACCATCAAGTATTGATTGGACTTAGTGACTTCCTTACAAATAATAGAGCATGAAAAGAGAGGAATAGCATCTTTATAGTAAACAAGTCTGATAAACAGCACCTTAATCAAATGATCAAGATTAACATCACCAGTAATAGGTTATTTTTATTGCATATACCCCATTATAGGATGTGATGAGAAGGACATTTCACCTCTGTGGTATTCTTACCCAAATCCTGTAATTCTGATCTAATCCTGAGTAAGTATCAGATAAACTCAGATTGAGAGACAAAATGCCTCACCAGTGCACCTTAAAACTGTCAAGGTAATGGAAAATGAGGAAAGACTGAGAAACTGTCATAGACCAGAGGAAACTAAGGAGACATATGGCTGAATGCAATGTATTATCCTGGATGGGATCCTGAAACGAAAGGGAAACATTAATAGAAATACTGATGAAATATGAATAAAGTCTGGAGTTTAGTGACTGACAGTGTATCAACGTTGGTATCTTAGTTTTGACAAGTATACCACGATAATTTAAGATGTTAACATTGAGGAGATTGGTTGAGTGGTATACAGGAATTCTCTGTATTACCTGTGTGACTTTTCTGTAAATATAAATTTACTTCCAAGTACAAAGTGTCCTTAAAAATCTATTAAATCCACTACACACCTATTAGAACAGCAAAATTCAAAACACTGACAATACCACATGCTGGTGAGAATATGGAACAAGAGGAACTCTCATTCATTGCTGGTGGAAATGCAAAATGGCATAGCCACTCTAGAAGACAGTTTAACAGTTTTATACAAAACTGAATATATTCTTAACATAAGATCCAGTGACTGTGCTCCTTGGTATTTACCCAAATAAGTTGAAACTTACATTTATTAAAAAACCAATACATGAATGTTCGTAGCAGCTTTATTCATAATTGCTAAACATTTGAAGCAACCAAGGTGTCCTTCATTAGATGAGTGGATGAACAAACTTTAGTACATCCATCCAATGGAATATTATTCAAAGCTAAAATCAGGCCAGTCATGGTGGCTCATGCCTGTAATCCCAGCACTTTGGGAGGCCGTGGTGAGCAGATCACTTGAGGTCAGGAGTCTGAGACTAGCCTGGCCAACATGATGAAACCCCATCTCTACTAAAAATACAAAAATTATCTGGGCATGGTGGTGGGTGGCTGTAATCCTAGCTACTCTGGAGACTGAGGCAGGAGAAGCGCTTTAACCCAGGAGGTGGAGGTTGCAGTGAGCTGAGATCACGCCACTGCACTCTAGCCTGGGTGACAGAGCAACACTTGGTCTCAAAAAAAAAAAAAAACCTAAAATCACACCACAAAAAGACTGGATGAGCCTTAAGTGCATATTGCTAATTAAAAGAAGATTATCTGAAAAGGCTACATGCTATATGATTCTATGACATTCTGAAAAGAGACAAAACTATGGAGACAGTAACGAGATAAGTGGTTGCCAGGATTTCCAGAAGAGGGAATGAGGGATGAATAGGTGGAGCACAGGGGATTTTTAAGGCAGTTAACATTATTCTGTAAGAAACTGTAATAGTGGGTACATTTCATTATGCATTCGTTAAAACTCACAGAAAGTTCAACACAAAGAGTGAAACTATAATATAAACTATAGACTTTAATTAATAGTAATTTATTAATATTGGTTCATTGCTATAGTCTAAATGTTTGTCCCCTCCAAAATTATGACAAATTTGATTGCTTTTTTTTTTTTTTTTTTTTGTTTGAGACGGAGTTTTGCCTCTGTCGCCCAGGCTGGAGTGCAGTGGCGTGATCTCTGCTCACTGCAAGCTCCGCCTCCCAGGTTCGCGCCATTCTCCTGCCTCAGCCTCCCGAGTAGCTGGGACTACAGGCGTCTGCCACCTTGTATTTTTAGTAGAGACAGGGTTTCACTGTCTTAGCCAGGGTGGTCTCCATCTCCTGACCTCGTGATCTGCCCACCTCGGCCTCCCAAAGTGCTGGGATTACCGGCATGAGCCATGTCGCCCGGCCTTAATTGCTATTATAATGTCATTGGGAGGTGGGACTTTTAAGAGATGATGAGTCCGTTAGAGCTCCACCCTCATGAATGGACAAATGCTGTTTTCCTGAGAGTGAGTTCACTATCAGGAGAGTAGATTTGCCTATCTTGCTCCTTCTCTTGCCCTCTTTTTGCTCTTCTACCATGTGATGCCTTCCACCATAGCATGATGCAGCAAGAAGGCCCTTGCAAGATTCTGGCCTTTTAATCTTAGACTTCCCAGCCTCCAAAACTGTAAACTAATAAATTTCCATTCATTATAAATTACCCAGTCAAGTACCCTGTTATAGCAGCACAAAGAAAACTAAGAAAAGTGGTACTAGAGAGTGGAGAGTTGTTATAACTTGTTACAACTGTGAAATGAAATGTCTTTGGACCCCAAAATCGCTAAGCCAGAGGGAAAAGTCAAGCTGTGAACTGCCTCAGGCAAACTTGCTTCCCATTTGATTCCTAAATAAGATAGCTACAAAGATTAAAAAGCTACTTACCTCCCTCACAATTTGCCCACAAGGAAATTCCTTGTGGGCCTCAAGATCTTTACCCTGAAACAGTTGAATATCACCCTGGCAATGTAAATTGATAGTTTATCTTCACAGGTACAGGACAAAGGAGAGAACTCGAAGTCATCCCTCTGCTCACCTGAGACAGATGTGTATCTGATTGCTTCCTCTTCCCTATTGTTCATGTAAAAATGCAGATTCACTGAGCCAGACTAAGACAAAAGTGACTTTTTCTGTACTCCAGTTCATATGTGAATTGTGTATTCAGTGAAAGGCTAGTCAAAGACTCAAAAGAATGTAAGCATTTCTCTCTCATCTACCAATGACCTGAAAGCCACCCCCTTCAATTTGTCCTACCCTTCCAGACCAAACCAGTGTACATTTTACATGTATTGGTTGATGTCTCATGTCTCCCTAAAATGTATAAAGCCAAGCCGTACCCGAACCATCTTGTTTGGGCACATGTCATCAGGACCTCCCGAGACTGTGCCAAGTGCATGTTCTTAATTTAACCTTGCCAAAATAAATTTTCTAAATTGATTGAAACCTGTCTCAAATACTTTTGGTTCACATAACAAATACCTGAAAGTATGGAAGTGACTTTGGAACTGAGTAGTGGGTAGCAGGTAGAACAGTTTTGAAATTAACGCTGGAAAAAGCCTATATTGTCATGAATTGAGCATTATGGGTAATTCTGGTGAATTGTTTCTACATGGCTCAGAAGAAGAGAGCTGTGGGGAAAGTCTGAAACTTCTTAGAGATTACGTAAGTGTTCATGATCAGAATATTGATAGAAATGTTAACAGTAAAAGCAATTCTAATGAAATCTCAGAAATGAGAAACAAGGTATTGGAAACTAGAGTTAAGGCCATCCTTATTATAAGTGGCAAAGAACTTGGCTGAATTGTGTCCATGGCCCAGGGCTTTATGGAAGGCAGAATTTAAGAGCCATGAACCGGGATATCTGACAGAAGAAATTTCTAAGCAAAATATTGAGGGTGCTGCATGGCTTCTTTCAACTGCACATAGTACAATGTTAGAAAAGAGAAGTGACTTAAAGATGGAATTTATAATTAATTAAAAAGAAAGCAGAATGTAACCACTTGGAAAAATTGACACCTGGCCATATAAAGAATTAAAAACTTGCTTGGGAGAGAATACCAAGGGGGTAGCCAAGCTACCCTTTGATAATGGGATTAATATGGATAGAAGGAAGCCAAGTGCTATTCATCAAGACAGTGGGAGAACAACCCAAAGGCATTTATGAGATCTTCCAGGTTGTCTTTCCTATCTAGGACCTTAAGGGCAAAACCAGTGGTCCTGCTGCCTCTCTCAGGAACATACAGACCCATAATGGTCCACACGGTGATAAATCTGCAGACACAGGGTGCATGAGCTTGGTACTATGGTGGCTTTCACCTAGAATACCTCAGAGACCCTTGAAACCCAGGCTGAGAATTGTCACAGGAATGGAGCCACTGCAGAGAGTTCCCACCAGGGCAGTACTTAGTGGAGCCATAGGGGTGCAGCCTCTGCAGAAAGTCCCTGTCAGGGAAGTTCTTAGTGGAGCCATGGGAATAGGGCCACCCCTAAGACCCCAGAACTGTAGAACCACCAATAGGTGGCCCCAGCAATTCAACTTGTGGTAGCTGCTGCATGAGCAGAGCCCAGCAAAGCCATAGGGGTGGGGCTGCCTGAGGCCTAGGGGTCCCAACCCCCACCCTAGTGTGTTCAGGAGGCAGGACATGGAGTCAAGAAAGGTTATTCTGGAGTCTTATGATTTAATGTTGTTTACTCTTTTCCCCCTTTTGGAATATGAATGTTCATCTTTTGCCTGTTCCGCCTTGGTATTTTGGAAGCTTGTAGCATGTTTTGATTTCACAGGCTCACAGCTGGAGAGGAATTTGCCTTATGATGAATTGTGCATTTAATCTCACCCACAGATGATTTAGATGAGACTTTGGACTTAGACTTTTCAGTTGATGCTGGAATGAGTTAAGACTTTGAGAGCTGTTGGGTTGAAATGAATGTGTAAGTTTTGGGAGGCTAGAGGTGGAATACTTCAAAAAAAATTTTTTTCAATACTGCCCCTTGTGTTGGTGGTAGAATACTATGTTTTGAATGGTTGTCCTTTCCAGAGTCATGTTGAAATTTAATTGCCATTGCAACAGTTTTGGGAGGTAGGATCTGTAATAATTAATTAGACCAGGATGACCGCACCCTCATGAATGAACTAATGCTATTATTGCAGGAGTGGGTTTACCCCACTCTTGTTCACTCCTGTCTCCTGCCTCTTTGCCCTTTCACAGTGTGATGCCTACCAACATGTTATGATGCAGCAAGAAGGCTCTCACCAGATGGTGGCATCTTTATAGTGAACTTTTCAGCCTCCAGAACTGTGAGTTCATTCATGAAGGTGGAGTCATCATGGTCTAATTAATTATTACAGATCCTACGATGAGCCAGTTCATTTCTGTTCTTAATAAATTACTCAGTCTGTAGTATTCTGTTACAGCAGCACAAAACAGACATTCATCAATTGTAACAAATGTACTACACTAACCCAAAATGTTAATAGAGGAAACTATGGGGAGAGGTTGGGAGGTGATGTGGGACTTCTTGGTATTTCCCACTCAACTTTTCTGTAAACATAAAACTGCCCTCCCAAAATAGTCTATTTTTAAAAAATAAAAGTAGTCAAAAATCTAAAAGAAAAAAATTATAGTAGACAGATACATGATATCACAAGATTAGTAAAATGTTAATGGTGGTAGTGTATGTGGATGTTCCTTATTACACTCTGCTTTGTGTTTGACATTTTCATAATAAATGTGGAAAAAAGTCATTGTGGGTAATATTAAAAGAAAGCTTAGCATAGTAAGGTTCAGCTGAACCCATGGGACTTAATTCTAGTTCCATTATGGATTTCTCATATGATTGTACTTAAAAATGTAACTTGATTTAACTACTTGAATTACTTATCTAAATTATGAAACCCAATTGGCCCTGTCTTCAGAAACTAGAATCTAGATAAAATTACCTATTGTTTGTGATATTAACATGTATTATCCTATCAGCAGAAGAATCTGAGCAGTGCGTTGTAGTTTTTTTAAACAATACTGATGACATGGTAGTAGAAACTAAACAGCTACTCCCTGGACTTTGTCAGTGTACTTGTTATGACTTAGCACTGTTTTATTTACCATCCAAAAACATATTTTTTATTACTCGCTGCAACATGACAATAATTCCAGTTTTGAGTGGTGTATATTTCTCATTATGAATCTAAATACACAGAACATTTGCTCTGTTTTCAGTCACTAGGCTGCGTGAAAATGGTGTATTAAAAATAGTCTGACATATTTGCATATTTATCTGTATTAAAAGCGTCATGAAACAGTTATTGCAGATACACAGCTGTTGCTTTTCAACTATTTTTTAAAGGAACCATATCTGCTCTCCTATATAAAATACATACATTTTCAAAAGTATCGTCTGAGCCAAATGAATTGCAAAGCCTTAAAGAGGAAAGCTTATCTCAGAGAATTATAAATTTTTAGTCACTGTGTCTAAATGATAAATTTTTAATCTAAAATGATAAACTTGTTCTTTTGCCAAGTCAGATATTATGCATTGTAAACAGAAAGTAATTCTGGAAGCTCCTACAAATTATGGCTGCATTTCAGCATAGAGGCTGTTTACCTACTCTACAGAGCACATGAAAGGATGCTGCTTTATATCAACCACATTACGGAAGAGAAGACTACACTTTGTGACTTAAAATGACAGTTGCTCTTGTAATGTAAAGAAATTTTTATTTTAAGAGCATTTTTAAAATATCTTCATGAAAGACAATAGTATCATCTTTCTTTTCAATTAAAAAGAAAACTGTATGCCTCTGGAATCCTAGCTACTATCATCTTAGTAGTTGCCAGAAAAGGACCCTGATTTAAAAACAATTCTAGTGACTTTCATTATATTTTAAGGATTTCAATATGGACTCTTTTGGTGTAAGAAAACATACATTTTTTTTCAATTCTATGATCATATCAGGTTCAGTTGATTATCATATAATTCAAATAAACACCAGACATTCTCATTTTAGTATCTTAATTACACTGCTTGGTTTTTTTTTTTAATTAAAAAAAAGCTTTAAGCATAGTTCAACAAAAGATCTCACCTTTCATAATTCAGTTTCACCGTGTTAGCTAAATAAGAGAGTCCAGAGAAAAGAGGATTATCATATATTAAATAAAAAGTTGGCCACTTTGTAGCATTAATCCTATTAGAAAAAGATGATTTCTGTCTAACTTAATCAGTAAGAAGTCTTTATTGCCCTGAGTATTAATTGATTAGGTTCTCATTAAGGTCAAAAGTACACTTGACTGACCACAGGCGGCCAATTAGCAAATTGTCAGCCATGCTTACTTATATTGACTGAACATAATGGTAGTTATTTGACTGTCAAGTCAGAAGGTCACTGAATCTTTTGTGCACTTTGCCCTCTGAAAGGGCAACAGTCATTCAGACCTCAGAATGCATTCATAACAAAGATTTAGCTTATTACTTATTGACTTAATTCACCCTTAGAAACAGGTGTTTCATTCTCTTTGAACAAATACTATATTATTTCTTTGTAAAATACTTGAAGTTTGGTTGAAATCCTGCGGTTGATTGTGTCTGAGGATTTTTGTTCAGCAAGCAGCTTGCACTTGAAACTCTAAATAGCTTTTTAAAGAGCAGATCGATCCAATGACTACAGTTGGCCCTCTGTATCTGTGGGTTCTGCATCTGTGGATTCAACCAACCGAGGACTGAAAATACTTGAAAAAAAATGTTGTGTCTGTACCGAGCACGTACAGACTTTGTTCTTGTCATTACTCGGTAAAAAAAATACAGTATAACAACAGTTTACATAGCATTTACTTTGCATTAAGTATTATAAGTCATCGAGAGATGACTTAAAACATACAGGGAGGATGTGTGTATGCCATTTTATATCAGGGACATGAGCATTCTCAGATTTTGGTATTCAAGGGAGACTCTGGAACCATTCCCCCACTGACACCAAGAAAGAACTGTATATCCCTTTGCAATATAAACTTTTCTCCTGCTATGTGGCTTTGCTGTAATTGTAGCAAGTTGGGCACACAGTTGCTGAAATGGCTCTGGGACACCAGTCTCAAAATTAACGGTTAGAACCATATTTGAGGCTCACATTACTAAGGACATTGGTGGCCGGGTGCAGTGGCTCACGCCTGTAATCCCAGCACTTTGGGAGGCCGAGGCAGGTGGATCTCCTGAGGTCAGGAGTTCGAGACCAGCCTGGCCCACATAGTGAAACCCCGTCTCTACTAAAAATACAAACATTAGCCAGGCGTGGTGGCAGATGCCTGTAATCCCAGCTACTCGGGAGGCTAAGGCAGGAGAATCGCTTGAACCCGGGAGGCAGAGGTTGCAATGAGCCGAGATCCGACATTGCACTCCAGCCTGGACAAGAGCGAAACTCCGTCTCAAAAAAATAAATAAATAAATAAATAATAAGGACATTGGTATGCCTTCTAAATATCCACTGCTGACATGGGAGATTGGATATTTGCTGTCAATCACAGGAGAAATGAAAATGCAAGTTTATCTAATCTAAACCTAAATTTTTGCTTACACTTCAAGTGATTTTTATCATCATAAAGCATTGCGCCTAATTTATATGGTGGTGATGTAACTAGTTACATTTGTTAGCATTTTATTTTTAAAAATTTTTTCTATTTGTCCTCCTCTACTTAAACTTAATGTCATTATGACTTACATTTGCTATTGTTGATTCCAATATCACTGATGATTCCACGAGTTAGATTTTAGGGAGAAAATACTTTTGTTTAGCACACCAATTTTACAAGTTGTGTCTCTAGATCAAATAGAAACCCATGAGTCAGCCTAGATCCTTTCCTTTACATTCTGCCCTCCCCAAGTATACATCTCATCTAGAATCACATGCCATCAGTTCTACTTACTGAATATTGCCATTAGATATAAGGGCCCTCTATGTCAATCCACTGCCATTGCCCCAGTTCAGCAACTTGTTTTTTGATTGATCAATTGTGGTACCTTTTTACTGGTTTTCCAAACGATTCAATGGCCCTCTTGGCATGAATGTCTTCCCACTAGACTATTTATTCAGAGTAGGGATGGTGTATTTTCATATTAAATGTCTAGCAAAGAGTTCAGTGCTCGGCACATATAGGCACTTGGTAAAAATTTACTGATTAAATAAGTAAATGACCATAATTAGTTTTATGCTACATATAACTGTAACCTGTGATAGAATAATAATTTGTTATAATTTAAGAACTCATTAAATTAATCTTTTTACTAGTATTAAATTATTCATTAGTAATTTATCGGACTATTGTAAGAAGCAATAAGTTTTAATTCAGTCATGTGACTAAACCAATAGCATTGAATATGAAAATAAAGTGAGAGTCAGAGTTGAAGAAAAAATTAATGTTATAATTCATTAATAATTAAGCTACCAAGTATATAAAGAAAACAAATCTATATACTATCAAAACATTTGCTTTGTTTGTGAGATCGTATGGTTTTCAAATGATTCAACATTAGAGATTAACAGTGACTATTGGTATATTGTCTGCAAAATACTGAGCATTCTATATACAGATAGCATAATTGTCATTTCACAGATAAGAAAACTGGTTTCACAGGGTAACCTGTCCAAAGGCCCACAACCCAGGTCTTGCTGGCTCTAAAATTCAAGCTCTATCTACCATGCTAATCTGACTCTAACTTTGCATTATTCTTTAGAATTTTGGAAAAGCTATTTAACTCTGAAACTGTACTAACTTTGCTGAAACTGTACTAAATGTATAGAAAGTTTCATATCCAATATTGGATCAAGCACTAGAGCCAAAGATAAGAAAAATGCCTATGGAAATTAAAAGTAATATGACTTAGTAGTTAAGACTGCACGGGCACTGCCATCAAACATCCTTATAATTGTGTCCCAGGTTTGCCATGTCCCACATGTGTAACCTTGAGTGATTTACATCTCCAAGTTCCAGTGCACTTGTCGTTAAAATAGGTATAATAATAGTGCCGACAGTGGATTTGTGAGAATCAAATGAAATTATGCAGCTAAAATGCCTAGCACATTAAATGGCATATCATAATGGCTCAGTAAATGTTAGCTGTTGTTAAGGATTTTCAGCTGGGTGTGGTGGCTAGCACCTGTAATCCAAGGCAGGAAGATTACTGGAAGCCAGGAGTTCAAGACCAGCCTGGCCAACAAATCAAGACTCCATCTCTACAAAAAAAAATGTTTTTTAATTAGCTGGGTGTGGTTGTGCACGCCTGTGTTCCCAGCTACTTGGGAGGCTGAGACGGGAGTAAGAGCCCAAGAGTTTGATGCTGCAGTGAGCTGTAATCACACCACTGTACCCCAGCCTGGGCAACTGAGTGACACTCTGTCTCTAAAAAAAAGATTTTCCACCAAAATAAATAGTTTAGGTTATATGTACTTCCATATTCTATGTTAAGTCTGTGTGTTCTGGTATTGCATACTTTTATGAGTCATGTATTACTCTGACATCTAGACAATCATCTGTTCATAAATTTGAATTAAAGATAAGTTATATAAATATTTGTTAGGGACTCTTGACTTTGACATTCTCTACCAAGTGGGCAAGTGGCACAGAGAGTATCTTGTGCATTTGCCCACTTGGTAGGTAAGTCAACTGTTCCTCTTCCCTCACGATGCTTCTTAAACATGCCATAAAAGGCATTAATGGTAAACTACTTGGTGAATTATTGCACAAGATGGTGTTATGATAATTCACAAACTCAATTCACAGGTGGAGCAGAGGTCTGGCCTAATCTGACTTTCATGTTACAAAGGTCACTCAGGTACTGGGTTGAGCATAGATTCTTGCAAGAATAGAAGTAGATGGACCGACTAAGCTGTATCCAGTGCCGAGCGTGGTGGCTCATGCCTGTAATCCTAGCACTTTGGGAGGCAGAGGCGGCTGGATCACCTGAGATCAGGAGTTCGAGACAAGCCTGGCCAACATAGTGAAACCCCATCTCTACTAAAAATACAAAAAATTAGCCGGGTGTGGTGGTGATGCCTGTAATCCCAGCTACTCAGAAGTCCGAGGCAGGAGAATCACTTGAACCTGTGAGGCGGAGGTTGCAGTGAGCCAAGATCGCACCACTGCACTCCAGCTTGGGTAAGAAGAGTGAAACTCCGCCTCAAAAAAAAAAAAAAAAAAAAAAGAAGTTTTATCCACAATCCAGATGAAAAATGATAGTGGCTTGGATCAGAGTGGTAACACTGAACATGATGAGAAGTTGTTGGATTCTGGATATATGTTGAAAGTAGAACAGTATATCCTGGCAGATAGAAAGTGGGGAGTAATAGAAAGAAAGGATTAGAGGAAGATTCCAAGGTTTTGGGCCTAAGCAACATAAAAACATGAGAAGGAGGAAAATCCTTCCTTATGTACTTTGTGCTTCTAATGATTCTGTATGTCATCTCTGTTTCAGCTTTCATTCTACTCTCCAAACTGGTGAAGACTCAACCAGTTCTAGTGGCATTGTGAATGCTCTTAGTAAATTCAGAGTAGCCCGATAAAAATCACTTTACTTGCTGTCACTTTTGAGGACACCACAGTCTGTAGTACTGAATGAACAATGTAACATCAACATGAGGATACTTGGGACACTCAGAAGAATTAGAAGACACAGCCTCTCTTCTTTAAGCTTTTTTTTTTGAGATGGAGTCTCACTCTGTCGCCCAGGTTGGAGTGCAGTGGCGCAATCTCAGCTCCCTACAAGCTCCGCCTCGTGGGTTCACGCCATTCTCCTGCCTCAGCCTGGCGAGTAGCTGGGACTACAGGTGCCCGCCACCAAGTCTGGCTAATTTTTTGTATTTTTAGTAGAGATGGGGTTTCACTGTGTTAGCCAGGGTGGTCTCGATCTCCTGACCTCGTGATCTGCCTGCCTCGGCCTCCCAAAGTGCTGGGATTACAGGCGTGAGCCACCAGGCCCAGCCTCTTCTTTAAGCTTTATTATGTATTTCACCATGTAGGATAGGTAAGCACTGCCTGGGTTTGGACCTTAGGCACAGGGCCTGGGGGTGGCAGTTGGTGCTTTCAGTTGACTTTGGATCTTTGTGTGATGTAATTGGGGTCCAGGTGAGATGGCTTTGGGGAAGCAAGGCCAAGAAATATTAAGTCTCAACAGTTCAACCGATCAGGAGGAAAAGACCTGTCCCAGGATATTGTGTATATTTTTCCAGTTAACTTAGAAGGTATTCTTAGACCTTTTTTTCTAAATATTTAAGAAAAGCCTTGCTATGGCCTTAAAGTACTAACATCAGGTCTAGTGGGGAGGTGGGGGAAAGATTAATATATATGAAGAGAAATACAAATAAGTGTAAACAAGCATAAAAATGTGTGTTATAACAGAAGTTCATATCTACAATGAATTATCTTTATTATGCTTTTTCCTTCTTTATTTATGGACTTAATTTGCTGTCATCTTAGGCAACTACTGTTAACAGTATCTCATTTGATAATTTGATGTTGACATCTCTCTTTTTTCTAAATTTAGTAGAATGCAAAGAGAAGCTTTGAAATGCAAATAAGAGATCATTTCCCCTGCCCTTAAGAAAGGTTGGAACATGACAGACCTTGAATCAGTCTTGGAAAGAATCATCTAATTACAGGAAAGTGTAAGAATTCCAGGCCTTACCTCAGGCAGATAAGGACTAGCTATACATGAAATGCAGACTGTGGCTAACTTTAATTCTTTCCAAAGTCAGATTTTCATGAGACATTTTCAGTTCTTTGAGTGAGGCAAATGAATTTCTTTAATATTTTACATATCCGTTGTTAATTCAATGCAAAAACAACTCTAATGTCAAATATAAATTATTTTGTTGTTAAGTTTAATTTTGAATAATCTTCTTCTCTTTTCTTTGGCATTAGAAAAAATTGCAATTACTGAAGTCCAAAGAATTATAAAGCACTATTTAAGCATTTACATTAGATATCAAAATTGAAGGAGAATACAAAGACTAGTTTATTAATGGAGTAAAGTTTCTGAGATAAGACAGAGCCAGTTTTAAAGGTTTTAAGAAGCAAGTACAATACTCAGTTTTAGAAGGAAAGGAGACAACACGATTTGGCAATGACTTGGACTCTTATCATAGAAAGTACTATTTCAGTTGTCTTTATAATTCAACCTAATAATATGCTTTGCTCTTTAACAAAAAGTATATTTCGTATATCTCTATGGGTACACTTCTCTGAGACTAAGCAAACTATTTGTAAAGAGTGATTGAATTGAAGAGGAATCATATTCTTTTAAATGATCTTTCCCCTGCCCCTTGCATCACAGAGGCTGAATCGGTCCTGGGCACTCAGCATTCTCAGCATTGGATCAGCCCTAACCTGCTTGTATTTCTTTTGCTGCAGAGCATAGACCCATAATCCTGGATCAAACATGTTGAAGTCTCACTCCTCCATCTACTCAGGTTGACCTCTAACAAAATTCTGTTTTTCTCTCCATTTGTCTGTGAAAAGAGTTTTCATTCTAAACTCTTCCAATTTAACAGAGGGAAAAGGTTAACAAGAAAGTAAATCCCCCCTCCAAAAAAAAAAAGTGGTCCACAGTTTCCCACTGAATTGGAGCCAAAAACTCTGCCAGTTTTGCTCTCATATCTCCAAGCTGTAGCCTGACCCTTCATATGACCAGTGGGGCTTGTTGCACAAGATCTCTCTGGGCGCTTTTCTAAAAGTGCTATCTTCGTCCATATTTCAAAACACTCACAGATATTTTATCATTAATTAGTATTCATATTATGTCTCAAACAATCTGTTCAAGAATAGGGGAAGTGAACTAGTTGAACAGCTCTTCTGTTTGTCTGGTAATTAACATGGATGATGTATGCAGAGCCGAAGGCCTTATAAGGGGAGGAGGTGGTCAAGTGTTGGGCAGGTAATCCCTGGAACATTTAAATGCTTACCTATTTTGGACGCTGGGCTACTCCAAAAAAAATTGTACTTGGCAAACAGGGTGGGGAGACACAGGCCTTTTTAAAAATAGACCCATGCCTCTTTGATTCACAGCATCCTGGATTTGCTTTTCATCATGTTAACATGCCACTTGGGAGCTGGCTGGACTCCCTTGTTCAGTGACATATATTTCATAGTGTTTTTTTAAAAACCATTTGTTCTTTCAACCACAACATGCTTTGAATTTCTCTTTCAAATTTGAGGATGTATATATAGATTGATCAAAACAATATTTTTAACATTCCAAACAATTTAGAAAGATAGTGGATGGGTGTCAGTTAATGTATTATGCTCCTCTCTTCCTCCTCCCCCTCTTCAGCTGCTAATCTTAGAACTTGTGTGCCAAATTGTGTAAGATATTCTTCCAGTAGCTACATGTGTGACTCTTTTGTGAGCTCTACAGACAGTTATGAGGACAGATTTGGAGTTGCATATGGGACTGTCACATGGTTTGATTTCCTTGTCTTCAGGCACTGAGATTTCTTTTCACTGAGCTTTAATACTGAGGAATTTTTAGTTGTGGTAAAAGTTTAGCAAAGTCTCTATTAAATAATTTACACATTCTGGGAATAGGGAAAGAAAAAAGTTTTTATTCACCACCACTCTGTATTCGGGATCTATATATACTAAATAGTTCATGTGTTTACTCTTTCCAATAGTGAAAAAACAGGGTTTTATCACAGAATTTTTATGAAAATCAGAAAAGAGTAAAGAGCCTTTATTATCTCCTTGCTCTTTTGGAGCAAGATCTAGTAAACGTCTCAACAGAAAAAGTAGCAGATGCTTTGTAAAAAGGTCTCATATCACTTATGTCCAATTATAGAGGCTGATTTGCAAAAAAAAAAAAAAAAAAAAAAAAGTGATCTATCTATGTCCTTAGGAGCCAAAAATTCCATGGCATTAGTCTGTGAAATGATAAGATGCAAATTCATTTTCAACTCTAAAGACACATATTTGAAATCTTGCTTTCATGACCTGAAACCCACAGCCCCCATCCCGTAAACACAGTGCCACCCTTGAGGAACACACAGACTTGAAGGAAGATCTTTCTCCTAGTCCTATTTTAAATGTTCCTCAAGGATAAATAATATCCTAGTAAGATCTGTGTCCAATTAATTGGGGCATATATTATGATATTATAAAAGTGTTAATCACATATACTCAGAACTAATTCTTTTAAGGCCCAGCATATGACTGGGTCTTAAAATAGTGCATGACTGTTTATACACTATTTAAAATAGTGTATGACATATGAAGTAGTGTATGACTGTTCATCCTTGCATTAATTTTGCCCTCTAAAACAAATACAGTGGTTAATTATTCCTGCTGTACCTTTATTGGTCCATGAGTAAACTCAGTCAACTTTGTTGCACTGGGGGCAAAGTCTTAATTCAGAAATAATAATGATGGCTAATAGCAATATAATAATAAATTGCTACATTTCTTGATTCCCTGCTCTGGCTCTAAACTCTATATAATAGATATTTTATATACATCTAATCCCCAGAATAACCTACCAAAGTAGATATTATCACCATTTGTCCAGTTAAGTAAGAACTCGGGAAATAGCTTGAATGAAGAGAGTAGTGTTTTCTTATTTCAGTCCTTAATTTCCCTTTCCTGTTTCAGGTTGGAGAAGTCCTGTATCTTACTGGGCAAATTGCCCTGGTACCTTGCACATTGAAACTTGTTCATGGTGGAATACAAACAAAAGCTACTCTGTCCTTAAGCCATACCCTGAAAATCCTGGAAGTTACACATGGAAGCACCAGACTTCGGCACACTTATCATGGCTCACTGTTATGAAATGTTATGTTAATGAACAGCCAGCTCACTGCCACTGCTCTGGATACCTGGCAGATCTTAAAGACCCATTAAAAGGTACCTACAGTATCTATTTTATTTCTAGCCTACCAAAGAGCAATTTATGAAAAGGTTTTATTCAGACAATATCAAGTCTCAGTGCACTTCATAAAGATTTGAACTAAATCTGGAATAATAGGGTTTGATTGAGCTGTTATGTTCTGCCTCGTAATTGGCTGTGCACAATTGAGAAAGAAAATTACTTGATAGAAACTTATAGTCATCACTAATTTTATCTTAATTCCCCAATGCAATAAGTTAAGAGTTCTTTACAAGCAGCTTAAAGTTTTTAGAAACTGTTGAAATATACTATTTAAAAATATTTCTGCCCATGTATCACATTATACTTTCTGGTGAGGGAGATAATTTTTCTGATATTTTATTCACTTGGGCTAAGATTCATCTTATTTCTCCAAAAACATTTAAAAAGGACCACATTTTTTCCATTCTTCTAAAATATTAACTGAGTTTTTGTTTTCTAACATGATATCTGTGCCCTGGTGTGGGGTTGGAACTTTTAGTTATCCCACAGATATCAAAAGTAGTTTCTGAAATATATTGACTTTAGATTATGCCATAATTTATACTGTCACATCATCAGAAAGTAAGACTTTTAAGTTAAACAATTGAGTAAGCTGATGATTAGAATATAGAAGGAACAAGAATCTGTTCTTTGTTGAGGTTAAGAACTACATTGGCAATACCATCATTATTTGCAGATAATATTTTCTACCTAGTAAACCCATGAGACATGAACTATGAGAAAAATTAATACAAGTTTAATAAGATTGCTAAGTAAAAAGGAAATATAATGAAAATCTTTCACCTTCTAACTATCAGCAGTAATCAACTTAAAAAATCTAGTGGGGGAAAAAGACCACATGCACAGTAGCATGAAACTCTAAGAAATTTCAGGACTGCTCTAAAGAAAACCATAAATCTTTCTGGGAGGATGACACTTTTAAAAAGTGAAAAGCTATACCTTGTTTCTGATTTAAAATAATTTAAAGATACCTGTTTTCTACAATTTTATTTTTAAAATAAATTTAATTTTATTAGAATCAAGTCTCCCATGGAATACACTTAACAAAATGGTTCTGAAGTGGATGTAAAAAAGAATAAAGCAGGCAAAAATAGCCTGAAAGCTTTTGCCAAAAGAAGAAATAAGAGGGGTATGGGGAAAGAGAGGAGGAAGAATAAGAAAGTCTTACACCGCCAGATATTGAAATATATTGTAAAGATACAATTAAAATCATGTAGCACTGGCATAGTAACAGATAAGAATCAGTGGCTCAAACACGACATTTCTCTAAATTATGTGCTTTCACATTTGTGGAAGTGCTAGTGTCTCTTTTGATCAGAAGGGAAGATGAGGTCATGCTGCCTCTTGCAGATTTGGCAAACCTTTTTTGGAGTTAGTACCCTGGTTTTCCTGAATGAGCCTTCTAGATGCTGCACCCGCTAACAGGTGGAGTTTGCAAGCAGTCAGCTCTAGCTGCCTCTTAATTTGATTATGACACTTGTGGTTTTAATGAATCTGATTGTGTCTAAGACTTGCTTGCATATCTGAGCGTCTTTTCCCATAACTCCTGGGGTCTGTGGAATTCTTGTAAATGTTGCTTTCTTCAACTGATAGAGAAAATACTTTCTGAATTTGTACTTTATTTTAATTTATTTTTGCTGTGGCTGACACATTTGAAATTGAGTTATTTCACAGAATCTCCCCCGCCACCACCTCCAGGGACTTCGTTTGGTATTCACTGTAAGCTAAAATAAAATGATATAAAATTTCAAATTATTTAAGCTAAACTTAAGTTTTACTATAGAGTAAACATATTTATTCATAATATATTTCTTCTCACTTATCCACAGATGTGGATCCCAATTTAATATGAGTTTCACCAGTAAACAGTTTGTAGAATATTTTCAGTGAGGCTAGTAGGCAAAACAAGTTCTGGTCATCATAATACAGCTTGAAAAATAAAGGTAATTTCTAGGCATGCCAACTATACTCATCTTATAACTAAATGTATTGCAAATTCCCACATCAAAAAGAAAATTTGAGAATTCCAGTTAGTGGTATTTAATTTCCAGTTTAGTTAATGTCAAGTTAGGCACTACTTACAGTAATTTGCTACAGAATCATCATCTGTCATTATTTTAAGAAAATACATTTATAGCTAAGAAGAAAATTAGTTTGGGAAAGATCATTTTGCTCAGTTGAAATCTATAGACTGTATTACAAAGTATAAAGAATGTATCTAATTTTGCTTTAAAAACAACTTGCTATTAGAAGTTAAATTATCATTTTATAATTTTCTATGAAGTGAAAGAAAAGTGTTTTTAATTTAATTACCCCTGCCTAAAGGATATTCTCATGGGGATGATTATTATAGTAATAATAGAGTGTATTCTTATTGGAATGATTATTATGGTAACCAAAACGTATCATAATAAGCCATTATACTCTTTCCAGGAATCTTTTGATTCTTCGATTTTCTTTGGAGGTGCTGGGTACAGGACTGACACAATACTATTTAACATGCAGATACTTTTTAGGATCATAATGCTGGTTGTTTTTACTAATTCAGGCTGGGCGTGATGGCTCATGCCTTTAATTCCAGCACTTTGGGAGGCCAGGTGGGAGGATCCCTTGAGCCCAGGAGTTTGAGACCAGCCCTGGCAACATAGCAAGACCCTGTCTCTACAAAAAATCAAAAAATTAGCTGGGCATGGTGGCACACACCTGTAGGCCCTTCTACCTAGGAGGCTGAGGTGGGAGGATCACTTGAGCCTAGGAGGTCACAGCTGCAATGAGCTATGATAGCACCTCTGCATTCTAGCCTGGGCAACAGAGTGAGATTCTATCTTAAAAAAAAAAAAAAAAAGCTTTACTAAATTGATTTGACAGTTTCAAATTAAGTATTATCTTGTGTTTCTCCTTTTTCCATATCTTTTTAATGGCAGTGTCATATGATATGATGGTTTTATGAGTTGTTATGCCTCATTCATCAGAGTAATCAATGGGGAAAGGAGGTTTATGCGTTGTAGTCCATTTGTATTGGATAGGACAGATGGCATTATTGATAAATGGAAACATTCCATATATTTATTGTATAATAATATTACAAGGACTCTGAATTCTGAATTTTAATACCTTTAGTTTCTAAAGTAATTGGCAAATAAAGTAATTTATTTAGTTACCATGTATCCATTTAATCATATCAGCGTGTGAATTGTAGCATTATCTTTCAGTTAATATGTGATGGGTATTTCTCTTTCAAGGCTTTGTGCTTACTTATCTGAATTCTGACTAAGCTATCACTTTGGTCTTGAGTATTTTAAGGTTCAAAACAATATTTGGAGCAGACACTTACTAAGTTCAAGATAGGATCTCAGAAGTGACAGAAGCAAAGATTCCACAGCATTTCCCCTGCATTATCACCTTTGTCCTGTAGGAGGCAGAGAGGGAAAGAGCAGTCTTAGGTCTCTTTACATTTGCCTCTTGCATACGTTTCTACTCTCAATAGATTTCCTAAAATTATGTTCTAATATAACTGTGGACATAAGGACATAATGATGTGATTCAGATTCCAATTAAATTTTATTTTCTCAATTTGGAATTCAGTCATTTGAAGAAGGGTTAATGCTGGTGTAGTATCCTTAATGTACCAGCCTCTAAAATGTTTGGCATCATTCCAAAATCATATTCACACTAGTAAAAATAAACAAATCCAGAGGACTTCACTTTTTATCATATATATTTTTGTATTGTTTAAATGCATACTAAAAGCATATAGCCATGCCTTATTTTTGCAATCATAAAGTTACAAATGGTAGTTTTAGTCATTCTAAAACTTCTATTACCATTGCTTTATTTCTTAAATACTACCAAATCTGTTACTGAAGTCTGGCACGTGTTTAAAGACTGCTAGGAGCTCTCTGATAGTACCTCAAGGTGGCTTGCTATTTTATTTATAAAGCAATATAAATTATTTAATGGTAGTGACCACCTTTTCCAAACCAAGAATCAATACATATTGCCCAACAGTGAGATTATTTTTTAAATTGTGGATTTGTTATTGTGAAAATATTACAAAGGTTAGAAACTAAAGGTTTTTACATGTAGTTATAAATTTGTTATTACCTTCATTAATGGCTGACACCACTCAATTCTCAGTATTTATTCTAGCACACTGTCTTGCACATAGCAAAAACTCCATGTTGATTGCTATATTGAAAAATAAAACAGAATGGTGTACATCCAAAAAGACAATTGGAAATATAAGAATTTAGTTATATGCTTTCAAAATAGTAGTGTAATCCCACTAATCAAATAGAAACTTTATACTAAATTTTGATAAAACCAATCTTTTTAAAGGATTCTTATAAAAATAGGCTATGTAAATTATATTGAAAGAATAAGTTGGCCAAGCTTTATTTAATTTAAAATGTCTTATAGTGTTCAATGGGCCAAGAGGATAAAGTAAGTTAGACCTATGTAAACACATCCCATTCAAGATAGACTCTACTGTATGATTTAGGGCAAAATAACAGGAGTTGTGTTCCTACTGCGCTGGCAAGTACAAATGGACAAAATACACCCTGATAACTCCAGGTACCTTCAAAACTCTAGGACTACTTCAGTGATTAAAATGGCATAGAGAATATTCTGATAGAACTCTCAGGACCAATAATAAACCAATAAAAAGACCAGCGTTCATTGAATTGGTATGGAATTTGAAACATTCTACGTGTATTTTGTTTTTTTAAAGAATAACAGTCTAAGTAATATAAAAGACATGTATTTTGTGGTTAATAAAGCCTTTTATGTCCTTTATTTATGGAATCACATATGTGAGTGCTTTCCAATAGAATTCAGGAAGAATTTTTACTCTGAACTTTGTATCTACATTTGCAGCCCTTAACCTTCCCTGATCTTTTCTTAATTTCTCATTATCTGTGTTTCTCTCTCTTCCTTTGTCTCTCTTCCTTCTGTATTCACATATACATTGAGAGACAGCAAAATGCAGACAGACACAAACGCAGCTATTACTTTGAATAACCAAACAAGAAAACTTCCTCGCAGGCAATTCTTCAATGTGGTTATGTTGTGGTTGTTTTAGGAAGATTTCATTTCTCCCCTATTATTTTAAATTTTGTATGTTGGGAGAGACTATGTTATATCACTTCTTTGACAGAGAAAAGAAAAAGTCTCTAGAACGGAGGAATTTGATTACATTTATAGTGATTCAATTGCTCCTTTTGCTGTATTTTGCTAGAGGTTTTTCTCATGAAAGTTCTTATCCAGAGTTTTGGGCATAACCCATCTTCTTCCCTCAAAAAAGATCATACGTTCCTAAAAATAAGACATGAAAACTACATCTCAGCATTTAATGTGTGTTCTTAGAATTATATATGGCCTCCAATTATTTTTAGACAAACTAAGAATATTAGAATTGCATTTTAGATAACCAAGTCCTGGGTGAAAGCAAATTTTCTTTATATTTTAAGGGCACTAGAATATGTATCCAACTAATCTTTAAAGATGTCATATGCTTACAGGGGAAATAATAAGAGGATGCCCAATAATAAATTTCTGAATTTAGCCCTGAGTTATTTGGACTTTGCTTTAATCAAATTTATCTGAAACAAATTTTTTTCCAAGCCTTAATTTCTGAAGACATGATGATAGTAATTGATCATGCTGCTGAATACAAAATAAATTTTGGCGTATTAAGGCAGTGTATAAGCTGACATTCTTTAACAAAAGCAGCCTGTCAACTATGGTGCACTTAAGTACATGAAAGATTGATGTTTGCCAAATGTAAAATCAGAGAGAAGAAAAAATGTTTTCAAGTTTAGGGGATTGCTAACAATGAAAGAGAAAAATAAATAAAAATTTAGATGTACAATATTGTTATACCTTGTCAAGGAACTGTTAATTGAAAACAGGCCTCCTTTTTAAAAACATAATATAAGATCTCCACCAAAAGACTACTCAAGAGTCTGACACTTAATGAAAAAGTAGAATTTTAAAGGTACAAAGTGATGGCTGACATTAACAAAAATTGTGCTGTTACATTATCAAAATGCTATGCCCTAGATTGCATTGTCAATGCTTTCCTACAGATTAATTAATATAATTGGTTATGTTATTAACAGAAAGCTGAGTTTTGAAAAATATCAGTATGAAATCATGTGATTCATAAATTTAATCATAAGTTTAATAGCTAAAATACTCCATCATAATTTTAATAGCTAAAATACACAAGTTGCTGTTTATTCTGCATATCAGGTTTATGACATTTATTTGGTAGCTATATATTGTTTTGAATTTGCAATAATTTGAGTTATTAAAATGAAGTTTACTTATGATCCATGTTGAGAACATACGGTACATTCATATGACTAGGTAACATTGGATCTTTCTTCTCAGAGTGATATGTTTCATTTGTAGTGACTGTAATGAGAATATTTAACGTGGGTCAAATGGGGAATAGTGGCACCCTGGAAGTGCTTATAAATAAATTTCTTTTTTTAAAATATATCATTCCACAGTGGAATTGAAAAAGATGACCACTCCTTGTTTAAAGATGTTATATTGTTCTATTTGTGAATCTAATGAAATGTTTGGCAGAAAAGAACACAAATTGCTCAAATGAATTTTAGAAAATAAGAAGACATCTGAATCAAGCAGTAAGACATTTTAAATACTATCAACAATGTTTACCTACAGAAAATAAGATATTTATATCTATATCTATATCTATATAACTTTTAAAAACTATTAATGTTTCCTTTTTCTTCCCATGATGGAAAGTGAAGAAAAATTATATTTATTTGCCCACAGACATGGGAAAGAAATACCTGGCAGAGCTATGTACCACAACAGATTTTTTTAGACTCCTTTTTCCCTGAAGCAATCTTTTTATTTGAGCACTATAAGTGATTTTCCATCTTTCTCACTGAAGTGTTCAGGTATATTAGCACCTCTCTCCTCAGGACATTGACTCTGTTAAAAGCAAGAGAAAATACGTTATTTCTGTGTGCTGGTTGTGTCTCCTCTCATGTTTAAAAAATAATAATTGCTGAACTAGATCAGCCTGCATACAAAAACTGACCTGTCACTGAATGACCAGCTACTGAAAACCCATTTAAAAATTATATTTGATTGAATGGTATCACCTGATCTTAGAGAAAGATGCTGTATGAAAGAATGCTAGTGTCAATAAAATTCATTGAGCTCTAAATGATATTCTGAAACTGCTTTAGAGCTAAAACATATCCAGTAACTGCTCAGGGCTAGATTACACTGTCTTGGAAGAATATGATAAGTCAGGTCAATGTTACAGGTGTAATAGGCTAAAATAATACAACATTTTCTAATACAGTTGCAGGCTTCTCCCCTAAGTGGAAATTTATTTATGTTGAGCACATTCTAGATTGGAAGCTTGTTTTGAACATTCCAATAAATACAGCAATTACTTCAGGAAACACAGAAGTTGTTGCTTCCTCTAAGAATTATTAAAGAAGGTGAGGCCTTCCATTTGGTAAACTCTCTGTGGTAACATGAAAGTTCTGCTGTATAGCCACCATCCTTGATCTTCTCAATACCATTAGGAGTGAATTAATACAGTTACTATTTATTGTTTATGCACGATGAAGGCCTTTCAAACGTGCCTAGAAAATAGCCACTATATTGTAAATAGCAGAGACAGTCTACATCAATATCTGGAATGAGGCAAGAATGCACAGAATTCTATATTTGAAGATTATATATAGACAGATTATATCTATAATTTAAGATTATTCTGGAAGTTTTAGACAATTCAATACTGCAATGAACTTATAAAAGATGTGCTACAAAAAAGGAAAGCAAATTCTCATTTTCAGGAAATATATAATCAGGGCTTACTCACCCTATTTCAGAAGAATATGCTAAGTTGAGATAATGGGAGTGGACTGACATAACAGACTTTTTCTAGTACAATTTCAGGCTCCTACCTTACATAAATGTATAGTTATGTTGAACACATTTCAACATAAAAAAACCCAAATGGATCAACTAAAAAACCACTTGTACTGAAAAGAATTAATTAAAATGGCAGGATAGAAAATATATATTTTAAATTTTTAAATTCATCACTATCTTGATTTGGGGGTGGGAAAGAAGAAAAATAAATTCGTGGTAATAATCTCAATTATAAAATATCCGATAATATCCTGAATAAGAATTGCACGAGACTCTTGTCTGGAAGGAATTATAAAACTTTATTGAGCAACATGCAAAAAGACAAATAAATGTCAAGAATTATGCTTCTAAATGGGAATATTGTAAAGATAGCAATTAATGTACAGATATACCTTTAGTACATCAGGCAAAATCCTAGTGGGATTATTTTAGAAACATGAAATAACTTTTTAAATTGTTAGGATTCAGAATAGCAAAAGATAATTTTTAAAACATTATAAAGAGGAATAGAATTGATTAAATATGAAAATATGTTCTTGCACTACAATATTTAGAGTAGTATGGTACTACTGCACCTAGAATCCATACAAAGATCAATCGAATGGAACAGATAAACATAAAACTAACCCCAGTATTTCTATGAACCAAATATGCCTAAAGAATATTCCAATAATAGAGATAGGGTAGATTATCCGGTGAAGGCTAATATAAGATTTTGCTAGAATTTGGGGAGAAAAAAAGAATGATACGATGAAATTCAGACATCAAGTATAATTTTTGCAGAATTTTAAATTAAATATCAATACTCATAAAATAGAAAAAAATATGAAAATATTTATACAGTATAAGCCTAGTCAGGTAAAATATGTGTGTATACATATGCACATGGAAAATCAACTGGTAAGTATTATACCAAAATGATAGAAACGGTAAAAAAAAAAAAAAAAGACGGAAATTATTGATATAATTGCAGGTGATTTTAGTTTTCTTTTTTATATATTTTTACAATTTACAACTTTGTTCTTTAATTATAATATATTCCACAATTAGAAAAATAAGTTATTCTCTCTAGTCCTTAAAGCAATCATCATATTATCAAAGTACATACCAAATATTAAGTATTTTTTACATAAAACAATTGCAGACTTGCTTCAAGATGATATAATTTTGTCATTTTTATTTTTATTATTTTTTTCTTTTTTTAATCCATGAACAGATGCGTGGATGTTGTTGTTTTTAATCTCCAAAATAAGAAGGCTTTCCTTTTCTTCTTCCTTTACGATATATAATTAGAATGAGAACTGGAAGCAGGGAGCACACAGCAATACTCACCATTATCTTTCCAACACCTAGCACAATGCCTAACACATAGTAGGCATGCCATAAATATTTGACTAAAGAAATAACTAATTAATTAATATAAAACTAGCCAATTTTCAAAGAATATTGATGAAATGATTCTTTCAAATAATCTTTTTTAAGGTCAGTCGTTTTTTTAGTATACAATCCAACAAAGGAGTTTCAATGCTACTATCTAATGTAGACCAATTCAAAATGTCCCTGCTTTTATTTGTAGACCACTTCTCTAGACACAGTATAGTGCAAAAAGCAAGATTTGAAAAGACCAAAGAAACATCTCACCACCTTCCATTTTGCCCCAGAACTCTGTGATCTTCCTGGGAAATTTTTGTTTGGAAAACAAATCTCCCTTAAATTATAACACCACATATTGTTCCAAACCCTCTCTCTCATCTTCTTTCTTTCTCTGTTTTCCCTAGAATCTCTGGGCATTTGGCTTGCAGATGGAGAACCCAAGCCAATTTCTTTTGAGGAGGTTTATTTCTTCTTATTATTTCTTATTTATTTCTTATTTTTTTTGGAGGAGGCCACAGTGACTTCCTCCATGGGAAAAGAGAGAACACTATACTGTACCTCTACCTTGGAGAGCTCAACTTTTAATTCTTAGAGAGCCATTTTGCATTAATAGAAACTCTCTGGGATCTGTACTGTAATGACATCACAATTTTGGATGCTTTCTAAGCCCTGGTGGCCTCATCTTGAGAGGTGTATTTTTTTTCTTTCTTCCATTACATATGCACTCTCCTATTGCTTTCCAGGACAACAGTATTGCCCTGTTCTGTTCAGAGAGGTACTTTTCCCACCAAAAGCCATTTTGTCTTGTGTTGTAGTCAGATATCCCCATTCTTTTTTTTTTCTGACATAAGCAATCTCTAGATAAAAACTTGATAATCTGTCATCTTTGATTTACATTTTAAAATAGCATGATATGAAAAAGAATCATTCTAGAAGTCAAGAAATTTTGATTCTGGTCGTTACTGTTTTTCTCTCAGCCAGATGTTAAAATGCGTAGCAGTTAAATGAACTGTAGTCTCAATTTTTCTTAAGAAATATCTAAATATCTTCTACCTCTAACAATCTTTGATTATTTCATTAATTTTTTGCTCAATCAATGGCATTTGCTGAATTCTTAATTTCCTGGTACTGTGTAAGGTATTTATTTGGGGTACATAAATGGCTGAGATTCTCTTCCATTATACAAGATTCATTGCTTTCTTCATGAAACAGTGAGGGAGACAATTATTTTATAACTGAAATGTTTAATCTTGATTTCTGACTGAGCTTCTTAGGGACTTTTTAAACTAAAGCATTAAGTTTCATGATATTCTGTCAAGAAGAGAACAAATTGGCTGGGTGTGGTGGCTCACGCCTGTAATCCCAGCACTTCGGGAGGCTGAAGTGGGTGGATCACCTGAGGTCAGAAGTTAGCCTAGCCAACATGGTAAAACCCCATCTCTCCTAAAAATACAAAAATTAGCTGGGCATTGTGGCAGGTGCCTGTAGTCCCAGCTACTCGGGAGGTTGAGGCAGGAGAATCGCTTCAACCTGGGAGGTGGAGGTTGGAGTGAGCTGAGATTGCACCATTGCACTCCAGCCTAGGCAACAAAAGCAAATGAAACTCCGTCTCAAAAAAAAAAGAAGAAGAAGACAACAAATTATTTTTTAAATGATTTCTGTACTTAAAAGTATTTGAAGTATTACTATTTATAGGAATGCGTTTATACTTTTATAATCACATCCTGGCTGTACTTACAGTAAGATGCCACCTATATTCATCTTGTAAGAGTCACTTTTGATCAGGCAACTTTCTCTCATGATGATTTTTCAGATAAAGACTTTTGGGCCTGTTATGCTATTACTTTCAAAATATATGACGATACACCTTTGGTGTCTTTTAAGAAAAACTTAGCACATTTCATATTTGTTCACCAGTTGAAATTGCTTTTAAAGGAAAGAATAGCCAGATTGCTTTCCAAGATGAATAGTACTGTCTTACACTTGACTCGAAGAGTAGAATAAATGAATAATTTTGTATGCAAGTTTCTTGGTTTACTTACAACTTTCTGCTAAGACTCCAGAGACCTTTAAGCAAGGATTCCACCAATTACATTTGTTGTCTGTATGTGTATATATTTTTTCCAGAAAGCATATGTTAGTAGGGCTATTAAGCAATTAGCTTCATGCATATAGATAGTTCATTTTGCACCAAACCATATGATGTGATTGGAATTTATAGAAAACCATCTTTCTTGCCAGAAATTGAGGCAAGTTAATTCTCTAGTTTGGAGAAGTATGGTCTTATGACTGCAATCTGTAGCCTTAAAAATTAGAAGCCTAGTATTCTTTATTTGATAGCTTAGAAAAAAATGAATAAAATATAAAAGTTTTGTTTTTATTAAATGGAAAAATTAGAAAAAAAAACAACTAGAGCACCTGGATCATATTGCATACTCACTAAATGTTTGTTAAATTGCAATAAAATAAAGCCAGCAGTGATTGAGATTAGTTTTGCTTGTTGTTTTTCTCTTTTTTATATAAAATATGTGCCATGAGGTCTTATGTCCTAGTCACATTTGGCTCTGAGCATTCTAGTCGTCTATGCAAAAAGGGAAATGCAACCAGTGACAAAATCTGTAATGTCCATGAGATAAAAACAAACTGGCTGCTCAGTAGAAGCCCAGCTATTCCTAGGGACTTAATAACTATTTCCAGAATGAATGTATGGTGCTGAAATCTCAGAAAAAATTCCCCTGTTTGCATTTTTAGGAGGGCACTTGACTCTTCACCATCTTTACTCTTCACTCAGAGCGTTATGTGGCTATTTCTCAGACCAATGCCCAAGAGTAGTTCAGGAAAATTGCTTTTATGGGGGTGAAACAAAACAACTGCCTGATGATGTGACTTAATTCAAAAAACTTTCTGAAATACCTGGAAACCCTAAAGCAATAGATAGAGTGTAGTTCAGGCATGTATACATATTCCATGTGTAAAATAAGATTCATTGCCACCCTTTGAAGCTCTAGTTGCACTTTACAAAAGAAGTGTGTTACTGTCTTGTCTCATTTTTATAGCACTCATATCCCTGACCATATAGCCATTAATCAGATTTTTTTTTCTTTTTGGGGGAGGCAGGGGATTATACTAAACAGCCATGGAATGTCTACTACAAGATGTAAAATTCTACATGATTGGCCTTTTGTAAATATTAAGCAAAACTAGTAAATCAAGATGATCAGATTAACATATTTTAACAGAAATATCCATACGAAAGGCAATGCTGACATTCTTTTTTTTTTTTTTTTTTTTTTTTTGAGACGGAGTCTCGCTCTGTCACCCAGGCTGGAGTGCAGTGGCGCAATCTCGGCTCACTGCAAGCTCCGCCTCCCAGGTTCACGCCATTCTCCTGCCTCAGCCTCTCCGAGTAGCTGGGACTACAGGCGCCCGCCACCACGCCCGGCTAATTTTTTGTATTTTTTAGTAGAGACAGGGTTCCACCGTGGTCTCGATCTCCTGACCTCGTGATCCGACCGCCTCGGCCTCCCAAAGTGCTGGGATTACAAGCGTGAGCCACCGCGCCCGGCCTGACATTCTTTATGAAAGCTGCTTTTTCCCTTTACTGCTGCCATTTTTATTGTGGATTTCCCTGTTCAGCACTTAGTTTCAATTTTTTTAATGATCCATTTCAACAGTAGACAGCAATATTCTTCCAGTCATATGAGTTTTTGGTTTCATTTTATTACATTAAAGATTACAAAGCTCTACTGTAAATTTGTGTGCTAACATACCTTGTATTTTACAAGACTGTGTTCACAAGAATTATTGTGACTGGGTCTAGAATTCTTTGTTTGGGTCTTTGAAGTGAAAGTCCAATGTAATTTAACCCTCAGTAGTAACTAAGCTATAAGTTCATTGCATATTTCAAAAAAATTAAAAGCATGAAAATCATGTATAATTTATTCAAGAATCCCAAAAATTGTTGGATTTAAAAAGGTATCCATTTAAAGATGGTAATATTTTTGAGTAACAATCACTTTACTTGAATATAGTTTCCCAGAACTCTGCTTATAACTTGGTTGCTTGGAGTTATAAATTAAAGTCCATTCAGTGGATACTTATGTGCCAATGCTATCCCCACCCTGAAGGAACTTTCTTGCTGGTGGTGTGGAAAAAAAGACAAGGACACAAATAACTTGGCAAACCTCTTTTCAACACATTGTCAAGTGCCTTATAAAGCAAGCTCAAATGTGGCAGAAAGCCACCATCGAATTTCAGAATCAAAGAATTCATAAATTGTTACAAGTTTATTCTGTGGATCAACTACCCAGAATTTGCTAAGTTTGCACTCATACCTTACGCTCAAGCCCTTGTCATCTCTTCTCCCCGTGTATTTACCATACAGCCTACCTCCTCCGACAAAACAGCTGAGGCAGGAAGCAGAGTTCCAGCTAGTGGGTAATCCAAACTCTGCTGGCTTTAACATCTGTATCCTCATCATTAAGCTTAGCATCTCTATCAAGGATTTCCTAGTTCTTAAATAAATGATTATTATTGATTTAAAAAATGACAAGTTGCCAAAGTTTTAGGGATTTTTTATCTCTTCACTAAAAGTGGCAGATTTTCTGCCACAACCTGTTTTCACTAGTGATCATTTTATCTTATGATCTAATTAGCACAGCACAATGTTATCATTAATACCTGAGAACTGTTTTTTACTATTTTACGTTAAATTTCATGTTTGCATTTGGAGAGCAGTTTGCCTTTTTCCAGTGGATCCCATTATAAACATGACTAAGTACCCTATTTTACTAAGTGAGGAATACCTCATTTTATCAAAACTTGCATTTCTCTTCTGGTCTCACAGTTTAAATATATACTATCTACTACAGCACCCTATCTGTGACCCTCCAACCAGCCCGCACTTGTAAGTTCTTTTGTCTCTCCCTGGCTCTCTCAGAGCCAAATTCCCATGGAAGCTGAAATTCCCATAGATAGCTACAGAAGGGACAAGGATCAACCAGTAGGTGGGGATCTCTGTGGGAGCCACTGGCAGCACCCAGGAGGTAGGGCTTTAGGGGGACGACTACCTTACCTTCGGCATCAACCAGTCAGAGCAGAGCAGGGTCCTGGAAACTCATCATTAACCTTTTAGTTGCTGCACGGATGGGTCTTGGGTGTGAAGGCAGCATGGCCAGGGCACTTTTACCAACCTGGAGGATAGTTTTTAAATACTTTAATAGTCTGTGGAGCCTTACCTGTAAATATTAGCTGAGTATCAGACCTGCTCACAACCCCTCCTAGGAAGCTGGTCTATAGACTTAAGGCAGTGTATGAAGATAAATGGGCATTTTAACCCGCCATCTATAAGTTCTCTTGTCTCCCATGCTTGAATCTGACCTGCTTTAAATATGGATTCAATGTTTGCAAGACCTCTGGTATCTTTCACCCAAAGTTTTGACTTTTTCCTTCTAAGCCTCAGTTTCCTCCTTTATAAAATGGTTATATTAATCACTATTAAGTGCTTCTTATTCACAATAGCCAAAATATGGAATCAACCTCAGTGTCCATCAGTGGATGAACGAATAAAGAAAATGTGCTATATGTACACAATGGACTATTATTTGGCTATAAAAAAAATGAAATCCTGTCATTCGTAGCCACATGGATGGAATTGAAGGTCATTGTGTTAAGTAAAAAAAAGCCAGGCACAGAAAGACAAATATTGCATGTTCTCAATCATATGCAAGAACTAAAAAAAAGGATTTTCTGAGGATAGACAGTAGATTGGTGGTTACCAGAGGCCAGGAAGGGTGTGGAGAAAGGGGTGGATAAAGAGAAGTTAATTAATGGGTACAAATATATACTTAGAATGAAACCTGGCATTCAGTAGGTCAATAGGGTGATTATAGTTAACAATAACTAATTGTACAATTCAAAATAGCTAAAAGAAAATAATTCAAATGTTCCTAGCATAAAGAAAATATTTAAGGTAATTGATATCCCAATTATTCTGATTTAATAATATGAATGTATTAAATTATCACATTTCCCTGAAAATATATACATCTAATATGAATCAATAAAAATTTGTTTTAAGTGATGCTTTAACATACTGTTGCTGTGAGATTTAAATGAGATAATATAAGTGAAACCCATAGTACAATGCCTTTGATGTAGTTAGTACTAGCCATTACTCACTTTTCGTGGGATCTGCAATCAATGGATTTTAAAATCCTGTATGTAGTTACATAGCTGATTTGAAATATTCGACTACAGAAGCACATGTTGCGCATTGTGTTAAAACAAAAAGATGACCAGAAAAATAGGTTATTATTAAGTATGAGACATTTTCTTGCTTTCAGACACTGTAGAGCTATTGTGTGCTCTGATGACTCAAAGAAGCCTGGGGTTTCAAGGGCTGATGTCAGCTAGTGGCTTCTGGGCTTTTACTCCTAATGAGGAAGGGGTATTCTCTCTCTCTCTCTCTCTCTCTCTCTCTCTCTCTCTCTTTCTGGAAAAAGGAAGACTCTCTGTCAAGCTTCACGTCTCCCTGTATTCATATATTATCTTTTCCTTTGACTTTTGCTCAAAACTGTGGAATAGAGCATATCTTTAAAGCACCGATGTCAGGAAACCCCAGGCTCTTTCCTTTCTGGGCAACGTGAATGAGAAAACTGTCACAAAAGATATGGAACCTTAGGAGGAAATAAATAAAAATGAATCCTAGAGGGCAGCATTAAAAAGAGTATAGAAAAACTCTGTTAACAAGTAAATGAGTTTTTTTAACAAGGTTTTCTTGTCATCTTCTTTGACTGGCATCAGAGTCTTCATTTGAACTGTGTTATATTAGGTGCTCTGAGCAAAAGTCAATTATGATTTAGATTCCTGATGAAAACTAAACATCAGAATAAGAATTAGAAGGAAGCACTGTGGCATACCATTTTCTGAGAGCTTGTTTGAACCATGTCTATTTGTTTCCTTTTCCCCCTTGGTGGGTATCATTTTCACAATATGCTTTATTGTGTTCTGTCTTCCCTTCTTGAAAGTCCTGTTCACAGATGGATGTCATTGTCTCAGTCACATATTGGTTTAGTATTGACTAATTATTTAACCTTTCTTGATATTTTCTTCATCATCCATGACATGGAATAAATTCTCCTGATACATTTCAAAGCCCCTATGCTAATTCTCTAGCTGTGATTTCCGAACCAAGACTGTTTGTAGTAATCTAAGTCTAAAATATCTTCATCTGAGAAATACATATATAATGGTGGTCCTTCTTGGAAGGGACCTTATTGAAAACACTTTCTGTCTGTTCTTTCCATGCAACTACCTTTATCACTGCCAGTGAACAACTGCCATGAGCATCTAGATTAATAAGTGACAGTCAAAAATAAGATGGAGAGAAAAATGTGAGGCTGAATTTATATATGAGAAATTATTAAATAATAATTATAGAAGTTAATCTAAATATGATCTACATATTATTAATTTATCTAAATATTATTAATTCATCTTTAAGTTTGGATGTCTGTTGATATGATTTTCTTTGTTAAATGAAAAACTCCCATTCTTTTTTGTAAAGTTGACAATCAAATCCAGATTTAGTTAATGTCCCTATCTCTCTGCCTTTGCATTGTTCTTAAAAGGGGGAAATCTGAAAAAAAAAATTTCATTTCAATGTTTTTATTTCCCATACACATTTCAGTGTTCACATATTAATTATAGAGATTATAACATATTTTCTCAACACACATTATATTTACTCTTTGTATTCATATTAATTTTGAGATGGAAAATAAGAATTTAGTATTATAAATGTGTGAGGCATTCTCTTTGATCTATTAGACCTTTGAATATAATTCATTGTAGCACATATCATTCTGAGTTACAAGCATTAGTTTGTATCTCTGCCTCCTCCTCACTTCGACATCTTTCCTTTCCTTCCCCTCCAAGATTGGCAGTTTCTAGAAAGCAACAACCTTGTCTGCCTTATGTTCATTCCTTGTCATCACTTAGGTTCTTGGCATGATGCCCTGGCAAATAGTGAGGGCTCAATAAATGTAGTAGAAATAAATAAATGGATGTTGTTGATGTTATAGCTGCATACAAATTGTATAGTGTTGCTATAAATTTTCAAATTCAATATTCTCATCAAATAATATTGATTCATTATCTTTATCTTATTATACACCATGAAGTAGCAAAGAATCCTATAAAGATCAGTGCTCAAGCTTAATCCCAAATTATTGATTCCAAATAACTTGGATTAATACTCAAGCTTAATCCCAAATTATAGGCTCCATCCTGTGTAGCAAGAAGGATGTGGTTACTGAAGGCCTTTCCTGAAGCTTAGAGCATTGTTCACACATGAAGAAAATGATGGGTAAACATTAATGTAACTTTAAATGGGAGAAAAATAGAGCTATTCTGCCTTCAAGTTGGACTACTACCTACAAAAAGGCAAGTTAGGGTCAAAGGATAAGGTAGAATAAAGAAAAAACTAATATTTATGCTCTCTACTTTGTACCAGCTACAGTGCCAGGAGCTTCATGTCTTGCTTTCTATCATTTTCATAACAGCACTAGGAGTTAGGTACTATTATTCCCTTCTATTACTGAGAAAACAGGTTTCTCAGAGCTGTCAAGTAGAAGTCCTAGGATTTAAAGTGAAACTATACAAACCCATTATTTTGCACTACAATAAAAAACATGATCATGTTTTACCCCTGTCTTAAGTAGTTTCTGGAATAAGTCAGGGCCTACATCAATTATGTAAATGATTCCTACCAGCTTTATCAGAGATCACAACCATCACATTACTGAAATGCCAAGGGTTTGGTCTAGGTCCTGTTGCTTGCTGCACAGAAAGCCAATCACTGAGACAACAAGTATTGCCAGGGAAGAAGGCTTTATTCAGGTGCTGCAGCTAAGGAGCACAGGAGTTAAGTCTCAAATCTGACTCTCAACCGAATAAAATTGGGAGGTTTATGTAGTAGGAGTAGAGACGTAGCTACATGTGGGAAGGAATTAGGGAGAAGTAAGGAAGCAATCATGATAAATGAGGGGTCTGGTATCTCATTACTGAGATTGTCTGAATGTGGTGATCTGGTGAGTTTCAGTCAATTGTCTGAGGGTTGTTTTTCTCAGGAAGGAACTCAGACGAGACAAATGTAAGTTTCAAGTTTTAGGATTGGGAGAGTCAACTTCTATGCCTATTCAAAAAACAGTAACTATCATTTTTATTGGACAATTGCATTGGTTTTGATCTCAGCAGTGGGGAGAGTGTCAGGAAGGGCTTCATAGGGGAAAGGTGCAGATTTTGACTTGAGATAAACTTCAGTTCGTATCCCTGTTCTGCCTCTTAGTCATCCTGAGCAAGTTACTTAAGCATGCTAGTCTTTGATTATATCATTTGTGAAATGCAGATGTTCATATGCTTTTCAAATGACAAGCACGATGTCTGAAACAGAGAAGGTCTCCAAAAATGATGGTTGCTTGAATCATCATTTGAGTAGAATGATGCTTCATTCTTCTTTCTGAAGATGCTACTTAAAGGACATGGTCATGAAAGCAGAACAGAAAGATAAGACTATTGTCTCAGGGAGGCCTTAGTTGATTTTATGACAAGAGGGATATACCTCGAAGTATGTGTCAGTTTGATGTAAAATGCCTTTGACACACAATGAAATGTGGCATATTATATTGAATCTATATTTCTGTTTGTTGTTTGCTTCGTTAAACAATGATTGATGGTGCCTCTTGAAATTCATCAAAATTTAGAACAAACTATTTTTAAAAGAAAGATTGTCGGGGTTTAGAAAATGATATCCTAAAAGTATGGCAATTTGGCATGCTGAGCACTTCCTTAAACAGGAAGGCCTCAGAAGCTACCTCAGAATCAAAAACTTTCTGACCTCTCTTGTCTCTCTCCACACCCCAGTGCAAGGTGAAATTTTAGTCTGATTGAAAACGCCTTTGCAGAAATGATAACCAAGAAAATTATTACAGTGAAAGAGATCTGACCTAACTGACTCCATCTTGTTTCTGCCCTCCAAGTTATCATTGTTCATTCCTGGGCAAAAGCCGAACTAACTTTGGGAGGAATTTAGTTTACAGTTTAACTTTGAAACTAAGATGATAACTGTCTTTGCCCAAAATAAACCCTCTTCTTGCCTGGGGACCAGTCTGCCTTTGTAGTACCAACAATTTAGCTACAAGACTGGAAGTTATGGTTTAGGAGTCATGCAGCCAGAGGCTGCAAGATTCTGAAACACCCTAAACTGCTCTTGGGGATAACATCACTGTTGTAGAACTTAAGATCACTTTGAAGACCCTGCGTTCCAGTGCACCAGCAGACACCACCTGGACTACCAATCTGCCTCAGCCAGTTCGGCAATCCCACTTAGTAACAGGAGTCAGCAAGAATAACCCACTTCAATTGCCTATGATCTCATCTGTGACCCAACCAATCAACACTCCCCACTTTCAGATCCCTATCCACCAACTTATCCTTAAAAACCCCTGGGGAGACTGATTTGGGTAATAATAAAACTCCGGTATTCCGAAGAGCTGGCTATGCGTGAATTAAACTCCTTTGCTATTGCAAGTCCTCTGTCTTGATGAATCGGCTCTGTCTAGGCAGCGGGCAAGGAGAACCCACTGGACAGTTACATAATCTTCTGTTATCTGCCTTAAGACCAGAACTGCCAAAGGGAACACAATTGCCTTCCATATCCTCACTGAAATTTTATTATCTATTACAGAAAAGAAGACAGGAATGTAACCACACCTGGACAAACTTTGTTACAAGATATTGTCTGTCTCTTGGGTTTCTTCAAAGTCCAGAGAATCATTTACAAGACAATGTCTGCTTCCTAGGTCCATTCATTTCCCCTGAAAATCATTTACTACTCCTCTAAAATTGCCTGCAGCCCCCCATAAAAAGGGTATTTAAGTCTCAACCATCTGCCCCTTCTTTTTTTATATTTTGTATGGCTCCTGCAAAACATTAATAAATTTGTCGTGGGTTTTCTTTCATTAATCTGTCTATAGCCAGTTTATTTCAGAAGACTTAGACTTGAACCTTCAGAGGGAAAGTTTGAACTTCTCTACAATTACAAAGTTGCCTTCAAAGAATTTGCAAATATAATGTAGTGTAAATTATAACCAATGCCTAATAAATGCAATGGAGAAGTGAAAACAGGGAGAGAGAATTTCACGCTTAGATGATAATTCCAGGTTTGGATTTTCCAGGGTCTTAAATCATATAATGGATTTTACAAGCCAAAAATAAAAGGTGAAGGTGGATTATATTTGAGGAGGACTCTCTGGTTTGGAGTTTGCATTGGAAAAATGTAGCAAGAGAAAGGGTAGAGAGATTGAGGCAAGGCAGAAAGCATGTAATGGAAGCCTAAGAACTTAAAAGCAAATAATCTGACAAGTTACCTATTTGGTTTGCTTTAAACTGGATAATTTTGTCTTCCAGAAGCTAAAGGAATGTGAGAAAAATAGGGTAAAGGACACCAAGAGAAATATCTTTGTGGTACAAACATGAGAATGGTGATAGAAAAACTAACTTGCAGCATAGAGCTATTTAATAATGTCAAGTCATTAAATGCAACTTTTGAAGTAAGAATTAGAACAAAGAAGTGATCCTCTCGTTGCTTAGGAAACATACTCTGAAGTTAAAAGAAAGAGCATCACCGTTCTCTTCCTATTCAGCTTCTATCTTCTATGGCCATGATGATGGTCTTCAAACTCGAAATAATGACACTAATAACAATAGTACTTTGCTATTTTCATCAGGCTTTTAATGCTTCAAATGCCAGGGCAGTAATTCTTCTAAAATCAGGGTGAACAGAAATCATGAATTTTTTTTTTTTTTTTTTTTGAGGCACTGTATCACCCAGGCTGGAGTGCAGTGGCCAGTCACAGCTCACTGCAATCTCTATCTCCTGGGCTCAAGTGATCCTCCCACCTCAGCCTCCTGAGTAGCTGGGACTTCACGTATGAACCACTGTTAGCGGCGGAATGTATCTGAGTCATGTGGCACCAAAGTATTTTAGCAGTGGTGGATCCGTACAGGTCTGCAACAACCTCAATTCTTGCCTCCTCAGGAGAAAGAATTCGACTGAGGGACAGAAGGCAGAAGGAGAGACCAAGGCAAGTTTTAGAGCATGAGTGAAAGTTTATTAAAAAGCTGTAGAGCAGGAATGAAAGGAAGTCAAGTACATTTGGAAGAGGGCCACACTGACAACTTGAGAGATCAAGTGTACTGTTTGACCTCTGACTTGGGGTTTTATATGTCAGCATACTTCCAGGGTCTTGTATTCCTTCTGTCTTGATTCTTCCCTTGGGGTGGCCTGTCTGCATGCACAGTGGCCTACTAGCACTTGAGAAGTGAGCATGCACAGTGTGTTTACTGGAGGTGTACACATGCGCACTTGAGGCATTTTTCCCTTACCCGTCCAATGTTCCTAGAGGAAGCTCATTCACCATTTTACCTTAGTGTGCATAGGTGAGCCCCCTCACCCAACTCCCGAGATCTTATGAGGAAGCTGATAATCACTAGTTTCAGATGTTTCTCTGTGTTGGGAGAGTGCCTTTCCCTGGCACTGTCTGTGACCAATTATTATTTTAGTGAGACAGTTAACAGCTGCCTGACCATCACCTGATGGTCATCTGACATTCCTAGTGCAGGGGGGATGCCCTCTCCTGCCTTGCTCATGTCTGACTAGCTACCTACTATAACACCACCACATCTGGCCAATTTTTGTATTTTTTGTAGAGACAGAGTTTCACCATGTTGCCTAGGCTGGTCTTGAACTCCTGGATTCAAGTGATCTGCCTGCCTTAGCCTCCCAAAGTGCTGGGATTACAGGCATGAGCCACCTCACCTGGCCTGAGATGTTTGTGGGGGTTTTGTTTTTGTTTTTGTAAGTTAGAAACAGGGTCTCTCTATGTTGGCAAGTCTGGTCTTGAACTTCTGGGCTCAATCAATCCTCCCACCTCAGCCTCCCAAAGTGTTGGGATTACAGGCATGAGCCATTGCAGCCGGACTGAATTCTAATTCTAATTGGTAAAAATTAGGACTGTGCCCTTGCCATTCCCTTCTTTTAAACTTGTAATTCAATTACTTTGCATGACTCGTCCTTATATTATAAAATATACTAAATCAAAAATCATCATAATAAAAGCAGCTCCTTGAGCAACTGGACAAAAAAAGCGCTGGGCATAAACACTAGTAAAGTTTAAACAATTGTATTTGGCAAGTATTCCCCAATATATAAACCATTACCACTAAAAAAATTTGTTCAGTTCATTCTGAGTAGTTATATTAATCCATTCAGCTATTACTGGTACATTTGCAACTCAACCTGGCTAAATCATTCAGAATAGAATCCTACTAAAAATTATACCATCATGAGCTAGTATCCTGTAGTGGAAAGAGCACAGGCTTTAGACTAGGTTTGTGTATCAATTCCCAAATTATTAGGTATATGATTATAAAATGAGGATAATCGTGCCCACTTGTCAGTTGTCATGATGATTCAATGCGATTATATATTCTGGGAAACTGATATTTATTGAGCACCTACCATGGGTCAGGTAGCCTAGTATTAAATCTTCTAGGCAACTTAATGAGGTAGATATTAAAAGCAGAGCCAGACTTTGAGCCCAGGTCTTACTTCAGACTTCATGTTCCTTCCACATTATGTAATAAGATGCCTGTCATGGTGCCTAACACAAAGCAGGCCCGAAGAAATACTTATTGAACTCAATGAACAGCTCGATTGTAATAGAAGTGATTAAATCATCATACTATTCTTTACATTTTTAAGCCAAAATTATCTTTTATTTCTATTTTTAATTTTTTGAGGAATCTTCATATTATTTTCCATAGGGCTGCACCATTTTGCATTTCCACCAAAGGAAAAGGGGCCCCAATTTCTCCACATCCTTGCCAACATGGTCAGAATGTTTTTAAAAATAATTCACTTTTGTAAAGCCTGTCCAAAATACTCAACTTGGATTTTACAGAAACAAATTGATTTTGTTTCACATTCATATTCCATAGGCTTGTGTAATACTTAGTAGAAAGTACATAACAACTGCAGCTAGCATATTCGTGTTTGGAATAAAGACAACTGGTGATGTGTAAATTCATAACTCAGCTGGTAGAAGCAGGGTGGTGGAAATTCCGGAGAAGATCTAGCAGCCTAAATCATTCATCCTGCCGTGAGTATCAGTGAACGTGTTTACAGAGAGAGCAGGAGCTGAGGGGTACTTATGTGGAAATGAGTTAAGAGCCCTCCTACACCTTCAAACAAAAGGGTTGAAGGAGATGACCTCTGAATTCCCTTCAAGTTCACAGTAGGTTTTTGTGGGGGACTAAAAATCATAGAACTGGATTAGAAATTTAAAGATATCATCAGGATCCTATATTTAATAATCACTTAAAGGTTTTGAGTTCATAGATTTCACACTTTATGTACTGCCCCCCCTGCAGGTTTTCTTTGCAGGTATAAAGCAGTTGCTGCAGGCTTTCTTCCAATTTAAGAGGTTGCACCTGTATTTTAAAGATGATGCTTCTAAAATATGTTATAGTAGGGTATATGGCTCGGAAAGATCCAGAGACATGGTTCAAATGCAAACTCTGCTTCCGACTGGTGAGCAAGATACACAATTCTGAAACTTTGTTTCCTTTGTATAAAATGAGTGGATTGGGGGCTGGGCACAGTGGCTCACGCCTGTAATCCCAGCACTTTCAGAGGCCGAGGCGGGCGGATCACGAGGTCAGGAGATGGAGACCATCCTGGCTAACACAGTGAAACCCTGTCTCTACTAAAAACACAAAAAATTAGCCGGGCGTGGTGGCGGGCGCCTGTAGTCCCAGCTACTTGGGAGGCTGAGGCAGGAGAATGGCGTGAACCCGGGAGGCAGAGCTTGCAGTGAGCCAAGATCACGCCACTGCACTCCAGCCTGGGAGACAGACTCCGTATCAAAAAAAAAAAAAGAAGGAGTGGATTGGACAGATGATGTTTATGACTTTGTCCAGTCTATAATTCTATGATTTCTAATACCTTCTACACTCCAAAATTTTCATGTGAAAATTGTCATTTATTTGGTAGCAGCTACTATCTGAAAGGTCCATTGCTACTTGCAACTCTACCTTCCAGGCAGTAATCAGCCTGAAATTACTGAAAAACAACAACTCTGTTCCTTGTAGCTACATACCAGGCTGTTCTGTCACCTAATGTCACAGTCATCTACAGTTAATTCCATATTGCTCTAGGGTCTGCTTCAATAGTAATCTAAAGCACTTTTCTGTCCTCCCTATTTGGAAATGTCACATTTCAGAACACTATACTCCAGCGTGTTGAGTATCCTGCTGTTGTGTCTTCCTCATACCTGATCAGTTAGCAAAATTGTGTTTTGATGACTACCCCTTCAATCCTGGTGGTCTGGCTGTTTTCAAGGACTTTGTAGTTATTACTCTTTTCTTGTCACTTGATACGCAGTTGGGATGGCAGGCAACCCAGATGAAATTATTCCAAAAGGTAGATATAATGTCAGTGGTTGTCCATGTTTTATGTACCTATAAAATACTAGAGAGCACTATTTTTTTAAGTCATTTGTTGTGGATTGAGTTTTTTTTTTCCACATTGGAGCTGTATTTTTTGTCAATTTTTCTACATATATATCTTCACTTTCAGTTCAAGTCTATTCTTCCTAGTCAATTTCTAATTAAACCTAAAAGCAGAATTCACAGGAAGTTTTCAGTGCCATAGTTCCAATGGAAAACTTTGGGAAAATCTTTAAAACCGTACAATCTCTGCTAGAGGTTGCTAGGGAAGTTCAGTTGTCTTTAGAGCCATTGAAATTGCATGGTAAAATGCTGCCCCTACAAAATGACCCACTGACTTGTGTATACTTAAGGACACACAACAAGTCCTAGGTGATTATTACCATGACTTCCAATGTAACATATAACCTATTGAGTTTGAAAAATTAACCCAGGCTTCTAAGGGCATGCTCTAATTGGTATAAGCTCTTGGAACCTAGTTGTATCTGAAGATAAACAAAAATGTTTGCTTTAGAGGAGACATGTCAGGAAACCCAGTTTTCCTCTTTTTACAATGGAAAATGAATCAAGGAATTCAAAGCAATCAATCAACCTTAGTATATAGGTGAACTTTTTTTTTTTAGGTCAACGTCTTCACTTTATAATGATCCTTTTGACCTTGCCATTTGAATTTTCATGAAATGGGGGAGTTAACCCCTACTTAGAGGTTTAGCTCTGCTCCAGGCTTTGTGGCCAATCCTATTACTTTTCAGTGGGAGGATTATGAGTTTATTTTAGAAGCTCAGAATGCTCAGAATATGCATTCCCACTCTCCCAGTAATTGCACTTCTAAGGAGTTTCTTTTTCTTTCTTTGAAGGATTTAAAGTAGCTTTCTTGGAACACTGTTAATGTCATTCTTCTAAAAGCATCCTGTCTATCAGACTTGGCTGAATGAAACCATTGCAAAACTAAATCTACAGAAACACAGCAAACAAACATATAGCTTCAGCTTTGAGAGTAATTTACAGAGTTTTAAGAATAAGCAGATAAATTTATTGATTGTTACATTTACATCCGTTGCAGTCTGATTTGTTGGAAACTCCATGAATTGGATTTTATAGTCCATGTTCATTTTTCTGAATAAATTATGTCCTAGAAATCTGTCGTGGACATACAGTCTAGCAGGTGAATTCATACTGATGATCATCTCTCTAACAGTGTTTTCTAACATCTAAGTACTACTTTTAGCCCTAGAAAAGGATTTTAATGTTTAGAAAAGAACATTTTAATAAAGCCTTGCTAATATTCACATACATAGGCATCTTAACTTGATTCTGTCTTCCCAAAGATGGTTCTATTTTAACATTGTACATGAAGGAAGAAATCCTAGCTTAATAATTTGAAATTATATTTTTTATAACAGAATTCATTTGCTTTTATTTTAACATCATAAGTGTATCACTTTGATCCTTACACAATATCTTTTATCTGTTATGTAACAATCATGCTACTGAATGTTAGATATTGCATGACATATCAAGGAAGTTTAACTTCAGCAATTACTGAGTTCATTCAGACTTGAAGCCTCTTTGTCAAGAAGTTAATATTTTTAAAGATACACTGACTTTATAATCTGTAATTATTTTCTTATCAATTACATTTTTGTAGTCTCCTGATTAGCTGGCACTTGGAGCTTAGTGTTACCTTTTAGCTCTGCAGGGTCCTTTTAGACACTATTATTGTAAAGAATAATCAAAAATCAAAGTGAATTCTTAGTATTATACTTGAAGCAATAGAGGCGCAATTGCTGAAACAGCAGCCAAGCATTGTGCTATAGAACTAACTCACAGCTTGGTGCCCAGTCCCTGCTGAGAAGGAAATGTAGGGGAACTGGCAGAGTTTTACTACATCTGCTCCCTGCTGGTAATGAGCTTTAACCTGTTTCATTCTTAGTATGCTTACTGTTTAGATACTTTGCTTGCAAAATTAATTTTTTAGCTGAGAGAACACATGAAAGAGGATATGATTTGTAAAGTAGGGCTGTTTAAAAATTAAAAGGTATCAGCAAGGGAGATTAAAGGCTATAATGAGTGATATGGTTACTTAATATCAATTCAAGGGCAGGAGCTCAGGTGGTAAAGCTAGAGTTCTCCATTTCAGTTCTTTCTGTAATGTGGGCTACAGCTCCAGGAGCCGTAGTCTTTGTTTTGCATTGTGCCATCTATACCAATATGCTTTATATTTATCAAAGAAAGGAAATAGTATTTTTTGCTTTGAAGGCTTCATTGATCCTCTGAATGGTGCCAAAGTTCTAGTGATATGCAGCCTCTAAAAACAATCATGATTCAGCAATGTTATATTATTATAGCCAAGAAATAATGAGCTTCCTATACCCAATTTCTTGTAACCTATACCTAATCACCTACACAAAAACAAAACTGAAAGAGCAAATGAGATGATTTATTATCTGAGATTATTCACAATGAAATAATATCATTTGTATAGCCATAGAATTTTGCTCTTTAACAATTGTCATACATTCCTTTGTTCCTCACTTCAACTTTCTAAAATAATCAGATAACAATTGTTCATTTTGTAATGAAAATTTGCAAAGGCATGTTATATATCATAGCTGGATGAAAATTTTGTCAGTGGGTAAGTATGAAAAGTGTACATGCTATTGATGGGGAGTAGGAACATCACCTTTAGATTTGCAGAATAATCCTCACCATTATCATCATCACCCTTATCAATGATAATTAAGCTCACAAACCTAACCCAGTTCTTCAATAGAAACTAAATGTATTAAATTTTCAGCCAGAATTGCACATTACTTTTGGTAATAATATAGCCTGACACACTCTGCAAAGAAAGCAGTTTACTCTAGTATAGCATTTCTCAGGTTTTTTTGGCCTTAAAAGTAAAAAAAAAAAAAAAAAGAAATTCTTAGAGATGTCCAGTTTTGGTCAGCATTATTTTCTTATGTTATTATACTTATACATGTAAAACTGTAAAACTAGCCATGAATTCCTTTATCTATAGCTTTTATACAACTATACAACCAAAACAAATGTAAAGACTAAATAAAAACACACCTACAAAACCAATACAACTATAATTAAAAGTATTACTTTATTGTGACACATGCTATAATTATTTTTAGTCACAAATACATGCATCTTTATTTAGAAAGACAATCATTTTACTAATCTTCTTTACAACATTGATTAATAAAGAAATACCATTCAACAAAGGTATATTATACATTTACTTCTACACACTGCTAATGAGCTACTGCTAATTAATACTTACGAAAATAGGTCTCGTGATAATTCTCCTTACCAAGTAAGTGCTGACTCCTATAGTGTGACTTATTTTCTGGTTGGTATAGCTAAACTACAATATGTCATGAAATGACTCATTTCTTCCACTGTTTCTCTCTATGTGAACCATTGTAAAACCTTTTGCTCAGCATGTCGTCGTAACATTTGGCCTGTACTTGGGACAAGGGCGTTGTTTATGTATAAGTACACCTAAGCTCTATTTCTGATCATGTAAGACAGTTAAAGTAGTACATTACTCACTGCAATATTATTTCCTGATGTCGATCATAATCTCAATTGATTAAGTTAGGGAACTAAAGTCATATTCTATTAAACTATTAAAAGATAATGATTTTTTTTTTTACTAAAAAGAAGAGTTTTGTTTTTATAACTGACAAGAGAATCTGAGGGCAAGAATAGTGAACACAGGGAGGATGGCTGCAATATTTAGTGCCTGCGTTTACATATGTTGGCACCAAATGAATACCTTAACTAAAACAAGTGAAAAGTTTGCTGAAGCTTCCAGGGGGAGGCAAAGGAGAAAGAACGTTTAGGTGCTTGCTGGCACTAACACAAATGTAAACACAGGCATAAGTAATGTGACAATGCCCAAATATAAGGTGATCATCTAGAAAAATCTGTAAATACTACAAAATGTTATTATTATCTTAACCCTGAGATGGGAAATAGTGCTATCCCCATTTTACAAATGAGAAAATTGAAAAGTTAAATGACTGCCCTAAGAGCTCAAAGCCAATTAGTGGTGGAGCCATATTTTAAGCCTCAGTTGTCTGGCTAGTATCAGTGCCCTTAATCAGTGGGAGTAGTAACTGAGAGAACACTAATGTCAACACAACTACATTCATTATTTGCTTAAATGCATATTTTTATATTTTTATATTGCCTTTTTTAATGGAAAATAGATAAAAACAGAATTTTAAAAATTACTTTCAATACCTATTTCACTTTGGCCATAAGAAATATATATTAAAATTGTTTACTAAAATATTGATTCAAAAGGACAAGATGTTACATTTTTTTCAAGAAAGTAAAGTAGGGCAGGCATGGTGGCTTATGCCTATAATCCCAGCACTTTGGGAGGCTGAGATGGGAGGATTTCTTGAGTCCAGGAGTTCAAGATAAGTCCACAGCCTGGGCAACATGGTAAGATCCTTGTGTCTACAAAAAAAAAAGAAAAAAGAAAGTTAAAAACTTAGCTGGGCATGGTGGCACACACCTGTAGTTCCAGCCACTTGGGAGGTTGACATGGGAGGATCGCTTGGGCCCAGGAGGTCAAGGCTGCAGTGAGCCATGATCGTGTGCCAGCCTGGGCAAGTAAGCAAAGTAGGCAAATACATTTTCTGATTAATTAGGCATTGTGGAACCCACTGGGCAAGTGTGTGTGTGTGTGTGTGTGTGTTGTGTGTGTGTGTTTGTGTGTGTGTGTGTTTTAAAACCAACTGTCTTATTTCAAGGAGCAACCATAACTGAAGGAAGGCTCTGACTTTTTTTATATTTAGTGTAAATTAGTGCAATTACTATGTGAGGATATACTTTGTTTTTCTCTACAATGCCATTTTTAATTAATTAATGAGCTGATTGATTCACTTATTCATTCATTTGACATCAATTTCTTTTTTCAATCACTTTTTTTCAGAGTATAGTAATGTATATTCATGGCAGAAATTTGGAAAAATCTATTACAGTACAAACAGAGAAATGACAGTCACCTTCTTCTCTCTCTATTTAAGCTTTTCTTTCGTTAGATCATTAGATGGGATTGGGTCCCAGAGAGAGCCTTGCTTTTTGACCCTGAATGCAAGTCGGCTCACCCCTCCTCAAAACAAATCTATCTTTACAAGTACAAGAGAAAAATGAAAATTTTGCTGACATTTTCAGAAGGAGGCAAAGGAGAAGAAATACAATACATACTACACAGCAAAACAGTAGAAAATCTCTATTAGACTTCTGTTCTTTGCCATGCACCTACTTCCTATTAAACACCGACTGCATCAACTCCTTAGTCTTGCAGCATAGAGCTGGTCTTGTCTCCCATCCTCTCATCTCATTCTCACAAGTATCTCCCCATTCAGTAAACAAAGGGCCAGCCTAGCATCCCCTGTCTTTACAAGCCAGCAGGGGCTTGCAAGAAATGTAGGTATTTTCCTCATGACAGGTAATATTTCCTGTCTCATTTTTATCTGTATGCACATATATGTGAATATAAATGCACATATGTATTATGTATGTATTTAAAGGCTTCTAATCTTTGAACCGCCTTTTCTCCCACATAATGTTTCATTTTTCCTTACAAGTAAATGTTCTTTAAATGAAAACATAGATTTTTATAGTTGAACAGTAATTTATTATGTAATATATTGTAATGTATTTGACTCTTTTTGGATATTTTCATTATTAACAATTTTTGCTATTATCTACATAAACATCCTATATATTTCCAATTATTTTCTTGTGGACATTTCTAATTATTTTCTTGTAATACATTTCTAAACTTGAATTTTGAGGGATGAATTGAATAAGCATTTTAAAACTTGATATAAATTGCCCTCCAGAAAAATGTTAGCATAACTTTTTTTTTTTTTTTTTGAGACAGAGTTGTGCTCTTGTTGCCCAGGCTGGGGTGCAATGGCGCAATCTTGGCTTACCACAACCTCCGCCTCCTGGGTTCAAGCTGTTCTCCTGCCTCAGCCTCCTGAGTAGCTGGGATTACAGGCATGTGCCACCATGCCCGGCTAGTTTTCTATTTTTAGTAGAGACGGGATTTCTCCATGTTGGTCAGGCTGGTCTCAAACTCCCAACCTCAGGTGATCCACCTGCTTTGGCCTCCCAAAGTGCTGGGATTACAAGTGTGAGCCACTGCACCCAGCCAGCATAAAACATTTATTGAGCACTTATTGGGTACTAGCTACTATATTAGCTGGTTGGGATACAAAAATATGTTGGATGTATTCTCTGTTATTCAAAAGCTTACAGTTGAGTATTTACTCTAATTAAATGGTAGGCCCCGATACCTCTAAAAGGTATATTTGAATTTGCACTTAATGACAATTGAGAAGCTTCTGACTCTGACCATATATTTAATTTTTAATTACACATATCACACACAAAAAAACTTTCTAATTCTTGAAGCCAACAAAAAAACTTCTGTATACAATATTTGCCAGGATATTAAACTGTTGGTATATTATATGGTTTGGCTGTGTCCTCTCCCAAATCTCTTCTTGAATTGTAGCTCCCTTAATTCCCATGTGTCATGGGAGGGACCTGGTGGGAGGTAATTGAATCATGGGGGCGGGTCTTTCCCGTGCTGTTCTTGTGACAGTGAATGAGTCTCACAAGATCTGATGGTTTTATAAAGGAGAGTTCCTCTGAACATGCCCTCTCTTGCCTGCCGCCATGTAAGACATGACTTTGCTCCTCATTGCCTTCTGCCATGATTTTGAGGTGGATTGTGATAGATTCCCAGCTATGTGGAACTGTGAGTCAATTAAACCTCTTTCCTTTATAAATTACCCACTCTCAGGTATATCTTTATTAGCAGTGTGAGAACAGACTAATACAGTATATGAAACCCAAAAAGTTATTTTTTGAAGAATTATTGTGGAATAAAAGTTGTTTCAATTTAGTCTTGAAAAGGAAATGTCTGGTTTGTTCATATAGATGTTATATAACAAAAATATTATTTTAAAACTTGTTTATGCCACAAAAAAATGATAAATGCATGAGGTGATGGTCCTGCTAAATACCCTGATCTGATCTTCATACAACATATATATGTATTGAAACATCAAATTATATCCCATAAATAGGTACAATTACAAAGTATCAAATTATTATCTTTTTTTTTTTTGAGGCAGAGTTTTGCTCTTGTTGTCCAGGCTGGAGTGCAATGGCATCATCTCAGCTCACCACAACCTCTGCCTCCTGGGTTCAAGCAATTCTCCTGCTTCACCCTCCCTAGTAGCTGGGATTACAGGCATGTGCCACCACGTCCGGCTAATTTTTTGTATTTTTAGTAGAGATGGGGTTTCTCCATGTTGGTCAGGCTGGTCTCAAACTCCTGACCTCAGGTGATCCACCCACCTTGGCCTCCCAAAGTGCTGGGATTAAAGGCTTGAGCCACCACACCCGGCCACAAAGTGTCAGTTTTAAAAAATTGATGATGATGATGATTTTTTTTTTTTTTTTTTTTTTTTGGAGATGGGATCTTTGTCATCCAGGCTGGAGTGCAGCAGTGCAATCATAGCTCACTGTAGCCTGAAACTCCTGGGTTTGAGCAATCCTCCCACCTCAGCCTCCTAAGTAGCTGGGACTACAAGTGGACACCATCATGCTCAGCTAATTTTTATTATTATTTTTTTTTTGTAGAGAGGTGGGGGCTCACTATGTTGCCCAGGCTGATCTCGAGCTCCTGGCCTCAAGTCATCCCCCTGCCTCGGCCTCCCAAAGTGCTGAGATTACAGGCCGGAGCCACCGTGCATGGCCCAAATAAATTAGTTTTTATAAAAACTTGGTTACAGTCAACATCTGCTAAATCCATGACTTTGAAGTCTCAGTAGAAATGCACTTAACACCTCTTTTCTCCATAAGTCTAGCCATAGTAAGCATTTACAGGCCATTTTCAGATTACCAGAATGCAAGGGATATGAGGAGAGGTTGGTGGAAACGGATTAACCTTGTGGGAAAGGCTGAGTGACATTTATTTCCTAGTTTAGTGGAATAGTAGCATTCATTGGCAAATACAAATACAGTCAACTCTATGAGTATAACTTTAAGCTAAGCAGTCTTCACCAACATCTTTAGATAGAATCAGATGCCGTACGCTGCTATTTCTAATCATATGTCTTAGAAATGCAGAGAAACATTAGTCTTTTTGATATTTCACATGTCACCTGAAAAACATTTTAGTCTGTTATTATGGTAGTTAAAATAGACAATTTTGTGCAATTAAGACTATTAAATAATCCAAATGACAATAGATTCATTAAAAGACCTTACAGGCCAGGCACGGTGGCTCACGCCTGTAATCCCAGCACTTTGGGAGGCCGAGGCGGGTGGATCACCTGAGGTTGGGAGTTCGAGACCAGCCTGACCAACATGTAGAAATCCCGTCTCTACTAAAAATAGAAAATTAGCCGGGCATGGTGGCACATGCCTGTAATCCCAGCTACTAGGGAGGCTGAGGCAGGAGAATCACTTGAAACCTGGAGGTGGAGGTTGTGGTGAGCCGAGATCACGCCATTGCACTCCAGCCTGGGCAACAAGAGCAAAACTCCGTCTTAAAAAAAAAAAAAAAGACCTTACAATTGTCAAATGATGGCAAGATAAAAACCCTGACAAGCTAGGAATAAAGATAAAAGATAAAAGTTAGGCCTAGCAATAGCCAACCTCTTGGATGCCCCTTTCCTTCCTTTTCTTCCATTTTAGAATAAATAGCCCTCATATTGTTAAGTGGGGCAGCACTTCTCTTAGCCTTAAATTGGAGATAGTTATTTTATGAGTACCTAAAAGATGTAGTGATAAGAGTAAGGATAAACAAAGATTTAATTTCAGCAGCTCCATCACAACACTATACATAATACCTTACATTTTAAAAGGGCTTAGCATCCTAAAAAAAATTAAAATGTGTGGGTATTGTATATACAGTGATTCACACACAATGTTCATCATTTGAAGTCTGGAAATAAACTCCATCTTAACCTTAAATTGTTATTATCTCTTCACAGTTGAAATGCCAGCTGAAGGCATGCAGAAATTTAAAGTAACTGATTTAACAACCTCAGACAAAGAGAACATGTCTGAAAGTTTGTCTCCACGTTTGACTTGACCTGAGAGAGTTTCTCTTAGACTTATTTTCTAAACAGTACCCTAGTACCTTGGGCCAACAAAATGGCCTTTAAGCTTGAATGAACAAGGAATTTCTTTTTTGTGTGCAAAGCTTCACTATTTCATCTTTTCAAACTCTTTTACTGCATTCAGTGTGGAATTATATTGACATGGGTAGAATTTATCTCCTAGAGGAGAATGCCATGCTTCTGTTAAGTGCTAATATAACATTTATGTGTTGGTACCTTAATAACAGCCCCAGCTTACCTAACGAAAGTTGAAAGCAAACAGTACTCTCTGAGATTTTATTATGACTGAAGCAACTACAATTTGAGGCAAATTATCCCTACTTTTGTTCCCATATCAAAAACAGAGATGCTAAGGCAATTGCTACATGTTTGGTATGCAATTAGGCTCCACTCTCATTAATCTACAAGGAAGAGCATTTTTCATGTAAACAGCTCACAAGGGTCAGAGAGAAGAGCTGTTTCTGTGAAAAATGCTTGTCAATAACTTTGTGAGTGAATTTTGAAATAAAGTGCCTGTAACCTGTCATTATTCCTTCCTCTCAAAGTCGAGAGTGAGTGGATGAAAATTGAGCATGTCAATTGAAAACAGGGTGAGTGTTATGGCCTTATCGACTTCAGGTAAAATGACTGTTTTAACTTGTTATTATTTTTCCATTCAGAGGTCAGGCAATGTACAGTATTACCAGCATAAACTGCAGTGTAAGCAAATTGGTATACAAAAAGGCTATTACCTACACTCACAAAGCAGAGGAAAGTATAAGTCACTAATATCAAGTGGACTTGTGATCTCTGCAAAAATGAAACAACCAACAGTGCTTTGAAAAAGAATAGCATAGATATGTAAGTATGAAATATCTAAGAGGATGAAAACATAAATAAAGATGTTTAAATAAATATGTATGTGTTTAGAAGGCAGGTTAAGAGATACACATATTTTTTAAATTCATATAAATCATACTTGTTTTGCAAAGAAATTGTGGAATCATGATATTAGACACCCCACCTCTACATGTCACCTTAATTTTTCCTGAGACCATCTTAAAAGTAATTAGCTCCTGAATTTTCAAGTCCATCTGATGTATTCTTCTGAATACCAGAATATTACTGTAGTCTCCCTTTTCCCTAGAGAAAAAGGAACTCAAGGAGCTTTGAAAATATTAAAAACCTTTTCCTTGTCTTCTAGATTTTTACCTTGAATTCTGAAACACAGTTTAGGAATTCAGTATGGCTGTTAGGTTTGCAAGAAAAACATTTCTCTCAAAGTAACCTCAAGCCTATAGAAACTGTATATTCAATCCTAGTGTTCAATTTATTTTTGTTTCAGAGGACCATCTAGTTTTTCTGTTTCTGAATCTGATTTTTCCATCACTGATACTGATTTTTCTATTATAGACTCAGGTGGTCAGAAATGGGCAGATTGGCCTAGAAATTAAAAGAGGCTATAAAAGAACTCAATGATTGAAAGCAAATTCAGAGGGAGAAAGGGTTACATATAATTTTGAAGACATGCTCATATGTCTACTCATCAAATTCCCAACTAAAATAAAAGGCCTAAATTCTTTTACTTCTAAGCAAGTTTTCCGTGGCTTCAGAATAATTATAATGATCTAATATAAAAGAAAGATAATATGTTGGCATTTCATTGCTTCCCATTTTCTCAGTTTATTCATTCCCTAAGTGAATATTTACTGGTTGGACATTGTACCAGTCATGATAATACAATAATCTCAGGAGAGTAACTGCCTTTATCTAGGGAGGAAGAGAGAATAAGGACAATAGTGAGATAAATTGTCACGATAACACTGGAAGAATGCAAGCTCCATGGAGGCAAGGATTTTCATGGTTCTGTTCAGTTGCATATCATAAACACTTAAACCAGCACCTGGCATAGGGAAGACACATGATATACTTGTTGAATGCTGAATAGGTGTGATGGGGCATACACAGTGCAATTCGGAGACCAAGGGATGGTCAGGAAAGACTTCCCCAGTAAAAGATAAGTCTAACCTCTGGGAATATTGACATGATTGAGCCAAGCAGAGTTAGAACAGGACCTTCTGTATCAACGGAACAGGGAATTCCAAAATTGACGTTAGAGAGAAGAGAGAGCTGAAAGAATTGCTGTTAATTCTACATGGCTCCAGCAATGAGTGAGGGGTGGGGCACACAGAGCTGGTTGAAGTAGATACAGGACAGACTCTGAAAGGCCTGATGAGTCATGCTAAGAAGTTTAGACATTAGACCAGAATCCATTGAATAATTTTAAGCATGCAGGAGCTTGAAAAAAAAAAAGGCAGATATATTTTAGGAAAAGATTACTCTAGCTGAAGTGTGGCAGATGGATTGAAGAAGAACGTTGGAATTGAGGAGACCAGTTAGGAGGCTTTGCAGACATCAAAGCAGCATACAAATGACAGTGGCCTATCTTAAGGAAAAAGTAAAACAACAGAGAGAAATAGGCATATTTAAGTGGTTTTAAGGTGTTAGAAATGACAAGATTTGTTGGCTGCTTGGAATGAGGTGAAAAGAAGGAGCTAAGTAAGACAAAAGAGACAAAGGTAAGACCCAGTTCTACAGCTTTGGACAACTGAGTTGATAGTTGACATTTCCCAAGGTGAAAAAGATATGTTTGGTAAGGAAGGTGACAAGTTCACATTTGGACATGCTAGATTGTTTAAAGTATCTTGTTGAAATAGCCCTAGTTTCTGTACTGATCCCAGAAATCTGGGACAGATTTAGACCCAGACTAAGTCCATTACAACTAATGGATGAAACAAATCTAAGTACCTATCATAGCACTTAGAAGCAATAGTTTTCATACATTTAAAACAAATTTCATTTATAATATAAAAGTATTTTTTATAAGTCTTTATGAAATGCAAAAGTAGCAGGACATGGTGGATCACACCTATAGTCCCAGCTACTCAGAAGGCTGAGGCAGGAGGATCACTTTTCTTATAAAAATCTTTATGAAATGCAAGGGTAGAAGGGCATGGTGGTTCATGCCGGTAGACCCAGCTACTTGGGAGGCTGAGGCAGGAGGATCGCTTGAGCCCAGGAGTTCAAGACTACAGTGCACTATGATTGTGCCTGTGAATAGCCACTGTGCTCCAGCCCGGGCAACATAATGAAACCCCATCTCAAAATTTTTTAAAGAAATGCAAAGTTTTACAAAGAGCAAACTGTTTCTGAGAGTTAAGTTATTGTAATTATCCTGAACTGTTACTAATCAATGAAAAGAATGGCGCCACAGACTAAGTTACCACAAATGATGCTCTGTATGCTTTAGGAATTAATTATGAGTATATCTGTACAGGTGAGACACTTAAATATTTTTGCACTCATAGCTACGTGACATGCAAGCACTGAAATAACATATTGAATTGAACATACAGATTGAGCATCCCTAATTTAAAATCCGACATGCTCTGAAATGTAAACCTTTTTGAGCACCAACATGACGGTACAAGTTACCCTAAACACCTTGTTTTAACAGTAAATAAGTGTAAGAAAATGATTGCTTGTCGGTAGCATATAAATTCAGAGTCAGAAATGATAGCAGTGTCAAACAACCACAGATTGTCCACATAGGTGGCTGAGATAGTGACAGCTTTGCTTTTTGATGGGTCACTGTACACAAACTGTTTCATGCACAAAATTATTAAAAATATTATAAAATATTAGGCTGGGCATGGTGGCTCATGCCTGTAATCCCAGCACTTTGGGAGGCCGAGGCGGGTGGATCATGAGGTCAGGAGTTCAAGACCAGCCTGGCCAACATGGTGAAACCCTGTCTCTACTAAAAATACAAAAATTAGCTGGGTGTGGTGGCACGTGCCTGTAGTCCCAGCTACTTGGGAGGCTGAGGCAGGGGAATTGCTTGAATCTGGGAGCCAGAGGTTGCAGTGGGCCAAGACTGCACCATTGCACTCCAGCCTGAGCAACAGAGTGAAACTCCCTCTCAAAAAAATAAAAATAAAAATAAAAATAATATATATATTATAAAATATTATTTTCAGGATATGTGTGTAATGTGTATACAAAGCATAAATGAATTTTGTGTTTATATTTAAGTCCCATCCCAAGTATTCCAGAGTATGCTAAGTATTCCCAAGTATTTCAAAATCGAGAAAAATCCAACGTCTGAAGCACTTCTGTTCCCCAGCATTACTGATAGGGAATACTCCACTTATATATACCCACATATATTTTTAAACATATATAATTTCTTATATTTTATCTTGCTTGGCTCTACAAAAGATATTAGAATAAAGATAGAAGAACTATTAAAAATGCAAACATCTATAACCCCTAGTTTATATTGGCAATTATGGACAACAATTATTAATTAAGAGCTAATTAACTTAACTACTTTATGTGTTTTAACCTATTTTCATTTATTACATAATTTTTAATTTACTAAATATGTACTTAGCATGTATATGTAAACCTAATAATGTTTCTGGAATACTAGCAGATCCATTCTGACAACATCCAGATTGTTGCCTTTTATTGCTAGGAAAACCACGCAAGTGTGATGCAATGGCACAGGTCATATCCTGATGGTGGTGGTAATTCCTAGTCTTCCCAGAGATGCTGCAACCAAGTGGCATGTCACTGCAGTGGCAGACGAACCAGTTAAAAGGAAGCATTTTGCTTTGAAGAAGAAAGCTAAGGGTTTTCAAATGGAATGTGAAGCTGTGGCATCCAGTTCTGCTTCCAGTGCATCAGCCCTCATCTCTTTACAATGAATGTCACCTTCTACCTCCTTATCTGATGTACATAGGACTCTAGAGGACCTGATAACTGTATTTGTACAAGAAAGGGGAAGAATGTAAAATTCACCAAGCTCCACCATTGTGTTTTAGAATATTCTGTTTAAAAATACAACATTATAGTGCTGAACTTCTGCAAGCAGGTAAGAGGACCATTAGAAAGGCTAAAAGAAAGTACGGATTGTGGAGCAACATCATTTATGCTCATCAGAGAGAGACAATAACATAAGCAGCATGGGAGACTTTTGCCCCCTATCCAGTCCATGAGAGTGTAGGATGAGAGATAGGAATCCACTGTTTCCACTGTTGTTCTCAGCTCTTTTATATCTTCTGTGTGAACCTCTTACTACTCTATGAGTGATTGCAGAGTTTAAAGCAGTGCATTTTTCCTACTCGATAACCTTCTTTATTATATTCCAAACCATGTTTAATGTATAATGATGCACACATTATACATTCATACATGCATATTAGTGAATAGGTTTGTACCTATTTGTAGTGAATAGGTACATAGTACCATGAATACTGTTCTTTAGAGATGACTTACAGAATTTAAACCAACACCAATGTAAATCCGGCTTCATGCTCCACACACATAAGTAAAAACCAAAATGTCATCCCCCACACCAGCTCTGACTCAGAGGGAAGCTCCACCATTTATATTCCAAGAGCATTTTACAGAAAGGGCTTTGATTCATGGTGCTAAGAGACAGAAACACTCCAGTGTGCACTTGGCATATTTCGCTGTGTAGCTAGCTACCAAAGCAAGGGTTCTGAACCAAGAGACACATTTCATTCTCATCATGGAAGTCAAGCTCAAGAATCAGACCGTTTTGCTGACCAACTGGTTAATTTCCAATTTAAGCAGCAGTGGGAAGTTCTCACTCTTTCCAAGCCAATGATAGTTTTGGTTTTTATTGGACCAACTGCATGTAAATGACTCTGACCAACAGTTGATTCAGAACAATCAAGTCCAATTTGATGTACTATTCCTTTATCAAATTAGCCTAAATTGCATGCAAAGCCCCTCAGTGGGTTTTAAAATGCAGTTGTATGTCAGACCTTGCTATAGGTGCATTTGAATTCAATATTTGCCAATTAAATTGTACTTTGAACATTTTATGGAAGTTAGCTTTTAAAATGCATTTCCTACATCAGATATTTCTAAAGTGAATAACTACCTGCTCATTTATCTTTTTGTTTAAATACAGATTTTAATATACTTAATTTGTTTAAAGCAAAAACCTTTCTAGAGCTAACATTTAATCTTTAGGACTTTTGGGGATTGATTGTTTCCTTGCAGGCTGAACAACATAATAACAGTTATGTCCCACCAACATTGTGGTATTATTATCTTTACATTGCAACGAAGAGAGCAAGGCACAGATGCTTCTGGTCATGATTCCAAGATCAGTCACCTGCCTCCTTCATGGATAGGAAGGTAGAAAATCGTTGTTATATGAGTTCTGGTTCAGTGTCCTTTTCACTGCTCTACCGTCTACTGCAAGAAGAAAGGGAAAATAGGCGTATGAAAAATAGAGAAGTGGCTGCTTACCATGTAAGTCATGAGAAAGCCTATCCGTGACTTTGAAATCAGCTCATAAAGGGAAAAACAGAGACTGTACTAATAAATTCAGTGCCTAATTAGCATAAATCTTTTTACAGCCTTGGGATTTTTCCATGGTTTAATCCTTTGTGAAATAAAATGCTCCATAATGGTTTATATAACACACCATCCTGTGGCAGCTTTAGTTTTGGGGAAATGATACATATGTCTTCATAAAACAAATAATTCAGAGCATATCTCTTTACACCTGTATGCTCATTTTTAAGGGCAGGGTCTACACATTCACATTTTCATGAATATGATATGAATATGAAATATTGATTAATCCGTATTAATTTAACTAATATAAAAGATGGTTATGGAAGTTAGCTTTTAAAATGCTTTTGCTACATCAGATATTTCTAAAGTAAAATGAGTAACTGCCTGCTCGTTTATCTTTTTGTTTAAATACAGATTTTTTTTTTTTTTTTTTGAGACGGAGTCTTGCTCTGTCACCCAGGCTGGAGTGCAGTGGCGCGATCTCGGCTCACTGCAAGCTCCGCCTCCCGGGTTCACGCCATTCTCCTGCCTCAGCCTCTCCGAGTAGCTGGGACCACAGGCGCCCGCCACCACGCCCGGCTAATTTTTTTGTATTTTTGGTAGAGATGGGGTTTCACCGTGGTCTCGATCTCCTGACCTCGTGATCCGCCCGCCTCGGCCTCCCAAAGTGCTGGGATTACAAGCGTGAGCCACCGCGCCCGGCCAAATACAGATTTTAATATACTTTATTTGTTTAAAGCAAAAACCTTTCTAGAGCTAACGTTTAATCTAAGGTCCCAGCATTTATTTTTCCTGCCCTTAGCCTGAAACAATACAAGGAAATTCAACTGGACATTCTCTAATAGATTTAAAACATAAAATAAAGAAAGCAATGAAAATGTGAAAGAAACAAGCTCCTCTCATTCAGGAAGGAAGGAATGAAACAGAGCCTGACAGAATCTAACTGTTGTTCTACTAGGAGTAGTTTTAGAGAAAATATCAGCCTAGTAAAATGTATTTCCTTTTTGCATCTTGCCTACTTAGCTGCTGACATTCCACAGTCTCATATTATTCTCTGAATAAATTATACTCATTTTGTTTAAAAAATTTTTAACATATTTAAATAGTGCAGTTTTCAGGAGAAGAGGAACTGTGCTGAGCTGTGCGTTATACTAATGGCATTCGGTGCAGAATGAGTCATCATGGTTTTTATTTATTCATTCATCGTTGGATCCTTTTAAAAGTCTCCAAGGCCCTAATGACCATCATCATTATCATCAGTAAAAACTGCTTTCTGGTGAAAAGGCAATAGGCATTAAATTTAGAGGCAGCATTAAATTATCGGTAAAGAGGACTTGAAATAGTACCACATGCATATTCCTGGACACAATATACTGAAAGTTCACATAGCAGCACTCAAGCAATCTTTTTTATAAAGTTTGTGATTAAGATATTCTCTTCTCTTTTCAAGGCAATACATTTAGCTCAGAAGAAAATTAAATATAGGCCAGTTTCTATGCTCCAGGTGTAAACACTGGAAGTCAAAGGTTTCAGCCATAACAAGGTTCTTTTTTTTTTTTTTTTTTTTTTTTGAGATGGAGTCTCACTCTGTCGCCCAGGCTGGAGTGCAGTGGCGCAATCTCGGCTCACTGCAAGCTCTGCCTCCCAGGTTCACGCCATTCTCCTGCCTCAGCCTCTCCAAGTAGCTAGGACTACAGGCGCCTGCCACCACGCCCGGCTCGTTTTTTGTATTTTTTTAGTAGAGACGGGGTTTCACCATGGTCTCGATCTCCTGACCTCGTGATCCGCCCCCCTCAGCCTCCCAAAGTGCTGGGATTACAAGCGTGAGCCACCGCGCCCGGCCCAAGGTTCTTAATTATAAATAAAACTTTTTTAAAATTATCAGTATTAAAATTTTATTTCAACCATTTCCCCTACCTACTACTGTTCCTTAAATGTAATAAACATTGTCTAGTGAGTGAGTGAAAAAGCAGTGAGAAGAGTTTTAATAAACTTTTTCAAGTCTTTTTTGTCTCAGACATACTTAAAATATCCCAATGTCATTCAATAAGCTAATAGAGGTCTTATGTCTCATGTAATCTCCAGCAACAGAATTAGACTAGATCCGCAGGGCCAAAATCCACTCATTCAGGGATGAACTTGGGTGGCATTGAAAGTACGGAAAAATTAATACCTTGTGATAAATCAAGAGAATCATTACACTTGGCAGTCGTCATAACTTTCCCTTATCCACAATCCCATCATAATTTGGGTAGTCGGTGACATTCAGAAAGATATCAGGAAGAGAAAGGACTAGAGAAGTTGACTTCTTAGGTTAATGGAAACATTGTAGGTTACTTCAAAGTGTTCTGAATTTGAAGCAAGGCTGAGTTACAGATCATTATCTGCCATATATAAATGGTTCATTCTATTAAACTATCTAACCTTAGGCGTTGCGAGATGTCTGATACTGAAGCAGGTGGTCAGGTATTTCAACTTTCTGCCTTGTTTTTTTTTTTTTTAATTTAAAGACATAAAATATCTCTGTATGGAACAGAATACCATGTAATTTGCAACATAGCTTCTGTTACAGGCTATGGTCAATGAATTTTCTAGCTCTATGAATGTGGTTCTTTTTTAATTTGGTCAAATTTTTTTTTAACTGAAAGTGAGAGTGACATATCTTTTTGAAAGCAACTGACAATCTCTTCAAAGCCTCAATGTCCTTTTCTATAAAATGGAAATGCTAGCTAGCCTTGTTCACATTTAGAGTGGCTATAGTAATCAACTGAGACAATCTATGTGAAAGCGTTTTTGTTCATTGTTAGGAATTGTACCAATGCAAGTTGTTGCTGTTGCTCTTTTTGTTATTCTTCTGAGTCTTCCAGTGGTTTTAAACAGGATAAGATTGCATTTTCACTCTTTATCACATTCTTTAATAAACAGGCTTTTATTTGCCCCCAAATTTTAAAGCATAATTTAAAGCTATGTCTGGTTTTATTGTTGATTGTTGTAAACAGATTTCCCTAATCTGGGTATATAGTGAGGCAGAGGTTGTTGAAGAGAATTCGCTTCCATTGACAATCTAAACTCTTCCGGCTCTTCAGTACTTCTACAAAGTGGAAAATGACTTCTTTAATCAGAGCCTTCCTGTTGCCTCTTGCAAAGTCATATCTTATCTCTCTTAAGCTCCTTTCCCTGCTGCTTGAGAATGATAGCATTTTGTCCCTCCAGCTTGCCCCACCTCCCTTACCAGAGCAGATTGACCAATGCCTCATCTCAATAGCAGGCTGATGATGGGATCTCCTTTGGAAAGAATTCTGCAATTTGACATTTTTTTCATCATCCTTTTTGTTTTAATCCTTAACATTACAATTACTCACTTTTTAAAAGAACTCTGAATGAAATGTATGTAGTTTATTTTGCATTCTTACTACATTAATAGCATCTTTATTATCTTTTAACTGCCTATAAAACATTAATGGAGGTCGAAACAGGATCTTATACTTCTATGGTTCATGTTTTTGAGCTGGAAAATCATTCTTAACTCTTAGTATTATAGGAGAGGAAAAACATCTTTTCCCATCTACCCTTCTAAGTTCTTGACTGGGCCTCCTTTAACAGCAGAGAGATTAATAGGAAAAAGGCATACAAATTTATTTAATGTAAGTTTTTTGTGACACAGGAGCCTTCATAAGGAAGTGAAGACCCAAAGAAATGGTTATATCTGACCATTGTTATGTTAGGTTTGATGAAAAGTAGAAAGTCATGGAAAAATGGGTTAGGACAAAGAGTGTAAAATAAGTGTAATAAACAGAAGGGAAGCCTAGGAAGGCCTGTTAGTTCTGGTTCCCTTCAGTGTCCCATATTCAGAGGTAAGAATGCTCCTTTCCTCAGGGTAGAAGGAGGGCACCTCCCACATGAGAGGCTTATAACCTGCTTCAGGGGAGAAGGACAGAAAAGACCAGGGAGAACTTTGTGTCGTTTCTCAAATTCCTTCAGCTTAAAATATTCAATATGCCAAGGTGCCATATTTTGGTATAGCACATGCTGAACCCCATCAGTTTCAAAAGTGAAGTAATGCTCTGCACTGTCACCAGGTTTAGCATGTGTGTTAGGTAATTTAATCTTTTTTGTTACTGTAAGAAACCTGCCCCCAAATTAACTGATATGAGGTATAACAGTTAAAACTTCATAGGCATTTTGAATTGTATTGAAAGCTGGGAATTTCTAGACAATTCAAAACTTTCTAAATCTTGTATCCTCTATAGACTTCTGAAGTCAAATTGCCGTCCTGAAATTTCGGTTGTTCAGAATTATATACTAAGATCAGCTGGCGAAGTAGACTTGGGTCTTCTAATTACTGATCACAATGACTTAAGAAAACATGTTTAAACTAATTAAAGGTTTAAGCAGTGTTTGCAGTTGAAATAACTTCTGGGCTCAGCATTTGCCTAATTCACCACACTAAGAACAAAATATTCTAATCCTTCAAATAGATTAAATTGAGTGCTGAAAAATTCAATTTCACACAGTATCTACAAGTATATTTATATAGGACTGAAATTAATTATGTAGAACAATTTGAGTTTCAACACTTACAGTTATGGAATTTGGAAATTTAAAAAACAGAGAGCTTTTATTTTTATTGATATATTTGAAAGCTTCACCACCAAACCTCCTCTTCAGCAAATTTTTATATGGCTTTTAAAAAATTTCTTTAAAGGAGGTAGAGCCAAGATGGCCGAATACGAACAGCTCCAGTCTACAGCTCCCAACGTGAGCGATGCAGAAGACGGGTGATTTCTGCATTTCCATCTGAGGTACCGGGTTCCTCTCACTAGGGAGTGCCAAACAGTGGGTGCAGGACAGTCGGTGCAGCGCACCATGCACGAGCCAAAGCAAGGCGAGGCATTGCCTCACTCGGGAAGCGCAAGGGGTCAGGGAGTTCCCTTTCCTAGTCAAAGAAAGGGGTGACAAATGGCACCTGGAAAATCAGGTCAGTCCCACCCTAATACTGCGCTTTTCCAACGGGCTTGGAAAACGGCACACCAGGAGATTGTGTCCCACACCTGGTCCTACGCCCACGGAGTCTCACTGATTGCTAACACAGCAGTCTGAGATCAAGCTGCAAGGCGGCAGCGAGGCTGGGGGACGGGCGCCTGCCATTGCCCAGGCTTGCTTAGGTAAACAAAGCAGCCAGGAAGCTCGAACTGGGTGGAGCCCACCACAGCTCAAGGAGGCTGCCTGCCTCTATAGGCTCCACCTCTGGGGGCAGGGCACAGACAAACAAACAGTCAGCAGTAACCTCTGCAGACTTAAATGTCCCTGTCTCACAGCTTTGAAGAGAGTAGTAGTTCTCCCAGCACGCAGCTGGAGATCTGAGAACGGGCAGACTGCCTCCTAAAGTGGGACCTTAACCCCCAAGCAGCCTAACTGGGAGGCACCCCCCAGTAGGGACAGACTGACACCTCACTCAGCCAGGTACTCCTCTGAGACAAAACTTCCAGAGGAACTATCAGACAGCTGAATTTGCGGTTCACGAAAATCCACTGTTCTGCAGCCACCGCTGCTGACACCCAGCCAAACAGGGTCTGGAGTGGACCTCTAGCAAACTCCAACAGACCTGCAGCTGAGGGTCCTGTCTGTTAGAAGGAAAACTAACAGAAAGGACACCCACACCAAAAACCCATTTGTACATCACCATTATCAAAGACCAAAAGTAGAAAAAACTACAAAGATGGGGAGAAAACAGAGCAGAAAAACTGGAAACTCTAAAAAGCAGAGCACCTCTCCTCCTCCAAAGGAACACAGTTCCTCACCAGCAGTGGAACAAAGCTGGACAGAGAATGACTTTGACGAGTTGAGAGAAGGCTTCAGACGATCAAACTACTCTGAGCTACAGGAGGAAATTCTAACCAATGGCAAAGAAGTTAAAAACTCTGAGAAAAAATTAGACGAATGTTTAACTAAAATAACCAATGCAGAAAAGTGCTTAAAGGAGCTGATGGAGCTGAAAGCCAAGTTTCAAGAACTACGTGAAGACTGCAGAAGCCTCAGTAGCTGATGCGATCAACTGGAAGAAGGGTATCAGTGATGGAAGATGAAATGAATGAAATGAAGCAAGAAGGGAAGTTTAGAGAAAAAAGAATAAAAAGAAACGAACAAAGCCTCCAAGAGATATGGGACTATGTGAAAAGACCAAACCTACGTCTCATTGGTGTACCTGAAACTGACAGGGAGAATGGAACCAAGCTGGAAAACACTCTGCAGGGTATTATCCAGGAGAACTTTCCCAATCTAGCAAGGCAGGCCAACATTCAGATTCAGGAAATACAGAGAACACCACAGAGATACTCCTCGAGAAGAGCAACTCCAAGACACATAATTGTCAGATTCACCAAAGTTGAAATGAAGGAAAAAATGTTCAGGGCGGCCAGAGAAAACAGTCGGGTTGCCCACAAAGGGAAGCCCATCAGACTAACAGCTGATCTCTCGGCAGAAACTCTACAAGCCAGAAGAGAGTGGGGCCAATATTCAACATTCTTAAAGAAAAGAATTTTCAACCCAGAATTTCATATCCAGCCAAACTAAGCTTCATAAGTGAAGGAGAAATAAAATGCTTTACAGACAAGCAAATGCTGAGTGATTTTGTCACCACCAGGCCTGCCCTAAAAGAGCTCCTGAAGGAAGCACTAAAAGTGGAAAGGAACAACCGGTACCAGCCACTGCAAAAACATGCCAAATTGTAAAGACCATCGAGGCTAGGAAGAAACTGCATCAACTAACGAGCAAAATAACCAGCTAACATCATAATGACAGGATCAAATTCACACATAACAATATTAATCTTAAATGTAAATGGGCTAAGTGCTCCAATTAGAAGATACAGACTGGCAAATTGGATAAGGAGTGAAGACCCATCAGTGTGCTGTATTCAGGAAACCCATCTCACGTGCAGAGACACACATAGACTCAAAATAAAGGGATGGAGGAAGATCTACCAAGCAAATGGAAAACAAAAAAAGACAGGAGTTGCAATCCTAGTCTCTGATAAAATAGACTTTAAACCAACAAAGATCAAAAGAGACAAAGAAGGCCATTACATAATGGTAAAGGGATCAATTCAACGAGAAGAGCTAACTATCCTAAATATATATGCACCCAACACAGGAGCACCCAGATTCATAAAGCAAGTCCTGAGTGACCTACAAAGAGACTTAGACTCCCACACAATAATAATGGGAGATTTTAACCCACTGTCAACATTAGACAGATCAATGAGACAGAAAGTTAACAAGGATACCCAGGAATTGAACTCAGCTCTGCACCAAGCGGACATAATAGACATCTACAGAACTCTCCACCCCAAATCAACAGAATATACATTTTTTTCGGCACCACACCACACCCATTCCAAAATTGACCACATGGTTGGAAGTAAAGCTCTCCTCAGCAAATGTAAAAGAACAGAAATTATAACAAACTGCCTCTCAGACCACAGTGCAATCAAACTAGAACTCAGGATTAAGAAGCTCACTCAAAACCGCTCAACTACATGGAAACTGAACAACCTGCTCCTGAATGACTACTGGGTACATAATGAAATGAAGGCAGAAATAAAGATGTTCTTTGAAACCAACCAGAACAAAGACACAACATACCAGAATCTCTGGGACACATTCAAATCAGTGTGTAGAGGGAAATTTATAGCACTAAATGCCCACAAAAGAAAGCAGGAAAGATCCAAATTTGACTCCCTAACATCACAATTAAAAGAACTAGAAAAGCAAGAGCAAACACATTCAAAAGCTAGCAGAAGGCAAGAAATAACTAAAATCTGAGCAGAACTGAAGAAATAGAGACATAAAAAACCCTTCAAAAAATTAATGAATCCAGGAGCTGGTTTTTTGAAAAGATCAACAAAGTTGATAGACCGCTAGCAAGACTAATAAAGAAGAAAAGAGAGAAGAATCAAATAGACGCAATAAAAAATGATAAAGGGGATATCACCACCGATCCCACAGAAATACAATCTACCATCAGAGAATACTATAAACACCTCTATGCAAATAAACTAGAAAATCTAGAAGAAATGGATAAATTCCTCGACAAATACACCCTCCCAAGACTAAACCAGGAAGAAATTGAATCTCTGAATAGACCAATAACAGGTTCTGAAATTGTCGCAATAATCAATAGCTTACCAACCAAAAAGAGTCCAGGACCTGATGGATTCACAGCCAAATTCTACCAGAGGTACAAGTAGGAACTGGTACCATTCCTTCTGAAACTATTCCAATCGATAGAAAAAGAGGGAATTCTCCCTAACACATTTTATGAGGCCAGCATCGTCCTGATACCAAAGCCCGGCAGAGACACAACCAAAAAAGAGAATTTCAGACCAATATCCTTGATGAACATTGATGCAAAAATCCTCAATAAAATACTGGCAAACCGAATCCAGCAGCACATCAAAAAGCTTATCCACCATGATCAAGTGGGCTTCATCCCTGGGATGCAAGGCTGGTTCAACATATGCAAATCAATAAATGTAATCCAGCATATAAACAGAACCAAAGACAAAAACCACATGATTATCTCAATACATGCAGAAAAGGCCTTTGACAAAATTCAACAGCCCTTCATGCTAAAAACTCTCAATAAATTAGGTATTGATGGGATGTATCTCAAAATAACAAGAGCTATCAATGACAAACCCACAGCCAATATCATACTGAATGGGCAAAAACCGGAAGCATTCCCTTTGAAAACTGGCACAAGACAGGGATGCCCTCTCTCACCACTCCTATTCAACACAGTGCTGGAAGTTCTGGCCAGGGCAATCAGGCAGGAGAAGGAAATAAAGAGTATTCAATTAGGAAAAGAGGAAGTCAAATTGTCCCTGTTTGCAGATGACATGATTGTATATCTAGAAAACCCCATTGTCTCAGCCCAAAATCTCCTCAAGCTGATAATCAACTTCAGCAAAGTCTCAGGATACAAAATCAATGTACAAAAATCACAAGCATTCTTGTACACCAATAACAGACAGAGAGCCAAATCATGAGTCAACTCCCATTCACAATTGCTTCAAAGAGAATAAAATACCTAGGAATCCAACTTACAAGGGATGTGAAGGACCTCTTCAAGCAGAACTACAAACCACTGCTCAATGAAATAAAAGAGGATACAAACAAATGGAAGAACATTCCATGCTCATGGATAGGAAGAATCAATATCGTGAAAATGGCCATACTGCCCAAGGCAATTTATAGATTCAATGCCATCCCCATCAAGCTACCAATGACTTTCTTCACAGAATTGGAAAAAACTACTTTAAAGTTCATATGGAACCAAAAAAGAGCCTGCATCGCCAAGTCAATCCTAAGCCAAAAGAACAAAGCTGGAGGCATCACGCTACCTGACTTCAAACTATACTACAAGGCTACAGTAACCAAAACAGCATGGTACTGATACCAAAACAGAGACATAGATCAATGGAACAGAACAGAGCCCTCAGAAATAATGCCACATATCTACAACTATCTGATCTTTGACAAACCTGACAAAAGCAGTGGGGAAAGGATTCCCTATTGAATAAATGGTGCTGGGAAAACTGGCTAGCCATATGTAGAAAGCTGAAACTGGATCCCTTCCTTACATCTTATACAAAAATTAATTCAAGATGGATTAAAGACTTACATGTTAGACCTAAAACCATAAAAACCCTAGAAGAAAACCTAGGCAATACCATTCAGGACATAGGCATGGGCAAGGACTTCATGTCTAAGACATCAAAAGCAATGGCAACAAAAGCCAAAATTGACAAATGGGATCTAATTAAACTAAAGAGCTTCTGCACAGCAAAAGAAACTACCATCAGAGTGAACAGGCAATCTACAAAATGGGAGAAAATTTTCGCAACCTACTCATCTGACAAAGGGCTAATATCCAGAATCTACAATGAACTCCAACAAATTTACAAGAAAAAAACAACCCCATCAAAAAGTGGGCAAAGGACATGAACAGACACTTCTCAAAAGAAGACTTTTTTTTTTTTTTTTTGAGACGGAGTCTCACTCTGTCACCCAGGCTGGAGTGCAGTGGCGCGATCTCAGCTCACTGCAAGCTCTGCCTCCCGGGTTCATGCCATTCTCCTGCCTCAGCCTCCTGAGTAGCTGGGACTACAGGCACCCGCCACCATGCCCGGCTAATTTTTTTTGGTATTTTTTAGTAGAGATGGGGTTTCACTGTCTTAGCCAGGATGGTCTCGACCTACTGACCTTGTGATCTGCCCGCCTCGGCCTCCCAAAGTGCTGGGATTACAGGCGTGAGCCACTGCGCCTGGCAAAAGAAGACATTTATGCAGCCATAAAACACATGAAAAAATGCTCATCATCACTGGCCATCAGAGAAATGCAAATCAAAACCACAATGACATACCATCTCACACCAGTCAGAATGGCGATCATTAAAGTCAGGAAACAACAGGTGCTGGAGAGGATGTGGAGAAATAGGAACACTTTTACACTGTTGGTGGGACTGTAAACTAGTTCAACCATTGTAGGAAGTCAGTGTGGCGATTCCTCAGGGATCTAGAACTAGAAATGCCATTTGACCCAGTCATCCCATTACTGGGTATATACCCAAAGGACTATAAATCATGCTGCTATAAAGACACATGCACACGTATGTTTATTGCAGCACTATTCACAATAGCAAAGACTTGGAACCAACCCAAATGTCCAACAACTATAGACTGGATTAAGAAAATGTGGCACATATACACCATGGAATACTATGCAGCCATAAAAAATGAAGAGTTTATGTCCTTTGTAGGGACATGGATGAAACTGGAAACCATCATTCTCAGTAAACTATCGCAAGGACAAAAAACCAAACACTGCATGTTCTCACTCATAGGTGGGAATTGAACAATGAGAACACATGGACACAGGAAGGGGAACATCACACTCCGGGGACTGTTGTGGGGGGGCGGGGGAGGAGGAAGGGACAGCATTAGGAGATATCCCTAATGCTAAATGACGAGTTAATGGGTGCAGCAAAACAACATGGCACATGGATACATATGTAACAAACCTGCACATTGTGCACATGCACCCTAAAACTTAAAGTATAATAATAATAATAATAAAGAAAAAAAATTTCTTTAAAATGAATTTTAGTTCTCTATAAGTAAATCAAAGAGTGTTCCACCAAAGTGAACCATATAAGATGAGGCATTGTTTCAACTATACAAAACTGAGAATTCAATCTGACAAATATTTATTGGGGCACATAGATTAATAAGACAAAATCCCTGCCTACTTACAATTTAAGTCTTAGAATAAATAGAGGGTGTATAATGAAGGTGTCAGACTGAGAGCTCAACTCAGTTCATGTGGTGGCTACTGTATTTGGGTGATCCTAGTAGTCCTAAATGTTAATCTAGAAGAAGGCCAGTAGAGCAATTGTTATCATCCAAACTTTTACCCATGGTTGGGATAAGCCTCACTTCGGAGAAAATGTTATATATGTAAGTTTACCAAACAGGTAAGCTTAAGGGGAGAAGTGAATTTATTATTCTATTACAAAATAGGGGGGATGGTCTCTTTCCTTAAAGATTCATAGCTAAGGTCATTTAACTAGCAAACGCCTGTAGTGGCGTTAACATAGAATCAATTTTGCAAAAAAATCAATTTACATCTAATTTTCCAAAAGTGACAGCCCATAAGGCCAACGCCTAGAAAGGTGATGATTATAGAGTGAACATTTTATAAGATGAGGACATCTTTCAAAAGTTGACATATTTGGTTAGCATTCACTGTTAAACTGATAGAATACCTGATCATCCCCGCTAAGCCGAAGGCATAGGGTAAAAATATGGCAAGGGACCCTTCTAAAATGTGGCTTCTTTTTCCACCCACAGAAACGCTATATTATTATAATTCAGAACAGAATATGGGCAATAAAATATTTTTATACCAAACTGTTAATTTAGAATGAATATATTAAAAAATAAACAAACAGTTGCTGGCTGCATAAAGGAGAAATTTCACTGCTGATACTTACAGTTTTTTTTTTTAAGAAAGCAGCGATTTTGCCAAGTTTCATAGTTCAGGCACTAGAACTCTGCCACTGCTCCAAAAAATAAAAATAAATAATAACTAGTTAAATTAGTGTTTGGGGAAATAGATTAGATTGTAATGTATGCAAGCAATTAAGCAACACTGACTTGATTCACTGTGATGTCTAAAATGGCATTTTAAAAAATGAAAGTAGCTAAATTTGGCCCTGATAAAATATATAGCAGCAATGGGTTAGGAATTTTGCAGTTTTGCCCAAAGAGTCCAATCAAACAACCCATATATTAGGTGGCCGTTAACACACTGGCAGCTGAATTTTTTACATCAGTTTCCAAGGTTGCACAGTAATTATATCTACTGTGAGTCATTTTTGCAGCATATTTTATAAAACTTTTACAGGTTTGCTGGGAAGTGATTTTTCAAAGTCACCTTTTATAGATTCTACCATGAATATTAGACAATTCTTTGAAAATGTTAGTGTTTACCACTCACATTGCTTCTGGTTTAGGTGTAGCTGGCATTTGAGGGTTTAGTATAGTATATGAGTAGAACTTCCTTTTCTTTGTAGACCCTCTGTTCCCTAGCATTACCAGTTTATGTTCCCACTAAGCTACTGCCAGAACAAAATAAATCCAGTTGCCTTTTGCTGTTCAAGGCCAACCAAGCAACCATGGAAAGAATTTGTTGTTCTGAGCATTTGTCCTAGCATGTCATTACAAGGTAGTGATGTGCAATCTCATGACCAATGCAGTCCACAAAGGGGTTGCTCATTTAAAGTGCTGACGAATTTAGATGTAGTATTTTTGTGCTTGCCCTTTTATTCTTATTACCAATTATATCCAGTCAGTGCCTAGAGATGTATTTGAGGCTGTGATTGGATAAACCACTTAGCATAACTTTTCGATTCACTGCTTATTAAATCAAATATGCATTAGCTTATTCTATTTGCATTAGTACATTTTCACAGCTGAATGAAAAGTCCTGGTCGTTTCTTCAGATTAATATTTTAAACATATCTTACTGTTTTGTTTCAGGGATGGCATCATATTAATTTTAGGCTATAAAGGCCAGGTAAGAAAAATAACAGGTTGCATTTTAGGGAATGTTGCATGATTTCACTTTGGTCAGTATCAGTGTTGGAATTGGGCAATCAGTATTGGAATTCAGGGATGGGAAAGATAAATGGCAATAAAACTTGGGCTGTATGAAGGTTAAAAATGAAAAGGGAAGAGAACAAACTACTCTTGTTTTCTGGGGTCAGTAGCAGCCTCCGCACAATCTCCAGCAAAGCCCAAATAATATGTGATATCTCTAGCTCAAAAGCTGTGGGGGTAAGAAGTTGATGGTTGGCATAGTAGAACCAACGTCTTTCACCTTTCTGCTCACCAAGGATCCAAAAAGCAAATGCAGTTTTGTTTTCTCCATTTTCCTCACTCTTTCACCATGGTAGTAAGCATGTTTGTAAGTTTTGCTGATTCCTCTGCCTTTGCCACCTTGAAATCTTCTGTTTACATGGTCTGCATGTTCTGACCAATTTGCTTATGGGGTTCCCTCACTTCTCCTCATTCAAAGGAGAACACATTTTTGAAATCAGATTTTAGACCTTAAAATTTATAAATAGCAAGTTCTACAGTTTTGGAAAAACATTTGAAAACTGCTTATTCATCCAACACGTATCTAGAGAGGGTCTGCTCTTGGGTGGAAGCTCTTCTTAGCAGTGTGGGTTCAGTGGTAAAGACAAACATCTCGTCTTCATGGAGTTTACATTCTGATGTAAGAGAGTTGATTAAAAAAATTATTATAAGTGCTGTGAAGAGAAAAAAGCAGGGTAAGGGAGAGAGAAAAACAAGTTAGTCACTATTTTAGATAAAATGTTCAAGAAAGGCCTTTGTGAGGAAATGACGTTTGTACAGACCTAGATGAAGTCGGGGAATGAGTCCTGCCACGCTCTTAGAGTAGAGTATTTCAGAAGGAGTAACTAGCTCCTGCAAAGGCTTTGAGGCAAGAACACAATTAACATGTTTAGAAGCAGCAAATGCAGCTAGGACAGAGAAAATAAAACATTGGAAAGATGGAGATATAAACAGTGGCCGGATGATGGAGAACATTTGAGATCCCTCTTAGGCAGCTGGATTTTATTCTGAATGTCCTGGGATGCCATGAATGATTTCAGGCAGGGAAAGTAGCATTTTCTGACTCACCTTTCAAAAATATATCTCGGCTGCTGTGGGGAGAATATTATGAAGGAACTAGGGTTGGGCATGTGAAAGACTGGAAGCAAGGGGATCCATTAGAAGACCATACTGTAATTTATGCTAACAATGTACATATCTTGGGCTACATTAGTAGCAGTTGAGGTGGCAAGAAATAATCAAGATGCAGGGTATATATTGAAGACTTGATAGGATGTTGGTGAATTTGGATGAGGAATGCGAGAAAGAAAGGCAAGGATGGGCTCTGGCCCTTTAGCCTGAGCAAGTGCATAAATACTGCTGCCACTTATCAAAACGGGGTAACCTGAGGAGGGGCAGTTTGAAAGGCAAAGAGGAGTGTATTAGTCAGTTTGGGCTGCTATAACAAAATACCAACAACTGGATGCTTAAACAACAGAAATTTATTTCTCACAGTTCTAGAGGCTGAGAAGTCCAAAATCAAGATGCTGGTTGATTTGCTCCCCTTGAGGGCTCTCTTGCTGGCATCTTTCTGTGTTTTTACATGGCAGAGAGAGAAAGAGTGAGAATGAGAGAGAGAGTGCGTGCTAGCAAGCTAGCTCTTGGTGTCTCTTCTAAAAAGATACTGATCCCATCAAACCAGAACTTCACTCTCATGACCTCGTCTAACCTTAATTACTTCCCAAAAGCTCCATCTCCAAATACCATCACATTGGAGATTAGCATTTAAACATATGAACTTGGGGGAGACACAAACATTCAATCCATAACAGGGAGATATGGTTTTGGTCATTTTTCTGCTTTTCTTAACTGCAGATGCAGACTTGTTTATCAGTCACTCAAGTAAATATGAATGGTTAACTACAGGAGTGTGGAGCTCAGGAAGAATTTGAGGTGGGAAGTATAAATCTGGAAGGCTTCTCATAAAGATTTAAAACCACAAAAGGGATGTGAACACCTAGGAAGTTGAAGGAGGAGGAAAAATGCCAAGGACTAAAAGAGTTGTGGATTCAGTAAGGAGACTAAGAAGTTCCTGAGGCAACAAGAATACTAGCAGAGTATCGTGTCTCAGAAACCAAAGAAAGAATAGTGTGTTTTAAGAGAGAGAGAGAGACAGAGCCATTGATGGGTCAAAGATAAGAACGAAGAACTGGCCTTTGATCCTAAGCGAAGTAACACAGGAACAGAAAACCAAATACCACAGGTTCTCACTTGTAAGTGGAAGCTAAGCATTGAGTACACATGAACACAAAGATGGGAAGAATAGACACGGGGGCCTACTTTAGGGAGTGTGAGAGGAGACTGAGGGTCAAAAAACTACCTATTGGATACTATAGGTAGCGATTTTGTCACTACCTGGGTGACAAAATCATTTGTACACCAAACCCCAGCAACATGCAATTTACCCATGTAACAAACCCACACATGTACCCCTAAACCTAAAATAAAAGTTGAGAAAAGAAAAAATAAAGAACCGACTATTGGATATAGCTAGAAGGAGAATGCTGGGGATCCTGACAAGAATGGTTTCTGTGGAAAAATGGAGAAGACAGCCTGAATGGAGTGGGCTAGAATGAGAAGGGAAGAGGTGAATATGGAAAGCCTACACATGGAAGCCTTTTGAAGGTTTTATTTTGCTGCAAGATAGAGGGAAGAAATGGGACAATAATTAGGATGTGTGGTCTAGGAAAGAATTTTTTTTTTCAACTTTTAGTTCAGATGCAGGGGATACATGTGCACATTCGTTACAAAGGTATATTGCATGATGTTGAGTACGATTGAACCCATCACCCAGGTAGTGAGCATAGTACCCGATAGGTAGTTTTTCAATCCTTCCCCCACTTATTCTCCCTTCTTGTATTCTCCAGTCTATTGTTTCCATCTTTATGTCCATGTGTACTCAATGTTTAGCTCATTCTTATAATTGAGAACATGCAGTATTTGGTTTTCTGTTTCTACATTAGTTTGCTTAGGATAATGGCCTCCAGCTCCATCCATGTTGCTGCAAAGGATGTGACTTTCTTTTTTATGGCTGTGTGGTATTCCATGGTGTTTATATACCACATTTTCTCTATCCAATCCACCATTGATGGGCACCACGTTGAATCTATGTTTTTCTTATTGTGAATAGTGCTGTGATGAGCATACAGATGCATGTGTCTTTTTGGTAGAACGATTTATTTTCCTTTGGATATATATGCAGTAATGGGATTGCTGAGTCAAATGGTAGTTCTGAGTTCTTTGAGAAACCTCCACACTGCTTTCCACAGTGGCTGAACAAATTTACATCCCCTGCAACAGTGTATACGCGTTTCCTTTTCTCTGCAGCTCTGCCAACACCTGTTTTTTTTATTTTTTAATAGAAGCTATTAAATTTATTTAATTTATTTAATAATTTATTATTAAAGCTATTTAATAGAAGCTATTCTGACTGCCGTGAGATGGTTATCTCTTTGTGGTTTTGATGTGCATTACTCTGATGGTTAGTGATAATGAGCATTTTTTCATGTTTCTTGGCCATTTGTATGTCTTAGAGAAGAGTATTTTTTAAATCGGAGGTACTGCAGCCTGCATTTATGCTGATTCAGTAGAAAAGTAGAAACTGAAGATACAAGAGAAAGAATAGCTGTAGAAGTGAATGGTCCAGAAGGAATGAGATGCATTGCACAAGCAGAGGAGTTGGTCTTACATGGGAACGCGGTTCCCATCGTAAAGAAAGAAAATGCAGAGTACATGGGGGTAGATTCCATAGTGAGAAGATAAAGTAATTCTTTTCTGATTTCTCAGTCTTGTATTGAAATAAGAGCCAAGCTCATTAGCTGAGAGTGAGGAGTAGAGAGAAATGTCGGAAGTTGGGGAAAAAGGAAAGGGTATGGGTGTGAAACACCAGCTTAGAAAAGTAGAAGTATACATCGACTATACAAATATAGTGGGATGCTGAATGCCCATTTAAAATCAGTAAATATAAATTTAAGATGAGACCAGTGAGTGTTTCTCTATTTAAAATGAGCTTAGCCTGTGTTTTTTCCTAGCCAACTTTGCTACCTGGTGTAGGCAGATAGTAGGTGGAGAGTTGGATTTTTAAAGAAGATTAGGGTTGTTCTAGGTGAGTAAAGTCAAAGGTAGTCAGAAGTAGAGCGACAGAAGAGTTCTTTTGTTTTTTGCTTTTTTATCATTTCCAGTATTCTTTTGCTAAAACCGATTTCCCTAACTAAAACCCATTGTGTATGCTGGTATGTAGGCGTTCAATTTTTTCTTAGTCATGCCATAACTAAAAAATTCAAAAGCTGAAAAATAGCTTTCCCAACATAAGTACTATAATTTGTTCTATCTCCCACTTATTTAATTCAAGTTGAGAACTCTTTTTAAACTCCTTTTTACCAGTTTTTCTAGTTTTTCTTATATAATATATAACAGCATAAGCTGTAGAGAAACAATTATGGATGTTATTAACATTGGCACTTTTGAGTTTCAAAACAATTTGCTGTAAGAATGTTTAGAAAAATACCTTATTCATGAAAGGGGGTTTGTTTAAAATGAATCATATTACATTTGGTGAGTGCATATAATTCCCTAATTCCATGAAAACCATTAGCAAATGTAATTTTACTGATGAAGATAGCAACGCAAATACTGATACATTCTCCCCCAAATGCTTGTATAGCCAATCAGGATATAAAAAACAGAAATCTTAGTTCATTCGAGTGGTAGCCTTTTAATCTCACACTTTTTTTCCCCTCATTTCTGCCCTTCCACTTCCTTGAGAGAGCGACCATGATGCAAAATAGGGGCATACAATAAAGAATTGGCCACTACAGAAATGTGGAAGACAGGAAGGCATCACAAGTGGAGCCTAGGCAATGGCAGATATCTTCTTCCCTTCTCCTCCCTTGTTGGAATATGGTAGTATTTAAGTATTACCCAGGGATTCTAAGACTGAAAATGAAAGTATTTTTAATAGAAAAAGAAACAAGATTATAAATCCAGAAGATCTGATAAGGATTTTTTTTTTTGGCTTGGTTGTTTTGGAGTCCTTCTTAGTAAATGCCTTTGACATTTGATTGCTGCAGCTCCCCCATTCAGCCAAAAATTTAAAAGCCAGCCTTTCTTTCTCTAGGCTCTTAGTTTAAGAAGGAGAGTGACAAAGAACATTTTTAATTCCTTTCTTCATTGTCCAATTTGTTCACAGAACAGGAATGGTCACTAAGATTCAGGGTCGATTTGATATCATAATTAAAGAGTAGGAATGCAGTAGGAGCATCCATTCTGTGTGTCTCTCGTTGTTAACTTGATTGTACATGCATAGGAGCAGAAGAGCAAGAGGGAGCCTCAACACCAGGCATGTGGGCAGGATTGAAAGAAGGTGCCGGAAATGAGGGGACAGAGTACCACAACCTGGTCTCTAAGACCTTCTGTTTTAATAGTCTCATGTAAATTTGTCTGCTTATTTATTATAGGGGTCCTTAATTTCTGGGGGATAGAGGTGCTCATGGACTCCTTTAAGAATTTAATAAAAGCTATAATACCCCCCAAGATTTTATACATACACATTAATTTTGAAAATAATGCCTAACATTCATGAAGCCAACATTAGAGATAACTGTGTTACATTATCTTAAAAATGCAAGCAAACCAGTAAGTTATTTATGAAGTTCTGAATTTGATGTGGAGTGCAGTAATGTCTTGAGTATATTTATGGGAAACAACTTGATTTTCTTTATTAATTTGAAAGGTTTATACACAGAAACAGAAAAATTAGAGCAACCCCTAACTAAAAAGTTTATAGTATTGTAAAAGAAGATGATTGGAATCATTCCCAGATATTTTTAAGGCCTGACAATCTGCATTCACCCTTCTCAGCCTTAGTCCCATCCCATGCTATAGAAACCACTTTTCTGAAACAGATCGCGTAATGATTCTGGTTAATCAAGATTCAATTTACAAATCCAAAATTATGGTGGTGTCTGCCAAATACTTCAGAAGATAATGTTGTAAAATCTCCAAAATTAGTTAAAAGAAGCATTTCCTCCGGGAAAATCTACACATTCAGATCCTGTAAACTGGATATACTGTCTAAGCTGTGGTGCTCAGAAGGTTCTAACTCAGTGATAGACAACTCCCATAAATGTGTAGGTCGACACCTAGTTTCTGTAAACACAGAGCACCTGTAACTGTATTTCTCTATTCGTGGCCCACTGGGTCTTTCCGGTGCATGAGATGTCAAATAGCAATTGTTGGGGCAAAGGGAAAAGAGAATAATCAGATCAAGACAGATAATCTGTGTCATCAAGTTGAATCAAAGACAAAAACAGAGCCTTTCTCAGACAGCCAGAATGAATTTGCATTCTCTAGTCATTAGGTCCACCTTGGGATTCCCCTCAGATAAGTGTGCCCCATCCCATTCCATATCCTTTCCATCCTCTATCCCCTTTACCCATGCCACTCCCACACACAGAGTTTGAAAGGTGTTTGGAGAACATTTTAAAGTGTTGAAAGTGTTGAAGGTTCAATAGTGGCGTTTTCACCTTAAACAGCAGAAGGAGATATTTATTATTAAACTCTTTTTTTATATCATACTATTTCTAATAAGAGACTTTAAATGTAACATTCCAGATGTTTAGAAAAGAAACATTTAGTTTATGCTTTGAAATGTTTATTATCTTCTTAAAAATAGCTTCCAAAATCTTATTCAATTTGTTCATTCATATGTTCTGCTTTCTTTTGTACAACATATGCCAAAAACAAATATAAAACTTCAGTCTCACAAACCAATTTTTGTACATTCTAATTGTAAATATATATATCATATATTTCATATTTAATATGAGAAAAATGTTTTATGGTTTTCCTTAAGTCTGGGCTGGGTTTTTACAAAAAGGAAGACCATCAAATATTCAGGATTCCCTTAATTTCTCAAATGTGAATTTCATCAGAGGTGAAAGAAGATAAATGTTTCAGTGTAATCTGTGGAGGGTAACTTGGTGAGAAACCTGGTTTGCGCCATGTCACTAAAAAAGATAAGACTGTAATAGATAAATTTTATTTCAGATATTTCAAAGTATGCCTAGAAAATATAAACATTTAAAAAATAGTGGTCTACTTTATAAGAAATATAATGTGATTTCTACATATAAGAAATATAATGTGATTCAAAGTAATAATAGTAATGTCTCAAAATCATGCCTTTCTCATGAAAGAACACAATTCAAATAATATTGAACTTTATCTGTGGTTATCTTTTTCATGAATGTGACCCAGTCTCCCTCAAGCTGAGTGTCACTTTTACATACACATTCAAACATGATAAATGTCATCTTAGCATGTGTTTCACATAAGGACAGCCAAGCCTGTGGCTAGCACAATGCAAGGCCTGGAGATGCGTAGCCTCCCTTTGCCCTTCACCCTGGGGTTCATGGACCAGGGCAGTCTGATGAGGTAGAAAGAGCAGTGGACAAAGAGCTGAAAGACCTAGTCCCATCTCTGGTACTTTCTAATCATTTCAAATTGGATGAAACCCTTAATATCTCAGCATTTCAATGTGCTTCTCTATACAATGGAGGACAATTATGCCAGCCTGCTTCATAGAGTTGTTATGAGAATCAAATGAGATAATGTAATTGAACATGCTTCAAAAACCGTACTACACACATATACAAGGTAAAAGAAAATCTGGACTCAAACTTTTATAGTTCTCTGGCTCTTGTTTGAGTTATGAGGAGTTTCATAAATCCAGTCCTTTTTTATGGTTAGCTCTAATACTTTATAATGATGCGAAACAGATCAGGCAGTGTGCACTGTAATTGTGCAGGAGAAGATCTGCTGCTTTTTCTTTTCCATCTCAATTAACCTCTGCTGAAGGTCATAGACAGGCCAGAGATAAAGGTCCATTTTCCTTTCTGAATTTGTCCTACCTTCAAATGTGGAAGGAAGAAGCAGCCAGTTGTAGAACATTACATTTTCCAAAACGCTCTGAGGGAAAAAGGACATTTTCCTCATGTGGCTCCCTTATTCACATTTTTTCTAAAATGAACAGATATTTTTTGCTATCCTCTTTGCCTCTGTGTCTCAATTAAACTTATGAGTGTTTGATTACAATCATCTACAGGCTGTGATATTTCTGCATGATATCTTACAGCGGTGTAGGGCCAATGAGTCTCCAGGGCCTCAGAGGTTTGATAGTGTTAGGCTACTATGAGTAAAAGGAAACTGCCACTATAATAATCCCAATTTCATAACAAGCTTAGGCAACTTGTCTTATTAGTGTTCCTTTCAGTCATAATCAAAATGTAAAACTACAGCACTATTTAAAAGGTACCCGTGGTTTCATACTGGGTTCACATTTGTCATGGAGAGAACATTTTTTTATTTCATATGCAACAAATGCTATTTGAGCACCTAGTATGTGCCTGACAGTCTGCTTAAAATTATGAAACAAAAGTAATGGGAACAATAATTACCACCAGTTGAGGCCCTATTACATGCCAGATACAGGGCTACATGCATAATGATTCTAATCCTCACAGCGACGAGAAGTAGGTTTTCTTGTCCCCATTTGCTGGAAGAGGAAATTAGACATTACAAAGTAACTTGTGCCAGTTCACCATTCAACAGATATTTATTTATTTATTTTATTTTTAATTAACACATTGTAATTGTATTTATGGCCTAAAATTTGATGTTTAGACACATGTATATGTTGTGTAATGGTCCAATCAGGGTTTAGCATATCCATCATCACCTCATGCATTTATCATTTCTTTATGGTGAAAACACTAAAAACCCTCTTCCAGCTGTTTTGTAATATACCTTACTGTTAACCATCTTCACCCTACTGTGCAATAGAACCCCCCAAATTATTCCTCCTAATTGTAACTTTCGACAAATATTTATTGATTATGTAAGTCAGATATCAGATGCTACCTTCCTCTCTCTGGAGATCTAGGTAAGATGAACAACTCAACTATGAACTACTCGATTATGCAGCTTCTGAAATCCTTGTGCCTTCCCCAGTTTTTCTGCTAATTTCCATGGTTTTCTTTATCTCTTGGGTTTGAGTAATAACTCACCCCAAATGTTAAACTCCACCCTTTCCAGATTTTCACAACGAAATCCCCTACCTCAAGCACTCATGTCATTTGCAGACTTCTGGAATGTTTTGAGGGGCTCTCTTGAAGGGGCTTATGCTACCTATGATCTTCTCTCTCTCTCTGTCTTTCTCCCTCTTTCTCTTCCTTTAGGACTGTGCAGATTTTTGTCCCTTTCTTTTACAGAGCTCTTCTGCTCTTCACAGTTCCGAGGGTCAAACTTACATACTAAATTCATTACGATGTTCTGCAGAACCAGAGATCTTCCATTTCACAAGCTCCATGCTTCTTAGAAGGATGGCCTAATTATACAAACAATGTAGAGGCCTAAGTTCCTAAGGTCCTAATTGAGTGTTAAGCCTTGAGAAATACTTAAATACAAATACCATCTAACCACCTATGCATTTTTTTTAGTTCGACACCCTCACTAAACAAAATATAGGGCCTAATACTGAATCTTAGGCAATAAACTATAATTTTTAAAAATAAGAGGAGGGGAAAAATAAAATATAAAATACCATGTATTTTAATCTTTGTAAATTTATGTTTTTATGTCCATTATTGCAGAAGTTGGCAGATTTTTTTCTGTAGGCCAGATAGTAAATACTTTTGACTTTGTGATCTACACATTCTCAGCAACTGCTCACCTCTTTTTTGTGTAGTGACAGCAGCCATATACAATACATAAATAAATGTGTGGGGCTGTGTTTCAATAAATGTTTAAACACTGAAATTTAATTTTACGTAATTTTCACGTCATAAAATATTAATCTTTTGATGTTTTTCAACCATTAAAAAACATAAAAGCCTTTCTTTGCTTCATACAAAAACTGACCACAAGGGCTGTAGTTTGCCAACCCCTATATCATGATATTTTTTGTAGTTGTGGCAGAAACACCACCGTTGTCACATTCTGCTGCCCTGCCCTAGCGAAATCTCAGAGAGTTCATTTACCTTCTAGAATAAAATTATATTCCTCCCACTAAGTACAACAAAGCCCATTATTTCTAACTTCTTCCTCTCATCTCAAAAATGCAATATAATCTGGCTGGGCTGAGTGGCTCACACCTGTAATCCCGGCACTTTGGGAGGCCAAGGTGGGTGGATCACCTGAGGTCAGGAGTTCGAGACCAGCCTGGGCAACATGGTGAAACCTCGTCTTTACTAAAAATACAAAGTTAGCCAGGTGTGGTGGCACATGCCTATAGTCCTAGCTACTTGGGAGGCTGAGGCAGGAGAATTGCTTGAACCTGGGAGTCAGAGGTTGCAGTGAACGGAGATCGCACTATTGCACTCCAGCCTGGGCAACAAGAGCAAAACTCCGTCTCAAAAAAATAAAAAACAAAAAACAAACAAACAAATGCAATATAATCGTTTTTCTGAGGAAATCGATTTTGGAGTAATGGTCTAATTAGTGTGTACTCTTCTTTGGGCCAGTGTCTCAAACCTTAAAATTTTCAGAGTTTTTTTTAATATGTTGATGTCAACTGTGACTCTTCAAGAGGATGATACAGTATGCAGTGGTTCCTAACTTATTAATACTAGGCACAGAACTCGAGGCATCTCAAGGAACTAATACAGTAAGTCCTCACTTAACATTGTCACTAGGCTCCTGGAAACTGCAACTTTATGTGAAATGATGTATAAGAAAACTAATTTTACCATAGGCTAATTGATATAAACAAGAGTTAAGTTCCTAGGCATATTTCTGGTCACAAAAACATTACCATTACCAAACTTCTAAATAAAGACTAAAAACACATCTAATCTTAAACACTGAAATTAATGTGAGCTATATGTACACTTAAGAAGGATGAATAAAAACAAGTAAGATAATTACCCAATTTTTTATAACTCAGTGAGTGACAGCAGTTGTAGTCATGGTGAGTTAAATCAAGGAATAAATTTCTTCAAAGTGAAAATTGTAAGGAGCACTTCCGAGCACCACACATTCAAAAACAAACAATAACAAACGTAGTGGACTTGCTGAGCATTTCGTTCTGCGTCGCTTATTATCATTTGTATGATTAGCATAGACTTATTTTATAATAATTTGTATTCATTCACTCATTCCTTTTCCAGCTCTCTTATTCTAGTTCAGGGTCAAGGGTGGCCCAGAACACAACCCAGTAGCTCAGGGCACAAGGCAGGCACCACATTGGACAGGTGTGCACTTAAACCCACACCCACACTCAGTCAGACTGAGACCATTTAGACACACCAGTTCACCTACTGTGCACGTCGCTGGGATGTGGGAGGAAATGGAGTATCCAGAGAAAACCCATGCAGACATGAGGAGAATATGCAAATGCCACACAGACGGTGGCCCCGGCCTGGGATTGATTTATTTCTCATCAGTGTTAAACAAAACTACATTATTTGAGGATCTGCTATATTCTCAAACCCAGATGCCTGCTCCTCAAAATGTGGTCCATGGACCAGAGACATCAATGTCACCTGAGAGTTTGTTAAAAATAAAGACTCTCAGTCCACAGGATAGACCCACGGAGTCAGAATCTTCATTCTAATATGATCCCCAGGTGTTCTGAATGCACGTTACATTTTAAAAACAATACTGTAGACCACAGTTTTACAAACAATGCTGTAATTTAAGCTAAAAGAAAAACATAGATCCAGAAGCTAAAATTAATCCTAACATGAATTACTAGAAATTTGGTTACTATGAGAGTCAAACCCACTTCCCTGGGTTGAAGTTGAGTAACTCAGTCTAGTTACCTACATGTTTTACTTCTTCCTGTCTCATTACCTTCAGATGTTTGCTTTTATTTATCTCTTGTTTTTGTGGGGTTGGTGAAGCAGGAGAGAGACGAGATAATTGAAAAATAAACTTATGAAAGATATAACCATTGAATTTGTGTTCTGAATGTCTCCAAAACCTTATAGAAACATCATCATCTGGAGCCAGAAATGCAAACCAGAAAAAGAAGCCTTTGTTTTTATTTTGATTCTTAACGGAAACTCAAATTTTTGGCATCATCATCTTTTAATATCTCTATGATTCTTTCGGGGAGCATCTAAATCTTTGTTATTATTTACATATTTACATGGATATGTTTCAGGGAAACACTGGAGCCTGAATCTTTGTGATTGTTTTTATTACTTTGAGTGAATATGATGATCTCCCACGTAAAGGCTGTAGCATGTGTTCTTCGCCACAAGTTTGCACATTGAGGTAGGAGTAATGGCTACATTTGTTGTTTACTGAAGTAGATTTCTAAGGGCCTTGCATAAAATTTACAACACGAGCTCTGCCTTCCAGACGTATATTTGTTTAAAACTCCCATGATCCATAGCCAAATAGTTTCTTATATTTGTAAGCGTTTATTATGAATAACAGCTGTGGAGTTGTTCTGTACATCACTATTGGCAGTTACTGTTTGGAAACCAAATGAGATTCTTAAATAGGTTCATATAAATTCTTACTGTCTACCACCAGTTCAAAGGGCTAAGGAACTTCTCTATTATTATTCTCAAGCCCCTCCTTTGGTGTTACCTTTATTAAATTGCACCATCTGATAAGAAAAATGTTCCTTATTTTATTCTCTAGTTATAACTCTGATCTGCCGTTCTCTCTCTCTGTCACCTCCGAACGAGTAATCTAATTTTAAAAGGTGGACATGAGTCTCAATTGAAAATAACATTTACATTGTCTCTATTTGCAAAAACCTTTCCAACTTCCAATTTGCTGGTCCCTTATGTAAAACAGTTGAGGACATAAAATTAAAAAGTCATAAGACTCCCAGTGGACCAGATCCTCATTCTCCTCAGAGAAAGCCAGTACAGGTATTCTACATTCAAGAGATGCGTGGGCCATGGAGCGGAACAAGCATCGGGATCGCATATGTAGTTAACATGAATGGATACACATAATAAAAATATTTCTGCACTCACTGCGCACTCACTGGCAGTGAGAAGACCCTAACTTTAGAGGTAATTCTTTTATGCAACTCTAGCGCAATCATAGCCTGTGAACAGTTGAATCTAATTGCAGTCTATTGCAGAATACTAAAGTGAGGCTTGTTCTTTAGCACAATGCCTGGCCCATAGAAATAACTGATTAATTGTTCATTAAATAAATGAATGGTCAATTGTGTCAAATTCTATAAAAGGCTCAGCAAAATCATAGAAAAGTGTACACTGGCTTTGCAAAACAAAGATGACGGTAGTCAAGGTGATAGCCAGGGCAGAAGTGACTGTGGGTTGAGGAGTGCATGGCGGTCAGGCAGTGAGGAAGGCCCGTGTGGTGGTCAGGTCTGTAAGTAGCTTGACTAAAGAAGACTTAGTGGGCCGGGCGCAGTGGCTCACGCCTGTAATCCCAGCACTTTGGGAGGCCGAGGCAGGCGAATCACGAGGTCAGGAGTTCGAGACCAGCCTGGCCAACATGGTGAAACCCTGTCTCTACTAAAAATACAAAAAATTAGCTGGGCGTAGTGGTGGGCGCCTGTAATCCCAGCTACTCGGGAGGCTGAGGCAGAAGAATCGCTTGAACCTGGGAGGCAGAGGTTGCAGTGAGCCGAGATGGGGCCACTGAACTCCAGCCCTGGTGACAGAGAGAGACTCCATCTCAAAAAACAAATAAACAAAAAAAGACTTAGTGATAGTTGTGTGGTGAGGGGAGGTGACAAGGAAATGCTTTCAGCTTAGTTTAGTTTTGGGGTTTTTGTGTGTGTTTGCTTTTCTTTGTTTCTTAAGTTGGAAGAAATATAAGGATAGTTATAGGCTGAAGGGAAAGAGCAAGGGAGGAGAGAAGGGAGATGGAGATGTTAGATACTGTGGGGAGGGAAGTATTCCCTGAGCAGGATTCAGGAGGGGGCAAAAGCAGTTCAGATCCACAGCACAGGTGGAGACATTGACCAGGGGGACATTCAGCAAAACATTCTTTAGTGAAGCATAAGAATGATAAATTCAGAGTCAAGAGTCATAGGTAATGCTAATAGTGTTTTATGCACATTAATACTCATTGATATTTCTGTGCCTTTTTTTAATGTTTTCAGGGAGGTGGCGTTTATTATTTTTTACTCTGTAGTTACTTATTAAGAAAGGACAGTTTTGAGTTAAAAAGAAAGTCCCTACTCTGAAAGTATCATAGATCAAATAAAGGGCTGAATGAGGAATCAAAAGACCTGGGTTCTAATTTCAGCAGGAATATATATGCCTCCGGGTCTATGGAAATAATTTGCCTTTATGAATTATACACATTTATAAAATATTTAAGAAGTATGATCAAGAACACGTGTTGACTAAGTATGAGTAGAAAAGGAAAGGAAAGAACCAAAAATGACCCTTAGGTTTCTAATTGTGAATAACTGAGTGGATGGTAGAAATACTAGAGAGAAAATAATTATACCAGATTATTAGAATCCATTGAAATATTGAATATATTTCAATCTATTGAACCTATATTCAACCTATATTCAATCTATATGTAAGCTGAACACATTTTACAAAAGACATTAATGTTAAGAAACTGATACATAATGTTCCCTGTAAATATGGAATTTATAGAATAAACTATAATTAGCTAAAATGGGGAGCCAAACTATAGTACAGTCTTATAGCTTGTGAGTTAAATGGAAGAAAAATGAAATAATTTTACTGTTAACTTAAAAGAGGTGGCAGAAATAGATATACAGGATTTTTAACAATTAAATTTTCCTGTATTCTTATTTATCCTGAGGTGCTATTGGTCTTGTAATTTAACTTACCCATTATTTCTTCTGAAACAATTGCATTACAGTAATTGTAGATAAATATAACCCTGGAGTACTATAGATCACTGAAATGTTGGTTGCTTTAAGCAAAAAGAAGTATCAAATCAAGTCAGTTTCTAGATTGCTGTTCTCCTGGGCGCTGGTTCATCGTTCAGAGCTGTCAAATGGTCTTGTCACTCCCAAGCTTCTGACATGAAGCACTAATTGTTTGCAGCCCAAGGCGTTGCACGTCCCACTTTTAAAGGCATCAAGGCAAGCATTTTCTGAATTATCTGATCACTCTAGTTCTTCTATATTAATGGCATAATAATTGTGTTTTAAATTCCATTGTTTTATATTAGTAATTCTCACTCACCTGCTGGGGTTTAATCAAGTACTCACTCTACCCACAGATAATTCAAATTATTTCAGACCATCAGTCTGAGTGAGTTTGAGTACATTTTTAAGGTACCTGTATTTCAGATTACTTTTTTTAAAGATCTTAAAAAGCATCTTGATCCTTGGTCCAAATTTTTCACAAGTCTGGATATATGAAGCCTTTCCAAATTTCCCATGCTATCACCTACCAGGCCACCTTAAAAATCCCAGAAAACAACAACAAAAAAAAAAAATCCCAGAAAACTCATCTGAATGACTCCTTTGTCACTGCTTCTGCTGCCTAGTATTGTTTACAATTTTATATTGTTTACTCTAACTAGATTGAAGAACCCTGAAGGCAGAAACTCTTTTATATTTTTTTACATTCCCTGTGCATGGATAATGCTCTGTATATTAAAAAAATAAATGATCAAATATAGACTGATAATAAAGTATGATAGCATTGTGATTGAGAAGGCCTCTGAAGGTAAGCTGCCTGGCTTTAAATAAGTTTTGCTGCTTAGGAGCTACAAGACTTTGGACAATTTCTATAACCTCCCTGCTCCTCAATTTCCTCATCTGTTAAACAGGAATAATATTGTACCTATTCATAGGATTGTTAGAGGAATAAATGAGTTAAAATACATCAAGCATTTAGAACAAATGCTTGCCGTATAGAAAGCACCATGTAAGTGCTTGCTTGATGGCAATAATGAGCTCTATTTGGCACTTGAGAGCTTAATGTATTCAATAAATGTGACACTGTTACATGTAATATATATTAACCAGTGTTTCCTCCAGAAAAAGAAATCAGGAGTGTCACCCCCACTTTGATTTTTCTAGAGTCAATTACAATTGTCCCAAGACATTTATAAATAGACTAACCTTAATAGTAGGACATCAGGACAGCCTGATTAGCTGCTTGGTAACATGTTGGGTGATAAGGTCATGGTAGATATTCACCAAATTAATACCATTTTAAATAAAGAAGCCTAAAGACTTTTAGAGGTTCCATATATGAATAGTGTACAGGCTAGGTCAGTGCCCAGACACAATAATAATAAATGTTGTAAAATTTTTCAAGTTCACCTTTAGTAGTACCATTACTGCTACTTCTGCAATACAGCAGATCAACATGATTATTCTAGGAAAGAGGAAAATGGAGAGAGAAGAGAAGGACAGAACATATATAGGGCAAAAATGTTTAAAAGAACTATATGAGATCATATTGAAATAATGCAAAGGTAAAAACATATCAATTTTCTTCTCCCTCTCCTCATAACATCCAAAGTAAAAGATAGTGTTTAGACGTATGACTATGCTAGTATTTATAAGAAGGAGAGAAAAGGAGGAAATAAGAAGGTGAGAAAATGAAATATTAAAACAAAACATGGAGTGCAATACCCATAACATTCAGCAAAGAAATAGTCTTGACAGTTTTAGGTTTTGATATTACATTTTTAAAATACATTCTATGGTCAAATATACTATTAAGAACCGCAACTGGAAGATTATTGCAGTGAGAACTTTTAAAATTCTTCCTTATAAGCTTACTTTGTTTTATCTATCATAAAGGTAATGTTACATTCAAGTAATATGATATTGAAGTAATATATATTCAATGAGTAAAACTTTGAATAAAGTACTCATGCATGTATGTATAAACACACACACACACACACACACACACACACACACAAACAGAAACTGTAAGCCCATTACATTTATCTAAGCTTTATATACCATTTTGGTGGTTGCCTTTCGACATTTTGGGCTTTTGTTTATTTGGGTATGCAACTATGAAATATTACACAAATGCTATTGCAGAGGGGATTTAAATGTTTCATATACTATTTGTTTTTAAAACATTATTTTAAAAAATGAAGCTATTTAAGAGAAGCATTTTTTGTGCCTCAAAACAATGTAGATAGATAGATGGAGAGAGGAGTGGATGGATATACAGATAGAAATATCTCCAGCCATCCTTTTCACAGTGCATAAATAAATTATTCTTTGATGGCTGGCTAAGGTTACTACCCCAGAACTTGAAGCTGTTTTCATCTCTGTGTGTTCCAGTGAAGTCAATAATTGTCCATTACATGTCCAGGACTGTATTCCAGCAAAGGGAGAAATGGCAGAAGAATTTTGACAAACTGAAGGGATCTACCCCACATAGACAGGAACAGGGAACATTTGTTTTCTGAGCAAGTGTATTGTAAGCCTTCTAGAGTAGCCTGCCAGCTTAAAGAATGCAGCTCGAGCTAGCTCCCCAGAATGTTCATACTGTTTGTATCAGCTAACCAGCTCCCAAGCAGTATTTTCATATTCTAACTCCTCTAATGAAGAATAATTGTCGGTCACTGGTCTTCTCAAATTCTAGGACAGTTGCTTCACATGTAAAGGAATTTCAGTTAAAGGACACTAGGAAAGTAAAAAATGAAACTCTCTGTTAAGTGCCAAACATGAAAGATAGCATGTCTATGTTATGAAATCTAAAATAAGTAACCTGGAAATATATATATGCACACAAAAGACTAGAAAGAAATTCATCGTAATGTAAAAAGAGGTTCTCTCTAGATGGTGGAATTATAAATGACTTTGGTTTTCCCTTTATACATTTCTGTTTGTTGCAGAAAGAACATATTGCAGAAAAACAGAATACTTATTTTAATCAATAATCTAGAGAAGAAAAGAAATGAAGATATAATTAATCATAAGGTTAGTGTTATTTACCTATACTTGGAAATCAACTAAAACCTTTGCCTCAGAATCCAAAAATTCAAAGTTCATACCAAGAAAAAAATGGAAGAGACAAACCAAAATTGACTTAAAAACAGCATACTGTGATTATAGAAAAGGCTTTTTTTAGTACTTTAAAAAAATGTAAACCATTTTAGTCAGGTCTTAGCTAAGCCAATAACTCAATTCCTGAAGCTCTTGGTTTATTAGTATTGTACACCTAGGCCAGATTAACACTTGTGAAAATTTTCAATTTATTGCCACTTACTTGAAATAAGTTGACTTGGATTTTTGAGAGATGAGAGACAGAGAGAAAACACCTCCTAAGAGGTAGAAAGTTATCTAACAAAAGATAGCTTTTCCATAAAATACTATGCATTTACTGGAAGTAACAGAAAGTAACGCTTTTTGGAAAATTGTCCCCAAAATAAGAAAAAATTAAACATTAAAATAAGCCTAAAAAAGTTCTAACTGGAAAAATCATTAGGAAATTCACAGTTTAATAAAATCAAACTTAAAATTTCTGTGTATCCATTTATTTCTATCTATCTGCATTGTTTTGAGGCACAAAAAATGCTTCTCCTAAATAGCTTTATTTTTTAAAATAAGGAAAGCTTTAAAAACAAATATATCGGTGGCCAGGCGCGATGGCTCATGCCTGTAATCCCAGCACTTTGGGAGGCCGAGGCTGGCGGATCACGAGGTCAGGAGATCGAGACCATCCTGGCTAACACGGTGAAACCTCGTCTCTACTAAAAATACAAAAAATTAGCCCGCCGTGGCAGCGGGCACCTGTAGTCCCAGCTACTTGGGAGGCTGAGGCAGGAGAATGGCGTGAACCCGGGAGGCGGAGCTTGCAGTGAGCCGAGATCACGCCACTGCACTCCAGCCTGGGCGACAGAACAAGACTCTGTCTCAAAAAAAAAAAAAAAAAAGTACATCATTAATATAATAGATCTCTGAAGTCTTTCTGAATAGTTTTATGCTTTTTTAAACAGAATCTTGTTTGTAAACTGCGTACAGTAAGTAATTTTCTTTTTTTTTTATTATACTTTAGGTTTTAGGGTGCATGTGCACAATGTGCAGGTTTGTTACATATGTATCCATGTGCTGTGTTGGTTTGCTGCACCCATTAACTCGTCATTTAGCATTAGGTATATCTCCTAATGCTGTCCCTCCCCCCTACCCCCACCCCACAACAGTACCCGGAGTGTGATGTTCCCCTTCCTGTGTCCATGAGTTCTCATTGTTCAATTCCCACCTATGAGTGAGAACATGTGGTGTTCGGTTTTTTTGTCCTTGCGATAGTTTACTGAGAATGATGTTTTCCAGTTTCATCCATGTCCCTACAAAGGACATGAACTCATCATTTTTTATGGCTGCATAGTATTCCATGATGTATATGTGCCACATTTTCTTAATCCAATCTGTCGTTGTTGGACATTTGGGTTCGTTCCAAGTCTTTGCTATTGTGAATAGTGCCACAACAAACATACGTGTGCGTGTGTCTTTATAGCAGCATGATTTATAGTCCTTTGGGTATATACCCAGTAATGGGATGGCTGGGTCAAATGGTATTTCTAGTTCTAGATCCCTGAGGAATCGCCACACTGACTTCCTACAATGGTTGAACTAGTTTACAGTCCCACCAACAGTGTAAAAGTGTTCCTATTTCTCCACATCCTCTCCAGCACCTGTTGTTTCCTGACTTTTTAATGATCGCCATTCTAACTGGTGTGAGATGATATCTCATTGTGGTTTTGATTTGCATTTCTCTGATGGCCAGTGATGATGACCATTTTTTCATGTGTTTTTTGGCTGCATAAATATCTTCTTTTGAGAAGTGTCCGTTCATGTCCTTCGCCCACTTTTTGATGGGGTTGTTTGTTTTTTTCTGGTAAATTTGTTTGAGTTCATCGTAGATTCTGGATATTAGCCCTTTGTCAGATGAGTAGGTTGCAAAAATTTTCTCCCATTCTGTAGGTTGCCTGTTCACTCTGATGGTAGTTTCTTTTGCTGTGCAGAAGCTCTTTAATTAGATCCCATTTGTCAATTTTGGCTTTTGTTGCCATGGCTTTTGGTGTTATAGACATGAAGTCCTTGCCCATGCCTATGTCCTGAATGGTATTGCCTAGGCTTTCTTCTAGGGTTTTTATGGTTTTAGGTCTAACATGTAAGTCTTTAATCCATCTTGAATTAATTTTTGTATAAGGTGTAAGGAAAGGATCCAGTTTCAGCTTTCTACATATGGCTAGCCAGTTTTCCCAGCACCATTTATTAAATAGGGAATCCTTTCCCCATTGCTTGTTTTTGTCAGGTTTGTCAAAGATCAGATAGTTGTAGATATGCGGCATTATTTCTGAGGGCTCTGTTCTGTTCCATTGATCCATGTCTCTGTTGTGGTACAAGTACCATGCTGTTTTGGTTACTGTAGCCTTGTAGTATAGTTTGAAGTCAGGTAGCGTGATGCCTCCAGCTTTGTTCTTTTGGCCTAGGATTGACTTGGTGACGCGGGCTCTTTTTTGGTTCCATATGAACTTTAAAGTAGTTTTTTCCAATTCTGTGAAGAAAGTCATTGGTAGCTTGATGGGAATGGCATTGAATCTATAAATTACATTGGGCAGTATGGCCATGTTCACGATCTTGATTCTTCCAACCCATGAGCATGGAATGTTCTTCCATTTGTTTGTATCCTCTTTTATTTCATTGAGCAGTGGTTTGTAGTTCTCCTTGAAGAGGTCCTTCACATCCCTTGTAAGTTGGATTCCTAGGTATTTTATTCTCTTTGAAGCAATTGTGAATGGGAGTTCACTCATGATTTGGCTCTCTGTTTGTCTGTGATTGGTGTACAAGAATGCTTGTGATTTTTGTAATTGATTTTGTATCCTGAGACTTTGCTGAAGTTGCTAATCAGCTTAAGGAGATTTTGGGCTGAGACAATGGGGTTTTCTAGATATGCAATCATGTCATCTGCAAACAGGGACAATTTGACTTCCTCTTTTTCTAATTGAATACCCTTTATTTCCTTCTCCTGCCTGATTGCCCTGGCCAGAACTTCCAGCACTATGTTGAACAGGAGTGGTGAGAGAGGGCATCCCTGTCTTGTGCCAGTTTTCAAAGGGAATACTTCCAGTTTTTGCTCATTCAGTATGATATTGGCTGTGGGTTTGTCATAGATAGCTCTTATTATTTTGAGATACGTCCCATCAATACCTAATTTATTGAGAGTTTTTAGCCTGAAGGGTTGTTGGATTTTGTCAAAGGCCTTTTCTGCATGTATTGAGATAATCATGTGGTTTTTGTCTTTGGTTCTGTTTATATGCTGGATTACATTTATTGATTTGCGTATGTTGAACCAGCCTTGCATCCCAGGGATGAAGCCCACTTGATCATGGTGGATAAGCTTTTTGATGTGCTGCTGGATTCAGTTTGCCAGTATTTTATTGAGGATTTTTGCATCAATGTTCATCAAGGATATTGGTCTGAAATTCTCTTTTTTGGTTATCTCTCTGCCAGGCTTTGGTATCAGGACGATGCTGGCCTCATAAAATGTGTTAGGGAGGATTCCCTCTTTTTCTATCGATTGGAATAGTTTCAGAAGGAATGGTACCAGTTCCTCCTTGTACCTCTGGTAGAATTCGGCTGTGAATCCCTCAGGTCCTGGACTGTTTTTGATTGGTAAGCTATTGATTATTGCGACAATTTCAGAACCTGTTATTGGTCTATTCAGAGATTCAATTTCTTCCTGGTTTAGTCTTGGGAGGGTGTATTTGTCGAGGAATTTATCCATTTCTTCTAGATTTTCTAGTTTATTTGCGTAGAGGTGTTTGTAGTATTCTCTGATGGTAGATTGTATTTCTGTGGGATCGGTGGTGATATCCCCTTTTTCATTTTTTATTGCGTCTATTTGATTCTTCTCTCTTTTCTTCTTTATTAGTCTTGCTAGTGGTCTATCAATTTTGTTGATCTTTTCAAAAAACCAGCTCCTGGATTCATTAATTTTTTGAAGGGTTTTTTGTGTCTCTATTTCCTTCAGTTCTGCTCGGATTTTAGTTATTTCTAGCCTTCTGCTAGCTTTTGAATGTGTTTGCTCTTGCTTTTCTAGTTCTTTTAATTGTGATGTTAGGGTGAAAATTTTGGATATTTCCTGCTTTCTCTTGTGGGCATTTAGTGGTATAAATTTCCCTCTGCACACTGCTTTGAATGTGTCCCAGAGATTCTGGTATGTTGTGTCTTTGTTCTCGTTGGTTTCAAAGAACATCTTTATTTCTGCCTTCATTTCATTATGTACCCAGTAGTCATTCAGGAGCAGGTTGTTCAGTTTCCATGTAGTTGAGCGGTTTTGAGTGAGTTTCTTAATCCTGAGTTCTAGTTTGATTGTACTGTGGTCTGAGAGACAGTTTGTTGTAATTTCTGTTCTTTTACATTTGCTGAGGAGAGCTTTACTTCCAACTATGTGGTCAATTTTGGAATAGGTGTGGTGTGGTGCTGAAAAAAAATGTATATTCTGTTGATTTGGGGTGGAGAGTTCTGTAGATGTCTATTAGGTCCACTTTGTGCAGAGCTGAGTTCAATTCCTGGATATCCTTGTTAACTTTCTGTCTCGTTGATCTGTCTAATGTTGACAGTGGGGTGTTAAAATCTCCCATTATTATTGTGTGGGAGTTTAAGTCCCTTTGTAGGTCACTCAGGACTGGCTTTATGAATCTGGGTGCTCCTGTGTTGGGTGCATATATATTTAGGATAGTTAGCTCTTCTTGTTGAATTGATCCCTTTACCATTATGTAATGGCCTTCTTTGTCTCTTTTGATCTTTGTTGGTTTAAAGTCTATTTTATCAGAAACTAGGATTGCAACCTCTGCCTTTTTTTGTTTTCCATTTGCTTGATAGATCTTCCTCCATCCCTTTATTTTGAGTCTATGTGTGTCTCTGCAGTGTTAGGAAACATAAAAATGGCATAGATAAGTTAAGAAAGAAATGCCTAGTTCTGCTGTTGAGGTTGAGGGGCTTGGGGACATTTAATAGCTGACAGTGTGGAGGTACAGCTGAATACATATACATGTCTGGAACACAGGAAAATGTTGGAGAAATAGACTTAGTTGTTACACGAATAAAACTGGTAGTTGAAGTCATGGGACTATTTCAGATCACCACAGGAGGAAGGCTATGGAGGGAACCACAATATATAAAAGGTGGAGAATATGTTGTATCTTTATAATGCTTTTTAAATGCAGAGTTTTCAGGGATTTTTTTTTTCTTTGAGTAGTGCATGTATTTAAATAGCCGTTTAGCTTTGCCCAGTAATAAATAACTCTGTGAAAAAGAATTACTTAAGATGGATATTCTGTAAACTTCAGAATTATTGTGAAATCGCATTTTTATCTCCCATTTTTAGAGCCCATTTGATTTATCCCAGCTTGGCATATTAGAATAGACATGGGGTACACAAACAGCCTGATAGTTAAAATTTTGTCTGCATGTGAATCTCCTCTGGCTTCCTTCTCTGCCAGGAAAATTTTTCCTGTTGTCAGTCAACTGATCCTAATATCTTCTTGGAACAGAGCAAACATTTTAAAGTGCAGAGTAAAAGTCCTCCCCCAGCCCTAGGGAGAAAACTTTTTTTTTCCTTGAGCTGTTGATGTCTTTAAGAGAAATGACTTTAGTTGGTTCAGTCAGATGATAGAGGACACAGTTAACTCCATATAAGGAAAATGTTTGAATGCCAGTACCGTTGATTTCAAGTAAGGTTTATGTGGGTAACATTGTTTAAGAAGATAATCTGAGTCATAAATTGCATAAGGGGTAACTCCCTCCTAAGCAACAGCAAAAGAGTAGTTTTGTAGTTTTGCACTTTGCTTTGAAAAAATCCTATATTAATAAACATTTTGAAATATGCTGTCTACTTAGATAGGAATGTGGACCTCCTGATCATGGACTATATGGCTTTTAATTAACCGCTGTTTCCAATTCTTTTTAGAGTTTCCGTCAGAATTAGTTATTCTGAGCCTAAAAAATAAAATGAAGACACAGATTTCTCTTAAACCCTATTAAAGGATCTTCTTTTAAGGCAGACAAAACAAGTCTTCTTAAGACAGCCTTATGGTAATTGATCCAGAGTCATTTAGTTTATTTCAACAATTATTCCAGCACACATTTTTTTTTAACTATTGGCTAAACATAAATTGTTAACATGATAGAAAACAGTCACCAAGGGGAGTACTTACAAACCAGAACACAGTAGTGATGGTCACAGAAAGAGATTTTTTTAAAAAATCAAAACTAAGAGTGTCTCTAAAACTCTTCATTGATCTTATAATTTAGAAAAAACGAAGTATATGTGAGAGATGACTCATGGGCTGGATAGGGAAGTTGTGGACACTGGGCAGAGGTAGGGAAAGAATCTCAGGGAAGAGGAATATTGGGTCGAAAAAATAAATTCCTTTTAACTTTTTAAAAGTTATTATCAATTAGGGTTAAAATGAACAAAATATTTTGGATCAATTTACATAAAGGCATTGAAAGGTCTCCACAATGAGACTATAGAATTACCTTATTTCAGAAGTAATCAAGGTAATATTTTATTTGAAAAGTGTTTGGGCAATAATAGCTTTTATTAGTCAGGGTTCTCCTGAGAAACAGAACCAATGGGATATGTAGCTAGAGATATAAATATATTTATACATACAGAGAGAGAGAGAGAGAGAGAGAGCTCATATGATTTTGGAGGCTGGAAAGTCTGAAATGCCAAGAGGCTGGAAATTCAGGTAAGAGTTGATATTGCAGTCTTGAGTCTAAAATCCGCTGTGCGGGCCAGCTGGTGGGAAACTCAGGCAGAGTTTCCATGCTGCAGTTTCAAGGCAGAGCTGGAGTTTCAAGCAAGGCATGCTGCAGTTTCAAGGCAGAGTTGCTCCTTCCTCAGGAAATGTCATTCTTTTCTCTGAAGGCCAACTAATTGGATGAGGCCCACTTACATTATAGAGGGTAATCTGCTCTACTCAAAGTCTACTGATTATAATTGCTAATCATATCTAAAAACATCGACACGATCAACACATCACATTAACATCTAGACTTGTATTTGACCACACAACTGAGCACCACAGCCTAGCCAAGTTGATACATAATATTAACTATCACACATAAAATTAACCATCATAATACCTTTAGAGACTACCCTCACTTTTGTACCTTTTCGTTTTTCATAGTGTCTGGAAAGAGTAAGTTTCTGAAAATAATTGTATTAAGTAGAATGTCAAATCTTATATGTATTCCTGAGATTTTGTCACTTAGCGTGTGCCTGGGTGTTAAAGTTTGTGCCATATGCTCAATATTATTGGTATGTGTTTCTAAATTACACTTTTAAGGCACGTATATGCTGCCACAACATTTTTCCTGCAACTTTCCAAAGAAATATAATCTGCACATTTCAAACACTATAGCTGAATCTGCCTCGAATGATAACATTTAATAAAACTTCACTCCAGATTCGGAATCATATAGCTGGTATCTTAGAGGAGGAAGGCCTGAAACATAAAAGAAACGAATGATCTATTAGTATACGTAACTTCAGTAATATAGTCATTGATCTTTTACCCTTTGTTTTAATACCATCAAGATTCAAAAATACATATGAAAAATTCCATCCAAGTCATTTGCATTCATTTTCAAAAATGACTGCTTATAAATTTTAATTGCTTTGTTTTTGTTTCTTTTTTTTTTTTAGGCAGGATCTAGCTCTGTCACCGAGGCTGGCATGGAGTGGCATAATCATGACTCACTGCAGCCTCAAACTCCCAGGCTCACACAATCCTCCCACTTCAGCCTCTCTAGTAGCTGGGACTACCGGCATGTGCCACCACACTAATTTTTTTTATATTTTGCAGACACGAGTGTCTCACTATGTTGCCAGGGCTGGTAACACTATGTTGCCTAAGCTCAAGCCATCTCCCAAAGTGCTGGAATTACAGCTGTGAGCCACTGCACCCGGCCTTCATTTTATTTTTTGTTTTCACTTATGGATATGTTTCCAAAGTGAGTCATTCCATTGGTTGAGTGATTGGTTGCTTGATTTTTCAACTCAAATTAAATACTTTATGTATCAAGACAAGAAAAAAAAACCTGTAAATATAAATGGGAATTTAAACAACGATTTTGAAAAATGATTCCAGACTTGAATTGGTTTTATTGAAAGTACCATATCTTAATAAGTATAAAGAATTTCACTAGCTTTTATAAAATAATATGATTTTCCTTCTCCAATATTTGGCTTTTGGTTGAAACTGGATGATAAATAGCATATAAAGAAAAGCCATCAATAGCAATCATAATATAGACATTTAAATAAGCCAGCCTATCTAATTTGTAATTTAAGAAATGGAGATAAGTAGTTTAATAAAAATGGTACCACAAGATCAGAATAATAGGTTTAAATCATTTAAATAATTAATAAAATTAATAATAGCAGCAATTTAAATGTCTATTTAACTTTTGGTAGCATATATTAAAACCTCATTTATAGGTATTCGGTCTTATATCTCTATTGTACTCAAAGCCCTACAAATAACAGCATTCTCTTTCTTTGCTAAGTTTGTAAATACTTGTTTTACTTGAAAACATACAGAAAGAAATTTCTACCTGTATCCTTAAGGATTATTTCATTTTCTTCATACTTTGACATTCTTTTTTCTTTTTTAGCAATTTGGTTTCTATGGCTGCTATACAAAATTATGAAAACTAAATAGCTTAAAACAACAAAAATTTATTATCTTATAATTCTGTGGGTCAGAAGTCTGAAATGAGTCTCACTAAGCTAAAATCAAGGTGTTGGCAGGCCTACATGCCTCCAGGAGGTTCTAGACAAGAATCCATATTCCTGCCTCTTCAAGTTTAAAAGCCACCCACATTCCATGGCTCAGGATCCCATTCCTCCATCTTCAGCTAGCAACATCAGGCCAAGTCCTTCCCACATTGCTATCCTTCTGGTCTTTCTCTTCTGCCTCCCTCCTGTACTTAAAAGGACTCGTGTGATTAGATTGGTCTGACCTGGACAATCAAAATAATCTCCCCATCCCAAGGCCAATTGATTAGCAACCTTAATTCCTATTTGCCATGTGACCTAATATAGTAACAAGTTCCAGGGTTTAGGACATGGACATTTTTGTTGGGGTCATTATTCTGCCTTTTAAATTAATAATTCTGCCCTATAAATTAATAATTCTTGAAGCTAGGTGATAGGTAGATAAGCATTCCTTGTACTAGTCTATCAACTTTTATAAATTTTAACTCTTCCAAAATAAAAAAGTAAAACATAAATAAATTTAGGGTTCTATATCACCCAGGGAGTTATGTCTAAAAGAAAAAATGTAATATTCCAACTTCAATTATGACCTTATTAGTATTCAACATCTTAGGAAATTTTCACATTTATTTCTAGTAAGCTCTCTGAAAAGTGATAAATAATACAACAATTTTAAAACTTAGAAGTGTGAAACATAAGCATACATTTTGCCTCCAACAAAAAGTCCTTCCTCAGATGTTGTCATGTAGCTGATAACCCCACAAAGTGGTTTAAAACAATTTTTTTAAACACTCATTCTTATAACTTTTAGGTTCGGAGAGCTCCATATCATGTGACCCAAGTACTCTCTACACATGACTTTCCTGCCAAATGATATCCACGCTCTTACTGAACTTCTCTTGGAGTGGGGAATAGGGGTCAAGCCTTCTGAGGTAATTTCAACTTTGGATAGCTCTATGACTGTTAAGATGTTATTCCACCTATATGGCTCTGATGAATGAGTGTAGTACTACCTCTGCATAACAGCCTACAAAATATTTGGAAATAGCTCGTATGTCACCCTGAAGCTGAATAGTCCCTCTAAACATTGGTGGCAACCTGAAATTCATGAAAAATGAAGACTGTGTCTCCAACAGAATGACTATGGGATGTTCTCTTGGAGATAAATTTGTCAAATCAAGGGAAAATTCCTCAACATGTTCATTTATCTGATAAATTTAATCACAGTACATTGAGGAAATCTAGAAATGTTACCCATGGTTCTCCAGAATCCAGCCCCACAGATTTTTCTGGGATTCTCATCATCCATAGAAAGGATATTTTAAATGGGTGATGAGCGAGTGCTTTTGTCCTGGGTTAATCCTAGATATAACTGTACATGTGTGAGTTATGAGCATAGACAACTGGACTAGGAGTTTGAGGAGGGCTCAAAGTAGCACAGCTGACTGAGTGGCTTTCCACATTCACTGATGACCAATTGAATCTCTTTCAATTCACTGAGAACCAGATGAATCTCTGCCTCTGGAACTTGAAACTAAAGTTAATCCCTTTCCACAGATCAGCAGAATTTACCATCAATTTTACTTCAAAAAAAATTATTTAAATTTAAAACACATTTCGAAACAAATGCAGGTCCCACTTTTCACTTTTCTAGTACCTAGTTTGACCAGATTTGCTGAGTAGCTAAAAAAAAAATAAAAATAAAAATAAAATAAAAAATAAAAAAACCTGAACAGGAGACTATGGCCATATAAAATTTAAAGCTTATTTAACACATTTTATTATCTCAGAAAAAAACCTTGGTTCCAAAAAGACCTATAGAGCCAGAGCCATGTCACATGCCATTAGGTTTCATTAGACAATAAGCATGGATTCTAGACAAAGTTAACATAGGTATGAAATGAGTGGGGGAAAAGTTGTGGGGACCCCACTGATAGGTAGGGAGACTCAGTTCTCATCACCTTAAGACATAGCTAACTGACTCAACTTCCACCAGTCAGGGCCTTGTTCTGTTCAGCTGATTGAAAATGTAAACCAATAAAGTCCCTGGTTAAGACATTTTGCCCTCAGAGCTATTCAGTGATTTTTCTGAATTGAGATCCCTCCTCTTTAATGGCGTATTGTAAACTTTTACTGACTCGGGGCACAGTACCTCCTGGTAGATTGTCATTTATTCCATTTTCAGAGAGGCTCACCTTCCGTGCCCCCAAATCATAGACTTACTAGGACACTTGACAGTTTACTTGAATCACACACAACCCATATGCCTGACCAATTATTAGTTTCTGTTCCTCAGGACAGTTTTCTCATAAGGAATTGGTGGCCTTTAGAGCTAGCTGTCATGCTACAGCCTCTCACCACACTATGGTACTTTTTACCACTTCATGCAGATATCTACCAGGAGCATTTTCAGATTATGTGCAGCTTCCATTAATTTCTGCTTCCGTGGACAGGAATTGGTTATTGGCCAAGAAACAAACTCAGTATAGACCTCTCTGGTCATACTATCCCTATTAATGTTTATACAAAAATAGAGTCGGATTACTGACACTAGAGTTGGCACTGCTTGAGACGATCTTTTAACAGAACAGTTAACTTTTCCACAGTTTGTGTTCTGGCTCTATTCCTCTCTTCTTTTGAACTGGCTTCTAAATAATCTTATAAGTATGTCTGGATATATTCAATTAAGATCCCTTATAATAGAGACTATTTGGCTGATGTCATTTAAGTCCTGTAAACCCTTTTTTCTTTTTTTTTTTTTTTTGAGATGGAGTCTCACTCTGTTGCCCAGGCTGGAGTGCAGTGGCACAATTTCAGCTCACTGCAACCTCCACCTCCCAGGTTCAAGTGATTCTCCTGCCTGAGCCTCCCGAGTAGCTGGAATTATAGGCATGTGCCATCATGCCCTACTAATTTTTGTATTTTTAGTAGAGACGGAGTTTCACCATGTTGGCCAGGCTGGTCTCGAACTACTGAACGCAAGTGATCCACCTACCTCGGCCTCCCAAAGTGCTGGGATTATAGATGTGAGCCACTGCGCACAACCTAAATCCTATAAACTTAAGAGTAGTCTGAATAATCAACTTCCTCCTCTAGCTAATCTACCAAAAGGAAGGGCTATACATCAAACATTCCCAAAACCAAAGTTAGCATATTTGTTAGGTGTCTGAATATTTTAATGGGTTTAAAAATAATGAGCCAACCAGCAAGTTCACTTATTTAGTTAAACTGGTATAAATGTCACAGGTTATTGTGGCAGATGTTCAAGCAGTAGAATTATTAAAGATAGACATTCCATGAGTGCTTTATTAAGATTGTGTTTTGGTTAAGGTGGATATCTGGTTCTATCTCCTTTTTTTTTTTTTTTTTTTTTTTTGTTGAGACAGTCTCATTCTGTCACCCAGGCTGGAGTGCAGTGGTGCGATCTCAGCTCACTGCAACCTCCACCTCAGCCTCCTGAGTAGCTGGGATTACAGGCATGGACCACCACACCCAGCTAATTTTGTATTTTTAGTAGAGACGTGGTTTCACCATGTTGGCCAGGCTGGTCTCGAACTCCTGGGCTCAAGCGATCCACCCGCCTTGGCCTTCCAAAGTGCTGGGATCACAGGCATGGGCCACCGTGCCTGGCCTAGTGGCCTGGCCTTTATAATTTTTTTCAAGCTAAAATCATATCAAATGTGCTATAAGAAATAAGACGTCAGGACTTTTATTTTGCATCTATTCACTATTCATCTGATTAAATGACTTTGGAAATCATTATTTCAGAAAATCCTGGCCTTTCCAGTGGGTACAGTTTCAGCTCACTCAGTGGGTAGGTTGGCCTTCTCTCCTGGTTTGGTTCAACTTCCACAGAAAGATGTAAAACAGCACCAGTGTCTGCTGAGATTCACTATGTCTACTCAGCTGGCCTTATTCCTAACTCCATTACATTTTCTTGTCTTTTCTCTTCTTTCACCCTCATTTTTATTCATTTTATGTATGATTTTTGTGTCCTCCTTAAAGTCCTTTATGTAACAGATATTCAAAAACTGAGTGGATGGAGACAGAGATAGAAAAATATGTCCTGTTTAAGAGTGAGCCTAAACCCTACCCAATAATGTACTTTAGTGTTTCTTAAACTTCTGATGGTCTTTCCAGCCTCGTCTCTAGACATTTTCCACCATACCCTTCACACACCAACCTACCAAAGTGGTCACAACTCCCTAAGCAACCCCCTAAAGTTTTTCTTTGGGACAAGTTTCTTAACCATTTGGGGACTGAGTTTCTTATCAAAAAAAATGGGAATAATACCTACCTTATGGAGTGGCTGTAATGATTAAATGCATTCATTTATGAAAAGCACCTAACATGGTGCCTGACGTAAAGTAAGTACATGGTATTGCAGTTGTTGTGGTAGTGGTGATCATATTTTTTCACAAGAGCATGGCTTTGCACATATATTTTCTTCAGCCTAAAATACTGCCTTCTCCACTTACCAAATTTGTATTTCCTTATCTCAGTGAGGCCCTTCCTAATCCCCACAGGGCAAGTTAGAGTCTTATCTGCACTTTAAAACATTTTATAGAGCTTTATTATTGTACTTAGTACACTGTGCTCTATTGATGTCTGATGTCTTCATGTATTTGTTTTCCCCACTAGATTGTTAACATTGCGGTATATGGTCTCCTTAAGGTTATCCCTGACACTTAGCACAGAAGAGATCATGAATATATGCTAAGGAAGGAAGAGAAAGAGGAAGGGAAGAAACAGAAGAAAGAAAAAGAAAAAGAAAGAAGGAGCAAGCAAATGAATGAATCTAATCTTCTGGTAGTTTCCTGTCCTGCATCATTCCTGGAAGATCCCCAACAGTGATGCATTGATCTCATTGACAAATTCTGTCAGTGCGCTGATTAACCGTTCCCAAGCTTATCACTCAGGGCATAAATAACTGTGGTTCTTCAAGATATTAATTCATTCACAGTGAATAATTTGCCTCCTATTTGATGATAATACCAACTATTGACAAAGCCAAAATTACTCAACTTGCCAAACAAAAAAACAAAATCACTTATTTAGAAAATGGCTCATCTGGGAAAGAAGCAGCTACTTTTGAAATTGACACACATAAGGCAAAATTTGCTTCTTTAGGAAAAAAATATACATTTCAATGGTTCACTTGGCCTCAGTGCCCAAGTTTTTATGAAGACAAAAGAAATGGAAAATGAAGGAAAAGTGAACACAGAGTAGGTAAGCACATTGATTTTCTTCATCACTTGCATTCTCTTTGATGATTTTCCCTGTCTCTATTTCTAAATGGAGGGTTCTTATTAATCAGGCTTGTGGAATTGGAAAAGAAATTCAGTCCAAAAAATAAAATTAATTGTAAACTGGAAACATTTTCTCACAAAAAGCAACAGTTTTTCTTCCTTGTCACAGCAAAGATCATCTTTACAGACATCCTGTTTTTGAGATACTGCCCATTGGCAATAGAACTCATAACTGAGTAAAATTTCCCCATTTTTATGAACCAGTATTTCAAGCTCTGAAAATGCTACAATATATAATTTTTATCAGACATCCTGTTAGATAATCTTAATAGTAATAGGGCCCGCCACTATTTTTTTCTTCTTGAAAGCCTTTTACAGTCTGACTCCAGCAGCTATATATTCAGCCACATCACCTACCATTTAGACTTTTGATTTCACCCTCTCACCCCAATCTGCACCTTCTCCAGTCTTCCCTAGATCAGTGAAGGATATGACCACCCAGTCAATGACTCAAGTGAAAAATTTCAGAATTACCTTTGAGTCCTCTCTTTGACCCACTACATCCCATCCATCACCAAACCCTTTGACACTGCTTCCATAACATCTGCCTAGTCTATCCATTTCGATCCATTCATACTACTACCTACCCACACCACTGTTGTCATTCAGCCGGGCTGCCACAGAAATTTCTATTTGGTTTCTTCTTGCTTGTCTATAGTTTCCACACAGAAGCCAAAGAGAGCTTTGTTAAAACATAAATCAGATCACATCACTCCCCTGCTTAAAAGCCTCCAGTGACCTTTTATTCCACTTAGAATAAAATCCGTACTCTTGCCCCTGTGTCATCTGGCCTGCGTGGAGTTCTTTGATCCTAGCCTTTACTGCCTTATCATCTCTCACTGTGCACCAGCCACACTGGCTTTCTTCATATTCTTCTTACAAACATTTTCTTTTTTTTTTTTGTTTTTTTTTTTTTGAGACGGAGTCTCGCTCTGTCGCCCAGGCTGGAGTGCAGTGGCGTGATCTCGGCTCACTGCAAGCTCTGCCTCCCAGGTTCACGCCATTCTCCTGCCTCAGCCTCTCCGAGTAGCTGGGACTACAGGCGCCCGCCACCACGCCCGGCTAATTTTTTGGATATTTTTAGTAGAGACGGGGTTTCACCGTGGTCTCGATCTCCTGACCTCGTGATCCGCCGGCCTCGGCCTCCCAAAGTGCTGGGATTACAAGCGTGAGCCACCGCGCCCGGCCTCTTCTTACAAACATTTTCATCTGAAAGTCTTAGTGCTAGCTATTCCTTCTGCCTATAATACTCTTCTGAAATTTGCATGGCCACCATCTTTTTAAAATGTATTTTATATTTTGCCCTTTAATTTTAATAAATAATTTAAAATATTTTAAAAGAAAATATTGGAAACATGCAAATTCCTTTTTTACATTTATTTACATTTACATTACAATTTTTATCTTTTATTATTATGGATCCATATTAGTTGTACATATTTATGGGATACATGTGATATTTTGATACAATCATACAATGTCTAATAATCAGATCAGAGTAATTGGGATAGCCATCACCTCAAGCATTTATTTGTCTGTGTGTGTGTGTGTTAAGAACATTCCAATTCCACTCTTCTAGTTATTTTGAAAGATACAATAAATTATTGTTAACTATAGTTGCCTTATTGTGGTACCAAACACTACCTCCTTTTATCTCACTATATTTTTGTACCCATTAGCAATCCCCTTTCTATCTCCCTGTCCCTACTACTCTCTTAGCTTCTGGTAACCACCATTCTATTCTGTATCTCCATTAGTTCAACTTTTTTTTTAGCTCCCACACATGAGTGAGAACATGCAATATTCGTTTTTCTGTGCCTGGCTTATTTCACTTAACATAATGGCCTCTAGTTCCAGTCATATTACTGTAAATGACAGAATTCCATTATTTTTCATGGCTGAATAATATTCCATTGCATATCCATATTACCATTTTCTTTGTCTGTTCATCCATTGATGGACACTTAGATTGATTCCACCTTGGCTATTGTGAATAGTGCTGTAATAAAAATGGGAGTGCAGATATCTTTTCGATATGGTGATTTTCTTTCTTTTGGATGTACACCCAACAGGTGGGGTTGCTGGATCATATGATAGTTCTATTTTTAGCTTCCTACTGTTCTCCCTAATGACTGTGCTAAATTATATTCTCACCAACAGCATACGAGGGTTACCCTTCCTCGACATTCTCACCAGCATCCATTCTTGGCACAGCCACTATCTTTGTCATTCAGCTCTCAGCCTCAATGTATTTCCTAACTACCCTATATGAAGTAGCTTCTGGGTCACTATCACTGTCACACCCTATGTTGCATTTATCTGATATTTCTGGGAGTTTTTTGTTTGTATAGTTGTTTTCTGTCTTGTTTGTTGCTGAATTTCCTTATATCTAGAATAGTGTTTGGCTCACAATAAATATGTATGTAATTGAATAAATGAATCTTGCTTTCTCAACTTTATTCCCTGTCCACAATACCAAACAATATTTCTGATGGAGAATAATAAGACCGAAGACCAGAGGTAGATTGACTTTGTATGGAGACAGAAAGGCTAAAAAACAGCAAGAGAAAATGACCTGACTAGAGAGGAACATCCTTGTTGAAAGACAGTAAGAGACAAGTTAGTAAAATCTTAACATCAGACTCAGAACATGGATCAAATCTGGTAAGTTATAGAAGCCTCTTCCTAAACCTGGGGAAACATAGACTATGAACTCTATGACATCAGGGATGTTTGTTTTGGTCACCGTTATGAATCCAATATGTAGAAGAGTACTGAAACACAGAAGGTGTTCAACAAATAGTTGAAGGCATAAATGAGTGAGTAAGCATGATATAATCTGTAGGATGCTTTGTTTGGAAATAGTTTGAAAGATACAACAGAGATAAGAAGACTGTAGAATAGACTTTTCAAAATCTAGACCACAGATTGTATTTAAGTGACTTATTAAAATTCAGTTTCCTGTGCCTTTCCTAAGACCTACTAAATATTCTAAGACTGGGGCCAAGAATCTGTATGTCATGAGTTTCCCAGGTCCTTATCTGCAAACTAAAGTTTGAGAATGACTGCCCTACGGGAGGAAAAATGATGGAAGTACTAAAGTGAGATCTATATTTGAGGGACTCAAGAGAACTTGCCAGAATTTTATGACGTACAGAAAAGAGTCAAAATGACTAAGTTTTCAATCTGGCAGGCAGGGAGAATAATGCCACCATTGGTAGAACATAGAAAACTTGTGCATTAGTATGAAAAGGTCTTCTCATTTTAAAAACTTATAAGGTAATATATTTTCACCTTTTGGAAAAAAATGCGAAGGCATATGTAAAGGTGAAGTGTGAGACTAAGCTAAGAAAATTATGTGCTTCCAAAACCATGGAAGGTGCTGCACTATAATAAATAGCAAAGATATTGCCACTGTATTCTAGAGCATGAGGGTGCAAAGACAAATTAGTCTCATTTCTTATTGTCAAAATCTATATTAAAGACATGTTACTCCTGTTTATTTTGTAGTGAACGCATTCCATATGCCTCAGTAAATAGTTCTTTGTGCAATAAATCCTTGAAATTGGCTTCCTCCCAGCCATGAAACAGATATGGCATTGGAGCAATGCTAGAAAGCAAGAAAGGAATGCCAGAGATCTAATTTGAGGAAAGATCTGAATGCACATGTCTCTGGTAAACATCTTAGAAAGTTGTTCAGTTTTCCGTGGTTCGGATTTTATTTATAATTCTTAGGCTTTAGAATATAGAATCCATACTTAGCAGATTTTTTTTAATGTAAAGATGGGCTGAGGCCAGTAAATGCTACTCATGAGAAGAAATCTTTAAACATGGCACTACTTTTGGCACATGTTAGCCTCTGTGCCTTTGTGTTATGGCAAACCTAACGTTTAGAATACCTAGTGAGTTGAATACCCAAAAGTAAACTATCCCTTCCCACCATGGATAGATCTTTAACATATACTTACAGAATTTTCATCATAAAACCCCAAATTCTTCTTGTCAGTTTTCAGTTATCCACTGTCATATGAGAAAAGAAGTCAAAGAAGAGGGGCCCGCTGGTAGAAGTGAGTACTAGAACATGCCTACAACTACACTCAGGAGACTGCTTGCTTCACTACAACCATTTTGGAAGCTCTGATTTTTTATTTGAGCTTACTGCAAAGTTAAAGGGACTGTATTAGAAGATTCTGTGTGAATTGTTCTTTAGACTGGGCCTTTCTGTTTTCTCCCCACTTGAACAAGAAGTCATGTTGACCCCAATTTTTTAAAAGGGCAGAAAAAAATGAAACTACTCATCGAAAACTTATGCCACAAAATTTGGGTCACGCATTAATTAAGTGGGAGGTACAATACCAATTACTTCATTGTTCCTATCAAGGAAGCTATGAGTCTATCTTGCAAAAAAAAAAAAAAAAGCAAAGTAAGGCAGCATACTTGACAGGAACAATTCCCTCATCATTACCCCCGCCCCCACAAAAAAATGTCTGATGAGATCAAAACATTAAGGAAGAGAACATATTTAAACATAAAAGAGGACCAGAATGTGCCTCATAGATGACTGTTCTAGGCCATCTTCCTTATAGGAATTGTAGGTCAGGAAACTGATACCTCATGAGGAAAACAGCTTGAACTTTCTAAAGCATGCTAATAATTAGTATTGAACAAATCCCAATCAAATATTAAAATAAGGATCTTGAAGTTCTTTATGCTTTCAGCCAAAAAGTAGTTGTGTACAACTTTGTATCTGCATAAGATAATCACGTTTCAATGCCAACTACCAGAACTATGATAAGCTTGACCCCGCAATAAGAAGGGAGTAAACTGACTTCTCTCGAAGACACTTAGATTCTCTCAGGTCTCAGAGCACTAATTAGCATACTACCAGTGCCTTCTTTTGTTTGGTCCCCTCAGTGCCCAAGCTGTTTAGGGACTGTCCAATGCAGAGGAAGAGGAAAGAAGATATCCCTACCAGGAGGATCAGAGCATTGGATATAAACATTGACTCAAATACTCCAAAAAAGAAAGAGCTTTTTTGTGTCCTTGACTTGTATGAGATGGCTAACTTTAGAAATATGAAGACCCTCTCTCTTCATTTTAATACTGTAATACTGCTATCATTTTTATTGCTTTCTCACACATGGATAAAGATCTAGTCGTGCACTAAAAGAAAAAAAAGTTTTCTTTCTGAAAAGAGATATATTTTCCTGGTTTTTCTACATGTCAGGGACAACTGAACTCAGAAGGAATAATTTAGATTTATTTACAGTCTGAATTTATACAAGACTAAATTGTGATATTTTGTTTCAATCAAGTTTGGCCTTATAATTATGCCACTTTGTCCTGAAGGTGTGTTTTTATTTTTGTAGATATATGTACGGACCCTTCGTGAGTGATAGATAATTATTAAGTTTAGACATATGTTAATCATTTAGCAAAGGGCTAATAACCAATTGCATTTGGCCAGGCACGGTGGCTTACGCCTGTAATCCCAGCACTTTGGGAGGCCAAGGCGGGCAGATCACGAGGTCAGGAGATCGAGACCATCCTGGCTAAAATGGTGAAACCCCGTCTCTACTAAAAATACAAAAAATTAGCCAGGCGAGGTGGCGGGCACCTGTAGTCCCAGCTACGCGGGAGGCTGAGTCAGGAGAATGGCATGAACCCCGGGGGGCGGAGCCTGCAGTGAGCCGAGATCGCGCCACTGCACTCCAGCCTGGGCGACAGCGAGACTCCGTCTCAAAAAAAATAAAAATAAAAAAAAAAAACCAATTGCATTTAATGAATGAATCCTTTTTTAAAAACTTCAAAATTCAACTCTCTTTAAATCTGCTGTATTATTATTTACTTTATTCATCAGGGTGATTGTGCTGTGATTACCTGGAAATAAATAGCCCCTAACTAACTGTGCTGCATATCTAGTCTTCCTTTCAACAATAGCTAATCCAATATGTTTAAAAAGCAAAAATTAAATTTCATTTTTTATAATCAACAACCACAAAATGATTTTTTTGCAGATGATTATAATGCTTTTCATAAAGTCTTAAAAAGTAGAGTACCAGAGACATAAATATGAGAAAAAGAGCCACTTTCAATAATTTAGTTTAAAAACAATTAACCCTGGGTCATTTCTCAGAGTTAATCTTCTATGTCGGGAAAATTGAGAACAATTTAGAGAAGCATAATACCTTTTACTAAATATTTCAAATCCTGCACCTTCGTCTATATTGTAAGTAGGTAAAGAGAGAATTATTTAATAACAGTTCAGGCACTCCAAAGCTGTGAGCACCCATCTTGCAAACATCAAAAACTTGTAAGTAAAGAGATGCACACTCTCTTTACCCAACTGCAAAAACCTAAATTGATGCCAGTTATGGAAACTTTCTAGCTGTCATCTCTTCTCTAGTCCTGCCATTCTCTATCTTGAGAAGAAGGCTTAGAACAAACCAGGCACAGCAAGGTAATAGTTTTCTCAGATGGAGATTTCCTCCCCATTGTTGGATCCTTTTTATTATCAAGACTCTCAGTGTATTAAAAACTAAAGACATATTAAAGCAAGGTTACAACATTTTTAGCATATTTTAAATGTTCCATCCTAACAATGAATTCTAATGACAGTGGATAACCTCAGTAGAAGATAATGTCAAGAATCTAAATTTGAGGCTCTTCACGAGTATGAATACAGACCAAATGGCTCTCCTGGTTCTCTCTATAATTAACTCTGCTACTTACTCCCAGTTTTCATTCCCATGAAGTTTTTTAACAGGTTTCTCTGTTACCAGTATTTCACACCTACCACCCATCCTCCATAATAATGTCAGAGTGACCTTTCTAAAATGTCCACTTGGTCATGTTATTTCCATGCTTAAAACTCCCTAAGTTTCCAGGGGTCTGTAGACTTAAGACAGGCTGCTTCCCATGGGGACCACAGAACCCTTTCTTGCTCCAGCCCCGGCCTGCCCCTCCATTCCCATGTCCCAGTCCATCACCTCCCTTCCACTCGGCCTCTGCACTTCGCACACTTTCCTCGGCTCACCCTTTTCCCTGAGCCTGAATTGCTCTCACTCTATCTGCCAGCAAAGAAACTCCTCCTCTTTTAAGATTCACCACAAGCCTGCTTCACCAACAGTCTCAGGAGGCTCTGGCCACCTTCTTGTTGGCCCTATTGTACCCCAGTTACCTCTTTTGTAGTTTTTATAATGACTATTACACTTAGTTTTTTATGAGTTTGACTTCCCTTACTATGCTTGAAGTTTCTTGAGGGCAGGGACTGTTTTTATCCACTTTTGTATCTATCCTCTGTGTCTGGAGCACAGGGAGTACTAGATTAATATGTTTTATAATATTTTCATCTTTGTTGTTGCTTTACTTGATTTTTCCTCACTTGTTTCTTTTCCCTTCTCACCATTCCACTTTTGAGTTTTAAAAAATCATTTTATTCTCGACTGATAAGCATTAAAATAGTATTATCAAAGACTTTTATCATGAATAAGTAGGGTTATGTTTTGAAGGGAAATTCTACATAATTTTTAAGAGCCATCAGCTTCTAAAATTCCTTGAGAATATAAGCCTCTCCATGACAATTTCTATATATCTCTTCATCTTCTTATACTTAAATCTACTTCTCTCCAAGCACAGAGAGACAAGAAAAATTTAACTTTTTATTTAATTTTATGATTTCTCTCTTTGGTTTTATTGCTTCAGTATTATTTTCCTGCTACTTGTTCATTTCAAATATGTAATGTTTCTGCTACATTGTGGATTAAATGACTTTCATGTGCTGATTTTCCAACCCCAGCACCATCCATGATATCGTTTTCTGTGGAGACATGTATTTTAAGTTGCAATCTGCCTCAAAATCCTTTTGGAATTTAGCACATTTGAAGGTTATGGATTCTCCACTGAGATTAGGAAAACTGTCATGTGCTAATTTAAATTATTCATTCAGCAAGCATTTATTGAGTAATAACATTTGTTAAAATCAACTTTAGGCTCTGAGGATGAGGCATGGAATTAATTAGGCCCCTGCCTTCAAGGTGTTTACAATCTAATGCATAAATTTTGCTAAATATTAGCATGTTTCTCTTTCTGCCTCTCTAATACTGCCCCTTGTGAAAACAAATTCTATTCATGATCTTAATCACATGGAAATAGTTATGATGAGAATAACAAATTAGGTTTAATCTTTCTGAGAATCACCTCATGGATATAAGAAATAGTTTGTTTAAACACCCATTTGAGATCTATTCTTTCTGTTTTTCTTTTTAATGAGGTTCCCTCCATCTCAAAGAGATCTATAATACTTTGTTATTTCATAATATCTACATTGATCCTTGAGCACCCTTCTGGAAGGATTTCTCAAGCAATATCCTTATTTTTTAGACCTTTTTTCCTCCAGTCTCGACAAGAGAAGATCCATCCACTATTTGAGGTCTCATTGTCTTCTATCAAGAAAAAAAAAAAAAAAACTGGGTCTGAAGATTTAAGTCTTTAACAATGTACAGTAGTAAGCATTTAATGTGTGAATTTGTCTTAAATGGTTATACTTTAATCGGATCACAATTATTCCTGGCAACTAATGGATGTATCTGTAAAATGGAATTTGTCCATTAATGATAGAAGCGTTTCTAAAGATCTTTTAACATGAGATAAATAAAGCAGTAGATCAACAGAAGACAGGTATATTTTATAATAATCACTCTGAAAGAGCTATTTCAAGTAATAATTACCCACTCAGGGATGATGGGGGAATTTCTAATGGCTATAGCATAAGAATCACTTACCAGGTGGCAAGAAAAACCTGCTATTCCCCCAAGCTTAAAATGGAGACATTCTTTAATGGGAAAATAATGCCTTAATTCACTCTCTTAAAATGTTTAAATTAAATATATAAAATGCAATGTTTCCATCTCTACAGTCTTACTCATTATTTTTCTAAGCATAATTTTTAAATCTATCCTTTATGCAGAAAAAGCTGGTAAAACAGTAGATTCATTTTTTGTTTCCATGGAAGCCTTCCTTCTATTAGACATATCTTAACTTTTCTAATAATTTTTTTAATGCCATCATTTCAACTTTTGGTGTTTTCTCCCCCCTAACTCTCCAGTTTCAATCAGTTTCTATTTTGTGGCTTCTCTGACTGTGGAGCTTTCCTCTGTGAAATGGTCATTCCACTCAGAAAAAAACTAGATTTTTTGGTGCCAGTCCAAAAGGAACAAATAGGTCAGTTCCTACTTACTGTTTGTAGGTGAATAAAGGAAAGAGAAATGTCAGTTTGTTCATATATTGATGTATTCATTCAGCTAGTATTTACTGAGCATGTATTCTAGACAGATAGCTCAGGGACCTGAAGTAAAGCTGGGGAATGTTGACACACACACAAAAATTACTGTACATTGCAGAATGAAACACTGAAACTTTCTATCTGGTGTTCTAGGAGGATAGAGAAATGTTACTAAATCCTCATAACATTGTTGCAATTTCAATTAAATAGGGTTAGCCCACTGAGTAAATTCTACTCTTCCTAAGTGCTCATGGCTTCTCTTACCAGGGAACTTCTTAATTATGTGGGTTCATCAAAAGATAGAGCAGACTTCAGAAACTCCTGTCGAAAGCTTTTAGAAGCTCCTCATATCCTTTTTTAGAGCATCTGTAAATCCCTAGCTACTTTCTCACTGTTATTCTATCAATATTTTTATTGGAAAAATGCATAGATCCTCAGCAATCATAAATTAAATGTTAATAATTTTTACATTTTCGGGACACTTCGGTTATAAGAAACACACTAAATTTCAAGCATGTTCATATGCTTAAGACATCCGTCGAATGAACCTAGGTCCACTGAATCTTATGCAACTCACCCAGACTTACTTGAAACCAGTTTTCTCAGTATGGATGCCATGGAACCCGAATATATTAATCGTAAGAAGAGTTAACCATCCACATTATGGGTCAATCAGAAATGTGAACTCAGAATCTTTCCCTGTTTGTTATACTCTCTCTTTTTGCCCTACATCTAGCCTTTCAGTTCCTGGTTGGGAAGACCCCCTAACTTGCATCTCAGTGATGTAGCTCCTCCGTGTCTGTCCAGCAATAAACTCAGCTTTGGTATTTTTTAGGTCTAATGATCTTTGTATATTGATTCTGATTTGCTAAAGACCCCAACATGTATTTTGTATTTAAAATTATATATTTACTATGTTTCAGATACTGTTCCTAGAACTTTACAAATATGAACCTATATTAGTGCTGATTTGTAATTTTCCTGAAGCAAGAGTTAGAATCACAGATACTTTCAAGAAGCATCATTTAACCAGCCAATGAAACTAGCTGACTGTCCAGTATTCATATCTTATCATCTAGCACTTTCATTACTATTCATCTTTGTTTTTTACTTGTTTCTCATAGTAACTGTCATGATGATTTATGGGCAAAAATTGGCTCAAAGAAGAAAGCCAACTGCTAGAGCTCTTGATAGAAATAAAGAGGAAGGAAAGTAATTCAGAGAAATAATCTGTTTTAGCCTGAAAATAGAAATTTTCAATAGATTAAATAGTAGCATGTTGAATTGGTTGGCAGATCAGATGTGTAACATGAAAGAACTCACAGAACTTTCTAGGCAAAGCAAAAGAAAACCATTTCAGGGAGAAATTCTCCTGTCCCTAACAATGCAATAAATGCATACTATGGAAAAGAAAAGTCAATGGACGTTGAATTTGTTTTTTGTGTGTTGGGAGGATATGTATAAGAAAGAACTATCAAGGGAGAGAAAGCTGGAAGTTAGAATAAAGTCAGAACACTTTCATACCTATAAAATTCGGAATTCACAAAGATCTCCAAATCTTTGTAAATTTCAGAGTTCTACCACTGTTTAAAAAGCTTGAATATTAAATAATTTTTGTTACCCAACGTGAATGTTTTTTGTGATTTTTCACTGTGGTAAAATATAATAAAATGTGTAACTTTAGTCTTTTGTTGTTGTTGTTGTTGTTGTTGTTCAGATGGAGTCTTGCTCTGTCGCCCAGGCTGGAGTGCAGTGGCGTGATCTTAGTTCACTGCAACCTCTGCCTCCCAGGTTCAAACGATTCTCCTACCTCAGCCTCCCGAGTGGCTGGGATTACAGGCGCCCGCCACTATGCCTGGCTAATATTTTTGTATTTTTAGTAGAGACGGGGTCTCACCGTGTTGGCCAGGCTGGTCTCGAACTCCTGACCTCGTGATCCACCCACCTCGGCCTCCAAAAGTGCTGGGATTACAGGCGTGAGCCACCGCACCCGACCAACTTTAGTCATTTTTAAGTGTATAATTCACTGGCATTAAGTGCACTCATGTTGTTGTGCAGCCATCACAGCTATCCATTTCCAGAACTTTTTCATCAGCCCAAACTGAAACTCTGTACCCACTAAACAATAACTCAAAGTCCTCGCCTCCCCTCAGCTCCTGATAACCACTATTCCACACGCTGTCTCTTACGAATTTGGCAACTCTACATACCTCATATAAATGGAATCATACAATATTCCTCATTTTGTGTGGCGTATATTTTATTTAGCATAATGTCTTTAAGGTTATTATTGCATGAATTATAATTTTATTCCTTTTTAAGGCTCAATGATACTCCATTGCGTGTATATACTACATTTTGATTATCCATTCATCTGCCAATGAACATTTGGGTTATTTCTATTTTTTGGCTATTGTGAATAATCTTACTATTGATGTACAAATACCTGTTCATTTGAGTCCAGTCTACTGACCAGAAAAAAATAAATAAATATCTGAACTCATGGCGGCGGCAGCGGCAGCTGTTTGGGCGCGGTGCGGAGGTGACCGAGCTACGAGCCTGGCGGCGGGTGTGCGCTGAGCCCCCGCCCGGCCCGGCCCCCGGGTGACTCCCGGGCTCCACACCCCTGACGCTGAGCGGGTGCGAACGATGGTGAAGTACTTCCTGGGCCAGAGCGTGCTCTGGAGTTCCTGGGACCAAGTGTTCGCTGCCTTCTGGCAGCGGTACCCGAATCCCTGTGGCAAACATATCTTGACGGAAGACATAGTACACCGGGAGGTGACCCCTGACCAGAAGCTGCTGTCCCGGCGACTCCTCACCAAGACCGACGGGATGCCCCGCTGGGCCGAGCGACTGTTTCCTGCCAATGTTGCTCACTCGGTGTACATACATAGTGGAGGACTCTGTTGTGGACCCACAGAATCAGACCATGACCACCTTCACCTGGAACATCAACTACGCCCAGCCGATGGTGGTGGAGGAACGATGTGTTGACTGTGTGAACTCTGACAACAGTGGCTGGACCGAAATCCGCCGGGAAGCGTGGGTCTCCTCTAGCTTACGTGGTGTCTCCAGAGCTGTCCGGGAATTTGGTCTTGCCCAGTTCAAAAGCAACGTGACCAAGACTTTGAAGGGTTTTGAATATACCTTGGCGAAGCTGCAAGGCGAGGCCGCTTCCAAAACACTTGTTAAGACAGCCAGGGAAGCCAAGGAGAAGGCAAAGGAGACGGCCCTGGCAGCTAAGGCCAAGGACCTAGCCAGCAAGGCGGCCACCAAGAAGCAGCAGCAGTAGCAGCAATTTGTGTAGCCAACCCATCACCACCACAGCTCCCCAGACAGCTGGCTTAGCCCCTCTGCCCTCCCTCCATTGTACTTTATCATTAAAAATCAACTTCCAGCCCTACCTACTGTCTGGGTGGTGGGTTGTGGGGAATCCAGTTTGACATCTGCAGTACACCAGGCACGTGATAAACGTCTGAGCCAGGTCTGCTTATTCTCCCATTAGGCAGCTACGGACGGAGGAACAGAGGTGCGGTGGCTTGCCCGGGGCTCCAGGTAGCCTGCAGGTGACCTGGCAGTAAGTGCTAGACTGTAAGCCCCACAAGGGCAGGACTCTTGGTTTTGTTCTGTGATGTGTCTCAATATCTAGCACATAATAGGTACTCAATAAATACTTGTTGAATTCAAAAAAAAATTAAATCTGTTGAAGTCTCTACTTTCAGTTATTTTTGTTTATATACTCAGCAGTAGGACTGCTAGATCATATGATAATTCTGTTTAATTTTTTATGGAACCACCATACTTCAACATGAATATTTTTATAGGATTAATGCAGCTTGCCGGCCAGGCGCGGTGGCTCAAGCCTGTAATCCCAGCACTTTGGGAGGCCGAGGCGGGCGGATCACGAGGTCAGGAGATCGAGACCATCCTGGCTAACACGGTGAAACCCCGTCTCTACTAAAAATACAAAAAATTAGCCGGGCGTGTTGGCGGGCGCCTGTAGTCCCAGCTACTCGGGAGGCTGAGGCAGGAGAATGGCGTGAACCCGGGAGGCGGAGCTTGCAGTGAGCCGAGATCGCGCCACTGCACTCCAGCCTGGGCGACAGAGCAAGACTCCGTCTCAAAAAAAAAAAAAAAAAAAAAAAAAAAAAAAGGATTAATGCAGCAAAGCTTAAATGCAAGTAATCATTATCCTCACTGCTGGTTTTAGTAAAATAATTAAAACAAAATTCACACACACTGTTTAATAACTTATTCGCAGCCAGGCATGGTGGCTCACACCTATAAAGTCCTAGCACTTCGAGAGGCTGAGGCGGGTGGATTGCCTGAGCTCAGGAGTTGAAGACCACCCTAAGCAACATGGTGAAACCCCATCTCTACTAAAATACCAAAAAAAAAAAAAAATTAGCCGGGCGTGGCAGCTTACACCTGCAATACCAGCTACTTGGGAGGCTGAGACAGGAGAATCACTTGAACCCGGGAGGCAGAGGTTGCAATGAGCCGAGATCACGCCATTGCACTCCAGCCTAGGTGACAGAGCAAGAGACTCCATCTCGAAAACTAAATAAATAAACAATAAATTTAAAAAATAACTTATTTGGTGGAGTAAATATCTTGCAAAAGTTCCGTTGTTTCCAGTCCAGGATATCTATAGCCATATGTGCTCTTCTCTTTCTCTCTGGAAACTGTCCATTGATTTTTCTTGGTGATTTATGCCCTCTGACTCTTAATTATTACCTGTATTTTGATGGCAAAAATCCAAAAGCAGAAGAATTATCTACTGTGAAATTTGTTCATCAGAATTTAGGTTTGCATTTTCCTTTGCCTGTACATTTTGCTTATTTCCTCATACAAGTCAGAAATAAATGACAGTTATGATCATGGTCTGTTAACTTTTGATTTTGGTAGTTTATTTTGCAGTATTTTTCCATCTATATTTGTAAGGAAACAACTTACTTAAATGGTTGGAGGTCTTTTTTCCTCCTTTGATTATAGCACTGTCAATTGTTTTCATTTGGTTTTATGAGTCTTTTAATGTAAAAATACAAACATTGTCCATTATAAAGATTTTTCAAAATCCTTCCAGATCAAAAGCCTAGCCCAAGTATTCAATATCCATTACAGTTATGCATTTGTGAGAAATAACTTTTGACCTCAAAGTTTTTATAGGAATCAAATGCCAGACAAGCTGTTTTGTATGTCTTGTTAATAGCAAAACTGTGGTTTGCTTTATAATCATGTCAGTGGGATTTATAATAATATCAGAGAGATGAGGTGACAGAGGATTAAAATAAAATTCAGTGAAACTTTTTCCCTAACATTTTATTTATGCATAAAACTGAAACCCAGTAATGACCCATATTTCTGTATTTACCTAATTCTGAAAATATAGCATTGCATGTTGTGAAAGTATAATCAAATTAGGAAGAATATTCTTATCTGGGGCCATGACGGTATATTGCTCCAAATTTGAAATCTGCATAAGTTTCTCAGCTGCATAGCCTTAAATCAACTCAGATCTTTAATTGTGTAAGTTCATTTATTCTGAACCAAATGTAATTTCCCTTTTAGGGAGGAATTGCCTTTAAAAGCTTCATTAATAAAATCCTAATGAGGTATCTTGGATGTTGTAGAATACTGGTGTCATTTTTATGAGTTTAGAACAAAAGGATACAAAATATACAGATAAGATTACCTATCAAATACATGAAGGCAAAATGTTCCTGACAAAGTCAGAACATTCTAAAATAGTTGAAAACGTTTCCAGTGCCTTCAAAAAACACCAAAGCAATTATTGCTGATACCTTATGAATCAAAGGTCTTGTTTATTCATTGTGACCTGAGTTCAGCCGGCACACTTTTGGAAAAAGAAATTGGCACTCCTTGTTGGACTGAGAACCTAGATGACCTTATGCCTCTAATGTAGAGGATATAAATGGTCTATTTGTGCAACTATGCAAATATGCAAATACAATGAATGCCAATTTATAAAATGAAAGGGCTAGTTGAATCAATGTAAATATAAAAACAGTAACAGGGACTCAAGGTCTGTAATAAATTAAGGCTGAGACTAAAATAGAAATCAGATTGTGGATAAATAATCATTGTAATAATAGCAGAACTTGAGCCCAACAACAGTAAAATTTTACATAAGGCTTTTAGTTGGCATCAAATGGAGGATCAGTGATAATGGGAAGCATAAGAAGCGTATACAAATTTTAGAGGCTGTTAAAATTGTCAAAGGTCAAAATAGTTTTTTAAATGTGACAAATCCATTCTCTAGCTAGGCTCACACATCGTCTTGTGCCCATTGGACAATTTCAAATTAGCATTTTACTATGCTCTGACATCTGAAATACGAATAGACAAAAATCAGAATAATTGATCTGCAAAGAATCTCAGGAAATTATACCTGGTCTGCCCCCAATACAGGAGGACACCTAAGCCATTTAAGATAAAACATGAATTCTCTAATTTGTAAATCTTCAGGAAAATTGCTGCTGCTTTTCTTTCTGCTGGCACATTTATCTGTCTGGCTTTGTGACCTCTGAGTTCAGAACATAAAGTACAACCTTGTTTAAATTAAATCTTCCTCTTTTCTTTATTTGGTCCTCGAAACTGCTGAGTTGATTTTAATATTAAAACAAACAAACAAAAACCTTACACCTAGCTTGTAACTCTGCATGACAAATTCCAGCTCAGGTGTTTTACGATCCAGTGAGAAGTTCTTGAAAAATGAGAAGAAAGAGAGGTTTAACTGTAACATGGATACATTTTGGACTGGATGCCAGCCACTTGAATAAGGTATGTGCGTTTAAGCCTAAAAACTGGCTGTATTTTCCTTTTCTTATTTGAACAGGCAAAACCTTTTATTTTCATAATCAAGGCCAAATGTATTTCATACTTTGGACTTAAACCAAAACTCAAAAGGAGGATGAAAGAGCATTACCCATGCAAGCAACAGATTTGAGGCCAGTTTTAATTGAAAAGAAAAATCCCACCATCTAGTCATTTTTTGAGCATGAGTTGCATTCATCACACAAATTCTTCATTATTCATACATGGCAGTATGTATTTAATGATTAAATCTCTAAGGATTTATTTGGTAGAATAATCTAAATTTCTTTTTTTAAAGGGCAAATGAAATGTGGTTTTTAATTCTTTAAAGAGCAAGTTACAAAGCATGTAAAAATAAAACACAGGCTCTTAGTTTTTAAAACTATATCTACAATTTGCCTACCCATTGGTTTGTTCATCTGGATATCAGTAACATACAGACTTGATCTACTAATGGCTAATTATGCAGTTGTTTATCAGCTCGTTTGAAACATTTTGAGATTCAGTCTAGCTCAGCAAATTACTGTGCTTAAGGCAGTTCTACATTCTAGAAAATTATAATATCCCCAGAAGGCAAAGAATTAATAATAAAAATCCTCTTTTGTAAAAGATTATCATTGCAGAGCAAATGGAGCAGATCTTCCCTATCCTACTGCATTTAATATTCTCATTTTTCCCCTGAAACTTTGATGGAGAGGCAATGAGACTATCTCTGTTTTATTAACTTATTAAGAGGCACATTTATAGAACTCGTGCACTGTATTCATTCCTAAAGCTGCACTGCTGCTAAGAGCCAATAATCACAGCAGAGCAGGATGATTCCGTTTGTTGTCCCAGAATCTTTCTGATACTGAGTACGGCCCAAATTTTCACCCAATTCAGAAAGTCGGTTTTTTCACTTCTCTCAGCCTCAATTTATTCATCTGTAAAATAGGTGTAATAACAAAAGGCGGCCTCTGGATGTTGTGAGAATGAGATAATGCAGTCAATATACCTAATACAGTGCCTGTAGATATTAAATACTGTTAGTTTTTGTCATTATTATGGTTATCATCATCATTACCTCTTGTGGTTCAGGAATCAAATAAAGATGCATGCATTGAAGTAGCTATTTGCCTATGTAGTTATGTAACTTCTCAATATAAATGTTTTCATGTCAGCTGAAAGTTTAAAATGAACTTACTGTAAGCTCCAGCACTATTTAGCCCAAAACGGCCTTTGCAAGCTAATATCAAATCAGCCAGAATAGGTGGGCTACTAGTATGCAACTGGGATAAATTGCCTAGACCCTAGTTTGGAATTATCCAGCCTCATAGCAGCTGGGCTTGATAACGTGGTATTTTAAAGGCACTTGGTGCCTCTTCTATTGAACTGTGTTAAAGAGTTTTGAACTTTTTCTTCGTGACTCAGATTTTATAGTAGATTTTACCACCTTCATTAGCACTACACTGGATCATTGCATCATATTTTAAGAAGAAAAAAAGTCTTTAAAAACTACCCAGATGCCTTACCTAGAACATATGAGACTATTTGCTTTATGGCATTATCTGCATAGAGTATATGTATCATTTCATTTATTTGTCAACCAGGACACTTTTTCACTTCCTAGTAAGATTTGGTGTGCTACCATTAGCTTATAAATATGGCTTGGTGTGATGGCTCACGCCTGTAATCCCAGCACTTTGGGAGGCTGAGGCGGGTGGATCATTTGAAGTCAGGAGTTCGAGACCAGCCTGGCCAAAATGGTGAAACCCCATCTCTACTAAAAATACAAAAATTATCTGGAAGTGGTCCCTTGAACCCAGGAGTGCAGTGAGCCGAGATCGCGACACCTGGGCAGCAGAGCGAGACTGTGTCTCAAATAAATAAATACATAAATATGGCTGAAGCCCTGTGTTTTTATTTTAAACATTCTGCATCTTCTGTATATTCAAGGAGTGCAGTTAGTAAGTGCTACTTAGAAGCCAGCCCTAACGCTAAACTTTGGGGCTAATGGTGGCCCAACTTCCCCTTGCAATTCATGGCTTCTAAATATCTCTGCCTCTCTTGATTCAGTAAAACAACTAATATTGCAAGGCATTTCAATTTGGTGAGCAACAAAAGGCTATGACGCTTTCTTTGCCCCCAAAATGTGAAAAGCAAACTAATCAGTAGGGACTAACTATATCAGTTAGTTTTTCTTTATTGCACTTCATATCCACTGCCTGACTTTTTCCTATTTCAAAATGTGCAATCAATTTTTCCTGAATTTGAAAACTCCTAAAAATAGGCTCTTCTTTATTGTTCTCCAAATTTTCCTAGGGCAAATAAAATCCATTACAGGCGGTTACATATGTAGAAGAGTAAAATGGGATCAGACAAATTAAAATTTCATGTAAGGCTCAGAAGCTAACAGCTGTACAAGTTGAGACCCGCTGGAAAGCAGTGACTCTGAAATAAATTCTTACTCTGTAGATAAATAGGACTTCAGCATGCTAGAGGAGAAAGTTTTGAGCTCCTTCCAACACTAGAAACTGTTCAAATGGGTTATTTTTACTCTACTTATTATAGAGGTGGTTTAGAAAAAGCTAACCTGCAAGGGGCAAAGTGTCTTTCACCAAAGGTTTCCAGAATCTCAATCAAACCCATTACCATCGGCCGTGAAAGCACCACCTTTTCATCACTACCATCACAGCTGTGGTCGTGCTGTTGTTATTGTTGAATCTCTCTGTTCAGCTTTTTATAATTATCATAATTCACCCTAATGTTATGTGATTAGCAGCCTCTGTTGTGGTGAGAATTAAACACCACTCACATAGCGTCTGTGACCTTTCACCCCTTGTGGAGTCGGCCAGGGCTGCACTGGCTGGGAGACAAAGTGCAGAAACCCACAGAGCGCCACCTGCACTCTCTCAGGCTGGGGGATAAATGGAAAATTTTACCTTCCAACTGTATGTGTTGCTCTCCAGGCAGCCATATTATGAAAGTTCAATTCCTCCACCTCCCCATAAAAACTAATTTATTCTCATCCTAGGAAGATTTTTAAAGGATTTTGTAAAGTATCGCTTTAGAGCATTGATACAGAAGGCAAAGTGACTCTGTTAATAGAAAGATAAGAGTTCTTTAATTTTATTTGCAACATCATTAGCTTAATTATATGTTGGACATTCAAAGAAGAGATCTGGGGAATTCGATGCCTCTTTGTTTTAGACTGAAGTCAGTACACATGTGACGAGACCGCTGAATGAGAAGTTGGCAAGAATGTACAAATAACCAACCATCCTCTTTATCTAATGAAATACGTTTTCTTCCATGCTAGTGTCCTAAGTTTTGCAGAACATTGTTAATCATAAACACTATCGGAATCTGTTATTTAATTTCACAGACCTTTCAGATCATAGCAGCAATTGGTCAGAATTAGAAAATAATTTTCATGCAACTAATATAAGATGAAAAGTAGTAAAGAGGGGATTTAAAAAACATATGATAAAATAGGCATTTATAGAATGTTGCTATGTACCACTTCTATACTTTGGACAAGATTGACAATATGTAGAATGATGAGTTAAATTTTCTTTAGCACAGTACAAAATCTCTGCATTTTTTCTAATTACCACTTCCTACAAGTCAGCACAAAGAGGAATAGACTCACTTCATTCAGCTCAATTTCCACAGCTTGACAGGCATTGATATCAAAATTAATTCTAAGATGAAACTTCATAAAAGAAAATCCTATTTGACAGAACTATTGGGCTTGAATCACAGTTGCATTTGCATTGTGAAGTCTCTTTTTTATTGTATAGGAAATAATGCCTAAGGAGAGATCGAATATCCAGGGAGAGTTCATTTGAGGCATCCTGATAGTATCTGCCATATGCAAGTAAAGCAGAAGACATTTTTATGACATCTTCAGAACTTGAAGATTGAATTACAGTTTTAGTAATCATCAGTTCCCCTTCTCCACTGTCACTTTTTGGTAATATATTGCATAGAAAAGACTTATGGTACCGGTTTTATAAGCTTGCAATAAAAATATAACAGCTATTGTATTAAATTATTTAAGTTGTAAACCATTGTGAAAAAGGAGAAAAAGTTTTATCGACATGGAGGCTGAAAAACTGATTATGATGGAGAGCAAAATGTATTGTACTGATTACTCCCAAGTTTTTCCCTGGTTTAGCATATTGTAAATCTTCAGGGTATCTTTCAAATCAAGGTCTGGGTATGAGAAGTTCTTTTATTTATTGATAATTTAGAACTGGCCACTGGCAAGAAAAAAATGGTACCTGTGTATTTCCAAGTTATCAATTTATTTTAGCAGAGTTATAAATGCAAATAAACTAAGAAAAAAAGAGGTAATGTAGACTCAAGTAAATGTTTCTTTTTGATGAAAGGAAACCTAGTAAATATGAAATAACTACATTTCCCCCAGGGAAATTTAGACTCTAGAGATCGTCTAATGTTTTTAGAAATATTTTTTTCTTACCTTATATTGGTTTTATGGGCACTTATTACCTCTACTATTTAGCAGACTACCATTCTGCTACTGTGTGCAAAGATTCTAGGCTAAGATGTTTTCTCCTCTCCAGGCGTCCTCCATATTCACTCCATTGGAAAGTCTACCCTTCCAATGTCAGATTTCTTCCAGAACTTTCTGTTAATCAGTGCCTCCTTTCCCTTGTGTTTCTAGCCCACACTGGGAATCTAGGTGCATTCTCTGGCTTGCTCAGAATGGCAGCATCCCATATTTATGCACTCACACTCTTCCTCAGTGCCCCCAGGATTGCTGGACACTGAAACATGGTTCATATCAGGCTCCACCCACCTCCCCCCTACACACACACACACCTTGGCCACCCAGAAGAAAAAAGGAATTTCCTTGACTAAATAATCAGATTTTATTTCTCTAAAGGGAATTAGAACAGGGAAGACACATATTTCTACCTGGTAAATCGAATCGCCCAGGGGATGCACAATAACTGGGGGTTAGTCCATTCTTTAGCATGATCCAAGACAATAAATCAGGCACTCTTACTTGATGCCGTAAATGATTTCTCCCTCTCACTGAGACTCAACAGCAGCAAGCTGGACATATTCTCACTTTGATGGCAGTGATATTACTAATAATGTAACTTATAGGTGTCAAGAACTGTATGTTATTTAATCCTTGCAACATCCAAATAAAATAAGCATTATTCTGATTTTACAGATGAAGAGATTTAATTCTTGTTCAAAATCACATAACTAAAAAGTATTAAAAATCAGAATTCAAATTAAGCACAGGGCACTTGAGGGCTTACCAACTCTACTACACGGATAATGTAATGATTCCATCTCTAAATCACCATCACCAAAAGGAAGGAATAGGATAAGAAAGAAGTATGGTGGCTGGGCACAATGGCTCATGCCTGTAATCCCAGCACTTTGGGAGGCCAAGGTGGGTGGATCACAAGGTCAGGAGATCGAGACCATCCTGGCTAACACAGTGAAACCCCGTTTCTACTAAAAACACAAAAACAAAAAAAAAATAGCCAGGCGTGGTGGTGGGCGCCTGTAGTCCCAGCTACTAGGGAGGCTGAGACAAGAGAATGGCATGAACCCAGGAGGCGGAGCTTGCAGTGAGCCGAGATCGCGCCACTACGCTCCAGCCTGGGTGACAGAGCGAGACTCCGTCTCCAAAAAAAAAAAAAGAAGTATGGAACATGTCATGTTCCTCTCTGGGTTTTCCCATGCATTCATTTGTCACACATTTCTTGAGTGCAGGTAATATATCAGATTCTATCCTTGTTCTGTAAAGATAAATAATCTGTAGTCACTGCCTTTATTATTCATTGGGAAGGAAAACTGGTGAATGATTGAAGTTCACTATGATGATGTAATTGGAATGTATACAAGGTGCTATGAGGACACTGGAAAAATTTAAATTCCAAAGAATTCAGTGTTTTTACTTAATGATGGCCTTCTCTAGGGCAACAGTAAATCCCCTAAGGGTGACTCCAGCAGCTCTTTGCCCTCAACTAAGACCTTCTATGAATGTAACTGTCTGCCTCCCCCTCCCTGTACTGAGAAGGAAGCCACTTAGCTAGGTCAACTCCACTCATTTACCTGAAACCAAAGGAGCTTTCTCCTTCTTCCCACACCTCTAGCTTTATGGCCAGGAGCACTCAAGTCAGTTTCGAGCAATTTGGGTCAACAATTTGGAGTTGGAAGATAATTATCTTGGGCTACTTCCCTGACATCTGGAATCCAGGAAGGCAAATTTCTTGGTTTAATTAGATCCCCCACACCTTCCTTTCTGATCCCACAGCAAAGGTACTTGAAATTAAGTAGTCACAGATGTATGGATAACTAGTAACAAAGCCACCAATTCCTGTGGGCATGACCTCTATCACTGAGACATTCTGCCAAGCTGGCTTCATTGTATGGACATGGCCCAGTAGTAGATAACTATACTGTCTTCTACGCAACATCCAAAGATCACCATGACCCCCTCTGAGAATAGATCAGAAAACACTACATGCTTTTCATTCTTTTTTTTTTTTTTTTTTTTGAGATAGAGTCTCACTCTGTCACCCAGGCTGGATTGTAGTGGCGTGATCTCAACTCACTGCAGCCTCTGCCTCCCCGGTTCAAGTGATTATCCTGCCTCAGCCTCCAGGGTAGCTGGGATTGCAGGTGCCCCCCCACCATACCTGGCTAATTTTTGTAGATTTTTAGTAGAGTCAGGGTGTCTCCATGTTGGCCAGGCTGATCTTGAACTCCTGACCTCAACTGATCTGCCCACCGTGGCCTCCCAAAGTTCTGGGATTACAGGCATAAGCCACTGTGCCCGGCCCCCATTCCCTTTTTTTTTTTTTTTTTTTTTTTGAGACGGAGTCACTCTGTCACCTAGGCTCAGTGTAATGTCACGATCTCGGCTCACTGCAACCTCCGCCTCCCGGGTTCAAGCAATTCTTCTGCCTCAGCCTCCCGAGTAGCTGGGACTACAGGCACCTGCCACCATGTCCAGCTAATTTTTGAATTTTTAGTAGAGACGGCATTTCACCATGTTAGCCAGGATGGTCTCAATCTCTTGACCTCATGATCTGCCTGCCTCGGCCTTTCATGCTTTATATGAATAAGAATCGTGAACTTGCATTCACAGTGTAACAGTCACTATAGGCACCAGTCACTATGTTGAGCTTCCTAGATGTATAGTTTCACAGAAGAACCATATGTTTAAAATACCTTAGTAAAGAAAACGTAGCAAAACTTTTTTTTTTTTTTTTTTGAGTCGGAGTTTTGCCCTTGTTGCCCAGTCTGGAATGCAACGGCGTGATCTCGGCTCACCACAACCTCCGCCTCCCAGGTTCAAGTGATTCTCCTGCCTCAGCCTCCCAAGTAGCTGGGATTACAGGCATGCGCCACCACGCCCAGCTAATTTTGTATTTTTAGTAGAGACGAGGCTTCTCCATGTTGGTCAGGCTGGTCACAAACTCCCAACCTCAGGTGATCCGCCCACCTCGGCCTCCCAAAGTGCTGGGATTACAGGCATGAGCCACCGCGCCCAGCCAAGGTAGCAAAACTTAATACATGATCCAACATGGCTTGAACCTCTTTTCTTTAATTCAGGGCAACCGGGTTTTTTTTCTTTCCTAACTAGGAGAATGGCTAATATCTTTATAGTAAAAGGCTATTCATTTTTCTACAAAGACAGGAAAGAAACAGGTTATTTGGTCCCTGACAACAAAATCTACGGGACTAGAACTAGAAAACTCTTGAAGACCAGGTTGCCTGACTCACCTTGAATTAACAAGGCTATTAAGGGCTTTTACAGGTTGAGGGCTGAAGGGAAGAGAATCTTCAGATGGTTTCTTTGACCTAGGGTGATGAAATATGTGGCCACAGAGCAGGGCATATGTACTACTCTGATCTACCCCATAGATCTACCCAATAGATCATTATGGATGCCCAGGTGGGGTTAAAAGCCTCCTAAAGACTGTGAGCAAGTGAAGGACAATCATCTAACCCAGGAACTGCCAGGGACAGTATTTTCTTTAGGGAAGCCTGGCGAAGACCTGGGCCTGAAGTTTTTATGTAGTGATAAAAGATTAGAACCTTATAACCTACACTTTAGGGAAGACCTGAAAGGCAAACAAAGAAAGGAGTTGCACACACATACATTGTCTAGAAAATAAATATTTCTACAGTTTATTCTAGAAAAGAAAGAATATACAATAGCTTGGCCTATCAGAGATCAGCTGGTTTCAACTACAGGAAAAATGTCATACAGAGATAAATATCTTATAACTAGATACAGCAGGCCTTGAAGATAGCAACTGCTATTGCTTACCATAGGAGATTATAAATACGGACATATCTATGAATAATAACTAAGATTGCTGACAATGCAATCATTTTTCACCTTACATATACCCTCAGACAGTAGGTGCTAATGTCTTTTAATATAAGGGACAATGAATCTATGCAGGAGACTTAGTTGAAAGTGCTGGTTGGTTTCACACCAGCTGTTAAATAGGCCTTTCAAAACTCCTTTATGCATTGGAAATAGTGACCTGGGGGTGAGAGGCTCCTAGCCTAGAAACTGATCCCTTGAGCCATGCAGATCTCAATCCCTGACGATTTTGATTAGTCCATGCTGACAAACCAGATTTGGATCAATAGAAATTATCTGTAACAAGAAACTAATTGTGTATTTAGTAAATTCAGTGAAATTTTTGGTGGCTTTAAATTTATATGGAAAAGACCCTATTGACTTTTGAAATCAAAATTCATACCACTTTAGGGTAATATTGCCTTGGGTTATAATAAATTATGGTCGTCCGCCTTCTCTCTTGGGTAATATATGGTCTGAAGGCATCTAATCTGTTTCCTCTTAAACTATGAATATTCTTCAATTATTATTTAGAGAAACTTTAAATCTCTATTTACATAATGTAGAATCTATTTACATAATGTAGAAAAGCACAGAACATGTACCTCTTATACTATTTTCATACACCATTCCTGTTTAAATGAAGCAGCAAATACAGCCAATTTCAAACCATGTTACAATCTCAGCTCAAATTATGCAGTGGCTTAAAATAGTAAAAAGATGTCCCTAAAGTTGCATCCTCTTCAGGGTATCAGAGACCTCAAGTGTTAGAGAGCTGCTGAGAGGAGAAGTGGATGAACCAATGAACCAGTGTTGAATTTATATTGTACTTTTCACACAGGAAGATTCTCTAGGCCTTCAGTACACCTACACGTGAATCCATGTGTGACGTCTAACTCTTTTCACTTAATTTCCTTATGGACCATTTTTCTGGAAAGTAAGATGGAAAATTTCAGCCAGCCACAAATGAACTGAGACTCGCCAGTCTCATTTCACATTGAGCAGGTGTCCCAGACAGGGTTTGAAAACAAGCTACAAAGATTTTTTTAAAAAAAAGAAAAAGAAAGAAAGAAAATACTATTAGAACTAAACAGATGGCCCTGCATAGGAGCTTATGTAGTCAGCTTCAACTGGGCTTGTCTTAGTATCTAGGAGTAAGCCCTGCCTCATAATTCTTTGCAATTTAGTATTATTAAAATCCTCTTTTTTGCAGAAACTGCTAACATATCTAATAGAAGGACCTCACTAATCATTTCATTCTCAAGGAGGGAAAAAGTCTAAAGGCCAGGGCTTGAGGTCACAGGTCTATGAGGGAATGCTACAAGGCCTGTATTTTATCAAATACAGGAACTATAAGAAGCCTTCACCTCTGAACCAAGTTGCTCTTTTTCTGGCTCCAGACAGAACTGTTCAAGCCATTCTCTGCCTTAAATGGGTAAAAACCCCTTTCAATATTCACTAGAATCCTCTAGCATGCCTGCATTACTTATGTTAAAGATTTTAAGCAGACTATTAGTGTTTGTTCTGAATAGTTGTACCACTGTGCCAAGCACATGTAGGGCAATAGGTGAAAGGGTAAAGAGCCCTTGTTTGATAGAATTTACATGCTGTGTGAGTCTAAATTGTTTAGCAGCCTGATAGAAGCTTTATAAAGCCTAAATATCCGTAAACTTAACAGATATGCAGGAGAACTAAAAAACTGCTTGTTTTATTTCTTCAAAGGTCACGCTTTTTTCCCATGACATAACAGTAAATAGCATGACAAAATGCCTTCAATATATAATAAGTTATGGAAAATAACCATTGAATTCTCAGGATAGTTTAGGATATAAATACTTTGAGATTAATGTTGTAGATGCTCTTCAAATATGAGCAAGAAATATTGCCAAACTCATAATTGTTCAAATAAATCATGAATGTGATATAAATTAAAAATTAGAATGGTATTAGCCACACACAGAAAAAAAAATGGTTCTAGAATAGTCCACTTTACTCATAAAATATATTGGGTTGAAATTGTACAAATCTGAAAACCACTGAGAGCAGACCTAGATGTAACTGAAAGTCTGCTTAATGTTGTTCTCTGATCGTCCCCATATTATAAGTTCCCTGGCTCAGTGGAACCATCTTATAGATTAAAGTAATTCCTGAGCCCACTAGTGCGTTTACTAACTATCCTAATGTCACTTAAAAGAAACAACAAAAGAGCGGCAGCCTTTTCCCGAGTGTGCTGCCTTCGCCACTTGGGCCGCCCGGGGGGAAAACATGGCGTCTGCCCTGGAACAGTTCGTGAACAGTGTCCCACGGCTCTCGGCTCAAGGGCAAATGACACAGCTTTGTGAACTGATTAACAAAAGTGGGGAACTCCTTGCGAAGAACTTATCCCATCTGGACACTGTGCTCGGGGCTCTGGATGTACAGGAACACTCCTTGGGCGTCCTTGCTGTTTTGTTTGTGAAGTTTTCTATGCCCAGTGTTCCTGACTTGGAAACGCTATTCTCACAGGTTCGGCTCTTCATCAGTACTTGTAATGGGGAGCACATTCGATATGCAACAGACACTTTTGCTGGGCTTATGCCATCAGCTAACAAATGCACTTGTGGAAAGAAAACAGCCCCTGCGAGGAATTGTCATCCTTAAGCAAGCCATAGACAAGATGCAGCTGAATACAAACCAGCTGACCTCAATACATGCTGATCTCTGCCAGCTTTGTTTGCTAGCAAAATGCTTCAAGCCTGCCCTTCCGTATCTTGACGTGGATATGATGGATATCTGTAAAGAGAATGGAGCCTATGATGCAAAGCACTTTTTCTGTTACTATTATTATGGAGGGATGATCTATACTGGGCTGAAGAACTTTGAAAGAGCTCTCTACTTTTATGAACAGGCTATAACTACTCCTGCCATGGCGGTCAGTCATATCATGTTGGAATCATATAAAAAGTATATTTTAGTGTCTTTGATATTACTTGGCAAAGTACAACAGCTACCAAAATATACATCTCAAATTGTGGGTAGATTCATTAAGCCTCTTAGCAATGTATACCACGAGTTAGCACAAGTGTATTCAACCAACAACCCCTTAGAACTCCAAAACCTGGTGAATAAGCACAGTGAAACCTTCACTCGCGATAACAACATGGGGCTGGAGAAGCAATTCTTGTCATCTCTTTATAAGAAGAATATTCAGAGGCTAACAAAGGCATCTAGTATGATTGAAGAATTACAGCAGTATGTCTGTCAATTAAAACAGCAGTTACAAGAATCACAAATTCAAACAAAGGAACAACTAAGGGATCAAGAAAATAAGTTTCAAATGGAGAAAATTCATTTAAAACACACCTATGAAAAAAAGATAATTGACATACGACGAGAATATGAAACAAAATTGAAAGGATTGATGCCAGCATCCCTAAGACAAGAACTTGAAGACACCATCTCCTCCCTAAAATCACAGATTAATTTTCTGCAAAAGAAAGTTTCCATCCTTCAAGAAAAGTTACTACATATCAAGGCAGAAGGTACAGCCCATAAGCAGGTAACTGCACGAGAGAATGCAATGGATGCAATTTCCAGGCTACGCTGTGGACTTCTTCCAGCAGGTTTGAAGATTTGGATATTGTAAACTGTGAGATCAGTGGCATTTTTTAAATCCTTAAATGTCATTAAGATCATAAAAACATGCATCATTCATACACTAGTGGGGTGGTTTTATTTGTGTCTGCGCAAGTTATTTTTTTAACATTCCTTTATTTCCGATTTTCATGTTTGTGTGCATTTGAATATGTGCTGAGAACTGCTTATATTGGGCAAAGTGATTTCCTATGATATGCCTTGTTAATCGTTTCGCATAGAATTTTACCAGTTGTGTACGATCAAAATCACATTTGTAGTATCACATCAAAAATTCTAACCTGTTTACATTGTTTTCATGTTCATGTTCATATATTATTAAAATATTATTTTGTAAAAAAGAAACAACAAAGCAGAAGCAACCTTAAAAAGATATAACACCAATGTTGTAGTCCCTCTTCCAGAATATTTAGCTATTCTTCAATCTATACTCCCACCCTGACACGTCACAAAGCTCCATTCCTCTGTGTTATCTAGATGTAACATATCTCCAGTTGAATTTTCCTCCCTACTTCAAACCTTATAAACCAGAGGTCAGCAATGTATGTCCCACAGCCAATGCTTGTCAGCCACCTGTTTTTGTAAATAAGGTTTTATTGAAACTCGGCTACATATATTCATTTACATATTCTCTGTGGCTTCTTTTGCCTTATGACAGAGTCAAGTAGTAGCAACAAAGATATGTTGGCTCACAAAGTCAAAAATACTTGCTACGTGACCATCTTCAGAAAAAAAAAATTGTCAACCCATTATAAACACAAAAAAAACTCAGGATCTCTTCCAAAAAATGTGCCTCTTCTCCATTCCTACTACAACTTTAATTTGGGGATTTATCGTGATATGTTCATATTACTGCATGGCCTCTATTCTAGTTATATGCTGCTGCATAATAGAATATCCCAAAACTTAGTGAATTTAAACAACAACTATTGTATTATAACTCATTATTTTGTGGATCAGAAATTTAGGCAAGGCTCAGCTGAATGATTCCTTAACAACAGTCAGTCATTGGAATTCATCTGGTAGCTGGGCCTGTCTTGAGGGTTTAAGGCAGCTTTACTCACATGTCTGGTGCCTTGGTGAGCAACAGCTAGACAACTGGAGTCAGCTGAGCCCTTTTGTCTGCCCCATATTCTCTGGGCTTCTCCAGATGATCTTTTTCTGCCGGATGGTTAGACTTCTCATATGGCAATTCAGGACTCCAAGATACCAAAATGGAATCTCCCAGTCCTCTTAAAGCCTACCAGCACAGTGTCACTTCTTCCATTGACCATCTGAGATTCATGGGGAAAGGAAATACACCCCACCTTTCAAGGGGAGGAATTTCAAGCAGTTTGTGGCCATCTTCAATCTGTAACTACCTCCCAACTGGTCACCCTGCCTCAAATCTTTTTTCATACTCTGGCCATATATTCCTGAAATCTCAATTTCATTCTATCTTCCCCCTTCTCAAAAACCTAAGATGGCTTCCTCTAGCCTATTTGGTTTAAATTCCTCTCCCTGACATTCATAACCCATTATATAAAAGGATCCTACTATAATAATCTTACCTAATTTTGCATTAGTCTCTGTTTCTTAATCATTAGCCTGTTTGTCATACGTAGTCCTCGCCTTCCCCTACTCTGTTCTGTATCATAGGGAAGCTGACCCCTGCAGGATGTTTTTCCTAGGCTCCTTGTCAACTTCAGACTGGGCCTGGCAAATAGGAGACATTGGTGGGAGATTAGGGGGTGGCAGAAGTCAAGTTATTTCTCCTTCTCTCTGCTTCATGCAGATCTCTGGAAATGATTGCATTTTTATTCCTCCTTTGCTCCAGATCCAACTGGTTAAGCCTTCTCTAGTTCCATCATCCTCTAAGTGACCCTAGTTTCTGAGCTCCAGAAACTCTGTATTCTCCCTTGTCATTCCAACCAAAGCATTACTGGCAGCTTCCTGAATTTGCTCGTCTCTAAATTGCTATACTGTCTCCTGTTCATCATCCCAGCCTTTGATCACCGTTAAAGTAAATTCCCTGTATTAAATTCCTTCTATTTAAAATAAACTCAAGTAGTTTCTGTTCTGATTAGACCCCAGCTGTTCTCAACACAAAGCATCCACTCCAGGCCAGGCAATTTTGTACCTGGCCCTTCAGCCCCTATGTGCCTGTTATGATATTTCTGGCCTGGACCTCTGGCCTCATTCTTCAAAGCCCAGCTCAAGCTTCATCTTCCTCAAAATGCCTTTCAGCATCACTCCAGCTTTTCTCACCTGACTCTATCATTCCTTGGTGACTTTCAATGTGTCTATCTTCCCAGTTTGTAAGTTCATTGAGGAAGCTTGTACTTGAATCCTATTCCCCAGAGTTCCCACCACAGTGCCAATGCACACAAAGCACTCAATAAATATTGCTTATTTGCTTCAATATAATATCTTCTAGGTCTGACTAATTTCTATGAGACATCAGGGCTAAAATCATCTGTACTCCTGAATGGAGTGAATTCAGGGATGCTTTTTTGGGTTAGTGCTACTCTTAAGTTTTTCCCATCCTGGATGAACAAGTTATAATAGACAGGGAGAGACTATTTTTGTTTTGTGGTGGCAGGTAGTGGCTGTTAGGCACACAGTGTAATTCAATGTCCTATATGAAGTAGATATCAAATAAATATTAAATGAAAAGAAAAAGCCTACACCATAACTGATGGATTTGTGTGGAAAAGCCAATGAAAAAAATATTTAAATATGACAGTCTTTTTGATACTTTTATAAAGTACCATTAATTCTGGAATTAAAGAACAAATATGATCTACATATATTTAAATAAAATCATAACAAAGGAAAATGCCACAGAAAATAAATATAAATTAATAAATTTAAAATCCAGTCTTTCATGTCTCACATTTCTTATGCCCTAGATCCACATTTTATTCTTTTTCCCCTGATACCTTAAGTGCTGGAAACATCAGAGATTCAATAAACATTTTAATTGTTTGAAAATATCTAACAGATGATGTTCCTGCCATCTAGTTGCAAAATTATCTTAAGGGATTATTTTATGCAAAATTGTTCAATTTGAGGGTTTTGTTTTGCAAAATAAAATACTAATAAGAAAGTTTGCTACAGTATTTACTGTTTTCAAGCCAAAAAAAACATGTTTATTTGGGACCAGAACATGGTCCAGTTTGAGTTCTTAAGATCGGCTATAACTAACTAACTCAGCTTCTGGTATTTCAAGATGACATCAGAAGAAGCTTTGCTTTTTTTTTGCAAAAAAAAAAAAAAAAAAAAAAAATGTGTAATGGCTGGCTAATTTTGAAAATGAATTTCTTCTCTGCTGCTGTTTTCAACCACAGAGACAGTCATTTGAATGCTTTACAGAAAAGGCCTCAAGCCTCCTCAAATTTCACCTTTTCATTGCACTGCTGATCATTTAGAGGGCAGACTTGTTCCAGACAGCTTTAATTAAACTGTACTGAGGATGCAGATAGATGTCAATGGAAATGATCCATAACATGAGACTAAGCATGTATTTAACAGTGTTCCATCCAGTTCAATCACCTTCTAGCATTTCAGTGGATTTACATTCATGTAGCAAAGACTGAATGTGTATATGTATTTTTAAAAAATCTATCTCATTAGTGGCCATATGCTTCAGCTTCAATGGATACAAGAACTGTCTGCAATCTGCCAGGGATTTAGCAGCATCAATAATTTGTGAATAGTCATGTTGGTCCTGGTCGAAGGGTTAAGTGCTCTGCACTCCAGGGGCATCTCTTTTGGGATTTGAACCCTTAGTTGACTGTTAGGAACCTTATCCCCTGTGAGATTTCCTACTACATGCTGCTTGTCAGATGCATCCAGCTGTAGCTGGGAAGCATTATTAGCTCTGGGATTTAAAGATCCGTGTTAAGTACTGATAGAATAGCGTCTTTGACTTAAAAAGCAGGGAGAGTATACTGTGGCAAACTCAAGGAGGTTTCCATGTTCCATGTTAAGTACGCGTTCTTTCCTTTTGCCTATTCTTTCGTACACTCCTTGTGAAAAGATTCCACAGCATCCTTTTGAGAAACAGTTTATATTTAACATTTGTTCCTAGAACTTCCTGGTAAATTAGATTGCATCAGCCAAAGTTCAAAGATAAATGTCACCTTAAAATAAGAGAAGGTGCCGGGTGCAGTGGCTCACGCCTGTAATCCTAGTACTTTGGGAGGCCAGGGCAGGCAGATCACTTGAGGTCAGGAGTTTGAGACCAGCCTGGCCAACATGGTGAAACCCCGTCTCTACTAAAAATACAAAAAAATTAGCCAGGCGTGGTGGCGGACACCTGTAATCCCAGCTACTCGGGAGGCTGAGGCAGGAGAACCGCTTGACCCCGGGAGACAGAGGTTGCAGTGAGCCGAGATCATGCCATTGCACTCCAGCCTGGGTGACAGAGCAAGGCTCCATCTCAAAAAAATAAAAATAAGAAATAATAAGAGAAGTTTTGATATGAAAAGCATTGCTTCTCATTCCCCTACCCAGAGAGTGAACAGGTAACATGAATGATTTTTGAAGTTTAACTTATGATACTAGTCTTGAATTAAGATTTCTCAGCTGTAGTTGTTTTAATACCAACAGCAACAAAGGTCATATAAAAGCTTTTACAGCATGTGCTAGCCTATTACTTCATGTGCGCATAACCCTTGTCTGTCCTGTTCACTCTTGTAGGCTTTGTATGTGTCACAGTGCCTGGCAGATAGTACTTAATGAATGTTGGATGGATGGATGGATGGATGGATGGATGGATGGATGGATGGCAGAAAGAGACAAAAGGAGAAAGAGAATGAAGGAAAGAAAGAAGGAAACACCTGGAAAAAACAGTTTAGTTGATCTGATCTACATGCAAGTATTTGCTCTCAGTAATGTTTTCTAGAAGCTGTTCTAAGAGGATCTGGGGGTGGATGTTTAGCATAAAACATGTTTCAACAGTTTTAATGGATATGGATTTCTGAGCTAACTTACATTATTATGACCTGTTAGTAGTAGTAGCACTTAGTTCGCTTGTTGAGTAAAGGATAGGAACAATTATGTTGTGATGACAGATTTCCATCAGGTTTTTTTTTCTGCCACATATCTAGACGTGACTTAGTTTTAATGTACCTGAATACTCCCATAGTAAAGTGTATTGTGATTTCATCAAGGAGGGCAATAATTATTAAGCAGAGAAATCTTTAGTCTTTCTCTTTTTGAATATCTAACTGATCTTAAAAATAAAGTGGTTTGTCTATTTGCAGTTGATTTTCTACATGTGTTTGTTTCCGGTAATTCCAGCCTTCTTACCCCGGAGTAGTTTAACCCATCTCTTAATTGTCCCTAGCTGATGTCTAGAAGGTCTTTTTAAACTTCTTAACTGCACAATGAGCCCTCAGTGGACACCTTGATTGTGTCTGTTTGGGAAAATGCCAAGCACTAATGAGTATTTTGTTTAATGTAATGGAAACTGAAAGTGCATGGCTTCTTCCCTGACTCATCGACTCATCAATGCCCACTTCTGTTGTTTGAATGTATCTATACATTCTAAATTCAAAAAGAAGTGTCACAAGAGGGCAGAGCACTTAGTGTCTGCCCAAGGAAGGACTTGAAGATTCAGAAGTTTTGTTTATTTGGGCCCAGTATAGACAGACAGTACTGGAGTTAGTACTCTAGGGCCTCCTCCTCTGTGCTCAGATATGCAATTTTTATTAAACCCAAAGTCCATAATCTTAAACTTTTTCATGTTAATTTAACAAAATAATAAGGGAATGAATTATGTTGTTGAATTCTAAGCCAGGCAATATCTACTTCTAAGAAGTTACCTATTTTTTATTTCATCATTATTTTTTATAAAATATTTGGCATATATTATATTTACCTTATTGTTTGCTTTTTCTGAAGTTCAAATTACAATGCGTCCAACACAAAACTTTAAGTAAATAATTAAAGCATTATTTCTTAGTTAAATAAACAGTAATACTTGCAGAAAAATGAAATCTTAAGCAATTGAGTAGGCAAACATGATCAAGTATGTTTGAGTGAAGAGTAATGATCTCCATATGGTGCTAACATTCTACACAGGGACTAAATGGAAAGTGTAGAAGATGTTTCATTGAACCATATCTAGCTGAATTGATACAGAGCTCCTTTCGGTAGTATTTATAATTTATAGACTTCTTGTATGTGATAGACAATTTTCACAAGAAAAGATTTCCAGCCATTTAAAATTTTAAATGAGATTTACCTTTCATCCAAAGTTCCCTGGGTTTAGTGATTTCATTAAAGATCTATGGAGATGGTAAGAAAAGAAAGGTTTTGAATCTAAAAAATGGAAATAATTTAATTCCTCAAAATCAAATGTAATGACTCACTTTCTCTTTATTTCCAAGCCACCATCTTGCTTGATCATACAATCACTTTCCTTTGGAGGCTGGAAATATGTAAGCCTCCCAAATTACAGTTTATAATGGAAAGCTCCCCTGACCCTTAATAATTGTTACTTTGCTGAAACACTGTAATACCTAAACTAAGTTGCTTATTATACCAAACATGAAGTCCTTTGACCCTTAGGGTTCAATATTGATTAGCCCCACTTTTGTCAATATCACCTCTAATGTCAACAGTTCAATGTGAAATAAATTCAGTAAAGGATAGTCTTCTTAATCCACACACATTAAAAATGTTTAATTCCTATTAATTACAAATTTCACCCAGTTCAAGAATTGTTTCTTCCATATTCTTAGTTAATAATTGGAGACTGGGCAACATTGTGAGTATGTGGTTAAATGTCATTACAATAAGAAGTTAGCTGTAAGTTAACCTATACCAAGGACAGGATTCATGAAAAATCATCTCTGATAAAATTACTCCAGAGAAAACTTGAAGCAAATGTATTACAAATTCATCAAACGTGGCTGAGATATTTTTTAATCCTGAGATCATGGAGGGAAATGCTTTTAAAAAGAATATTCAAGTGCTTGCTTTGCCCTTGGATAATGCAGTAGAAGCTTGTGGTATTTTTCAGATTGTCAAATGTGTATCAAAGAGTTATTCTCTTGGCAAATTCCATGAATTTCAGTTCCATTTCTTGACAATTTAAAATTTGATTATCCAATTATAACTAAAGATCATTAGTCTAATGTGGCAACTTCATGACAGTTTTAGTTACAAGAGAAGTTCTCAGTTTAGACAGGAAACTGCCATATGAGAAATTTTTATTGAACTTGTAAGTTGAACGGTATTGTGAAAAGAATTTTGTTTTCTTCTTGTGGTTTTATTATTTATTAATAAAAATATATACTTTTTCCCCTGCCCAATGTTTATAAGGTGCCATATCATATGCCTCACCTCTCCGATTAACATCATCAAATTAACAGCAAGTGCCCTCTGATATTGCTGATTTTTATCATCATTAGATTTTGTCTTAAATGTTTATTTAGAGTTCCATTTCTTTATTTTTGACAACCATAACCTGAATATCATTTTCAGAATTAGAGAAAGGCATTTTCATTTCAATCATATTATAAGTAGAATTTCTGCTAAAATGAAAAACCAGAAAAGTTGAGGACATGGCAAATATTTTAACATTAGTTTTATTTGATGTGATAATGGAAAATTCCTCAAGCAAAACATACCATAGGACCAGACAAAATGGGTGCTGAGTGTCAGAAAGACAGGAGAATCTTTATCCACATCTCACCCCCAAAGAAACCAACTTTGCAGTGGTAGATGAGTTTGTGGAACAGCTGTTGATTGTGTACCTGCTCTGTTCAAGATCAACAGTGAAAACTCATTGTTTTTCTATTTTGGCCTCTTAAGAGTTCCAGACACTGCTGGAAGCACAGATGGACATGATGGCACCTGCACTGCTTCTGGTATCTGTGACCCATTTACCCAGAGGAGAAATTATCCATGCGGCATGCTGGTTTAACATTTCAATCAACAAACAACAACTCCACCACCCAGCTTGAGGAGTGAGATCTTCGCTCCAACTGTTCTCAGCATAGTCTCCTGGTGCAAAGCTGGACTAAGAATTTTAATATTACACTTTGCACCTCTTTTATTCAATGGTAAGACCCAAAATAAACCTTTCTGCCTAGGTATGAACATCTGTTTTGCTTCAAAGGTTCAAAAGTATTCTCTGTCAACACAAACTCCCTGACCTCCATGCTTAGAGCTGCATAAAAGTCAACTTCTTCTGAGCCACTTGTTGAAACTTGTAAATGAAGTGATTTTTCTGCAGTTGTGACTTATCAATTACATCAGCATTATCATTTCTTGCCCACTGGCAGAGGAGTTATAGTTGTAGATGGGAGTCATATTAGGCATTCTGTATGACTTCCTTGTCAACTCACTTCATTCCATGTGGAAAGAGACAGGTGTACACTAGCGCTTTCAAAATCTATTTAGAGACCCAGCATCTAGCAGAAAATAATTTTTTTCTATATAGCACTTTGTTGTTTTTACCCACTATTGTGCTATGCATGCATTGTACCTGCATTACCTTACTTAATCTTCATGGTAATTCTCTAAGGTACAAAGAGATTAAAAATGACTTGGGCAAGGACATTACAAACTGGAGAGCCAGGACTTGAACCTCGGTAATCTGACACCAAAGTTCTTATTCCTAACCACTTCATTTATACTGATACTCTAAGAATTTCATCTCTATAACTAAAATTATGTATTAAATTTTTTAGATTTATTAGAAGAATAAATTCTAAAAATATAAAAACTAACTCTTGGCCAATATGGAAGCATTTTATTAGTGTACTGAGGATAGAGTTTGAAATCAGAGGCATGTACATTTACTTCTAATTTACAAGTTGGTACATGAGAGCATTCTGCCTTTTTAGACATTCAGCCAATTTTTTCACCAGATAATTGGTGAGATACATATTCTGTAGTGTTACAGCTTACCCACCATAGTCAAAATGTTCTGTAGAGCTATTTAAGTAGATGTGATGAGGGTTTGTTTTAAGTAAAGGGTGAATGTGACTTTCATTATTCTCTGTGATATATAAACATGAATCAATAAAGGTTTCTCTTGAAACTTGTTCAAGAATTGGCATGCATTTCCAATTAATCTCATAACTTATATTTCACTGTTTGGCCGTGTTCCATAATTGATGGATGTTATTTTAATTCAGATACAGAGAGGGAGAGAATGCCCAGACTAGACAACAGGGTATATGTCAACTTTTAGACACATTTTACTCTCCCAATTAATCTGTGTTTTGGGCCCATCACACTTTGGCTGACAAGACCTCTGTAAATGACCATTATTGTCAGTTCTTAACAAATTGCTAAAATGACTTTTCCTAAAAGATCCATCAAATTGGTGACAAAGCTTGCAGGTTACTGATTAGCTTTCAACAATGGACTCAATAGAAAATCAGTTAAGTCTTCAGAAAAGATGGACTTAAAGGAGCATTTGGCTGATGGAACCCAGTAGACTGGGAGAGACAGCACTTGAAGTCTGGGTAAAGGTATGAAGATGAAAGTGAGAAAAACAGATAAAATCTGAAAGTAAAGAACTATTGCGAGAATAAAACATATATATACTTTTCTTCTTCATTGTCTATATGGTAAAGTCCAGGTCCCTTCACACAGCATTCGAGGCCCTTCACAAATTGATGCCGACCATTTCTCAGCCTTACCCCCTAGCACTGTCCCCTCTGTTTCATGTCCTGCCGCACAGTGTGTGCTCTTCCCAGGAACATGGCACACTCATGTAACAGTGCCGCTGAACTTGCTTTCTCCTCTGCCTTCACTTCATTGACTTGGAAGTCTTCGTTTTTGAACCTTAAATGTTACTTTCTTTTTATGAAAACTTTGCAAACTCCCTCTTCCCCACCTCCACTCATCACACCCAACAAGAAGTAATTGCCTTTCCCCCACTCCCCGAGCTTCTTTCAGCATCTTCCTTATCATGTTGACATTTGCTAGGGGTCAAAATGCATACTTGACTCTTCTTGGTACAACCAAGCACTGAGCATTCAATCTGTTTTTACTCAACTACGTTCCTTTTTAACATCCAGGTCACTTTCCACTCCCTAGCTCCTTCATGATATGTCTTGCTCCCTCAGTCTTATTTTTAGAATAATAACACTATTCCAGTGCAACATAATCACATAATAATAAAGATAACTAACATTTGTATAATACTTCATAAATTATCAATACTTTCAAATCTGTGTTAGTTTTCTAGGGCTGCCACAACAAAATACCACAAATGGGGTGCCTTAAACTATAGAAATTTATTTTCCCACAGTTCTGGAGGGTGGACGTCCAAGATCAAGGTGCTGGCAGGTTTGGTTTCTTCTGAGGCCTCTCTCCTTGGCTTGTAGATGGTTTCCTCTCATTGTGTCCTCACACGGTCACTCCTCAGTGTGCAGACTCTGTCCTGATCTCCTCTTCTTATAAGGATATCAATCATATTGTATTAAGGTCTACTCATATGACCTTATTTTATCTTAGTTACTTCTTTAAAGGCGCTATCCCCAAGTACAGTCACATTCTGAGGTACTGAGAGTCAGGACTTCAGCATGTGAATTTGGGGCAGGGGTTGTGGGGAAAAGACACAATTCAGCCCATGAGTATCCGTTATCTCATTTATCCTCACAAGCAATAGCTGCAGCCACTCTGTGCCCGTGCACTATTTTCATGGTGAACTTCTTCAAAAGACGGCTCTTCTGCACCTAACTTTACTCCTTCAGGCCTTCATGATCTGGACCTCAAGTCTATTTATTTAGGAAAGGGGCTTTGTTCCTTAATGAGCGAATACAACAGTGCGTCAAAATTCTAGAGTTTCTTACAGAGTTTAAATTGTCAAGAGCTGAGCCTCATTGTCAGTAGAAGAAGAACGTGCTCCTTCCCTAGCACTGAGAAAACAGGAAAACTAAATTTGTAACCAAAACTTGTTTTTTGCAGTCATTCAAAGCCTAAGTAAGGCATTTAAAGGTGCATGTGTTGGGCATTTCAATTGGAAAAATGCTAGCCTAGTTAAGAATGGAAACGGGTACCTACTGCCTTGTACGTCTGCCTATTTTCTGACCCCAGGGCCTGCAAAGCACCCATTGATGTGAATGGCTCCTTTCATATGAAAAAAACACTGAGGCTGGTCTCGAACTCCCAACCTCAGTTGAACTGCCTGCCTTGGCCTCCCAAAGTGCTAGGATTACAGGCATGAGCAACCATGCCCAGCCTTTCAAAAGCATCTTAATCCCAGGCCAAAGTGGGGAGCACTGTATATACTACAGTATGACTAAGAGCTGTTTTACAGCCCTGCAAAGTTCCCTTATTAGCATTTTAGTCAGGGGTATGAAGACACTGTGCACTGCAAGACTCAACCCATTTCTGATTCCTTTCTTATAAATCACTCTGATACTATACCCAGAAAAAGCCATCATGTGCCATCCAATGCATTTCAGGACTGCATCTGAGCTGCAAGCGGAAGACGCAGTAGATGCGACATTGACTGTGACCCGGACATGAAGCAAGTGCAACCTCAGGCCTGCCTTGCTTCAGAAGGTGGGTAGCTATGTCTTGTCCTCTTTACAAGTTGGAAAGTGGGGAAACAATGCAGTGGCTTGATCATAAGGTCACTTTCTCTCCAATCGAGAATTATTTCCCTTCCTTTTATAAAGTAGGAAAATTTAAAATCCTCCTGATGGGTAGGGTGATTTTTGAAATGTTTTTGGAAGGTAGAGGCTGCTGATTGTGTGCTTCCCTTTTTTCTCTAGGAATCTCCCTCTTCTCCTTTTCACTTCCTTCGATTTTTGATAGAAACAGTTTATATTAATATGGTGATGCCACTTATGTGTATAAATAAATGCAAACAGCTATTAAATGTTCAGAAAGTAGCATCAACATCTTTTTACACAACTTGTGCTAGTGAGTGTTTTTTCATCATAATTTCCAAGTCCCGCTGCCAAAGAGCATTTCCCAGAGATCTTTGTAGTAGTGTATGCATCCAGCACACGATTGCGAGAAACCCGCAACTGAGGAAGAGATCTTTAAGATTTGAAATTTGAAGAATTTTTGCCACTAAGTGACAGACCCTCACATCAATATTTAACTAACAAGGTTTTCTCTTAGCGTACACAAATACATATTTGATTTCAGTTCTAAACATTATATATATGTGTGTGTGTATATATATTTATGTATATATACACACACACATATATATGAATCCATTTTATTCTATTTTTTTTACTTTTATTAATCATGCCTTCTTGCCAGAAGAGTTTAGAAATCATCAGTATCAAAATTAGCATATGTTGATGACTATTCCAGCATCCAAAACACAAAAGTATGTAAGACCCTAGCAGTGCACAAAGTTATAGGCAGTTATGGGAAAGTGAACATTTTTTTTTTTTTTTGAGATGGAGTCTCACTCTGTTGCCCAGGCTAGGGTGTAGTGATATGATCTCCACTCACTGCAACCTCCACCTCCCGGTTCAAGCAATTCTCTGCCTCAGCCTCTGGAGTAGCTGGGATTACAGGCGCCCGCCACCGTGCCTGGCTAATTTTTGTATTTTTAGTAGAGACAGGGTTTCACCATCTTGGCTAGGCTAGTCTTGAACTCCTGACCTCATGATCCACCCACCTCAGCCTCCCAAAGTGCTGGGATTACAGGCATGAGCCACCACGCCAGGCTCAGAAAGTGAGCATTTTTTTAAATGGGCCTTGATTTCCCTCTTGCATACCAACTGTAAAAATACCAATTAGCATCTTTTTTCTGGATCTGTGTTCTGTTTGTGCATATCTGCCTAGTAGCCCTCATATTCCTTCTCCTCCCTCTCCTAAGAGCACTTCCTGCTCTTTCCCTAATTGTTGGGCAGTAAGAGAGATGGGCAGATCAATCTAAGTGAGTATAGCTTGCAGACAGCAGAAATAGATTTACTAACTTTGATGATGGCTTCTAGTGACTCCTTACCATACACATGGCTGGGTCGCCATAAAGCCACCTGAGCTGATCACCTTAAATAGGTTAAAAGACGACATCAAGAGATTTTAAGCAGAAGTGATTTCATTTTTTCCTCTCACTAGTTACATGGTTAGCTCCTTCACGTGCTGATTTGTTATACCACATAGGGCTGGCTCACAGTCCTTGCCAGCCTTCTGAAATCTTGATGGTTTCAGAAATGGACTGTCTCCTGGGAATGTATAAGAAAGGAGGTGTGAGCTCCTCTCCTTCAAGGACACTGTCTTCAATCCATTATCTCCTGCCTGTGTGTGATAGTCTAGTCTATCAAAACACAGTGATTGAATAAAACTTTTATTTCAGATAATGAATGCATTGATTTAATAAAGGATTTGTACTACATGGTATTATAGTTCCCTAAATGAACACTGAAATCCTAAAATGGGAAAACTTACCATTGGTCCAAGTTAAATCATAGGCACTTCTTTTACTGGAAACCCTAATAAGATAACAACCCATTTGATACTTAAAACAAAAAAATGTGTTATATAAGTACTTAATATTTTCTAGCTATTTTTAAGCCACCTGTTTTTCCTATCATAAGTACATCTGGCATCAGGCAAACAGATTACAGCCATGGACATCTGACTAATTTATAATGTTTTTATATTTTCATATTTTTGGCAGACTAATCCAGGTTGATATATTAGCCTAGCTTTCAAAGATGAATCTTGAAATCTTGCACTCTTGCAACCTTTTTACCTTTTTCTCTTCCAAACCCAAGAATATTTTTGGCAAGTCCTAAAACTTAATTGAAAAACAGAGTCATGGAGACAGAAATGAACCCTTATGTTCTATCCATCTAGTGCCCATTCCAGAGCTAACTTCTAAAAGGAATTATGAATCTGTTGTACCCAATGTTGATTTTGAAAGATCTTTGTACTTTCAATTATTCTTCCTTCCATCAGTTTACTAGGCACATTGGCGCTTGTGCTTGCATCCTATTTTGAGAATTGCATTTTGTCTAAATGTAATGGGAGTTTAATAACTCAAGCCCGGCAGGAGAAGAATCAGTTGCTTGCCTTTGCAAAAGAAGTTTGAAGTTTTGAGCCATGAGGAATGGAAGCAAGACTGTGGTAGCTCTGTTTCTGCATCTTGAGTTAGAGAGGTCAAGTCTACTTATCTCCTCAGAGCTTTTTTTAAATTCTAGATTTAGTGGGTATAAAGACAGTTTTGTTACATAGATATATTGCATAGTGGTGAGGTCTGGGCTTTTAGCATAGCCATCATCCGAATAGTGTACCTTGTACATACTAAGCAATTTCTGGTCCCTCACTCTCCTCCCACCCTCCCACCACTCAGAGCATCTTTCTGATCTGGCATCAAAAGGTGAGCCACCCCTCCACTATTTATGGAGGGTTTTTAAATTTCTTTGTTTGTTTGTTTGTTTTTGAGACAGAGTCTCTCTTTGTCGCCCAGGCTGGAGTGCAGTGGTGTGATCTCGGCTCACTGCAACCTCCACCTCCCAGGTTCAAGCGATTCTCCCGTCTCAGCCTCTTGAGTGCTGGGACTACAGGCGTGTGCCACCACGCCCAGCTAATTTTTTGTATTTTTAGTAGAGACGGGGTTTCACCGTGTTAGCCAGAATAGTCTCCATCTCCTGACCTTGTGATCTGCCCGCCTCGGCCTCCCAAAGTGCTGGGATTACAGGCGTGAGGCACCGCGCCCGACCTATTTATGGAGAATCTTTTTTTTTTTTTAACTGTTATCACTACAAATTTTATTCAGAAACCGATCTTTGTGTTGTTGTTGTTGTTGTTGTTGTTGTTGTTGTTTTAAAAAATCCCCTTATGAACTGGTTTGGTCAATCAACTACAACACTTTCTAGCAGACATAAGGTAAAAATGGCATGGCTCAGAATCGCCCAGATCTTTCACGATCTCTCAACTGCCTCCTGTCACGCTCCCGTCCGCCGCCGCCTGGGCCACCGCCACCGCCACCGCCACGACCACGGTCTCTAGACCGAGAACGACGCTCCCGGGATCGGGATCTTCATCTGTGCTTCTTGCGACGCTGCCCACACAGCTTCCGCCGCAGCTCTCTGGAAATGGGCTTCAAATGCATGAAGTTGCAGAAGCCGCCTCGTGTGCATTCTCCCATCTCATACTGACGGCAGCAGGCTCCCCTGAAGTCCGTCACAGGTGACAGCTCGGCGTGGATCGGCTGTCCGTTAAACCAACGGTTGTTCCGCATCTTCCTCAGGGCAAAGCTTGACTTACACGTTCCCCACCAGGTGGTCTCCCAGGTTGTCACAGACATTCATCTCCTCAACTTCCCCATACTTCTCCTCCAATTCTATAAAAACCTCCTCAAAAAATTCATCGTAGTGTTCCTGCATCTCAACATCGCTCACGGCACAGCGCAAACCGTCGGCCGACTGGGAAGAGTTTTGAGGGTTACAGTAAATGTTTAAGAGGGCAATGGTCTGGCTAAATGTCGGTTTATGGTGCAACCAAGAGCACCTGTCTCCATGAAGACATGCTCCAATTTTGAAATAAAATGAACAATTGACTTTCTCGGGACCAAAGATGGAGGCCGGATACTCCGCCATCTCCCACCCGCCGCCGCCACTGCTGATGCCGGCGGGAGACCTGTGGAGAATCTTAACTGCTGGTTTGAATATGTCATATTCTTCCTTTAAAAATCCACCAAGGCCCCGAAGTAATGGACGTGTTTTTAATCAATCTAATATCTAAATCATGCATCAGATATACTTCAAAACAGAGCAGCTAGCAGAACACCTTGAAAGATTCATTAGAACATTTTTTTTTACAGACATGCAACTAAGTTAAATAAATGTGTGTCAACTCAAAATTGAGATGAGAAATGGCAGGGTGCTTCATAGATTGAGACTCAAGAACATGGGAATTCTAATCTTGTCTCTGTTACTGACTGGTTTAATGACTTTAGTAATGTTTATGACATATTTCTAACTACTCTTCCTTCTGGCCAAAACCCAGAACAACGTTTAATAGAACATTTTGAGCTTCTAAGAAAATGGCCCTATTTCAGTTGACAGCAGTAAAGCGTTGCATTTATAAATGTGGAGTTAGCTTGGATTCAAATCCTAGTCCCACCACAGCTTGCTACTTAACCTCGGATTAATCCCCTACTGAAGAGCATTAGGTGGTCTTTTGCTATTATATATAATACTACAATGGACAACTTTTTACATATACATATATTTATGTATTTAAATAATTTTATATATATATGCATATATATACACACATATATATATTCCCAAAAGTAGACTTCTTCAATCTAAGATTAGGTAAATTTTATTTTATTTTATTTTATTTATGTTTATTTCGAGATAGAGTCTCACTCTCTTGCCCAGGCTGGAGTGCAGTGGCACAAGCTCAGCTCACTGCAACTCTACCTCCTGGGTTCAAGCAATTCTCCCTGCCTCAGCCTTCCGAGTAGCTGGGATTACAGGCACCTGTCGCCATGCCTAGCTAATTTTTGTATTTTTTAGTAGAGATGGGTTTTCACCATGTTAGCCAGGATAGTCTTGAACTCCTTACCTCAGGTGATCCACCCACCTAGGCCTCTAAAAATGCTGGGATTACAAGCGTGCACCACCACACCTGGCCAGATTAGGTGAATTTTAAATTTTCACATGTATTGCTAAATAGCCCTCCAAAGTCATTATACCAGATTTGTACTCCCACCAGCAGTGTATATAGGTTCCTAGTTCCCTATACCTTTCCCCACACTGCTAACTGGCAATTTTAATTTTTAAAAATTTTCATCAGTCTCAGAGTGGAAAGACAGAATCTCATTTTTTGTTTCCTCACCTTTAATTTTAAGTAAAGATTGGCATCTTTTCATATTTTAGTAGCTATTTATTAAGTTATAAAGATCCCATTCCCAATTTTCTGTTAGGTATTTTGTCTTTTGCTTATTGGTTTGCAAAGCTCTCAGTTGATTAAGCTCTTTGTGAAACAGAAAATTTGGAAAGCAATTTTGATTAACTTCAATCATGAAGGATATTTATAAATTTGAAAACTTTATTGCACTTGGCATTACTGCCTGAGAAAGAGCAAAACCTCCCCAGACATGAACAGTGAAAATCCTTAGCTATGTATTACCAGAGTTATTACCATAATAGTCATTGAAATAATTTATATTATATGTAAAGAAAAATGCAAAGAGGGGCCAGGCACAGTGGCTCACGCCTGTAATCCAAGCACTTTGGGAAGCCGAGGCAGCTGGAGTGCTTCAGTCCAGGAGTTTGAGACCAGCCTGGGCTACATGTTGAAAACCCATCTCTACCAAAAATACAGAAAAATTAGCTGGGCATGGTGGCACACACCTGTAGTCCCAGCTACTCAGGAGGCTGAGTTGGAAGGATCACCTGAACCCAGGGAGGTTGAGGCTGCAGTGAGCCATGATTGCATCATTGCACTCCAGCCTGGGCAACAGAGTGAGACTCCATCTCAAAAGAAAAGAAAGAAAGAAAAATAGCAGTAAGTCTAAGGTGTGATCCCTGCCTTTAAAAAGTTTACAGCAAAAGACATAGAACACATTCACATGAAATGCTGAGACAACACAAGGAACTAGTGATGCAGGTCATAAATGCTACAGCCTACCTCCAGTTGGAGTGATTAAAGAATGTTACTTAAAAGAAAACACATGTTTGAATAGGCAGAAAGATTCAGAAGAACAAAGGTATGAATCAAGTGAGAGAGACAGTAAATAGACAAAGGTAAATGGATTAGAGGTTTGTATGGGGGACAGGGGAAAAGTTCAGCTATGGAAAGGTAGATTGGGGTCAAATTATTGAAGGCCTTGGCTGTCTGATTTACCTTGCATTTTATGGTGAAGGAGCAACAATGTTTTCAAGACTATTGACCTAATAAAATGAGCTTTTAGGATGATAATTTTGACATGTGAATAATAAAGGATGAATAAAAAATATTGTGCTGGGAAAGGGAATAACTAATATATTCATATTTTCTATGGGAGAAAATCAACTAGTTTACAGGAAAAGAGGCATGTATTTTCTTCAATTTACAGTACATAAAGCTTCTATAGAACTGATGCTGTGTAATGATACCATGAAAATAAGACTGATCCAAACCCAGAATTTTTTGTGTATATAATGAACATTTCAATACAGTGCCTTTTTATAAACCTGTGATTCAACTTTCATATTCCTCCACTCACTCATTCTGAAGATCGTAAGCCTTTCCTTGTTGGATCTGGAATTCATACCAATTTTCTTACAGACCTGGAAATTCCAAACATACTATTGTCGTTACACTTCATCTGTCATCCTAGGGAATGCCTAAATTTATTCTTGTAATTTGGAGAAATGAGGTGATGGTAGAAAGAGCTCAGAATAATGGAAGAAGGTGTTGGCTTCACGGAACTAGCAATTCCTTTCTTAGTTCCTTAGCTCATTTCCTTTACATGTTGGTAAGGGTTAGTTGTTAATGGAAGCCCCCTGTACCACAACACACAGCCTTCACTTAACAAGTATTTACTGAGCATATACAATGTGCCACATACTGAGCCAAGCACTAAGGACAGTGTTTAAAAAATAGAGCTAGTCCTTGCTCTTATGAAGCCTACAACCTGATGGGACAAATATAAACAAGTCCGCATCCTACTGCTGCTTCTCACAGGTGACAAGGAGCTGAGTGAGCTCTTCACTTGAAAGTTACCTACATGAACAATATAACTTTGTTTGCCCCATCTTCAGTTTACTTCATGTACTCCTATGCTTACATTTCTTTGTGTACCGAAGTATTTAATCCACTTCTGATGGATATAAGAGGATAGAAGAAATTAAAATAATAAATACTGGCAAGTTTGCTGTAAAATGTCAGATGTGCAAATGGCTATGGAGATCACCAAACAGTAAAACACGGAGTCCATCTGTAGCACTGAAGAGATGCCATAGCTGCATTGGCAAAGGTATACTTTCTAAAGTGAATAATAAGTACTAGATTGATGGCCCAGAGGGTAGGTACTATGGGAACTTAGAAAAGGAAGCGTCACTTCCTGAAGGAGTGGGCTTTGTACAGTGCCTCAAAGGATGGGTTGCATATGAATGAGTAGAGGAGATAGATTGTGTCATAGGGGAGCCTGAGTTAATACAGTCAAGGAGAGAAACCCAACGCAAACTGACTTGTGCAGAAAGAGTGGTCCTAGGGCTTCAGGCGTGGCTAGAGCCATGGGGTCCTATAATTTCAGTTGATTCCTCTTTCTCCCTTCATCACCTGGCTCTGCTTTCCTCTACACTGGTTTCAGTCTCAGCCTGACTGCACACAGTAGCCCCTCGCATCTTCTGGCTTACATCCTACTCCCTAACTACCCCAACACAAAAGATAAGCTCTCTTTCTCAACGGTTCTAAACACACTCCTGTGATCCCCTGATTGGACCAATTTATATCATTTTCCTATCCCTGAGGCAATCACTGTAGCTGGGAGGATAGAATTCATTGATTGGTCAGGTCTGGGCTATGTGTCCACCCACAGAACAGAGGCAGGTGAGGTCAGCTCCATCTAAGCCATGTCAGAACAAGGTCAGCTCCCCAGAGAAAAAAACTGCAATGAGGTCACCAGAAAAATAACAACTACAACAATCATCATCATTGCAAACACTCTAAAATAAAGAACTCACTATGTACCAGGTACTATTCTAAATAACTTTTACATATTACTTACTTGCTCCTAATACCCTCGTGAGGTAGATAATCATATTATCCCCATTTTCAGATGGGGAAACTGAGACATGGGCCAGTAAATGGCAGACCAGGGAGTTAATCCAGGCCATCCCACTGCCAAGTAGTCCATGGTCTTATCCACTGTGTTTACACTAAAATTGACTCGGAAAAGAACTAGCTAACTAGTTCAAACTAACTCAGACTCAGAAATGAGCAAAGTTTATTTGGAGAACAACGAGAAGGCCAGCAATTCAGAAAGATGGTAATTTTAGTCTCTTCTCACAGCCAGGAAAACCATATCCAGAAAGCTGGTAGACAGCTAGTGCTTATCTTCACCAGGTGGTGAAGTTTTGATCAGACCCAGGAAATCACCAACTGAACTTCCAGGGAGAACAAAATAGTCACCACAGAAACCTGAATCATTCCCCAAAGGCCACCCCAGTCCAATCCTCTTGACAGCTTATGGTTTGCACTTTTACACAATTTACCAGGAACTGATTTTACAGCGATGCCTGATCCTCTTTTTTCCCTCCTGCTTTGAAACATTATTCATGGAACATATATAAATCTTAGTTAAAACTAACAATGCATTTAAAAACACACACACAATCAAACGATTGCCAGTTTGGCATTGAGAAGCAGCAGACCCAGGCTTGAGCCTGTTTACTGTGCATTTCCTGATACAGAGAAAAGCAAGTATAGTTGAGAAAACACCACAAAGCATTATATAGCGACAGCTCTTATGCTTCAGAAGAGAAATGAATACATTAGGAAAAGTTTTTTTCCCTTTGATGTAGAATATGCTATCTTTTTAAATGGGAGTTAACATAAATAAAATTCAGCCCGTAGGCTTCAGAAAACTAATGTTGTATTTGACAGTGTCATTTCTGTGATCCCTGAAAGCATTTGGGGAGTTAACTTGGGCCTTCATCATGACTTTCCTTCATGGCATGGAAAGCACATTATTTTTTTAATCTCTGTTTTATTGATTGCCCCTTACTTTCTCCCACATGTTCCCTTTGCCAGCGGTTATCTCTGCCCCTTCTGCTCTCCCACATTCTCTGAGGGCAGGTGGAGTTTCTCCTGTGTCTTTGCCTGCAGGTGGTCCAAGTGCCGCTGCTTTCTTGCTCCATCCTTGTTTGAAAACCTCTTCCTGTATGGTCTTCGAAAAGAAGATAAGCCAAAGGCCCTGGACCTACCTTCAAAAAGAGATCAGAGCCAGGCGCGGTGGCTCAAGCCTGTAATCCCAGCACTTTGGGAGGCCGAGGTGGGCGGATCGGGAGGTCAGGAGATCGAGACCACGGTGAAACCCCGTCTCTACTAAAAATACAAAAAAAAAATTAGCCGGGCGTGGTGGCAGGCGCCTGTAGTCCCAGCTACTCGGAGAGGCTGAGGCAGGAGAATGGCGTGAACCCGGGAGGTGGAGCTTGCAGTGAGCCGAGATTGCGCCACTGCACTCCAGCCTGGGTGACAGAGCAAGACTCTGTCTCAAAAAAAAAAAAAAAAGATCAGAAAGAGCCTTCTGTTCCTACGCTGAACCATTTGCAGAATGTGCAATTTGCAGTTAGCATTTTTTTTTTTAGAGACGGGTCTTGCTATGTTGCCCAGGCTGGTCTCAAACTCCTGAGCTCAAGCAATCTGCCCTCCTCAGCCTCCCAAAGGGCTAGGATTACAGGTGTGGGCCACCGCGCCCAGCTTGCATATAGCATATTTTTAGTTGAACTTAGAGATGTTCCCCCTCCTTTCAGGACACAGAGTATATGAGCCTGGTAGATGGACAAAACTGTTTTGTTTACTTTTGTGTTTTTTATTTCCCTAAAAGAGCCCTGAATAGTCAACTACCAGGCGACTTGACACCCCCACTGCCCAACTGCCATCCAAGATTTGGAAGTCTTTTTTCTTTAAACAAAATAATAGGCCGGGCGTGGTGGCTCACACCTGTAATCCCAGCACTTTGGGAGGTCGAAGTGGGTGGACCACCTGAAGTCAGGAGTTCGAGACCAGCTTGGCCAACATGGCGAAACCCCATCTCTACTAAAAATACAGAAAATTAGCCACTTGTGGTGGTGTACGCCTGTAATCCCAGCTACTCGGGAGCCTGAGGCAGGAGAATCACTTGAACCCAGGAGGCAGAGGTTGCAGTGAGCTGAGGTCACGTCATTGCACTCCAGCATGCACAACAAGAGCAAAACTCCATCTCAAAAAAAATAATAATTTTATGTAAATGCATATGTAGAAACTTGAAATACAGTATGCTTTGCAACATGAGAAGAAACATTGGTAACAAGTATTTTTTACCATAAGTGTCCATTTTGACCATTTTTAGTGTTTTAGGAATTGCTTTTGAAACTGATTATATTTGAAACATATAAGACTACAATTGGAGAATCCTTAATATTAAAACGTTGACATGATTAAAAAGGTTCTCAGAATTTCTTGGTTAGTAAGATTTGGAAGCTTATAGCCTCTAGAGTTTATGTTTTTAGAACAAGAGGTATGTTTGTGTGAAAGTGAGATGGGAACTCATGAAATGAATGCAAAATTGTGTGCACATATGCACATGGTTGTGTTCTGGAGAAAGCCTTGGTAGCTTTTAATCAATTCTCAAGAGGGTTCATGACACAAAGAATTCCCAATTTGCCTGTCTCGCTTTCCTTCCCACATCCACCCTCCCTTATCAGTAGTAACTAGCTTGCTCTCTCTTGCCAGCTGCCTATTTATCCCTTCCCAGATGAATTGTCTTTCTTGTTTTCTGACCGAGCAAAGCTGAGCAAGGAGAACTCAGGAGCTGGTGCCCTGGTGGGGCGTCAGGTAGATGGCAAGACTGCTGGGAGTGCCACAGTGATTGCCCTCTGGGTGAGCTGTTAAGAAGGCAGACGGCTTCCCCTGCCCAACCCTGACCAGGAAATGGGGGCAGTCCAAGATGCCACCCTGCAGTCAAACTTTTATTTTATTTTCTTTTATTTTTTTTTTGAGGCGGAGTCTCGCTCTGTTGCCCAGGCTGGAGTGCAGTGGCGCAATCTCGGCTCACTGCAAGCTCCACCTCCCGGGTTCATGCCATTCTCCTGCCTCAGCCTCTCCGAGTAGCTGGGACTATAGGCGCCGGCCACCACGCCCGGCTAATTTTTTTGTATTTTTAGTAGAGACGGGGTTTCACTGTGGTCTCGATCTCCTGACCTCGTGATCCCCCGCCTTGGCCTCCCAAAGTGCTGAGATTACAAGCGTGAGCCACTGCACCCGGCCTCAAACTTTTATTACATTGAGGATAAGTTGAAAGAGAGTGTCAAGGAGAAAATGGAATTGGGTAGTGGCTTTCCACCGTTACCTGTTTTTTTCCAGTTACATTTTCTATCTGATGTTTTGGGGCATTTTTTTATTTTTACTGCTTTCCTTAGTTTCTGTCTCCATTACAACATCCTAACACTCTAATTGGCTTTGTATGGGACAAACAAGAGGTATATGCTTCTGGCAGGATGGGATTTTCTGTCCTGTTGATTGATGGATTAATTTTTATTGAGCACAGTGTGCTACCAGAGGAACCAAAAATCCAAGATACAATTCCAGCTCTAGGAGTTTATGTTCTAATAAAAGTAAGAACAACATATTCAAATATCCCTGTTTCTTGTCAGTTTCCCTTCTACTGAGACAACTACACAGATAATTTAGGACCCCAAAACATGCTATTAAAAAAGGACCTGACTGGACCAGACAGCTGAGTGGGGGCAGTGGTTTCATCTGAAGAGCTTCAGTCATCATATTGGCTGAGTGGCTGCTCAATGCTGGACTTTAAAAGAGTTAAACATTTTTCCAGATTTTTTTGGTTACATTCTTATGTCAAGTTAGATTAAACAAAGTTACAGTCTTCAACTGTGCAGTAGTTTAAACCCATACAGAAATCTCTTCACTAAAATACAACACAATACTATATGGCTCAATTTCATGAAGGGCTAATGATTTTATATAGTCATATTAAGAATGTTTCATTGTCTCTTCATGTCTGTGATATAAGGATCCATATGATCATTTTTTTCATAAGTTAGCATCCCCCCAAAGAAGTCTCCTTTCCCTAACTATTCTCTCTTAATCAAGCACCGAAAGCCAGGAAACCTAGGTAATAGGTATTTTCCTATTTCCTCAGAGCAAATTTTCATGCTCAGATGAAAAAATTGTTTCATCTTTGGATCAGTTACAATATTTCTGAGCCACTATTTCCTCATCTATAAGATAAAGAATATTGGAGATGATCATTTTAAGTTTCCTTCCAGCTCTGAACCACCCCAACAGACACAAACTTTCTTGTGTGATTTCTGATTTCATTTGTAACCTTACTCAATTCCAATAGAAGCTGCATAGGAACAGGGTCTGTGTCCATCTTGTTCAGGTATAGACCTAGCTCCTAGCACATGAAAGTAGGGCAGTAAATATAATTCGGATGAATAAATTATGTTCCAAGCGATGTGTGATTTTGATGTGTATTTTTGCTATAGCATGCCTCAAATCTTTCTATGGAAGAAAGCAGGGACCATATTATAAATTCCTACCTCTTTTGGAATATATTCTTACACCATATTTGAAATTCTTTCATTTGCTCTGCCTGTGTGGCTATGGCTAAAATTCTGTCACCCCTTTCTCTTTCTTTTTCTCTTGGTGAACCCATTATCTTGCATACTGTTTCATAAAAGGCACCAACACATAGAACACAAGACTTCCACTCAGGAAGCGGGAGCTTGGGCTGCTGAGGAAGGAGGAAGCAAGGTCCTGGCACCTACTGAGGCCACATCGGGCAGGGTAGGTCTCTGCTGGCCACCAACCTACCAGCAGACAGCCGATCTAACAACACATGGAAGGAACAACACTCCTTGCTCTCTAGGCTAAAAATGTGAACCCGTTCCCCCAGATAAGGGGTCTAATTCTAAAGAACTGGGTAAAAGGAACCCACTACTGCTCCAAATGCTACCTAGACCCAGGGCTGTTGGCCACTCCAGCTGAGGGAAGAGTCAAAATACTTCCAACATGGTTAAATGTGCTAATTTTATTCTTAGCTAAAAAATTAGAGATTTAGGCTGGGCACGGTGCCTCACCCCTGTAATCCCAGCACTTTGGGAGGCCAAGGCGGGCGGATCACGAGGTCAAGAGATCGAGACCATCCTGGCTAATATGGTGAAACCTCGTCTCTACTAAAAATACAAAACTTAGCTGGGCATGCTGGCGCGCACCTGTAGTCCCAGCTACTCGGGAGGGTGAGGCAGGAGAATCACTTGAACCCGGGACGCGGAGGTTGCAGTGAGCTGAGATCGCGCCACTGCACTCCAGCCTGGCAACAGAGGGAGACTCGGGAAAAAAAACAAAAACAAAAACAAAAAAACAGAGATTTTTCTCTAAACCTAAGGCTTATCCACAACACTGAGATTATGTGTGTGATAGGTAAACAGTAGGGAGTTAAGGGGTGGAATTATGAGGAGGGGAGGGGAGGAGCGGGAAATCAAGATGAGAGAAGAGATTTACCTGTGGCACTGATTTTCTCTGTCTAAATGTCAGCCTGCAGCATGGGCCTTGTGGTGCATTTGATAGGCAATACTGCTCTCTAGTGGCAAAGCAGGATGAGCGCAAGCTTCAATTAAATCCCCTTAAAATTTAGGGCCATTTTTGTTATTTTGGATTTCACGTCCAGTTTTAAGAGTACCTTCTTTTAAATCTTAAGAAGAAAACAAAATAGTCATTTTACTCAAGTGCATAACTTCTTATAAAAGCATGCATGTGACTCTTCTCTCCCCTTCCTCACTGATTTTTCCTTGATGTCCTCTTATACATAGGCACACTCTTTTGGGCCTTCCTAATAAAACACCCGGCCATGGGTCTTGCAGTCACCTGGGGAAGCTTAGAACTTGCCTTACACCTCAGGCTGTGGCTACTTGAGGACCCAGTGGGAAAGGCACAAGATGAAAATTGCCCTCACTGTTCCCTCGATGGGAAAGCCCTTCCCTCATTCCCTCACGAGGCTGGTTCCTCCCCAGGTTGCTCAGCCCAGAGGCCACCTGGCTAGAGCAGTCCCACTCCACTGACACCCTCCCTGAGTATCCACATCCAGCACATTATCATTCTATCGGCTTCATACAGCTCACCACCCTTCAAAAGTATCTTTTTGCTTATTTACTCATTTAATGTCTCTCTCTCCCCCGACCCCATCACAATATAAGCTTTGTAACAGAAGAGACCTTGTCTATTTTTTTCACTTACGTGTCTCCAAACACTAGAAATTTGGCATGTTCTTGGCACACAGTAGGCTCTAAATAAATAGTTTTGAATAAATGATAGAGAGTATTTAACTTCTAAGCTTTCTCTTCCAGTGCAATCTTGTTGTCTAACACCTTACATCTCCAGCGTTAGAAAGGTGGGACATGACACTATGGGAAGCATTCCACTAGGGAACTACAAGGTGTGAAATCTCTGCCCATGCATCAGTAGAGGCAGCAGACTAGCACTGTGAATTCCCAGTACTGGGTTTAATTTAATTTTTAAAAGTCTGATTAGGGCCTGGCCCAGTGGCTCACGCCTGTCATCCCAGCACTTTGGGAGGCTGAAGTGAGAGGATTACCTGAAGTCGGGAGTTTGAGACCAGCCTGACCAACATGGAGAAACCCCGTCTCTACCAAAAATACAAAATTAGTCAGACGTGGTGGTGCATGCCTGTAATCCCAACTACTCGGGAGGCTGAGGCAGGAGAATCACTTAAACCTGGGAGATGGAGTTTGCAGTAAGCCGAGATCACACCATTGCATCCCAGCCTGGGGTACAAGAATGAAATTCTGTCTCATAAAAAAAAAAATCTGATTATATATGTTTCTCCTTGCCTACTCAGCAAAAAGTCCTAGTGTATGCAGGTACAATCTTCTAAAACAATAAGAATACACAGAAGAGAAATAGAAAGGCACAGGAGGATAAAAAAAAAATTCTCACAGTGTTGTGCATAATAAAATGCCAATTGGTAGTTTCATTTAACTTAATTGATTTAATAAACGACATAAACTTATGAGTACATATCATTGTACCAGGAAAGTTTTCAAGATTACTGTACATTTTTTGGGTAATATCAGTATATGCTATGTTGTAGTGACCACAATATCTGCCTCCATTTCTCAGTGTTTCTGACTTAGTCGCAGAACCATTTTAAAAGACCTGGTTTGATAGCCTACTTAGATCAGGGCTTCGTTTTCTTTTTGTCTCCTTTATCATTTCTTTTTTTCCCATATGAAATATAAAATGGCATTCCAGTGGATAAAACAAAACAATTTTGAGCTGTTCTGGTTAAAGCCATGTTAGGGATCCCAAAACCTGCCCAGTGGGCCTCCTTTACCATTCTCCCCTCCTCTTCTACCCCCCTCTCATCATGAGAACCCCCAAGTTCTCTCTGTCAAGCCACAGGGCTTATGAACACAGATAGAAACCAACTGGCTTGCTGTCATATTCTACTGTCCTGTTAAAATCTCAATATTTGAAATACTCTGCTGTTCTATTATTCCGGTGACAGAGCAGAAATTAGCTTATTAAATAAGCTAATGTGTGACTTCAGTACCTGTGCTCAGTCAATAGACATTTGTGGAGTGTGTTCTCACTACATGTCAGGCTCTGCTAAGTGCAAGGAATACCTGTGAAAAGGACAGGGACTTTGCCTTCACAGAGGTCAGTGCAGTAAGAGATACTGATAGTACAATGTACCAAATATGATGATAGGGTGAACACAGAGGAGAACATAGAATATGTCCTGATCCACCCAGCAGGAGCATGGTGGATCAGGCAAGCCTTGCTTGTTGGAGGTGGTGATATAGTTACAGACCTGTGAAAAGCTTGGAAAGGAGTTTTCTAGCTAGGAAGATAACATGTACCCACAGGCCCCATTGCTCATCTGAGGGACTGGAAGGAGCTCTGTTTCAATGGAGCATGAAATGTATGGTATCAGAACAGTAAGAGGAGAGAAAGATGAAGCTACGGAGGTGAGCAGAGTCCACATCACAAACGGTCTTATAAGTCATTGCTAAGAGTCTGAACTTTAGCTGGAGGGCAATGTAAAGCTGTTGCAAGACTGTAATCAGGGAAATGATTTGATCAATTCAGCTGTAGTGTGAAGAATGGCAGCAAGACTGATCAATGAGATCAATGTGGAGAATGTGTAGTCATCGAGATGAGAGACGATGGTGGTCTGAATCAGAAAATCGCCATTGAGATGGAGAAGATGGATGGATTCAAGAGATACGTAAAAGCTGGAATCAGCAAGACTTCCTTGATTGAATATGGGGCATGAGGGTAGGGGAAAGGAAAGGATAATGCCCAGGTTTCTAGCTTGAGCCACTGAGTAGATGGTGATTCCTTCACCAATATAAGGGCATTAATATGTGTAGAAAGATAATGAGTTTTATTTTGGACATGTTGTGGGACATGTCTATAAGACAATTAAGTGGAAATAGAGTGCAGTTGTGTATAAGGATAAGAAGATCAGAAAAACTATCGGCTAAAGATAAAGATTCAGGAGTCATTAGCATACATGGTAGGTGGTACTTGAAGACATGAAAATATATAAGCTATCCAGAAGATTTTTTAGAGAAACGAAGAGAGGATCTAGAACAGAACCTTACAGGACAAGCACATATGTAAGGGGTAAACAGAAGACAGGCCCCAAAGGAAACAGAGAAAAAAAGAACAGAGGTAGAAAATAAATTTCTTGGAAGCCAAAGGAAAAGAGTGTTTCAAGGAGATAGTTGTTGACTATGTTGAATTTTGCTAAGAAACAATGGAGAACTGTTCTTTGGATTTAGGAAGAAGGCAGTCATTAGTGACCTTGGTGAAAATAGTCTCAGCGGAAGTAATAAGAGTAGAAATCACATTGCTATAGGGTCAAAGGAAAGGGGGAAAGTAGAAACAATAGTGCAAACAGTTCTTAGGAAGCTTGCTCTGAAAGGAAACAAGAGAGATGGTTGGCTGGGCGCAGTGGCTCACACCTATAATCCCAGTACTTTGGGAGGCTGAGGTGGGTGCATCACCTGAGGTCAGGAGTTTGAGACCAGCCTGGCCAACATGGTGAAACCCCGTCTCTACTAAAAATACTAAAATACACAAATTAGGTGGATGTGGTGGTGGGTGCCTATAATCCCAGCTACTTGGGAGGCTGAAGCAGGAGAATTGCTTGAACCCTGGGGCAGGGCGGGGCAGGGAGGTTGCAGTGAGCCAAGATCACGCCACTTCACTCCAGCCTGGGCGAAACTCTGTCTCAAAAAAAAAGAGAAAGAGGTGGCGACACAAGAACAGAAACATGAAATCAAAGCAGGGTTTTTTGTTTTTGTTTTTTTTAATTCAAGAGACTTGATGTGTAGAAATATTTATGGAAAAGAGAGTGTTGTCTTATTAATTTTATAGAACCTCAAAGAGGTTAAGCAGCTTGCCCTAAAGTCACACAACCAGCAGAGTTAGGATGCAAACCCAGGTCTGTCTGACTAAAGTAAATACAAACATAAAGAGTGTACAACTTGGCTCTAAGTACTGGCTTCTCAATAGAATTCACGAGATCAGAATCATATTCCAATTAGCACTACTAGAAAAAAATATATGTATCTTGTTTTCAGCCCTATTAAGAGACCAAGAAACTGAAGCTAAAAGTAAGTATCTGGCTTAAGCTTACGTAGATCACTATTGGCAAATCAGGTCCAGGGGAGTTCCTCGCTCTTAGTCTTCTCATATTCTACCTTTCATAGCATTTCCGTTTGGTTAAGGAGCCAATTTGGAGTTGGAGAACAAAGCATAAAGTATCTTAGTATAACAACTAATTGGATTATGCTATTTAGATTTGCCATATACATGTCTGTATCACAGCAAGGGAAACTGCCAACAGAGTAAACAGACAACCTATAGAATGAGAGAAAATATTTGCAAACTATGCATCCAACAAAGGTTTAGTATGCAGAATCTATAAGGAACTTAAACAACTCAACAAGGAAAAACCACATAACACCATTAAAAAGTGAGCAAAAGACATAAACAGAAACTTTTCAAAAGATATCCAAGAAGCCAACAAACATATGAAAAAACATTCAACATCACTAATCATCAGAGAAATGCAAATCAAAACCACAATGAGATATCATCTCAGCCAGGTGCAGTAGCTCACACCTGTAATCCCAGCACTTTGGGAGGCCAAGGCGGGCAGATCACAAGGTCAGGAGTTCAAGACCAACGTGGCCAACATGGTGAAACCCTGTCTCTACTAAAAATACAAAAAATTAGCTTGGTGTGGTGACACACACTTGTAGTCCCAGCTACTTGGGAGGCTGAGGCAGAAGAATCACTTGTACCCGGGAGGCGGGGGTTGCAGTGAGCCAAGATCATGCCATTGCACTCCAGCCTGGGCAACAGAGTGAGGCTTCATCTCAAAAAAAAAAAAAAAAAAAAAAAGATATATCATCTGACCCGTGACAGAATGGCTTTTAAAAGCCAGAAAATAATAGATGCTGGCAAGGCTGGAGAGAAAAAGAAGCACTTACATGCTATTGGTGGGAATGTAAAAGAGTTCAGCCAATGTGGAAAGCAGTTTTATTTCTCAAAGAACTTAAAACAGAACCACTACTTAACTCAGCAATGAGATTATATGCTCAAAGAAAAGTAAATCGTTCTATGAAAAAGACACATGCACTCACACATTAATCATAGCACTATTCAGAACAGAAAAGACATGGAATCAACTAGGTACCCATCAACAATGGATTGGATAAAGAAAATGTGGTACATATATACCATGGAATACTATGCAGCCATAAAAAGAACAAAGCCACGTCCTTTACAGTAACATGGATGTAGCTGCAGGCCATTATGCTAAGCAAATTAGCAAAGGAACAGGAAACCAAATACTGTATCATGTTCTCACTTACAAGTAGGAACTAAACATTGGGTACACATGGACATAAAGGTGAGAACAACAGGGCCGGGCACAGTGGCTCATGCCTGTAATCGCGCACTTTGGGAGGCCAGGGTAGACAGATCGCATGAGGTCAGGAGTTCGAGACCAGCCTTGCCAACATGGTGAAACCCCCATCTCTACTACAGATATAAAAATTAGTCTGGTGTGGTGGCACATGCTTGTAATCCCAGCTACTTGGGAGGCTGAGATAGGAGAATGCTTGAACCCAGGAGGCAGAGGTTGCAGTGAGCCAAGAACGTGCCACTGAACTCCAGCCTGGGCAACAAGAGTGAAACTCTATTTAAAAAAAAAAAAAGAGAGAGAGAAAAACAGACACTGGGGACTACTAGAAGCAGGAGAGAGGAAGGGGGACAGGGGCTGGAAAACTACCTATTGGGTACTATGCTCAGTACCCAATAGGCAGTGGAAGTAATAAGCGTAGAAGTTAATGATCCTGGGTGATGGGGTATTTCATACCTCAAACCTCAGTGTCATGTAATAAACTCATGTACCAAACCTGCACACATACCTCCTAAATCTAAAATAAAAGTTGATATTATATTTTTTAAGTTTTTAATATACACATGGGATAAAATTTTATGGTATTTCTCACATATACTCCCACACTCACAGTACATGTAAACACTAATGAAAATATGCAACTAAAATCTAACCCAGCAATTGCACTCCTGGACATTTATGCCAGAGAAAAGAAAACACATTCACACAGAAACGTGAATGCTCATAGTGGCTGTATTTGTAACAGCAAAAAAAGTAATCAGCATCAATGTCCTTCAACAGGTGAACGGTTAAATAAACTGTGGTGCATACATACCATGAAATACTACTCTGTAATCAAAAGGAGCAAACAATTGATACACACAAGTTGGATGTATGTCCAGGGAATTTTGCTGGGGGAAAAAGAAAGCCCATTCCAAAAGATTACATGCTATATGATTCCATTTACATAAAATGACAAACTTATAGAGATAGACAGCAGATTAGTGGTTGCCACGGGTCGTATTGGGATGGGGAATTGGGAGGAAAGTAGGTGTGGTTATAAAAGGGCGAAAACTGTTCAATATCTTCATCGGTTGATACACGAGTCTACATGGGTGATAAAATTGTATAGAGCTTAATACACACACAAGGCCGGGCGCGGTGGCTCACGCTTGTAATCCCAGCACTTTGGGAGGCCGAGGCAGGCGGATCACGAGGTCAGGAGATCGAGACCACGGTGAAACCCCGTCTCTACTAAAAAAATACAAAAAATTAGCCGGGCGTGGTGGCGGGCGCCTGTAGTCCCAGCTACTTGGAGAGGCTGAGGCAGGAGAATGGCGTGAACCCGGGAGGCGGAGCTTGCAGTGAGCCGAGATTGCGCCACTGCACTCCAGCCTGGGCGACAGAGTGAGACTCCATCTCAAAAAAAAAAACAAAACAAAAAAACAAATTTGAGTAGGACCCAAGAATCTCATCATGAGAACATGGTCAGTATTTGTCTTGCTCACAACTTTATTCCCGACATCTAGCACAAGGTCTAGCACATAGCAGAAGCTTAGAAAATATTTGTTAAGTGAGTGAATTTCTATGACAGAAAGAAATTCAGGGGAGTCTTTCTTTTCCTTGGCCATCCAGAAATAGATGTTTGAGTTATTGAAGTGCCCCTGTCCTCAAATTATCCCTGCCAAACTTGGCAACCATTTTACCTACTGAAAAGAAACTCCATCAAAAGTCTAAGATAAAAAGGAATGATAAAATAACAAAACAAACTTTTGACCCACTTTGTTGTGCATTGAAAGGCACACTTTGGCAGACAAAAAGGCTCAGTACTATGTAATTGTCATCAGTGTTTCACTTAATATTTTAATGAGCTAAGCAACTGACATTTTGACTGAACACATGCCTCTGGTGGCTCTTGTTGCTAAGCAAAAAAGTGTATAAAAAGCTTGTTGTCCTTTTTTTTAAAAAAAAAATAATTTCTTAAAACGTAAATACATCCCAACTGCCACTTGGATTTATACAGAGACAATTCCTGTCATCCTTCCTCCTTCCTTCCCAAGCCAGCTCTTCTCATCGTTTCCTCTCCTCCCACAGAGTTGCTGAGTTGGGTTCCACGCTCCTCTGCTGGTTCCTGGATTCCGAGCAGATCCTTCTGAGCCAGGACATGTCTGCCAGGACAGGCAGTGCCGTTTTTAGCTATTTCTCTCCTCTCTTCTCCTCAACCTTCCACAGAACAACATTTGTACATTTATTTTAATATTCCTTCTTCTTTCGATTCAGCTGGCTGTCTTAACGTTTTCTCTACATCTGACACTTCTCTCCATTTGCTCCGTGATTTTCTTTTTTACTCCTCTCTCTTTTTTCTCCTTTTCATTTTCCTTTCTCTGGTAGGGGTGGTTGGTTGGAATTCCCACGATGATCAAAAGGCGATTTTTGAGAAACAGGGGAGATGGGTGATGTGCAAAATCAGGAGGGAATCACAGCAAACGGAATACTCTTTAAGCAATTAGATATTTATATTCTTTCTTTGCCAGCCCTTGAAAATAAGCATTGTAATTATCCCATCATACAGATGGAATAACTAAGAACTAAGAGGTTAAACAATGATCCAGCTGGGCACGGTGGCTCACGCCTATAATCCCAGCACTTTGGGAGGCCGAGGTGGGCAGATGATAAGGTCAGGAGATTGAGACCATCCTGGCCAACATTGTGAAACCCCATCTCTATTAAAAATATAAAAATTAGCTGGGCATGGTGGCGCACACCTGTAGTCCCAGCTACTAGGGAGGCAGAGGCAGGAGAATCACTTGAACCCGGGAGGCAGAGGTTGCAGTGAGCCGAGATCGCACCACCGCACTGCAGCCTGGGTGACAGAGCTAGACTCCATCTCAAAAAAAAAAAAAAAAAGCCTTTCAAGGTCTGACAGAGAGTAAATGGCAGAACCAAGATTTAGACTCAGGCAGTGTGACTCCAGATCCCACTCTTACCACTGTCTTCCCCTATCTTGTGTGAGCTGAGATGTGAATAGGGATGAATATAAGTGACAGTAAACACATAGAGGAGAGGGCAAGTTTGGGGAACCATAACATCGACAGAGAAGTAACTAGGAAACAAAAATCTAGCAAACTTAAGAGGCTCATTTGTGACATCGTTTGGGAGGGGAAAAACATGTAAGGTTCATATTTGGGAGATTTGGGTTGGAATGACACTTTCATTCCTTGTTAGCATGTTATTTAACCTCTCTAAGCCTCTATTTCCTCATCTCTAAACGGAAATAGCACACATTTCACAGTTTAATGGCAAGGATTTTTAAAAGATAACATGTGAAAAGGCTTTGTAAACTGTGGAGTTCTATGCAAATATCTTTCTTCCTCTTGGCTTCTTCCCCTCTGTAACAGAAAGTAGATTTCAGAATAGGGACTCAAGAAGCAAATGCAGAATAAAGGACGCTCCAGGAAGCTGGGGCAATTCTTGCAGGCCGTCTTTAGTCTAGGAGTTACTCTTCTCTAGCCTGAACTCTGGGAGGTTTATGAGACCCATCCTATCTCAGCAGCACAGAGAAAAAACAGTTTTGCCAAAGGCATTAAACATTTTCCTACTGGAGGAGAGTTGCACTTTTAACCTCCAGCATTTTTTGAATTTTATGAAATACAATGAGAACAGAAATGGCCAAAACAAAGGAATACCAAACACTACACTTAAAAAACTGAACTTTTAGAAAATATGGAAAAACTGTGGAGTTTGTATATCAGCTCTAATCAAATGAGATGGGGAAAGAGGCGAGGTGGCCATGGGACATGGTCTGGAATAACAGCAGGGGCTGATCAGTAGATGAGCAAGTGGCCCTTGACAGGGGAAGATCTCAAGCCCAACACAAGAGCCACCTCCCCCAGCCACCAGTGGGTTTTAATACAGGGAACAATTTGGAGCCATTGGCAAGTCAGACAATACTAGCTGGCAGAAAATTCAATCTATCGCATTTTGAGGACTTCTCCCCATTCCTAAAGCTCTGGTCTAAGTGCTAAAGACATAGCAATAAGGACAGGAAGCTCACTACCCTCAAGGAGCTTACATTCTAGGACCCAGCTGGGTGGGGGTAAGAAGTCTAAATGAAGCAGATAATTTCAGAGAAAGTGCTAAGGAACACATAGGAGATGCTCAGTAATATTTCTTAAATGGATGGATGGATAAGTGAAGCTTAGGGTTCTCTCGAAAGACCATCTTTGTACAATGAGGCATTCAAGCCACCTGTCTTCATTGGGAATGCCATTTAATACATTCATTCAAATTCTTTTAATCATTCAGACAACAGTTCTTTTTTTTTGAGACGGAGTCTAGCTCTGTTGCCCAGGCTGGAGTGCAGTGGCATAGTCTCGGCTCACTGCAACCTCCACCTCCTGTGTTCAAGAGATTCTCTTGCCTCAGCCTCCCAAGTAGCTGGGATTACAGGCACCCACCACCACGCCCAGCTAATTTTTGTATTTTTGGTAGAGACGAGGTTTCACTGTGTTGGCCAGGCTGGTCTCGAACTCCTGACCTCATGATCTGCCCACCTCAGCCTCCCAAAGTGCTAGGATTACAAGCGTGAGCCACCGCGCCCAGCCCAGACAACAGTTCTTTTTTTTTTTTTTTTTTTTTTTTCCAGACGGAGTCTCGCTCTTTTGCCCAGGCTGGACTGCAGTGGCACTATCCCGGCTCACTGCAAGCTCCGCCTCCCGGATTCACGCCATTCTCCTGCCTCAGCCTCCCGAGTAGCTTGGAGTACAAGCGCCCGCCACTGCGCCCAACTAATTTTTTGTATTTTTAGTAGAGACGAGGTTTCATCATGTTAGCCAGGATGGTCTCGATCTCCTGACCTCATGATCTGCCCGCCTCGGCCTCCCAAAGTGCTGGGATTACAGACGTGAGCCACCGCGCCCGGCCAACAGTTCTTAAGTATCTATTACATGCAGGCACTATGCTAGGCCCTAGGGATATGAAGACAAAACCTACTCCAGAGGCCCAATAACCCTTTCATCAAAAATCAGCTTCTACCGACTCTATTTGTTCTATCTTCTGCCAATTTTGCCCACTTTCAGATTCAGCCTGAATGTGTCTCCTGCCGGGAGAGCCATAAAAGGCTCTGTGCCGAAAGACTTGCAGAGCCTGGATGGCCCAGGCTTGCAATCTAGGCTCAGTAAGATGTGACATTTTCACAAGGCAGGTGGCTCCATGCTGGAGTTTCCCATCACCCGAGAATCTCACGCTGAACTACTAATGACAACGGGAGCTCATCATAAGGTAGTGTAGTGACCGATTCTCTCCCAGTCATGAGCACACGTACCATACTGTTTCATCTGTGGCTGGGTGACCCAACCACAGAACATTCTAGAAGTCTAAGTCTGACTTCTGTAAAGAGGAGTAGGAAATTGTCAAAGAGAAAGAGTCCTACTTGCTGCAATTTCCACAGGGTAGGAAAAAAATCCTGTCACTGCCATATAGGGCCCCTTACCGCTGGATCTCTCTGGACTCGCAATCATGCATAGGCACATACACAGAATAGCCTTAGCCATCTTATTATCAATATTAAAAAAAATTGGCCAGTTCTTTTATTTTATTTATTTATTTTTTTTTTCCTGAGAGAGAGTCTCGCTCTGTCACCCAGGCTGGAGTGCAGTGGCGCAATCTCAGCTCACTGCAACCTCCGCCTCCCGGGTTTAAGTGATTCTCCTGCCTTAGCCTCCTGAGTAGCTGGGATTACAGGCGTGCATTACCACGCCCGGCTAATTTTTTATTTTTTTTATTAGAGATGGAGTTTCACGACGTTGGTCAGGCTGATCTCCAACTCCTGACTTCATGATGCGCCCACCTCGGCCTCCCAAAGTGTTGGGATTACAGGCGTGAGCCACCGAAAAATTGTCCAGTTCTGTAGTGTCTTTTCCTTTCTGAATTTCATGATACCGTTGAGAAAAGCCTGATCTTTCTTGCCAAGATACAGCACTGTCTTCCCAGTGCCTGTTAATACTCTTTTATTTTATTATTTAAGTGAAGAAAGCTTACTGAGCTGACAAAAACATTTAGATTGTGACTTCAAAATTGTGACCAGAGAAGGCTGAATTTGTGAGTTGTTTAAAGAAATGAAAATCTGCCCAGATGAGAAGCTGGAAAGGCTCAGGAAGAAACACAGGTGATGGGAAAGGAATATAATCTACCCCCAGGCTGAGCAGGGAGCAAACCGAAAAAGACAACATGGAATAAGAGCACATTATGTCTAACTGAAAATTGTTGTCAATCTTTCCTCTCCAAAAAAAAAAAAGATGTTTTAATATGTAAGAATAAATGCATGTGTCAAATGGGGTTGTTTGCAAACACTCAATTATTATTGCACAGCAGGACCACACGGCTCTCTTACTCTCCCTTTTGAGCTGGGTGACAACGACAGGAAGAAGAGATCTGAAACATGTTTAAATTTTAGCAGACAGGCCTTCTGGAGGAAAGTCGATCCATAAATCTAAAACATAAATAAACAAGCCACCATCTTAGACAATGTTCTTGAAAAAAGGACAGGAGGGCCGGGCGCGGTGGCTCACGCTTGTAATCCCAGCACTTTGGGAGGCCGAGGCGGGAGGATCACGAGGTCAGGAGATCGAGACCACAATGAAACCCCATCTCTACTAAAAATACAAAAAAAAAATTAGCCGGGCGTGGTGGCGGGCGCCTGTAGTCCCAGCTACTCGGAGAGGCTGAGGCAGGAGAATGGCGTGAACCCGGGAGGCAGAGCTTGCAGTGAGCCGAAATTGCGCCACTGCACTTCAGCCTGGGCGACAGAGCGAGACTCCGTCTCAAAAAAAAAAAAAAGATAAAAAAAAAAAAAGAAAAAAGGACAGGAGACAAATCCGCCTTAAGTTGACAGGTTAACGTTGGAAAAGCGGACCTGGATTCTGTTTGCTTCAATAAAGGACTATAATTGCTGTTCTCTCTAACCTCAGATCCACCCCTCCTGGCACACACACCCATGGACCCTTCCCAGAGATCAATGTGACTATCTCTGTAGCATGCTGAGTTATGTCGTTGGCCTCTTTGGCTCAGCGTTAGTGGTGGAGCCTAGGAATTAGTACGTTGGATTTTCTGGATATGCCTTGGTTTGATTTGTTACTATTCCTTTGCTTTAAGTGGTAGAATCTGTTTTTCTTTTTTTTAAATTTACATATATCATAATAGGCCATAAGTAAGAGCAGTAATGTGACTAATACAAATTTTACATTCTATACTATTATTAGTATGAACTTTGGTAACCCTATGGGGTGATTTTAATTTTGTTTTGACTGTTAAGGAGAACTGATTATGACTTAAACTCTTCTTCAAGATAAAAAGTTCTGTTATGAACCCTAGATTCAGTACTTCAAACGGGAAAACCTTAGCTTTATTTTGGATACTCAGTGAAGTGATATACTCCTGGACAAATGAAGGGAGAGAAGAGGGTGGCAGGGAGGGGGAAGGGCCTTAAACGCAACTATTCCTCTAGATCAGCATCTCTGTATCAGTTTTTTTTTGTTTTTGTTTTTTGAGACGGAGTCTTGCTCTGTTGCCCAGGCTGGAGTGCAGTGGCGCGATCTCGGCTCACTGCAAGCTCCGCCTCCCAGGTTCACGCCATTCTCCTGCCTCATCCTCCCGAGTAGCTGGGACTACAGGTGCCTGCCAACACGCCCGGCTAATTTTTTCTATTTTTAGTAGAGACGGGGTTTCACCGTGTTAGCTAGGATGGTCTCGATCTCCTGACCTCGTGATCCGCCCGCCTCGGCCTCCCAAAGTGCTGGGATTACAGGCGTGAGCCACCGTGCCTGGCCTATATCAGGTCTTAAGTAACAGAACAAACTCAGTTGTAAATGGTTTGTTCTGAAAAATGCAACTGAATATTTTCTTAAGGAATGAAGCCTGGGAAGAATCAAGAAGGGTGAGAACTATTTTCTCTTCAGTGGTTAATACAGTGCCTGGCATAGAAAAAGTGTTGTATAAATAATATATATATATATGTTTTTTTTTATTTTATTTCTTTTTTTTTTTTTTAATTTTTTTTTTAGACAGTCTCACTCTGTCGCCCAGGCTGGAGTGCAGTGGGGCGATCTCAGCTCACTGCAACCTCTGCCTCCCAGGTTCAAGCAATTCTCCTGCCTCAACCTCCTGAGTAGCTGGGATTAAAGGCGTGAGCCACCACGCCCAGCTAATTTTTTTGTAATTTTAGTCAAGACAGGGTTTCACCATGTTGGTCAGGATGGTCTCGAACTCCTGACCTCGTGATTCGCCTGCCTCGGCCTTCCAAAGTGCTGGGATTATAGGCATGAGCCACCGCGCCCAGCCTAAATAATATTTTTAATGAGTGGATGTGCCATTATCCTCCATTAGTATAATTGTCAAGCATCTAACAAAACACCAAAAACTGATTGAGATCAATAACCACTGTATTTGAAGTTTTCAACTTGCCCCACTAACAATACTTTGTCAGCATTCCAGGTGGATGGCAGAATGAACTGACTTACCCTCTCTATGGCCTGGCCTCTTTATCTTTTTTTTTTTTTTTTCTTTTTTTTTGAGATGGAGTCTCGCTCTGTCGCCCAGGCTGGAGTGCGGTGGCGCAATCTTGGCTCACTGCAAGCTCCGCCTCCCAGGTTCACGCCATTCTCCTGCCTCAGCCTCTCCGAGTAGCTGGGACTACAGGTGCCCGCCACCACGCCCGGCTAATTTTTTGTATTTTTAGTAGAGACAGGGTTTCACCGTGGTCTGGATCTCCTGACCTCGTGATCCGCCCGCCTCGGCCTCCCAAAGTGCTGGGATTACAAGCGTGAGCCACCGCGCCCGGCTGGGCCTCTTTATCTTTAAAAGCTGAAAAATGGCCGGGTGCGGTGGCTCACGCCTGTAATCCCAGAACTTTGGGAGGCCGAGGCGGGTGGATCACGAGGTCAGGAGTTCGAGACCAGCCTGACCAACCTGATGAAACCCCCATCTCTACTAAATACAAAAAATTAGCCGGGCATGGTGGCGCATGCCTGTAATCCCAGCTACTTGGGAGGCTGAGGCAGGAGAATCGCTTGAACCTAGGAGGTGGAGATTGCAGTGAGCTTAGATTGCACCATTGCACTCCAGCCTGGACAACAAGAGAGAAACAACATCTCAAAAAAAAAAAAAAATTAATTAAAAAAAAAGCTGAAGGATCAGCGGGGCGCAGTGGCTCACGTCTGTAATCCCAGCACTTTGGGAGGCTGAGGCGGTGGATCACCTGAGGTCAGGAGTTCGAGACCAGCCTGACCAACATGGCGAAACCCTGTCTCTACTAAAAATACAAAAAATTAGCCGGGCTGCGGTCCCAGCTACTCGGGAGGCTGAGGCAGGAGAGTCGCTTGAACCCAGAAGGCAGAGGTTGCAGTGGGCAGAGATCACACTGTTGCACTCCAGCCTAGGCAATAAGAGAGAAACTCCGTCTCACACACACACACACACACACACGCACGCACAAAAAAAAAAAAAAAAAAAAAAAAAAGCTGAAGGATCCCTCACCTGTAAGACCAATGGGAGTAGAGGAGGGCTGTCTGATACTAGTCTAGTAATCCTTTTTTGTTCCACTGCTTGTCACTACATCTTCACTTTCTGCAGAAGGGCAGTGACATATCTCAAGGCCAGAGAAACAAAGGTCTGGGAAATTTACAAACCACGCGTTCATCCCTTGAATCATATAATGTGTAAGACAAAGTATGAGTCAAAGAGAAAGGGTAATCTTCTGTTGATGTTGGCTTTGCTGTGTTTTATTTTATTTCATTTTATTTAGAATGCCTTGTTTAGAATGTGAGTGCTATACTTGTATGCCACCAAGAAGAAACCTTCTGTACCTCAAAAGATTTTTTTATTTGATAGAAGCAATAAAACTTACAAAACTGCTAATGTATTCACTTGTGAGCTTCCGAACCTTCTCCACCCTTTGCTTCTTTGCAGCCGTAAAATATGTTTTGCCCCAGTGCCACCAAGACCATGAGCACACTCTGCCATCCTCAGCCACTTTGAGGCCAAACATGATACTTCACTCCATTTAAAAAAAAAAAAAAGAAATCAAATTTCAAAAGTGTTAATGATTAGTCTAGATTTCTGAGGCATATTCCAGAAAGACAGATGTTATAATGGCACAGCAGTTTCACTAGAAAACACCAACCACAAAGTCCTCCTATCTGTTTACCACTGGTTCTCAAAAATACCCAGGTGGGGCCCATCCAGACTAATAGAATCTGAATTGCTGAAAGTGAAACTCAGGTTTCCTAGTTTTAAAAACTCCCCAGGAGATTCTAATGGAAAATTAAGGTTGAAAACCCCTCTAGCCTTTCTCCTCCCCCACATCTCTTTTCTAATGCAAAACAATTTAGTTCTCTCCTTGCTCCCCTTTACCTCACTCAGCAAAACAAGGTTTCTCATTAAGATACATCCTCCTTAGAAGGTTATAGGTAAGTAGAAAAGTTTCGCCATCACAAATAATTTTCTTCTGGTGATGTGTAGAATTAGTATCTTTTAGAATAACCCAGGTATATGTCTCCTTTTATCGGAGCCAGGAGGCCGAATATGCACATACTGCAAGGAACTTGGTACGGCATTTAACAAATAAGGTAACTGCTCAACGGGTTCACCTTGCCTGCTGCTGAGACAGAGCCGATTTATCAAGACAGGGGAATTGCAATACAGAAAGAGTTTAACTCACGCAATAAAGAGTTTAATCCGGCTGTATGGGAGACTGGAATTTTATTAGTACTCAAATCAGTCTCCCTGAAAACTCGGGAATCAGGGTTTTTAAGGATAATTTGGTGGGTAGGGAGTTGGAGAGTGGGGAGCTGCTGATTGGTCAGGTCAGAGATGAAATCATAGGGAGTCGAAACCGTCCTCTTGCGCTGAGTCAGTTCCTGGGTGGGGGCCACAAGACAGGATGAGCCAGTTTATCCGTCTGGGTAGTGCCAGCTGATCCGTCAAGTGTAGGGTCTGCAAAGTATGTTAAGCACTGATCTTAGGTTTTACAATAGTGATGTTATCCCCAGGAACAATTTGAGGAGGTTCAGAATCTCCAGCTGCATGACTCCTAAACCATAATTTCTAATCCGGTAGCTAATTTGCTAGTTCTAAAAAAGCAGTCTAGTCCCCAGGCAGGAAGGGGGTTTGTTTTGCGAAAGGGCTGTTATTGTCTTTGTTTGAAAGCTAAACTGTAAACTAAATTTCTTCCAAAGTTAGTTGGGCCCACGCCCAGGCATGAACAAAGACAGCTTGGAGGTTAGAAGCAAGATGGAGTCAGTTAGATCAGTCATAATTTTCTCATTTATAATTTTTGCAAAGGCGGTTTCAGTAACAGCCTTGAACTGGGATTTGAAAGACACACTCGGCCGGGTGCGGTGGCTTACGCCTGTAATCGCAGCACTTTGGGAGGTCAAGGTGGGCAGATCACGAGGTCAAGAGTTCGAGGCCAGCCTGGCCAACATGGTGAAACCGCCGTCTCTACTATGAATACAAAAATTAGTCAGGTGTGGTGGCACGTGCCTGTAGTCCCAGCTACTCGGGAGGCTGAGGCAGGAGAATCGCTTGAACCCGGGGGCAGAGGTTGCAGTGAGTCGAGATCATGCCACTGCACTCCAACCTGGGTGACAGAACAAGACTCTGTCTGGAGAAAAAAAGAAAAAAAAACAGAAAGACACACTGATTTTCAGGCAGAAGCACTGGCACTGGAATCATTCTGGTAGGTGGCTACATGTCCTCTTTGTAAATATTCAAGAAATGAGATTCCACATTCTTTCAGCAAACTCTGACAGTGTTAAACAAAAATAACCAAAAAAGTGGTCATTAGCTGAGCTGAGAGGACACTACTAGCCATCAGATCAGATTCCTTCTTTTTGTATTCTCCTTCTTTTTGTTACCTTTTTCCTGAATTAATCGCTGTATTTCTATACTTAAATAAGGGCAATGAGCTGTAGTAGAAAGGACAAGGGGTCTGGGGTAGGTCAAAGTCATTTTAAGATTTCAAGGAACAGAATCTACTCAAGCTAGATCAGTGTTCTCAGCTGTGGTCTGAGTTTCTGGTGATTTCCATCCGGTGGGCCTGGGAGAGGGTCCAGACATCATCTGTAGCTTTTTTTTTTTTAATTTTTTAATTTTTTTGAGACAAGATCTCCCTCTGTGCCCCAGGCAGGAGTGCAGTGGTGTGATCTTGGCTCACTGCAGCATCCACCTCCCTGGCTCAAGCAATCCTCCCGCTTCAGCCTCCCACGTAAGTGGATGTACAAGCATACACCACCACACCCAGCTAATTTTTGTATTTTTTGTAGAGACAGGGTTTGGCCATGTTGCCTAGGCTAGTCTCTGACTCCTGAGGTCAAGCAATCTGCCTGCCTTGGCCTCCCAGAGTGCTGGGATTACAGGCCTGAGCCATTGCACCTGGCCTATCTGTAGCTTTAAATGTTACACATACACTTGTCCCTCAGTGGCCCCTGGTCTCTCCTTCTCTCTGCCTGTGCTTCATTCCTGCCATAGAGAGCTGATTCCTTGGCTACTATACCATCATGCCTGTGGCTCTGGTTTCTCAGGGCACCAACTCTGGGCCCCAGTCTGCAGAACATTTCAGAACTGCCTCTCAGTTCAAATTTCAGAGCAAATATGTCTGCTCACAGCACAGCAAATACATTGCTTCTTCTCTGATCTTTGATCAAATATTGGCCCACCCCCATTTAGAATATATGACTTTGACCATGATACTTGAACTCTGAGTTCTCATGTAAAACAGAAATACAAGCTGGGCATGGTGGCTCACGCCTGTAATCCCAGCACTTTGGGAGGCCAAGGCAGGCGGATCATGAGGTCAGGAGATTGAGACCACCCTGGCTAACAAGGTGAAACCCCGTCTCTACTAAAAATACAAAAAATTAGCCAGGCGTGTGGCGGGCGCCTGTAGTCCCAGCTACTCGGGAGGCTGAGGCAGGAGAATGGCGTGAACATGGGAAGCGGAGCTTGCAGTGAGCTGAGATGGCGCCACCACACTCCAGCCTGGGCGACGGAGTGAGACTCTGTCTCAAAAAAAAAAAAAATTTCCACTTCACTGTGCTACTGTAAGATAAGGATTAAATGCATATATATATGTATATTGCAACTATCACAATGCCTGGCACCTGCCAGTCAGTTTCTATTAGCCTTTCAAACAAAGTGGCAATGCTAAGAGCCCTATGTGCTGTTCGTCTCACCCCCACCTCTAAAGAGTCTGCACAGACAGCCTCAGTGCAGTCAAATAAGGCCTGTTGCTTTTCGTTTTCCTCATATTTGCCAAGAGCCATTTTCATAACTCTTTAGTACAGAAATAGGAAGGAAAACTGCTGAAACTTGAAGTGGTTTGACTTACTTTTGTTACTCTCTAGTTGAGAAGAGAATAAGACTAAAGACCAAAATGAAATTTTTGCTTCGGGCGTGTGGGCTTAATTCATCTGTGCTATCACTCTCGTGGCCCTGAGAAATAGGGGCCGCTCTAAGTAGGCACATGGTAACCACCTACTGATCTGTTTTTGTTAAAGTGTCTTCTGTATTTTCATTTGTACTTGTTTTAAATTTTGTGAGTCTTCTGGAAGTAGACAAAGATTAAACATGGGTAGCAGGTTTTATTTCTTTTCCTTCTGTCTCCTGACGTGTTTCCTATTTCTTTGTTGGGTAGAATTAGCGTGTTTCCTTTGTTTTTAATAGTTCCTTAAACTTTCAGTCCTACTCAGCCCTATTTTAAGTTACTTTGTCTTGTTGTTTTTTGCTTTTGGTCAGTGGAGGGACTCTACAGCTTGTCAGGATGGGCCTCTGTAGGATGAAAACTAGAGAGAAAATTCTGACAAGTAGAGTTTTTTCTTTGATTAGCTTTCTCATGTGAAGTCAAGTCCTCTGTTTGCCTCACAGGACAGGTGGTGAAGAAGCTTTTTAGATCTTTTTTCTTCTAGGAAAGCTTGCACATCTGGAGCACCGCCCTCCTTTCTTATTTTTTGCTATGTTGTTCAAAGCTTTTTAAGAAAAAAAAAAAACATAAACAGCAAAGAAAAAAATTGATTTTTCATACCAAGATGGCTTTTGTTGGATGCCCTCAACTGCAGAGACATATTTAAAGGGCAGCTGGCCACCTTCTTTTGAGGTCAGACAGCTGACTCTTAATCATATTGACAATTTCTGGCTGGGAAGAAACATCTAAAAAACGTATTATGAAACATAAAAGTGGAGGCAGCTCTTTACCTTGCCACTTCCCTCTCCAGTCTCTACAGGGGCTCCTCCAAACAAAGCTCATGCTCCAAGACTGGCAGGCCCACTTCTTCTATCTCATTCGCCTTTGCAGCCTTTGAACCACCTCTCATCCTCCCGTCTCTCACAGCCTCACCTCTCTAGGTAGTTGGAACCTTACGCTTTGGAGATGAGGAAAATTTAATGCCTCAATGACAACTTCAAATGGCATTTTAGCCCCTACAGAAATGAATAAATCATCAGATTCACTTTTCATGTGGGAACTGAAAGGGATTATAGACCACAAGAACTTCAGGATCCTCATTTGGAACCCTGCTTTAGGAAGGCTTTTTTTTTTTGAGACGGAGTTTCTCTCCTGTCGACCAGGCTGGAGTGCAATGGCACAATCTCGGCTCACTGCAACCTCTGCCTCCCGAGTTCAAGCAATTCTCCTGCCTCAGCCTCCCGAGTAGCTGGGATTACAGGCACCTACCACCATGCCCAGCTAATTTTTGTATTTTTAGTGAAGATGGGGTTTCACCATGTGGCCAGGCTGGTCTTGAACTCCTTACCTCAGGTGATCTGCCCACCTCGGCCTCCCAAAGTGCTGGGATTACAGACGTGAGCCACCACACCTGGTCAGGAAGGCATTTTATATAGACATGCCCTGCCCTTGCCCATGACCCTGAGGACATAGGGCTCTATTTCCACTAGTCAGAAGCCCCTAAGGTGAGGGCTTTCTGAGACAAGAAAAAGTAATTTATGGAAACGGTAATATTTAAGTGATAATAATAGGGGCTTGATTGAACGTTTACTCTGTACCAGGTGCTGTATTCCATGCTTTTATAAGCATTATCTCATTTAATCATCTCACCGATCTTATGAATTTTTCCCCCTGTGATTTCTTCATTGGCAGAGAAGAAAACAAATAAATGCAGTATATCGGAAACAAGTATGTATATGCATGATTTGTAGTGGCCAAACACTGGTAACAACCTGTTAACAGAGGAATATTTAAATACATTTTTTAGTAAAAAAAGCAATTTACAAGGCTGGGCACGGTAGCTCATGCTTGTAATCCCAGCACTTTGGGAGGCCGAGGCAGGTGGATCACTTGGGGTCAGGAGTTGGAGACCAGACTGGCCAACATGGTGAAACCCCGTCTCCACTAAAAAATACAAAAAAATTAGCCAGGTGAAGTGGCATGCGCCTGTAATCTCAGCTACTCGGGAGGCTGAAGCAGGAGAATCGCTTGAACCTAGGAGACAGAGGTTGCAGTGAGCAGAGATCGCGCCACTGCACTCCAGCCTGAGTGACAAAGCAAGACTCCAGCTCAAAAAAACAAAACAAAACAAAACCCTTTCTTAGCTAGAAGGAAAGATGAGAAGTAAAGGTCAAAAGAAATTTGGTGGGTGCAGCAAACCAACATGGCACATGGATACATATGTAACAAACCTGCACATTGTGCACATGTACCCCAAAACCTAAAGTATAACAATAAAATAAAATAAAAAAAGAAATTTGGATATTATTAAAATTTAACACAAAGTAAGAACTAGGAAACCACAGCTTCTCCAATAAAACCCCTGACCCATTTAGACTAGTTTCTTGGTCCTGCTTTAAGTATATGGTTTACTGGACTGTCAAGCATAGCATCCTCTTGGGATATTGATAGACTATCTAGTGCAGTGAATAGGTAGGGTGACAGTATAATCTATCATACAAATCAGAACACTTTTAAGAATGAATGGGAGCCGGGCGCGGTGGCTCATGCTTGTAATCCCAGCACTTTGGGAGGCCAAGGCGGGCAGATCACGAGGTCAGGAGATCGAGACCACGGTGAAACCCCGTCTCTACTAAAAATACAAAAAATTAGCCGGACGTGGTGGCGGGCGCCTGTAGTCCCAGCTACTCGAAGAGGCTGAGGCAGGAGAATGGCATGAACCCGGGAGGCGGAGCTTGCAGTGAGCCGAGATCGTGCCACTGCACTCCAGCCTGGGCGACAGAGCGAGACTCCGTCTCAAAAAAAAAAAAAAAAAAAAAAAAAAAAAGAATGAATGGGAGTGCTATTGTTAATTGCCCCAGGCAACAGGTATAAACCAGGAGCATCCTGAGCAGACCAGGACATGCGGTTTGCCTATTAACAGGAGACCCTACAGAGAGCAAGCTCCACACAATCCCAAATACAGCTGTGACTCGGATCCAGGTTCTGCCCTCCCTTGGCTCCAGGGCTCCTTCGTGATCTAACATCCTGTTACTTCATCTGTGTTTTCAAATGTCATGTCTTTTTCCTGCTTATCCTCTGACTGATTTCAGGTATCTCTGCCCCAGCAGACTCCCTGAGGTTAATAGCCTCCACTCGTGTCTCCAAGGGAAAGAGGTCATCCTCCACCAAGGAGAATAGAACACACAGACACTGTCTCAGTCTCATCCTCGATAAACTGCTGCATGATCACTGCCGTCTGCCGAAGACCAGCAGCAGGGCAGAACAAAACAGATGTACGGGAACTCCATGCGGAGAAGCAGCCTTGATCACCATCTATTCAGGGATGCTCAAGGAGACTGGGCAGTCTAAGCTCCAGTGGACTGAAGAAAAGACAAAAAGAGGCAGAGGAAATCCAAAAAGTAGAATGTCAGACTATATTCCACTTAAATTGTCTCAGTCATTTGTTAGGAAGAAAGTACAGAGCCCTGACCCCAAAATAAAGCAAATCCTCATTTTGTCCTCTTCAAAATGAAATGGACTGCTGGCTGGGTGCGGTGGCTCAGGCCTGTAATCCCAGCACTTTGGGAGGCCGAGGCGGGCTGCTCGCCTGAGGTCAGGAGTTCAAGACCAGCCTGGCCAACATGGCGAAACCCCATCTCTACTAAAAATAGAAAAATTAGCTGGGCATGTTGGTGGGTGCCTGTAATCCCAGCTACTCGGGAGGCTGAGGCAAGAGGGTCACTTGAACCTGGGAGGCAGAGGTTGCAGTGAGCCAAGATCATGCCATTGCACTCCAGCCTGAGTGACAAGAGTAAGACTTCATCTCAAAAAAATAAAAAATAAGAAATAATAATAATAATACAAAAGTTAGCCGGCTGTGGTGGCGCATGTACATAATCCTAGGTAGTCAGGGGGCTGAGGCAGGAGAATCACTTGAACCCGGGAGGCGAAGGTTGCAGTGAGCAAAGATTGTGCCACTGCACTCCAGCCTGGGTGACAGAGCGAGACTCTGTCTTAAAAAAAAAAAAAAAAAAAAAGAAATGGACTGCAGATGGGAAATTCATCTTCTCTCCTTGCTCACCCCCTGCCACCCATATCACATTATTCACCAGAAGCCTTTTTTTTTTTTTTTCAGATGGAGTTTTGGTCTTGTTTCCCAGGCTGGAGTGCAATGGTACGGTCTCGGCTTACTGCAGCCTCTGCCTCGTGGGTTCAAGGGATTCTCCTGCCTCAGCCTCCTGAGTAGCTGGGATTACAGGTATTCGCCACCATGCCTGGCTAATTTTTCTATTTTTTTTTAGTAGAGACAGAGTTTCACCATGTTGATCAGGCTGGTCTCGAACTCCTGACCTCAGGTGATCTTTCCGTCTTGGCCTCCCAAAGTGCTGGGATTACAGGTGTGAGCCACTGCACCCAGCCCCAGAAGCCTTTTATGCCACATAAAGTATAGCCCAGGAGAGGCCAGACCCATCAATTCATGGACATATATTTGTATCTGTTTTATGGAGTTCTAAGGAATCCTATTTTCATGGAATAGAAAATGTTGTTTAAAAATATCACACACAGGCCGGGTGTGGTGGCTCATGCCCTTAATCCCAGCACTTTGGGAGGCTGAGGCGGGTTGATCATCTGAGGTCAGGAGTTCAAGACCAGGCTTGCTGATATGGCAAAACCCCAGCTCTACTAAAAATACAAAAATTAGCTGGGCATGGTGGCGGGTGCCTGTAGTCCCAGCTACTCGGGAGGCTGAGGCAGGAGAATGGCTTGAACCCAGGAAGCAGAGGTTGCAATGAGCCAAGATCACGCTACTGCACTCCAGCCTGGGTGACAAGAGCGAAACTCTCTAAAAAAAAAACAAAAACAAAAAAACGAAAAACAAAAAAAACGCCACAATTTATTAAATTCATTTCCCTCACCTTTTCAATGTCCATTTACTCTGCTTTCAGCTGTTGGGGTCAGTTGAAACAAATGCTCACTATTTTGTCCCAATGCAAGATCTGGTAGAAACCCTCCCTTACTCAGCTAATTCTTACCCAGATCAGTCATGCAAGTCAAATCATGTCTCCTGGAAAAAAACCAGCTTCCCATGGAAAATGCCCCACAGGACAGCACCAGACAGGTGTTTGCCCTGGGCTGCCGTCCTGGCTGAGGCCTCAGGGGTATCAGAAAGACGCTGCAGACTTGGATGCTCCACCTGCAGAGTCCCCTGCACTGGGGTTATACCCCTACTCTAAGGCCAAGAGTAGATGCAGTCTAAAGGGTCCAAACGAGGAAAATCTTTCCTTGTCCTGTGGTGGGGGATGGAGATGGCTACATGGATGGGCAGAGTGAATTGAGCTCTCTTCTCACGCACAGACTCTTTTATGACTAATCATTAACACCAATGGCTGAGCTGTTTTCTGTACCTTTAGCCATAATTGGATACAGAGGAAGATTCACAAAGACATCTACAGGTCACAGTTGAAACTGGCATAAAAGAAAAAATGGTGTCTTCTTAATGTGCCAATGCTTTAATTTGGATTATCCCATCAAATACCTAAGTCAATTTATTGAAAGTTAATTGGGCCGGGAGTGGTGGCTCAGCCTGTAATCCCAGCACTTTGGCAGGCCAAGGTGGGCGGATCACAAGGTAAGGAGATTGAGACCATCCTGGCTAACACGGTGAAACCCCGTCTCTACTAAAAAATACAAAAAAAAAAAAAAAATTAGCCGGGCATGGTGGCAGACACCTATAGTCCCAGCTACTCGGTAGGCTGAGGCAGGAGAATGGCTTGAACCCGGGAGGCGGAGCTTGCAGTGAGCCGAGATTGCACCACTATATTCCAGCTTGGGCGACAGAGCCTGACTCCGTTTTATTTATTTATTTGTTTGTTTGTTTATTTATTTATTTATTTTTATTTACTTTTTTCTTGAGACGGAGTCTCGCTCTGTCGCCCAGGCTGGAGTGCAGTGGCACGATCTCGGCTCACTGCAAACTCCGCCTCCCGGGTTCACGCCATTCTCCTGCCTCAGCCTCTCCGAGTAGCTGGGACGACAGGCGCCCGCCACCACGCCCGGCTAATTTTTTTTGTATTTTTAGTAGAGACAGGGTTTCACTGTGGTCTCGATCTCCTGACCTCGTGATCCGCCCGCCTCGGCCTCCCAAAGTGCTGGGATTACAAGCGTGAGCCACCGCGCCCGGCACAGCCTGACTCCGTTTAAAAAAAAAAAAAGAAAAAAAAAAGAAAGTTAATTGGACTAAGTTAACTAAGAAGCAATTTCATTTGTTTATTGATGTACAAGTTATCTAGAGTGGGAAGAAAAGAAAAGTGACATTTGTTGAGCATTTACTGCGGGACAAGTCCTGAACTGGGCACTCTACACTCAGATACTTTTTTTATTTTTTTCTGAGACAGGGTCTCCCTCTGTCGCCCAGGCTGGAGTGCAGTAGGGCGATCTGGGCTCACTGCAACCTCTGCCTCCCAAGTTCAAGAGATTATCGTGCCTCAGCCACCTGAGTAGCTGGGACTACAGGCATGCACCGGCACACCAGGCTAATTTTTGTGTTTTTAGCAGAGACAGGGTTTCGCCATGTTGCCCAAACTGGTCTCAAACTCCTGGGCTCAAGTGATCCGCCCGCCTTGGCCTGCCAAAGTGCTGGGATTATAGGCAGGAGCCACCATGCCCAGCCAAGAATACCTTTTAATTTCAGGACAGCCCTCTGAGATGAGCCTTGTTAAATCCATTTACAGACAACTATGACTCAGAGGTGTTAGGTAACTTGCCCAAGTTCCCACAGGGAGGAAATAGAGTAGAAGAGATGGGTTCAAGCCTAGGTCTATTTGAGGCTAGTGCCTACCCTCTTTCCCCTGTACCAGAATAGCCAGGAGCTTTAAATATCTGAGCTGATTATATCCAGAGGTAAAATGTACACAATTATGTGCATATTATGTAGTTGCAATTTACTCTTATCAGATGGATAAAAATGAAAAAATTGGTATTTTTACACAAATAGGACAAATATCCTTGTGGACACCTAACCACTAAGTAAGTAGCAAGGAGAAAAATAACTAAAGGTCCAATCTGGTTTAAACCTTGGTCTAATGTTACCATTTAGGAGCCCTTTGTTTAATGCTCCATCTCTCTAGATAAAAGTGTTTGGTGATTTCTTGGTCTTCTACTGACTCCTCTCTAAGATGGCATTAGACTACATGAATGCATGTAGAGTTGGGTTGTTTGTCCAGAAACTTTGCAATTTCATGATGGATGGGGTCAGAGACCTCAAGCATGATGTCCTCTAGCCCCTTGATCTGCATGTTTTTGTCATTTGTCCACCCAGGTGCTGCTGCCCTGCTAAGGTCTGCTGCTTCTGTTGTTTGTACGTTGTCCTCTGATTTCTTTAGGCTTGGCCAGAGCCGGGTGGTGCCTCCCAGCTACTTAGCAGCCTCACTTCTGTCTTGTTGGGGTTCTTGCTGGAGTCTCTGAGGAGGTCTTCCTACAAATCTCATTAGGGCTGCAGACCCGCACCGCCATCAGCTAAAGTATGATTTTTCTCCTTTGCTCATCCTGCCTCCCCTAGATACATACAGTGACACCACAGACACACATGGGCACAGAACTCAATTAGCCCTCAGGTAAGCTTTCCCACCAACACCCTCAGCATGGTCAGTGCCCCTCCTGGATACCTTCAGGGCATCGTGGAAGCTGGGCAAGACCCCTGGAGGCCTCAACTCTCTGCCTACCAGGTTGTGCCACTCCTTCTCTGACATTAGCATAGAGTATCAATCAATTTTTTGGTCTTATGCACCCACTTTTAGGTTTAGTCAGCAACACAACTATGCCTAGAAAATGTAGGCCTCAATATTTTTACACAAGACAAAAATGAACATCAAGAAAAACCTTAAAAGGTAATTTGGGGAGTGAGAGTGAGAACAGCCTCAAATGTGCAATCTGTGGACTGAAAGATTACTGGAAGGGGAGAGAGAGCGGCCTGCTGATCTCACCTGGACCATGGGGAGATTCACAAAAGGGGCTAGAGGCAGGGCACAGATGTGCATTTTTTCTACTTATGCATTAGATCTGCTTTTCTTTCCTAATTAAATTTTTGTCTTTTACTTAGTGCCAACTAACATAGCCACTTCCTTCTATGAGTCCTGCTATAGTCTGGTCACTGCAGGCCAACTGGGCCAACCTAGAAATGAGCCTTATTCCAGGGATGATCTGATCCTCCCACCGCAGCCTCCTCTACCTTCCTCACCAGCATCTCCTCACCTACTCCATCCACTCTCAGAGCCCCCAAAGAAGTCGCCAATGTACAGAGCAAGCACCCGCACTTCCTACTCCCACCCTCACTCTCAAAGCTTCAACATTGGAGTTTGTATTTTCTGTTGGGCAGATCTGGAATAGAGTATTGATTGTCTCTGCCCTGTTTAAGCTAGACACTAGAGTTGCCAGATGTCTAATTTCAAATATGTAAACCTTTTTCTGAGAAAGAGCAAAACACCAGATGTATAAATGTCCAGAATTAGAAAATATGTCTTTTCTCAAAATGTAACTTTAAATTTTTTTTTTTCTTTTCTTTGAGACGGAGTCTCGCTCTGTCGCCCAGGCTGGAGTGCAGTGGCAGATCTCAGCTCACTGCAACCTCCAACTCCCGGGTTCAAGAGATTCTCCTGCCTCAACCTCCTGAGCAGCTGGGCTTACAGGCACGCGCCACCACGCCCGGCTAATTTTTGTATTTTTAGTACGGACAGGGTTTCTCCATGTTGCTCAGGCTGGTCTTGAACTCCTGACCTTGTGATCTGTCTGACTCAGCCTCCCAAAGTGCTGGAATTACAGGCATGAGCCACCACTCCTGGCCACTTTAAATTCTTTTAAAGTAACCAAATATTCCCAAGTATTTCCAATCTTCTATGACTGCCCTTGTTTTAATACTCAAATAAAATGGCCGGGCCCCGTGGCTCATGCCTGTAATCCCAGCACTTTGGGAGGCCAAGGTGGGTGGATCACCTGAGGTCAGGAGTTCGAGACCAGCCTGGCCAAAATGATGAAACTCTGTCTCTACTAAAAATACAAGAATTAGCTAGGTGTAGCCGGTCATGGTGGTGCGTGCCTGTAATCCCAGCTACTCAGGAGGCTGACACAGGAGAGTCACTTGAACCTGGGAGGCAGAGGTTGCAGTGAGCCGAGACGGTGCCGCTGCCCTCCAGCCTGGGCTACAAGAGCAAAACTCTGTCTCAAAAAAGAAAAAAATGAAGGTAAAAGAATTAGCTAGGTGTGGTGTCACATGCCTGTAGTCCCAGCTACTCAGGAGGCTGAGGCTGAGGCAGGAGGCGGAGGTTGCAGTGAGTGGAGATAGCGCCACTACCCTCCAGCCTGGGCAAACTCTGTCTCAGAAAAAAAAAAAAAAAAAACCTCAAATAAAATGACTCAGGCTATTGTAGAGAGGTCGGAAAAGTTCCTTGAGGCTTCCCAGAGGCTCAATTTCCATACCCTCCTGAAACTGTCCATTTCCACTAAACTCTTGGTATCATTAGTTTACCATCTCTTTTCCTGAAGTGAGTACATCACCCCTGCACTCAGCTTTGCTTCATTCACCCAAAGCACTACTCACCCAAGGATATTTTAAATGCCAGGTTTTATTAATTTGGGGCATTCATTCAGTCATTGAACAAATATTTATTGAGCAGCTAGTACAGACTAGGCCCTGTTTAGGCCTTCGGGATTCATCAGCAAACAAAAGAGACAAACATCTCTGCCCTCATTGAGCTTACATTCCAGGGGAAACTCTGGGACAATAAATACAACAAATGACATGCTATATACTGTGTCTGGTAATAATATGTACATAGAGAAAAACAAAGTAGACGGGATGCAGAGTGCTGGGAAGAGAGTGTGATTATTTTCATTTTTTTTCTTTGTTCTGTTTGGTTTTACTATCTACATAGGAGTTTGATTGTTTAAACAGAGGAGTCAAAAAGGCTTCACTGAGGAGACTTAACATTAGATAAAGTCATGAAGGCAGCACTGGAGACAGCCATACCCAGGTCTGGGGGAAGGACGACCCAGGTAGAGGGAGCAGCAGGTGCAGTTTCTAGGGACAACATCAGGAAGCTAGTGTGGCTGCAGTGGGAACAAGAGAGGGCAGAGCCGAGATGTGATCATAGGGGTAACAGGCCAGGGGTAGGTGGGAAGTGGATTGCATGGGCCAGTAGGCCAGTGTGACCATTAGCTTTTACATGACTATTGCAGGCTCTGGAATAGAGGAGTGATACAATCTAATTTACATTTTAGAAGGATCATCTGGCTCCTGAGTTGAGAAGAGAATGAAACAGGCAAAGGTGGAAGCTAGAAGATGACTTTGGTAGCCATTACAGTAACCCAGGCTAGAGCTGGCGGCTGGAACCAGTGTTCAGGCAATGGCACTAGGAGGAGTGGTTGGGTTATGATACATGTTGAAGATCTGCCAACAGGACTTGCAGATGTGAAAGAATGAGAGGAAGCAAGGATGAAACTTAAGTTTTTAGACTAGGTTTCGGCCTAGGGATGGCGTTGTCATCTACTAAGATGGGACAGAAAAGGAGTAATAACAACACAGATCAGGAAAGAACATTCAACACAGGTCAAGTTGAATGTCGGGCACAGCAATTTATCTGGGCTGTGTCCCTGCAGAGTCCTAACCTCTGGTCTTTTTTTTTTTCTTTCTTTCTTTGAGACAGGGTCTTGCTCTGTTGCTCAGGCTGGAGTGCAGTGGCACAATCTCAGCTCACTGCAACCTCCGCCTCCTGAGTTCAAGTGATGCTCCTGCCTCAGGACCCCGCAAGGCCCTACTAATTTTTGTATTTTTAGTAGAGACAGGGTTCCACCATGTTGGCCAGACTGGTCTCAGACTCCTGACCTAAGAATCTGATCCGCCCACCTCGGGCTCCCAAAGTGCTGGGATTATGGGCGTGAGCCACCGCGCCCGGCCCCCAACCTCTGGTCTTATTGCTGGCCTCCTCTCTCTCCACATTCTTTTTTCTCTGCCACCTCTTCCAGGCTTCCAACCACCTTCCTTGAGCTACTAAACTAGAAACTCCAAGATTTTTATTATTTATTGTGTGCCAATGAACAATCTAGTCTATGTGCTGAAAAAAACTGAAGAAAGCAAGTTCTCAAACTGATTACAAGAAATGTCAAGAGTCTCATTTCAAGCTTGCTGCCAGGACAGAGCCCTCTGAACAAGTCATACGCAAGTGATTCTCTCTTGAGAGAAACATCTATGAAGAAGAAGAAAAGGAAAAAAGAAGACAAGAGGAAAAACAGAATGCAAAAGAGAAAGAAGGTGGAGGTGTTACAAGAAAGAAGACAAGGAAGATGAGTAAATAAAGGATGGATGAAGACTATGTCCAACCAACCTTCCAGGAGAGGTCCTCATCGCAGCGACATCTATCAAGCCTTTTATTTAGGAATGCTAATTACTTCCCAGAAGAGGCCCAGTACCTTTTAAACTATGGAAGAACAATTCTGCCCCTTGCCAGACTTGGGACCATATTCTTTCTCATTGTTTCCCTCCTCTCTATCCACAACCAATAAACCCTACCAAGTTTTACATTTTCCAAAGAAAGATGAGTACTACCCCTTCACTACAGTGCTTCAAAGTAATAGCCATTTCTTTGTGTCTAGCCAGGATTTTTTTTGCCCATAATGTTATGCTCTAAAGGAAAGGTTTCCCTTACATCATATCGTGGTCTGACTTCTGCACATGTGCTGTAATTGGCGTTCCTGCCCTCCACCTGTTTTTTGTGTACAGGGCTCCACTGGTGGTGGGCTCTAGAACAGGAGTTTGGCCAGGACAGTAACAAAAGCACCAACAGCTCAAAGGACCAATCTTACCGACATCATTTTACTTAACCTCTCTGTTAAAGAGAGTTTCTAACATACGCAAAAAATAGGCAGACTTGTACAAAAAACTTCCTAACACCCATCACCAAGCTTCAACCGTTACCAATATAGCTAGTCGTATTTAGTCTGTATCCACACCCTCTTCTCTTTCTCTTGCATTATTTTGAAGCAAATTCTAGACTTCATATCATTTCATCTGGAGATTTTCACTGTTATCTCTAAAGAATAAGGTGGGCCGGGCGTGGTGGCTCATGCCTGTAATCCCAGCACTTTGGGAGGCCGAGGTGGGTGGATCACCAGGTCAGGAGATTGAGACCATCCTGACTAACATGGTGAAACCCCATCTCTATTAAAAATACAAAAAATTAGCCAGGCGTGGTGGCGGGCACCTGTAGTCCCAGCTGCTCGGGAGGCTGAGGCAGGAGAATGGCATGAACCCGGGAGGCAGAGCTTGCAGTGAGCCCAGATCACACCACTGCACTCCAGCCTGGGCAGCAGAGTGAGACTCCATCTCAAAAAAAAAAAAAAAAAAAGAATAAGGTGGATTTTTTAACATATAAACTCAATACCATTATCACAATTTTAAAATCAACAATAATTCATTAATATTAAATATTCAGTAAGAGAGTTCAAATTCTCAACTGCTTCAAGAATGGCATAATTTTATTTTATAATGTGTTTATTTCACTAGGGATCCAAATGAAGTCCACTTGTAATTGATTGGTAAGTCTTTTATGTATTTTATATAGGTTCCCCCACCCCTTCCTTGCAATTTGTTTGTTGAAGAAACCAGGTTTTGGGTCCTGTAGAATTTCTCATAGTCTAGATACTCCTCACTGCCCATCTGTGGTGTAATTTATCATGTATTTCCTATAAATCGGTAGACAAATCCAGACACTGCTGGCTTGTTTTAAAATCACATTTGCCACTTACTTTATTACTATTTCCACTATGTCATCTTACAATTTCTCAGAAGTGTTACATTTGTCTAACTATCAATGTCTCAAATCTTGCAACATTCTTTTAAGGTAAGAAACATTTCATAGGTTTATTCCAAAAGGGCTAGCCATCTTAAATCAAATATTAGGGAAAAATTATTATTTTAGAACCAAAAATTCAATGATAGCTTTTTGACACAAAAGTTTTATTCACATTGAGAACAAAGATTGTCCTAAACCTTGTCTGGAGGCAGAACTTTTTTATGTGATATAATTCACAACCTCCTCTGGGAAGTAATTGGCCTTGCTGTTAAAATGCTTGAGCACTTTTCTGATAGACCTAAATGAGATTAAGGACTTCTGGGAAGCCAGGGTTACCCACCCAGCTGATTGGCTAGCCTAATAATCTTTAACCAGACATTATTTTTTCTTGTATCCAGTTTAACAATGATTAACCATTCACTTTTCCTATACAATTCCTAAAGGGAATCTTAAATTGACACATTTAAAGGTTTTATCCCTTGTGGCTAGCTAGAAATAAAGCTTTGACCCAGGTTTATAATCCATTTGTCTAAGAAGTTGTTTTAACAACACTTAGGAAGAAATACTGTATGTTTTTACTACTTCTTGTGGCTAAAACAGATCATTGAAAGGTATTAAATATATATGCAGGAGCCCTTAAATATATGGAAAATTTGTTTATTTGAATTATCTCAGTACTTTTATTTGACTAATGGAAATCAATTTTTCTTCTTTGGGTAATATAATTCATACTTAGCCACTATCATGGAGTAAAAGATCTTCCTTCAGATTCTCTCTTTTTCTTATTCTTTTTTTTTTTTTTTTAATTTGAGATGGAGTTTTGTTCTTGTTGCCCAGGCTGGAGTGCAATGGCATGATCTCAGCTCACCACAACCTCCACCTCCCAGGTTCAAGTGATTCTCTTGCCTCAGCCTCCCGAACATCTGGGACTACAGGCATGCGTCACCACACCCGGCTAATTTTGTATTTTTAGTAGAAATGGAGTTTCTCTATGTTGGTCAGGCTGGTCTCGAACTCCTGAACTCAGGTGATGCCCCTGCCTCAGCCTCCCAAAGTGCTGGGATTACAGGTGTGAGCCATGGCGCCCAGCCCCTTCAGATTCTTTCTATAAGCAAATTGTGCCTTGGACATAGGCTTTGAATGCTTTGAGAGAACCTCTCTTGATAAGTGGAAATTAAATCATGATTTAATTGTATCAAATGCATTATGGATAATCTATGGGATTTAATGAATCTAATAGGTGAGGTTGAGTTGGTAAGAAGTGAACTTTACTTCTGCGTCTTAAAAAATGCATTTAACTCAATAGGAAGTAACAGATGAGTAACTGGAAAACATTTTAAACTTGATCATAAAGACATAAAAATTGGCCATGTGCAGTGGCTCATGTCTGTAATCCCAGCACTTTGGGAGGCCAAGGCAGGCAGATCATTTGAGCTTAGAAGTTCAAGATCAGCCTGGGCAATATGGCAAAACCCAACCTATACAAAAAAATACCAAAAAATTAGCTGGGCATGGGGGCATGCATCTGTAGTCCTAGCTACTCAGGAGGATGAGGTAGAAATGGATGGCTTGAGCCCAGGAGGCAGAGGTTGCAGTGAGCCGAGATCGCGCCACTGCACTCCAGCCTGGGTAACAGAGCGAGACCCTGTCTCAAAAAAAAGAGAACAGTTTCCGGCCTTGACTACATAATTTTGAAGCCCCTCACTCTATCTCAAATGGTTAGCCAGCTAAAAATCTTCACACAGAATTTATGTTGATATGCAAAACAGCAGGCCCATTCTAGAAAGCCAGTCCAGGTAATTCATACTGGCTCATCTGTTTTCATCAGTCTATACCAAAAGAGAACAGGACTCTCAAATTAAGAAAATGGAATCTAGGGGTAACTGGGAATAATGTGATCTCACAGATGTTTTCAAAGGATTAAAAGTGATAGATATATAAAGCACAAAGCACAGTGTTCATTGTATACATAAGGTACTTATATTATTTTAATATATTGTTATTATTTAACATACTACTTATAGATAATATATATTATTTATATATTGTGATATATTAATTTTTTTTTGAGATGGAGTCTTGCTCTGTCTCCCAGGGTGGAGTGCAATGGTGCCATCTCGGCTCACTGCAAACTCCACCTCCCGGATTCAAGCGATTCTCCTGCCTCAGCCTCCTGAGTAGCTGGGACTACAGGTGCATGCCACCAAGTCTGGCTAATTTTTGTATTTTTAGTAGAGATAGGGTTTCACCATGTTGGCCAGGCTGGTCTTGAACTCCTCACCTCAAGTGATCTGCCTGCCTCGGCCTCCCAAAGTGTTGGGATTATAGGCGTGAGCCACTGCACACAGCCAACACATATTAAATTAATAATATTTATAAGCTCCTTCTTTTTCCCAAAGTCAGAAGATCCACACATGCTCAAGGTCAGGGGTTGTTAATGAAGAAAACCTAAGGTAACCGAAGTAATGATGTTTGTGTAGTGCTTAATAATCTACAAAAATTTGTGGCGTTTTGTTTGTTTTTGTTTTTTTGAGACGGAGTTTTGCTCTTGTTGCCCAGGCTAGAGTACAGTGGCACGATCTTGGCTCACTGCTACCTCCGCCTCCTTGGTTCAAGTGATTCTCCTGCCTCAGGCTCCTGAGTAGCTGGGATTACAGGCGTCCACCACCACAACCGGCTAATTCTTTGTATTTTTAGTAGAGATGGAGTTTCACCATGTTGGCCAGGTTGGTCTTAAACTCCTGACCTCACGTGATCCACCCGCCTCAGCCTCCCAAAGCGCTGGGAATACAGGCGTGAGCCACCACGCCTGGCCCTACAAAAAGAGAACCGTGGAACCCAGCGACTAATGTTCAGCTCAATTAGGATGAACCCAGGCACTTAGCCTTGCAGGAACAATGGCAAGCCTTTAGCGCAATTAGAGTGGCAATGGGCACATCACTGGATCAGGAACACAGTGGACACCTTGCTGGATCCGGAGGCCAAAGCTCAGCTCCAGCCATAACAATCATGGACCAGAAGAGAGTGCAGTTGCAAGATGTAATAGAGTGAAAACAGAACTCCCATACAAAGGGAGGGGACCCAAAGAGGGTAGCCATTGCTGGCTCCAGTGCCTGGGTTTATATCCTGATCATTGTCCCTCCCCCTGTGCTCTCAGCCCATAGATGACTGGCTATTTCTTTATCTTCTGTTTTTGCCTAATTAGCATTTTAATGAACTCCCTTTACTACCTGATTGGTAGTAAATTGGTAGTGGGAGCTAAGTTGCAAGCCCCGTGTTTATGTGGTCACCTTCCCAGCTAGGCTTAGGGATTCTTAGTTGGCCTAGGAAATCCAGCTAGTCCTATCTCTCAATAACACATTGTTCTGTCTGAAATTATTACATTTCCCCATGGTCTCTACTCCAGTCTCTCGAGGAAGGAACTATGCAATGTTTTCATCTGAATCACAAGGCCCACCACAGTCCATGGCAAGTGTCTGGTGTTTTAATGAGGATTAAATAGATAATGCTGTAAAAACTCTCTAAAAATTATAAAATGTGGGCCAGGAGCCATGGCTCACGCCTCTAATCTCAGCACTTTGGGAGGCCAAGGTGGGCGGATCACAAGGTGAAGAGATCAAGACCATCCTGGCCAACATGGTGAAACCCCGTCTCTACTAGGTACAAAAATTAGCTAGGCGTGGTGGCACGCACCTGTAGTCCCAGCTACTCTGGAGGCTGAGGCAGGAGAATTGCTTGAACCCGGGAGGTGGAGGTTGCAGTGAGCCGAGATTGTGCCACTGCACTCCAGCCTGGCGACAGAGCGAGACTCTGTCTCAAAAAAAAAAAAAATTATAAAATGTGACACAAATACAGGCAGCCGTCATTGTTTATTCAATAAAGTTTAAAATGAAGAAATCTATTTAAAAATAAACCCTTTAAAAGATAAAAGAGTACTGACTCTTTAAAAAGAAAAAGTAATAGCACTGAGAAGAAGGTAAGTAGTATACTGACATGGGCAGGCAAAATGAATCACCAAAGTTCCCTGGAGACCTGATGGTCAGACTTTAAATGAACACTTTCTTTGAAACCCTAACTCAATCCCAGGGAAATTGGGAAGTTTTCATTATTCTAATAATTGTGTTATGATTTTAAAAATCTAAAGAAATTGCCACATTCTAGCTTGCTTAATATTTCCACAGTGGAAATAAATGATAATACAGGTTTTACTGAGATTTTCCATTCGGTGAACTCAGCAGGCAAGGAGGTGGCAGCTGAGCTCCGTCAATGAGAAATCAATTTGGGTTAGACTGATATGAAAATTAAACTACTGTAGTGTATCAGAATATGGTAAAGTGCTTTTAAATCTTAGCCTTGGTGATTTATTGAAAAGAAGGAAGTGACTTATTGGAAAGGAGGAGGTAAAGAAGAGAGTAGCAAAAGGAATTAATGATGATGAAAAATAGAAGAAGTGAGCATGCAAGCAACAAATTCCTTCAGTTTTTGCACCTGTGTTTTATTACATTTAAAGGAAAAGCATCGCAGTTGAATTAATTTTATTTTTTCTCTTTTTTAGGCATAGAGAAAAAATTAAGAGATAAGAGAAAGAACTATGGTAAAGTAGAAATGAAAAGGAAGAGTTGTGAGTAACAATAAAATAGTTGGTATAAAAGAGCAAAGGAAAGACATGGAAACCCAAGAAAAAATAGGAGGAAGAGCGGGCAGCGTTGGTCCCTTTGTGTAAAGTATTTTTGTCACTCAAAATTATAAAACAAGTAACTTGATAATGGTTTAATATTTATTTTCTTCTGCTGCCGCAGCTTTAGGCTCATCATCCTACTTATTCTAAAATGGTAAACATTGATGACAAGTAGCCCCTCTTTCTCACTGTACCCTTAAGTTTTTTTTGTTTTGTTTTGTTTTGTTTTTTGTTTTGTTTTGTTTTGTTTTGTTGGAGACTGAGTCTCCCTCTGTCGCCCAGGAGTGCAGTGGCAGGATCTCGGCTCACTGCAAGCTCTGCCTCCCAGGTTCAAGCAATTCTTCTGCCTCAGCCTCCCAAGTAACTGGGACTATAGGCGCCCACCACCATGCCCGGCTAATTTCTTTTGTATTTTAGTAGAGACGGGGTTTCACCCTATTGCCCAGGCTGCCCGCGAACTCCTGAGCTCAGGCAATCCGACCACCTCGGTCAACCAGAGTGCTAGGATTACAGACATGAGCCACCGCGCCCGGCCTACCCTTCAGTATTTTAACAGTTTTTCTTTAGGCCAGAATTTCAAGATCCATATATCTTGAAGTTTGGAGCAACTGCATTGAGATTATTTCTTCCAGAACAATAAAAACAAATTCTCAGTGGTTAGATAGATCATCAAAACATTAATAGTGGCCCAAACTGTTGGACTCCAAGCCTTTCTAAAACTTTAGAAATGAAAACGAAATGGCTGTATTGGTTTTTGTTTGTTTGTTTGTTTGTTTGTTTTGAGACAGAGTTTCGCTCTTGTTGCCCAGGCTGGAGTGCAATGGCGCAATCTCAGCTCACTGCAACCTCTGACTCCCAGATTCAAGCGGTTCTCCTGCCTCAACCTCCCGAGTAGCTGGGATTACAGGCATGAGCCACCACGCCCAGCTAATTTTGTATTTTTAGTAAAGATGGGATTTCTCCATGTTGGTCAGGCTGGTCTCGAACTCCCGACTTCAGGTGATCTGCCTGCCTTAGCCTCCCAAAGTGGTGAGATTACAGGCGTGAGCCACTGCACCCGGCCAAAATGGCTGTATTGTAAGCATCCTCTCTAAGATTGGGATAACTATATCTATAGGTTACAGAGTCTTTGTAAGAAGGAAATGAGTTCATGTATATAAAGCAACAAGAGTGAGGCACATAGCAAGAGCTCTATAGTTGGATTTTGAATGAAGATTCAGATTTAAATATTTGTGCTTGAATTGTTTTAATAACTAAAGCATAAAAAAACATGCTATTTTTAATATCCCCCCCTTTTTTTTTTCTTTTTTTGAGATGGAGTCTCTGTCACCCAGGCTGGAATGCACCATCTCGACTCACTGCAACCTCAGCCTCCCAAGTTCAAGCGATTCTTCCCCCTCAGCCTCCCGAGTAGCTGGGACTACAGGAGTCGGTCACCACGCTGGGCTGATTTTTTTGTATTTTTAGTAGAGAGCAGATTTCACCATGTTGGCTAGGCTGGTCTCAAACTCCTGACCTCAAGTGATCCTCCCAACTTGGCCTCCCAAAGTGCTGGGATTACAGGCCTGAGCCACCTAGCCTGGCCCTTATTCTTATTCTTTTTTTTTTTTTTTTTTTTTTTGAGACAGAGTCTTGCTCTGTCACCCAGGCTGGAGTGCAGTGGCACGATCTTGGCTCACTGCAACCTCTGCCTCCCTGGTTCAAGAGATTCTCCTGCCTCAGCCTCCTGAGTAGGTGGGACTACAGGCGCCCGCCACCGCGCCCGGCTAATTTTTGTATTTTTAGTAGAGACTGGGTTTCACCATATTGGCCTGGCTGGTCTCAAACTCCTGACCTTGTGATCCGCCTGCCTCAAATAAAAGCCGCTTCAATAGAAGTGCTCAAAGAAGGAATGACAAGAACTTCCCTCCTAATGAAAATCTAGCATAAGATGTTCTCCTTTTTCAAAGGAAAACTGGTCCTTGTACTCCTTTTCTGGCATCATGACTTTACAGTCTTTCCTGTCAGGAAAAGATTGCCAACCTGATAGCTCGTACCATTCGTATAAACAGTACAAGCCATGACAGCATCGCTCCAGCCTCCTCGTCTCATTCAGCTTTTCCCTTTTCAGTTTTCCTACAAGGGGCTAGAATGGAGATAGCATAGGTAGATTCTTATACATCTAGCTGTCTTGCTAAAGTAGTGTTGTAAAAACAAATTCATGATGGCAATTTCCTCAAAGGAAAGGGTCAAAAGTGGGCCAAGTAGTTTAATTTTGAAAGTGATTTTAGGACAGGAAATCAGGGATTGTTTGTGGGTAACTCAGGGAGGGCTGAGGATTGTGATGAAGGCACAGATCCTACACCACTTCAGACTTCGTGGGGTCGACCCCTACGAAGCAAAACTTGTAAGCCCTTTGTAGAACAATATCTTATTTTCAGTCCTCTGACTGTCAGTCCTCTGCTCTGGTTAATACCATCAAGGGAATCCTTGCCTGACAGAATGTAATTTAGGATCTATTAAATATGATTACTTGGCCTTGAAAATGATGGATATTGGACAGAATTATAGAATCACTTCACAAAAGAAAAGTCTCTTTTACATCCTTTCTTGTGGAGCCTAAAATGAAGCCTGGGGAAATCCCTCAGAGGGTTGTGGCATTTATAGGTTAGGTTTATGAAAAAGGCAATTGATATTCATATTAAAAACTGTAAAAATTGAGCAAGGTGGAGATAGTGAGCATGCAGACAGCTGTGACGTGTGTCTGAAGGGTGAGTGGCATGTTGGCCAACTGATTTATTTGCTTTAATTACATTAGTAATGTGAAAGCTGACATGATTCGAAACAAGCTCTTTGGGTTTTTCATTCAAATACTAGCCCCAAGTGACTATTTTTTATGGTCCTCCCAATTTCCAATTACTTAAGTGTTCATAGCAGAAATACTTCAGAGTTCATTGCTGGGTTTGCTTTGGAGGTGGCCTATGCTTGAGTTTTTACTTAATTAAATTTTGGTCCTGATTATAAAAGTAATATATGGACATTGAAACAAATGCAAAACATGAAAAATTGCAAAGAAGAAATTAAAACTCACTAACAATTCTGCTACCCAGAGATTGCCACTAACATTTTCCCGTATACTTTCTAGCTTTTTCATATATATGTATATATACAATACGCACACATATATATACATACATACATACAGGTATAGCTCTTTTATTTTAATTATTTAATTGGGCATAATTATCAATTAAGTAATATCAAAAAAGTAATACCAAAACAGTAATATGTACTGTTTTGTAATTTTTTTAACCTTGATACTATAGCAGACCATATTCCCCTATATTTTGATATTATTCTATAATGAGCTATTTAGTGGTTATATATTATTCATTGTGTGTATGTAACATCAATTTTTAAAATAATCTACAGTTGTGGCCAGGCGCGGTGGCTCACACCTGTAATCCCAGCACTTTGGGAGGCCTTGGCGGGTGGATCACAAGGTCAGGAGTTCAAGACCAGACTGGCCAAGATGGTGAAACCCCGTCTCTACTAAAAATACAAAAAATTAGCCAGGCATGGTGGCACGCACCTGTAATCCTAGCTACTCCGAAGGCTGAGGCAAAGAATTGCTTAAACCTGCAGGGGCGGAGGTTGCAGTGAGCCAAGATCGCGCCACTGCACTCCAGCCTGGGCGACAGAGGGAGACTCCGTCTCAAATAATAATAATCATCATCATCATCATCATCATCTGCAGTTTATGGGAATTTCGGAGACCTAGTTACATTTTTTAAAGCCATTATCAGATAAGTCTTTGTAAACATCCCTAGCTATTTAGGATATATTTCCAGATGAGTCACTGTGCCCCAAAGTTTGCAAAAGAATCAGGCTTTTACATGTAGCTGAATTGCACATTTCTCTTACGCAATTTCTACATTACAGTACTTCTTCACTATATCTTCTGTTTATCTTGCCAAGACCAAAAACAACGGAAGTAGCAGATGGAACTGAGATTACCACTATTACATTTCTGCTTGGCCGTGAATTTTGTGTAACAGATAAGGTGAGAGCAGCATTCAAATTCTAAATTACCTCAAAATAAAAGGAAGTAGGGAGGAGGAAATGGGGAGTTACTGTTTAATGGGTGTAAAGTTTTCGTTTTGCAAGATGAAAGGAGTCCTGGAGATGGATGGTGGTGATGGTTGCCCAACAATATGAATGTACTTAATACCAACGAATTGTATACTTAAAAATGGTTAAGATAGTAAATTTTATGTTACGTATATTTCACAACAATAAAAACATGGGGAACTGGAAAAACGAGAAAGCAAATGGAAAAAGTCTTCACTATTTGTGTTGCAGTGGAGCACATTTAGAAATAAGAAATTTTTTTTTTTTTTTTTTAGACGGAGTCTCGCTCTGTTGCCCAGGCTGGAGTGCAATGGCAGGATCTCGGCTCACTGCAAGCTCCGCCTCCCGGGTTCACGCCATTCTCCTGCCTCAGCCTCCCGAGTAGCTGGGACTATAGGTGCCCGCCACCACGCCCGGCTAATTTTTTGTATTTTTTTAGTAGAGACAGGGTTTCACCGTGTTAGCCAGGATGGTCTCAATCTCCTGACCTCATGATCTGCCTGCCTCAGCCTCCCAAAGTGCTGGGATTACAGGCGTGAGCCACTGCGCCCGGCCAAGAAATTGTTTTTATCCCTCAGGCAAAAATGAAAAAAAAAAGGATAGGCTCGCCATATTCCATGATGTTGCAATGCTATAGTAGGTGAAGCCATAATCATAATTAACATTTATATGGCATGAGTTACAGTTTACAAGTGCTTTTGTACACATAATATCATTGGCATAATAACCTTGTGAAATAGTTGAAATAGTTAATTATCTTCACTTTGTATATGAGAACTCTGAGACTAAGGTCAAATAACTTCCCAAGGTGATATGGCTGGCAAAGAGCAGAAGCAAGACATCATTCCAGGGCCCTAACTCTTGCCACAACCGTCTTCTATGAAATATACTCCCATGTCAGCAGCAAAACTCTTAGCTGGCAAAACCATCAGATGTTTTCACTTGAAAAGTCAAATGTTTCGTATATAAACTGACAAGGACAAATATATTTAAGTTGTGTTCAAAGAAAATCTTTAACTTAGAAAACCTGCTTCTGGCCAGGCACAGTGGCTCACGCCTATAATCGCAGCACTTTGGGAGGCCGAGGCGGGCGGATCACCTGAGGTCAGGAGTTCAAGACCAGCCTGACCAATATGGAGAAACCCCATCTCTACTAAAAATATAAAATTAGCTGAGGGTGGTGGCGCATGCCTGTAATCCCAGCTACTTGGGAGGCTGAGGCAGGAGAATCACTTGAACCCAGGAGGTGGAGGTTGTGATGAACTGAGATCGCGCCATTGTATTCCAGCCTGGGCAATAAGAGTGAAACTCTGTCTCAAAAAAAAAAAAAAAAAAAAAAAAGGATACAAAAAGAAAAGCTACGCATTTTCAAATTAAATATTAGAATAAAACTGGAAGTTTTAAATGTAGATTTTCTCTTTTGCTAAGTTTTCTTTGCCTAATTATTTTTGGACACATTTGATCAAAGATTAAGAAGTTGGTATTGGCTATAATTTTTATTAAATATCTTGAATTGCAATAGATGATTTCTGCAACTTTTTAAGATCTCTTAGAGTTTTGTCTTTGGATGATATGCAAATGATTCGATCTGACAAGCAGGTGGTTTTGGTAAACAGAAATCTGGTCTGTGAGATTTGTTTTGCCTGTCAGCCAATTTATCTTTGGAATTACAAGCATCATAGACATGAACATTTCTTATTCTCATATATTGACTAACCACATGCACTCAATACACATTTATTATAGGCCTGCTACATGCCAAGTACTATAAAAATTAGACATGCTCCTAAGGAATTCTCATCATATTAAGCAGAGAAATTAACACATGTACAAATTTTTAGAATGCAATGGGATGAATACAATACTAGAAGTCTATGTACATAATCTGGGGTCACAGAAGCCATCTTTCTCTCAATAAACAAAGATAGCTTTGGCTGGGCACGGTGGCTCACGCCTGTAATCCCAGCACTTTGGGAGGCTGAGGCAGGCAGATCACTAGGTCAAGAGATCAAGACCATCCTGGCCAACATGGTGAAAACTCGTCTCTACTAAAAATACAAAAATTAGACGGGCATGGTGGCACGTACCTGTAGTCCCAGCTACTGGAAAGGCTAAGGCAGGAGAACTGCTTGAACCCAGGAGGCAGAGGTTGCAGTGAGCCAAGATTGCACCACTGCACTCCAGCCTGGCGACAGAGTGAGACTCTGTCTCAAAAAAAAAAAAAAAAAAAAAGATAGCTTCACAGAGGAAGAATCATCTGACTTCAGACTTAAACGATGAAAACACTTCAGAAGGAAAGGGATGGGAAGGTGTATGCACATTTTTTACTCTGTCACTTGCTTTAAGATTAGATATTTTTCTTCAGTTAATAGTAGGGAGCCATGTAATATCAGATGCTCTGAATGTAACATTGAAAACCTCTATAGATTTTACAGTCAGTTCATCATCCTTTCATAGAATCTACATTCTCTTTTTTTTTTTTTTTTTGAGACGGAGTCTCGCTCTGTCGCCCAGGCTGGAGTGCAGTGGCGCTATCTCGGTTCACTGCAACCTCCGCCTCCCAGGTTCACACCATTCTCCTGCCTCAGCCTCCCGAGTAGCTGGGACTACAGGCGCCCGCCACCACACCCAGCTAATTTTTTCTATTTTTAGTAGAGACGGGGTTTCACCGTGTTAGCCAGGATGGTCTCGATCTCCTGACCTGGTGATCCGCCTGCCTTGGCCTCCCAAAGTGCTGGGATTACAGGCGTGAGCCACCGTGCCTGGCTACATTCTTTTAAATTGGCCAAACTGTCTAATTCCACTCTACTTGCCATTAAGTGGATTGGTAACAATGCACTGTTGATCAATAAACATTAAGCTTAATTAATAAGCTCCTTGATTAATTTACCCCTGCATTAGTAGTGTCAGGATGCTCAGCTGCATGGTGAGCCACTCTCATGGAACCATCCATGTGGACTCTAGGCAGTCTTATGCAAATCTGTTTGATTTGAGGCATTTATCTCCAACTCTGTTGTAAACTGTTCTATTATAACTACTGCATTTTCCTTTCTGGTTGAACTACAGTTCAAGAAGTATAGTTGAATTTCGGTAGAATTTTAAGAAAAAAAAAGTACTGCCTGTTATCTACACTGATGCTGGCTACTTTCCCAGTTAAATGGAATTTATAAAATGGTAGTAATGACTTTCTAAGATACTGTATCATCACCCTGTCTTCCTCTCTTATTGGTGTTGATGTAACATGGATCACTGAACAACGTAATCTCCGTTTTATAGTTGAGAGTGATGGTTTCTAGTCAACTGATATATGCGATTTATTCAGAAATCACATCAACTGAGAGGTTCCCAATCAACTATGTTGTGTGTTCTCTTTTAAACATTAATTGAATTTTGAAAAGGAATTTTATATTACTCTAACTTATTTCTGATGATCAAGCAAATCATAAATGGCCTATTGTCTAGAATCCTGAATGGCATCTACCTTGCTTATTTTTTGCTAGTAAATATTTCAGGTTATTTTAAGCTATGCTTGCATTTTCTTACATATTTGAATCAAATAAATAATAGACCAAGCTGAGTGTGGCGGTGCATGCCAGTAGTCCCAACTAAGCAGGAGGATGAGGTGATTGCTTGAGACCAGTGGTTGGAGGTTACAATGAGCTATGATTGTGCCACTGCACTCTATCCTGGACAACAGAGTAGAACCTTGTCTCAATAATAATAAGAAGAGGCCGGGCGCGGTGGCTCACGCTTGTAATCCCAGCACTTTGGGAGGCCGAGGTGGGTGGATCACGAGGTCAGGAGATCGAGACCACGGTGAAACCCCGTCTCTACTAAAAATACAAAAAAAAAAAATTAGCCGGGCGTGGTGGCGGGCGACTGTAGTCCCAGCTACTCGGAGAGGCTGAGGCAGGAGAATGGCGTGAACCTGGGAGGCAGAGCTTGCGGTGAGCCGAGATCCCGCCACTGCACTCCGGCCTGGGCGACAGAGGGAGACTCCGTCTCAAAAATAATAATAATAATAATAATAATAATAATAATAATAATAATAATAAGAAGAAGAAGAAGAAGAAGAAGAAGAAGAAGAAGAAGAAGAAGAAGAAGAAGAAGAAGAAGAAGAAGAAACAGACCAATACTTAGATGGTTTTTCTGTGTAGCCTTATCTCCTTTCACAAAGTTTTATTCTGGATCTTCTCTATATCAGGAGGCTGCTTTAACTTTAATGTGTTTGCCTGGCAAGGGCTTTAAATGCTGTCATTGTCCCTGATTTAGACTTTTGTCCATCAAAGGCTGTGGACTTTTTCTAAGAAAACGAAACCTTGTGAACAGAGTGGTTTAAATATTTGATATTCACTTGTAAAAATGAATTCTGTTGGACTTTCCAGTTCTAGGATTCTATTTGTTTAATGGCAGGGTGGAAACAGATTGTAGTTGCATGAATGTCATCTGGATTATGTCAGGCAAAGAAACATCAAATTTATCCTGAATTAGATCAAATAGAAAACTCCAAAGATTTTAATCGATGTGAAAAAGTCAATTAACAGAATTGGGAATCATAATTTTCAGTGTTTAGATAATATATATTGAAATAACAGTTTCTAAAAAATATTGATTAAAATCCTTGTAAGGGCTTTTGGATTCCATCACATATATTTTATTTCTTGGACTCTTTTGCATCATCAGTGCTGGAGCATCTGTGCAGGCATGTATAATCACACTATGATGCTTCTGTGTGCGGTCCCTGACACAGTGATCTGTTCCCTGCAGAAACAGGAGGTCATGACAACTAAGAAAGCAGAGATTCTACTGTTAGTACAGACAGAGGAAAACAAATTATTTTTTGTCAGTGGATCTGTCTCTTTCCAATTTTTGCAAGAGAATTTCTCTGCAGGTTATTCAGGAACAAATTAGGTATTTGGTCAGTGCAAAACTGAATCTTTTTTTTTTTTTTTGAGACAGAGTCTCACTCTGTCGCCGAGGCTGGAGTGCAGTGGTACGATCTCAGCCCACTGCAAGCTCCGCCTCCCGGGTTCACACCATTCTCCTGCCTCAGCCTCCCAAGTAGCTGGGACTACAGGTGCCCACTACCACACCTGGCTAATTTTTTGTATTTGTAGTAGAGACGGGGTTTCACTGTGTTAGCCAGGATGGTCTCCATCTCCTGACCTCGTGATCCGCCCACCTTGGCCTCCCAAAGTGCTGGTTTGGGAGGTGTGAGCCTCCCAAATTACAGGTGTGAGCCACCACGCCCGGCCCAAAACTGTATCTGTCCATGAATTACATTTTTTTTTTTTTTTAAAGAATGAGTCAGTAAGGGAGTGGCTTTTTTCTGCACCCAGGAAAATGTGTCCATCTTCTTGTGATTAACATGCAGCCGAGTGGAAGTGCCTAGAGTGTTTCATTAGCAACACATACAGTAATGTTTCAACACCACAGGGCTAATTACCTGTCTAATTCAACTGCTTCAGAGAAATCTTGTTTTCTTCCTACGCAAACCTGAAGATGAATAATAAAAATATTAATATTAATTTCTAAAATTAAAAAAATCTATTTATTGACATTAGGGTAATGATTGTCTGATAGCCATAGCTTCTTCCATACCTCTCAGTAAATGCCAAATCTTACCTCAGTAGCCTGTTTTTTTCAAATGTTCCTCTAATAAGGAATAGACATACTAAATCTCTTTTTTTTTTTTGAGATGGAGTTTCGCTCTTGTTGCCCAGGCTGGAGTGCAGTGGCAAGATCTTGGCTCACTGCAACCTCTGCCTCCTGGGTTCAAATGATTCTCCTGCCTCAGCCTCCCAAGTAGCTGGGATTACAAGCATGCACCACCATGCCTGACTAATTTTGTATTTTTAGTAGTGACAGGGTTTCTCCATGTTGGTCAGGTTGGTCTCCAACTCCTGACCTCAGGTGATCTGCCCACCTCAGCCTCCCAAAGTGCTGGGATTACAGGTGTCGGCCACCGCGCCTGGCCTAAATCTCTTATCTAATAATAATAAAACCTAACTTTTGTTGAGCAGTTAATATGTACTTTCCCAAACACATGTGTATAGTATCTCATCTAATCCTCACTACAACTCTGTGAGGTAGGTACTGTCAATAATTCATTCTACAGATGAGTAGATTGAGACACAAAGTGGCTAAATGACAGCTTGAGGTTACATAACCAATAAAAAAAGGAGATGGAGAACATATTAAAAGCCAGATAGATGACTGTCACGTTGCAAGGAAGAAAAGCTTAGTCTTATAAAGCAAACAGAAAATGAAAGAGCTTCCTTTCTGCCATATGAAGACTATAATGAATTTTTTCCTGAAAAATTATTTTAGAAAGCAGGAGTTGCACCAAAACATTATATATACTAACTTTGGAGGGGAGGGGAATTCCTTCAGGCAGTGACCTTTATTACTAAGGCTTGATTTGGAAGCCAACTTTTATAACTCAGTTAAAAACTGCTAAACCCCAGCACTTATATAAAAGAAATGCTGACATGACCTTAATTCCAAAGGTGCGAAGGGTATAATTGAATTTAAGAACAATGCATCTTACCCATTAAATCATTAAATAGATTGTAATAACCTGATACATTTGGTAAGTACTAAATGAAAGTGATTAACAATGATATGCAAGTAAAATGAGCTTGCACTATTAGCTACTGTGTTTTAGGTTGTGTTTGCCAAATATAACATTAAATTATAATACAGTCATTTAGAAAATGTTATGGTAGTATATTTTAAATGTTCCTGAACATGATGCCAACATAGAGAGAGGGGCTGTTAGAATCTACAGAATATTGCCAAATGCTTATGTATTCAGATAGCTTATATTAACAGTTTTTAGAATTAAACCTAATCAGAAATACACATCTTTTTGACCCAAATTTCTGGAGTTCCTCAGGTGATATGGTACGTCCGGTTGAAGAGTGTATATACGGATGCCAAGTAAATGCCAAAACTGGAACATTCCTCCACACAGTTATATATTTGGCACTAGAGAAAAAACATCCAGATGTTTGGCACTATACGACTAAATGCCTAAATCCAAGTGAAATCATGAGTTAAACACACAGTCATGGAATTTAATCAATGTAGTCATCCAGTTGGGTTTATTCTAGCTCAAACAAAATAAAAAAAACAAAGCCAAAATTCTTCTCTTCATTTTCTTTTTTTTTTTTTTTTTAGACAGAGTCTCACTCTTTCCCCCAGGCCAGAGTGCAGTGGCTCTATCTCGGCTCACTGCAAGCTCCGCCTCCCGGGTTCATGCCATTCTCCTGCCTCAGCCTCCCAAGTAGCTGGGACTACAGGTGCCCACCACCGTGCCTGGCTAATTTTTTGTATTTTTAGTAGAGATGGGGTTTCACCATGTTAGCCAGGATGGTCTCGATCTCCTGACCTCGTTCTCTTCATTTTCAAGGGCAGGGCTGAAGACCTGGATTTTCTATTTATATTGTCTCTCTGTTTAATCTGACTGCTTATAGGATCAGTAGTGAAGTGAAATGCACTAATTGTTTCAGTGCAACAGAGAATCCACTAGTGGAAAACGCGTTAGCCCTCAGAATTCCAACGCTTATTTTGATTGGACCTCCTGCTTATTTCCCTATGTAAATGCTAATACAGCAAATGAGAGTTAATATATAAATGAGGATACATCTAATAGCTTTTCCAGGTAAGAGTTGGTCACAATAATTGCAAATATATTCAAATGTTTTATTTTAGGTTTATGTGTAAGCAGTAAGCTATGGATATGAATACGTGCATATATGTTAAAATATATATAACTCAGTGACCTAAAAATTGCATATTTCAAAAAATCACTGCATAGTAAAATAGATTTTTAAAAATCAAGGGCTTAAATTGAATATAAGTGACGCAATTAGTGTAGTAGACCATGGAAAAATGGCTCCTCTTTTTCCTACTCCTTACAATGTGTATGTGCAGCTCTTCCCATCAAGATGTGAAATTCATTAGTCCGCATGCCCACCCGTTGAATCAGGCTGTCTTGTAGATTGCTTTGGTCACTACAATGTGGTGGACATGATGGGATCCCATTCATAGCCAAGGCCTCAAGAGGTGTTATAGGCACTCACTCACTTGCTTCTCTTCCTTTGCCGTGAGAACAGCTCTGGGCTAGCTGCTAAAGAATGAGAGACCACATGAAAGAGGGCTAAATCATCCCAGCTGGGGCCATCCTAGACCAGCCAGCACCACCCCACACTCCGCTGACCCACCAGCTGATCACAGAAACATAAGCAAGACCAACTAAGAATACCTGAGCCTGACGCAGACCAATGAACTCATCTGGCTGACTTGCAGGCTTATAAGGGAGAAATAATAAATGATTGCTTTAAGTCAATAAGTTTAGAGGGTAGTTTCTTATGCCACAATAGATTACTGATACAATTAGTGTCAGACAATATTTTTATAGCAAAATAATAAAAATATCACAGTTATCTCTAAATATTAATGATCCTTGAATTTACATACATTTAATATTTTTTAATGTACTGTCACAGACTAGGCCTGTAGGCAAGACAGATGTGATTATCCTCATTTTAAAGATGAGATAGGCTGGGCACTGTGGCTCACGCCTGTAATCCCAGCACTTTGGGAGGTTGAGGTGGGTGGATCACGAGGTCAAGAGATTGAGAACATCCTGGCCAACATGGTGAAACCCCGTCTCTATTAAAAGTACAAAATTAGCTTGGTGTGGTGCCGCGCACCTGTAGTCCCAGCTACTCCGGAGGCTGAGGCAGGAGAATCGCTTGAATCCGGGAAGTGGAGCTTGCAGTGAGCCGAGATCGCGCCACTGCGCTCCAGCCTGGCAACAGAGCAAGACTCCGTCTCAAAAAACAAAAAAAAGAAAAAAAATCTGCATCCTGGCCAGACACAGTGGCTCATGCCTGTGATCCCAGCACTTTGGGAGGCTGAGGTGGGCGGATTATGAGATCAGGAGTTCAAGACCAGCCTGGCCAACACGGTGAAACCCCATCTCTACTAAAAATACAAAAATTAGCCAGGCATGGTGGCAGGTGCCTCAAGTCCAAGCTACTTGGGAGACTGAGGCAGGAGAATCACTTGAACCCAGAAGGCGGAGGTTACAGTGAGCCAAGATTGTGCCACTGCACTGCAGCCTGGCTGACAGAGCAAGATTCCGTCTCAAAAACAAACAAAACATCTGCATCCTGGTACTGAGATAGCTAACAAAGCAAGCTCTATCCCCACCGTTAGGAAAACTAGGATATCACTCCTCCAATAAACCCCCTAAAATCAAAAAGAGAAAATATCCCGAAATCCTACACATAATTTAATATTAATTGTTGTTGTTTTGTTGTTGCTGTTTTTGTTGTTGACTATCTTAGGCTTCCAAGGAAGGTGTTTACTTTCATTGAGAAGATAAGAGAGCAGGGGAAAAATTCACCTGTCTTACTTTGGTGCCAACCTTTAGGCTACTTAATAAACCAATTAAATTAAAGATTTAGAATGTACAAATCTTTACACCGAGATAACTACTGAGCAATCAATGATAATTAAAAAAATCAATTGGTCTTCTGTAGTAATTAAATTTGTCCACTTAGATATAATTGATTTGTTTGCAACTAATTATCCAAGAAAGGGCTCTGAGGGACTTTTTAGAGACTAAAGGAATTGAGCCAAAGAATCTTCCTAATTTGAAATTGGACTGAATGCCATGTTTTCTCAAAAACTGATTAAGTCTTCCCTAGAAACACAGTATTGAACAAACTCAAATACAGTCAGGAAATCAGTATTTCATTAGAGACAGTTTAGCATAGTAGCTAGTACTCTGTGTGACCATGGGTGAATGACTTAATGTCTGTGTTTCAGTTCTCTCATCCATAAAATGGAGATAATATCTACTTCACAAGTTGTTGTAAGCACTAAGTTAATATTAGTAAAACATTTAGAACAGTGACTGCCTTGTAATAAGCCTCATGTTAATATCATTATTCTTAGTTGTCTCTTGGCACTATTTTTAGAAAGAAGGATAAGATAGTCACCAATTATAAGTTCATTTTATTGTTTTATTCTCACTTGTACCTAATTCCTATAGGCATTTTATATTCAAGGGTGACTATACTACCCTTTCCCACATTATGAGATTCTACTGTTCTTGGGAAGAAAGAGGGCTAAAATAAGGACATGGGAAGTTCACATCGCTGCATGGAATATCTGGTTACAAGTTATTAAGCGATACCCCTTTCTGTCTCATAAGCAATTCATTTCTCAGCACCAGAGGGGAAAAGTAATAATATAATAAAACACAGGATCATCTTATCACTGATGCTCAGCATTTGTATATTCACTTAAAAATGTGGCAGAGCAATTTACTGCAGCCCTCAGGCAGCCTAAATGACATGTTAGGAAGTTATATGGATATGCTATTACCTATTTATTCTGATATTCAATGCAAAAATGTCAGGGAGATTCCTACTTAAGTACACTAAATTACTGACTCCTGGGGCTGGAAAGTACACTAAGAAGCTATTAGCTATTGAACCCATCCCTCGATAAGAATCTATGGCCCGAATAAAGGCAAACCTTTCCAAATTCTGAAGAAAGCTATTAAACTATCTTCTGCATTAAGCTCCTCAGTCTTCCAGGAAATTCTTTTTAAGGTATTCTGGCTTCAGCTTAAGTACATGTGCATTTGTTCTGTCATTTGATGAAATGAAAACAGCTGGTGAACCTTCTTCCCCATGCAGCATTCCTTGAATTATCTTCTTAGTCCTAGACCTATATTTCCCAGTTCTAACCAGACAGATTTATTTGCAAGTCATCCACTTATTCCATAACCTGCTTTCCCATATGAGATTAAATTAAGAATATCCTGACTGGGTGTGGTGGCTCATGCCTGTAATCCCAGCACTTCGGGAGGCTGAGACGGGCAGATCACAAGGTGAGGAGATGGAGACCATCCCAGCTAACACGGTGAAACCCCATCTCTACTAAAAATACAAAAAGTTAGACGGGCGTGGTGGCCAACACCTGTAGTCCCAGCTACTCGGGAGGCTGAGGCAGGAAAATCGCTTGAACACAGGAGGCGGAGGTTGCAGTGAGCCGAGATCGCACCACTGCACTCCAGCCTGCGCGACAGAGCAAGACTCTGTCACAAAAAAAAAAAAAAAAAAGGAAGAAAAGAAAATCCTATGCCCTCTCAGAAAATACAGGAATAATGAGTTGAGCTTTGCAGTCCAGATGTGCCTTCTCCAGCCTTCTAAAATACTCATCAGTCAAATAAGGGTTAAGGAGAAAGAATAGCCCCAAAGTTAGACACTTCTCTATTGTTACTGCCAATGGTAGGTTAGGCTATTTAGCCAAGACTAAGAATATCAGCCCAGAAGACCACCAAGTGTGGTCTTCATGACATATTGTAGACCCTAATATAGAATTAAAAACTGTTTTAAAAAAATTATAAAATAACAAATAAGTGTATGAATTACACTCAAATACAAGCGCTGGTTTTTACTTTTTATTTTTTTATTTCACTTTTTATTTTATTTATTTATTTATTTTTTCTTGAGACGGAGTCTCGCTCTGTCGCCCAGGCCTGAGTGTAGTGGCACAATCTTGGCTCACTGCAAGCTCCGCCTCCCGCTTCACGCCATTCTCCTGCCTCAGTCTCCTGAGTAGCTGGGACTACAGGTGCCAGCCAGCAGGCCCGACTAATTTTTTGTATGTTTAGTAAAGACGGGGTTTCACCGTGTTAGCCAGGATGGTCTGGATCACCTGACCTCGTGGTCCGCCCACCTCGGCCTCCCAAAGTGCTAAGATTACAGGAGTGAGCCACTGAGCCTGGCCATTTTTTTTTTTTTTTTTTTTTTTTTTTTTTTTTTTTTTGAGTTGAAGTCTCGCTCTGTCACCAGGCTGGAGTGCAGTGGCACGATCTTGGCTCACTGCAACCTCTGCCTCCCGGGTTCAAGCAATTCTCCTGCCTTAGCCTCCGGAGTAGCTGAGATTACAGGCGCCCGCCACTAAGCCCGGCTGATTTTTGTATTTTCAGTAGAGGCAGATTTCACCATGTTGGCCAGGATAGTCTCCATCTCTTGATCTCGTGATCTGCCCACCTCGGCCTCCCAAAGTGCTGGGATTACAGGTGTGAGCCACCGCGTCCGGCCTACTTTTTATTTTTTTATTTTATTTTTTATTTTTCTTGAGACAAAGTCTCACTCTATTGCCCAGGCTAGATTGCAGTGGAGCGATCATGGCTCACTGTAACCTTCTGGGTTCAAGCGATTCTCCTGCCTCAGCCTCCCAAGTAGCTGGGATCACAGGTGCACACCACCATGCCTGGCTGGGTTTTTTTGTTTTTCTTTTTGTATTTTTAGTAGACACAGGGTTTCACCACATTAGCCAGGTTAGTCTTGAACTCCTGAACTCAAGTGATCCGCCCGCCTCAGCCTCCCAAAGTGCTGGGATTACAGGCCACTGTGCCCAGCTGAGCTCTGACATTTGTAAATCTACTTCTTAACTAAGGACTTCCAGTATAAAACAGTTGTGAACGCCTGATGTCTTTTTTTTTTTTTTTTTTTTTCAGACGGAGTCTCGCTGTGTTGCCCAGGCTGGAGTGCAATGGCGTGATCTTTGCTCACTGCAACCTCCACCTCCCGGGTTCAAGTGATTCTCCTGCCTCTGCCTCCTGAGTAGCTGGGATTACAGGCACACACCACCACACCCAGATAATTTTTGTGTTTTTAGTAGAGACAGGATTTCACCATGTTGGTCAGGCTGGTCTCGAACTCCTGACCTCGTGATGCGTCCACCTCAGCCTCCCAAAGTTCTGGGATTACAGGTGTGAGCCACCTTGCCCAGCCACCCTGATGTCTTATATAACAAATTAGATTTTGGCTAGGTGTAGTGGCTCATTCCTATAATCCTAGCACTTTCAGAGGCCGTGATGAGAGGATTGCTTGAGGGCAGGAGTTCGAGACCAGCCTGGTCAACATAGCAAGACCCAATCTCTGGAAAAAAAAATTTTTTTTAAAGAAATTAGATTTTTATTTTTGACATTAAGGGCTGGGCGTGATGGCTCATGTCTGTAATCCCAGGACTTTGAGAGGCCAAGGCAGATAGATCACCTGAGGTCAGGAGTGCAAGACCAGCCTGGCCAACATGGTGAAACCCCCAGGCATGGTGGCTCGCGCCTGTAATCCCAGCTACTTGGGAGGCTGGGGCAATCTGCTTGAACCTGGGAGGCAGAGGTTGCAGTGAGCCGAGAGCACGCCACTGCACTCCAGCCTGGGCGACACAGCAAGACCTTGTCTCAAAAAAAAAAAAAAAAAAAAGACATTAGGAAGCATCCATTTCAAAATGACAGACTAAGCACAGTACTACCACCACCACCATTTTTATCCCAATGTCACTAAAATTCCTATTTATTAATATACATTGTACTAAAAAACAAGAAAAATGAACTATTAACTGACCAGAAAGTTGAAAGAATTATTAGAGAAAAAAGGATAAGACTAATGGAGAAAACAGAAAATCTATAGCCCAAATCACCAAAAGGTAAGGAAAGAACTTTCCTAGCAAGCTCTGGAGAAGACCTAAGTTGGACATCAAAATTGAGCTTTCAGACACTAATCAAGGCCATTAATTAAAAAATTTTTTTCAGAAAAATAAAGCAGGTTGGATCTCTTTTCCCACTTCCATAAAAGCAAAATATGTAAGGCTAGCATCTGGTTTTTGTCCCAATAAAAAAATCCCAGAACTTTCAAGATATCACTCTAGCTTTCTAAAGTAGAAAGGCAATTCAGGCAACAAAAAATATTTTTTTAAAATCTAGGACTGGCGTGGTGGCTCACACCTATAATCCCAGCACTTTGGCAGGCCGAGGTGGGCGGATCACGAGGTCAGGAGTTCAAGACCAGTCTGGCAAACATAGCGAAACCCCATCTCTATTAAAAATAGAAAAAATCAGCTGGGCGTGGTGGCAGGCACCTGTAATCCCAGCACTTTGGCAGGCCGAGGTGGGCGGATCACGAGGTCAGGAGTTCAAGACCAGTCTGGCAAACATAGCGAAACCCCATCTCTATTAAAAATAGAAAAAATCAGCTGGGCGTGGTGGCAGGCACCTGTAATCCCAGCTACTCCGGAGGCTGAGGCAGGAGAATCACGTGAACCTGGGAGGCAGAAGTTGCAGTGAGCCGAGATCGTGCCACTGCCCTCCAGCCTGGGCAACAGAGCAAGACTCTGACTCAAAAAAAAAAAAAAAAAAAGATGTTATTTGATGTTAATATATTAATGTTTTACATGCATATGAGAGTCTCATGGAAAAGGAAGTAAAAACCCAAAGAAGCAGTGAGGCCTGAGAGCTTATATGCCATTTTAACAATGAACAACAAATTTGTGGAGAAGTGACAAGACAAAAAAAAAAAGAGCTCGGGTTTCTAGGGGTGGTAAATATATGCAGGAAAGTAAGTGGAAGATAACAGCTATTTTAGTGAGGTTTGTTTATGCAGATTCAAGCTGGTGCCATCTCTAGCAATAAGAGTCATCTCTTTCTGGTATGGGAGAGGGGTGGGGGAAACCTTCACAAAAAGAAAATTTATTCCCTGCTTTTAGACAGAAAAGAGAAGGGTAGAGAGCTTTTCCTGTATGTGCTATTTCTCAATTGCCTTCAGCTCAAAATCATCCTCACACCAAAGTGGCATATTTTGAGCTAGCATGTTCTGATCCCCTTCAGAATCAACTCATCAACTCAACTCGTGATTCTTTTCTTTTTTTTTTTTTTTTTTTTGAGACGGAGTTTCGCTCTTCTTGCCCACGCTGGAGTGCAATGGCGTGATCTCAGCTCACCGAAACCCCCGCCTCCTGGGTTCAAGCACTTCTCCTGTCTCAGCCTCCCGAGTAGCTGGGATTACAGGCATGCACCACTGCACTTGGCTAATTTTGTATTTTTAGTAAAGATGGGGTTTTTCCACTTTAGTCAGGCTGGTCTCAAACTCCCAACCTCAGGTGATCTGCCCACCTCGGCCTCCCAAAGTGCTGGGATTACAGGCATGAGCCACCGTGTCTGGCCCATGATTCCTGAATCTGGTAAATAAAGAGAAGAATTCAACCATTTAACTTGTCCTTTTGTATTTGATACTCAAGTGCACCACTCAGATAGGCCCCTTTGCAACTGAGATGCTCCTTCAGTCCCCAGGAGCCTCCACTGCTAAAGTTCCTCAGCTGAGCCACTCCCAGGAATTGTTATTGGGTAAAGGCAGCTGTCTTACTCAAGATTACACCCTCAACCCAAGGACAGCCCACAGTGATTAGTCAATGCATGGGCAGGGTGGAGGGTATAAAGGCACAGCCTTAACTTTTAGGAGCTATCCCGGCTTTAAAGCTCACTGTAAGATTATCTGGGTTCTTTAAAATTCCATCACAGTTCAACTTCTTTCTCACTCTGTCCCCAACTTTCCTCACTTTCTTACAGGTGTTTTTCCCTAGAGCTTCCTGCTTTAAACCTCTGACATACAATTTTCATCTCAGAGTCTGTTCTCCTGGAAACTGAGCTATGATACTTTCCCATATGAAATACACCTCAGGGTAAAAAATGGTTGATGAGGGAAGGTTCTCTCAAGAATAAATAGAGACTACTCTGGGCACACTGCCTGTGGGTTATCCCTGCTCCACAAGGAGCAATACCAAGAAGGAAAATAATAATTAAAAAATAAATTTGTGGCCAGGCGCGGTGGCTCACGCTTGTAATCCCAGCACTTTGGGAGGCCGAGGCGGGTGGATCACAAGGTCAGGAGATCGAGACCACGGTGAAACCCCGTCTCTACTAAAAAATACAAAAAATTAGCCGGGCGTGGTGGCGGGCGCCTGTAGTCCCAGCTACTCGGAGAGGCTGAGGCAGGAGAATGGCGTGAACCCGGGAGGCGGAGCTTGCAGTGAGCCGAGATCGTGCCACTGCACTCCAGCCTGGGCGACAGAGCGAGACTCCGTCTCAAAAAAAAAAAATAAAAATAAAAATAAAAAAATAAATTTGTAATGAAAAAAGAATCAATAATGGCAGAGCATGGTGGCTCATGCCTGTAATCCCAGCACGTTGGAGGCCAAGGCGGGCAGATCAGTTGAGGCCAGGAGTTTAAGACCAGCCTGGCAACATAGCAAAACCCTGTCTCTACTAAAAACACACACACACACACACACACTCACACGAAAGAAAAAGAATAAATAGAGAAACAACGATACAAGAATAATACCACTGGCCGGGTGCAGTGGCTGGCTCACACCTGTAATCCCAGCACTTTGGGAGGCCGAGGTGGGTGGATCACGAGGCCAGGAGATCAAGACCATCCTGGCTAACACGGTGAAACCCCATCTCTACTAAAACTACAAAAAATTAGCTAGGAGTGGTGACATGTACCTGTAGTTCCAGCTACTCAGGAGGCTGAGGCAGGAGAATCATTTGAACCCAGGAGGTAGAGGTTGCAGTGAGCCGAGATCGCGCCACTGCATTCCAACCTGGGTGACAGAGTGAGACTCCGTGTCAAAAAAAAAAAAAAAAACAATAGCACCACTTTGCAAATTTCTAATTACATACTCTAGGCAATGATCATCAGTGGCTGCTAATATCACAAAAAGAGAGACAGCTGGATATTATGTGCCTCCTGATGGAAGTACACACCACCATCTAGAAGGTATTCTTGCAAAAAATTTTAACCTAAATCAGGCTAAATCTTTAAATCCAGCTAACAGTTTATAAGAGATACAAATATGCAGAGGATACAATCAGAAAAATCCAGAATATAAGAGACTCAACTGGACAACCAAATTTATTCCACATATAGCTTGCAAGGGAAAAGAGAGAGAGAGGAAGGAAGGAGAAACCTATGAACAAATTACAAACGAAGGGACTTTATTTGGTTTGTGATTTTTTAAAAAGCAAAAACTATTAAAATTTTTTTAGACAATCAGAAATTTGAACCCTCATTAGGTATTTGATAATATTAAAGAAATACCAGCCACGCACAGTTCAAGCGACTCTCCTGCCTCAGCCTCCCAAGTAGCTGGGATTACAGGCACCTGCAACCACATCCGGCTAATTTTGTATTTTTAGTAGAGATGGGGTTTCACCATGTTGGCCAGGCTAGTGTTGAACTCCTGGCCTCAGGTGATCTGCCTGCCTCGGCCTCCCAAAGTGCTGAGATTACAGGCGTGAGCCACCATGCCTGGCCAACAATTAATACTTTTTTAGTGCAATTATTTCTCAAATATTTTTACTTGCGAAATCTGGCAACCCTACTTCAAATTCTTTTTCTTGTTTTTCTAGTTAATCATTTTTTGTTTTTTTATCACAATTTGACTGCCTGTCCTAAAATGTTATCCATATGGTACTTCATTAAGGCAGCTAATATTTAAAACCTCTCATGTTAAGAAGCCGAGGGAGATTTCTACTATTGTTACCTTAGAGATGGCAGTTCTGGCACAGGTATTTAATTTTGAGATCTCAAAATACCAGCAGAAAGATTATCCCCTAGAGAATGAGGAATCTGGAAAGTGTTTTTGACAGATCTACCACATTCTTATACCACAAGTGCTGCCACATTGTTCTCTCTCCTCCTCCCCTTTCCTTTGCAATAACACAAACTGTATTAATCAGCCAGATAATGGCAGTGGTGAGTGGCGTTGATGAGAGCCTCCACTGTACTGACTGTGCTTACCCTCCCAGAGGTATGGCTTGAGGTGGGAAAAATGGAAACCAGAAAGCAGTCCCTTTAAAGATGACACATCTCTTCTATGTCTCCACCAAAGGGGACTCATATTTGTATTGTTTCAAAGCACTGTACTTTCCTACAGTTTGCTACTCAGAAAAGCTGGGAGAGGTTGAAGAGGTTAAACAACTGGCAAAAGGTTACACACCTGGCTGGATCTTATATTTCTGATTTGCATCCCAGAATTCTTGGCACCATAATTTGGATAAGGTTGAGCTTTGGTAAAGTTAGAGAATCTATACACTGGAATTCCTGTGAACTGACCACAGTTCCAGTCCCAGCTTTTAGTCCTTCTAGGTAAGGGGCTCACTATGTACATAGCCTCAGACTCTCAGCTCATTCAATCACTCAGTACAGATTTCATGAACGTTGGACTAGCTATGAAGAAACAGTGATGGACAAAACAACAAAAGTCCTGTCTTCAGAGAGCTCACAGTTTAGGGGAAAACAGATAATTGAATACGTAATAATGATGAAATGTGATGAGTGTGGTGATAGGTGTCAGAACATACACTAAGAGTCTCTAAACTCTATGTTGAGGAAGGCTCCCAGAGAAAGCAATGTTTAAGCCTAGACCTAAAAGATGAATAAGAATGAGATAGGTGTAGAGAGTGAGCAGGCAGAAGAGTGTTCCAGGTGGTGGGAATTGTGTGCAAAGGCCTGGAGGAGAACAGAGGTAATGCGGGGATGGGGTGAGACAGAGCAGAACTAAAATGCAGGGATGCATGAGACAGGTCAGTAATTTTGTGCCTCTTCAAACTAATCTTTTTGACATACCTTTTTTTTTTTTTTTCTGATGGAGTCTCGCTCTATCACCCAGGCTGGAGTGCAGTGTCACGATCTCCGCTCACTGCAAGCTCCGCCTCCCAGGTTCAAGCCATTCTCCTGCCTCAGCCCCCCACCCGAGTAGCTGGGACTACAGGCGCCCGCCACCACGCCCGGCTAATTTTTTGTATTTTTTTAGTAGAGACGGGGTTTCACCATATTAGCCAGGATGGTCTCCATCTCCTGACCTTGTGATCCACCCGCCTCAGCCTCTCAAAATGCTGGGATTACAGGTGTGAGCCACCGCGCCCGGCTCTTTTTGACTTATTTTAAAAATATTTATTTAAAGGAAAGGTTTATTAAGTCTGGAGAAGATAAAGTGAAATGTAGTGGAGAGAATGCGGGTGGCTCCCCATTGACTCCTTTGTGATCCTCAGCGGGGCATTTGCATGCCTCGGACCCAAATCTGCAAAGCAAATCAGCCAAACAAAAGGCCTGCACCTAAGAAGACCTGCCCTCCTTAAAGCAGTTAAATGACCATTGATTGTGACTGAAGCAACTCCACGGGGTGCTTGTCCCCCACTCCCAGTCACCGCCCTAAGAAGCTTCTTTTTTTTTTTTTTTTTTTTTTCTGAGACAGAGTCTCACACTGTCGCCCGGGCTGGAGTGCAGTGGCGCAATCTCGGCTCACTGCAACCTCTGCCTCCCAGGTTCAAGCGATTCTCCTTGCCGTAACCTCCCAAGTAGCTGAGATTACAGGTGCCCACCACCACTCCTGGCTAATTTTTTTGTATTTTTAGTAGAGATGGGGTTTCACTATGTTGGCCAGGCTGGTCTTGAACTCCTGACCTCGTGATCTGCCCACCTCGGCCTCCCAAAGTGTTGGGATTACAGGTGTGAGTCACCTCACCTGGTCGAAGCTTCATTATTTCTATCTCATTGTATATATATTTTTTGTTTTAGCACTCTTCCTGACTGGCTGGCTTTCCCAAATTCTGACTTGGTGGGAGGGAGATATGAGGCTGAGGAACTGGCAGGGGCCAAGAGTGTGAAGTTCACACATAGCTCACTCACTGGGCTGAGTCTTCAGGCCCATATGCAAGAACACATCTTGACTAATTGCTGATGTGGGATCAGCAATGTGGAAAAGAGCTGCAGTCCTCCAACCTCCTTAACACCTTACAGATTCCTTGGTCCCATTCCTGACATAATTAAAATCAGAATTTCTAGGGATGGAACTTTGGAATTTGTATTTTCAAATTTCTTTCTGGGTGAATCTGGTATTAAACAACTCTGGGGCTCACCAGACTCTTGTAAAAAGTACACATTTCAGAGCCACTAAAACCTCAATTCAAACTGTGGCTCCAGCATTTACCTGTGTGATCTTGGCAAGTGGTTTTTTGTTTCATTTTGTTTTGTTTTGCCTGAGCTTCAGTTACTCCAGTTGGAGGAGGAGGAGGAGCAGGAGGAGGAGGAGAAGAAGAAAGAGGAGGAGAAGGAGGAGGGGGGGAGGAGGAGGGGGAGGAAGAAATAACCTGGCAAGTGGTTTTTTGCTTCATTTTGCTTTGTTTTACCTGAGCTTCAGTTACTCCAGTTGGAGGAGGAGAAGGGGGGGTGGGGGAGGGAGAAATAACATGGCTAACTTCATATTATTAAAGGGTTAAATGAGGTCATTAATAGCTAGTACTTGACCCAGTAGTCTATAATAGTAGTAGTCCCTATCTTACCTGACCTCACCTTCCCAGGATGCCAAGCTCAATTCTAGTACTAGCTCCTCCTGCAGCCCTACTTGCCGTCTGCTTTTATTTCCGAAGAACTTGTAGTTTTAACCTTTTTTCATTTTATAAGCAGCTTCTGTGGGGAATGACAGAGATAGTGGTCACTCCCTGCTGAGAAGAGGGACTGAAATTGAAGCCATGGGAAAAAGAGTCTGTTTAAACATTTCCCACCCCTGTCTGAGGCCCCACCTCAGGCACAAAAATCTTCCCAAGGAGCTGGTCATCCCTCCTAGTGAATGGATAAAGTTGCTGTAGGCTGATGAGGGTCAATTTGACTTTTTCTTGAACACCAGGCTCAGCACACAGAAATAGTTCTGAGGTAGTGGTGGCACATACACTGTGTTCCCCTAATGATTGGGGGGATCACTTCCAAACACATCCATTCTGTTATTCATTTATTTTTCTTTTTTTTTTCTTTTTGAGACGGAGTCTCGCTCTGTCGCCCAGGCTGGAGTGCAGTGGCACGATCTCGGCTCGCTGCAAGCTCCGCCTCCCGGGTTCATGCCATTCTCCTGCCTCAGCCTCCTGAGTAGGTGGGACTACAGGCACCGGCCAACATGCCCGGCTAATTTTTTTGTACTTTTAGAGAGACGGGGTTTCACTGTGTTTGCCAGGATTATCTCGATCTCCTGACCTCGGGATTCGCCCACCTCTGTCTCCCAAAGCGCTGGGATTACAGGCGTGAGCCACCGCGCCAGGCTTACATCAATTATTTACTAAGAAAAAAACTGTCTATGGAAACAAACATCAGAATTCCCTTTAAAGGCTGGCTGCAGTGGTTCACACCTGTAATCCCAGCACTTTGGGAGGCTGAGGCGGGTGGATTGCCTGAGCTCAGGAGTTCATGACCAGCCTGGACAAAGTGGTGAAACCCCGTCTCTACTAAAAATACAAAAATTAGCTGGGCATGGTGGTGCATGCCTGTAATCCCAGCTACTTGGGAGGCTGAGGCAGGAGAATCACTTGAACCTGGGAGGCAGAGGTTGCAGTGAGCAGAGATCATGCCCCTGCACTCTAGCCTGGGCGACAGAGTGAGACTCCATCTCAAAAACAAAGACAAAAAAAATTTTAAAAATTTTAAAAAATTCCCTTTAACATAAGTACTGGGATTGCTTAGCACATTTTTGTCAGAATCGAGAGTATTCAAACTTGTTTCCATTTTCCTCTAAACATCATCATAAACTAAGCTAAAGCACATTGTTTTATTAAAAACAACATCTTTTCTGATGGTAAAATTGGTATATGTTCATTAAACACAATTCAGAAAATAACAAATATACTATGTAAGGAAGAAAACTTAAACTGTCTCTAATCACCACCATGAAATAATAAAATTAACATTTTGATTTATTTCTTTCAAGTATTTTTTATGCTTGAAAGAATATTTAGTAAAATTAGCATAATTCGATAGACAGTTTCTAAATCATGTTTTTTCACAATATTATATTGTGAATCTTTGGTATATTGCTAACATTTTTCAAAACTAAATTTTTAATGTTAACAGTACTCTAGCATATAGATATTCTATAATTTATTTCCCTGTTGTTGGACTTTTGAGGGTTTTTTCATTTTTTCTGCCATAAATATTAAGAGCTAAGTTTCTTGTTTACACTTTATCTTTGGGAAAACTGACTTAAAGAGTTAAATGGCTTGCCGCAGGGCTGGAACTGGAATACAAATTCTATACTACAGTCTAATTCCCTTTTTCATAGACCACAAATATTAATTTGTTGTAACACTATTAATCAATGCTTAGAGCATATTTGCCACTTCAATACATTTTATTTCCTGGCCTTTATTTCATTTATTTATTTATTTATTTGTTTGTTTGTTTATTTATTCATTCTTTTTTTTTTTTTTTTTGAGACAGAATCTCGCTCTGTCGCCCAGGCTGGAGTGCAGTGGCACAATCTCGGCTCACTGCACGCTCCGCCTCCCGGGTTCACGCCATTCTCCTGCCTCAGCCTCTCCGAGTAGCTGGGACTACAGGCGCCCGCCACCACGCCCGGCTAATTTTTTGTATTTTTAGTAGAGACGGGGTTTCACTGTGGTCTCCATCTCCTGACCTCGTGATCCACCCGCCTCGGCCTCCCAAAGTACTGGGATTATAAGCATGAGCCACCACGCCCGGTTCATTCATTTTTTTTGAGATGGAGTCTCGCTCTGTCACCCAGGCAGGAGTGCAGTGGCACGATCTCTATTCATTGCAACCTCCACCTCTTGGGTTCAAGCAATTCTCCTGCCTCAGCCTCCCACGTAGCTGGGATTACAGGCTGCACCACCATGCCCAGCTAATTTTTGTATTTTTAGTAGAGATGGGGTTTCACCATGTTGGCCAGTCTGGTCTCAAACGCCTGATTTCAGGTCATCCGCCCACTTCAGCTTCCCAAAGTGCTGGGATTACAGGCATGAGCCACCGCACCTGGCCCTGGCCTTTATTTTAAAAGTAAGCATTGGCTGGGCACAGTGGCTCATGCCTGTAATCCCAACACTTTGGAAGGCAGAGGCAGATGGATCACCGGAGGTCAGGCGTTTGAGACTAGCCTGACCAACATGGTGAAACCCCATCTCTACTAAAAAAAAAAAAAAAAAAAAAAACTACAAAAATAAGCCAGGCGTGGTGGCGTGTACCTGTAATCTCAGCTACCAGGGAGGCTGAGGCAGGAAAATCGCTTGAACCTGGGAGGCGGAGGTTGCAGTGAGCTGAGATTGCACCACTGCACTCCAGCCTGGGTAACAAGAGTGAAACTCTGTCTCAAATAAATAAATAAATAATAAAAGCAAGCGTTACCAACAGTATGGGAGAATATGAGTGGAGTATATATGTGGTCCCAAAGTGGGGGTAAGTGGGAGTGAGGAACCCCTGTAACTCCCATCTTCATTTCTGCCTCTTCTCATTGCACCAACTTCCCCAACTGAAACACCTTATACTGATAATATCCTTTCCTGATTTGATTCATAAAACAAAATAAAGTTTCTCCAGTGCTTGGCATATTCATCAAGACATCAGCCCCAGCATTTACATTTTAGTGCTTCCCTCCGTTTCTTTACTTGATTTCCAGTCTGTCTCTCTCTCTCTCACACACACACACGCAGTCTGACTGATCTTTGATTTTCAGTAGAAATTGTTGGTATTTGTAGCTGTGCTTGATCACATAGGTGAAAAGACATACTTACAGAATAAGAACTACCCTGTGACTATCTTTCTTTCATGTTGCTTAAAGCTATACTTCAAAGGAATACAGCACCACGTTAAGGAAAGACCCAGGCCTGAGGACCTAGAAGCCCAAGTTCCAGGTTTTGGGGCTGAGCTTTGTTACTAACTTCAGTCTGACCTTGGACAAGTTTCTTGTCTCTGTGATCACATTCCATCTTTATTAGAGGATTTTGAGGATTCCTTCTATTTCTGACATGAAATACTTTTAAACAGACTTGTTCCTTAGATGCTCTTTTAGAACATCTCTGAACCTTCCCAATTTAAAAAGTAACTTGTTTGAGGTGGCTTCTCTCTGTTCATCAAACATCTTTGCTTCCATTCCTTATATAGGTCCAACCCAAGAGACAACACCTGTAGGAAGGCCTCGTCCCACAGTTTTCTTGTCACCGGCACTGCTTTTGATCCAGTCAACTTGACTGGGATTTCTTTCCTGGGTTCTGTGCTTTAGAGGACCCTACTCTGGATCCCTTCTGGTACCCACTCTCCCCACAGAGTAATAGGCCTGTATGGCCAAGGGGATTGTTCCACCTGGAAACTCCTTCCCTCTTCTAAATAAAGTTCCCCTTACTCAGGAAACCCGTAATTCCCTTGCTGTAAAGTCTGAACCTGCTTCCAGAGGTTGCTTGAGCTTCTGCCCCTCTCTTGTCTTTTTAGGGGTGGATTATACTGCCCAAAGAGTGGTCAAGGGGCAGCTGTGTATGGTGTTTGGAGTTGTGGACAGAGCTTGGATATGTGGGGTAGAGTCTGAGCACTTACAAGTCTCTGCGAGGTCAGTAGGGACAGAAGGTGGGTGGTCCATTGGAGCAGGGTGAGAAACATCCATTGGCACATTCCCATTGAGCTCACAAATGTTGAGAATGAGCCTACTTGTGAGATACACAATTTTGCAAAGCAAGATACAGAGCAGTCAAGGAAAGTAGCTCTTCAAAGATTCTGTGAGTTACCTGTGGCCACATAGGAGGACCCCTCTGTCTGAAGTCAGTGGGCAGTAAAAAGAGGATGAGTCATCTTTCGCTCTAGCTAGATTAAAATTCTGGACACAAAGTTAATTTATAATTTCTTATCTGGACTTCATACTGCCAAGCTAGAGTTATGATGTTATGCACACAAGGTATGATATTATATTAACAGTAATAATAATGACAGTAGATTATTGAGCCTAACCTCATTCCCATGCTCACATTATGTCTCTCTGTTTGTGTTGGTCCATTTTCTTTCAACTTCCCCTGCCCTCCACCATTAAGGTCATTAGGTAAAGCAAAGCAATCTCTTTAGGTTGATTTAGCCAACCTTCAATTAACTAGTAAATCTGAGACCAGAGTTTTAATACATGGCCTATTAAAAAGCATGTAAATCACAAACCTCATTTAGCCATTTCTTACATCACAGTGTTTTTCAGGATTAAAAGTGGTGATTTTATAAATTTGGTCTGTAAATTATATTATTATATTTCAAAAGGATCAAGATGGAAAAGTATGTGCTCTTTAAAATGGTTTCAGTTGTAGTTCTATTCAAGTCAAAAAATTAGCTTGGGAAAATACTACCCAGTCTACAAATTAGCTGGATGACCCTGAACAAGTTATTTACCCCCTTGAGAACTCAATTTCTTTAACTGTAAAATGAGGGGGTAGGATTAGATGGTCTCTAAAGTTCCTTCCAAATCTAAGGTTTTATGATTATCTATGATTTTATAAGCAGTAATGCCTAGAGCTATTTAGCAGAGAAAATTGCAGAATGTAAAAACCTTTAGGTCTTAGTAAAGAAATGAAAAGACCATTCATCAGGAAATGGGGTCAAGTTAGAGAGCAAAGAGTGTAGTTGCCTGAGCAACTCAAGTTTGAAAAGAAATTATTACAGAGCTAAACACAGGCCTTTGCAGGCCAAGGAGAAAGAAAAGAAACAAGAGCTTCATATTTTCCTGATGCTGTCCTGGAAGAGAAATAATAAGATAGCTTTGCTTCACTTTCTGGAACAAGGTGAGAAATAAAAGAAACAAACAAATACATAAAATACCCAACTGTAAGTTGGCTACAGTTGTATCTGCTGTAGTGTCTTTTCTTAGTATATTAATCATAGCCTAAAAGTTTGAAAGCTAACTGTCCATGGGTACATCAGTGGCTACCCACAACATTCTAATTTTCCTTCCCTCTTTCAGCATCGAAATTCCCCATCTTAGTTGGTTTGGGCTGCTGTAATAAAATACCATAAACTAGGTGGCTTATAAACAAAGGAAATGTATTTCTCATAGTTCTAGAGGCAGAGAAGTCCAAGATCAACGTACCAGCAGGTTCTGTTTCTGGTGAGCACCTGCTTTCTGGTTCATAGAGGGTGCCATCTGGCTAAGTCTTCACATGGTAGAAGAGGCAAGGACCTGTCTCTCTTGGGCCTCTTTTATAAGGACGCTAAGCTCTGCCCTCATGTCCTAATAGCTTCTCAAATGCTCCACTTCCCAACACCATCACCTTGAAGGTTGGGATTTCAACATATGAATGGGGAAGGGGGTGACACAAACATTTAGACCATAACATACTCCCTAAGTCCTACAATTTGGCTTCTGTGCTGAAGCTGAGGTTGAAAGCCAGTGTCAAGCCCTCAAATCTTTTTAGTAATGATATGAGGAAATGAGACATTCAAGATTCTTGTGAAATTAAATCATGATGTGCAGCCAACCAAACCACGTGTTTAACTCAAGGCTATAGTCAAAATACTCCAGAGAATGTGGATGCCCCCCAGATGGAGTGACCCATTAGTCCTCCTTTAGAGGAAGTCAGGAACCATACAGTTTGCCTTAGAAGTCTAAGCATATTGAGAGAAAAAAATTTCACACCTGACTCCACATGCTTTGTAATTGATGAAAATACAGGAGATTGCAGGGATGGTGTAGGAAGAAAATAGTAATAAAAGATATGTAAGGCCGGGTGCGGTGGCTCACGCCTGTAATCCCAGCACTTTGGGAGGCCGAGGCAGGTGGATCACAAGGTCAGGAGTTTGAGACCAGCCTGACCAACATTGTGAAACACCGTCTCTACTAAAAATACAAAAATTAGTCTGGTGTGGTGGCGGGCAACTATAATCCCTGCTACTCGGCAGGTTGAGGCAGGAGAATCTCTTGAACCCAAGAGGCAGAGGTTGCAGTGAGCCGAGATCGTGCCACTGCACTCCAGCCTGGGTGATAGAGTGAGACTCCGTCTCAAAAAAATAAAAAAAAAAGATATGTAAAATCTCGGCCGGGCCTGGTGGCTCATGCCTGTAATCCCAGCACTTTGGGAGGCAGAGGCGGGCAGATCACGAGGTCACGAGATGGAGACCATCCTGGCCAACATGGTGAAACCCCATCTCTACTAAAAATTCAAAAATTAGCTGGGCGTGGTGGCACGCACCTGTAATCTCAGCTACTCAGGAGTCTGAGGCAGGAGAATCGCTTGAACCCAGGAGGCAGAGGTTGCAGTGAGCTGAGATTGTGCCACTGCACTCCAGCCTGGCAACAGAGCGAGATTCCGTATCAAATAAAAATAAAAAGAAAAAAGAAAAGAAAGATATGTAAAATCTCAGATCTGGATAATCAGCTCTTCAATAAATAAAATGTGGCATTATTTCTGACAGTTATAATATTAACATTTGAAAATATAGGATATAAATATATATTGTCAATGAATTTTCTCTTATTTTCTATTCCTAAAATTTTCTGTTATGTTCAGAAAATCAAACATTTCCTGAGAATCCAGGTAATTTTCTTTTCTTTTCTTTTTTTTTTTTTTTTTGTTTTTGAGATGGAGTCTTGCTCTGTCACCCAGGCTGAAGTGCAATGGTGTGATCTTGGCTCACTGTAACTTCTGCCTCCCAGGTTCAAGCAATTCTTGGGTCTCAGCCTCCCAGATTACAAGCACCTGCCACCACACCTGGCTAATTTTTGTATTTTTAGTACAGACGAGGTTTTGCCATGTTGCCCAGGCTGGTCTTGAGCTCCTGACCTCAGGTGAGCCACCCACCTTGGCCTCCCAAAGTGCTGGGATTACAGGCATGAGCCACATGTCCAGCCAGAATCCAGATAATTTTCATTGTATTTGTGTTTCCTAATCAATTTCCTTCTTTCTTTTTATTTTTTTTTTTGACAGAGTTTCTCTCTTGATGCCCAGGCTGGAGTGCAGTGGCACAATCTTGCCTCATTGCAACCTCCGCCTCCTAGGTTCAAGTGATTCTCCTGCCTCAGCCTCCCAAGTAGCTGGGATTACAGGCATGCACTACCATGCCCGGCTAATTTTGTATTTTTAGTAGAGATGCGGTTTCATCATGTTGGTCAGGCTGGTCTCCTGACCTCAAGTGATCCACTCACCTCGGCCTCCCAAAGTGTGGGGATTACAGGTGCGGGCCACTGTGCCCAGCCAGAATCCAGATAATTTTCACTGTACTTATGTTTCTTAATCAATTTCTTCTATGTGTTTTTACAAATATTCTCTTCTTATTAGAATGTGTTGTTGAACACAAAGAATTTTTTTTGCATTTTTTTTTTTTTAGTAGAGACTGGTTTCACCATTTGGCCAGGCTGGTCTCGAACTCCTGACCTTGTGATCCACCCACCTCAACCTCCCAAAGTGCTGGCATTACAGGCGTGAGCCATCGCACCTGGCTCATTCTTGTATTTTTAGTGGAGACAGGGTTTCCCCATGTTGACCAGGCTGGTCTCAAACTTTTGACTTCAAGAGATCTGCCCACCTTAGCCTCCCAAAGTGCTGGCATTACAGGCATGAGCCACCACACCAGGCCCACATCACTTTTTAAGAATATTGTCTGGGTGCGGTGGCTCATGCCTGTAATCCCAGCACTTTGGGAGGCCGAGGCGGGTGGATCACGAGGTCAGGAGTTGGAGACCAATCTGGCCAACATGGTGAAATCCCATCTCTACTAAAAGTACAAAAATTAGCTGGGCATGGTGGTGTGCAATTGTAATCCCAGCTACTCGGGGACTGAGACAGGAGAATCACTTACCAGGAGGCGGAGGTTGCAGTGAGCCGAGATTGTGCCATTGCACTCCAGCCTGGGCGACAGAGTGAGACTCTGTTTCAAAAAAAAAAAAAGAATATTATAATCACACCCCAGAAATGGGTTACCATGCACAGTGTGGAATACATAAAACTAAACAAGATTCATTAACAAATGCTTTCAAACTTTGTTGAACAATGAACCAAATTGTTAACTAAAATTTTAAATGTGGCTTCATTGGTTTTTTGCCATTTCCACTTTTCTTACTGTTTCTTCCCATTTTCAGTGGCTTGCTCTCCTGAGCAGGGACAGGAATTCCTGTCCTAAAGTTGGATGACATCTGGCTAGAACCATAAGATGTGTGCTGCGACAGAAACCAGAGCAGCTGGCAATCTGGGAACTGGAACTGTCTTCATCAATTTTGAATATTTGGTCACCTTATCTGAGATTACACATAAACTCACTTTTTTTAAGTCTCTCTGAAGGCAGCTTTTATTGTGTAATTTAAAAAGAATTTTTTAATGTTTTTTAATGATCTGGGTTAATTTTAAACAAGGATTTATGAAATGTGAGCTGGTGCCAGGAAAACGTGGATCAGTTGTTGCTTCCCTAGAGGAAATAGTAGTCTTTTAATAATATATCTTAATAAAATGTCTATATTTCTTTTAGGACTTAAAAAATAGACAAAGCAAAATATGGGTTAAGTAAGGTTTTGTGGTTTGTATGAAAACAAAATTGTGCATGGCCTGAATAAGAAAAAAAAAGTTCTAATTAGACTCTTGGTTCTAGCAAGTAGATACTCATTTAGATGTCCTTAAGAAAAGGTGTTAATTATATGAGTATCATATCATTTAGGATTAACATTGGCTATATGTGACAGACATCCAAAACAGTGGTGGCTTAAATTAGATAGTATTTATCTTTCTTGTAAAACTCCAGAGATAGGCAGTCCGGAACTGTCCTGGCTCCACGTCAATGGACCAGGATCCTTTTCTGCTACAGACTACTAGGATTTCGGTCAATACATAGAAAATCTAGCCAACCGAAAGGAAAGGGGAGGATAAATGGAATTTCCCCTTCCTTTAAAGATGTGTCTAAGAAACTGCATACTCCACTTCCTCTGACAGCACATTAAACAGAATATAATAAAATGGCAGAACTTACCTGAATGGAAGGTTGAGCAGTGTAGTTCTCATACCAGAAAGCTATGTCCCCAGCTAAAAAGTGAAAGGTTCATTAGATAGGAAGATGGCAAAGACAGATATTGGGGAAAATGAGTAGTTCTTTTAACCTTAAAGAATCATCCGTCCCATCTGATAAGCCGTTAGGCTCAATTTCTGCAGCCTTTGCCTTTCCTTCTTAAATAGCCAGCCATCTCCTTGTTCTTTAATCTAGGGGTAAAGAGAATTACAAAAAGAATTAGTCTTCTATGTTTACTTGACACTTTGCCCCTGGAGGGCAGAGCCTGCCATGTCAGGACAGTTTGTGGATGGCTGGAGCTGGAACCAATTAAACCCTAACCATGAGCCTGGAAAACAAGGTCTAGTTAGGAATCAGGAAGAGAAAAACGAATGCTGCAGAAGCCATCAGCAAATATCACAATGTCTAAGAGGCAGCTCTTAGTTAACACCTTCAAATCAGAATTCTTCATTTCTCTTCCAAATTGTACCTCAAAGTGCCCTACCACCCACCCAGTTGTTTAAGCCAAAAATTTAACTGTAATACTTTAGCCTCTTTTCCTTCACTCCTTATATCCAATCTGGACCAGTTACATAATTTGCAGGTTCAGTGAAAAATGAAAACACAAAGATCCTTGTTAAAAAATTATCAAGAATTTCAAGACAGCAATAGCAGAGCATTAAACCAACTGTGGGGTCCTTCTAAGTGTGAGGCCCAGTGCAACTACATAGGAAGGCAGCCCTGCATCCAATATATATCTATATATTTTGCAAGTTCTACCTCTGTGATGGTAAATTTTGTGTGTCCACTTGACTGGGCCATGGTGTGCCTAGACTTTTGATCAAATATCATTCTTGATGTGTCTGTGAAGGTGGTTCTGGATGAGATTAACATGGGAATAGGTAGAGACAAAGTAAAGCAAATTGTCTTCCCTAATGTGTGTCAGTCCCATCCGATCATTTGAAGGCCTGAATAGAACAAAAGGCTGACCTTCCTGGGAAATAGAAGGAACTCCTTCTGCCTGACTGAGCTGGGTCATTAGACTTTTCCTACTTGCAGACTTAAACTGAAACATCAGCTCTTTTTGAGTCTTGAGCCAGGCGGCATTCAGACTGGGACTTTCACCGTCTGTTCTCTTGGTTCTCAGGCCTTCAGACTCAGGCTAGAACTGCATCATCAGCTATCCTGGGTCTTCAGCTTGCCAACTGCAGATCTTGAGCCTTCTTAGCCTCCATAATTGCATGAACCAATTCCTTATAATACTTTCTTTCTCTCTCTCCTTCCTTCCTTCCTTCCTTTTCTTCTTTTTTTTTTTTGAGACGGAGTTTCAAAAAAAACCTCCAGGCTGGAGTGCAATGTTGCAATCTCGGCTCACCGCAACCTCTGCCTCCCAGGTTCAAGCGATTCTCCTGCCTCAGCCTCCCGAGTAGCTGGGACTACAGGAATCCGCCACCACTCCTGGCTACTTTTGTATTTTTAGTAGAGACGGGGTTTCTCCATGTTGGTCAGGCTGGTCTCGAACTCCCGACCTAAGGTGATCCACCCGACTCAGCCTCCCAAAGTGCTGGGATTACAGGCATGAGCCACCGCGCCCAGCCCTTCTTTCCTTCCTTTCTTTTTCTTTCTTTCTTTCTTTCTTTCTTTCTTTCTTTCTTTCTTTCTCTCTTCTTTCTTTCTCTTTCTTTCTTTCTTTCTTTCTTTTCTTTCTTTCTCTCTTTTTGCATATACCTATATATAGATATAAATATATACAGATAGATCAACTACATCCATTTTATACATATATATGTATATATATATATATATATATATATATATATATATATATAACATCCTATTGGTTTATTTCTCTGGAAAACTCTAATACAACCTCCAAAACATTTCTTAAATTGGTACACTTCTCCCCATCTCCATGACAATGTCTCTGGATCTCTGGTTCTGGACTAAGTTCCCAGTACCTGCTTTCACTTTTGCCTCTTCTTCAATGGTGTTCAATGAGACAAGAAAACCACAAGGATAGGCCGGACGCAGTGGCTCACACCTGTAATCCCAGCACTTTGGGAGGCCGAGGTGGGCGGATTACCTGAGGTCAGGAGTTCGAGATCAGCCTGGGCAACACGCTGAAACCCCGTCTCTACTAAAAATACAAAATTAGCCGGGGGTGGTGACACATGCCTGTAATCCCAGCTACTCTGGAGGCTGAAGCAGGAGAATCACTTGAACCTGGGAGGCAGAGGATGTGGTGAGCCGAGATTGCGCCATTGCACTCCAACCTGGGCAACAAGAGTAAATCTCCGTCTCACCAAAAAAAAAAAAAAAAAACCCCACAAGGATGGAGCTAGATATATACATACACACACATATACATACATATGTAACAAAACAAATATATAAAAATCACATGTTTTATGCATAAAAATGTAAATATATAATATATAACATCTTATAGAAAATTTATGTATATAAATATATTTAAAATATAAATATTGATAAAATTTTAACTATAAATTATATATAAATACACTTATATAAAATATAAATAAATTGATATATATATATATATATATATATACACACTTATTATAGAACTTTGACCTTAGAAAACCGTGGGAGCTGCTTAAACACTATATGTGCCTGGTGCCAGAGGTTGGGGCTGGTACTTAGAAGGGATGATGAATGCAAAGTGAGGACATAAGGATCAACTAGCATCTGGAAAGAGAAACACAAACCTACAAGGACAGATCTCTCAGTACCTCCAAGCTTCCACAGATACTCTAATGCTCTGCCCTTAGTCATGGAGCTAAACATGTTTTTGGCCCGGGACTTAGAGAAGCTAAAGGAGAACATCTGGCAGGAGTTGAAGGAACTGTGGGCTGGATGTTGCCCAAGGCCAGCAAGGTGAGTCAGCAGATTACAACAACATGGGTGAACTGGGATGGGTGCCTGTGCCCTGCGCAGACCTTTCAAGTGTAAAAACAAGCTAGCTTCCTTCTCACCTTTCAAATACCATGCAAAATGCCTCCCATGAGGCTTGCTAATCCTGAGTCAGGTAGCAAAGGAAATTCTTGAAAAAAAAATAAAAGGCCAGGCGTCGTGGCTCATGCCTGTAATCCCAGCACTTTGGGAGGCCGAGGCGGGTGGATCATGAGGTCATGAGATCGAGACCATCCTGGCCAACATGGTGAAACCCTGTCTCTACTAAAAATACAAAAATTAGCTGGGCATTGTGGTGGGTGCCTGTAGTCCCAGCTACTTAGGAGGCTGAGGCAGGAGAATCGCTTGAACCAGGGAGGCAGAGGTTGCAGTGAGCCGAGATCACACCACTGCATTCCAGCCTGGTGACAGAGCGAGACTCCATCTCAAAGAAAAAACACACACACACACACACACAAAAAATCTCGGTTTAGCTAAACTGATACAATACAACCCCACACTCCTTCAACTAACTCCAACATGGCAGCAGTAGGGTTCATTTAAAAATACGAATCAGGCTGGGCACGATGACTCAAGTCTGTAAGCCCAGAGCTCTAGGAGGCCAAGGAGGGAAGATCACTCGAGGCCAGGAGTTCAAGACCAGCCTGTGCCACATAGCGAAACCCGATCTCTACAAAAAAATTTAAAAACTAGCCATGTGTGGTGGGTGACATGTGCCTATAGTCTTAGAAACTCGGAGGCTGAGGCAGGAGGATCACTCGAGCTCAGAAGTTGGAGGCTTCAGTGAGCTATAATCACGCCACTGTACTCCACCCTGAACAACATAGCAAGACCTTGTTTCTAGAAAAAGAAATATATATATATATATATATACCCATACATATAAATCAGACCATTTTTCTTTCCTAAAGTCTTCCAAATGCTTCCCATTGCATTTAGAATAAAATCTAAACTCTTTACTGTAGTTTTACAACACTGCATAGGATCTGACCCCTACCACTTCTCAGAGCTTCTTGCATTTTGTACCACTTTCTCCTTGCTCACCATTCCTGAGCCATTGGCCTTCTTTTTTTTTTTTTGGAGATGGAGTCTTGCTCTGTTGCTCAGGCTGGAGTGCAACCTCTGCCTCCCGGGTTCAAGTGATTCTCCTGCCTCAGCCTCCCGAGGAGCTGGGATTACAGGCACCCACCATCATGCCCAGCTAATTTTCTTTTGTTTTGTATTTTTGTAGAGACCAGGCTGGTCTTGAACTCCTGACCTCAGGTGATTGCACTCCTTGGCCTCCCAAAGTGCTGGGATTACAGGCTTGAGCCACCACGCCTGGCCGCCATTGGCCTTCTACCTGTTCTTCAGTCACTGAGGTGATTCCTGCCTGAGAGCCTTTGCACCAGCTGTAACATCTGCTTGCAACATTCTTCCCATTGATTGATCTTCAGGTCACCAGCTCTTTCTTCTTATTCAGATTTCAGCTTAAACATCATCTCCTCGGAGACCTTCCTCCCTGACCACTTAATCTAAAGAAACCCACCATACCTCAATATTCTCTGTCACATCATTCTGTCTTAATAGTCGTTTTCACCATTAGAAATTATCTTATTTATTGTTTGCTTATTTATTTTCTCTTTCCCACCACCATCACTATCAGAATGTAGGCTCTATGATAACAAGGATTTTCTTGTTTCTCTGCTTGGCACATGACAGTGCTCAATAAATGTTTGTTGAGGCAACTGTAAACCAAAAACAAAATTCTAAGCCCCCCAACCAACTGACTGGATCCTTCATCTTAGCCAAGGGCATTCCAAAGTTAACCTCCAAACTAGTTAAGGCCATGATAGGAAGGGGGAGTTGGACATGCCTCATCATACTCTTCTCCCTCTGGAATTCAGGCACAGCTGACCAACATTAACATTAAAACAGAGACTTTAAGACTGACAAAACAGACTGTAGCAATAAGATACCAACATGACAGATGGTAGGCCCTGAAAAAAATAGAAGTATTTTACCCCCAAATATATTTCTTTGATGTATTTTGAAATGGCCTTACAACGTTGTCTCTTGTGGGGGAAATCTACATTTTGTAGAGAATCTACTTCCTTTTCTAGGTCTTTTCCCTGATCCAGGAGACAATTAACTAAGAGTGTGACACCTTTCTAAGTCTGATAAGGAATATCTACAACAAGCTTGTTCAATCCGCACACCACAACAGCTATGAATGTGGTCCAACACAAATTTGTAAACTTTCTTAAAACATTATGAGATTTCTTTGCAATTTTTATTTTTATTTATTTTTTATTTTTGAGAAGGAGTCTGGCTCTGTTGCCTAGGCTAGAGTGCAGCGGCGCGATCTCGGCTCACTGCAACCGCCGCCTCCCGGGTTCAAGCAATTCTCCTGCCTCAGCCTCCTGAGTAGCTAGGACTATAGGCATGTGCCACCACACCCGGCTAATTTTGTATTTTTAGTAGAGATGAGGTTTCACTGTGTCTACGAGGCTGGTCTTGAACTCCTGACCTCAAGCAATCAGCCCATTTCGGCCTCCCAAAGTGCTGGGATTACAGGCGTGAGCCACTGTGCTGGGCCTTGCAATTTTTTTTTAGTATATTCTATGTGTGACCCAAGGCAATTCTTCTTCTTCCAGTGTGGCCCAGGGAACCCAAAAGATTGAACACCCCTGATCTACAATGTATTCTCTCTAAAGCCTGCTACCTGGAGGCTTCATCCACATAGTAAGAACCTTGGTCTCCACAATCCCTAATTCTAACCAAAATACTCCCTTGTATTAATTCCAGGTCTTTAGATAATAGCTTAACTCTTTCAACCAACTGCCAATCAGAAAATATTTGAATTCACCCATAACCTAGAAACCTCCACTCCGAGTTGTCCCACCTTTCCAGACAGAACCAGAAAAATTCGCATCTGACACGTATTGCTTGATGTCTTATGTCTCCCTAAAACATATAAAATATGCTAGGCGCGGTGGCTCACACCTGTAATCCCAGCACTTGGGGAGGCCGAGATGGGCAGATCACCTGAGGTCAGGAGTTTGAGACCAGCCTGGCTAACACGGAGAAACTCGTCTCTACTAAAAATACAAAAAATTAGCCGGGCGTGGTGGCAGGTGCCTGTAGTCCCAGCTACTCAGGAGGCCGAGGCAAGAGAATCACTTGAATGTGGGAGGCGAAGGTTGCAGTGAGCCGAGATGGTGCCACTGCACTCCAGCCTGGGCGACAGAGCGAGACTCTGTCTCAAAAACAAACAAACAAAAACCAAGCTGTAGCCTGACCATCTTGAGCACATGTTCTTAGGACCTCTTAAGACTGTATCTTGGGCCATTATCAGTCACATTTGGGCTCAAGATGAATCTCTTCAAATATTTTACAGAGTTTGACTCTTTTCATTGGCAGAATGAAAAAAAATGGATTGATATGAGTTTATAGGGCTGCTATAACAAAGTACCATAAAATGGGTGGTTTAAAATAACAGAAATTGGGCCAGGCATGGTGGCTCATGCCTGTAATCTCAGCACTTTGGGAGGCCGAGGCGGGCAGATCACTTGAGGCCAGGAGTTCAAGACCAGCCTGGCCAACATGGTGAAACCCCATCTCTACTAAAACAAACAAACAAAAAAAATTAGCCAGGTGTGGTGGCTCATGCTAGTAATACTAGCTACTCAGTAGGCTGAGGTAGGAGAATTGCTTGAACCTGGGAGGCAGAGGTTGTAGCGAGCCGAGACTGCACCACTGCACTCCAGCCTGGGGGACAGAGCAAGACTCTGTCTCAAAAAAAAAAATAAAATAGGGCCAGGTGCAGTGGCTCACGCCTGTAATCCCAGCACTTTGGGAGGCCGAGTCGAGCGGATCACGAGGTCAGGAGATAGAGACCATTCTGGCTAACATGGAGAAACCTCGTCTCTACTAAAAATGCAAAAAATTAGCCGGGCGTGGTGGCGGGCACCTGTAGTCCCAGCTACTCGGGAGGCCGAGGCAGGAGAATGGCGTGAACCTGGGAGGCAGAGCTTGCAGTGAGCCGAGATCGCGCCACTGCACTCCAGCCTGGGCAACAGAGCGAGACTCCATCTCAAAAATAAATAAATAAATAAAATAAAATAACAGAAATTGGCAAGGTGCAGTGGCTCACACCTGTAATCTTGGTACTTTGGGGGCCGAGGCAGGCGGATCACCTGAGGTCGGGAGTTCGGGACCAGCCTGACCAACATGGAGAAACCCCATCTTTACTAAAACTACAAAATTAGCCAGGCATGGTGGCACATGTCTGTAATCCCAGCTACTCCGGAGGCTGAGGCAAGAGAATCGTTTGAACCCGGGATACTGAGGTTGTGGTGAGCCAAGATCGCACCATTGCACTCCAGCCTGGACAACAAGAGCAAAACTCCTTTAAAAAAAAAAAACACATCTACCATCTTCAAGTCATTCATGCGGCCTCATCCCTCCTGGATGTCAGACAAGAATTTGGGTGCCATGAGTGCAGGTGCAAAAGGCTGTCACACTGACCCTCCACTGACCTGTTAACACTCAAGCTGTCTGCAGACTGCAAAGCTAAAAGGGCACTGAAACACTCCTTCTGCAGCTTCATAGGTCATGGGCAACCCCCCAGCCACTGCCGTGGGGGCTGCATGGAGTTTTGCTCCTGCTGGTGCCCAAAAATGCTCACGCCAGCTCCTGAACCTATTCATCTGTGCTTCCCCTCCAGCAAGGGGTAGAACACGGAGGGACCAAGTTAATTGAGTCTGCCCCTGCTGGCACCAAAGTGGCCAGCTAGTTCTAGTCCCTGTGTACTCCAGTTTCTGCCCATGAAGGGGTCAGGGAAATATCCTGCTTTTCATAAGGACACCAGTCGTTGGATTTAGGGTTCATTCTAAAACCTAGATGATTTCACACTGAAAATCCTTAATTACATCTGCAAAGTCTCTTATCCAAATAAAGCCACATTCAAAGCTACTCAGGGTTAGGACTGGAACATATCTTTTTAAGGGACACAGGACAGATTTCAACTCATTACAGGGCTGATTTAAGGTTTCTATCATGCTTGCTTCTTCAACTGAGACAGAGTCCCTTATACTATAAGGCTTACAGATTAGACTCTAAACTTGAAACTGCCTATTAGGACTACTAGTGAATGCTTTATGCCACAAGAAATACAGACATTTTTAGGTAATGAAGAAAGGAAGATTTTTATGTTCCCCTAAAATATTAATATTACAGGAGTGTCAGTGGGGGGTGTGAACAATAATTAATAATTAATTGAATTAATTAATTCCAGAATTAGGAATTTGATTGCAAACCTGTCAATGCACCTCTGAGGGTACGCTGAGTACCTGAATGCTTAACAATACTTGGCAATGTGATAAATTGCCTGGATTTGTAACTAAAGTTTCTGACAATGTAACAGCTGGAAGGAGAAATGACCTTTGTTTTGCATTTGTGTTTAACATTTAAGAGGCTCTAGAAACAAACCGTTCTACATTGCTGTTGGGAAGCCATTTGGAAAAACCAGGCTTGTTGGAACAAGTTGCTATGGGAGGAACTTAAAGCAAAGCATTGCTGGATAAGCTCAAAACTTCCTGTGAAAACTTGAGATATCCTCCCCACCTCTTGTTCCTCAAGAAGTCATTAAAGGGGAGGCAGAGAGAAGACTGAGTATCAAGAGAACTGTTGAGGCCGGGCGTAGTGGCTCACGCCTGTAATCCCAGCACTTTGGGAGGCCGAGGCAGGTGGATCACGAGGTCAAGAGTTGGAGACCAGCCTGGCCAACATGATGAAACCCCGTCTGTACTGAAAACACAAAAATTAGCAAGGCATGGTGGCGTGTGCCTGTAATCCCAGCTACTCGGGAGGCTGAGGCAGGAGAATTGGTTGAATCCGGGAGGCAGAGGTTGCAGTGAACCGAGATTGCACCATTGCACTCCAGCCTGGACAACAGAGCGAGACACTGTCTCAAAAAAAAAAAAAACAAAAAAAACTGTTCAGTGTTAGAAACAGAGGCACCAGTCCAGCCATACAGAGCTGTCAGTGAGGAAGATTACCTTTAGCCACCTGAGTTCAGATTTCTAACTACTAAAACCCTTGATCATAAGGTAAGTAAGTTCTTACTTTGGGTCAGAGAACACAACAAAAAAGCCCGGAACCTTAAATAAAAATCATGCTTACTATTTACCTAATTGGGAAGCCAGAAGAGATCAGTAACATCTCATATATTTACCCCTAGAATCTAGCAGACACCAGAGACAGACTTAAAGCCCACAATACTACTTGCAGATGGGGACTGAGAAAGGAAATGCTTAGTCTGTTCTGGCTTTTGTGAAGCAGGGCATTTTTTTTTTTTTTTTGGTAGACTCTACCTGTGAGAATTCTATCACCAGCCTCCAGAAAGTAAGATCCAGAAACAGGAGAAAGTCACAATGTCAAGCTCACTTCACTCCATAAGCAAAAACCATCGTTTTTCCCACCCTCCTTGGTTGGCTCAGACCCTTGTCCTAAGAGTCAGAGTGAAACCACCTTTGCAAAAATTGTAACTGAGAAAATTGTGACTGACCTAATTGACTCCATCTTACTTTTAAACCTTCAAGTTGTGCTTGTTCATTCTTGGGTGTGGGCCCAACGAACTTTGGGAGGAACTTAGTTTACAGTTTAGCTTTGAAACAAAGACAATAACAGCCCTTTCCCAAAATAAACATCCTTCCTGCCTGGGGGCTAGACTGCTTTTTTTTTTAAGGATTAACAAATTAGCTACAGGACTAGAAATTATGGTTTAGTAGTCATGCAGCTGGAAGTGGCAAGATTCCGAACCTCCTCAAATTGTTCCTGGGAATAACATCACTATTGTAGAACCTAAGATCAGTGCTTGACGTATTTTGCAGACCCTACACTTGATGGATCGGCTGGCACCACCCAGATCAATAAACTGGCTCATCTGGTCTTGTGGCCTCCACCCAGGAAATGACTCAGTATAAGAGGACAGCTTCAACTCCCTATGATTTCATTTGTGAGTCAACCAATCAGCACTCCCGATTCACTGCCCCTGCCCCAACTAAATTATCCTTAAAAACTCTGATCCCTGAGTTCTGGGGGAGGCTGATTTGAGTAATAATAAAATTCCAGTCTCCTGTACAACCAGTTCTGTGTGAATTAAACTCTTGGCTACTGCAATTCCCCTGTCTTGATAAATTAGCTCTGTCTAGGCAGTGGGCAAGGTGGACCCTTTGAGTGGTTACAAGGGGTGCATTCAGTGGGATTGAGAGGTTGGTCCTGACTCTAAATATGAACAACTATGGTGAAAACTCTATGGGGGATTTCTGCCTGCTTCCAGGTAACTCTGGAACCTCAGTACTACCGAATTTGAACTAACACATGGGAAGTGAGGAAGTGGGGCAGGAGTCAGGGTGTGGAATAATGCAATACCTAACCAGACCCAGAAATCCAATAGATATTATCACCAGTGGAGCTTTAGAGATTTCCAGCAATCCTTTAGGAGATTGGGGCTAGCCTGTGAGCTGTAGACAGTCCAACTGCCCTAAGTAAAATACAGTACAGCCGTATTGTGCTTCATCTTCTGATCTCAACTTATCCCCCACCCTCTCCCTGCTCCAAACCCCCCCTACTCCTATGCCACAATGCTCTCAGAAGTTGTGTTGCACAATGTACAAGAAGTTGCAAGTATTATTCTCAAGGAAGTACAGTATATGATGGGAAGGAGAGGGTTCTATTCACCAAAAATCATCTTAAGAAATAAGGATTTCTACTTTGGGAGGCCAAGGTGGGCAGATAACCTCAGGTCCGGAATTGGAGACCAGCCTGACCAACATGGTGAAACTCCGTCTCTACTAAAAATACAAAATTAGCTGGGCACAGTGGTGCATGCCTGTAATCTCAGCTAATCGGGAGGCTGAGGGAGGAGAATCGCTTGAACCCGGGAGGCGGATGTTGCAGTGAGCCAAGATCACGCCATTGCATTCCAGCCTGGGCAACAAGAGCGAAACTCCATCTCCAAAAAAAAAAAAAAAAAAGAAAGGAAGAAAGAAGGATTTCTTTGTTGAAAAAATTCCTTGACAGTTGCTTGGGGGTAGAAACTGACGCCTGAGGGGTACAGATTTGGGTGGACTATCTGCAGAAGGCAAGCAGATGACTTTGTAGGTTGTTCCACAGAGGGAATGGGAAGAGGAGAAAGGAATGATAAGAGAGATGGGATGGAACCAGGAGATGTCAGCTCCTTGCCAGCCTGTCACTTAGGGCAGGAGGCAGCTTTAACACCATTAAAAGTCAATTTCAAAAATGTCTGTTTTTTAGCCGGGTATGGTGGTTCATGCCTGTAACCCCAGCACTTTGGGAGGCCGAGGCGGGCGGATCACCTGAGGTCAGGAGTTTGAGACCAGCCTGCCTAACATGGTGAAACTCCGTTTCTACTTAAAAATACAAAAAAAAAAAAAAAAAAAAAAAAAAAAAAGCCAGGCTTGGAGGCGCGTGCCTATAATCCCAGTTACTCGGGAGGCTGAGGCAGGAGAATCGCTTGAACCCAGGAGCCGGAGGGTGTAGTGAGCTGAGATCGCGCCCTTGCGCTCCAGGTTGGGCAACAGGAGCAGAACTCCGTCTCAAAAAAAAAAAAAAGTTAAAAAAAAAAGTCTGTTTTTAAAATATTCCAAAAAACATGCAAAATATCCTAAAATTATGGACTCCTTTCAAGTACAATTATTTTGGTAAAAGATGAAAGATTTATAGGATCTGAAGAGAAACTAGAGAATCAAGTACAATTATTTGGATAAAAGAAAAAGAAGAAAAATTTTAGAAAGAAAACATTTGCATATAATAACTTTCTGAGCTTCTTGTTAAGAACCTGGTGAGCAGTAGGTGCTCCAATTATTTCCTGCATGAGTGACTCTCCTGCCACTCCCCACTTTCCCAACCTGTACTTCCCACTCCAGCAATTACTTCTATTTCCTGTTTGCCATTCCTTTTCTGTGTGTCTTTTGTGGTTGGAATATTCTCTGCCTGTCTTTCCTTTCCCCATCCTCCTCTAAAAGCACACTCTCTTGTCCACTAAGCAAGTTGCTACTCATTTTTCTCCCTGCCTCCTACTGTCTCCCATGGGCAAGGCAGTCTCTCATTTCTACCAGGTTTCAACTCAAAAATCACAGAAGTGGGCTGAGTGCAGTGGCTCACGCCTGTAATCCCAGCACTTTGGGAGGCTGAGGTGGGTGAATCACCTGAGATCAGGAGTTCAAGACCAGCCTGGCCAACATGGTGCTAAAAATGCGAAATACTAAAAATGCGAAAATTAGCCAGGCATAGTGGCAGGCACCTATAGTTCCAGCTACTTGGGAGGCTGAGGCAGGAGCATCACTTGAACCCAGGAGGCAGAGGTTGCAGTAAGCTGAGATCGTGCCAATGCACTGCAGCCTGAGTGACAGAGCAAGACTCTGTATTTAAAAAAAAAAAAAAACACAGAACTTCTTATTAAGGCCATCTCTGGCCATCTACTAAAATGCCAGCATCCCCACCCACACCCCCAAATCTTTACAGCCCTCTTCTGTGCTTTTTCTCCTCAGTTCTTACTAATATTTAACATATTATATATCTTATTTGATTTGTTGTCTGTCTCCCTCAGTAGAATATAAAATCTATGAAGACATGGATTTTTGACTTTTTGTCTGCTACTCTATCCCCCTTGCCTAGAACAGGACTTGATACACAGCAAGTGCTTAATATATGCAGAATGGATGGATGGATAGATGACTGATTGAAGCTGCAGCTCAGGGACCATCTGCACCTGGAACCCCCAGGCAGATTTAGATGTTCTTTCCTCCTATATATATCTGCTCTTATCATATTGTATTAATACTTGTTTGTATGTTATTTTCCCCTCTGGGCTAGAAACTAATTTAAGGTTCAGGGCCTAACTGCTTCATCTTTATATAATTAGAAGTGAATATTTAGAGCTTGGTACATGATATGTCTTTTCTTTTTTTTTTGAGACAGAGTCTTGCTCTGTCGCCCAGGCTAGAGTGCAGTGGCACATCTTGTCTATTTTTATTATTACTTACTTTTAAGACGGTCTTGCTCTGTCATCCAGGCTAGAGTGCAGTGGCATGAACACAGCTCACTGCAGCCTTGACCTCCTCGGCTAGAGCAATCCTCCCACCTCAGCCTCCTGAGTAGCTGGGACTACAGGCACATACCACCACGCCCGGCTAATTTTCGTATTTTTAGTAGAGACAGGGTTTCACAATGTTGGCCAGGCTGGTCTCGAACTCCTGATCTTGTGATCTACCCGCCTCAGCCTCCCTAAGTGCTGGGATTACAGGTGTGAGCCACCGTGCCCGGCCCAGGTTAAATAACTTCTAAGCACACAACTAGTAAGCTGCAGCATTAAGATACTAACTCAAACGTATGTCATGCACCCCCTTTATTTTTCATTCTCATACTATCTTTTCTTCACCCTGCCACCTCTGCCCTACCATGTTCTGGCCTTCCCCCCCATTTTTTATTTATTCATAGTCTACCCACTACTGCTAGTTCAAATTTCACATATTCAATGAAATCTTCCTTGATTACTCTTATTCATGTTAATTTCTCTTTTTTTCCAGAAGGCTCCTGAGATAACTCTCAGGGTAAATGGGGGAGGTTATGACACGGGGCATGTGGCCTTGGAGAATAGCCTATTCAAGTCCTAACTGCTTTCACACTCTATATTCAGACTCTCCATGCAAAGGCCAATTTGTTTTGCAGGTAATGGATAAAGAACGAATCTCACCCTCCAGTGGTCCCCAATTTCAGGTAGTGTTTTCTCATGATCTAGATGTATCTCCTAAGGCTGATGTGGCTGATGATGGATGCAATTGTTTGCATTATTTGGCTAAGTTTCCCAGGAGTAGCTGCAGAATGGAGCAGATTTACAAGGATTATCTGGACAAACAGCATCTCCACTTTGGGATTAGCATTTAGGACACCAGAAGTCTTTCCTTTCCCTTCTCCACCCCTGCTTCTGTTGGAAGCAGACTGCAACCCCTCCCAAATCTGACTGCTTCAGGGTTCCTACAGGAGAAGCAAAAGCTCATTTCCTATTCGCCATTTCCTCATGCTAACACATCCAAAACAGAGACTTTTTGTTGGCTCAACTGCTTTTATTTTTTTGGTAAAGGAAAATATATCAACATTAGAAACCATTGATTTTTGTTGCTGATGGTCCTCAGAAAGTAATGCAAAAAGTTGCTTAGAGTTAAAAAAGTATGCCTGATAATCTGCTTTCATTTCCTCCTTTCTCAAGGTGATACAATTACAATCAGAACCTGCAAAAAATCCACAATAAATTCTTCTCTAATGTCTTTTGCACTTAAAATCTTTAGTAGATACCTTAGCATCTTATTCAGTAATAACGCGCCAGCTTAGTCTGCAACTATATATTTGGTCTTCAATTGTGACTACATAAAATGCTGAAATATCTGTAACTTAGGAAGCAGCAAAGTTATAAATGCAGGTCTGATATTAGACAACCTGTGTTCAAATCGCACCTCTATCGTTTAACTGTGTGACATTAAGTTCCCTAATGTCTCTGATAGCCTCATTTTCCTCATCTTAAAATGGGATCCTATCATTTCATAAAGTTGTATTCAATATGAGTAATTAATAATGATAATAGTTCTTTGAAGGCCTACTACACCAGGAATTATGTTGGGCACTTCACACTCATTTTATCTAATTGTGAGAACAGGGCTTCGTACACTGTAGACAACCAAAACATACTGAATGATTGAGGCGGGGCTAATGAGGTCCGCAGCTGGCACGCCATTAGAGGAGTCGCGAGTGGAGCTCAGTCACGTCTGTCCACAAAGCGCCTGCGCTTGACCTCTACGTTATATTTACTTTGGCAACGTACAAAGTGGTGAGGACAGACCTAGCCCGGAGGGTCCCTAATACGTTGTCGTCTTCTTATCCCCGGCCCTCTGCGTTAGAGAGGGCTGCCCCGAATGGGCTTCGAACGCTGACTCGCCCTTTTCCAGTCGGCTCTTGAGCCCACTAGTCCGGGCTACAGCATTTTCCTAACCGAGGTTTAGAGGTGAGATGGAAAATGTACCCGTCTTTATTCTATTCTCTCCCCCGCAATGACAGGGTGAATGGCGGTGGGGTTAGGGGCGCGTCTCTGGAGTCCCAGTGCCCTCGGGATCGGAGGGCCGCTCGCAGGCGACAACGGCCCTGAAATTGGGGGAGCTTGTTTCCAGCCGGGCCGTGTCCCTGGGCGCGCCAGAGCGCCGCGCCTGCGCGCTCAGCCAGTTGCCGCGCCGGCCCTGCGGACGTGCGCGCGCTGCCTTCGCGGCACCTGGGCCTGAGGTGCGTGCCTCCCGGGCCCTCGCCAGCTCCAGATGCGTGAGGAGGACTTCAGAAACCCGACTGAGAAGTGGAGCGACCCCCAGGGAGGGTCGGACCTGCCTCAATACCGCCAAGGTGCCTGGGGACCCAGGAACGGGGGCTCCACAACCTCAGTTCCTGAGCTCCTTTTGCTTTCTCACTTCCCCACCTATTGAGTGCGTCTCACGCGGAGCAGAAATTTGAGAGGAAGGCGTAGAGGGATTTTTTTTTTTTCTTGCTGTGGGTTGTATCACATGTGGCGTTTTCATCCTGGCTGCAGCCAAAGCAGTTTTTACCCTTGCCCTTCCTTTCCTGGCGTGGGATTTTGTGGTTTCTGGACTCGGCTCGACCATTACGTGCTTATTATTGGTTGTGGGCCCTTAGAACGAGGACTGTGTGTCGGTGTCCTTTGTCCAGTGTAGTCCACTGGGAGGGAGAGGTGAGGGTTCAAGGCCAAGAGAATGGGCCCGGGGCGAGTGGGGCAGAAGCAGCCGCCGGAGATTATTCCCCAACTGAAAGTTGTGTGTTTCTCTTAGGTCTTTCATTTCTTGTTCGCTTACTTTCGTGAAATCCTCACATCGTTTTAATGATACTAGTCAAGACAAGAAAATCAACAGGCTTTCAGCCTTGAGGCAACATTGGATATTATTGAGGTCAGTTTTTACAGTTTTTACGGTCTTCACGTAGAGTATCTTGTTCTTGTCAGGATAAATTCTGGATTGAACCACTGAGCAGATCTACTATTCTTTTATTTCAGTTTAAGATAAGAAAAATTACAGTCTTTTTTATTTTTATGTTATCAACAACAAAAAAATCGGTTGAAATGGGATTTGGAGCTCCATGAGTGCGTGAGGTGAGGATCCCTAATCTGGCTCTCAAACAAGAGATACGATCACTACTTGCCACTAATGGTTCTAACAATCTAGGGCTCCTAGTAAGTGCTTTTCCATGTGGTGGGAGGCAAGTGACAACAGTTATCCAATCTTAGTGCTAACAATGGATGATTAACCATAGCTCCTTTTTGGTACAGGAACAGTAGGTAGCCAATCCCTGTTTTAGTCAGAGGTGGTTGTGGTGTGTGATTTTTTTCTTTTAGGCGTGTTCCACGAAAGCATTTATTAAAGGGAAGAAGAAACATACAAAAGGAATTGAATCTGGCTCTATACCAAAATCCTCTGTGTGATCATTCAGTCCTGACATTGGACAATTACCAGGCTTTGCCTGACTGGCCTCAAGGGCCAAGCTGCCCTCCCACACCATACTCGATATGGGCCAGTGCATTGCGGTTTTCTGGAGGGGGTTGCAGTCAAGGACTCGCCCTGCCCCTCCTGCTAGATATGCAAATCCCATAACTTCTTTCCTAGCCTGGGTACCTCCATTTGGAGGCCCTCCTAGGAAGGACCATGGCTAAGACACTTTTCTCCATTTTTGACCCAGCTTCTTTCACTCCTAGACCTTCCCCTCCCTTTCCTATTCTAAAGTTCCATAAGAGGCAGGAGATTTTTGTTAGGGGCGCCTTTCAGTGAGAGGATTACCTCATATGCACTGCATCAACTGACCCTCACCCAGTGTCCTTGTATTTAGTAGACCACTGGGGAGCCAGTGCCTCTTTTTACCACTTGCTTGCACTGTCACAGTAAGTGAATAAAGGCTTGATTACTTTTGGTTTGACTCATTGTTCTGATTGACTACCTTGGCACCTAATTGCTGCCAAGTTCTTTGCAGTTCACTGGATTCATGACTTAATTTTAATTATCATGACTGTTGCTCTGTATTGGCATGTTGAGAGATTTTGGAGCTTGTTCACCTGTAATTTCTCTAATTCAAGCTACTGAAAATGCATATTCACAGCACCAAGAGTTGATTGTTGGTTAACATATCTGGGTTATATGATATATTTTATTACTGCTATACTGGCTTACTGTCAGATTATTTTATTTTGCGTGGATTTATGTGGCATTTTCCATTTGGCCTGTAATTAGATGATTTTTATTTAAAATAAATATTTTGGAATAATATGGGCCAAGTGAAGAAAACCAAACACTTGCTTTCTTTAGTAATCTTGTCTCATACTATGGGCCCCTATCTTTCTCACCTTAATAGATCACTTGGCCACTTTGAATAAAGTGGTTGATTCGTTGTCTAGTATGGAGAGGCATGTTAAGAACAGCTTTCATAAACTTTACTTCTTCCTACAGAAGTTTCACAAAACAATATTTATCCTTGCTATATAGTATGCAGTCTGATACTTTCTACTATTATTTGTCCCCTATTTTTATTTGTTTATTTATTTTTAAATTTTTTTTGAGAGTCTCGCTCTGTCTTCCAGGCTGGAGTGCAGTGGTGCGATCTTGGCTGCTCACTGCAACCTCCGTTCTCCTGGGTTCAAGCAATTCTCCTGACTCAGCCTCCCAAGCAGCTGAGATTACAGGCATGTACCACCACACTCGGCTAATTTTTGTATTTTTAGTAGAGACAGGGTTTCACCATGCTGGCCAGGCTGGCCTTGAACTCCTGACCTCAGGTGATCCCCTGCCTCGGCCTCACAAAGTGCTAGGATTACAGGGATAAGCCACTATGCCAGCCTCCGCTCTTATTTTAAATAACAAAGTGCTGATCATGATCTGCTAAGTTGAATTCACAGTCCATTAATGAGTAATATCCTGCAGTTTGAAAAACACTGTGATAAAATAACTAAAGATATTTGTTAAGTAATTTTTTTTTTCTGTTTCTGATTCATATTGCTAAAGAACCACAGTGGGTATGTTTGTGATTTGGGGTTGAAGGTATCTTCTAGGAGAAAATAGTAACACCGTATTTGTTGGATGTTTGCCAGATCAGCTGACAAAAGAACTCCAGACTTAGAACTCTCTGATCTAGAAGATACATTATATTGAAAGAGCTAGCACAGCTTTTAATTTTTTTTTTTTTTAATCTCTGTCTCCTTTATTTAAGGGCAATGCCATAGTAATAATGAAAAGAAAATTGGCTTCTCTGATAGAAGATAGAATATAAGATAGTTATGAAAGTGCTTGCTAAACTTTTTTTTTTTTTTTTTTTTTGAGACAGAGTCTCACTTTGTTGCCCAAGCTGGAGTGCAGTGGTGCAATCTTGGCTCAGTGCAACCTCCACCTCCCTGGTTCAAGCAATTCTCGTGCTGCAGCCTCCCAAGTAGCTGTAATTAACAGACGTGCACTACCACGCCTGGCTAATTTTTGTATTTTTAGTCGAGACGGAGTTTCGCCACGTTGTTCAGGCAGGTCTTAAACTCCTGGCCTCATGTGATCTCCGTGCCTCGGCCTCCCAAAGTGCTGGGATTACAGGTGTGAGCCACTGCACTGGGCCAGTTTTTTTAAATCTTTATATTAATGCTTAAGACCAAAATGACCCTTTTACTATATTGCCTGATGGGCAAAGCACATTCAACTTTCAATTACTTAGTCATAGATAGCTATATAAGTAACCAATTTGTCAATCTTATTACCTCTATGCTTGTCTTTTGGGAATTTCACAACAAAGTGAAACGGAAAATTTTTTTTTGATACGGATTCTCAGCCAGGCTGGATTGCAATGGCACGATCTTAGCTCACTGTAACCTTTGTCTCCTGGGTTCAAGTGATTCTCCTGCCTCAGCCTCCTGAGTAGCTGGGATTACAGGTGTGCACTACCACACCCAGCTAATTTTTGTATTACTAGAAATGGGGTTTCACCATGTTGGCCAGGCTGGTCTCAAAATTCCTGACCTCAGGTGATCCACCAGCCTCGGCCTCCCAAAGTGCGGGATTACAGGCGTGAGCCACGGCGCCAGGCGAGAAATTTTTAAAACCTGTAAATTTAGACAGTGCGTTTATCTCTTATTGAGAAACGCTTAAAAGTGTTACTAAGACAATAAGGATAACATTTTAAAATTTGATTGGCGTTGAGCTAAATATTAGATTTATGTATTGCTTCACTGTTTTTTAGCACATTCATATGCATTATCTCCATTGATTTTTGACAACAGCTTGTGGTGGTAGACAATCCAGGAGACCTTTTCCCCATTTTACAGATGAGAACTCTGTATTTCCTTCTTCCTACCACCTAGATCATATAGTGGCAAATCCAGGACTAGAACCCAGGTCTTCTGGGAATTTTCTCCTAGTCCACACTGTCCTTGTTGGTCTAAAGAAGTAACTGAGAATAAGTCATGTTAAATTTGTGGCTAAGAAATCCAACTATGATAAGTGAAATTTTCTGTTCTAAGAGCATATTTACAATGTGCTATAATTGAATGCAAGTATATCTTATTTTTAGTATTATGTTTTAATTTGTTACCTTTCTAGCCCATTTTTTAAAATGATGGCAACTAAATACTGGCAAATCTACCTAATAATGAAATAGGTAAATTGGAATTAAAATATCTATTTCATGTTAAGAAATTCAGCCTTGTCCTCATTTAATGTAGCATCTCAATTAGAAAAATAGCTTAAAATTGTATTGATTTTTAGATATTTATTTTAAAGACTCATATCTCTGTATGTATAAAATTAGTATTATTATTCTAAGTATTACTTAAAATGATTATTAACTTGTAAACACTAAGTCCAGGTTCTCCTTTACCTTTAATATCTTCAGCCAAAGAACAACTTAAGTTACTTTTCATATGAATAAATAATTTTAAAATTAATGCTTTTTTTCCTTTAATTTTTAGACATCTGTGGAATTTAAGAACAGTATGGAGCTCATCAGAGTATATCATTGAAGAATATGATGGCTGAAAACAATTTAAAAATGCTAAAGATTCAACAGTGTGTGGTAGCCAACAAACTACCTAGAAACAGGCCATATGTTTGCAATATTTGCTTTAAGCACTTTGAAACACCATCAAAATTAGCTAGGCACTATCTCATTCATACTGGTCAAAAGCCATTTGAATGTGATGTGTGTCATAAAACCTTTAGACAACTAGTTCATCTGGAGAGGCATCAACTAACTCATAGTCTGCCTTTTAAATGTAGTATTTGTCAGCGCCACTTTAAAAATCTGAAGACATTTGTGAAGCACCAACAACTTCACAATGAAACCTATCAGAATAATGTTAAACAGGTCAGAAGATTGCTGGAGGCCAAGAAAGAAAAGTCAATGTATGGAGTGTATAATACTTTTACCACAGAGGAAAGATGGGCATTACACCCGTGCTGTAAGTCCGATCCCATGTATAGCATGAAAAGAAGAAAGAATATTCATGCATGTACAATCTGTGGCAAGATGTTTCCATCACAGTCAAAACTTGATAGGCATGTACTTACTCATACTGGTCAGAGGCCTTTTAAATGTGTCTTGTGTACTAAATCTTTTCGACAGTCAACTCACTTAAAAATCCACCAACTTACACATTCAGAAGAAAGACCTTTTCAATGTTGTTTTTGTCAAAAAGGATTTAAGATTCAAAGCAAACTTCTGAAGCATAAACAAATCCATACTAGGAATAAGGCTTTTCGGGCTCTTTTATTAAAGAAGAGGCGTACAGAATCTCGCCCCCTGCCTAATAAGTTAAATGCAAATCAGGGTGGTTTTGAAAACGGTGAGATTGGTGAATCTGAGGAGAATAATCCACTCGATGTCCACTCAATTTATATTGTCCCTTTTCAGTGTCCAAAGTGTGAAAAGTGTTTTGAATCAGAGCAGATTCTCAATGAACACAGCTGTTTTCCTGCTAGAGGTGGCAAAATTCCAAGCAGGTTCAAAAGAAGTTACAACTATAAAACCATTGTTAAAAAAATCTTGGCCAAGCTTAAACGTGCTAGGAGTAAAAAATTAGATAACTTTCAATCTGAGAAAAAAGTATTTAAAAAGAGTTTCTTGAGAAATTGTGATCTTATTTCTGGTGAGCAAAGCTCCGAACAAACCCAGAGAACATTTGTGGGTTCTCTTGGCAAACATGGAACATATAAAACAATTGGCAATAGAAAGAAGAAAACATTGACTTTGCCATTTTCTTGGCAAACTATGGGAAAAAATTTGAAAGGCATCCTTACGACAGAAAACATATTAAGCATTGATAATTCAGTGAATAAGAAAGACTTGTCAATCTGTGGTTCATCAGGTGAGGAATTCTTTAATAACTGTGAGGTACTTCAGTGTGGTTTTTCAGTTCCAAGGGAAAACATACGTACTAGACATAAGATATGTCCTTGTGACAAATGTGAGAAGGTATTTCCTTCTATATCCAAACTAAAAAGACACTATTTAATTCATACTGGACAGAGGCCCTTTGGCTGTAATATTTGTGGGAAATCTTTTAGACAGTCAGCTCACTTAAAAAGACATGAACAGACTCATAATGAAAAGAGTCCTTATGCATCTCTTTGCCAAGTAGAATTTGGAAACTTCAACAATCTTTCTAATCATCCAGGTAATAGTGTTAACTATAATGCTTCCCAACAATGTCAGGCTCCTGGTCAAAACTACGAGGTCTCAGAGTCAGATCAAATGTCAGGAGTTAAGGCAGAGTCACAGGATTTTATTCCTGGTAGCACCGGGCAACCTTGTCTTCCTAATGTACTTTTGGAATCAGAGCAAAGCAATCCTTTTTGCAGTTATTCAGAGCATCAGGAGAAAAATGATGTCTTCCTGTACCGCTGCAGTGTTTGTGCTAAAAGTTTCCGATCTCCATCTAAACTGGAAAGACACTACCTAATTCATGCAGGGCAGAAACCATTTGAATGCTCAGTTTGTGGCAAAACATTCAGACAGGCTCCTCACTGGAAGAGACATCAACTTACTCACTTTAAAGAACGACCACGAGGGAAAGTGGTTGCCTTAGATTCGGTTATGTAAATTGTCGCAACCACTAACAACTGTGGTCTCTGGTGATCTTATTTTTAAAGCCTGTATTATTTAAATTGCATTTTTATTGAAAGGCCTGCATTAAATTGAATGGTTTCACAGGCATATGCTTGTCCTGCATAGTAAGGAGGCAGAATACACAGAAAATTAATACAATGTTTTAGAAACAGCCAAATTAATTTTTAGAGGCAAGAACATGATTTGATGCTATAAAGTAGGCATTTTAATATTGTAAACATATGCTTTGGCTGTATTGAAAAATATAAATCCATGATGGCTGTACAAATAATTTAGCCTCATTCATTTTTTAAAGGAATTATTCCTTAAGACATGCCATCTCTTTTTAGATATACTGAAAAGATTGAGAGGCAAAACTTGGTTTTTAGCTGCAGCACGTAGCCCTGTTATATTTGATTTATTTTACATTTCATATGAAAGCATAATTTTGTCCACACGTGGCTCAAATTGCATTGGTAATTTTTTTTTTTTGTAAATTTAAAAAACTACAGAGGCACTAGAGGTGAAAATGGATGAGAAAATTATAGTATTATTTTCATTGGTCTTTTTTTTTTTGAGACGGAGTCTCACTCTTTCACCAGGCTAGAGTGCAGTGGCGCCAACTAGGCTCACTGCAACCTCTGCGTCCCGGATTCCAGCAATTCTCCTGCCTCAGCCTCAAGTAGCTGGGATTACAGGTGCCTGCCATCATGCCGGACTAATTTTTGTATTTTTAGTAGAGACGGGGTTTCACCAAGTTGGCCAGGATGGTCTCGATCTCTTGACCTCGTGATTCGCCCGCCTAGGCCTCCCAAAGTGCTGGGATTACAGGCGTGAGCCACCACACCCAACGGTCTTTTCAAAGCTATCTATTTTTAGGACTGTGATAATTTCACCTTCAGGTGATAAGGATTTTATTTTTTTTCTCCCAGCTAGTGCTATCTTTCTCAAAATAATTTAAAAGTAGGCAAGAGGCTAGGATGTACCTGTATTTACCATGTTTACTTACCAGGAATATTTTCTTTTTTTTTTTTTTGAGACGGGAGTCTCGCTCTGTCGCCCAGGCTGGAGGGCAGTGGCGCAATCTTGGCCACTGCAAGCTCCGCCTCCCGGGTTCACGCCATTCTCCTGCCTCAGCCTCTCCGAGTAGCTGGGACTACAGGCGCCCGCCACCACACCTGGCTAATTTTTTGTATTTTTAGTAGAGACGGGGTTTCACTGTGGTCTCGATCTCCTGACCTCGTGATTCGCCCGCCTCAGCCACCCAAAGTGCTGGGATTACAAGCGTGAGCCACCGCGCCCGGCTCTCCAGGAATATTTTCTAAGTGCCATAGTTTTTTTCATAATATGTATGAGTTTTATCTTTTCATAGGAATAATTTCAAGTCGTTTATTTGCTCATTAATGATAGCAGTAGTCATAGACTTAAGACTATTCTAGAGATCTTCATCTCCGTAAGACTTTTACATTTATTTTAGTAAACTTTTCTTTTTATGCCTCTTTAATGGAGTGGTTCTGTTATTTAAGCCTGTTCTTTTTTTTTTTTTTTTTTTTTTTTTGAGATGGAGTCTTGCTCTGTCACCCAGGCTGGAGTGCAGTGGCGCGATCTCGGCTCACTGCAAGCTCCGCCTCCCGGGTTCACGCCATTCTCCTGCCTCAGCCTCCGGAGTAGCTGGGACTACAGGCGCCCGCCACCACGCCCGGCTAATTTTTTGTATTTTTAATAGAGACGGGGTTTCACCGTGGTCTCGGTCTCCTGGCCTCGTGATCCGCCCGCCTCGGCCTCCCAACGTGCTGGGATTACAAGCTTGAGCCACCGCGCCCGGCTTATTTAAGCCTGTTCTAAGTTTGATCAAATGGCAATGACTAGGTCTAGTTTTAGTTTTTATTTTTGCAAGAGTCTATTGCTAAAGAATTTTATTTTGATCCTTGTTAAATTTTTATTTTAATTAGTAAGGTAGTCATTCCTGTAGAGGGATAAGATGCTTGTAGAGTTGTGGGTATCATTCCAAATAGAACTGTTATGATTTGGGAAGTATTCTTTACTACAAAGGACTTATTTCATAATGACAAATTGTCTTTCACATTTGCCTTTGTTTATAAAATCTTCAGGAATGACATTCTCTAGCAATAAAAGGAATGAACCGTTATGTTTCTAAGCTGAAAAGAGGAACAGGTGGGTAATTATCCTACCATACTTAAATATAGTGGAAAATCCTCTATTGAGAATGTGGATAAATGAACAATTGTAAGTTTTGCATCATAATCTGAGAACTTTCTTTTGACGGGGGAGGCGGGAGGGATAATAGGTGGGGGTGATCTGCTTGCTGCTTTTACCACAGGTGATTTTTAAGTAACTTGGATTTAATTTACAGAGATGAACATGACAGTCTGAGTAAAATACCCAATGATGTAGAAGTGTGCCTGTTTATTATGTAGATACAGACATCCAGCAAAAACAGGAGAATCACATGCTTTAAAGAACACTTTCTCTTAGGTTTCCTTGAGATATGTTCCTCCAGTGCAAGCAAGATAATGGTTTACCGAATTTGCTTTACACAAAACTTTTCAAGAACTCATCTGTTACACAAAAGCAAGGAATAACTAGTTTATATTTTCCAATAATTTTCAAGGTTTTCTCCTTAATATGTTTGAAATTATTGATTTTGGCATTTTTCTAAGCAATTTATGTAATTTTATTTGAAGAAAATGTTTTATATATTGTTTTTCCCAGCCTAAACAGGGAGAGTCCTAACAGTGTTGTGCTTGTGTGATTATGAGACTTTATTTGCATAAGTGATACTACTATACTTTATTTTTGACCCATGCCTTTTTAAGCTGTTTCATATTGAAAGTTGGAATATTGTAAAAATTTTGTCAAAGATGTACTGTAGTGCTATTTGAAGTACCTGTAACAAAACACAGTTGGCCCTCTGTATCCATGTACTCTGCATCTGTGGATTAAACCAATTGCAGATCAAAAATATTAGAAAAAATAATATAAAAATAATAAAATAAAAATACAGTATAATAGTTATTTAAATAGCATTTACATTGCATTAGGTATTAGTTTAGGGATAAAGTATACAGGAGGATGTGCGTTGGTTATATACAAATATGTCATTTTATGTAAGGGACTTGAGTATACTTGGATTTTTGGTATCTGTGGGTTGGGGGGACGGTCCAGGAACCAATACCCCATGGATACCAAGGGACAACTATACTTATTTACCTTTATTGTCATTGCAAGCTTCTTATGGAAACTTTATAGGAATGAAAATATACACGTTAAGAAGATTAAACATTAGATAGTAGATGGTTTGTTGCATGCTAGAACTGTTAGTATTGTTGAATCAATTACTTTGGTTTCATGAAAAAATAAACGATAAATATCTTTAAAGAGAACTAGAAGAATTCTTTGTTTGAGTGATTCCAGGCTGTAGTATGATCATTTACTGAAGTAGTTTGATTGGCTGGCTAACTTAGAATTATCGTTTCTTGTTTTGTACTGCAATAGGGGTTATAATTGTAAGATAAAAATGTGTGTGTGTTAAGGGAAGTAGGTGGTGGTTAAAATTCTTGAAAAATTTTCAGAATACTTTAAAAATAAAGTTTCAAGTTATACAGTGTGGCCTTTTTTTGGGGGGGGCGGGGGGAAGTTACAAAATATTAGAGCCAAGGTACTGATTGTCAGATACTTTTGTAGGTCCACTCCAGTCTACCTTCTACACCAAATTTACATGGATATTTGATCATTTACCCTCTTGTTCATGTTACATTTCCATGCTGTTCCCTTCTGTGGAAAAAAAAAAATCCTTTGACAGCTCCCTATCACCTACAAAAGAATATGTTAACTCCATTGTATATGGTATGATCTACCTATTTATCTGTTGATCCTCCTTTTTGGCCTTTCTCTTCAGATTTGTACTAAAGAAATACAGAATTAGGGGCCGGGCACAGTGGCTCAAGCCTGTAATCACAGCACTTTGGGAGGCCGAGGTAGGAGGATTGCTTGAAGCCAGGAGTTTGAGACAGTCAACAAAGCAAAACCCCTGCCTCTAAAAAAATTTTTTTAAGCCGGGTGAGGTGGTGGCACACACCTGTGGTCTCAGCTGCTCTCAGAACACAGAAGCGGGAGGATCGCTTGAGCCCAAGAATTGGAAGTTGAAGTGAGCTATGATCATGTCCCTGCACTCCAGCTTTCCATGCATGGGTGACAGAGCAAGATCATCTCTTTAAGAAACATTATATAGAATTGGTTTCTCCAATACATACTAGTATTGTTATTCTTTTTGCTTTCCATCGTGTCTATCTTGTGTCAACTTAAATTAGAAACAGACTCACAATCTGTTCAAAGAAGAAATTTAGCTGAGTCAAGTTTCATTCCTTTTCCTTTTTTTCATGATTATGGGGGAAAACAAAAGTGCTTAAAACTGACTTGCAGAGAACACGGATTTCACTGTACATGTTATATAAGACAACAAATTAGAATTATATTTTTAGGATGCAGCAACAGTCTTTGAAATCTTTTACAAGAATCTTTGTTAGAAATAACATTTGCCAAGTACTGTTTTATGATGCAGAATGGTGTCTGCTTTTTTGAAGCTACAGGGAAGGAACATTTAATCCCTAGCTTGTTGAGATTTCTCCTTATTGCCAGTTAGAAGGGCTTAGAATTTAAGGGCTAATTCTATTAGCAGTAAGAGAAAAAAAGGAAATGTAACTGAAAAGTAATATAATGGTATTACATGAAATACAGAACATGTAATATTTTGCGTCTAAATTGGCAATCTATTTGTTCTTTGAAGTTTGAGCTTAAATACTACCTCCGGGAGACTGATTTACCCAAGTTCTCCATCCCCTGTATTCCCCTTAATTTTTGTTTATAACTCTGTTGATCTTCCACTAGAAACTAGTGCTTTTCAAACTTTAGTGTGAATTGGGCTTGTTAAAAGCATAGATTGCTGGGCTGCATCCTCAGAGTTCTTGATTCAGTGTCTTTTAGGACCCCAAAATTTGCATTTAGTGACTAAGGTTAGCTGTTGTGAGACTATACTCTGAGATCCACTGAACTACATGCTTCTGGAAAGCAACAGGATGAATATCATTTATAGAGAAGGCTTAATACTGTGGCAAGCATTAGGTTCTCAAATATATGTTGAATGTATGAAGGAAGAAATGAATGGAGCAATTATTACCAACCTTTTATGTTTTCCTTAAATCCACAATTTCACTTAGATCCTTTCAGAGGATGAGTTTGCCTTCTACTGTGTTGTGATCAAAGCCTGTCCAACATGCCCTCTCTAAACTTGTCTTCACTCAAAACTTTATCTTTTCTCTGTTTCTCCTCGTCTGTATCAGAATAATGTTCCTTCACATTCTGACTAATGTTCCTTCACCTTCTTTTCTTGCCCACTTCTGGGAACTTAATAGTCCCTTTTTCTGGTATCTAGTTTTTCTCTCTCTAATTGTTCTTTCCCCTCTGCCTAAAAACAATTTCATGTGTTCCCTATTCAGTAATGGTGCTTTTGGCTGCAAGTGACGGAATACCTGACTCAAACTGCTTTAGCAATAAGGATCTTAATTGGCTTACATGACTTGAAAGTCTAGTGAATAAATAAGCTTCAGAGTTGTTGAATCACGTTGTTGAACTGATTGTGCGTGCTTCTGTCTGCTCTACCTTTCACAATGGCACGGCTATTTTCCTGTGGTTTTAGGATGCTTTGTAATCAATACGTCATGCTCCCTTCACAGGGTGTAGGGCATGGCAGATAGTGAGTGAGAGAGCTAGAAACTCACACAAGACCAAGGGACAACTTTCCCAAAAGCCTATAGCAAAACTCTCCTCTCTCATCTGCCAGAATTGCTTCACAAAACACATTTTTGTTTGTTTGTTGCTTTGTTTTTTGTTTTTGAGATGGAGTCTCTGTTTCGCAGGCTGGAGTGCAGTGGTGCGATCTCGGCTCGCTGCAACCTCTGCCTCCTGGGTTCAAGCTATTCTTCTGCTTCAGCCTCCCTGAGTAGCTGGGATTACAGGTGTGTGCCAGCACACCCAGCTAATTTTTGTATTTTCAGTAGAGATGGGGTTTCATCATGTTGGCCAGGCTGGTCTCGAACTCCTGACCTCAAGTGATCCACTGGCCTCAGCCTTCTAAAGTGCTGGGATTACAGGTGTGAGACACTGTGCCCGGCCCAGATTTCTGACCAATCACTGACAAGGATAACCTAGAACTGGGGCTGGAATTCACCTTCCTTTTAAGCACATGGTTTCCAGGGAGTGATAGGGATACTGGTCAAATTTGAAGTTGTGTTTAGAAAGAGAAATGAATGGATAAGCAATCTATGTTGTTCCCTGTACCTAGCTTAAAAAGGTGTGTTTGTGGGGACAAACAACTTTAGTTTTGTTATTCTGGATACTGTCACAATTGACTTTTTTTCTTTTATGGTAAGAACTATTGCAAATTTATCTTGCATTTACCTCTTTCATGGCCTTTTCACTCACTAACTTCTTAGCCCTTTATTATTGAATACATGTTTTCTTCACCATCCTTTGGGAGTTGCTCTCTCAGTGGCTACTGTAGTGGTCATTGTTGGTTGTAACCACATCTCCTTCTCCCTTCACTGTATATCAGCCAAGTAGTCAGGGTTAGACTGACCTAGTTGCAGCTCAGCCATGGGTCATGATCAGTCTAAGGCTGTCAGAATACTCACATCTCCCTTGCCATGATGACTGTTCAGAAATAGGTAACCCAGGTCTAAGCCAGGGTAATTGGCTTGGGGGTGAGCACTGACCTAAGTTAGTTCTATCAGAGCGAAACCATGTACTTACTTTAGTGATTCAGGAAGGATTAGTGGGTGTATAGAAGAAGCTCCCTCCATTTTGGTACCATGAGGGACACTGATCTGGTGATGAAGTCAAAACACAGAGGGAATGGGGTAGGGGGGCAAAGAAAGGAATCACAGAGTAATGGAGCTGGAAACCTGATTCAACTGCCTGAAGCCTAACTTATCACCCCTATAGATTTTATTACTCCTATAGATTTTACTTACTGTTAACCAGTTTAGAAGTAGACTTTCTTACAACATATCCCAATTAATAATGGTCACCAATGGTCTCCTAATTGCCAAGCTCATGGTCTTTTTGAAATTCTTGTCCTTTCAGATTTCTTTGAAGCATTTGACACTAGTGACAATCTTGTCATTTGAAACCCTTCTTTCTTGACTCCCTGGTTCCTTTGCTTTCTGTCTACAAAACACATTGTAGAAAGCTTGTAAAGAGAAAACCATAAAATACACATAATTTTAGAATGTCCAAAACCATTAGTTAGAAACTTAGCTAAGAGAAGTTGATAAGAAAAGTAGATAGAGATGAGAGCAAGGGGGAGGGGAGATATTATGATACTACGTTTTGTCATAAATCTGCTAGGTATTATAAATTAGAACCATTTGGCCGGGCGCGGTGGCTCAAGCCTGTAATCCCAGCACTTTGGGAGGCCGAGGCAGGCGGATCACAAGGTCAGGAGATCGAGACCAACACGGTGAAACCCCGTCTCCACTAAAAATACAAAAAATTAGCCGGGCGTGTTGGCGGGCGCCTGTAGTCCCAGCTACTTGGGAGGCTGAGGCAGGAGAATGGCATGAACCCGGGAGGTGGAGCTTGCAGTGAGCCGAGATCGCGCCACTGCACTCCAGCCTGGGGGACAGAGCAAGACTCTGTCTCAAAAAAAAAAAAAGAACCGTTTACGTGTTAGATCAGTAGAAAGCTACATGTGATCTGTAGCTTATTGATTTAATTTTTTTTTTTTTTTTTTGGAGATGGAGTCTTGCTCTGTCACCCAGGCTACGGTGCAGTGGTGCGATCTTGGCTCACTGCGATCTCTGCCTCCCAGGTTCAAGTGATTCTCGTGCCTCAGCCTCCCTAATAGCTGGGATTACAGGTGTGTGCCACCACGCCCAGCTAATTTTTGTATTTTTAGTAGAGACGGGGTTTCACCATGTTGGTCAGGCTGGTCTCGAACTTCTGACCTCAGGTGCGCCATCCACCTTGATCTCCCAAAGTGCTGGGATTACAGGCATGAACCACCACACCCGGCCCCTAATATTCTCTTGGCCACAAAATTATGAGATACATTATGAATTTAATAAACATATAATTTGGAAAATAAACTTTTATCATCACCTGGCTGTCTCCCTGCTACCTCAGACTCTATATAAAGGAATCATTTTTCCTTTTAAAACCTACTCTACCCTCTGTCTTCTCTATTGTGCTTTATGGTTCCACGATTCTTTCAACTACTAAAGATTATTTCTCTTTTTCTGTGTTTCCAGTGTCTTCCACATTTATTCCTTCCTTTTCATTTTGACTGTCAGAACCCACATTTAGTCCTTTTTATTTTAGCTTTAGATTTGCAGTAGTCTCCCAGCTGATATTCCCATCCCCATAGTACCTGCACCAACCCATTTGACATACTACACAGAAGTCATCTTCCAAAAATAGATTTACAATCAGTGGTTTCCCATTGTCTTCCACAATCGTTACTGTGGAAGAGAGCTTCCTCTCCCTAGCTTTCAAGGCTTTCAACACATCAAGCCTTATTGCTGACTCCTGACATAGCCCTGCATGATCTGCTTTGGTGGCTTTATCTGTGCTGTAACTATAGCATATATAGAAATACAGTCCCTGTGGTTTTTGCTAGTCAAAATATTATATGTCAAGATTCATCGTAAAAGCCATCAGAATCTTATTTTTCTTATTTTATAGACACTGTGTTTGTAAATAAAATGTCAATAGATATTATACATTCAAAATCTGTTACATTTAAAATTGTGATTATGCAAATTTTAATCACTAGCACTCTAAAACTTTACACAATAACATATAGGGGGAAAAAGGACTTCACATTTAATCTCCATTCCTATAGGCCTTTGCTTTCACGTTCACACTATTTTTGTTTTTATTTTTTGTTGTTGTTGTTTTGAGATGGAGTTTCACTCTTGTTGCCCAGGCTGGAGTGCAATGGTGCAATCTCTCCTCACTGCAACCTCTGCCTTCTGGGTTCAAGTGATTCTCCTGCCTCAGCCTCCCGAGTAGCTGGGATTACAGGTGCACACCACCATGCCCAGCAAGTTTTTGTATTTTTAGTAGAGATGGGGTTTCACCATGTTGGCCAGGCTGGTCTTGAACTCCTGACCTCAAGATAATCCACCTGCCTCGGGCTCCCAAAGTGCTGGGATTACAGGCGTGAGCCACTGTGCCTGGCCCACACTGTTTATTTTTTTACTGTTTTATTTTTATTTTTATTTTTTTGAGACGGAGTCTTGCTCTGTTGCCCAGGCTGGAGTGCAGTGGCCCGATCTTGGCTCACCGCAACCTCCGCCTCCCTGGTTTGAGCGATTCTCCTGCCTCAGACTTCTGAGCAGCTGGGACTACAGGCGCCCACCACCACGCCCGGCTAATTTTTTGTATTTTTAGTAGAGACAGGGTTGTTAGCCAGGATGGTCTCAGTCTCCTGACCTTGTGATCTGCCTGCCTCGGCCTCTCAAAGTGCTGGGATTACAGGCGTGAGCCCCTGCACCGGCCTACACTGTTTATTTTTGAACATGTCATATATATTACAAAATTCTAAAGTTACAAAAGGGTATAAAATATGGAATAACTTTTCTCCCCTTCCTGTTGTCCCCTCCCCACAGTTCCTCCTTCTTGGAAACAATAGTGTTATCAGTTTCTTGCACGTGTTCATCCAGGGAGAGTTTAACTAGAGACACATGTTTAATTTATGTATGGATTTGGGAATGGTAGGGGTGTGCATTGAAACTCAGTAATAAGAAACCAAGTTATTCAGCCGGGCGCGGTGGCTCACGCTTGTAATCCCAGCACTTTGGGAGGCCGAGGCGGGCGGATCACGAGGTCAGGAGATCGAGACCACGGTGAAACCCCGTCTCTACTAAAAATACAAAAAAATTAGCCGGGCGTGGTGGCGGGCGCCTGTAGTCTCAGCTACTCGGAGAGGCTGAGGCAGGAGAATGGCGTGAACCCGGGAGGCGGAGCTTGCAGTGAGCCAAGATTGCGCCACTGCACTCCAGCCTGGGCGACAGAGCAAGACTCCGTCTCAAAAAAAAAAAAAAAAAAAGAAACCAAGTTATTCAATTTAAAAAAGGGCAAAAAATATGAATAGAGGCTTCCCCAAAGAAGATATATGAATAGCAAATAAGCACATGAAGAGATGCTCGATTAGTCACTAGGGAAATGTAAATGAAAGTCACAACGAAATATATCACACACCTATTAAAATGACTAAAATTAGGGGCTGGGCACCCCCGGTGGCTCATGCCTGTAATCCCAGCACTTTGGGAGGCCGAGGCGGGAGGATCACTTGAGGTCAGGAGTTCGAGACCAGCCTGGCCAACATGGTGAAACCCCGTCTCTACTAAAAGTACAAAAATTAGCTGGGTGTGGTGGCGTGTGCCTGTAATCCCAGCTACTCGAGAGGCTGAGACAGGAGAATTGCTTGAACTTGGGAGTTAGAGGTTGCAGTGTGCTGGGATCGGGCCACTGCACTCCAGCCTGGGCGACAGAGTGAGACTCCATCTCAAAATAAATATATAAATAAATAAAGACTAATATTAAAAGATTGTCCATATTCACATAGAGGGGAACAATGCACACTGGGGCCTTCCAGAGGGTTGGGTGGGTGGAGGGAGAGGATCAGAAAAAATAACTAATGTATACTGGGCTTAATACCTGAGTGATGAAATAATCTGTACAATGAACGCCTATGACACACCTTTACCTATGTAACAAACCTGCACATCCTGCACATGTACCCTTGAATTTAAAAATTAAAAAAAAATTGTCCATATTAAGTGTTGGTGAGGTGGAGAACAAACTAGAATTATATGCTCCTGATGTGAATGTAAAATAGTACTACTTTAGAAAGATGGCAGTTTCTAAAAACTTAAACATACACTTGCTGGGTGCAGTGGCTCATGCCTGTTATCCCAGCACTTTGGGAGGCCAAAGTGGGCAGATCACAAGCTTAGGAGTTCAAGACCAGCCTGACCAACATGGTGAAACCCCATCTCTACTAAAAATACAAAAGCTAACCGGGTTTGGTGGCGCATTTCCTGTAATCCCAGCTACTGAAGAGCCTGAGGCAGGAGAATCTCTTGATCCCAGGAGGCAGAGGTTGCAGTGAGCCGAGATCACGCCATTGCACTCCAGCCTGGGCGACAGAGGAAGACTCTGTCTCAAAACAAACAAACAAACAAACACACCTATGGTGTAACCCAAATATTTCACTCCTAGGTATTTAAGAGCAAAGGAAGTATATGTCCACATGAAGACATATACAAATGCTCATAGTGGCTTTTTTTGTAATAACTAAGAACTTGGAACAACTCAAATGTCTATCAGCAGATGAATAGTTTATCAAACTGTGGTATATCAGTAAAATGGAACGAATGTTAAGCAATAAAAAAGGAATGAACTACTGATACATGCAACATGAATCCATCTCAAAATCATTTCGTTGAGTGAAAGAAGGCATGCACTGTATTATTTCATTTATATAAAATTCCATGAAAAGCAAACTATAGTGACTGCAGATCAGTGGTTGCCTGAAAAGTGGGTGGGACTAGTGAAAGGCACAGATTGCAAAAGTGCACGAGGAAACTTTTAGAGGCTTTGATATGCTCATTATCATGATTTTGGCAATAGTTTCACAAATGTTATGTTCACGTCAAAACGCATCAAATTTTACAACCTAAATATGTGTTTTTATTATTATTTTATTTTTATTTTTTGAGACGAGTCTCGCTCTGTCACCAAGCTGGAGTGCAATGGCGCAATCTCGGCTCACTGCAACCTCCGCCTCCCTGCTTCAAGCAATTCTCCTGAATCCGAGTAGCTGGAACTACAGGCGGGCGCCACCAGGCCCGGCTAATTTTTTTGTTTTTTAGTAGAGACGGGGTTTCACCATGTTAGCCAGGCTGGTCTCGAACTCCTGACCTCAGGCAATCGGCCAGCTTCAGCCTCCCAAAATGCTGGGATTACAGGCGTGAGCCACCGCGCCTGGCTGGGTTATTGTATGTCAATTTTTGCCTCCATAAAATTGTTAAGGCCTGTAATCCCAGCACTTTGGGAGGCCTAGGCAGGCGGATTACCTAAAGTCGGGGAGTTCGAGACCAGCCTAACCAACACGGAGAAACCCTGTCTCTACTAAAAATACAAAAATTAGCTGTGCATGGTGGCGCATGCCTGTAATCCCAGCAACACGGGAGGCTGAGGCAGGAGAATCGCTTGAACTGGGGAGGCAGAGGTTGCCGTAAACCGAGATTGCACCATTGCACTCCAGCCTGGGCAACAAGAGTGAAACTCCCATCTCAAAAAAAAAACAAAACTAAACTAAAACACTGTTAAGGGCAGTTAAAACCCAGCCCATATTCCCAGGCTGTTTTTTGTTTGTTTGTTTTGTTTTGTTTTTTCTTTAGGGTTGAAAAAAAACTAAATCCCCATTCACCGCACACGGCACTCTTCACTAACCACGAGAAACACCACCCAACACCATCCACCGGGTCCGTCCCTTGCCATCCTAATCCCGCTAGCAAGGTGTCTTCTCTCTGCCGCCCGCTAGAGAGCGCGTACAGAGGAGGTCAAAGCTTTTGGCTCGCTAGCTCAGCCCCAATGCCTGCATGAACTTCCGGCTACACGCCATTCCGCTTCCCGGGGAACGCTTGGGCTGTCGTACGGGTTCCCTACGGGACTCTGAAGACTGAGGATATCCGGCCCGGAGCGTTTGTGCGGCGCGGAGTTAAGCGCCCGGGCAGTAACTTAGGGGAAGTGGACCAGGGTTGCCGCTGCCCAGAGCGGTCCTTTCGTTTCCACTGGAGTGGAGGGGAGAGTGCTGCCATGGCAGCCCCTGCGCAGCCCAAGAAGATCGTGGCCCCTACGGTGTCCCAGATCAATGCGGAGTTCGTGACTCAGGTGAGCTCGGGCGAGTCTGGTGTGTGTGAGTGGGTATGGACGTCGTGGCCCCGAGGCCTGGTGGTGGGTTTTTTTTTCAAGATGTAGGAGCACGGAGGAGGCATTCGTTTGTTAATTGATTCACACACGTCTTTTTACTGAGTATCAGCTCCGTGCCGGCCACTATGCTAGGTGCTGGGCATACCGTGGTGAAAGAAGCTGCCCTGCCCTGATGAGTTCATGGCCCAAGGAAGACAGACACATGAAAAGAAAAGTACTGTATGAGTTTTGCTGTGTTGGAGTTTGTCTCAGGAACAATGGATTCAGAAAGGAGGGAACACCCCAATCTATCTGAGACTGGCAAGTAGGCTTCGCAGCAGAGTGATGCTGCACTGCCTCTTCAAGTAGGAGTAGGCTTTTTCCCGGTCCTTAGAGTTTCCTGAGTTTTTGAGCAGTGATGAGAAACTGACAAGACACCTCCAAATAGACCCGTCTAAAAAGAGAGTAATTCTGTGATTTGAGAGCGTTCATTTAGAATCTGTTTACTATCTTGCATTGTGAGCCACAGTTGGCTTTGGATAGGGAACCACAGTCCTGTGATTGTCAGCATCATTCCTCATTCTTATTTATTTGCGAATTGCGTAAGAGTGTAAGTAGTTCAATGTAGAAGTTATCATGCCCACCTGCTTCTTTATTCTTTATTCCTTGTCTCAACAGATTTGCCAGGGCAGAAGCCTAGGGAGTGATTTTGAATCCTCCCTTTCCCTTAGTCCCTACATTTCTACATTCTAAATATGTTTTGAATCTATCTGGTGTTCTATATCTCTGTCACCTTAAGCCTAGTTGCCATTGTTTTCTGCCTGGACCAAGGTATCGTAATCTGTTATATTGTCCTTCCTCTTGCTCTCCTCTAGCCCATTCTTCATGTTGCTTTCCGAGTGATTTCGTACAAGTGCAAATCTCATCATATCACTTGCCTTCTTAAAATCTCTTCCTTCCGGCCGGGCGCAGTGGCTCACGCCTGTAATCCCAGCACTTTGGGAGGCTGAGGCGGGCGGATCACGAGGTCAGGAGATCGAGACCATCCTGGCTAACACGGTGAAACCCCGTCTCTACTAAAAATACAAAAATTAGCCGGGCATGGTAGCGGGTGCCTGTGGTCCCAGCTACTCGGGAGGCTGAGGCAGGAGAATGGCGTGAACCCGAGAGTCGGAGCTTGCAGTGAACAGAGATTGTGCCACTGCACTCCAGCCCGGGCAACAGTGTGAGACTCCGTCTCAAAAAAAAAAAAAAAAAAAAAAATCCCTTCCTTCCTTTTCTTCTTTCAAGATAGGGTCTCGCTATGTTGGCGGGGCTCAAGTGATCCTTCCACCTCAGCCTCCCTTGTAGCTGGGACTACAGGGACTACACTAAGGCTAGCTGTCCTTAAAATCTTCAGCCGGGCGCGATAGCTCATGCCTGTAATCCCAGCACTTTGGGAGGCCGTGGCAGGTCGATCACCTGAGGTCGGGAGTTAGAGACCAGCCTGACCAACATGGAGAAACCCTGTGTCTACTAAAAATACAAAAGTAGGCAGGCTTGGTGGCGCACGCCTGTAATCACAGCCACTCGGGAGGCTGAGGCAGGAGAATTGCTTGAACCCAGGAGGCGGAGGTTGCAATGAGCCAAGATCGCACCATTGCACTCCAGCCTGGGCAACAAGAGCAAAACTCTGTCTAAAAACAAAACAAAACAAGACAAGAAAAATCTTTAAAGAATTCTAATTACCCTTAGGTTAATGGCTGAAATCCTTCATAGTGTTGTGTGATTTGACCTGTGCTTATATCTTCAGTTTCCTCTTTTTCCTCTTCCTTTCTAACTCTGTGCCTTAGCCGTACAGAACTTCATTTATTTGAATGTGCCATGCTATCTTTCATCTCCTGGCCTTTCAACATTATTTTCTCTGCTAGGAATCCTCTTTTTTTCTCTCTCCACCTTCCTTTATTCATTCTCATCCTTCTACACTACTTTAGAGAGGCTTTTCCTGACAACTTAAACGAGATTAGAGGTCTCTTTCCCCATATACCTGCATTTTTGCAGTAGAAGTCATTTATTAGTTTACTTCTGTCATGGAACTCACATTTTAGAGGGAAGAACCAGACAGATAAACAGTATAGTTTCACACACTGATAAATGCTATGAGGAAAATGAAACAGGGCTGTGACAGACTGGTTTGAGGTGTACGAAAGACAGTCAGGAAAGTCCTCTCTGAGGTGACATTTGAGCTAACACCTGAATGCAAAGAAGGAGCCAGTTTTGAGAAGAGCAAGGAAATAGCAAGTACACACACCTTAAGGTATGAATGTAAAGAAGGCCAGGGTGGGCCGGGTGCAGTGGCTTGTGGCTCGCAGTCGGATTACGCCTGTAATCCCAGCACTTTGGGAGGCCGAGGTGGACGGATCACCTGAGGTCGGGAGTTCGAGACCAGCCTGGCCAACATGGAGAAACCCTGTCTCTACTAAAAATACAAAATTAGCCGGACATGGTGGTGCATGCCTGTAATCCCAGTTACTCAGGAGGCTGATGCAGGAGAATCACTTGAACCCAGGAAGCAGAGGTTGCAGTGAGCTGAGATTACGCCATTGTACCTCAGCCTGGGCAACAAGAGTGAAACTCCATCTCAAAAAAAAAAAGGCCAGGGTGGCCTTGAAGGCAAAGATTACCTTTCTTTGCACTCTAGAAGAGCCTAAACAGTATCTGGCAAATATTAGACATTAATGATTGTTCCCATGGCCCAAGATTGCTGAGAGCCTTCCTTTCTCGCACTACATCTTAATGATCTGGCATATTTGTTCATTAATTCACTTATGTATTCATTTGACAAATACTCATCACACAGTGTGTGCCTAGTACGATACCAGGTGCTGGGAGTACATGGGGAATAAAACAGACATGTTCTCACAATCTAACGCACAGCCTGTGGAAGGAGACTTTAAGAGACTTGAAGAACTCACTGTAGTTTAATGTGAGAAATGCCAGATTGGGGTATGAGGGAAGTGCTTTGAGAAAAGGGCATGAAATTATTACTTTGTTGAAGGAAAGAATTTCCAAGAAGAATTTTCTCATTGAGAAAGTATCATTTGAGTTGGACTTTGAAATGTAGAGAGGAAAGTGGGGGAATTGGTTTTCTAGGTAGAGCGGACATCTTGGGCTTAGGTGTTTTCTTCTTTTTTCTTTTTAATTTAATTTCTGAGCATCTGGCATACCTAGCCAGAAAAGGTACTTTTTAAATTATTTATTGAATGAATGAGATCAAGAGTTTAAAATTTAGTTTTAAGGAGATTAGAGATCTGAACTTTGTGACCTCACTTTTTTATACCATTATATTTTTATTTCCTGTTTTGTCTTTCAGTAAGGTTTACTTTAAGCAGTTTATACTGTCATAGCTGTACTAAGTGGAGAATGGAAACTTTTTATTTTACATGAGACTAGAGAGTTTGAGGGAGGGCAGTGTGTATATACTGCGAGATCATGATATTTGAGACATTACACGTTAGACCCCAAGGGAAAGGAGAAACTCAGAGAAGAGACATGATAGATGCTTAATAAATGTTTGCTAATCTTTAATCAAGTACAGATGTACAGTAAGCAGTTTCGATGGGAAGATAGGATATACATTTTTATTTGTAATTTCCTGAGTCCATCATAACAGGTTAGACTTAATTCTCTTAATGGTATGATGTAAGAAGAAGATGACTGAATTTATGATGCCCGTAGGGAGCAGAATGAGGAAATGAGGACACCACAGAATAACTGGGGGTGAGGTGAAGATTTTGTATTGAGTTGGAGAGTGATTGGTAATTTGGGAAGGTGTTGTTTATTTATTTATTTATTTTTGAGATGGAGTCTTGCTCTGTTGCCCAGGCTGGGGTGCAGTGGCTCGGTGTCGGCTCACTGCAATCTCCACCTCCCAGGTTCAAGCGATTCTCCTGCCTCAGCCTCCCAAGTAGCTGGGATTATAGGTGCACACCACCACGCCTGGCTAATTTTTGTGTTTTTAGTAGAGATGGCGTTTCACCGTGTTGGCCAGGCTGGTCTTGAACTCCTGACCTCAGGTGATCCGCCTGCCTTGGCCTCCCAAAGTGCTGAGATTACAGGCATGAGCCACCATGCCTGGCCGGAAGGTGTCATTTAAGTAGGAAGTTACTGTAATATTTTTAGAGGCTATTCCTCAGGGCCAGTGTCCTAACTGCTTGGGAGGCTCTTTAGTTGTGTTGTATGTGTTCATCGCTGAGCTATAAAAGCAAAGAAAACACGTCCCATCTCTCAAGTATTCCAATTAAGTGAGAAGGAAAGATGGATAAGCAATCAAATATTTATAATATAGAAAGGTAAGATTATAAAGAGTTATATGCAAAATGAAGAGAAGGAGAAAGCAATTGTCACCATCAGGTAGTGTTGAGGACGGCCTCACAGAAGTAACATTTCAGATTTTGCTTCATTTGTCCATCCATTCATCCATCAGACTTTATTAGTGCCTCTGATATGCCAGACACTGCAGAGTAGTCACCTTTTTATAAATATGTTGAGTCTTTGTGCTTGCCAGTTTTCTATTTTTAAAGAGATTATAATTGGGTTTTGAAACAAAACCCTATGAATAAGACTACGCTGTTTCTTTAAATATGTAGAGAGAGTTATATATTTGTTTAAATTTCACAATTTACAGGTCAAGCCTAATCTGCTGAAATATGCCAGCTCTTATATTCTCTGTAATAAACAGCTGATAGACTACAATTTTTTTTTTTTTAGGTTTTGTTATGGGTATGAGCTAATCATTTAAAGGCTCATTATTTTAGAAAGTATTCATGAAGATTTTGAGTATCATTTGTAATACTTGCTCAACTATTAACTAACTGTAATCTTGGGCAGATCACTTATTTTTTCTAGACCAGGGTTTCCTTATTGCTGTGCTGAAGATGTTTGGCTCTGTGATTATTAACTGAGCTGTATTGTTTCTGTAGGGGTGGTTGGAGAGGATTTTTTTGTTTGTTTAAATCACAATGGCATGTTGTAGTGCAAAGCACTACTGGCATTTAGTGGTTTGGGGTCAAGGATGCCAACTGGCCTGCATGCCTGTGTAGTCCCTTCAGATTTACTCTGTCCCCCAGTGCTGAGTAGGGCCTTGTTAAGAAACAGCTTATCACTAAATGATCTGTCTTCCAGCTCTACAATGGCAAGAATCTGGAACTTAACTGTTTATACTGTTTACTTTTGCAGTTAGCGTGTAAATACTGGGCTCCCCACATCAAGAAGAAATCACCTTTTGATATAAAGGTAAGTATTTTTGGTTTCAACATAATTCTTGAGAAGTTACACTCCTTTTAAAGGGTTATTTCAACAAAAGCTTTCCATAATTTTTTTAAAATTAAAAACAACCTAAGAATCTACAAAAAATACAATTTTTTGCTTATCAAACTTAGCAATTATTTATGTTAGGAAATTTGGAAGACATAGAAACTACACATAAGAAAATAATCACTACCCAGAGATAACCTCTCTTACCATTTTGTTGTATTTTCTTTAAGCCTTAAAAAAAATGTGTATGTGGCCGGGTGCGGTGGCTCACGCTTGTGATCCCAGCACTTTGGGAGGTCAAGGCCGGTGGATCACGAGGTCAGGAGATCGAGACCATCCTGGCCAACATGGTGAAACCCCATCTCTACTAAAAATACAAAAAAATTAGCCAGGCATGGTGGTGGGCGCCTGTAGTCCCAGCTACTTGGTAGGCTGAGGCAGGAGAATGGTGTGAACCCGGGAGGTGGAGCGTGCAGTGAGCTGAGATCGCACCACTGCACTCCAGCCTGGGCGACAGAGTGAGACTCCGTCTCAAAAAAAAAATAAAAAAAAGTATATGTGTATAATTTACTTAACTGTTTTTCTGTTTATAGATTCTTAGGTTGTTTTTAATTTATCATTATTATAAATGATCATGTAATAAATCTTTGTAAATATACAGAAATTTTTGTACAAGTTTTTGATAGTTCACTTAGGATTAAATCTCTTGTGTTATCTTGTTTTTAGAGTGGTGAATGAGGTAAAGGTCTATAATAAAGATGGAAGGAGCAGCAGTTGTATAGTGTAATAACTAAAGTCCAGTAATATTCAATGAGGGAATTGAACTTATTCAATTGACTAAGTCCAACTGAAGCAATTTAGAACAAATAATATGACAAATTCCCAAATATAGGGTTAATTCTTATTGGAATAGGTTCTTAAAGAGAGGTCTAAGGCCAGGTGTGGTGGCTCATGCCTATAATCCTAGTGCTTTGGGAGACCAAGGAGGGAAGATCACCTGAAGCCAGGAGTTTGAGACTAGACTGGGCAGTAGTGAGATCTCGTCCCTACAAAAAAATTTAAAAAATTGGCTTGGTGCAGTGGCTCACACATGTAGTCTCAGTTGCTCTGGAAGCTGAAGTGGGAGGATGACTGACTGAGTCCAGGAGTTGGAGGCTGCAGTGAACTGTAATCAGGCCACTGCACTGCAGCCTGGGCAACAGAACGAGACCCTGTCCCTTAAAGAGAGTGAGGTCTTTAAATGAAATAGATGTTGACGTATTGCATACCATTCAACAAGTAATGAAGACTCTTAAGCTCTGCCATTATAAATTTAATGGTGATGCTTTAGGCACTCTTGGTAAAACTGAACTTTTTACCCAAAATTTCTTACTTTATTTGAACTTAAATTCTTACGAATATATATTTGTTTCTGCCAGTAATCTTTTTTTTTTGGAGATGGAGTCTCGCTCTTGTCACCCAGTCTGGAGTGCAATGGCATGATCCTGGCTCACTGCAGCCTCCACCTCCTGGGTTCAAGCAATTCTTCTGCCTCAGCCTCCTGAGTAGCTGGGATTACAGACGCACGCCACCACGCCCTGCTTATTTTTGTATGTTTAGTAGTGATGGGTTTTTGCCATGTTGGCCAGGCTGGTCTCAAACTCCTAACGTCAGGTGATCTGCCCGCCTTGGCCTCCCAAAGTGGTGAGATTACAGGCTTGAGCCACCGCACCTGGCCAACCAGTAATCTTTATTTTATTATTTAATTTGAAATTCGATGAAAACAGTAACAGAGCATTTCATCTAGATTGAACAAGATTTGTTTTCCTCAGGCCGGGCGCGGTGGCTCACGCTTGTAATCCCAGCACTTTGGGAGGCCGAGGCGGGCGGATCACGAGTTCAGGAGATCGAGACTACGGTGAAACCCTGTCTCTACTAAAAATACAAAAAAAAAAATTAGCCGGGCGTGGTGGCGGGCGCCTGTAGTCCCAGCTACTCAGAGAGGCTGAGGCAGGAGAATGGCGTGAACCCGGGAGGCGGGGCTTGCAGTGAGCCGAGACTGCGCCACTGCACTCCAGCCTGGGCGACAGAGCAAAACTCCGTCTCAGAAAAAAAAAAAGATTTGTTTTCCTCATCGCCTCTCTCCCTTTACCACTCACAAATACTTATTACCCAAATATACTTGGAGCAGTTAAAAGATATTATAGGCTAGGCACCATGGCTCACGCCTGTAATCCCAGCACTTTGGGAGGCTGAGGTGGTAGATCACTTGACTTCAGGAGTTCAAGACCAACTTGGGCAACATGGTGAAACCCCCATCTCTACCAAAAATACAAAAAATTAGCTGGGTATGGTGGTGTATGCCTGTGGTCCCAGCTATTTGGGAGGCTGAGGCTGGAGGTTAGTTGAGCCTGGAAGGCAGAGGTTGCAATGAGCTGTGATTGCACTGCTACACTCCACTCTGGGTGACAGAGTGAGACCCCATGTCAAAAAAAAAAAAGACATTATAGTTACCATACAATAATATTATACCATGTTAAAGCACTTCATAATTTTACAGTAGTATTTTTTTTTTTTTTACTATTATTAATGCTAGCACTACTACTGCTGCTATTGATAACTGTTACTGAAGGCTCACTGTGTGCCAGTATTTGTACTAATTGTTTATATGCCCTGTCTTATTTTATTTGCAGTAATCCTGTGTAGTAGTCTGTGTTATTAGATCTGTTTTGTGGGTAAGGAAACTGAGCCTTGGAGAGGTCAGGCACTTGCCTAAGAGTTCCAGCCATCAGTAGTGAAGGCGTCCAATTCCAGAGTCTGAGTTCTTTTTTTCTTTTTTTTTTTGAGATGTACAATTCCAGAGTCAGAATTATTATTATTATTATTTTTGAGATGGAGTCTCACTCTGTTGCCAGGCTGGATGGAGTGCAGTGGTGTGACCTTGACTCACTGCAACCTCCGCCTTCCAGGTTCAAGTGATTCTCCTGCCTCAGCCTCCGAAGTAGTTGGGACTGCAGGCATGCACCACCACGCCCAGCTAATATTTATATTTTTAGTAGAGACAGGGTTTCACCATGTTGGCCAGGATGGTCTTGATCTCTTGACCTCATGATCCACCCTCTTCGGCCTCCCAAAGTGCTCGGATTACAGGCGTGAGCCACTGTGCCTGGCCAGAGTCTGAATTCTTAAGTAGTACACCATTCTGCCCACCATCACTCAAATGAATGGAAATTCTGAAGCTCTATCATATTCATTTGGATAACGAGATGTAACAATTAGAATTTGTGTCTGTTACATCTTCAGACTTTTAACTTATTTTCTGTCTGGGTTTTGAAGTCACACAGTTATCACTCTTAAATGGAGTCTGATAACATTTATACACTTTAAGTTTAAAAAAAATCCTGATCTTGTGAATTTTTATTTTCCCTAAAAATGTTTATAAGCACATCATTTTAATGAATCTAAGCCTCTTTTATTATTTATTTTTTCTACTTTGCTTTCTGTTAATTTCACATTTTGAGAAATATAATGGGATTATTTTAAATATTTCATTATTTCAATAGCAGTAATATTTGATGGCTTTCCTAAACCAACTTATTTTATATAATCTCACTCATTAAAAACTGTCAATTAGGGTTGAAAAAAGTTGTTGAGATATTAAACATTTTTATATTTTTGATAACAGGTTATTGAAGATATATATGAAAAAGAGATTGTCAAATCAAGGTAGGAATGAATTTAAATTTTATACAATGTGATTGGGGTGGACCAAGTTGGATCTTGGCTGAACTTCTAAATGTGATCATAACTTGAACCTTTTTTTCTGTTTCAAATTGGTCGTCAGGGAAATGGTGACTAGAAAAACTTTAGGTGCTGAAGAGTCATAAATTATTTTTTGCCTTCTAACTTTTGGCTCAGATTAGAGGTATCAAATCCCATAGGGTTTATTTGGATTTAGATGGAATTTGAGAAAAAGTAAACATGAAGATTTTATTACTAGTATTTTCTTATTTCTGATTCACCTTTTAAAAATATTCTTAAGTTATGAAAGTAAGACATTATTAAATTTACAATAATATAGCATACATATGTAATGTATAAAATGTATAATAATAAACACAGAAGTGATAAAAATTATTTTTGAGCAATATGCTGTAAGGGGTGAGTTTCAATAAGTCATCTTTTCTGCCCCCAATCCCTGGTTCATGTATATGGTTCGTATACATCTGTTCTATTCCCCACCCCTTCACGTGTTTTTTCAAACACAAAAGGGTTTGTACTCTACATGCTATTTTTCATCATGCTTCTTTTAAAAAATTTAACAATGTGTCTTGGGCATCTTTTCGTATATGCACTGCAGACATGTATGTCCAGTGAGTATTTTAAAAGGATATTTGACCAAATGGGTCAAAGGCCATCTTCAGGATTTTGTTCTTTATTTGAAAAACAGTAGGAAGTAAGAAGAGTTGTAAGCACAGTGGTATTTGAAAAAGAGAATTTGGGTTTGTTTGTTTGTTTTTTTTTCTTTTTTTGAGACAGGGTTTCACCATGTTGGCCAGGCTAGTCTCAAACTCCTGGCCCCAAGTGATCCACCTGCCTTGGCCTTCCAAAGTGCTGGGATCACAGGCATTAGCCACTGCACCCAGCAAGAATTTGGATTTGGAGGGAGCAAGAGGCAGGGAATTAATTAGGTGAGCATTGTAGTTGTCAGCTTCAAGATGTCATAGATTTGGCTTGCGTGGAAAGTTGGGAGAGGAATTGTCCATTTGAGAGAGACAGAGATAGAGAGACTTGATGTTTAGATGTGGCAGATATAGGAAAAGGAGGAATCAAAGATGGTCCTAAAATTTTTTGCTTAAGTTGCTGAGTGATTAGCGATGCCATTACTGACTTTTGCCACGTTGTTGGGGGTAGGATTGGGTGTAGATCATTATTTCATTTTTGGATATATTGAATTCTAGCTACTTAAGAGCTATGAAGATGGAGATATGGAATAAGCAGTTGGATATCCAGGTGTGTAGCTCAAAAGAGGTTGGGTTGGCTGGGCATGGTGGCTCATGCCTGTAATCCCAGCACCTTGGGAGGCCGAGGTGGGCAGATCGTTCAAGCCCAGTAAGTAGTTCAGGACCAGCCTAAGCAACATGGCAAAACCCTGTGTCCAGAAAAAATACAAAAAATTAGCTCGACATGGTGGCGTATGGTTGTAAAGTCCCAGTTACTCAAGAGGATGAAGTGGGAGGATCACCTGAGCCCAGGAGGTTAAGGGTTCAGTGAGCCACATCGTGCCACTGCACTCTAGCCTGGGCGACAGAGTGAGATTCTGTCTCAAAACAAACAACAAAAAGAGACCGTGTTGAGCCTACTTTGTATTAGCCACCATTTCGATGCTAACAGTACAACAGCAAAGAGGGGAGATACAGTCCCTGCTGTCATGGAGCTTACATTCTAGTAGGTCAGACAGACGGACAGACAGATATCTATATATCTCTATGTAATGTAATGTCAGGAGATAGTAAATGCTGTGAATTAAAGTGTGGTTAGAGGATAGTGACAAGGGCTGGTATTTCAGAATAATTAGGCAAATTCTCTCTGAAAGTAGGGCATTTGAGCAGATTTGTAACATATGGCCTGTTGGTCTGAAGGTGAGTATGAATGAAGTTTCTTGAGAAAACTAAAAACGAGTGGGTGGATTAATTCTAGTATCATTTTTTTCTTCTATATTAAGGTTATACTAATTTGAAAATTATTTTGAATCTTCAGAATAGATTTTCACTCCAGTGGAAAGTGACTGTTTATTTTTTCATTTAAACTTTTGCTATTAATATTTCTTCTTCAGAGGTGATTTTTTATAACAACCAAAAGCTGCTAATGATTTTTTTTTTTCTTTTTTTTTCTTTTTGAGACGGAGTCTCGCTCTGTCGCCCAGGCTGGAGTGCAGTGGCGCAATCTCAGCTCACTGCAAGCTCCGCCTCCCGGGTTCACGCCATTCTCCTGCCTCAGCCTCTCCGAGTAGCTGGGACTACAGGCGCCCGCCACCACGCCCGGCTAATTTTTTGTATTTTTAGTAGAGACGGGGTTTCACCGTGGTCTTGATCTCCTGACCTCGTGATCCGCCCGTCTCGGCCTCCCAAAGTGCTGGGATTACAAGCGTGAGCCACCGCGCCCGGCCGCTAATGATTTTTAAGCCATATACATTTGGCTGCTTTTTGTGTGTAGCTCTCTTGTGTGTAGCCGAGATTGCACCATTGCACAATGTGTGACAGGGTTGCTCTCTTTCACCCAGGTTTGAGTGCAGTGGTGTGATCTCACCTCATTGCAACCTCTGACTCCTGGGCTCAAGTGATCCCCCAACCTTAGCCTCCCGAGTAGCTGGGACCACAGGCACAAACCACCATGCCCAGCTAATTCTTTTTGTATTTTTGGTAGAAACAGGGTTTTGCCATGTTGCCCAGGCTGGTCTCACTCCTGAGCTCAAGCAATCTGCCCACTTTGACCTCCCAAAGTGCTGGGATTATAGGAATTAGCCACTACACCCAGCCCCTACGTTATTCTTTTTTTTTTTTTGAGATGGAGTCTCGCTCTGTCCCCAGGCTGGAGTGCAGTGGCATGATCTCGGCTCACTGCAAGCTCTGCCTCCTGGGTCCATGCCATTCCCCTGCCTCAGCCTCCCGAGTAGCTGGGACTACAGGTGCCCGCCACCAGGCCCGGCTAATTTTTTGTATTTTTAGTAGAGACGGGGTTTTACCATGTTAGCCAGGATGGTCTCGATCTCCTGACCTTGTGATCTGCCCGCCTCGGCCTCCCAAAGTGCTGGGATTACAGGCGTGAACCACTGCACTCGGCTGGCCACCCCTATGTTATTCTTAGTTCTGAAAGGAGTAGCTGTCTTTGGCATGGCTAAGATTTATCCTGGCACTTTTAACAGTCGTTTTCTTATCTTGGACACGTTTTTTATTATTATTATTATTATTTTTTATGTTTTTTTGAAACGGAGTTTCGATCTTGTTGCCCAGGCTGGAGTGCAATGGTGCAGTCTCGGCTCACTGCAACCTCTGCCTCCCAGGTTCAAGTGATTCTCCTGCCTCAGCTTCCCGAGTAGCAGGGATTACAGGCATGCTCCACCATGCCTGGCTAATTTTATATTTTTAGTAGAGACAGGGTTTCTCCATGTTTGTCAGGCTGGTCTCTAACTCCCAACCTCAGGTGATCCGCTTGCCTCGGCCTCCCAAAGTGCTGGGATTACAGGTGTGAGCCACCACGCCTGGCCTACATTTTTTATTTCTGAGTACACTTCTGTAACACATAAACTATAGTATGTATTTAAAAATTTAACATGGTGAAACCCTGTCTCTACTAAATACAAAAATCAGCTGGGTGTGGTGGCACGCATCTGTAATCCCAGCTACTCGAGAGGCTGAGGCAAGAGAATCGCTTGAACCTGGGAGGCGGAGGTTGCAGTGAGCTGAAATTGTGCCACTGCACTACAGCCTGGGTGACAGAGCGAGACTCCATCTGAAAAAAGAAAAAAAGAAATTTAAATGACCAGTTTTTTAGGCTAGGTCCTGAGGAAATTATTTTGCTGAGCTATGTGCTCATGGCATTTTCAGTATTGGGCGAATGGCTTGATGTAACAGCCATGTTACTGTGTGGTACATTACACAGTTGATTCATATTTGCTGTTCTTGCCATTATCAGATTTGGCAGGCTTATCTTAATGAATTCTTTTTTTTTTTTATTATACTTTAGGGTTTTAGGGTACATGTGCACAATGTGCAGGTTTGTTACATATGTATCCATGTGCCATGTTGATTTCCTGCACCCATTAACTCGTCATTTAGCATTAGGTGTATCTCCTAATGCTGTCCCTCCCCCCTCTCCCCACCCCACAACAGTCCCCAGAGCGTGATGTTCCCCTTCCTGTGTCCATGAGTTCTCATTGTTCAATTCCCACCTATGAGTGAGAACATGCGGTGTTTGGTTTTTTGTCCTTGCGATAGTTTACTGAGAATGATGTTTTCCAGTTTCATCCATGTCCCTACAAAGGACACGAACTCATCATTTTTTATGGCTGCATAGTATTCCATGGTGTATATGTTCTACCAGACAAGACCCTCAGCTGCAGGTCTGTTGGAGTTTACTAGAGGTCCACTCCAGACCCTGTTTGGCTGGGTGTCAGCACCGGTGGCTGCAGAACAGCGGATTTTCGTGAGACCACAAATTCAGCTGTCTGATAGTTCCTCTGAAAGTTTTGTCTCAGAGGAGTACCCGGTTGAATGAGGTGTCAGTCTGTCCCTACTGGGGGGGTGCCTCCCAGTTAGGCTGCTCAGGGGTGAGGGACCCACTTTAGGAGGCAGTCTGTCCGTTCTCAGATCTCCAGCTGCGTGCTGGGAGAACCACTACTCTCTTCAAAGCTGTCAGTCAGACAGGGACATTTAAGGCTGTGGAGGTTCTCGCTGAGTTTTTGGTTGTCTGTTCCCTGCCCCCAGAGGTGGAGCCTACAGAGGCAGGCAGGCCTCCTTGAGCTGTGGTGGGCTCCACCCAGTTCGAGCTTCCTGGCTGCTTTGTTTACCTAAGCAAGCCTGGGCAATGGCGGGCGCCCCTCCCCCAGCCTCGCTGCCGCCTTGCAGCTTGATCTCAGACTGCTGTGCTAGCAATCAGCAAGACTCTGTGGGCATAGGACCCTCCGAGCCAGGTGCGGGACACAATCTCCTAGTGTGCCGTTTTCCAGGCCTGTTGGAAAAGCGCAGTATTAGGATGGGACTGACCCGATATTCCAGGTGCCGTCTGTTTCCCCTTTCTTTGACTAGGAAAGGGAACTCCCTGACCCCTTGCGCTTCCCGAGTGAGGCAATGCCTCGCCCTGCTTCGGCTCGCGCACAGTGCGCTTCACCGACTGTCCTGAACCCACTGTTAGGCACTCCCTAGTGAGATGAAACCGGTACCTCAAGCAGAAATGCAGAAATCACCCGTCTTCTGTGTCGCTGGGGCTGGGAGCTGGAGACTGGAGCTGTTCCTATTCGGCCATCTTGGCTCCACCCCCCTGCAGCTGAATTTTTCTCTTAATGAATTCTTAATCCAAGTTTGATTTTAAAAATATTTTTTAAATAATAGTTAAGTGCTTACTGTGTGCCAGATTCTGCTGTTAGCACCTTGCATTCTGCTACAAGCATCTAGCTCATTTATTCCCACAACAACCCTATAACACTATTATTATCCTCATTTTATGGATGAGGAAACTGAAGTAGATAGGTTAAATAACTTGTCCAAGATGTTTCCCAGTATTCAGAGGCACACCAGGTATTGAATCCTGGTTCCCTGGTTCTTTTTTTCTTTTTCTGAGTTCTTACTGAATATTCTGCTCTGTTCTTTTATTTTTTTGAGATGGAGTTTCACCTTTATTGCCCCAGGCTGGAGTGCAGTGGCACAATCTCAGCTCACTGCCACCTCCGCCTCCTGGGTTCAAGCGATTCTCCTGCCTCAGCCTCCTGAGTAGCTGGGATTACAAGCATGTGCCACCATGGCCTGCTAATTTTTTGTAGTTATAGTAGAGACGGTTTCACGATGTTGGCTAGGCTAGTCTCGAACTCCTGACCTCAGGTGATCCGCCCACCTCGGCTCCCAAAGTGCTGGGATTACAGGTGTGAGCCACCGTGCCCGGCCTTGAATACCCTGTTCTTAAATAAGAGTCCTTTGCCTTCTAGAAACCTTTTAACTAGTACACTCTGGTATGATGTTTAATCCTGTTATGAACCAACTAAGTGGTTTTTATGCTTTCAAAAAGGGTGATTTACAGAGTAATTTACTTTTCCCAAAGTGTTTATTTTTATTTGAAATGTATGGACTCTTTTATTATGAAATGTAACACAGAAAAGAGCATAAAACAAGTGTATAGCCTTACGAATTATAGTAATAATTCATAACCACCACCTAGGCTGAAAAACTCCACGAACATTGTCAGTGTTCCAGAAGCTCTCTCCTTGTTTCTTTTCTTTATCGTTATAATATGTAAGTATGCAAACAAGAATACTATAATTTTGGTTCTTTTTCAACTTTAAATAAATAAATAGAATCACACACTATGTACTCTTTTGTGGCTGGCTTTTTTTTTTTTTTTTGAGATGGAATTTCGCTGTTGTCGCCAGGCTGGAGTGCAGTGGTGTGATCTCGGCTCACTGCAACCTCCGCCTCCTGGCTTCAAACGATTCTCCTGCCTCAGCCTCCCGAGAAGTTGGGATTACAGGTGCCCGCCACCACGCCTGGCTAATTTTTTGTATTTTTAGTAGAGATGGGGTTTCGCCATGTTGGCCAGGCTGGTCTCGAACTCCTGACCTCAGGTAATCTGCATGCCCCGGCCTCCCAAAGTGCTGGGATTACAGACGTGAGCCACTGTGCCTGGCGTAGCTGGCTTCTTTTGTTCACCGTTACTACTTGTTGTTTTAATCATCTGCTTAACAGATCTGGAAGTAGGTAGCTCAGAAGTTAACAATGTCAAGGCCCTTGTCAATCTTGTCAAAAGGTTTTATTGATTTTTTCCATATGGTTGTGGTGGGGCTGCCACAGCTCCAGACCTCATATTTCACACAGTCATCCCAAAAGAGGAAGTTGTTGGGGCAGGGGGGAATGTAATAGAAAAGAACTCTCATTTGTGTGGCCTCTTCTCTTTTTCTTATCATATTTAATGATACAGTAATAGATCGGGTTTATCGTACATAAATTATTCAACTTTGGAAGGATTTAATGAAATGCACGTTAAGTCCTTGGCAGTGTCAGGCATAATGCATGCTCTCAGTAAATATTGGTAACTTAAAACCATCCAAAAATCCTTCAAATTATTTATATTTGTGCTTATTGTTTGTAACTTTTCATACTTATTTATTTATTTTTTTGAGACGGAGTCTCACTCTCGCCTGGGCTGGAGTGCAGTGGCGCAATCTCAGCCCACTGCAACCTCCGCCTCCCGAGTTCAAGCAATTCTCCTGTCTCAGCCTCCTGAGTACCTGGAACTACAGGCACATGCAGCCACACCTGGCTAATTTTTTGTATTTTAGTAGAGACGGGGTTCCACCGTGTTGTCCATGCTGGTCTCGAACCCCTGAGCTCAGGCAATCCACCCTCCTTGGCCTCCCAAAGTGTTAGGATTACAGGCGTGAGCCACCGTGCCCAGCCTTCCATACTTATCTTTAAAATTCTTCTGACACGGTGTCTAGTTCATAGACCTGTTTTTTTATCTTATAAGTACACTTTCAGTTAAGCTGTTCACTTTATCTGTCTCAGAGAGTTCATTGGCAAAAGTATAAAGCTCCAAATTTAATAAATACCACTGAGATTCCTAGAAGAGGAATTGAATGTTTTTCAGACTGCTTTTGCTTTATTTTGACATATCAAGAGTTATCTTTCAAGGCCAGGCGTGGTGGCTCATGCTTGTAATCCCAGCACTTTGGGAGGCCGAGGTGGGAGGATTACTTGAGCCCAGGAGTTTGAAACCAGTCTGGGCAACATAGTGAGACTTCATCTCTACTAAAAATCAAAAAAATTAGCTGGACGTGGTAGCACGTGCCTGTAGTCCCAGCTACTAGAGAGGCTGAGGTGGGAGGATCGCTTGAGCCTGGGAGATTGAGACTACAGTGAGCTATGTTTGTGCCACTGTACTCTAGCCTGGGCAATGGAGCAAGCTCTGCCTCAGAAAAAAAAGAAGACTTATTTTTCACTTGTCTAGTTATCATAAAGGAAAGTTGGCTGCTCTACCATTTTTATACATGAGGAAACTGAATTGCAGAATGTTTAAAAGACGTCGGGTGTGGTAGCTCACGCCTGTAATCCTAGCATTTTTGGAGGCTGAGGTGGGCGGATCACCTGAGCTCAGGAGTTCGAGACCAGCCTGGACAACATGGGGAAACCCCTATCTCTACTAAAAATACAAAACATTTGCCAGGTGTGGTGGCACGAGACTGTAATCCCAGCTACTCGAGAGTCTGAGGCACAAGAATTGCTTGAGCCTGGGAGGCGGAGGTTGCAGTGTACCGAGGTCGTGCCACTGCACTCTAGTGTGGGCGATGGAGCAAGACTCTGTCTCAATAAAAAAGAAAAAATAAAAAAATGTTTAAAAGACATTGTCAAAGTAACACTGAGTCACTACTAGAACACTGGTATTCTATCTTTTGAGCCAGGATTTTCTCTCTTTTATCGTGAGGTCCTATTTGTGACTGAAGAAATTTAATGTAGAGTTTTGTGTATAATGGGCAGTGAGTGAATTCTGTTGTCTAACATACAGTTAATTCAAGTGAAATGTCTGCAGTTGAAGATTTAGAGTGTGTCACTCAAGATGGCCTATCCACTCAGCATCTTGGCTGGCTGTAGAAGCCAGTACTTTGGCAGTATTCTGTCTTTTTTTTTTTTTTTTTGAGACGGAGTCTCGCTTTGTCGCCCAGGCTAGAGTGCAGTGAAGCAATCTCGGCTCACTGCAAGCTCCGCCTCCCAGGTTCACACCATTCTCCTGCCTCAGCCTCTCCAAGTAGCTGGGACTACAGGCGCCCGCCACCGCGCCCGGCTAATTTTTTGTATTTTTAATAGAGACGGGGTTTCACCGTGGTCTCGATCTCCTGACCTCGTGATCCGCCCGCCTCGGCCTCCCAAAGTGCTGGGATTACAAGCGTGAGCCACCGCGCCCGGCCGTATTCTGTCTTTTGCATAGTAAAAACCTTCATTTCATTCTCACTAAAGTTTTCTGACATCGCATGCTCAGTGAAACCAAGAGATCAGAAATCAGTGGAATAGGATTTTTGACAGGATAGTGGTTTCCTGGGGCATTATAAATTCATAATACATGTACTTTTAATTTTCAAAGCTGGAAACTATTACCTAGTGACAGTGTTCTGATCTATTTCCAATATTATAAAATGATAAAGCTAAATTAGTGGCCATTTGTATCTGCTTCGGGACAACGTAAGTATGCTTTGGACAAACATGATTATGTCATTGTTTATTCATATAAAACAAAGTAATTCTATTTAAAAAAGACAGTATATTAAAGACAAATATCTGATATTTCCTCCACAATATTTTAGTATTTTAAGCTCACTGTCAACACTACGAAGCAAGTGAAACATCTGATTTTCACATTTGCAATATAGATATGTGTCCTGCGTGCTTTTAGGAAGGCATGACTCTAGCAAAGTGTTTCATTTGAGTATTAAATGAAAACATGTTTGTCAGTGCTTAAGAAGTTGAACTGACATTGGAAGTTGTGATCTGATATTATGAATTTTGATAGGTGGGTTAATATGGAAACAAAACATCCCTAAATGCATTTGTGTTAATAACTCTGAAACGTTTGTATTCTCTATTTTAAATATTTTGTTTATTTTTATGTTTTCAGGTTTGCTATTAGAAAGATAATGCTCTTGGAATTTAGGTAAGTTATAAGACATTCTGTTGATGAAAAAGATAATGTGATTTGAGTTTTAGCTAAATTTTGTGTGTTATTTCTGTGAGTGACTAAGAAAATCTAAATTTGTGAAGATTTATATTTCTGTGATTGGCTTATTTTGGAATATGTGTATGATAGCCTTTGTTTTCAAAGATGATGGCCCATTGTTAGAATAACTTGTATTTTGATTTGTTTCTTACTTGTTAAGCTAGCATGTGGTGAATAATTTCTGAACTCAAACTTGGTTTCTGTAGTGATCAGTGGAAATAAATTACAGTGTGTTCTATACCCACTTTTTTTCCCTGCCAAGCTAAAATGTTATCATCAAGGTCGCATTGTTCCAGTCTAGCTACTAGTAATATAAATATTTCAGACAAAAGATAATGTATGATTTTTAGATTGCAAAGGTAGATTAGATTATGTTGCAACCAGATCTAGCCAGTATGCTGAAAATAAAAGCCAGGATTGTTGTTGATGATAGTTACATTTACCATTTCTTAAACAGAACACCAGTTTTGTGCTCACCACACTGTTAAGCATTTTACATACAGAGTACTCACAACAATCCTGTGAAGTAAGTACTATCCTCTGTATTTACTGGAAACAGAAGCTGAGATCAGAGAGGTTAAATACTTTGCTCTAAGTAATTGGCAGAGCTGGGATACCAATGTCTGATGCCAAAGCTCATGGTTTTCCACTTCTCTACACTTCCTTGACATCTGGTTTACATCAGAGGTCAGGTCCTCTGTGTTAATAATTGTTACTCCTACATACACAGATTTGATCCTTACAAAAAAAATGACATGAAGTAGATGGTCTTATCGTTTTTATAGAGGGAAATTGAAATTTATTATTATGAATTAACTAGTAAGTTGAGTGCCTCCTGTATCCTAAGGACTGTATTATTATTAAATGATCTTATTTAATCCTCACAACACCACCAGTAAGATCTTCCTTATTTTGTAGGGGAGAAAACTGAGGCTAGAAACTGGACCCATCTGGCCCTGAGATAAATATGCTCTTTCCATCATATTGTGCCTCCTTTCAAGAAGACAGATTAAAATCAAGAGGCTACCAATATGCAATTAGAATTAACCAGAATTCTAGAGTCCAGAAACCAAGAGAATTGCAGGAACTGAAGGAGAAAGCAACAAAACAGATTGAAAGCATCAATGACAGTGAAATTTTTTTTTTTTTTTTGAGACAGTCTCACTCTGTTGCCAGGCTGGAGTGCAGTGGCACGATCTCGGCTCACTGCAACCTCTACTTCCCGGGTAGAAGCGATTCTCCTGCCTCAGCCTCCTGAGTAGCTGGGATTACAGGTGTGCGCCATCACGCCTGGCTAATTTTTGTATTTTTAGTAGAGACGGGGTTTCACCATGTTGGCCAGGATGGTTTTGATTTCTTGACCTTGTGATTGCCTGCCTCGGCTTCCTAAAGTGCTGGGATTACAGGCGTGAGCCACCGCACCCAGCTGACAGTGAAAAATTTTTAATAGCTGAAAAAGTCGGTTGTTACCTTTCAGAAACTCTTATTTAATTTTATGTGACGATATCATTTTCCCTGGGCCAACTTCCAAACATAACCAGTCTAAAGTTTGTTGTAGAGAGTAATTGATGGTTTCTTGCTAAAGTGGAAAGTAAGATGGCATGGAGAAGGTAGCTGGATATAGGAAAGTGAACTGAGAAAAGGGTTTCCATGGATGAAAATCATTAGAGGAAGGCATTATTTTTTATCAATATTGTACAGAATTTGCTGCAATTGCTGAAATAGGATCAGGAAGTTATTGAACAAATCCTTAAGTTTGAAGAAAAGAGATGTAGTTTGGAGTCAGGACCATACCTGTGTAATCAGGCAAATCATTGACTCTCATTATCTCAGTTTTCTCATCTAAGATTTTAAGATAGGTTTGGAATTTGCTGTGTAGTCAGATAACACCCAAGATAAGACTTTACTCTTAAAAACTGTGGCAAGCCAGTGACATCTGTGGGACATCTGGCAGAAACAGTTATAAAGATACTCTGGAAGCATATGTATTCCAACTATACTGCAAAAAACTCTATAAATAAAACCTTGGTAAAGGTGAGTTTATACTCCCAAATTACAGAGCACATTAGGGTAATATTCTCTACTATAAGCAAGAGTGAAGAGCAGAGAACAAATATTTACCCCTGCCCCCACCACCAAGAACTTCAGATAATTAAATAATTGATACACACTGTCAAGTCATTATGTTTAAAATTATTATTGGCATAAGAGAAGAAATATAATATGTGAGAAAGAAACAAGACACTAAAAATGGATAGACTTGGGGGAGGGAAATGGAGATAAAAAATCATTGAAATTTAAAAACTCAATTAGCAAAATAAATAACATGTTAGACGCAGCTAAAGAAGGAATTAATGAACTAGAAAATAGATCTGAGGGAATGAACTAGAAAATAGCAAAGAGGGCCGGGAGTGGTGGCTCACACCTGTAATCCCAGCACTTTGGGAGGCCAAGGTGGGTGGATCACAAGGTCAAGAGATCGAGACCATCCTGGCCAACATGGTGAAACCCTGTCTCTACTAAAAATACAAAAATTAGCTGGGCGTGGTGGCATATGCCTGTAATCTCAGCTACTCAGGAGGCTGAGGCAGGAGAATCGCTTGAACCTGGGAGACAGAGGTTGTAGTGAGCTGGGATTATGCCACTGCACTCCAGCCTGGCAACAGAGTGAGACTCCGTCTCAAAGGAAAATAGCAAAGAGAAGTAAAAATGAAAAATACGAAAGGAAAATAAGATATGTGGAGACTAGAATGAGAAGGCTTAGTAGGAGTTTCAGAAGTTTTTTTTTTTTTTTTTTTTTAGTTTTGGAGATGGGGTCTCACTCTGTTGCCCACGTTGGAGTACAGTGGCACAATCATGGCTCACTGCAGCCTCAACGCCCTAGGCTCAAGTGATCCTCCTACCTCAGCCTCCTGAGTACTTGGGACCACAGGTGTGCACCATCACACCTGGCTAGTGGTTTTTTTTTTTTTGTAGAGATAAGGTCTCACTATGTTGCCCAGGCTGGTCTCAAACTCCTGGGCTCCAGCAGTCCACCCACTTTGGCCTCCCAAAGTACTAGGATTACAGGTGTCAGCCACCACACCTGGCCTCATTTTGTTTTAGAACTGATATTTGTCAGGTATTTTTGGATTTTCCTTTTTTTTTTTTTTTTGAGACGGAGTCTGACCGTTGCCAGGCTGGAGTGCTGTGGCACGATCTCAGCTCACTGCCATCTCCGCCTCCCGGGTTCAAGTAATTCTCCTGCCTCAGCCCCCTGAGTAGCTGGGACTATAGGCATGTGCCACCATGCCCAGCTAATTTTTATATTTTTAGTAGAGATGGGGTTTCACCATGTTGGCCAGGATGGTCTCGATCTCTTGACCTCATGATCTGCCTGCCTTGGCCTTCCAAAGTGCTGGGATTGCAGGCGTGAGCCACTGTGCCTGGCCAACTTTTACTTTAAGAAGAGCCTTAAAGTTAAAGGCCCAGTGCAGTGGCTCATGCCTGTAATCCCAGCACTTTGGGAGGCTGAGGTGGGTGGATCACCTGAGGTCGGGAGTTCAAGACCAGCCCGACCAACATGGAGAAACCCCTTCTCTACTAAAAATACAAAAAATTAGCCGGGCATAGTGGCGCATTCTTGTAATCCCAGCTACTCAGGAGGCAGAGGCAGGAGAATCGCTTGAACCTGGGAGGTGGAGGTTGCTGAGAGCCAAGATCACGCCATTGCACTCCAGTCTGGGCCACAAGAGCAAAACTCCGTCTCAAAAAAACAAAAAAAAAACAGCCTTAACTAAGGGAATATCCAGTGGTTTGGTGGTGATAATTATGTATGTTGGCAACGTTTGATACCGTTTTATTTGAATTTATAAGACTGTCATTCTCCAAAGCTGTATTTTCTATATATAAATTTGTAGCTGGTAGCAGTGACCTAGACTGCAGGTAAATTTGTGGAGGATTCCAAGTTTTGTTTTTTGTTTTTTGAGACGGAGTCTAGCTCTTGGCCAGGCTGGAGTGTAGTGGTGCAATCTCAGCTCACTGCATCCTCTTCTATCTGGGTTCAAGTGATTCTCCTGCCTCAGCCCCATGAGTAGCTGGGATTACAGGCGTGTGCCACCATACCCAGCTAATTTTTGTATTTTTAGTAGAAATGGGGTTTCACCATATCACAACTTCTGACCTCAAGTCAGGAGTTGACCTCCACCCACCTCGGCCTCCCAAAGTGCTGGGATTACAGGCATGAGCTACCACAGCCAGCCAAGGATTCCAAGTTATAAATAGAGATTTCCAAAATATTTTCAGAAAGTTGTAAATAATTATGCTTTTCTGGGTGAGTTATGCATTACAGTGAGTGGTGGTAACTAATGAAGTATTCTATGCTTTTTACTCTTTCCAGCCAGTATCTTGAAAATTATCTCTGGATGAATTATTCTCCTGAGGTATCCAGCAAGGCCTATTTAATGTCAATCTGCTGTATGGTGAATGAGAAGTTTAGAGAAAACGTGCCTGCATGGGAGGTAACTGATTTAAATTACTTCATAGCTTTCATACTGACCCACATAAGCCATTACAAAGTGGCAGAACTTTTACTGATAGTGGTGCTTTTAGAGCAGAACTTTACCCAGTAATAAAGCAAATATTCAGAATAAGAATGGGTATGTGAAAGATATGTTTTCTTTTGGTTTCAATACTTTCTTCAAATGATTTAATAATTTATGAATTGAAAATTTGTGAATGTGAGTTACTTTTCTGCTTTGTGTTTGAAACAAAGAATGGTATATGTTATAACAACTTACATCAGGAGCTGGCAAAATGGAAATTATATTAATAAGTACAAACAGGCTGAGTGCTGTCATTCATGCCTGTAATCCTGTACTTGGAAAGCTAAGGTGGGAGGATTGCTTGAAGCCAGGAGTTCAAGACCAGCCTGGGCAACAAAGCAAAAACTTGTCTAAAAAAAAAAAAAAAATTAGCCAGGCATGGTGGCATGAGGCTGTAGTCCCAGCTACTTGGGAGATTGAGGCAAGAGGACCACTTGAGCCCAGGAGTTCGAGGCTGCAAGGAACTATGATTGCACCACAACACTCCAGCCTGGGTAACAGAGCGAGGCCTGTCTCTAAGAAGAAGAAAAAAAAGCGCAAGTATATAATGTTCAAATGAGATATTTTTCAGTGTCTTTTTTCATAAGAGGGAGTTTATATTTGTAGTTTTACATGAAGAAAAAAAGTTACCAAAGTCAAGACAGATGCTTACATTATAATTTCAATGGTCTTGGTTTTTTTTTTTTTTGAGACTAATTTCGCTCTTGTCATCCAGGCTAGAGTGCAAATGGCATGATCTCAGCTCACTGCAACCTCTGCCTCCCAGGTTCCAGCAGTTCTCCTGCCTCTGCCTCCCAAGAAGCTGGGATTACAGGTGCCCACCACCATGCCCAGCTAATTGTTGTATTTTTAGTAGAGACGGGGTTTCAACATATTGGCCAGGCTGGTCTCAAACTCCTGACCTTAGGTGATCCACCCACCTCGGCCTCCCAGAGTGCTGGGATTACAGGCATGAGTCACTGTGCCCGGCCTGTTCTTTTTGTCCTGGATTTGGGATCTATTTTTCCTTTTAGAAATTTCTAATGCACTGATGTTTCCTTTTTGTGCTGGTGCAATAGAAGCTTGATCAGTAGGGATCCAAAATCTTTGTTTTCTTTGCCCGCCATATAATGGTCACTTCATCAAGAGTTTCTTCTCTTCCAGTCACACTTTTTTAAATGAAAAAAAGGAATGGATGCCTGTCATCTGTTTTGAGTAAATGGTCTCCAAAGTGAAAAGGTGGTAGAGTCTTTAAGATAAAACCATGGACACTTATCTCAAATATTCATTAAATGACTACCATCTCAGGGCACATTAGAGATGGGTTTTATGTCACTATCAAGAGAGCCTGAGGTTTCTTCAAGTTGCTTCAAGCTATTATAGAAATATAGAAAGGAAGAAGGAAAATTTTTTGAGCCAGGGAATAACCTGGTCAGTTTGCCTGTTATAAAGATCACTTTGGTGATTAGGCCTTGAAATAGAGAAATGATAATATAGATTTAGAGGATATACAGAGATGCAGAAGGTAGAATTGATTGAATTTGATAATCAGTTGAAGTAGCATTAGGAAAGGGTGTTATTTTCAATAACCTTCCAGGCTTGGACAAATGAATATAATATATGATGGTGCCATTTACCAAGATAGGTAATAGAGAGTGAGGAATAATTTGGAGGATTCAAAATTGTTGAATTGAATTTGGACATATTCAGTTTAAATTGCCTTTGGAATATCTAGATTAAGTCGTCTAGTAGAGGAATCTAAGGTTTGAGAGCTCAGAAGAGAAATCTGGACTGCAGATGTATATTTGGAATCATTGGTATTTAGTGGTTGAAGTAATAGGGGGAGAAGAATGAGGCTAGAACCCTAGGAATATTGCGGTTTAGATAACAGACAAAAGAAGAAGAGCCTTCAATATGGTGAAAAGGAGTTGAGGGTTAATAAGGGTCCATAGGACTTGACAGCCATACAGCTTCAGGAAAGCTTGTCTTAGAGAAGTGAATGAAAACAACTAGTGTAACCACACGCTTGGAGCACTTGTCTGTGGCAGTAACTAGAAACAGAGGTAGGTCAAAGAGGCTTGAATATATTTACATTATTTACAAGTTAAGTGTAAAGACCTAATATAAAGCAGGAGGGGCTGTCCTTGAGATTCATTACAGTGTGAAAACTACAATTTTTGCTAAAGATGTAGTTTCTTTTGTTTAAATCAGAGAAATTAAAACACTTCAGATCCTTAATAAGAAAACAAAGCCTAAGCTAAATACAGGCATAATCCACAGGGAAAAACTAAAGAAATTAAAGCCATTATTTTATTAGCTAAAGGTTTCTGCAGCTCTCTCATAGTCCTGTCAGAAACCTGTATTTGACTTGCCATTAATTATAAGTACATGATGCTTCTTTTATAGATATACAAATAACCCTTTTGTAATTATTCGTTTTTTTTAATAGACTGCTAAAAAGCCTACTAGGGCTTCTTTAAAGCTTAAGTGAGCAAGCCAGTTCAAAATGAATTTTTATTCTGTTTCTTTTCAGATTTTTAAGAAGAAGCCAGACCACTTCCCATTCTTTTTTAAACACATCTTGAAGGCGGCATTAGCTGAAACTGATGGTGAATTTTCACTTCATGAACAGACAGTCTTACTACTTTTTCTTGATCATTGCTTCAATAGTTTGGTACTTTTACTTTATATTTTGGGGTAATTTTCAAGTTTTCTTGTTCTTTTAGGTTGAGTTTAAATGAAATTACCTCTGTAGCCAACTCTTCATCTGTAATAGTGGGGAATAAGGATAATGCTAAAAGCTTGATTTCAGCCACTTATCAGTAAAACCATTTTATATGTTCACTTTTTAATAGATTTGAACTTGATACTTAATTTTTTCTATCTAGACTTTTAAGAAAAACGATTATAAGAACAGAAACTCCAAAGGGAGAGCACAAAAATGAAAAGCAGCAAGGAGACTGGTTAATATGGAATTGGAGTAATGAGATCTGTGCCACAAACTGCATATACATACAGGAATGTAGTTTCATTACTTTTCATCATGCCTCATGCATAGGCTGGTTAGTCAGCAGGAGAGTTGTATTTTGAGTTGACTGATAAATGCCAAGTGTAGATGATCTTTGAAAATGTCTTATGTGTGATACATTTTCATCCTTCATAACATTATCTTCTAAAAAATTAAATATTTTCAGTAATATTTTATTTGAGCTTTCCTATGTGGTTAGCTGATAAATACACATATTTATTTAGTGCCTCTGAATTGATAATTCACTTACACCCATGCAGGAGAATGCATGGAGTTCTTTCTTATTCTGAAGACCGAGTGTTAATAGATGGATGGTTATTACCGGTTTCCATGTACTATCTCACATAGATCTTTTAAAGGCATAAAAAAAGATTTATGATGCCTGCACTGGATACCACTGTTATCTCTTTAACATTTATTTTTATTTATTTATTTATTTATTTTTGAACATAAACTCAAGATTTTGTGGTCTTCATAATAAAGATGATACTTAGAACTGGATCACTTGTCCCTTTCTCTTCTTATCTCCTCCCAGTTCAAAATGCTTGCATCTTTTAATAGCCAGCATTCTCTTAGATCTATAGTTGGGCTCAGTGCACTCAAGCCTTAGCACAATCTTCTTTGTAGTTTTAGCCTTTTTCCAGAAGATCGGCTTAAGTTTGCCCACCATAGCCACTCTGCTTCCTGTCATAACGCCGCTTTCCCTGGGCATACAGAGAATCCTTGCCCTTCTTGTACTGTGTCACTTTATGGGGTTGGTGCTTGCCACACTTCTTATAGAAAGTCAGGCTGGTTTTAGGGATGTTAACCATGCTTGCGTGAGCGTTATCAGCATGAAAAGCCTCTTTAACATTTATTAAACTAAACAGAACAAATAGAAATATAAATAGATATGATTTTTTTTATCGGAAACTAAACAGAAACAAGATTTTATTAGTATTAGTAATTTGGTGATAGTTTTAACCAACTTAGCAAACTAGTTTGTTATTGAAATGCTTTATCTTGCTGGGCACAGTGGCTCACACCTGTAATCCCAGCACTTTGGGAGGCCGAGGCAGGCAGATCACGAGTTCAGGAGATTGAGACCATCCTGGCTAACACGGTGAAACCCCATCTCCACTAAAAAATACAAAAAAATTAGCCGGGTGTGGTGGCAGGCCCGTATAGTCCCAGCTACTAGGGAGGCTGAGGCAGGAGAATGGCGTGAACCTGGGAGGCGGAGCTTGCAGTGAGCCGAGATTGTGCCACTGCACTCCAACCTGGGTGACAGAGCGAGACTCTGTCTCAAAAAAAAAAAAAAAAAAAAAAAAAAAGAAATGCTTTATCTTTTAAAATATGCAGTCAATTCTTATTTGAGGTAGTTATGTTTATTTTATAAAGTAGCTGTGAACACTGAATGAGCTAATACAGAACTATTACTCTTTGGGGAAATACAGGGTTAGGTTCCTGCAAGCCTCGGTGATGGCATTTTACAAACTATCAATACATAGCCTTATTTTATGTGTGTTTCTATTTAAAGACAGCTTATTTATTGTATATTGTTGATTCATTAACCATGAACTCACTGCCAACAGCACTGTAATTATGCCTGAACAAAGCTTATCCAACATACGTATTTACTCTGTAAGACATATCACAGCCTTCTTGCACCCATGAACATCAGACAGCACTTCAGCCTTGGGCTTGCTGCCATTTTAAACAGCAAAATCATCAAAAAGCACAAACGTGCCCCAAAAAATAGTACTCAATAGACCACAAAAAGGATACTTGTTTCTTATAGTTTGAGAGCTGAGAATGAAGCAGAGCATCAGCTCAGTCTCACCTGAGAATGTGCACGTTAGGCAACTCAGATTTTTGTTTGGGCCATCTGGATGACTGTGAAAGCACATAGAGTGTAGACTTTGAGGTTTCAAATACATTTTTGTTAGTATATGAATTTACAAATACAAAATCTGTAAATAATAAGGATAGAGCCTTTTTTAAAGCATTGAACTTCTTCATATCAAAATATTAATTTGAAAATATTTGTGGCATGTTTTCCCTCCAGGACATAAAAAGGCAGTATACTTCTTATGTAAAAACTTAGGTAGAAATGCTGGTATGTTTATAAACTTGTTTTCTTCATGCCCTAAACAGGAGGTAGACTTGATACGAAGTCAAGTACAGCAGCTTATCTCCCTCCCAATGTGGATGGGCTTACAGGTGGTAAGTCTCTAATTTCAGTCTTATGAATGTATGTGTTATAAGTAGAACATGTGGTTGTAGAGTCTATAGCCTTAATCTGGATATACAAGTGGTAGCTAAATACCCCTTTTCTTAGAAAAGCCACTTTGCATTAACTTTTCATAGATACAGTTTTTATTTTAAAGTTTTTATGTGCATTCGATATTTAACTTAATTTTAGTAATATAAAATGAATATGGTAGTATGTATTGAGCTTATAGAGAAAGGTAGTTAATTTAGCAAAGTATAGATGAGACTAAATGTGGACTTAAATTTTTTTTTCCTTGATTAGAGTATATATATATAGCTGTAGGAGAAGATCTGGATCATACCTAATATTAATGACTTCCATTTTTCCATAAAGTCTTTATTGGGTAATATGTGCAGGTACCAAAGCCAAATTAATACATCTCAGGTGGTTTAGTTAAAACTATCAGATTTCAGTGTAATGCTTTATTCAGAATTTCATTTCCTGCACATGGATGTTTCTGCATATACTCAGATATGCAGACTCATTTATAAGCACCAGTTGATGGGGATGAAAACATAAGGCACATTAAATAATTAATACTGAGTTAAAAAGTGGCAAGTGCCATAAGAGAGAATATGCTGATGTGGACATTTCCTTATTTACTTGTGATCGCTGTTTTTTGTGCATTGTTTCAGACTCATATTTTTCAAACCTCAGTGATTATGCTAAGTGTTGGTGCATATATTTTTCAGACTTAGCTCTCTAAGTTTTGAAATAAAAAAAAGTTGATTATTGAGCTTACAATCTTGATTTGTATTTTTATTAACAAGAGCAAGAATTGAATAATTTTTTAAAATATCGTTATTCATTTCTTGATTTTCAGGGTTTGTCATGTTATTTTTAGGTTTTATCAAATTGCTCTATTTTGTACTCGTATATTAGAAAACTAGCAAATAGTTGATCTAATCCTTATCCTTGTAAACTTTGAGGTTACTGGTAATTTAATAACACATCTCTTCTTCAGGCACGATTGGAATTAGAATTAAAAAAGACACCTAAGCTAAGAAAATTCTGGAACTTGATTAAAAAGAATGATGAAAAGATGGATCCAGAAGCAAGAGAACAGTATGTTGGCAGAGCTTCATTTCATGTTGGCTTATTATGCTGGATTGTGGACCTTAGATGATGTTGACTGGTTTGTTGTTTCCCTTTATATAGTGCTGAGCGCAAATAAATTATTATAATAAGTGCTTTTACCTAGACTATCATTAAGAATATTTTTCACAAAGATCTAAAGCAGAAGCCAGAACATTATGCTTTTCTTCTTTTCCTTCTTTCTGTGCTGCTAAGTATATATAGTTGACACACTGTTTTTCTCCCTGCCTATTGTCCGTGTCCCTCATGGATGGTTCTCAATTTTCTCCACTATCTTCAGGCTATTAATATAACTTTTCTTTCTTTTTCTTACTCCTTCACTCTTTTTTTATTTTTTTGAGACGGAGTTTCGCCCTTCTTGCCCAGGCTGGGGTGCAATAGTGTGACCGTGGCTCACTGCAACCTCCGCCTCCCGGATTCAAGCGATTTCTCTTCCCCAGCCTCTGAGTAGCGGGGATTACAGGCATGCGCCACCATGCCCGGCTAATTTTGTACGTTTAGTAGAGACAGGGTTTCTCCATGTTGGTTAGGCTAGTCTCGAACTCCCGACCTCAGGTGATCCGCCTGCCTCGGCCTCCTGAAGTGCTGGGATTACAGGCATGAGCCACCGCGCCCAGCCTAACTCTAAACTTCTTACAAGGCTTTCAGAAGCTTGCAGCTGTTTCTTGTGACTCTTGCAAATCACTGGACTACTCTAGTCATTGTTTCTGTAGCATTTCTTTCCTAAGTCCCTTTCCTCTTCACTCCACTTAATTGAATATTAACCATATAAACACTCTTCCAGACCAACTATTTTACTTTAGATCATAGTGCTTTCATCTGAACTCCTAGAACACATGCACCATGACTTTTTTGAAAACATACAGCTGTTTATGTAATGATTGGGATATGTATAGTAGTTGAGGACATAGGTTCTACAATCAGACTTAGCTAGATTCCACACTCAATTGCCGTATGACTTTGGGCAAGTTACTTCACCTCTAAGCCTCATTGTGAAATCTGGACAATAGTACCCATTTCCGAGGACTGTTATCAATATTAAATAAGATGTGAAGTGTTTAGCGTAGCTCAGATCCTGGCAAAATGCGTGCTTAATTAATATCAGGCAGTTTTATTAATCACATACTGGCATGTATTACTAATTGTGTTTATAATATATGACTTGTTATTGCAAGTAGATTTTAGCCATTCCCCTTCTTTGTATTTCCAGCAGGACTGTTACAAGCATTTACAGCTATACAATACTTGATACATGTCTGTTCATTAATGGATAGATCTTAAAGTAGTAATGAATAGAAAATTATTTTTTAAACATTTGATCTTTAGCTATTGTAATACTCTGTTATACTTAATACTTAAACGTTAAAATATAATATTGTTCATCTCATTTTAACTACATTAAATGTGAGATTTTTAATGGTAAGGGCAGACTATAAACGGAATTTTGAAACTTCTTTCTGGGTCTGACTTGTAAATCACAAATGAAAATGTTTGGCTGGGAGCTGTGGCTCAGGCTGGGCGCCATGGCTCACGCCTGTAATCCCAGCACTTTGGGAGGCCGAGGTGGGTGGATCACAAGGTCAGGAGTTCAAGACCAGCCTGGCCAAGGTGGTGGAACCCCATCTCTACTGAAAATACAAAAATTAGCCAGGCATGGTGGCAGGCGCCTGTCATCCCAGCTACTCGAGAGGCTGAGGCAAGAGAATTGCTTGAACCCGGGAGACAGAGGTTGCAGTGAGCTGAAATCACGCCACTGCACTGGGCAACAGAGCAAGATTCCACCTCAAAAAAAGAAAAAAGAAAACATTCACAGTGAGAGAAGGAGGTGCTTGCTTAGGTGGCTTATTAGGTCAGTAATGTGACTCTCCTTTTCTTCGTATAGCACTGTATTTACATAGAAAGAAGAAGCTGTATATCCAAGTTATAGTCCCAGTTTCACAAAGAAATGAACAGTTGAACAGTATTGGAAAGCTGTGGTCAACATTTAAAATTTACTTTTGAAATGACTATTTTTCAAAAATAATTGGTCAATGTTCTTTCTGATTTTAGGGCATATCAAGAGAGGAGATTTCTTTCACAACTCATCCAGAAGTTTATCTCTGTGCTGAAATCAGTCCCACTTTCCGGTAACTATCTTCTTTTTTACTCAGTGCATTTGTGAAATTATCATATAGCTGCCCCTATGGTATTTACTCATCTCTAATCTAAAAACTGTTCTTGGAATGATTTTAAATTGTATTGGCAAAGTGTATGTCCTCTCCTTTTTAAATATATTACCAGTGTGAGTATTGGGACTGCCTTTAAGGGTTATTTTATTTTATTTTATTTATTTATTTTTTGAGACAGAGTCTTGCTCTGTCACCCAGGCTGGAGTGCAGTGGCATGATCGCGGCTCACTGCAACCTCCCCCTCCAGGGTTCCAGTGATTCTCCTGCCTCAGCCTCCCGAGTAGCTGAGATTACAGGGATGCGCCACCATGCCCAGTTAGTTTTGTATTTTTGGTAGAGACGGGGTTTCTCCATGTTGGCCAGGCTGGTCTTGAACTCCTGACCTCCAGTGATCCATCCACCTCAGCCTCTCAAAGTGCTGGGATTACAGGCGTGAGCCACGGCGCCTGGCCTAAGGGTTATTTTAAAGGCACCAGTGTGGTTATTGAAATATTCCTTTATGTAGCAAATATTTTTATCACCTAATTACTAGACCTAGGTCCTGTCTAAGGTGCTGGGATACAGTTGTGAAGAGGAAAATTACAGACCATATTTGATGTTATTTATAATATGGTGCTGAATAGTGTTTTTAAGTCCTGTTGATGCTGTTGGAGGAAAAAAAGGAGAAATATTACTGAGATATGAGCTAAAAGACTAAATAGAAGGATTTTCCTCCATCATAGCTCCATTTATTGATTTAAAAACTATATACTATATAGAGTATATACTATATTAAAATTATAAAATTAAAATATAATTGTTTAATTATTATTTTTTTGAGACAGAAGCTGACTCTGTCAGCCAGACTGGAGTACAGTGGCACAGTCTTGGCTCACTGCAACCTCCGTCTCCTGGCTCAAGCAATTCTCCTGCCTCAGCCTCCTGAGTAGCTGGAGTTACAGGGGTGTGCCACCATGCCCGGCTAATTTTTGTATTTTTAGTAGAGATGGGGTTTTACCATGTTGGCCAGGTTGGACTCCTGACCTCAGGTAATCCGCCTGCCACGGCCTCCCAAAGCACTGGGATTACAGGCGTGAGCCACCACACTCGGCCAATTGTTTTAATATTTTTAAGTGGAATATAATCTAAGAACAGCTCTATAGGTATACCATATTTATATTTTTGCATCAGAAAGTACAGCTTTTAAAAAAATACAATGGAATGAGTTATAAATGCTGACCCTCCAAGTAATATTTTACAACTGAAAATCATAGCTACAATTCAGTGAGGAGTTGATACCAATGCAGTAAATCAGTTGTATCTGATTTGGGGCACAGTACTGCTACTAGCATTAGTATAAAGAAAAGGTTTTGGCCAGGCGCAGTGGCTCACGCCTGTAATCCCAGTGCTTTGGGAGGCTGAGGCGGGTGGATCACGAGGTCAGGAGATCGAGACCACAGTGAAACCCCGTTTCTACCAAAAATACAAAAAATTAGCCGGGCGCAGTGGCGGGCGCCTGTAGTCCCACCTACTTGGGAGGCTGAGGCAGGAGAATGGTGTGAACCCGGGAGGTGGAGCTTGCAGTGAGCCGAGATTGCGCCACTGCACTCCAGCCTGGGTGACAGAACGAGACTCCGTCTCAAAAATAAATAAATAAATAAATGAAGAAGACATTTTATGCTTATAATCTTAAGTCTGTTAATGTTAGTATATCTAAATCTTTCCACTAAGTGCCTTCAAACCTGGAAAGAGGACTAAGATTGGGTTTTCTTGGCACAAAGAATAACATTGAGCACTTTGAGCTACTAATGTCTATAATAAAAATTGATATCTCTAACTATGGAATGTTTATTTAGGGTCGTCTAGGTTTCAAAAACAAGAACATAGGGCCTGCAGTAATTTAACAGCCTATGAACCGCTTGCTGTTGCCACTATTGTTTATATACTGTCAGAAAACAACTTTTTTTTTTTTTTTTAAAGATGGAGTCTCGTTCTGTCTCCTAGTCTGGAGTGCAGTGGCGCAATCTCAGCTCACTGCAACATCTGCCTTCTGGGTCCAAGTGATTCTCCTGCCTCAGCCTCCCAAGTAGCTGGTACTACAGGTGCACACCACCATGCCCGGCTAATTTTTGTATTCTTAGTAGAGATGGGGTTTCACCATGTTGGCCAGGCTGGTCTTGAACTCCTGACCTCAAGTGATCCACCCTCCTCGGCCTCCCAAAGTGCTGGGATTTCAGGTGTGAGCCACTGCGCCTGGCCAGAAAACATCATTTCTTAATCTTGAATTTTTATCAAAATTTGTCAGCTTGCTGGCAAAGGAACTAACAGGATGATGACAGTAATTTGCCAGTTCAGAATGGGTATGAAGATAGATGGATTATGTAGTTAGGAAAAAGAAGGCTAATTTTTTAAAGATTTTAAGAAGGATTGTAGTTTCCTTTTTAAAATAGGGTCATTAAAAACAGAATGCCCAGATGAGTTGTTGGAAATCTGTGTAGGATAGTCTGAGATGTTAAGATTGCTGTTAGAAGGGAAAAAAAGTTACAGCATAGCTGAGACAAATGATAAGGATATATTTGTGTCTGAAATTGGGATAGCAAGGTTTCTACCTTAGGCAACATGCCCAGTAGGACCAGCTATCATAAAAAAACATGCAACTTTAGTCACCAGAGCACCATGCATTGTTTTCTAATTTTAAATGGGCCATTTCCAGTAATTTCTCAAGACGTAAATAAAGATACAGAATTCAGAATTTGCTCACTCTTTTAGTTTGGGAAAAAATGTTTTCCTTTGACAGTTACAAGAACGAAAGATAGCAACAAAAGATTGGTTTGAATGGATTTAATTTAAAAATTGCTCCTTTAAATTGTTATTTTAAATAACTGTATATGTATGTCGCAGAAAACCTGGGTTCCAGTTCTAACCAACCATTCTAGCTTTACACCTTTATCAGGTCATTTTCTCTGATCATGTTTTTCTACCTGGAGAATGAAGATCTAGAATAGATGCTCTCAAAGGTCTTTTCCAGCTAATAATTTCTATACTTCTGTTATTTCAGGTTTGGATTATGGGCATATGCTAGCTGAAAAAGTTCCAGTTAACATTTCTGTATATATTAATCACAAAAGTATTCACATTTCTTGCTTTACATTAAGCTTTCCGTTTTCCTGTACACTACAAATAAATAAATGGATTTTTATGTAAGCATTTGTAGGATGCCTTCTATAGGTCTGGCACTGGGTGTTAGTCACTGCTGCAAGTCTTTAAACTAAGTAGCAACAGGAAACCTAAAATTATCTTTGTTTTAATTGAAACCAACTTGACAGGATGGTTTTAGTTGGTAAAATGGTAGACCATTTCCTGGCATTAGAAAAAAAGCTTGTACTCTGAAAATACTTCGTGTCCCAAGGTTGTAATTATTTAAAAACAAAAATAAATATTTGTAAAAATAGTATATTATGCTCATAAATAGTACATAATAAGCTAGTGATTTAAAAGGTATTTTTATTGTTCTTTGTGTCATTGGCATTCTAATGTTAAAGTAATACATGTACAGTGGAAAAAAATCACAAAAATTACCTCTCTAATTAGTTTTCAGTGCACTTTAAAGGTGTGTGTGTGTACATATACATAGGTGTGTGTGTTTATACATACGAGAAAACTCTCAGAAGTTTAGAATGTAAAGACAATAAGGAAAGTGGATCAAAAACTGATATAAAACTGCCTTCTAGTTTTTATATCTCTTAAGTTTTTTCAAAATCTAATTTAATACAGATTTTTAAAGGTTAATACTTTTAAAATATCTTTGCAAACCTGATTTTTAAAATGTGCTTCTGACCCAAGCTAGATTTTTTATTTTCTCATATTTGTAGAGCTAAGTATCAGGGTAAGGCCTTCCTTAAAAATATATATATGTGAGATCCTCATTCTAAATCATAGTCCAATTCTGATGAATAAAAGACAAATGGCTTTATTTAAGTTATTAAATAACTGCCAGTTTTCAGAAACAGCATGCAAAATGCCCTAGTAAGAAAATTCTATGATGCTTTTCTCTCTTATGTCTAGAACCTGTCACTATGGACAAAGTTCATTACTGTGAAAGATTCATTGAACTTATGATTGATCTAGAGGTAAGAAATCTACAGTGACTTTTTTGTTATATAATCATTAGGGGGTCTAAGATTAAGCATATGACTATATATGAAGTATTTTTTTCTTTTCTTTTCAATACATATGTATATATTTATTATATATTTCAATTTCTCACATTAATGAGAGAAAGGAAAGGTATATATTTCCTTTCTCTCATTAATTAAAATATATTAAAGGTAAATATGTATATATTTATTATATACATATGCATTGTATAATAATACAATACATATTGGGTGCCCATGTATTGTATAATAATATATTATTGTATACAACATTTATTAATATACATTAATATAGATTATACATTAATAAAAATTAATATAATACAATACAATACAATAAAAATACATTAATAAATAAGAAAAGAAAAATTCTTTTTCTTTTCCCTTTTCTTTTCTTTCCTTTTCTTTTTTTCTTTTCTTTGAGATCGGGTCTTTCTCTGTCACCAAGGCTAGAATGCAGTGGCGCTGTCTCGGCTCACTGCAGCCTCCGCCTCCCAGGCCTCAGGTGATCCTCCTGATCCACCTCAGACCCCTGAGCAGCTGAGACTACAGTTGGGCACCACCACGCCCAGCTAGTTTTCCTGTTTTTTGTAGAGATGGGGTTTCACCATATTTCCCAGGCTGGTCTTGAACTCATGGGCTCAAGCAATCCTTCCACCTTGGCCTCCCAAGTAGGAGAATTGCTTGGGATTATAGGCGTGAGCCACCGTGCCTGGTCTATATGAAGTATTTCTTCATCACCTCAAATTGGTTTTACTTTGTACATGTTTCAAGGTGTGACTTAGAGAAGGAGGTCACGAGTAGTTGGCCCATCAGATTTTCAAATGAGTGACTCAGCTATCATGGGCTGTTGTTTGTAGAAAAAACATTACATAGTATAGTTATTAAACATGAGTCCAGCAGTGACAATTTATTTTGTGTCATACTTTAATACCCCTCATACAGAGTTTTCTGTAGTGGATGAAGTCATGGGTTTATAATTGTCTCTTTAAATAATCTCACTTTTCTAAATGTGCCCAATGTTTGTGAAGAAAAATATAGCTGCTGTGTTCAATTTTTTAAAATGAAGATTCTTAAAAAAAAAAAAAAAGGATTTCATACTCTTAGGTGCAGGATTTGCTGACAAGTTCAGATACAGAATTGGGGTAGCTCAGATTGAATTGATTTCCTTTCCTTTCTCTCATTAATGTGAGAAATTGAAAGAAGATCTGTTACTTGTATGGAGAAGTAAGGTGGTTTTTTGATATGAGTATTAGCATATTGGACTAGCAGTCATTCATGAGATCTTTCAAATTCTAGCTCTGCCAGTAACTAACTTCTAACTTCTGAGGATCTCAATAACTTCATCTATAAAATGAGGATATTTGATTAGATTAGTGATTTTCAAGCTATAGTGTAGGGGAACATGAGGAGAGGGGACAAAGACAGGAATCTTTGGGATTTGTACTTCCTTTTTTCTCAGAGCAACTCCACTTTTAAACTTACACACGGTGTATATTGGAATTTTACGTAGGATTTTGTTGGAAAACTACTGGCCAAGATGATCTGTGAGATTCCTTTAGTGCTAGATTTTCTTTCTTTTTTTTTTTTTTCTGAGACAGAGTCTTGCTCTGTTGTCCAGGCTTGAGTGCAGTGGCACGATCTTGGTTCAAGACAACCTCTGCCTCCTGTGTTCAAGCAATTCTCACTGCCTCAGCCTCCCGAGTAGCTGGGATTACAGGCGCCCGTCACCACAGCCACCTAGTTTTTGTATTCTTAGTAGAGATAGAGTTTTGCCCTGTTGACCAGGCTAATCTTGAACTCCTGACCTCAGGTGATCTACCTGCCACACCACGGCCTCCCAAAGTGCTGGGATTATAGGCATGAGCCACCGCGCCCGGCCTTTATTTTCAATTTTATCTTAAAAGTTCTTTTATCATCATTATTGTTTTTAAAACCAAAAACATTGCCACTGGGTTTATTTACAGCATAAACGGGACCTCTTGCATTGTATACAGTGTGTTTATTGGAAGGTTGGAGGGTACCTGGTATGTGATTAATACTTGTGAGTTAAATATCAGTAGATTTCACTTCTAGCTGTGGAGAATAGATGCAAACTTACTGTTATGATGTTTTGTTTTTCCCAGGCCCTGTTACCCACAAGGCGCTGGTTTAATACCATCCTGGATGACTCTCACCTTCTGGTTCACTGTTACCTTTCCAATCTTGTTCGTAGAGAAGAGGATGGCCATCTTTTTTCCCAGGTGAATATTGATGTATCTGAACGTATTTATTGTTTTACTCTCTAAATTGATCTTTTCTTTGCCACACAACTGGGAGTATCAGGGCATAACACAAACTCCTAGTTATTTTAAAGTCATGTCTTAATATATAAAATGAATGTATTCTTATATAGGTTGCCTCTAGTAATTATATAACTTTTTGTTAATTATGTATGATTTTTATTATTGGACTGAATTATGATTTGGGGAATACAGTCACACATGTTGACAAATTTTGATTTTATGTGAAATATAGTAGCTGATGAGCATTAATTTTAAATGAACTATGCCCCAATACTGTGACTCTTTCTATAAGACGATAGATAGTTGATAGTTCTATAGATAGATAAATAGTTCTGTAAGATAGTTGATCATGTAGAAGTATACATGCTGCCTTGAATAAGGAAGCTGCAAATGCACTTAACTTTGTTGTCTTGGGTAGGAAGACACAGTATTTTACATTTCCTGTTATGTCATGCAGAAGAAAGCATTTCTTTTGGTTTTGTTTTGTTTTGTTTATGGAGACACAGTTCGCTCTGTCACCCGGGCTGGAGTGCAGTGGCAGTGGCATGATCTCGGCTCACTGCAACCTCCGCCTCCTGGGTTCAAGTGATTCTCCTGCCTCAGTCTCCCCAGTACCCGGAATTACAGGCATGCACCACCACACCCGGGTAATGTTTTGTATTTTTAGTAGAGACAGGGTCTCACCATGTTGCCCAGGTGGTCTCACACTCGTGAACTAAGGCAATTTGCCCACCTCGGCCTCCCAAAATGCTAGGATTACAGGCGTGAACCACGGCACCCAGCAGAAGAAATCATTTTTAACAAACTTCTATTGCTATCTTTCAGTGAGATCATAGTTAGAGATACAATTTTGGTATGTGTTTACATATCCCCTTTGTTCTTTTATATCTGGGAGCATTCCTCTTATTCTCTTTTTAAATTTCTATCTAGTGATTTGCCACGTATATTAAAATATATTAAAATCTTAATATCTGATCTGCCATAGATTAGATCTAAAAATAATAAAGATTTGGGGTGAGTGCAGCCAGTAGGCTCTGTTGATGCTGCTGCTACAGGGGAGACATCAGAGCCTCGTTAGCAAGAGAAACTAAGCCAAAGGACTTTGATGGCCATGGAGAAAAAAGAATAACTTAGCTTTCCCTCTCTTAGTGTTTTTCCGTAAAAGAAGCGGCACAGCCGGGCGCGATGGCTCACGCCTGTAATCCCAGCACTTTGGGAGGCTGAGGCGGGCAGATCATGAGGTCAGGAGATCGAGACCATCCTGGCTAACACGGTGAAACCCTGTCTCTACTAAAAATACAAAAAATTAGCCAGGCGTGGTGGCGGATGCCTGCAGTCCCAGCTACTCGGGAGGCTGAGGCAGGAGAATGGCGTGAACCGGGGAGGCGGAGCTTGCAGTGAGCCGAGATCGCGCCACTGCACTCCAGCCTGGGTGACAGAGTGAGACTCTGTCTCAGAAAAAAAAAAAAAAAAAAAGTGGCATATAAAAAAGTATCTCCAATTATGAATTGCAAAACCTGTAGTAAGAGACCTCAGGAGTTCCCCCTGGTGCTATAGCTTTGTAAGTTTTCAGTGATGTAGATGGATAAGATAGATTTTGTTTGTTTGTTTCATTAAAATATTGGGCTTCTTTAGATTACCTCCTTAATTTCTTTTTTTTTTTTTTTTTTTTTGTTTTTTCTGATTTTTTTTTATTATTATTATACTTTAGGTTTTAGGGTACATGTGCAAGATGTGCAGGTTTGTTACACATGTATCCATGTGCCATGTTGTTTTGCTGCACCCATTAACTCGTCATTTAGCATTAGGTATATCTCCTAATGCTGCCCCTCCCCCCTCCCCCCACCCCACAACCGTCCCCGGAGTGTGATGTTCCCCTTAATTTCTCTTAGGTATTGGGATTGCAGTATAAGTTTTTCTTTGCAGAAGTAGACCATGTATATGAAACAGACTTAACAATTTATTCACATACTTTATTTTCACGTAACTAAAACATTTTTAGTTGGATATGTTATAAAATCTTTTTTGTAATGTTTATATTCCTGAGTTTTTTAGCACCTCTGAGAAACTGTATGAACCTGTTTATTATTTTAAACAGTATTGTGCTTTCTTGCCCTTATGTTCATATGATTTATACATTTAAACGTGTTTCTTCAGCTTTTGGACATGCTTAAATTCTATACTGGTTTTGAAATTAATGACCAAACTGGAAATGCTCTGACAGAGAATGAGATGACCACAATTCATTATGATAGAATTACTTCTCTACAGGTAATTAAAATACATTATAGACTTTGTATATGTTCCATAAGGTTTTATTATACTACAGTTTAGGTTTTGTATAGGTACAGATTGAAAACGACGTTAATTTAATAGTGTTTTTATATTCAACATTTTTAACGTTTCTTTTTCCGATGAATTCTTGAAAAATAAGACTTTCTTTTATAACCTATCTAAATTCTGTGAATCAATATACTGATATTTGCTATTCAGAAATGTTAGTTACTGGGCCACTTTGGTGGATTTAAATATTAGTTCTGCTGTCAGTTTTATTTTATTAAAGAGTATTTCAACACATGGCAGGGGATGTGTAACCATTTTGCACATTTTTAAGATGAACACATATGATGGGACTGAAATTTACCAGTGTAGTTCAGATACGCCCAAAAAGGTATCTTCACTTGTTTTCTGTTGCTGATCTTATCTTGTTCTTGAGCTCCAGTTTCTCTGATGGCAGAAGGAAGTTTTATTTGTCAGTTTAAAGTAATCCAGCTATTTCTGTTTAAAGTAATCCAGCTATTTCTGTTTTAAAGAGTCTTTTGTTGGGGGTAAAGATTCAGTTCAAACTCTTTTGTAATCAAGTTAGCTATCTCTTAAGAGATCTCTCTTCTCCAAAGCTGGAGGCATCATGACTTCAAACTCTACTACAAGGCTACAGTAACCAAAACAGCTTGGTACTGGTACCAAAACAGACATACAGACCAATGGAGCAGAACAGAGACTTCAGAAATAACACCACACATCTGCAACCATCTGATCTTCGACAAACCTTACAAAAACAAGCAATGGGGAAAGGATCTCCTATTCAGTAAATGGTGCTGGGAAAACTGGCTAGCCACATGCAGAAAAGTGAAACTGGACCCCTTCCTTACAGCTTATACAAAAATTAACTCAAGGTGGATTAAAGGCTTAAAAGTAAAACCCAAAACCATAAAAACCCTAGAAGAAAACCTAGGCAATACCATTCAGGACATAGGCATGGGCAAAGACTTTATGACAAAAATGCCAAAAGCAATTGCAACAAAAGCCAAAATTGACAAATGGGATCTAATTAAACTAAAGAGCTTCTGCATAGCAGAAGAAACTATCATCAGAGTGAACAGGCAACCTACAGAATGGGAGAAAATTTTTGCAATCTACCCATCTAACAAAGGTCTAATATCCAGAATTTATGAGGAACTTAAACATATTTACAAGAAAAAAAACAACCCCATCAAAAAGTGGGCAATGGGTATGAACAGACACTTCTCAAAAGAAGACATTTATGTGGCCAACGAACATATGAAGAAAAACTCAACATCACTAATCATCGGTGAAATGCAAATCAAAACCACGATGAGATACCATACCATCTCACACCAGTCAGAATGGCAATTATGAAAAACTCTGGAAACGATAGATGCTGGCAAGGCTGCAGAGAAATAGGAACGCTTTTACACTGTTGGTGGGAATGTAAATTAGTTCAACCATTGTGGAAGACAGTATGGCTATTCCTTAAGGATCTAGAACGAGAAATACCATTTGACCCAGCATTCCCATTACTGGGTATATAACCAAAAGGATATAAATCATTCTACTATAAAGGCACATGCACATGTATGTTTATTGCAGCACTATTTATAATATTAAAGACATGGAACCAACCCAAATCTCCATCAATGATAGACTGGATAAAGAAAATGTGGCATGTATACACCATGGAATACTATGCAGCCATCAAAAGGAATGAGATCATGCCCTTTGCGGGGACATGGATGAAGCTGGAAGTCATCATCCTCAGCAAACTAACACAGGAATAAAAAACCAAATACCGCATGTTCTCACTTATAAGCAGGAGTTGAACATTGAGAACACATGGACGCAGAGAGGGGAACAACACACACCAGGACCTGCTGGGAATGGGGGTTGAGGGGAGGGAACTTAGAGGACAGGTCAATAGGTGCAGCAAACCACCATGGCACATGTATACCTATGTAACAAACCTGCACATTTCCACACGTATCCCGTTTTTTTTTTTTTTTAGAAGAAAAAAATAAATAAATAATGGTGTAAAAAGCGAAAAAAAAATCTGTTTTTCTTCTTTCCTACTAGGTATGTGGAGACACCAAAATAGCCTTATTGTTTTGGAAGGGGGATTAACTCAGATGTCTTTTCCTGCTTTTTTCAGAGCATTAGTGTTTTTGTCCTGTCTCTGCCCTTGAAATAACCACAGCTGGTGTGGCATGTGGTCTATTGTATTGACACAGGCAAGGCATCATTATTGCTTCCAAGGAACTTGGCTATTTCCCCTGTTGAGGAGGCCCCAACTTTGCTTGATGGTGCTAGCATTCTCCTGAGGACTGACTTGTTTATTTCCTTGGTTCATTCTCATGCTTGGGTTGCAGAGTCATTTTGCCATTGTGTGCAGTAATCTCATAATCCCATGGCAAGCTCACTCATGGCAACCTTGGCAACCTTCTGTGTCATCCACCATGGAACACATGAAAACTTCTGGATCTCTTCTGTGCCACATGGACATCAAGGAAGACGAGGGATATTATTTCAATCACTCTGTTGTTAAATCCCAAGGAAGCCTAGGGATATTATCTCAGTCACTCTGTTGCAATACTACTATTTCTATTTTCTTACAGCTTACCCTGTGTTGGTTGAGAGTGTTACCCTGTGAGGTCTTTTCCCAGAGTTCCAAACCAAAGCAAGGCACAAGCATAATGTTTTTGGTCTCTCCTTCAAGTTCTCTCTGCAGCCAGAGTTTCCTTGGGACTTTCTTTTAGTCTTGTTAGACCAGTTCTTGATAATCAAGTGTGTGTTTGTTTTTTGCTCCTCTTCTATCAATAAAGCTAGGCTTTGTGGCTATTTTCATATATATTGAAAATCCTTTTAGATGTCGAAAGCTGAATGCCAACTTTGTGTTTTTTACATTTCTGCTATGACAGTTGTAGTTTTTTCTCTTTTTATTATATGCTTCTGTCTGACTAAGGTAGAGGTCACATAAAAGAAGCATATAAGAAAGAGAAATGCGTTAATATTTTTATAAAATATTTTCATTCTTAAATAGTAGGTGTTTATATTAATATGTAGACATTAATTATTAATATTTTTTGCCATTATCTTCTAGAGAGCTGCTTTTGCACATTTTCCTGAACTCTATGATTTTGCCCTCTCAAATGTGGCAGAAGTAGATACTCGGGAGTCCTTGGTCAAGTTTTTTGGACCTCTTAGGTAAGACAACATGAAAAAACTATATATTCTTTTTTTGTATCATGCTCCCTCAATTTTACTTTTCTTTATTGCTTTTAATCATTTTGCAGTACTTTAGGTAATATTACTTGTTATTTCACTCTTCATTGATGTCTTCAACTAGTGCTTTTCTCCAGCAGTTTGGTGTCTTTGTCACTTATCCATGTTTGGTAAAGTTTCTATTTGTTATGACGTATACAATTTTCTTAGATCTTAAATTTTTCTTAGAGTAGAATATAAAGCTGGTCAATCTCATCAGTCATAAACGACATATGACAAAAACCAATAACGATTCATTATGTGTGATATTAGAGGTGTGACTTAGGGAAATTTTTGCATGTTTAAAATTTATAAAATTAGTAATATCCTCTGGCACTTAGCTATCTGCTAATATATCCTTTTGAAAATAGTAATAATAATGGCATACATTTATTTACTATGTGATAGACATTCTGTTAAGTGTGTAAACAACTCTGAAAACATTAATGCTAGAAGTAGGTACCATTTTACATATAAGGTATCTGAGGCATAGAATAGTTAAGTAATTTGCCTAGGTTACACAGCAAGTAAGTGGCAGAGATACAATTTAAACCCGGATTGTGTGATTTCCAAGCCCTAACTTTTAACTACTATACTGTATCATCCCCCAGCTCTTGGGAGAAATTATGTTTAGTTCCTTGACTATTTAAAATGTAATAAACTGAGGTTGGTTTGGTTGTTCAGTCTCATATGAGGATTTAATATAATTAATAACACATAGATTCATTTCATTCTTTTAAATAACTACATAGAGTTCCATTAAACAGGACCACCATACTATTTTTTTAAAAGTTAATCCCCTATTGGTGAATCTTTTTTTTTGTTTTTTTGAGACAGAGTCCTGTCTGTCACCCAGGCTGGAGTGCAGTGGTACGATCTCGGCTCACTGCAACCTCCGCCTCCTGGGTTCAAGTGATTCTCCTGCCTCAGCCTCCCAAATAGCTGGGACTACAGGCCCATGCCACCATGCCCAGCTAATTTTTGCATTTTTAGTAGAGATGGGGTTTCACCATGTTGGCCAGGCTGGTCTCAAACACCTGACCTCAGGTGATCCTGCCTCAGCCTCCCAAAGAGCTGGGATTACAGGCATGAGCCACCGCGCCTGGCCTCCTATTGGTGAATCTTTAATTTTTAAGTTTTGGCTTTTACAAACAGTTCTGCAATGAGCATCCTTTTCATACTGATTCCTAGAAGCAGAATGGCTGATTCAAACGGGGCATGTGTTTAAAATTTGTTACATATTGCTAAATTTCCTTCAGAAAAGACTGTATCAATTTACACTTAAACTAGCAGTGTATGAGGATTTATTTTTCTCCCTACTAATGCTGGGTAAATTAGACTTTAATTTTTGCTATTTTTATCTCATTTTACTTTGCATTTCCCTGATCTTATTTGGGAAATTAAGCATTTTTCTGTTTTTTTCTTGGCCATTTACATTTCTTCTGTAACCTTCTTATTTTCCTTTGCTATTTTGCATTTCATTGCTTGCCATCTTACTGATTTTAAAGAACTTAATATTTTTGATAATAATCCTTTGTCTAGTTTGTGTTGCATTTATTTTCTCTCAGTTTTTTGTTTGTAACATCTTTTGTCATTACAGATATTTTAAATTTTTAATGACAACTGTCATTCTCTTTAATAACTATATTAGGTGCTTTATGTAGAACTCCTTCTCACCCTAAGGTTATAAAATGTTTTCCTATATTTTAAAAATACTTTTATTGCCTTTTTTTTTTTTTTTTTTTTTACGTTTAGCTTAGCTGCATAATTCATCTAGGGAATTTATTTTTGCCCATAGAACTCCTTTACACTCTTAAAAATTATTGAGTATCCCAAAGAACATTTATGTGTATTATATTCATTATATTCACTATAGTAGAAATAAAAACTGTAAAGATTTTAAACATTTATTAATTCATTTAAAAATTTCAATTGAGGCCAAGTGTGGTGGCTCACGCCTGTAATCCCAGCACTTTGGGAGGCTGAGGTGGATGGATCACCTGAGGTCAGGAGTTCGAGACCAGCCTGGCAAACATGGTGAAACCCCATCTTACTAAAAATACAAAAATTAGCCACGCGTGGTGGTGCACCCCTGTAATCCCAGCTACTTGGGAGGCTGGGGCAAGAGAATGGCTTGAACTTGGGAGGCAGAGGTTGCAGTGAGCCAAGGTCGTGCCACTGCACTGCAGCCTGGGCAACACAGTGAGACCCCATCTCAAAAAAGAAAAAAATATATTGATTGAAATCTATTATATGTTAGCCATATGTATTGCTAATGAAAAACATATTCTCCAAAATGAAAAAAATGCACCATTAAAAGAGTGTCATTGTTTTACATTTTTGTGACTGATTTAATTGAAGACAGATTTTCAGATCTGCTTCTGGATTCAGTTTGTTGTGAGATATTGTTTTGGTTGCAGTAAATTAAGAAAATTTGGCCTTACACAGAGGGAAGTGTATTTTGATAAGCTTTATCAAATAATTGGGAATGTTCTTCTTTGATACACTATGAAAACTTGACCAGTGGTAGTTTCTTTAAAAATTAGTTTCAGAGTAGAATCTGAAACCATGTAAGGAAGTCTGTACAATTAAAATGAATTAATTTGAAAAATCAGAAGCTAGGTCTTGCTTATGGATAAGAGGACCCAAGGTGTGAATCCTTCCCAAATTAATCTATAGATATATTTTAATTCCAATCATAATTCTAGCATAATATTTTACAGAAATTGACAAACTTATTTTAAAAATAACATGGAAAGGCAAAGGAACTATAATAACCGAAACCATTTTGTAACAGAACAAAGTTGGAAGATTTCTACTAATTTCAAGACTTGCTGTAAAGCTATAGTAATCAAGACATTATGGTATTGATAAATGGATAGATATATAGATCAATGGAATAGAATAGAGTCCAGAAACAGACCATACCTATATGGTTAGTTGAGTTTTGACTAATGTGTCAAGGCAACTCAGTAGAGAAAGGATTTCATCAGTGGTGCTGAAACAATTAGATATCCATATGCAAAGTATGAACCTTGACCCATACCTTGCATCGTATACATAAATTAACTCAAAATGGATTATGGACCTAAATGTCAAAATTAAAACTTCTAGGAAATATGGGAGAAAATTTTTGCGATCGTGGTTTGTGCAAAGATTTCTATAGACACCAAAGCACAATCCATAATGGAAAAAAAAATGATGAATTGGACGTGATCAAAACTAAGAGACTTCTGTTCTTTGAAAGACATTGATAAGAGAATAAAAAAACATGCTACAGCCTAGGAGAAAATATTGGCTAAATAGATATTTGATGAAGGAATGGTATCCAGAAATCTCAGAACTCAATACAGTAGTCCTCCACTTTCCACCGGGGGTGTGTTCCAAGAACCCCAGTGGATGCCTGAAACTGTAGATTGTACTGAACCCTATATATACTGTGTTTTAACATGTAATGTAAAAACCTATGATAAAGCTATGAAGTAGGCACAGTAAGAGATTCACAACAACAATAATAAAAGAACAGTTATAACAATATACTATAATAAAAGTTATGCGAATGTGGTCTCTCTCTCAAGATATCTTATTCTACTATACTTAACTATTTCCAGACTCTCATCAACCATGAGTAACTGATATTATGGAAAGTGAAACCACAGATAAGGGGGGACTCCTATAATAATAAAACAATTTACAAGTGACAAAAGATTTGAACAGACACTTGACCAAAGTAGATAGATAGATGTCAATAAGCCCATGGAAAGATGCTTAACAAGTTTAGTCATTGGGGAAATACAAATTTAAACCGTAAGAAGATACTACATACCTATTAGAATTTTTTTTTTTTTTTTAAATGGATAAGGCCAGGCACAATGGTTCACGTCTGTGATTCCAGCACTTTGGGAGGCTGAGGCGGAAGGATCACTTGTCTACTAAAAATCAAAACAATTAGCCAGGCATGGTGGCACATGCTTGTAATCCCAGCTACTCAGGAGGCTGAGATAGGAGGATTGCTTGAGCCCAGTAGATAGAGGCTGCAGTGAGCTGTGATAATGCCACCGTACTTCAGCCTGGATGACAGAGCAAGACCCTGTCTCAACAAAAACAAAAACAAAAACAAAAACCCCAAAACGGATAATATTGACTCTTGGCAAGGATGTGGAGCAATTGGAATTCTCATAATTGCTGGTGGGAATTCAAAGTGGGATAGCCACTTTGGAAAAATTTGAGTTTCTTACAAAGCTAAATAAGAACTTAACATTATGATCCAGTGTTTTCCACTTACAGATATATTCAAGAAAAGTGAAAACTTATGTTCACACAAAAATATGTACAAAAATGAATATAGTTGCTTTATTTAAAATTGTCAAAAACTGGACTACACAAATATCCCTCAGCTGTTGGATGAATAAACATGCTGTGATACAGCTGTATCATGAAATACTACTCAGCAACATAAAGGAATCAACTACAGATAAATATGCAGTGTGGGTGAATCTCAAATGCTCAAATGCATTATGCTAAGTAAAAGCAGCCGTTCAAAACGCTACCTACCTAAGACCAGGCATGGTGGCTCACACTTGTAATCCCAGCACTTTGGGAGGCCAAGGCAGGTAGATCACTTGAGCTTAGGAGTTTGAGACCAGCCTGGGCAACATGGTGAAACCTAGTCTCTACCAAAAATACAAAAATTTATCCGGATGTGGTGGTGGGCACCTGTGGTTCCACCTATTTGGGAGGCTGAGGTGGGAGGACTGCTTAAGCCCCAGAGGTGGAGGTAACAGTGAGCTGAGATCATGCCACTGCACTCCAGTCTGGGCGACAGAGTGAGACTCGTCTCAAAAAACAAACAAGAAAAAAGACTACCTAATGTGTGATTCCATTTATTTGACCTCCTGGAAAAGACAAAATTACAAATAGAAAACTGATTATGGTAGTGGGACTGGGATGGAGAGGAGGATTTGCTATAAATTAGCATAAGGGATTTTGGGGAGGTGATGAAACCAGTTAAATAGTGGAAAGCTGTGAAGCTCATGGTGGCGAATACCAGTTTTCCAAAATTTGAATTTTTCACGTTCATGTGGAAGTTAAAATTTTATCATTGACAGCAAATATTGGTAGTTGTTTTCCTTGAAATTGTAGTCTTATTTCATTCAAAATTTGAAATTTGAAAAAAAATTTGCCATTTGTCCAAGGCTGGTATAAACAGTTTGTCTTTTTTTTTTTTTTTTTTTGAGATGGAGTCTCGCTCTTTTGCCCAGGCTGGAGTGCAGTGGCGCGATCTCGGCTCACTGCAACCTCTGCCTCCTGGGTTTAAGCGATTCTCCTGCCTCAGCCTCCTGAGTAGCTGGGACTACAGGCGCCCACCACCACGCCTGGCTAATTTTTGTATTTTTAGTAGAGACGGGGTTTCACCATATTGTCCAGGCTGATCTCAAACTCCTGACCTTGTGATCTGCCCACCTCGGCCTCAAAGTACTGGGATTACAGGTGTGAGACACTGCACCCGGTCCAACAGTTTGTTGTTTTTTTAAAGTAGAAGTTCTGTGCAAAATATGTACTTCCCATTTTTTTTTTTTTTTTTTTTTGAGACGGAGTCTCGCTCTGTCGCCCAGGCTGGAGTGCAGTGGCGCAATCTCGGCTCACTGCAAGCTCCGCCTCCCGGGTTCACGCCATTCTCCTGCCTCAGCCTCTCCGAGTAGCTGGGACTACAGGCGCCCGCCACCACGCCCGGCTAATTTTTTTGTATTTTTAGTAGAGACGGGGTTTCACCGTGGTCTCGATCTCCTGACCTCGTGATCCGCCCGCCTCGGCCTCCCAAAGTGCTGGGATTACAAGCGTGAGCCACCACGCCCGGCCGTACTTCCCATTTTGTCACAGAATTTAAAATAAAACGGGTACTTGAGTCCAAATTTAATAATACTAATTTTTACTGCTTCATCAAGGGCATTCTTAAATAAAACTGTGAAACAATGTCTTATTATTATTATTATTATTATTATTATTATTATTTTTGAGACAGAGTCTCACTCTGTCACGCAGGCTGGAGTACAGTGGCAGGATCTCGGCTCACTGCAAGGTCTGCCTCCCGGGTTCATGCCATTCTCTTGCCTCAGCCTCCCAAGTAGCTGGGACTACAGGTACCCGCCACCACGCCCGGCTAATTTTTTGTATTTTTAGTAGAGACGGGATTTCACCACATTAGCCAGCATGGTCTCGATCTCCTGACCCTGGGACCTGCCTGCCTCGGCCTCCCAAAGTGCTGAGATTACAGGCCTGAGCCACCGTGCCCGGACAGTATTAATATTTAAAAGCGTTCTTGAGGACTGCCCAGAAGGATCTTGGGTACAATGAGATGTTTGCAGAAAATATTTTGAGAACCCTTCACTAAAGCCTTAATTTTTATTGCTGGTTTTTGATATTTGCTGCCCATGTCATAGTATTATATTTGTTTTTTTTAAGCTATTTGTAAAAATACATGTTTCAAAAGTGAAGTGAAATAAGTTACTATGAATAAAATATTGTTCTCTATTCTGCAGTTCAAACACACTCCACCAGGTGGCATCATACCTCTGCTTGTTGCCAACTCTTCCTAAAAATGAAGACACAACTTTTGATAAAGAATTTCTTCTAGAATTGCTGGTAAATATTAATGTTCTCTGAATTTTGCATGTGGTTTTCTCTGCCTTTTTAAGTCATTCTTAAAGATATAGGTTCATATAGATTTTTTTGTGGGCCAAAGTTTAGGTGGATAATTTCCATTTTGTTTTTGGAATTGTATTATCATTTGATTTTTTGTTTTCTCATCTTTTGCATTTCTTTTCTCAAGTATTTTATCTCTTCAAACTACTTTCTGGATGAATCATTCTATTAGCAAGTATTTATATGCAAATCACTTTTCATTGTCTCTTTCAGTTCCTAAAAATTCCTGTGCTATTTTCTGACAATGTAAAACCTCTCATGAGTAAGGTTTTTGGAATTAATAATAACTCTTTACAATAGAAAGAAATGAGGATTTTTTTCAGGAATTCTTCTTTTTTTGTTTTTGTTTTTGTTTTTTGGTTTTTTGATACCGAGTCTCTCTCTGTCGCCCAGGCTGGAGTGCAGTGGTGTGATCTCAGCTCACTGCAACATCTGCCTCCCAGGTTCAAGTGATTCTCATGCCTCATCCTCCCAAGTAGCTGCTATTACAGATGTGTGCCACCACTCCCGGCTAATTTTTGTATTTTGAGTAGAAGATAGAGTTTCGCCACGTTGGCCAGGCTGGTCTTGAACTCCTGGCCTCAAGTGATTGACCCACCTCAGCCTCCCAAAGTGTGACAGGCATGAATCACCGTGCCCAACCTGTTTTCAGGAATTCTTCTAATGGAAATAAGTTTGAGGATAACGTTGATCCTGTGCCTATTAGGTCTTGTGGCTAGAATTTTATTCCTAAAATTTAAATAGTTCCAACAAAAGAAAATAATTTTTAAAATGTATAGTGCTACAACATTATGTTTTGTTTCCTCCCTTTCCTAAAGGATTTCCCCAGGCTTTGGATTCTTCTAATATTCAATTTATGATTAAAAATTAAAACATACATATTGTTTAGATATCATGTTTTTTTTCTATAATTATACTATCTTCACTGAAGAGAATGTGATACGTTTTAAGAATATGTCATTTTAGCATTATTAGACAAACACTTATTTTTCTTTTCTTTTCTTTTTTCTTTTTTTTTTTTTTTTGAGATGGAGTCTCACTCTGTCCCCCAGGCTGGAGTGCAGTGGTGCGATCTCGGTTCACTACAACTTCTGCCTCCCGGGTTCAAGCAATTCTCTTGCCTCAGCCTCCTGAGTAGCTGGGATTACAGGTGTGCGCCACCACGCCCAGCTAATTTTTGTGTTTTTAGTAGAGACAGGGTTTCACCATGTTGGTCAGGCTAGTCTTGAACTCCTCACCTCAGGTGATCCACCCGCTTCAGCCTCCCAAAGTGCTGGGATTAAAGGCATGAGCCACTGTACCCGGTGTAACACTTATTTTCATGTTTGAGATAGATTATTAATATTAAGGGTACACAGAGGTCATCATGGAAAGGAACATAGAGTGAGAAGCCTAGGATGATAGATTAATAAACCTTCCCAGATGGTATAGCTAGTTAGTATAAGAATGAAAACTATAGTCCAAAACCTAGAGCTCCTATTTTTTCCTACATTGATTAATGCTAAGTGTCATGGTTTTTAAACCCTTGGCATGTGCCAGGGACTTTGACAGTATTTCATAATATTTCATTGGAAACTTGAGATGTGTGGCACTTTATCTGTTTTAGTGAAAAGGAAACTAAGGTTAGGAAGGTTAAAGTAACGTGCCCAGCTTTTACAGTACTCATAAGTAGAGGAGCTGGGATTTGAACTCAGGTCTGTCCGATTCCAAAGACCATCACCATTGGTTCGTTTCTCATCTTTGATCTATGGAGAAAATAGGAAAAGAAAAAAAAATCTCTTGTTGAACTGCTACAATAACTGATAGGCATGAAACTTCTTCCATAAATTATTTTGATTGAAAAAAGATGCTTCTGGCTGGGCGCGGTGGCTCATGCCTGTAATCCCAGCACTTTGGGAGGCCGAGGCAGGTGGATCACGAAGTCAGGAGATCGAGACCACTGTGAAACCCCGTCTCTATTAAAAATATTTAAAAAATTAGCTGGGCACGGTGGTGGGCACCTGTAGTCCCGGCTACTCGGGAGGCTGAGGCAGGAGAATGGCGTGAACCCGGGAGGCGGAGCTTGTAGTGAGCAGAGATCTCGCCACTGCACTCCAGCCGGGGCGACAGCGAGACTCCGTCTCAAAAAAAAAAAAAAAAATAAATAAATAAATAAATAAATAAATGAAAAAAAGATGCTTCTAACCTTCTGCATGAACTTGTTTCCTTTCTTTTAGGTATCTCGTCATGAACGTCGAATTTCTCAGATTCAGCAGTTGAATCAGATGCCTTTGTATCCAACTGAGAAGATTATATGGGATGAAAATATTGTCCCAACTGAGTACTATTCTGGAGAAGGTATGGTAAAGAAATACGGATTCAGCTGTACAATGAAACAATTTCAGATTTATCATATATAATTGGCAATTATGGACAGTGTATTTCAGTCTACTCTGTACCTTAGGATAATTTCCTGGTGCCCAGAAGTTAACTTTGGAAGCTAGAAAAGATTGAGCATTTTGAATGCTTTAGCACTAAGGGTTTTTTTTTTTTTTTTTTTTTTTGTTTTTTTTTTTTTTGAGACGGAGTCTTGCTCTGTCACCCAGGCTGGAGTGCAGTGGCGCGATCTCGGCTCACTGCAAGCTCTGCCTCCCGGGTTCACGCCATTCTCCTGCCTCAGCCTCTCCGAGTAGCTGGGACTACAGGCGCCCGCCACCACGCCCGGCTAATTTTTTTGTATTTTTGGTAGAGACGGGGTTTCACCGTGGTCTCGATCTCCTGACCTCGTGATCCGCCCGCCTCGGCCTCCCAAAGTGCTGGGATTACAAGCGTGAGCCACCGCGCCCGGCCTAGCACTAAGGGTTTTTATTAAATTTAACTATACACTGTAAAAAATATGACTATAAAACCCTAAGACTGTTTTGGTTTTTTTTGTTTGTTAGTGTGAGACAGGGTCTTGCTCTGTCACTCAGGCTGGAGTGCAGTGGTGCAGTCTCAGCTCACTGCAGCCTCTGTCCCTGGGCTCAAGTAATCCTCCCACTTCAGCCTCCTGAGTACCTGGGACCACAGGCATGCACCACCACACCCAGCTTTTTTTTTTTTTTTTTTTTTTTTTTAGTAGAGACAGGGTCTCACCATGTTGCTCAGGCTGGTCTCGAACTCCTGAGCTCAAGCGATCTGCCCACCTCAGCCTCCCAAAGTGCTGGGATTACAGGTTTGAACCACTGCACCTGACCATAAGACTGTTTTCAAGGAGACCTGATAATGCATGAAGTAGAGCTTTCATTTTGTCACTATGATAGGCTGTGTTTGATAGAGCTTTTGTTTTTCAAAGGCTTTTTTTAGGGGCTCTTTTGAATTCTATGTAAAGCCAGGTAATGATCACCAAAAAAAAGACATTATCATTTATTGATAGTAAACCCTTAGTGTTGATCCAAAATGGTATTGCCTAGTTTGTTCACTTATTTCCCCAGATTTGGATCTAAACACTTTACACTCATCCTCTGAGGATGAGAATTTGCCACAACTGAGTATATGCAAAAGTGCATTCAGATAAACTTTGAAGGTATATTTCAAAAGAAATTTCAGGACATTTTTTGAACAATGGCATCATTAGTAGAAGAAATGTGACCATTTTAAAGAAATCACAAGTATAAGTATTGGTATATTTACTTAAAATGGTTACTCTAAGACATATCCTAGAGCCGTAACTCCGATAGACCCAGTGCACTAATATTGTGCTAGATTTCAGAACATAGGCAGTCTTCATATCTTTTTATGTTCTCACAGTGGTTAATATGTTGCTTTTTCATGTCTAGGGATGCACACCTGGATGATAAAACTATAAAGAAATTCAAGATAGTGATTGCTATAAAAGTCAGAAAATAGTTACTTTCAGGTAAAGGGAAGAAGCTGTAACCAGGAAAGGGCACATGGGAGGATTCTGGGATAGCTGACAAGGTGGTTACAGGTTTCATTTAAAAAAAGTCTTTTACTTTACTGGTACCTTCTATACATTCCTTTTTTTCTTTCTTTCTTTTTTTTTTTTTTTCCTGCTGAAGAACTTGAGTTGTTTGATCGTAGAGTTCCCATAGTCTATAGATTTTTCTGATTGAATATTCATGGTATATTGCAGCATGTGCCTCTGTTCTTTATTTTTCTTGCAAATTAGTACCACCTTGTGCAGAGGCTTGATTGGGCTAAGGTTATCCTTGGCAAGATTCTTGGTGGTGGTGTGTTCTTTCATCAGGAGGCACATACTATCTACTTGTCTCTCTTTTTGTGCTATTAGTAGCTGTTGATACTTAACACCTAGATTTGTTAATTCAGTGAGTGTTGCAAGGTGGTGACATTTTAATTGTCATTTTTTTAAATAAAAATGTGCTATTGAAAGAAATTGAGTTAGATTACAAGTCAGAATTTACTAATATAAATAATGTTAAATTTTTGTACATCAATATTTGTTGTATTTAAGTTTATTTTTTTTTGGTAGTATGGACAACAGTGATGAAACTATGACTTATCAGTAAAATGTGTTCTGGGATTTTTAAAAACCTTTTTGATATTGCAGCTCAGTGGTCACTTACTGTCTAAGAGAAATAGTGTTAAGTGAGAATAATGAAAAGGGGGAGTCTGGAATAACATACAAACAATGTCTTGTCCTTAAAGTTTAGCCAGAAGGCAAGTTCAGAGCACAATAATAATCATTGGAGATTGATTTATGCAATGTAACATAATAATTCGGTGTTCATGCTAAATTTTGTCATGGGCTAGATTTATGGTAACAGTATTCACTTCAGTATTTTGCCAAATATAAATTAGGTGATAAGGGAAGAAGTTTTAAACTACTTGAGACTGTTAGTACAAGTATCTTTAAGTACTTTGAAGGAGTACTGTTTACATACAGATCACTCATATGCAGATTACATGTATTAATAAAACTCATCCTTCACCCCAATTCTCTCTCTTTTTTTTTTTTTATTTGAGATGGAGTTTCGCTCTTGTTGCCCAGGCTGGAGTGCAAGGACATGATCTTGGCTCACTGCAACCTCTGCCTCCCGGGTTCAAGTGATTCTCCTGCCTCAGCCTCCTGAGTAGCTGGGATTACAGGCACCCGCCATGACACCCAGCTAATATTTTGTATTTTTAGTAGAGATGGGGTTTCACTGTGTTGGCCAAGCTGTCTCAAACTCCTGACCTCAGGTGATCCACCAGCCTCTGCTTCCCAAAGTGCTGGGATTACAGGCGTGAGCCACCGTGCCTGGCCTCACCCCTAATTCTTAATAGCAAACATTTATTAATCTGGTTTTAACATCTGTGTGAAAACAAAAATAAGTTGTTATCAGATATGCTGCATTTCAGGCATTCATTAGATTCTTATAGTTTTGAGGTGCCAGTTTTTTAATACAGAGAGCAAATGTCTGATTAAAAGAATAATTCAGGCCGGGCGCAGTGGCTCACGCCTGTAATCTCAGCACTTTGGGAGGCCGAGGTGGGCAGATCACGAAGTCAAGAGTTCGAGACCAGCCTGGCCAACATAGTGAAACCCTGTCTCTACTAAAAACACAAAAAATTAGCCAGGCGTGGTGGCAGGTGCCTGTAATCCCAGCTATTCAGGAGGCTGAGGCAGGAGAATGGCTTGAACCTGGGAGGTGGAGGTTGCAGTGAGACGAGATTGTGTGGGCAACAGAGCGAGACTCCATTGCAAAAAAACAAAAAAGAAAAAGAAAGAAAGAATAATTCAAATATGGATCTTTTCCTTTTCAGGTTGTCTTGCTCTTCCGAAATTGAATTTGCAGTTTTTGACTCTTCATGACTACCTGCTAAGGAACTTTAACCTCTTCCGCTTAGAATCAACTTATGAAATTCGGCAGGACATTGAAGATAGTGTCAGCAGAATGAAGCCATGGTTAGTAAATTGGTTCCACCTATAATGAAGAGATGCAAACAGTGACTGATAAACTTCTGTCAGAAACCTTATAAGTATATTTAGAAATAATATACTGGCACAAAAGTGCCCTCTAAAATAGGAGATACTCTTTGAGACATTTTTAAATGTGAATTAACATACATCAAAAGTGCTAAAATATAAACCACATATCTGTACTTGGGAATGGGAATGGGAGACTGGGGATAAGGAAGAAGAAGTCATCATGCTCAAGAAGGGAAGGGGGAAATATAGAGGGAGTAGGTCAGACCTTATGTAAAGGCCGATTGGAAGGCTAGGGGTTGGCCAAGCAGGCCCGTACTAGGTCAGGACAGTTTAAGTCCTGGAGGAAGCTTATGATAAAGGGGTGTTCCATTAATCCAGCTACTCTTGTCACTGTTGCCACAGTATTCTCAGGCAGCCTCTCTAGGGGAATGGACAGAGGATTAGGGCTGTTGCCGCACATTGCCTGGGGTGGTACATTAGAAAATCTCTCTCTCTACCCATAGATTCTGTGGAAGAAACTAAATCACCAGGATTTACTTTTAGGGCCAGTTGAGTTGGTCTTGTTATTTGAGGAATTCTTCTGCATAAAGTCCACTTCCCACCTGCTAGCTCATGTCTGGAATTCCTTTAGCTAAGAAAAGTCTTTCATTCTGGTAATTGTAGCAGCTCTGCATTACAAGAATTTGTAAGGTTAATTTGGTTTTATAGATATGGCTGACTTTAGGCAAATGCTCTTTATTCACTATTTCATTCGAAGTATGAAATTGATGGATGTAAGTTATACATCACAAGTGATTATAAATGAGTAAAATAACTATGAGATGGATTTTTATTACATTATATAATAGGACACCATGTAAACATACACGATTATACTGCATTTTACGTGAAAAGCTGAACAGCTTTGGAATGTGAACTGATTCAGGTGTCTTCCAGGCTTCTGCTTACTAATTATAGAGAGCTACCACAGACACTGTGATTATGATCTATTTTTTCACTTCCATGTTTTATTTCATAGAGAGTTCTATTTTTTAATTATTATGTGAAAAGTTATTCTGGGTGAGACTATAAAATACAACACAAAGCATTTTTGACTTAATAATCAGTTGAGTCAGTAGGCAGGCAAACACTTTGAAATTTGTATACCCACTGGCTGATCATTCCTGCCCACAGCTTTGCTGAAATTGTTGCCCATTGTTTGCACCCTGGGGGAGGGATTGATCAGAAAACTTCTTTACAATTTACAGTTACCTTGAGTTTATATGCTCAGATTCTGTGCCTAATTTTGGCCATTTTGCAAACTAGGGATTTATTAACTGGTAGTTCAACAAATAGAATTCATTTATATTTTACTTAAATGCCAAGTGCAACAAAAATACTTTGAGTTCTTTTGGTCTTTATTAAAAAAATTTTTTTTTAATTATACCATTTTCTGGCTGGGGAAGAAAATGTCACTTTTTGGAGTTAATTCATTCACATTTGTAATAAGAGATTTTTCTAAATTTACATTTTTAATGCCCATCATGGAAAATTATTAAAAATGTTGAAACCTAAAACGGGGCCAGGCTTCTTTCTGTTTCATATATCTTGAAGATGAAAACTAACAGAGGCATTTTTACTCATTACATGGTTCCAATGATTATGTTTTCAGGGTGCAGAAGCCCACTAACCAGCAGTAAGAGAGGACGTGCTTAAGGGCCAGAAATCTATACTTTTTAATGCTTCAAGTAGATTTTATAAGAAGAGAAAGGGGTAAGGGGAGTAGATTAGCAGTTGCTTGGATTTGGTAACAGGGATTGACAGCAACTGGACAAGAGGGATCTTTTTAAAGATGATGGAAATGTTCCACAACTGGATTTTGTGGTGATGGATGCACAACTCTGTAAATTTACTGAGAACTATGGACTTGTATATTTATAGTGGATAAATGTTATGGTATGTAAATTATACTGCATTAAAGCTGTAAAAAATGGAGGAGGTGATAGGAAGTTGTTTCACAAGGGTTTAGCCACTAAGTGATTCCTTTTAGACATTGTCCCAATACTAACCAAGCCATTGATTGCAGAACTTTGTTTTTAATTAGTTTCTCTTTTTGATGTTATGAAGTTCTGCAATTTTTTGTTGTGACATAAAGTCTTTACGTTGGAGGCAGTTTATCTTTGTAGATATGTCGTATTCTGCAGTACTTCCTGACTTTGGAGTGTTGCTTCCGTTTTTATGTTACATATTTCCCAAATACAACTTTTTAATATAAAAACTAAAGACTAGTTAGACTGACATAAGAAGAAAGAATGGGCATTGGGATGTTAGTGGTTCTGGTTATTACAACTAGCTTGTTTTTTTTTTCCTTCCAATCCATAGCAACATCTTTTAAATGATTCAAATATGCTCCAAAGGAGGTTTTTGCATAGATATTATTTGTTTGCTTGTTTTTAATTTTTTTGAAATTATAGCTTGTCCTAAAATGTATTTGAAACAGCTTATAGAAATACGTAAAATATAGAAAATAAAATATTAACAATTGAAATGGTCTTTAGGAAGAGGATAAAAGGATAACAATATAAAATAAAACTAAGTAAAGAGGTCCTTCAGAAATGAAAGAGAAATAAAGACAGAAAAACAGAAGAGAACAAAAACTGAGAGAGTTTATCACCACTAGACTGCCTTACAATAAATGCTAAGGGAAGTTCTCCAAGCTGAAATAAAAAGCTGCCAATTTGTAACATGAAGAGACCCTGAATAGCTAAAGCAATCTTGATCAAGAAGAACAAAGCTGGAGACATCATACTTCCTGATTTCAAATTATATTACAAAGCTACTGTGGTCAAAACAGTATGGTACTGGCATAAAAACACATAGACCAACAAAAGAGAACAGAAAGCCCAGAAGTAAACCCACACTTGTACAATCATTTAATCTTTGATATATGTGCCAAGAGTATACAATGGGGAAAGGAAAATGGTCTTGGGAAAGCTGGATATCTACTTGTAAAAAAATTAAATAGGATCCCTATATTACATGACACACAAAAGTTAACTGAAGATAGATTGAAGATTTTAACATAAGACCTGAACACATGAAATTCCGAGAAGAAAACTTAGGGGAAAAGCTCCATAACATCGATCTTGGCAATGATTTTTGGGTGATACCAAAAGCACAGGGAACAAAAGCAAAATAAAGTAAGTGGGGATCACATCAAACTGAAAAGTTTCTGCACAGCAAAGGAAACAGTCAACAAAATGAAAAGGCAGCCTTACAGAATGGAAGAAAATATTTGCAAACCATGTATCTGATAAGAAGTTAATATCCAAAATATGTAAGGAACTCATATTACTCAATAGCAGAAGACCAGATAACCCAATAAAAAATGGGTGAAGGACTTCAATACTATTTTTTGTAAGAAGACATACAAAAGACAGATAGATGAAAAGGTGTTCAACATCACTAATCATCAAGGGAATGCATATCAAAACCACAATGAGATATTCAAACCTCACGCCTGTTAGAATGGCTGTTATCAAAAGTCAAAAGATAACAAGTGTTTGCAAAGATGTGGAGAAAAGGGAACTCTTATACAGTATTGGTGGGAATGTCAATTAGTACAGCCATTATGGAAAGCAGTATGGAGGTTCCTCAAAAAATTAAAAAACAGAGCTATCATATGATCCAGAAAACCCACTTCTGAATGTTTATCCAAAGGAAATAAAATCACTATCCCAAAGAGATGTCTGCACTCTTGTGTTCATTGCAGCATTATTCACAATAACCAAGATGTGGAAACAACTTAAGGGCTGAATGAATAAAGAAAATGTGAAAATGTGGTGTGTGTGTACATATATAAAAACACAGTGGGATATGATTCACCTTTTAAAAAGAAGGAAATCCTTTTTTTGACAACATGGAGAAACCCAGAGTACATTATGCTAAATGTATTAAGCCGGATACAGATAGACAAAAACTGATGATCTCACTTTACATATGGAATCTAAGAAAGGCAAATTCACAGAAGCAGTACAAGGGCAGTTATCAGATTGTGAGTGGGGGAAATGAGGTCATATTGGTCAAAGGATCTAAACTTTCAGTTACAAGATACATAAGTTTGGAGATCTAATGTAAAGCATAGTGACTATAATTAATGTTTTATGTACTTGAAACTTGCCAGGATAGATCTTAAGTATTCTTACCTCACACAAAAAAAATGATAACTGTTGGTAATGATATCACAGTGTATACATAGTTTAAAATATCACATTGTATTCCTTAACAATATACAATTTTTATTTGTCAAGTGTACCTCAATAAAGCTGAAATAAAACTAACTGTGCTGGATTATTTATTTCTTTGATAAAATGGCTCAGCCCCAGAATGCTCTTATGTACATAGGGTTAGCTTTTTTCTTAGGTTCGGGAGGAGACATTCCTCTACTTCTGTTTCTTTTCTGGACCATGTTTGCCTGTTTCATGCTATCATATCCCTGTTTCATGCTATCACACGTACTTTGTATACTTTGAGAGTTAAAGGTTTTTTTTTTTTTTAGTTAAGAAACAAGGGTTACTAATATTAGGACTTAAATACTAGCTGAACAGTATTCCTACTTACTAGTTTTAACTTGTCTAAAAGTTGGGGATAAATTATTTTTTGTTTTGAGTAATCATCCATTTCTTTGGTTTCAGGCAATCTGAATATGGCGGTGTAGTGTTTGGTGGTTGGGCGCGAATGGCCCAGCCCATTGTGGCTTTCACTGTTGTGGAAGTGGCCAAACCCAACATAGGTGAAAACTGGCCAACCCGAGTTCGTGCAGATGTTACCATAAATCTGAATGTCAGAGATCACATCAAAGATGAATGGGAAGGTAAGTTTGTATTTCAAAAAGTGACATTACCTTTTGCCTTGTTATGAACTTTCACTTAGAGCATTAACAAAGTACTTTTACTAAATGTTATCCTTTTAAGCTTTTATTAAGCTTTATCCTTGAAATTTGATTTAAAGAATAGCAACTTTTTGTCTAATTATTTTAATGCCTTTTTTTTTTTTTTTTGAGACGGAGTCTTGCTCTGTCGCCCAGGCTGGAGTGCAGTGGCGCAATCTCGGCTCACTGCAAGCTCCGCCTCCCGGGTTCACGCCATTCTCCTGCCTCAGCCTCTCCGAGTAGCTGGGACTACAGGCGCCCGCCACCACGCCTGGCTAATTGTTTGTATTTTTAGTAGAGACGGGGTTTCACCGTGGTCTCGATCTCCTGACCTCGTGATCCGCCCGCCTCGGCCTCCCAAAGTGCTGGGATTACAAGCGTGAGCCACCGCGCCCGGCCTCTTTTTGTCTAATTATTAGTTTTAAAAATACCAGGGATCATACAAGAATATTTAGGTATCTTAATATTTTAATAAAAAATATAAAATTGCATACATATCAAAGTTTTGAAAACTGAAGTTTGCAAAGCCTAGAGGAGAGCATTTTAAATCTTAAATTTAGCAAAATAATATTTATGGATTTGTGGGATCAATATAAAAGAATGAAAATATCAGTGTTCACCAAAGAGCAGGGAGAAAGCCCACACATAACATGCAAACATGCAGAGCAGTAAGGAAAATTGGTATTTTTCAAAAGATAAAAGTAGCTAAGGTGAAAAAAATAGAAATGCATACACTTTGTGGAAAATAAAAATTAGGCAAGCTTAAAAAGAATATGTGGGGGTGGGCAGGGCTATAGTGAAACAATTCAGAAATAAATAATAGTTTATTTGCACCTAAGGCAGAAAGGATAAAGAGTCAGTGAAATCAAATGTAGTCAAGGATATATAATAATTGCAAAGAAATTAAAGGAGTTATTCCTCCTATTTTTTGCTAGGCAAGAGTTTAAGGATTAGAGTTCCATGTCAAAATTAATTTGTTTTGGAGGCAGATATGTTCAAAATTACTAAGTCCAATAGAGTTAAAACATCAATAAGACTTCTGCCAGAAGTGACATATGAACTGATTTCTAATAGGCAGTTTTATGTTTTTCTCCCAGCTGTCTTGTGAGAGGTCTTAACTTGATGCCCTGTTTTGAGAAACAGTAGTCAGTAGGTTTTACCTCCTTTTACCTTCTTGGCATGCCAGAAGGAAAGGGATAGTCCCTTAATGGATCTGTTTTCAGAAATTATTACTACCAGTGTAGCTGTTTATAATCATGGGAACTATATCATTATCAAAGAATTCTGAAGGAATCCAGCAACAAAGCTAGCCAAATGTTTAACAAATGCCTACTGTAGTGGGTATAGTTTGTGACAGATTGTTTTATAACCTTGTATCCTTCAAAAGAGTTCCATCCTGGTATATTACTCATCTAGAATAATGTGCAGCTTTATTATTGCTGAACCTCGAGAAAGCCATTAAGTTGCTGGAGAAAGTCTCATATTTATTATTCTTTGAAGCTTAAGGAGATATTAAACACTGTGGGTAATAAGCTGAGATAACTTACTGAGTACCCCTAGAAGTAGTAAATGGTTGGAATTTTGTTTATTTTAAAGGACTCTGTAGGAATTTATAGATGAGAGGTCTGCATTTTGGTGTTAAGGAAAACAAAAGGATGTTTAAAAACAGGCCACTTCCTGCATTACTGACTGCTTTCGGAAGGACATGAGACAGTCTTTTCTTCTTTTAAACATTAGCCTCCCATTCCAGTAGAATGAGAACTGGAATGGGTACATTTTGATGGGCAAGATAGGGCACAATAGGGTATTGTGGGATGAGTGATAATCTGGGGTATGATGGAGAGAAAAGTGTTTTCTGGGAGGCCTGGGCCAAAAACCAGCCCCTATATTGATCACAGATAGGGTAGCCAAATAGAAAATGGGAGCAAAAAGGAGAGATTCTGTAAACAATAATAAATATATATATATATATATATATATTTTTTTTTTTTTTTTTTTTTAGACGGAGTCTCACTCTGTTGCCCAGGCTGGAGTGCAGTGGCACAATCTCAGCTCACTGCAACCTCCACCTCCTGGCTTCAAACGATTCTCTGCCTCAGCCTCCCGAATAGCTGGGATTACGGGCACCCGCCACCAAGCCCAGCTAATTTTTTGTATTTTTAGTAGAGAGGGGTTTCACCATCTTGGCCAGGCTGGTCTTGTGATCCACCCGCCTCAGCCTCCCAAAGTGCTGGGATTACAGGCGTGAGCCACCGTGCCCAGCCGAATATTGTTTTATAAAAGTAAATTTTAAAGATTATTAAACTAAATAGCATAAAACATTCCTTTTGTCCCTTTGAAAAGGTGTGAACCTCAAGCCCTTATCTTCTTCAATATTCTCATTTAAAGCTAAGGAAACAAAATTCGTGAAATGGAATGCCAGATTTGCTCCAGAAAGCACAGCTAGGATAGGGTGGTTACAAATGGTTGCAAGGAGAGAGACAGTTGAGCTCATTGAAATATGGGATTTAAAAAAATGTGGATCTAAGATGTCCCAGAGTAAAGTGGTTTGTTTTAGGAAGGAACAAGAGGTCATCCCTCAGTGATGCCAAAAAGTAACTCCTATCTTGGGAGAGAATAAATGACTTCTTAGGACCGCTTCTTTGGCTTTAAGACTTAGAAGTTTTAATGCGCTGTGCAGATCAGACGTCACACAGGTAGTACAACTCAGAGAGTAGAACGGTTCCCATTTATTCTCATTACTTCTCTTGCTGCTTTGCATAGAATTTATTGGGAAATAATCAAGTCAGTATTATGAATAGAGTTACTATTTCTACCTTTACCCATACTCTAACCAGTCACCCAATTAAAACAAACCAAAATATTTTCAATACTATTAGCCATATACCCACATCATTGATTTGATTTCATTGTGTTTGTTGTTAACAAGGTTATGAGCAAGCAGACTGTTTACATTTACATTTATGTCATATAATGGCTAACAAAAACATCAGAAATGGAATGAAGATTAAGTGGTGTAGCATTACATGCTGTGAGGTCTAATTTTATAATCCTTGTCTTCCAGTTTCTCTACTTTTAATAGAGCTGGGAAGCCATTTGAGTTCATTATTGGGTCTAGTGACCAAGAAGCTGTGGACTTTGGCACAAGTCTCCTATTTCTTGACATTCACTTAGAAAAATGTTCGCGATTTGCCAACTGAAACTGTATATATTCAGCCATCTTTCTCAAGATCATATCTGTAAACAATACTTTTTTGCCTTGATGAATTATTCTTGAGTTGACCTGTTTTAGTGAAATACAATTGGGCTGTCTTTGGAATGACACTGATAGATAGTTTAAACTGATATTAAAAACCTGCTAAATATGCTATAGATGGATTATATGCCAGTCATATTTTTGGTTACTTATTAAGAATGTTAAAAATAAGAATGATGACGAACATCCAATTCTGGAGCTGTAGCATGACTTGGAGGACTTATTCAGTAATAGATTCATGGCATGAATGTTTCTAATTTTAATATAAAGAGGTTTTCATTTCAATTAATGCTATGAAATATTGAGTATTAAAGATTATAGAAAAGCCCATAATTGTGTTACAATGCGATAATAATCATTGGTCACTCATAGTATCTCTCTACCAAAGATAAGAGGTAGAGAGGCAAATAAGAATTTGCCCACAAAAGACTGAAAACAATGAAATTCTAATAAATGAAAATGTCTTTATATCTTACCAGGTCTTCGTAAGCATGATGTATGCTTTTTAATTACTGTACGTCCCACAAAACCTTATGGCACTAAGTTTGACCGGAGGAGACCTTTTATTGAGCAGGTTGGCCTGGTTTATGTCAGAGGCTGTGAAATTCAGGGCATGCTGGATGATAAAGGACGTGTCATTGAAGATGGTATGGTGACCTATATTTTTGAAAGAGTATGTGTGTAGAATGATAAATTTCTTTGCTTTTTTTCCTTTTTTGCTTCTTAGGTAATATTTTTTAGTTGTTTTACCTACTAAATTGACACAAAGGATTTTGTATCAAATATGTGTAGGGTGCCTACCATGCAGTTTTAGATATAGGTAACGTGGTTTCTCACTGTGTCACACGGGCTGGAGTTCAGTGGCGCAATCTCGGCTCATTGCAACCTCTGCCTCCTGGGTTCATGCGATTCTCCAGCCTCAGCCCTGCTAGTAGCTGGGACCATAGGCACGTGTGACCATGCCCGGTTAATTTTTGTAGTTTTTGGTAGAGATGGGGTTTCCCCATGTTGCCCAGGCTGGTCTCAAACTCCTGAGATCAAGCAGTCCACTTGCCTCAGCCTCCCAAAGTGCTGGGATTACAAACATGAGCCACCACCATACCCAGCCAGTTTCAAAACTTCTATGTTAGATATTGGAAAGGATAGGATCTTTTTCTTTTTATCCCCCTGAGACGGAGTTTTGCTCTGTCAACCAGGCTGGAGTGCAGTGGTGCGATCTCGGCTCACTGCACCCTCTGCCTCCCAAGTTCAAGCAATTCTGCCTCAGCCACCCCAGTAGCTGGGAATACAGGTGCCTGCCACCGTGCCTGGCTAATTTTTGTATTTTTAGTAGAGACAGGGTTTCACCATGTTGGCCAGGCTGGTCTCGAATTCTGGGACAGGATCTTTTGAAATCATCTTTATTCATAGCTTTTTAAAATATATAATACTTTACAATATTGCTTTTTTTTTAGAAACACTCTAAATATTTCTTACAGTTGTCCAAGCTTTTTTGTGTCCAATGATAAATTTTTTTCTTCTTAAATTTGACTATTTTAATTCATTGTAGTGGTGGTTCTTAATTCGGAACAATACTGTCCTGCGTTTGGAAATGCATAGTGATGTTTAGTTTTTCAAATGACTGGGATAAGGCCGGGCGCGGTGGCTCATGCCTGTAATCCCAGCACTTTGGGAGGCCGAGGCAGGCGGATCACGAGGTCGGGAGATGGAGACCATCCTGGCTAACACAGTGAAACCCCGTCTCTACTAAAAATACAGAAAATTAGCCGGGCATTGTGGTGGGCGCCTGCAGTCCCAGCTACTCAGGAGGCTGAGGCAGAAGAATGGCGTGAACCCGGGAGGTGGAGCTTGCAATGAGCCGAGATCGCGCCACTGCACTCCAGCCTAGGCAACAGAGCGAGACTCCGTCTCAAAAAAAAAAAAAAAATGACCAGGATAGAGGTGAGGAAATGGCAGGCTCTTGGCATTAGGTAACTGTGAGCCAAGGATGCTAAACATCTGAACAGAACTAAAAGAAGGAATTATCCTGCATAAGATGCCAACTTTACTGCATTTAAAAACACTGCTTTACAAAATTAGTTATTTGATTTCTTATGTGTATCACTTATTATCCCTTTGAAATTCTTCCTTCTGTTGTCCTGACTTCATTTATAATACTTATTATTAAATTACAACTGCATACATGCCTAGTGCTTATTTTACAATTTGGTTGTTAAACTTCTTTTGAAACTTCAGTGAGTTTCTGCCATCTGTGGTTTAGAGATTATATCATTGCTAAACTGCTGATGATTAAGTTATTTATCTCTAGAATAAGAGGAAATAGGAGAAGGGAATGGAAAATGGATGGAATAAGCATAAAGCCACATAATGGAACCAAAGTTGGAGGTCTAAGACCCCCCTCCCTCCCACCCCCCCAAAAAAAGAGGAGATATGTCAGAAAGGAAAGAAAAGGCGCTGGGCTTTCAACCATTAGTATCCTACATTTCTGTGTGTGCAAAATTTCTTTTCATGCTGGTTATACTAGGTATGGAATGTGGAAGGGTGAGAAAAGTGATGAACCTCTGTCAAATTAAGGAATAGAAAACTATGCCTTAAATTCTAAAATACATATATTTAATTAGAAAATATTTATTGAGTACTTACTATATGTAAGGCAGCAGTGGGAGCTATGAGTGACAAAAGTAAAGATAAGTTCTTTGACTTCTAAGTGCTCCTATTTTAGTTGAGTGTGTGTACACATTATTGCAAGTCATGGCATTGCATCATAAATATTACATGACTGTTATGGAAGGAAATAGTAAGAATTTAGAGAAAGAAGAAAATACTTTCAGCGTCTTAGAATTTGAAGTGGGTGAGTGGAGGGCATTCTAGTTTGGGAAGAATGGTTGGAGTTAAGCCTGAACCATTTACTCACCATTTCTAGAAAAGAAATACTGTTAACTTACTTTGATGTTTGAAAAACATGTATTTTATTTAACAAACTTTTTCAAATTGTCCAGGACCCGAACCCAGACCCAATCTTAGAGGAGAATCAAGGACATTTAGAGTGTTTTTGGATCCAAACCAGTATCAACAAGATATGACCAATACTATACAAAATGGAGCAGAGGATGTCTATGAAACTTTTAATATAATAATGAGGAGAAAACCAAAGGAAAATAACTTTAAGGTAATTTGGGGGTATGTAACTAAAAGTACTATATCATAATTTAAGTAACTTTTATGACATAAATACAAAGATATTTGGTTAGAGGAAGATTTGTTAAGAAAAAATAATGACTGCTTTTATTTTTACTGTAAGCAATCCTCTTAAACTTTTAACGTTGATGAAATATAAAAATTTAAAGAAATTGATTTGTTAAATCTATTTTGTCTTTTGAGGAGTTTAAAAGCTTAAAATATACATGAATCCAAGTGTTATTCTAAAGGTCCACCTCCTTTTTTGCTTTTTGTATATTAGGTACTCAGTTAATGCCCTATTATGAAGTGAAGAAGACTTGCTTACTTGTTTACTGGGGCTTCTTTTTTGAATCAAAAGTAGGTATACTTCCAGGTCACTTTCAGAATACAGATATGGAACCTCAAGGCTCTGAATTACTATATGATATAATATATTTTTACTCATTAGTAGAAAAGGGAGGTTTGGTGGCTTAAAGTTTTACTTTTAGAATAACTTTGTGGGGAGAAGAGTTTTAGTAAAGGATAGTTTTAAAAAACCATTATTTGAAACATATTATAAAACTTAAACATTGAACAATTCTAGCATTTGATAATACGTAGCTTTTGCAGGAAGAGTGCCTTTCTTTTCTCTTTCTCCCAAAATGCAGTACTTCTTAGACATTCCTATCACTTTATTACTTTTATGTAACCCTGTTGTTGTGATTGAAGAAAAGAAAATCTTTTGAACAACAGAAGTTGTTCACCTCTCCCTGTCATTGAACACAAATGGAGATATCCTTGATTTCTCTTTGTCTCATATTCTACCTGTAATATCAGTAAGTCTGATTAGCTCATCACTTCTGCTGATGCCACGTCCAAGACGCCTTTATCTCTCACATCCCTGCCTCCTTTCTTGTCTATTCCTCCCCTTACACATATCCACATAATGGCCGAATAATCCTTTTACAATGGGAAGTATACCTTGATACCCCCACTTAACATTCTTTAATGGTTTCCCATCACATTAGAAAGTTCCTACCATAATCCAAAAGGCCCTCTCATTATCTGTCTTCTGGCTACCTCTCCAACATCATTTTCTAACACTTTTTTCTTATTCACTCCATGTCAGTCACACTGCCCTTTTTGCTGTTTTTTAAAATAATCCAAGACTTTTCCCATGGTGTTCCTTTTACTAAGGTAATTATCCCCAGGTATTTACATAGTTCATTTCCTCACCTGACATGGGCAACTCTTTCTCAATGTCACCTCCTAAGAGAAGCCTTCCGTGGCAACCTTACCTAAAGTAGCATCTTCCCTTCTCATCATTCTCTACCCTATTACCTTTATTTTTCCTCAGAGCCTTTATCATAACTGATAATTATACATTTGTTTTGTATCTGAATTCTTCATTAGAAAGCAGTGAAGCAAGCAAGTCTATGAGGGTAGGGTCTTTGTTTTGTCTGCCAGCGTATCCTTAGCACCTAGAACTGTGCCTGTTATATAGTATGTTCTTAATAAACATTTACTGAGTGAATGAAGGGTGGAGAAATCTAAAAGTTTCCAAGTTTTATAGTACCTATGACTGTCACAGTTGGTCAGTTTTCAGTAAATAAATCTCAGTTACTTCACTGAAAACTAAAACATTGTTTTCTTATATTCATTTGTTTGACTAATGCCTACTGTAAGTCTGATATTGAACTAAGATGAAGCTTATGAAGATGAATCAGACACAACTTATACCTTTAGAAAAGCTAGAAATATAGACAGATGCCTACCATGAACAGTTAGAAGGTACCAAAAGCCATAAAAAGGCTGTAGATAAAAGTGTCCTGAAAGTTCAAAGGAGGCATTTAGTTTCTGATCCAAGAAAGAGGGGGAATGATTAACTTGCCTATGTTTAGGAAAAAAAGAATACTCTTTTGGTGTCTTTGGTGTTTCATTATGTACCTGTGTAGCATCTTTCATTTATTGCCTTTTCTCTTTTCCAGTTTGTACAACCTGTCCTAATCTGGATACTTTATTTTTTGCCTAGACAGTTATAATAGCCTCCTCTTTGTCTACCCTTGAGTCTCCTCATAGCCAGTCACCTGTTTTTCAAATGTTTCCTCCTACTGTGTGACACTGATCATTTTACTCTCCTTCTCAGAACATTTCTTTGACTTTCTATTCATGATGAAATAAATCAAAGCTCCTTCACAAATCTTTTACTTGAGTTCAATAAAAATGCCACTTTCCTCCATGAAACGTTTCCTAATGTTAAGTGTCCACTGCATCCATCTCTCTAATTTACTGTGAACTTTGTTCCCATTGTATTTTGTAACATTCTTTACTATTTACCACATTCTGCTGCTTTGTGTTACAGTTAAGGACATATTTTATCTTGCTACTAAAACTGTAATTTCCTTAGAGGGCAGAGCCCTGATCTTATTCATCATTGTTACGTGAATATACTCATTTGGGTATTCATTCATTCACCCGTTCCATATTTAAACTGTTCTTTATCCCTACTCGTGTGGGAATTAGTAGGGATTAAACAAATGATAGTAGGGATAGTAGGGATAAAACAAATAACCAAGTACCTGAACAAGAGAATTTCAGGTACTGATAAGTGTAAGAACATAAAGCAAGGCAACGTGATTAACATATACTATCTTATCATTTTCAAAAGTTGTATAACAGTTATGATTTAAAAATTGTCAGTTTGGTTATTTTATTCTTTGAAATTAATAGCCTAGTCTCCAAATTTCTATATGTGAGATAGATCACTTTGTTGAAATGATTTTTGGGAAGTCTAAGAATTTCGCTTGGCTTTTTGTAATTACTTTTGACAGTATATATGCTAACTACTGTAATGACCTTTTGTTGTAGTCCTGATTCTTTCCTTCTGAAATTTTATTTGATATTTCCTTTATTTTTATCATTTTGTTCACTTTATTTTTTATTTCTTCTCACAGTGCTAATTTTAATATTTCTAAATTGTGACGTTTCATCACAATTGAAGCATACATTAATGTGCTTCTGGTTGTGCGTGATTTTAGCATTAAAGAACTATTGAATATAAAGAGGGAAAAATTCCAGGAGTTTCTGAGAGGAAGTATTTTCTTTAAGGGTTTGCTCTATATTGTTTTCTTACTGCTGTGTCGACCTGAGTCTGGTTTTCATCCTACTCAATAGGAGTCAAATGGTAAATTTATTTATGTCATTCTGTCTAAGCGAACTCTTAATGGATAAACTGTTCTTGCTAAGTTTGGTCTTTTGTTTAACTCAGTGTGTGGTATCAGCTGAAAATATAGCTGTTGATTCAGTCTAGCCAAGCACCTGTCAGCCAGCGGAAAATAGCTTCTTGCTCTGAAACACTCGGGAATTCTGGATTAGTGCAGCCAGCTCTGCATTCCAGTAAGTGCAAATGTTTGAGATGTCTTACTGACACAATCTTTTTCTGTCCCTTTACTGACAGGCTGTGCTGGAGACTATTCGGAACCTGATGAATACTGATTGTGTGGTACCTGACTGGCTGCATGATATCATTTTAGGTTATGGGGATCCAAGTAGCGCACATTATTCGAAAATGCCCAATCAGATTGCTACCCTTGATTTCAATGATACATTTCTCTCCATTGAGCATTTAAAAGCCAGCTTCCCTGGTCATAATGTTAAAGTAACTGTAGAAGACCCTGCTCTACAAATACCCCCTTTCAGGTAAAGTCAGAACTGGGTACGCTCCTCTCCAGCATTCTGTAGTCAATGTGCATTACGCCATCAGGATTGTTAGCTAAAGTGGGTTTTGAGTACTATATTTGGATTTTGTTTTAGCAGTCCCTACCTTCACCATACAATCACTGGGATAACTTTATTATATTTGAATCTATTTCTTAGTGCAGAAGCTGTTTTAAGACCACAATAAAAGTAGTCTAATACCTAATAAGGGATCAGTAAATACTTATTGTCTGAAGAGAACTATATAAATATATTTATAGCATTTGACTAAAATATGTCTTTGCAGTTATGCATAGTCTGGTATGTTTCTCAACTAATACAGCTGTGTGATGCTGAACTTTGTTTTTAGGAAAAAAATCCTTTTTTCTTTTAACTTTGTGTGCTTTCACAAATTTGAAATGTTCACAATATAGCTGGGCACAATGGCTCATGCATGTAATCCCAGTGACTTCAGAGGCTAAGGCGGGAGGACTGCTTGAGGCCAGGAATTCAAAACCAGCCTGGGCAACACAGCGAGACCCCATCTCTAAAAAAATTCAAAAAAGTAGCTGGGCATGGTGGTGCACACCTGTAATTTCAGGAACTCAGGAGGCTGAGGCAGGAGGATTGCTTGAACCCAGGAGTTTAAGGCTGCAGTAAGCTATGGTTGTGCCAGTGTACTGCAGCCTGGGTGACAGAGGAAGACCTCATCTCTAAATAAATAAAATAAATACAATAGTCATATTTAATCTTAAATTAGGTCTGGTCTTAAAATTTAAGTGAAAACAGAACAAAGTACCTGAAATAATTGGTTGTTATTCCCTGAATTCCTTCATATGGATTAGTGGTAAGGCACTGAGTATACCTGTGGGTGGTAGCCCACAGATTACTTTCTTAGCTAGAAATCAGAAAACACACAGCTTTCAACTGTACATATATATATATAAATAATAGGCCAGGTGTGGTGGCTTATGCCTGTAATCCCAACACTTTGGGAAGCGAAGTTGGGAGGATTGCTTGAGGCCAGGAATTCCAGACCACCCTGGGCAACTGAGACCTCATCTCTATTAAAAAAAAAAAAAAAAAAAAAATAGCAAGATTTGGTGTGTGCCTACAGTCCCAGCTATTCAGGAAGCTGAGGTGGGAGGATCACGTGAACCCAGGAGTGTGAGGCTCCAGTGAGCTATGATCACACCACTGCACTCTAGCCTGGGTGACAGAGCAAGACTCTATCCCAAAATAATAATAATAATTAATTCTTCATTTTAAATATACATAGCCTTTATACACCCAAACCTAGTCTTCCTCCATACTTTCCTAATCCTATTTATGGCAAAGACATTTTTCTACTCCTCCATCTTGAAATCTCAGCATTATTTTTCAATCTTTTTACTCCCATAAAACTCCTGCTATATCTCAGAGATTCTGCCTTGAGGATAGTTTTTTTTTTTTATTGAGACAGTCTCGCTCTGTCACCCAGTCTGGAGAGCAGTGGCGTGCGGTCTCTGCTCACTGCAAGCTCCGCCTCCCGGGTTCACGCCATTCTCCTGCCTCAGCCTCCCAAGTAGCTGGGACTGCAGGCGCCTGCCACTGCGCCCGGCAATTTTTTTTTTTGTATTTTTAGTAGCGATGGGGTTTCACCGTGTTAGCCAGGATGGTCTCGATCTCCTGACCTTGTGATCCACTCACCTCGACCTCCCAAAGTGCTGGGATTACAGGCATGAGCCACCACGCCCGGCCAAGGATAGTGTTTTCTTTTTTATTTTATTTATTTATTTTTTTCGAGACGGTGTCTCGCTCTGTCGCCCAGGCTGGAGTGCAGTGGCGCCATCTTGGCTCACTGCAAGCCCCGTCTCCCGGCTTCACGCCATTCTCCTGCCTCAGCCTCCTGAGTAGTCGGGACTACAGGTGCCCGCCACGACGCCCGGCTAATTTTTTGTATTTTTAGTAGAGACGGGGTTTCACCGTGTTAGCCAGGATGGTCTCGATCTCCTGACCTCGTGATCCACCCGCCTCCGCCTCCCAAAGTGCTGGGATAACAGGCGTGAGCCAACGCGCCCGGCCGAGGATAGTTTTTCATGTGCCATTTGTACCGCTCCCTCTTTAGGCCCTCAGCAGTCTTTATGGTAGCAAAATCTTTCCTCCCTATCTCACCTCACTAGAATCCATTACATGGTTTACTGCTAGAGCTATTCACTGCCTAGCTAAAAGCTGATTGCTCCTATTTCTTACCAAAATAAGTGCTGACCACTTAGCCTCATCGGCTCTTAGCATTCTTTGGTGTTATCTATTTTTTTAGAATGTGAAAGACAACTGGAAAAAGTACACATAGAGAATGAGTTTTTTAGTTCAATTTTAGGGAGTTCATTGACTTCCCTGAGGTATCTGTGGGGAGTTACCTCCTAACCCCAGGTTATGACCCTCTGCCTTAAAAGCTTCATATTCTAGACGTGTCATTACAAGGTTCCTGTCATAACAAGGCTTCTCTCTTCAGCCTTATTTTTCTCTACCCTATGCCCAGGCGAAATACACTGCTTGTACTTGGCCTCTACTGTTGCTTCTTTCTTCCAGGAATGTCTTCTCTTCCCATCTTTGAATGTCTAAATTCTTTGAGACTCATCTGAGATGCCATCTGTCCCACGAAATTTTTTTCTGATTAAATGAAGGACAGACAATGAATAAAACACTTTACAATGCACATGACATAGTATTTAATGTTTCTTTAAATTCTCCCTTAATTCTCCGTTAACTGGGTGACTTTTTTAAATCTGAAAACTCTCAACACACATGTTAGTGCATGTAACTCTACCATTTTCAGAGTTTACATACAGATAGTGAGTTCCTTTAAGCCAGAAATGTTTCTTACTCCTCTGATTATCGTGCATACAATGTCATGCACCAGATAGGTACTCAGTAAGTCCTTGTTAATTGTAAAAATGAACAAAAGTTTTGGTCTTGTAGGATAACTTTTCCAGTAAGAAGTGGAAAAGGAAAGAAAAGGAAAGAGGCGGATGTGGAAGATGAAGACACTGAGGAGGCAAAAACCTTAATTGTTGAGCCCCATGTTATTCCTAATAGGGGTCCTTATCCTTATAATCAACCCAAACGGTAATTTTGCTACCTATTCTAATTGTAATAATGAATAATAGTTTGCCATTTCAGCTGGATTAGGAATGTATTTAAATTTTCTGTTTCTTTTAAAACTCCACAAAACTCCTGTTTCTGAACCCTCTTTCTTTCTATTCTGTCAGTCAGCTGAATAACTGACATTTTAGGCCATTCTGTAGTCATAATATTTCAAAAAGAAACATTTTCAGGTACTATGAGAAATAAATGTTAGAGGGCTACCTTAATTCGAGCAAAGGGTTCTTACTTCATCAGTCTGTGTTACATATAGCAGTAGCCCTAATGCATGTGTGCCATAACTAGTAAATTGGCATTATATTTAGTGTTAGAATGGGAACTAGAACTTTGGCACTCCAAATGAGGTCTGGGATGGGCTAAGTACTGAAAAATAACTGTAATTCCATTTTAATTGTCTGTGTTGGGGGGTAGAGGTGAAGGGAGTCATTCAGAAGAGTTTGAGAGAACTGGGATAAATACAGAGCAGATGTTTAGACCACTGGTCATTGTTGTCTAAATTTGTATTATAGTAAGTATCATTTAACTGTACCAACTTTTTATTTACTCTCACTTGCAGTAATACGATTCAGTTCACTCATACACAGATAGAAGCCATCCGTGCTGGAATGCAGCCTGGGCTGACTATGGTAAGAGAATTGTTACACCTGTTTATTTGTTTGTTTTCTGAGACGGAGTTTCGCTCTTGTTGCTCACGCCGGAGTGCAGTGACGCGATCTCAGCTCACTGCAGCCTCCGCCTCCCAGGTTCAAGTGATTCTCCTGCCTCAGCCTCCCAAGTAGCTGAGATTACAGGCACCCGCCACCATGCCCAGCTATTTTTTTGTATTTTTAGTAGAGACAGGGTTTTGCCATGTTGGCCAGTCTGGTCTTGAACTCCTGACCTCAGGTGATCCACCTGTCTTGGCCTCCCAATATGTTGGGATTACTGGCGTGAGCCACTGCACCTAGCCACACTTTTTTTTTTTTTTTTAAACATAGATTAAGACTAGAAGTAAGTAACAGATTTTAGAATGTGTTCTGTTTCAAGTACAGCAATCCTGATGAATTTAAGTGTTTATAAGTAAGTGTAGGTTCTTAAGCATTTAGAGATCTTGCTGCTCACTTCAGTGTTCATAAAATTTTATTAGAACATGACTGCCCATTTTTTAAAAGTTTTATTTTTAATTGACATGATTGTACATATTTATGGGGTATGATGTGATGTTTTGATGACTGTATACATTGTGTAATGACTAAATCAGGGTAATTAGCAAATATATCATTCACTTGTTTTCTGCATTGCTTATGGCCACTTTTGTGCTGCAGTGGCAGAGATAAGTACTTGCAACAGAGATTGCTTAGCCTGCAAAGCTGAAAATGCTTCCTCTCTGGCTCTTTACAGAAAAAGTCTGCTGACAACTGATTTAGAAGTGTGTTTAATTTTTAAGTATTTGGAGGTTTCCCTGTAATCTTCCAGTTATTGATTTCTGGTCAAAGTCTATTTTGGTCAGAGAACGTATTGTATGATTTTAATTTTTTGGTTTTTGCTTTTAAATTTGTTAAAATTTGTTTTATGGCCTAGCATATGATCTCTCTTGTTGACTATTTCATGTGCACTTAAAAAGAATGTGTATGGCCGGGCGCGGTGGCTCAAGCCTGTAATCCCAGCACTTTGGGAGGCCGAGGCGGGCGGATCACGAGGTCAGGAGATCGAGACCATCCTGGCTAACACGGTGAAACCCCGTCTCTACTAAAAATATAAAAAATTAGCCGGGCGTGTTGGCGGGCGCCTGTAGTCCCAGCTACTCGGGAGGCTGAGGCAGGAGAATGGCGTGAACCCGGGAGGCGGAGCTTGCAGTGAGCCGAGATCACGCCACTGCACTCCAGCTTGGGCGACAGAGCGAGACTCTGTCTCAAAAAAAAAAAAAAAAAAAAGAATGTGTATTCTGTTGTTTTGGAGTGGATTGTCCTATAAATGTCAATTAGATCCATTTCGTTGATGTTGTTATTTAATTTTTCTCTATCATTGCTGATTTTCTGTCTGTTGTTTTCTTGATTACTGAAAGCAGACTATTGAAGTCTCTCACTATAATTATGAATTTGTCTGTTTCTCCTTTAGTTCTGTCAATTTTTGCTTAACGTATTTTGAACCTTCATGGATAAGTGCTTCACACCTTTAGGGTTGTTATGTTGTCTTGGTGATTGGCCCCATTTATTATTACGTAATGTCTGTCTTCATTGATGGAAGTTTTCTTTGCTCTGAAGTCTACTTTGTCTGATATTGTTACTGCAGCTTTCTTTTAAGTTGTGTTTGCATGATATTTCTTTTTCTGTTTTTTGTTTTTTTGTTTGTCATTTTACTTCTACTTGTTATATTTGAGGTGAGTTTCTTATAAACAGCATATACTTTAGGTATGTTGCTTTATCCATTCTGAGAGTCTCTGTCTTCCAACTTGCGTGTTTAGACTATTCACATTTAATGCAAATTAATGGACACATTTGAATTTAGGCCTATCATTTTTTGTTTATTTTCTATTTGTTCCCTTTATTTTGTATTCTTCTGTTTCCCTTTTCCTGCCTTCTGTTGTGTTATTTGAATAGTTTTGAGTATTATGTTTTTGTTTATTATATATATATATATACATATATATATATATGTATATATATATATATTTTTTTTTTTTTTGAGACAGTCTCACTTTGTAGCCCAGGCTGAAGTGTAGTGTCACCATCTTAGCTCACTGCAACCTCTGCTTTCCCAGGTTCAAGTGATTCTTGTACCTCAGCCACCTGAGTAGCTGGGATTACAGGTGTGCGCCACCACGGCCAGCTGATATTTTTGTATTTTTAGTAGAGAATTGGGTTTCACTATGTTGGCCAGGCTGGTCTTGAACTCCTGGCCTCAAGTGATCTGCCTGCCTCAGCCTCCCAAAGTGCTGAGATTACAGGTGTGAGCCACTGTGCCTGGCCTATCATATTCTTTCATTATATTTTTGGGTGTAGTGTTTTCTTAGTGGCTGCTCTAGGGATTTGCAATATACTTAAGTTTTCATAGCCTACTTAAAATCAGTATTATGTCACTTCAGGTTGAATGAAGCATGAATACTTACTCCCATAAAGATTCCTTTACCTTCCTTCCCCTTTTATATTGTAGTTGTTTTATGTGCTACATCTAAATACATTAAGATACTATCAGGTAGTATTAGAATTTTTGCTTTCAACTGTATACGTATTTTAAAGAACTCTAGAGGAAAAAATAGCCTCTTATATTTGCCGTTTATTCTACATTCCAGATATTCCAAGTTTCCTCTGGTGGGCATTTTCTGTCTGAAGAACTTTTTTTTTTTTTTTAAACCACTTTTTATAACATGTCTACTAGATATGAGTTAGTTTTGTTTTTCTTCATGCAAGAATGTCTCTAATTCATCTTCTTAAAAGATATTTTACCTGGACATAGGATTGTGGGTTGATAGTTCTTCCTTTTAGCACTTTACATGTTATTACCTTTCCTTCTGACTTCTGTGTTTTCTGATGACAAATCAAAAGTCATTTTAAACATCTTTTTGTAATATGTAATGCATCATTTTTCTCTGGTTGCTATCAAGATTTTTTTTTCTTTGCTTTTTGTTTTTAACCATTTAATTTTGGTATATCTGGGCTTGGATTTCTTTGGGGTTATTCTATTGGGGTTCACTGAGCTGCTTGAATCTGTAGATTTATGTCTTTTGCCATATTTAGGAAATTTTCAGCCATGATTTTTCTAAAATTTTGTCTATGCCATACTCTTTTTCCTTTCCTTCTTAGAATTTGTTGACATGAGTGTTAGACTTGTTAATGTTGTTCTATAGATTCATGAGTCTCTATTTCTTTCAGTCTTTTTTTCTGTTATTCAGGTTGCGTAGCTTACTGATCTGTCTCAAAGTTCCTCCTCTGTCCTGTTCATTCTGTTCTTGGGCCCATCTACTGAGTTTGTTAATTTTATCTTTCAGGTTTGTACTTCACTTTTTCTAACAATGTGTGATAACTGTGATGACTTAGTAGCTTGCTATGTGTTCATCTTCTTTGTAGGTTGTGGGCCCACCTGGTACAGGCAAAACAGATGTGGCAGTTCAGATTATATCCAACATCTACCACAACTTCCCAGAACAGAGGACTCTAATTGTTACTCATTCCAATCAGGTAAATGACTGTGTATGTGTGTGTGTGTGTACGTGTGTGTGTGCGTGTGTGTGTGCGTGTGTGCATGCGCATGCACGTAGGTATGCAGGTTAGGGGTTGAGGGGGAGGTAAGTGTGGGACACAATAAGTTCCTCTTCAAGAAATCTAGTTTCATTATTCTTTGTTCTCCATTTTTCCGAGCCTGGCCTACCTGTTCCCTGACATATTCTGGCATGCCTAAGTCTCAGCCGGTTTGTGGCTCACATTCCTTCCTTTATTTGGGAATGCATTAGCTCCTGGTTTCCCATGAGGACCCCCTCCTCTCCCTTACTTCCCCATCACACGTTGACCATATTTAGAAAAGCTTAAGTTTTAGCCAATCAGGGTAGTTTAGATTGTGTGGTCTTACTCCAGCCAATGGGGAAAGGACACAGATACAGGGGCTGAGTTAGGGATAAAAACCCTTCTCTCCTTTGTTCAGTGTGCTCTTGCGAACGTGACTGACGCAGGTGGCACCCACCTGCAGTTATTGCCTTGCTGAGAAAACTTTTTGTCTGAGTGCTGGTTCTTCCTTGCGGCACTGAGCACTTGTTCCTAACATAAGGAAGGAGCAGGGGATTCATGAAATGAATGTATTAATAGATGATTTCTCCTTGTATGAAAATCAGATCATAGGTACCACTAAATACCAGGAAAGGCTAATTGGTATAAATGGTCCCTGACTTTTGGTTCTACTTTTATTCTGACCTATAATATTTTGACTTTATGATGGTGTGAAAGCAATATGAATTCAGCAGAAATTGTACTTCAAGTACCCTTACAACCATTCTGTTTGTCACTCTTATTTTGCTATTCAATAAATTATATGAGATAGTCAACATTTCAGTATAAAATAGGCACATTGTGTTAGATGATTTTGCCCAGGTATAGGCAAATATATGTGTTCTGAGCATGTTTTACATAGGCTAGGCTAAGCTATGGTGTTCAGCAGGTTAGGTGTGTTAAATGTATTTTCAGCTTAGGATTTTTCAATTTATGATAGGTTTATTGGAATGTAACCCCATTGTAAGTTGAGGAGTATTTGCTATTGAGCTACTCTTGGATTATCACTGCTTATAATGAGATGACATTGAGAGATACATAAAACCAATCGTTTGTTTCTACTGGAGAGGGTCATAATACGAAAAAGTTAAGACTATTTGGATATATGGTTAGATATTTGGATTAAATTAAATTGCCATTTTTTCCTTCTACACTAAACTAGAACTTTTACTTTGAGATTATAAGCAGTAACCCTTACTGGGAGCATTTTTCTTCGTTTAGTAGAATGAATATTCCTGAAAGACTAAGGTCTAAAGTGCGTTGATACTGGATTAAATTTCAAATCCATGTGAAATGTATACCTGTATTACATGAAGGGACTGTATTCTACGTTATTCATTCTGAAGCTGTCAGAAATGAGGGAAGAACAAGGAACATTTATTAGATCTGGTATAAAATGAGACAGGCAACTCTGAGAACATCCTGAAGCACATTATGAAATTTGTGTGGTAGTCGAAACCTCTGAAAGTTTTTTCTCGGAGTTTATGTTAACAGTGGTGACTTCAGTTGACCAGTCTTAAAAAGAGTTGGTATACACAGAAGCACTGTGTTTTTGGAATGCCAAGTATCGATTATTCTGGTGATCATTAACTTTTAATTTGTAAGGTTTTAAAAATAATACTATTCAGTTCATTTGCCTGACATATTTTTATATATTTTGAAGTTTATAAGTAGTAAACTTATCCAATATACTGAATATGTTATACATAATTGTATAACAACATATTACATAATATATTGGACATAACACGTCTAATATACCGAATTTGTAGTAGTTGAAGGGGGATCAATTTGGACTTTGTCTTGATAAAAGAAACAAATTATGAAAAGTTTTTTTCTTCTGTTTATAAAATTTGTTCTGTAATATGCCTATTGTAAATTCTTAGGATGAACAGAATAATTCATGTGTTGTTTTAACATATTTTTTACTGTTTTGTCATACCTTGATATGGCTTTCTATAGTTATCCTTCACTTTACGATTGATTTGTATAGCACAATCATTGAAAAGATTAATTTGCAAAAATAGACACATAATTCACTGCTTGCTAAACACCTGCTTTGGTTTTTTGAAATTCAAATCCTTTCCCTTGATGCCCATCAAATTGATTATTTTCCTTCAGTTAACTGTTTTGTTTGACAGATCTTCATTTGCATGTATAGTTCAAGTAGTTCTCCAAAATCACTCTAATTCACAATGAAATCATGTAGTTTCTTCTGGGATTATAGTGTGCAAGTTTGTGGGGTTTTTGTTTTTTGTTTTTTGTTTTTACTTTTACTCTAAATCTATGTGGTTCTTGAGTTTGAATAGTGAAGGTTTGGATAGTGAGTAACACCATGTAATCTGCTCTGTTGGGTGCCGAGTTTTGGATGATGAGTATCAAGAGTTTGGATACTGAGGGATTTTTCTGAAAATTTGTGTTAAATCTCTTCAGTTTCAGAGCTCAGATTGCTAGAATTTTGATGGTCAAGGATATCTATATCTACATTATATAACCTAGGTGTTTATAAGACTGGATGTTGACTTCACAGGCAGGATTGGACTAGTGATAAGTGAGGAGAGATGTTTGAATGGCGGCTCATTTTTAAATAATACCTTAATTAGCGAGTCTTTCCATACTATGAAACTTTTGCCTTTCTGTAAAACCTTGTAACTGCAGAAGTTCAGATAATGAATACTAGGATTCGAGGGAACCCTAATTATGAACATTTCATAGATAGAAATTAGTCACTTAAATGACTTTCATCAGAATAGTTTGCAATAAATGAGTGCTCTGCTCTTTATTATATTGAGAACATTAGACTTTCAGACTAAGATTTGAAAGATGCAATTTATGTTTCCACCTTCTGGTCCCTCTTAATGTATTCTACCTACACACTCACTGCCTTCTTATTGTCTTTCTCCAACTGCAAAAGCTTTTTCAGTTCTCTGCAACCCAAGGAAATGCTGTTGAATGAAATGAAACTCAGTGTGGTTGTTTATTTTAGGAATTGTTACAACTTGGAAGAAATAATATCTGAGCCAATGCCTTTCTCGTTTCATAAATTAAAAGCAGATGTTTAATGGGTGGTTGGTTTTATGGTTTCTAGTTATCCATACAGCCAAATAGACATAGATGACAATATCAGAAATCAATATAAATACTATTTGATTAAATTATAAATGGCCTAATATAAGGCGGATTTACTTCTGTGTTTCAACTTTGATTCTTTCTAAATGTTAGTTTTTGCCACGTTTAAAGGTGGCATCACCCTTCTTGCTTTATTCTCTAGGCCCTAAACCAGCTGTTTGAGAAAATCATGGCATTAGACATTGATGAGCGCCACCTACTGCGTCTTGGTCATGGAGAAGAAGAGCTGGAGACAGAGAAAGATTTTAGCAGGTGAGCAAATGGGAGTGAGTAACAGTGTAAAAAGGGATTTTTTATTTAGTTTTCATTTCTTTTATTATCTTAAAGAAGAAGAGAGCAATGAATACTGAAACTTAATTCTGAAAGGTTCTAATGTAACTTACTAAGACTATATGTTGACCTAGAAATCTGGTCATGATGTCCCTCAGTTTCAATTGTGTATGGTTATGCCATTTTGTCTTCAAATACACAATTATGTTAATGAAGAGAATGATCTTGTTAATCTTTTTAAAATTGCAGATTGCCTTTTGCTTTCTATTTATTGAGGTAATTTTTCATGCTTCCAGTTCAAAACTGTACAACTTTGAGTGATTCCTTTTTCACATCTTATTCAGGCATTTAATTTGCATATATTTTAGGTACCAATTAGGAGGTTGATTTATTTATTGAAATAGAAATTACGGGAGGCTGACGCAGGAGAATTGCTGTAACCCGGGAGGCAGAGGCTGCAGTGAGCTGAGATTGCGCCATTACACTCCAGCCTGGCGACAGAGCGAGACTCTGTCATAAAAAAAAAAAAAAAACAAATTAGTGATTAATGATAATATAAGCTTTGGGGTTATAAGTATAACTTCAGATACTTCTTGCCAGTTTGGCTGGACTTTGTTTGATATTACATACTGTGAATTGACTAAAACTTTACAAGTCGGATTTCTTCTGCCATTAGTATTTTAATTTTTTTCCTTCAAAGTTGCTTTATAATGTCTCATTTTATTTATATTTAAATCCATTTTTAAAGACCAATTTTAGATAATAAGCACAATTAACAGCTGGACATATTTAATGTAGCCTTTGGCTATTAAACATGATCTTTGACGAATTGATCATAGACATTAAAAGAGTTTTAAATTATTATGTGCATCTATTTTGAGTTCTTGTATTATAGAGCTTACTGAACACTTAGCTTCTAAAAAGTCACTATGTTGCAGAGGGGCAAAGAACAACATGCCATAAGTTATTTAGGGCTCTATATTCTTAATTTCAGATTAGCCAGTAATACTTTTGAATTCATCCCGTAGGTATTTCCTCATTTTAAAGCCAACTTACAAAGGTAGGTTAGACTCTAAAATCTAATAATTCAGAATTCAGTGAACATGAAGGTGCTAATAGAATGTTTGACTACAATTATATTGAAGCAGAATTTATAGTTTTTAAAGAATATTAGAATAGGGGTAGAATTTTTACGATGATTTCGGATACCACCAAATTTGTTAGAAAAAATATACTTTTTAATTCTGACACATAACCTAGATATTGTTAGTTTGCATATTTGATTGGACATATTCTTTTTCTCGTACAATTAAAAAGAAAAATTCTGAGTATTGTTTCACAATAAAAGTAGTATCACCTTCTCTGAAGAAAAAATTGTAAAATCTGGTGAAGTTGTAGAGGAGTGGTTATCCATAATTACACTATCCTAAAACAACTTTTTGCTAGTCTTTTTCTGTAATGCTGTTATTTGTAATTTTTATATTGCTTTTTTTGTTTTTTTGAGACAGAGTTTCACTTTATTGTCCAGGCTGGAGTGCAGTGGCACCATCTCAGCTCACTGCAACCTCCGCTTCCTGGGTTCAAGCAATTCTCCTGCCTCAGCCTCCTGAGTAGCTGGGATTACAGGTACCCACCACCACGCCTGGCTGATTTTTTTGTGTTTTAGTAGAGATGGGGTTTCACCATGTTGCCTAGGCTGGTCTCAACCTCCTGAGCTCAGGCATTCCATCCATCTTGGCCTCCCAAAGTGCTAGGATTACAGGTGTGTGCCACCGCACCCAGCCTTATGTTGCTTTTTAAAAATAATTCTTTATCTTTTAAGTGTAATAGTGTACTAATTGAGCAGATAGTAGAGTTTAATTGTACTGTATATTGCTTTTATTTATTTATTTATTTATTGAGACAGAGTCTTACTCTGTCACCCAGGCTGGAGCGTAGTGGTATGATCTCGGTTCACTGTAACCTCTGCCACCTCTGCCTCCTGGGTTCAAGGGATTCTCATGCTTCAGCCTCCTGAGTAGCTGGGATTACAGGCACCCACCACCACACCTGGCTAATTTTTGTATTTTTAGTAGAGACGAGGTTTTGCCATATTGGCCAGGCTAGTCTTGAACTCCTGACCTCAAGTAATCCACCTGCCTCGGCCTCCCAAAGTGCTGGGATTACAGGCGTGAGCCACCATGCCTGGCCTGTCTATTGCTTTTTAAGTTTAACATTACTTCACAAGAATTTTGGCATTTTATTAACAGAGTCTGTAAGCATTCCTGATTTTTTTCTCATTAACAAAGTGTTCATTGTAGATAAAAGTTTATAGATAAGCAAGCAGAAAAAAGTTATCTGCCATATGTTTATATCCTTGCAAGTTGAAAAATTCTTCAATCATAGATCACGTTTTAGATCTCTTTTTTATTCTTAATCATCCCTTGCTACCTCAAATGCGAATCTCTGAACTACAGACAGCTAGGAACGTGACTTCTTCTTTTGTTGAGTCTTTAAACATGGGAACAACAGTGACTGATTAAATTATTTTAGTCTTATTTTAAGCATTAAAGGGTTATGGGAGACCCTTTGTTGTGGTGGTGGTGTGAAAAGAATGTGCATAGAATTTGGGATCTAATTCTGGTTCCACTACTTTCTTCCCTAACTGTGTGTTTTCGGACAAGGTACTCTCCAAACTTCAGTTTTCTTACTGATTCAGCAAACATTATGAACCTGCTAGGTTTGGGTGCCAAGTTACGTACTGGGATATGTAGATGACAGAGATAATCAAAAACATTTAAAAATTACTTTTCAAAGCCTTTAGATCTAACCTACTTTTATATAGTGTAAAACAGTGATGTTTGAAGCAGCCAATTTGTGAACTTACATGTTCTTGGTCTGTGATGAAATAAACTAGCACCAGAATGCACTGTCCTACTTTCTTCTTTGTGAAAGTGTCTTGTTGTGAGAAGAAAGATTGAGACCTGAACTAAGTGGTGTATTTAGTGATGTAGTTGATTTTCCCTCCTCCTAGACCAGTAACACCCTTGCAGATCAATGCTGTTCCATGGAGTATACTCTAAGTAGCTTTTTTTAAAATTTTTTTATTTTTTTTGAGACGGAGTCTTGCTTTGTTGCCCAGGCTGGAGTGCAGTGGCGCCATCTCTGCTCACTGCAAGCTCCGCCTCCCGGGTTCACACCATTCTCTTGCCTCAGCCTCCTGAGTAGCTGGGACTACAGATGCCAGCCACCATGCCCGGCTAATTTTTTTGTATTTTTAGTAGAGACAGGGTTTCACCATGTTAGCCATGATGGTCTCAATCTCCTAACCTCATGATCTGCCCGCCTCAGGCTCCCGAAGTGTTGGGATTACAGGCGTGAACCACCATGCCCGGCCTACTCTAAGTAGGTTTTGTGTAAAGTAACCCAAGAACTACCACCAATAGTTAAATAGAAGCCATATTTTCTAGTTTTTTCCCCTTCTTTGCTATTATGATTTTCTTGAATTTTGCTGATTGTTTCCTTCAAAGTCTCTTTATTACAGTTTTGTCATTTTGCCTAATTGAAATGTCTAGGTATGGAAGAGTTAATTATGTTCTGGCTCGAAGAATAGAACTTTTAGAAGAAGTCAAACGATTGCAAAAGAGTCTAGGGGTTCCAGGAGATGCCTCATATACCTGTGAAACTGCAGGCTATTTCTTCTTATACCAGGTAAGATATTAAGGGTTTCTGAATCATACTTCATCATAATATGAACCCCAGTTGGAAGCTGGAATGAGTTCTTGTGATCCTTCATGAAAGCTTATTTTTTTGAGTAGATTAGAATATATGGTATTGCAAATGCTATATTTATGAATGTTAAATGTATTTTGTATTATCTTCAGTTTTCTTTGCTAAATAACTTTGCTTGATGACTCATTCTGTGAAAGACCAATGTTGCTACTTTTTACATTTTTTCTTTCTATTGACAAAGTTCTAGTCACTCTTTTTTCTTTTTTTTACGGTAGAAATACAACTAAATAAATATTCTAGCTAGCCAGTGGCAACAAAGTACAGTTGACTTTTATTGTATACGTTAATCAGCTAATGAAGGAAAACATTCTTCTTTCAAATTTCCAGAAATAAATTATGTCTTACAACTAATTGCACAGTGGGTCTTGAAGTTAAAGTCTTCTGACTTCAATATAAAGATGTACTTTTACTTTTGTTAGGGTTAATTTTGGAAGTATGAAAACCAATGAGAAATAGCCAAATAAAGTGAATAAAACTAAACTTTAATAGTCAGTTGGATTACTAATAATTTTAAATGGACTAGGACATAACTGGCTAATGAAGATTTTTGTATAACTTTATTTGTTCTCTTTGTTCTAATGCCAATTATAGATTTTAGATATAAATTATAATATTGTAAGCTCATTGTAAGTGGATATCACAAACCAGTTAAGTCCATTCAAAATGAGCAGCTTTCGTGGTTTCTTGTGAAGCAGGGAAAATACATAATATAGTCTACATAAGATTCAAGACTGTTTAGGACTTGCATAAAGGAGTAAAGATCGTGCTTAAATGCTTTTTTGACACAGAAAATTACTTGGCTTTCAGTGAAAATAATGTTTAAAAGTGGGGAAAATAACCTATAAATTATGAAGGTTTATGTAATAAATTTGGGAAAAATGAACTTGAGGCTTCACAGTGTAAATTGGCAGTTTTCAACATTTAAGAATCATATCGGGAAAGTTGTTTATGAGTTAAATTCCTAGCCCTTGTTCCTATAGCTTCTCATTCAATAGAAGTGGAATCCAGGAATCCACATTTTTATTTAGCTCCTCAGATATTTTGCATAAGGACTACACTTTTGAGAAACACGGAGATAATAACAGAAAAAGACCTGGGAGAGTTACAGAAATTGAGGTTACATAGTAACTGGCTGGTAGACGCATAGCTAACATTATACAAAGTAATTGAACTATAATCACAAAAGTCATAAGATAAGCTTTCAAATATACACTCAGCTTAACCAGACGTTCTTTATAAATGTTCTAAAAATCTGACAGAAGGGTTGACAAGTGCCAAATTGATTAAAAAGCTGCTAAAGCTGAGCTTACCATATATGGAGAGAAACAGAGATGAAAAAAATCAGAAATTTCTTTGTCCAGAGAGCTTTCTTTCCTTTACATTTCTTTTAAGCATTAATAATAAACTCTCTTGAGTTACGTGGAGAATCTGAACTGTCCGAGTTAGAGTTCCATGAGATGATGTTAAGGCTCTTTCCAGTTTGTAGAAATTTGTTATTAAAGAGCCTTTTTTTCTCCAAAGACAAGGTTACTTTTATAACAGAAGAGCAATCTGTCAGTTACAGGAATGAAGAACAGTTATATTGGATCAAAGATTGAATTTCTTTTTTTTCTTTTTCACCTAGCAGATCTTGTTTTTATAAGATTTATTTATTTATGCTTTAAAACATCATAATTAGCTAGCAGTTAACTTCAAGTCCTTTTTTCTACAGGTAATGTCTCGCTGGGAAGAGTATATCAGCAAAGTGAAAAATAAAGGTAGTACATTGCCAGATGTTACGGAAGTCTCCACTTTCTTCCCTTTCCATGAATACTTTGCAAATGCTCCTCAACCCATTTTTAAAGGAAGATCTTATGAAGAAGACATGGAAATTGCTGAAGGATGTTTCAGGCACATTAAGAAAATCTTTACGCAGCTTGAGGTAAGGATTCTCAAGTTCTTTGAACTTCCCTTTAGTGGTTTTTAGTTTTTTGTTTTTTTGTTTTTTTTTTTTTTTTTGAAGTAAATGTGAAATATTCAAATCTTTTTTTTTTTTTTTTTTGAGACGGAGTCTTGCCCTGTTGCCCAGGCTGGAGTGTGGTGGCACGATCTTGGCTCACTGCAACTTCCGCCTCCCAGGTTCAGGCGATTCTCCTGCCTCAGCCTCCGAGCAGCTGGGATTACAGGTGCACACCACCATGCCCAGCTAATTTTTGTATTTTTAGTAGAGACAGGGTTTCATCATGTTGGCCAGGCTGGTCTCGAACTCCTGACCTCAAGTTATCTGCTTGCCTCTGCCTCCCAAAGTGCTGGGATTACAGGTGTGAGCCACCATACCTGGCCCAAAATATTCAAATCTTAGAAATTAGATTAATTTTAAGTAAGATATAAATTGGATCTTTATTCTGGCTTTCCTGATGTAAAGGTCTTAGTATTTTTGAGAAAGGAATGCTTCCATCAAGAAATTCAATAATAGTTCTTTGAATTGGAATTTGAGACTGCCATGTGGCCATTCTAAGTCCTGTATGCCTCTTGATCAGTAAAATAGTGGGGTTGCTGTAGTAGCCAGGATGATTGATTCTGATTATTAAAGTGAAATGAGTCATAGCTACACAGTGGGAACAGAGAACATGTCTGGAACCCAGTGCCCCCTGGATATGTCTCCTAGTTTTTGCCACATCATTGCAGAATCATCATTGCAAAAATAGATAGCAAACTTCATTGAAAAATTACAGTGGTCCTATAAGGGGATCATATTCAGGCTCAGACTCCTCAGTAAGAAAATTTAGGATTAAATTTTCAGGTAGAAAGTAGAAAGGTCAGGGACATTGTTTCTTGTCTTTGTATCTTTTAGATGTGATTACATACCTACTTCCTAGAACAGTATCAGATATGTAGTATATGTTCAGTAAATATTGAAATGTATATGGTTAAGTGGATGGATGGTAGGTACAGAATAATAAATGTAAAGTATTATGTTTATGGTTACATAAACACAAAGTAAAAGGATAAAAACATACTCAATTCATAATAATAGCTGCCTTGGAAGGGAGTAGGCAGAAGGTTATACAGGGTACCTCATCTATATTTGTAATATTTTAATTATTTAAAAAACAAATGTTTTTTGTTTTTCCATACCCTTTTCTGCTCTGCTGGGGATCCTCTGCCATGGTTGATGTTCTGGCTTATCCTTGCAGGTTTAATTTCCCAGCTTCCTATGTCAGCTGACTTCTTGCTTAGTATAGCCGATGAGAGAGTACCAAGGTATTTCTTCATTAGTTTCCTCTGCCTTGGGTTTCATCTCTTTCATGATTCCAGTTTCTGCTGGAAAAACTTGTGGTTCCAGCTTTTTTGTGTGACTATAGTCCTTGGGCTCTGATAATACCACTTCCTACCTTTATTCTTTCTAGTCTAGGGATGATAGTGACTGCTGCTGTCTCTAATTTCTATGCTATATTACCTTTATAGTTCCTCTATCACTTGTATAACCAGTTTCTTGCTAAAATTTCCTTTGATATGAATACCTGAAATCGTTTCCATTTTCCTGGAGGGATGTTGAGTAATACAGGTACAATGATCATTGAATTTTATTCAGTATTCTTGTTTATATTGTACATATTTTACCTTACATATGAAAAAGTTTGAATTATAACTTTTATATCAGCTATTATTTAAACTCAATTAGTACCCAAATCATAATGAACAGAATTATAATTCATTAGGCTTAGTTTATATTTATGTTAATTTCTCAGGAATTAAGTCTGACTGGATTGTGTGGTTATGTGCAAAACTCCGTTTTCCTAAAATTATCTTTCATTGCTCCTCATTTCCATAGGAATTCAGAGCCTCTGAATTGCTTCGAAGTGGACTGGACAGATCTAAATACCTTTTAGTGAAAGAAGCCAAAATTATTGCTATGACCTGTACTCATGCTGCCTTAAAACGACATGACTTGGTCAAGCTAGGTTTCAAGGTAAAGACTTATGGTAGTTTTTTTTTTTTTTTTTTTTTTTTAAGATTATCAGAGATTGGCTCACTTCTTACTGAAGTTTGTATTTGTAATTACCTTAAAATATTTCTTTTATAAGTGGATGATAATATCCCATGTTTACGTGATTAGTGAACTCTGAATCTAATTTTTCTGAATCTAGTTATTAGTAATATTTCCATTAGGTAATGTTATAACCATATGGTTGTCTGACCAAATTCTCATAGTTGTTAAGGTTTTATTTTTACTGAGTATCACTTATTTAAAAATCTCCAAATAAAGCTTATGAAAAAAACCTAAAATTCACCTAATTAAAAAAATAGTAATAATAAAAATATCTCCAAACAGAAGTAAAAGCTATAAAAAGAACATTTCAGAATTGTTTTCAGCCAGGTGTGGTGGCTCATGCCTGTAATCCCAGCACTTTGGGAGGCCAAGGTGGGCGGATCACTTGAGGTCAGGAGTTTGAGACCAGCCTGGCCAGCATGGTGAAACTTTGTCTCTATTAAAAATACAAAAATTAGCCGAGCATGGTGGTATGCGCCTGTAATCCCAGCTCCTTGGGAGGCTGAGGCAGGAGAATCACTTGAACCCAGGAGGCAGAGGTTGCAGTGAACCGAGATTGTGCCCCTGCCCTCCAGCCTGGGCGACAGAGTGAGACTCCATCTCAAAACAAAAACAAACAAAAAAAAACAAAGTGGTTTTCATCTATTAGACATCTGTATGCTTAGATTATTCACATATTAAACATACAACCATTCCGGTTATTTGTGTACTTAGCAAATGAAAAGCCTTTCATATGAGGATATGGAATACTCTTATTTAGACTGCAAAATGAGATATTAAAATGGTTTCATCATATGATAAAAACAGGAGGACAAAATAGCCTGTTAATCTGTGACTCATTTGAAGTGGAATGTAATGATTGAGCAGTAAATTTGAATTTGCAAATTTTTTGTGACTTTGCTAGTGATACTGATCTGAACTTAGATTTTAACAGTCATTTAACTTTCCTGCAACTGGTTTGTCTGTTGTTTAAAACAGTTCTGTATACAGGTTTGAATTAAAACTTAATAATTCACTTGTTGATTAAAGTAACTGACAATTTAAAAATGTTGTGAGCTCACTGAAAGATAGGCGCTAAATAAATTCAAGGTGATGAAATTGTTATTTTGGATGCAAGGTTCTTCAGCTGCCAGGTAGGACACATACGACAATTTATTAAAAGGTAGTGTGAACGTACCCTAGTGGTGTGAACTTACCCTTTTGCAAATTATTAGTGAGAATTTTTCACCTAAATATTTTGTTCTTGGGGCTGACATATAAAATATACTTTGATATTAAATCATAGCTTAATAACAAGGGAAAATAATGCAACCATAATTAACATTTTTTGCTTTCATGGAGCTTTTGCCTGTGTTCTAAAGAATACTACTTATCAAATTTTCAGTAGTCATTTTCTACATTTAAATCATGCTACACGTCAAAGGGTAGTTAGCATGAGTGCTAATAGGTTTTCTATATTTTTGATTTTGAAGTTTTATTTTTATCACACTTAAGAGTTTTAAAAACCTTGTAGGTCCACTTAACAAAAAAAGGCAGTCCCCCACTATGCTCATCCATCCCGTTTATCCAATCCTTCAACTCTTTTAGATTTTGTCCTTTTCATCTATATCAGTCAAGAATGGTAAATTTCCATTTTAGGCATTGTCTTTTGATTCTGTGCTGACCCAGAGGACAAATAGACACACATTCATGCATGTGTGTGTGCACCTTTCCTTCCTTAATGCTCCAAATATAGTTATGTCATAACTTTGGTTTGCTCACTTTTGGGTATTTACATCATTATTAACACATGAACACTTTCACATCCAAGCAAGGGAATATACCATGATTAGTTTTCCTTTCATGCACAATTTTTTTTTTTCTTTCTGGAATTAATGATTTTCGCCTTTTTTGTTTGTTTAGTTTCCTGTTTTTATCACCAATTCAACCCAAAACTGTTTAGTTTTAAAATATTTTCTTAGTACATTTAGACACATCACATACTTGTTTTTGGAGATCTCTCTCCTAGATACTCCTGACCTATTTCAGTTCACATTGCATCCATTCTAAGCCTTTGCCTTTCTCATATGTCAGATTCTGTGTTTTGGGGCATTCCGTGTCTTTCTCTTCTGTATTTTTAGTAGAATACATCCTCTAGTATCTTTCATGTGAAAGGATGCATAGGAGGTAATATTTTTAAGACTTTCCATGTCCAAAAACTGTTTTCAATCTACTGTCACATTTAATTATTATGGCTAGGTATAGGTTTCTAGATTGGAAATAATTTTTCTTAAGAATTTTGAAGAATTGTTCCGTTTTCTCTGTCTTCCAGTGTAGCTGTTCAGAAGCCCAAAACCATGATTTTAAATGTATTTTGTTTTACATTTTTGTTCTGTCAAGAAGCCCTACAATCTTTTCTTTGTCCCTAGAGTTCTGAAATTTCAGTGATATGTCTTAGGGATACGAAGGGAGAAAGAGGACTCTTACTTTCCTGGATCCCTGGGTTGTGGGAGATGGATGGAGAAAGAGAGCCAGACTTCTCCACATTCAGTTATGTACACAGACTTTTGACATAATTCCCACTTTTTGTATGGTGCTTATATCTGATCCCACCCTCTTAACTCTGCCTGCTTTCTCCAAGTTCCAAGATCCTCTCCAGACACTAAACCTGTTGTCTATTGGGGGTGAGAGAGAGGGACATTTCATTTGGTTCCTTGAAGTGAGGAAGTCTAATTGCCTCTTTAAACCATTCCTACTGTTACCAAGCAAAAGGGACTTGCTGCTTGGTGCACTAGAAGCCAATACTCTAACACCAGGTTTTTGAGGGAAAAAAAAAGCTTCTGTTGCAAGTTGACTCATGAGAAGAACATAGTCAAGCTCAAATCTATGTCCCCATGCTGGCTTTAAGGCAGTAATTTTATTAGAAAAGGTATAGGGGGTGGATCCTGGGATTAGTAAGTGATTGGTGGAAGGAAAGGGGTCTGGAAAGTCTTCAAGCATGCGCAGTTCTCTCTTCATGCTACCTCTTGGATGGCATGTGTAGATTCTAGAGGAGTTAACGTGAAACATGGTAGAAATTTGGGTTGTGATGTAAGCAAGCTCCTTCTGCGCTCACTCTGGTTGGCTATATTGGTTCCAGCCAGTTTCAGCCAGTTTTATTATCTTAGAAGCAAAGGAAGTTTCAGCTTTGCAGCAAGGTGTTTCTTTTCTTATCTATCATCCTGTAAACTCAAGAATTTCTGTTAGTTGCTGGTTTCTTTAACTCTTTGGGATACAATTTCACTATATAATGTCAAGCGTTATTTTAGGGGGTTTCCAGAGATAGTGGTGATCATTATGTGTTCAATTCATCACCTTTTAACAAAAGTCTATCACTTGTTTCAATTTGTATTTTGTTGAAGCCTATTTATTTATTTATTTTTTGAGACAGACCCTTGCTCTGTTGCCCAGCCTAGAGTGCAGTGGTGCGATCTCAGCTTACTTCAACCTCCACCTCCTGGGTTCAAGTGATTCTCCTGCCTCAGCCTCCTGAGTAGCTGGGTTTACAGGCGCCTGCCACCAGGCCCAGCTAATTTTTGTATTTTTAGTAGAGACAGGGTTTTACCATGTTGGCCAGGCTGGTCACTCCTGACCTCAAGTGATCCAGCCTTGGCCTCCCAAAGTGCTGGGATTACAGGCATGAGCCACCGCACCCGGCCCCAATTTTTTACAAACATGAAGTTAAATATTAATTCTAATTAGCTTGTCTGTTTTCAGGAATTATTAATTCAATGTTGATCATCTTAAACCCATTTTGAGTTGTAGAAATTGTAGAAGGAAATGTATCAGAATGATAATAAAAGTGAACAATGATAATAATCATCATTTGTTGAGCGTCAGCTATGTACCAAGTTCTGTGTTTACAGTGTACAAAGTTCTATGTTTACAATGATTTATTTCTCTTCTTCACAACTAGATCTTTATATGAGCTATCTCCTTTTTTTTTTTTTTTTTTTTGAGACAGAGTCTCATTCTTTTGCCCAGGCTGGAGTGCAGTGGCATGATCTCGGCTCACTGCAACCTCTACCTCTTGGGTTCAAGCACATCTAGTGCCTCAGCCTCCTGAGTAGCTGGGATTACAGGCACACGCCACCACACCCAACCAACTTACCGTATTTTTAGCAAAGACAGGGTTTCACCATGTTGTTCAGGCTAGTCTTGAACTCCTGACCTCAAGGGATCCACCTGCCATGGCCTCCCAGAGTTCTGGGATTACAGCTGTGAGCCACTGCACCCAGCCAAGATATCTCCATTTCATAGTTGAGAAAGGGTGACTCAAGAGAGATACTACCTTAGAGTCACAGGTAATCAGTTACAGAGCTAGTATTGAAACATGGTTTTCTAAGAATTTAAAGTCTGTTGTGCCCTTACTCCTACACCACCCTGACCCCATCCTAGCAGCTATAATCCACTAAAGAACCATAGAACTGGTAACGGTGGCTGTACAATTTAGGAATCCTTTGAAAGTCCACAAAGACAAGCTCCTCGCCTGGTACCTGGCCTGGAGCATTGAGTGCCAACCCAACGTGTAATATGTTGGTAGAGATTAGTAAGGGTTGAATGAATGATCTGACTAATAAATACATGGAGCAAGTAGCTAAAGTAGTGATAATTTTGCTTTGGAATTAAAATCACCCTTTTAAAAAGCAAAATCTATAAATATGTTTTTATAAATAAAATTGCATTATATTTTCAGAATTGATTTTCAGAAAGCAGACTTTTTAAGCTATCTCCTTTTGAGTTGCCCCCACTCTGTTTTGCATATTATACCTGTTATCTTGAGAGTCTACACAGGGACGTCTTAGAAAATGTGAGTGTTTGAATTCCTCCTTCTGTTCAGCTCCCACAAAAATGACCTAATCATTATAATAGGGAAATGCCTACACCTTCAAGTAGTTTCAATAACAGTCCAGAATTGAACCATAACTTTAGAAGAGGAGAGTTAATCAAACATTCAGAGTAAATATGCTCTCCCCATCTCCCACCGCCCTGGAAAATAAAATAATGGGAGAAATCTTTAAAAACAGAAAGCAACTGAACTCTAATGTGTACTTAGATTCAAGAAGAAGGTATTGTACCAAAACAAGAAGATGTCATACTAAGTAACGATCAGAATTAGAAGTGAAGAGGAAAGATAAAACATATTGAGACTAGATCTAAATGAGATAGAAGAGTAGTAATTATCAAAGAAGGAATGAAATTTTCTCATGTTTTAGAAAGACTTGATTTTTCGTTCTTTTACAGATGTGTAATACCTAACATTACTGGGAACTGGGCTACGGAAAAGATACAGATATTAAACAAGTAAATATACAGATATAATTACAAATTGTGAAGGTCTGGAAGACAAAAGAACAGTACTTTAGTACTTTGAGATCAGTTTTAGATTGGGAGGTCAGAGAAGGCCTAGATAAAGAGGCTTTTAAGCTGATATTTTAAGGATAAGAAAGAACCAACTAGACTAAAAGTGAAGAGAATAGCATGTGCAAAGGGCCTGAGGCAGGAAAGGTTTTGCCATTTTGGACAAACTGAAATAGGTCATTGTGGTTGAAGCTTAGTGAGTAGGGAGAAAGATAAAGTACAAGAGGAAGTCAGGGACTAGATTGAATATAGATTCTTGGTAAATACATCCTTGCTGGCAATGTTAAGGAATTTTTTTCCCTAAAACAGTGTTGTGAAGGATTTGAAATAAGGAGTTGTGTAAGTGCCTTAGAGGAGTCAAGACAGGAAGAGGAGGAACTAGTAAGGAGTTTGCTATCCGTAGTCATAGTGGTGGCTTGGATTTTTAGAGTGGTAGTGCTGGTAGAAATAAAGAAAAATGAATAGACTCAAGAGTTTTGAAGGTAAAATTGACATGCTCTGGTGATGGATTGAATGCCCAGGGGTGAGACTGAAATGAATTGTTGTGATGGGTAGGATTCATATAGGAAAAAAAAATTATCCCAAAATGCTACCAGAGTAAGAGTACCAAAGGGAACGACCTCATATATAATTATAAATTGATGCTTTCTGATGTAGAAATAAAGAACTAAATTGAAAAGGACCAAATTGGCATTGCAATTCAAGAAATGATACACAAGATCTCTTCAATGTAAAGTTGTATATTTAGGCGGCTTTCCTGAAGTCAAATACTTGAATTGGAAATGCAGAGGCATAATGATAAATAAGACCATGAAGTTTCTGTTTGAATAATATGTATGTTGTTATTTTTATCTGTCTGAATAATTTGTATGTTGTCGTTTTTATCTGAAATTATTTGGGGTTTTTTTGATGATTATGATGGTAGTTGTTTGGCTTTTAAGCTGTCTTTATGACAAGCTTTCCTCTTTCTTTCTCAGTATGACAACATTTTGATGGAAGAGGCTGCTCAGATTCTGGAGATAGAAACTTTTATCCCTCTTCTTCTACAGGTAAGAAATATAAGATCTGAGGCAAAGAAAATAGAGTTCTAAGAATGATGAGGACAGCATCAGAAAGTAGTACAGTTTGGGTGTGCTGATTGCCATGGTTATGTATTTTCCTTAACTTCATTATGTTTGGTATTCTATTTTAAGCCTGTAAACTTTCTTCAATCTATTCACTGGCTATTTAGTAGTAGTTTTGCTTCCAGAAGTACTATTTAAAAATTCATAGTTTATTTCTGTAGTTTTGAAAAGATTTAGTAATTTTAATCAAGAAAATTACATTGTTGTGCAATTTGGTGGGAAGATGAGCTGTTTCTTCATTTCTTTCGTTATAATTGTTTGTAGAATTATTTTTTCATATTCACTGAGTGCATTGCTTTTCTTTATGCCTAAGTTTTTGAGCTAAATTGTGCTATTTAAGAATGTTTTTTACTGTACAATATTCTTTACTGTTGAAGCATTAAAAACAAAATGTGGAATTCCCAACTTAAGGATTAGAGACCACTCTAATATGCAGATAAATTGAGTTCCAAAAGTTGTTTTTATAAGTGAAGCTACTTGGAACTTGGAATGTATTCTATCAGGATATGTTTCAAGGAACTAGGAGACATATAGAGTAGGAAATTGAAGTAGTAGTGTAGATAATTAAAGAAGGTAGTTTTTACTGCATTAGTGGGTTCAGAATTGGTCCTCAGCTAATTGTGAAACATGTTTATTTCACATCTTTCCATTTCTCTTCTTGGGCTTCTGTTTCCTTATGTGTACTCGTTACCTAATGCTGACCTAATCCTTCCAGCCCTCTTTGGATTACCCTGCCTATTAAAGTAGGGTAATTCCATGCTTGCCTTCTAAATACCTCCATTCTCCCTCACCCACTGTCACCCAAGAGCAAAAACATCCATAATTGGTTCACAAATTGTTCTGTAAATTTGCTAGACTCCTCTTTGTGGAGCTGGTAAAGATTGGTAATTTGTAAGATAAGGAAGCTGTTTGATGAAGAGTGAGTCTCCCAGGTAATAAATTGGAGACTAGAGGATAATAGAGTATTTTGCCATTTCCTTACTTTTCATTTCTAGAATCCTCAGGATGGATTTAGCCGACTAAAACGATGGATTATGATTGGCGATCATCACCAGTTACCTCCAGTTATTAAGAACATGGCCTTTCAAAAGTACTCAAACATGGAGCAGTCTCTCTTCACTCGCTTTGTTCGCGTTGGAGTTCCGACTGTTGACCTTGATGCTCAAGGGAGAGCCAGAGCAAGGTAAAGGAGACAGGAAAAAAAATTATTCAAATTTAAGGACATTTGTTCCATGATCCAAATATTTGTGAATAGCTTTTGTGTAGACTATTATCATTCCTGGCTATCCAGGAACTTGGCTATCCATAAATCCAAAAGCACTTTTGTCAACTTCTGCGAGAGATATGAATGGACCAAATAATTTATTTCCTTCATTTCATTCATTAAGATTAATTTATATAACTTATAATCTAAAGGCTTCTTTTCATTGTCCCTTCTCCTTTCATCATGTCCCCAAAAGATATACAGTTAATATAATTTTGAAATCTAAAAAAAAAGTGAACAAAAGGAGAACACACCAATTCTTACTTCATAAAGGATGCAGGCCCCATCTCATAGTTACCCCCAAATGTCCTCAATTTTTCGTCTTCCTTGATTTTTTAATTTAAGGGATAAAGATAGCATTGACCTCAGAGAGCATAATAGAACTCTCATTTTTGTAGTACCTTCAGTCTTCTGACCCTTGGTTACTTGAAGTAGGGAAGCTAAGGTTGAAAGAGCATTATTGCTTAAAAGATGAGCCAAAATGGCTAACATGAAAATTTAAAAGAAGCACAGAAACAGAAACCTCCTTATGTATATTAAAAGATATTTTACACTGCTAATATTTTCTGTTTGTGGGGGTATTTGTCTTTGGAAAGCTTGTGCAACCTCTACAACTGGCGATACAAGAATCTAGGAAACTTACCCCATGTGCAGCTCTTGCCAGAGTTTAGTACAGCAAATGCTGGCTTACTGTATGACTTCCAGCTCATTAATGTTGAAGATTTTCAAGGAGTGGGAGAATCTGAACCTAATCCTTACTTCTATCAGGTAAGAAAAAATAGGAAGCTTGTAAGTTTATTTTGCATTTGCTGGCTGACGTATGCCTAAATCGGTGATACTTAACCATTTGGCCATGGAGAAAAGGAAAGTTGGAACCCCACCTTACACATAGCATACGAAAAATCAATATCAGATTGATTAAAAATACATGCACTAAAGAAACTATAAACAAACTAGAAACTACTAGAAGAAAATATTGATGAATATATAGTGTTGGAGTGAGAAAGGTCTTCCTAAGCTTGTTACAAAAGCAGAAATCATAAAAACATTGATTGGAGAAAAGATTTATTTTCTGTATTTAAAATTTATTTCAATATTTAACAAACAATAAGTCGAATTCTGAATATATTTATAGAACTCATAAATTGCTTTAAAAAATCAAGCCTAATAGGAAAATATGAATATGCAATTCATATTTTAGAACAAGTATAAATCATTGAATCACATTTTCACGTCTTTAACAATGCTCACTGTTGCGATAGGTTTGGGGAAACTTTATTCTCATACAATGCTAGTAGGAAAATAATTTGGTGGACAAATTGTCAGCATGTATTAAAAGCAGTGCTCTCACTTCTAGGAATTTATCCTAAAAAAATAATTGGGCAAGTTTGCAAAGACTTGTATGCTTCATGTTCATCACTGCAAATTATTTTGGAAATGAGAAACAACCTAAATATCTGTCAGTAGGGATTAATTGCATTATTACATATTCCATATAAAAGAAATACTAGATAGCCACTAAGAATGATAACATTGTATTTACTAACAGGAAGAATGTTTATGCTATATTAAGTGGAAAAAAGCTGCAAAGTATATCTATAGTATCTCATTTTAAAAAGGAGCTGCAATACATACATACAGAAATGTGTGCAGATAATCTATACAAAATGACCTGGCAGCATATATATCAAAATATAGTCTTTGGTTGGTAGCATTTGGGGTTATTTTAATTTTTTTCTTTTTTTCTCTCTTTCTTTACAGCAAAATATCCAATATAGGTTGTTATATAAATTAGAGATCTTGAGTTATTCATGAAAAAGCATCATTTATCATCAGCTTAAATGTGTATGTGTAGATATAACTCATGCAGATCTTACTGTCCCTCCAAATATTTGGTTATATTAAATCAAGTTACTCTATTTGTGTACTTAATGCCTGAGAACAGATGTGACCTTTAAATGATAACTTTAAAAATATTAGAACCTAATTCAAATCAGTGATGTTTCCTAATAGCCACCTTTGAAATTAATTATTCTATCAGTAATCAACTGATGTTTTCATTACATAATGGTTTTTTGGAATTTCTCCTTTGAGTCAGTTTCATTGCCTGAGTCATACTGTAGTATTGTTTGAAACATTTTTATCCAGATTGGTTACCTGTTTTTCTTATTCATTAAGCCTAACTCTAGATGAGTTTTTAGCGATTCAAGAAATAAATATATTTTCAGATGATGATTTGCCACTGTTAAATATATTTTGAAGAGTTGAAAACACTGTCCCCCAAAATAAGAATACTATGCATTTAAGTGATAACATTTGAAGAATTAGTGTCTGAGAGGGAATGACTAGGTGGATAAGTGAATAAAAGTCACTAATTTGAAGGGGACTTGACTCATTTGGAGCGAGTTCTAAAATGTTTGGTCACAATACAGTTCATGTTGTTTTATTGTTAATGCTTCATGTCTAACCTTTGGGCAAAGTACCAAATTGGGCAATGTTAAAGAACTAGAAAACTTGGCTGGGCGCAGTGGCTCACGCTTGTAATCCTAGCACTTTGGGAGGCCGAGGCGGGCGGATCACGAGGTCAGGAGATCGAGACCACGGTGAAACCCCGTCTCTACTAAAAATACAAAAAAAATTAGCCGGGCGTAGTGGCAGGCGCCTGTAGTCCCAGCTACTCGGAGAGGCTGAGGCAGGAGAATGGCGTGAACCCAGGAGGCGGAGCTTGCAGTGAGCCGAGATCGTGCCACTGCACTCCAGCCTGGGTGACAGAGCGAGACTCCATCTCAAAAAAAAAGAAAACCAGCTTGGTCAACATAGCAAAACCCCATCTCTACTAAAAATACAAAAATTAGTTGAGCGTGGTGGCGTGTGCCACACACAGCTGCTCGGATGGCTGAGTGAGGAGAATCGCTTGAACCTGGGAGGCAGAGGTTGCAGTGAGCCGAGATTGCACCACTGCACTCCAGCCTGGGCGACAGAGCAAGACTCCGCCTCAAAAAAAAAAAAATAAAATAAAAAAGAAACTAGAAAACTTAAATGAACTTGTAACTCAAGCTGTGTGTCACAAAGAACCAGAATATAAATGATATTTCTAGAAGTCTTCTAGTAATCTTTCTGTTGCCTTTGCATGAAATCCAGCTTCCCTTTTTTTTTTTTTTAAATAATTGTGTTTATATTCTTATTTTACTTTCTTCTTTCATCTAGTACTTTGGATTTAGTCTCTACTGAACTGGACCAAACAGCTTTGTGTATGATTCCTCACCTTTAAGTTGAATAAGCCTTAGTTTTAAGCTCCGTACTAGTCTGTAATTTAACAGTAAACCAGACTGACCAATTTGAGGTCACATCCTCATCCCACCTAAAGTGATCTAGTAGAAGTGACAACCATTACGCAGAGAACAGAAACAAAGCATACAAAAAACATTAAGAAACATGAGGAAGGAGGAAAAGTATTGTGAAAAAATTGAGTCAATTATAATACTGTTAGTTATATGCTATTAAACTGGGTATTGTATTGGCTTCTTAGTTACTTTGTTCCTTTATAGTTTTGTGTCTCTGTGTAACTACAGTCATAGCACATTGTATAGAATTTTTTTTTTTTTTTTTTTTTGAGATGAGGTCTCACTTTGTCACCAGGCTGGAGTGCAGAGGCGCGATTGCAGCTCGCCACAACCTCCGCCTTCCAAATTTAAGCGATCCCCCCACCTCGGTCTCCAGAGTAGCTGAGACTATAGGCATGCATCACCATGCCCAACTAATTTTTGTATTTTTAGTAGAGACAGGGTTTCACCATGTTGTCCAGGCTGGTCTCAGACTCGTGGACTCAAGTGATCTGTCTGCCTTGGCCTCTCAAAGTGCTGGGATTACAGATGTGAGCTACCATGCCTGGCCAGAATAATATTAATCTATATTGTGATTGTTATGGTCTTAAGAATATTAAGGCTTTAAGTTGGTAAGTTTTATTTTAGGATTGTTCCATGTATTGCAAATTAAAAGTTTTTATTTATCACTGTTAATGTAGCATAAAATTATCCCTCAGTTTTATGAAAGATCCTCACTTATCCAAGTTACTAAGTCTTCACTTCTTGCAGTGTGCAAAGTGAAGTTGTGCTTATCTAAATGAGATATTTTCTCTATAAAATTGAAACAAAAGCAAATAAATGCACAATCTGATTATGTTTGCATTACAGAATCTTGGAGAGGCAGAATATGTAGTAGCACTTTTTATGTACATGTGTTTACTTGGTTACCCTGCTGACAAAATCAGTATTCTAACAACATATAATGGCCAAAAGCATCTTATTCGTGACATCATCAATAGACGATGTGGAAACAATCCATTGATTGGAAGACCAAACAAGGTACTTTTATAATTATAATATGTTCTCTTATTCATCATTTTGGCAAGATGGAAAGGTTTATATTGTTCTACTTTGTCTCTTTACTATCTCTTTTTAAGATATTTGAGAAAAGGAAATAATGGGTACTATAAATAATTCTCTGACAGTCTTGCTGGTTTGCTGTGACTTTCTCAACTACCGCATAAAATATATTTATTGATGGTAACAGAAATATTTATGAAACTTTTTGTTTAGAAAATGAGATATAACAAAATCACATTATATATGTGTACTGTTACAAGGAGTATGTTTGTTTTGCTTTGCAAAGGTATAATTTAGACTGCTTTTTATTGTGTATAGGGGGAGGTTGTCTTGGGAATAAGGGAAGATTGTAAAATGTATTCAGACCTTGGGATTTTAAAAATATGTGTATATATTTTAGATAATGAAAAATGCATAGTATCAAATAAAATTGATGATTCATTAATGAAGGGTTGAATTCATTAGAAAAAACATGAAGATAATGCTAATGATAAAATTAGGACTTTGGTTATGAACATGGCTATGTAAAAGCTCACCTTTTTTGGAAATTATGCAAAAGTTAACAGGAAAATTATAGAAAGAGGGGACAAACTCTATTTTTATAGACTATCTGGGCAGTAGCAGAAGAAAAGAGGGCCTTTTGTTATGAAAACCATCCAGCCTTCAGAAAACAGCCTTGCTCACCCCATCTTCATGTCTCACACATAGCTAATCTAAGAAACTTACTTATTCAGTAATGAATAGTATAAAGGGAACTAGCACAAGCTCAGTTTATAGGAAAAAATGAAGAACAGCAAAACGTAGATAGGATACATGCTCCAGAAAACATGTTGGCCTGGAAAACATGAAATTTTCAAGTATACATTTTGTTGTAAATTGGAAAATACTTAATGAAGTAACCATATCTTTGAGGAAAAGCTACAAAGCAGAGAAATGTAAGAACTCAGAAAGAGATGAAATGTAAGCTGGAAGAAAATAAAATCAGAGGAATGAAAACAAAATCAAAAGGAATACAGGGAAGAATAGACACTGCAGAATACTTCATAAGGAATAGAGTGAAACTGAGAAACTAATAATTTTGCAAGTTTAGAAATAGAAGGACCTCAATATTTGAGTCCTTTTACAGAAAATCTTAAATAATAAGGAAAGTTACTTTCTCTCATAACAAGATGGAAATAGGGTGGTTCCAAGGTTGGGTTACAGGATAGCTCAATGATGTTATCCTGCCCTGCCAATGTCAGTGTGTGAGCCCAGTTCTCCACATGGTCAGAGTGGCAACGGAATTCCCAGGTACAATATCCACGCATAACAACAAAGGACTTATATCCAGAATATATGAACTCCTATAAAAGTTATTACTAAATAAGGCAGACCAATACAAAATGGGCAAATGACTTGAACAGACACTTCACATAGGAAGACCTACAGGTAGCCAATACGTCATGAAAAAGTGCTTACCATCATTAGTTGTCAAGGAAATAGAAATTAAAACTACAATGATACACCACTACCTACCCAAAAGAATGGGTAAAATGATGAAGATTGACATTATGACAAGTGTTGGCAAGGATATACAACAACTGAAACTCTAGAACTGGAACATTGCTGGTGAATGTGTAAAGTGGGATAACAATTTTGGAAAAGTTTGACAGTTTCTTATAAAGTATGCACTTACTGTACAGCTCAGCAATTTCACTCCTACATATTTATTCAAGAGCAATGAAAACATGTCCACAAAAATATTTGTACATGAATATTTATTGCAGCTTTATGCAAGATAGCTTCAAACTAGAAACAGGCCAAATTTTCATGAAAAGGTGAGTGGATAAACTGTGGTATATTCATTCAGTGAAAGAATACTCAAAAAGGTATGAATTTCTCATGTACACATACATGAATATATCTCAGAAACATGCTGATTGAAAGAAACAGGACACAAAAGAATATATCCTTTTGATGCTATTTTTATGTAATTCTGGAACTGGCAAAAAATATAGTGACAGAAAGTAAATCAGTGGTTGCCTGGGGCTGGGGGATGCAGATTTGACCAAAATGGGGCCTGAGATGATGGACATTTTTACTGTGGTGGTGGTCACATGGGAAAATGTATTGTCAAAATTCATCAAATTGTACACTTGAACACATTTTATTGTGTATAAACTATACCTCCATGTAGTTGACTTAAAAAGTGTTTTGTAAACTTCCTAAAGATAGAGAGACTATAAATTACAGTATCTGCAGGGTAAGCAATAAACTTTTTGTTGAATTGACGAAAAGATAAATGCCCGAGTTGTCAGTATTAGTGACTGAAATCTTTCTGAACTTCCCTATTTGTACATACGTTTTTTCTTTTCTTTTTTTTTTTTAGAAACAGGATCTTACTCTGTTACCCAGGCTGGAGTGTAGTGTCATGATCTCAACTCACTGCAACCTCCACCTCCTGGGATCAAGCAATCCTCCCAACATAGCCTTCTGAGTAGCTGAAACTACAGGCACATGCCACCATGCCCAGCTAATTTTTGTATAATTTGTAGAGATGGGATTTCACCGCGTTGCCCAGGCTGGTCTTTAACTCCTGGGCTCAAGCGATCTGCCCACCTTGGTCTCCCATGGACATATATTTTCAAACTGAACAGAAAGTACAGTGAAGATTATTGTTTTTTTCTTTGATGGAAGAATGCTGTAGACATTTACTAGTGATAAGCAATAAATAAGCATACTAAGTTATATTGCTGAGCATCAAACTGGGATACCAGTTAATAAGCTAGACATAGTCCCTGCTTTCATGAAGTTTTGCAATCTAATGGAGGAAGACTGTTAATTCCAAAAATAGTTATTTATCAGCAAAGGTAAAGACAAGTGCTGTAAGTGTGAATAACATAAGGATGTAGTTTGATCTGGTTAGTATGGTTTATTTAATAATGTTCATTAACTTGTTCTTGGAATTCCAAGCCTGTGATTATGTTTCTTTTGGGATTGATTATTTTAAGGATAAGATGTTTGTTTCTAGCACATTATTTAAATGATCTCTAGCATCTTTTGGCTTTTGCAAATGCACCATATTTTCCATTTTTTGTTTCTAGGTGACAACTGTTGATAGATTTCAAGGTCAGCAGAATGATTATATTCTTCTTTCTCTGGTACGAACCAGGGCAGTGGGCCATCTGAGGTACGTAGGAAAAAACTTTCATAGTATTTATTGAACTTTACTATGTACTTCAGTTTTGAAATTCTGTGGCTAAGTGTTCTAAATATTTTTTAAGTTTAAACTATAATTACTAGGCAACTTTTGCTGCTTTTTGTTGGAATGTAACATCAAATTCCTTGTAGTAACTATTGTCATTGCTGCTGGATTTTTTTTTACTCTTAAATGTTTTAGTAATTTTAACAGTTTTACTCTTTAGTAACAGTCAGAGATAGCGTTTTATCATAAAATGTTAATCTGTATCTGTTAGAAACTTAATATCAGAAATTAAAGGAGATAAAGAAGTAAGAAGTCTTCAGAATAAATTTTCATTGTATAATATGTTTTCTCATTTTTTGTCATACACAATCTTGCAGCCTCAGTGTTAGAGGATAAAGGAGCCATTTGTTCTCCCTGGATTAAGAATTGTCAAAACAAACAATAATCTACTTTTATCATTTATTATGATGTATTTATGTGCTAGAGATTTATGGAAAAATATCTTCTTATTATAAAGCATCCATTTAGTTTTATATAAACCTTCATCTCATATGACATACTAACAAAACTAAGGAGAGTTTATTTTATTACTTTATTGGATAGACATAAAAAGAAAATTCTCCAAGCTCCCATAATATTGTCATTAAGATCTATTTGGAGCTTAACCCAGTGATCAGGTTTCATGAAATTGATAACTTTTATGTAAGGTAAGTAAAGATGTAATGTTTTAAAAAATTGTTTCGCGTTCTAAAATAGTTTGTTTTTGCATATTGTCAAGCCAATATTTACAGACTTAACTTTTTAAAAAAGCAATTCCTTCTTATTGAGATGTATAACTGCCATCTGAATGGGCTGTCACTATGGTTTACATAATTAACATCTCAAAAACTTACAGTATGAATATATGAATAATCCTTCCGCCCCCCTCCTCTCCCTACCTTTTTTCTTAACTCTGTGGTACTTGGTCTTCAAATTCCAGTGACTTTAGGTCTTTGTTGCCCTTTGCCTAATTTTTCTGTAAACTTAGAAAAAAAGAAAGATTTTGAGGATAAAATGCTTATAAATAAAGGGTTAAAAGAAAACCTGATTTCAGTATTGTCTTGAACATCAAAATTTTCTAGCAAAAATACCTTTATCCCAATAAGTTAAATTTATTTGTATTCGCCAAAATTTTCCTTTGAAACTCCAGCTTCTTCATGGGGGATAGTGTTGGTGGTGGTTGTGCATAGAGGGGATATGTCAGTTCATTATTTATGATTCCAGTTACTCAGGTAGCTTAGCCTAGGTATCTTAGCTAGAATTTCATCAAATTTTTAATAAAAATTTCTGATTTTTAGAGAGCTAATCTTTCATATCCTTCCTTTTATATATAGGCAAGAAACTATTTCTGTTTCAGGATATCAAAGAAACCTACTTCCTGCCATATTTCATTTTTTTGATAACATTATTGAGTTGTAATTTGCATATATAATTTATCTATTTAAAGTGTACAATTCAATGATTTTCTTAATATATTAACAGCTATGCAGTTATCTCCACAATCAATTTTAGAACATTTTCATCACTGTAGCAGGAAACCCTGTACTTAGCAATTACTTCCCTCCCCTCTCCCCCAGACCCTTGACAACCACTAATTTACTTTTTATCTCTGTAGATTTGCCTAGTTTGGACACTTAATATAAATGGAATCATATAATATGTGGTCTTTTGTTACTGGCTTCTCTCACTTAACATATGTTCAAGGTTCATTGTCGTAGAATGTATCAGTGCTTCATTCCTTTTCATTGCTGAATAGTATTCCATTGTGTGGCTATGTCACATTTTATTTATCCATTCATCAATTGGACATTGAGTTGTTTCTACTTTGTGGCTATTAGAATGAATAATGCTGCTATGAATATGCATATACAATTTTTATGTGAACACTTGTTTTTCTTTCACTTGGGTATAGACCTAAGAGTAGAATTTCTGGGTCAAATGGTAACTCTGTATATAGCATTTTAGGGAACTGTTAGACCGTTTTCCAAGTGCCTGCCTTATTTCTTTTGCTCACACCTTTTTTTCAGCCAGGGCAGACTAATTGGGTGATTGGGTTGGAGCCAGCTTCAGTTCCAGAGGCCTGTTTTAGGACAATGTGGAGCTGTTTAGTAGCCAGAGTAGTGGGACAGTTCTGGTCCCTTTTCCAGCATCCATTGTTCTTGTACCGAACTGATTTGGACAGCCTAGCTACCAACAGAAATGCGTGTAACCTGTTCTGAGCCAAGTAATGAGGCTGCAGCTTTCCTCTGTTGTTTCCTCATAGGGGTTCTATCAGAGTGTTGGCATTGTTGTTTAACAGTGCTTTTCCTCTCCAGCCATCTTCTGGGGACTAAGAAAGAATGTTGTAGTCCACATTGCCCTGCTTTCAAGACATAACTGTAAGGAACTCTGCCTACTCATGTTACCATCCTTTGTTTCTTTGTCTGGTAGTTTGTTATGTTCATAGTATTTGGTCATTCATTTAACAAACATTTTCAGATCCATCCATTGTTTGTCAGTGTGCTAGATTCTTAATATTTAGTAATAGATCTAACATTCATGATCTCTGCCCTTGTGGAGTTTAGGGTCTAGTGGCAGATTCATTAATATATCCTTGGAAGATACCTACATTTGAATCTGCAGAAAATTTTTAGTTCAAATCTCCTCATGTACAACGGAGATCATACTTACAAAAGCCACTTTACTGTACTATAGCACTGAAGGCTGGGGAAAAGTTTTCTCAGAGACCATACAGTGGTCATTGCAATAGTGCTGTGTCTGTGCTCTGTCTAGAGATAGGGCCTTCTGGATGTAAGAGGTCACCATGAAAACAACAGTTTGTCACCTGCTTCCACCACTAACCCTTTTTCCGCCTAACAACATTAAATTCCACTATAATTTTATTTATAATATTTGTGTAAGAACTTATGCTAGGTATTTCTAGCAGTGTACCTTCAGTTACCAGTGTTGGAACTACCCAACTGTAGCATGACCCCTTGGGGTTCTAAGGAAATGTGGTGAAAATAAAAATTTGGCTGACAGTAACTTAGAAAATAATATTTCCTTCATGAATCCAGTGTGTCACAAATGTAGAGATTCCTCAAAGTTTCTGTAAAGGAGTATGTCTTTTCCTTCTACCTAAATAAGCATGTCTTAATTTTGTTTGTTGCTGAGGGAAGGGTACCTATCCCTGCTCTGTCCCCTCACACACATACACATAACACAAGAATATAAGTGATAGTATATGCTAGTGTCACACTGTACCTCCTTAAGGAAACTAGATTCTTTTAAGACCATAGACTAGACCATAAAAAAACACCATACAAAATGAGGCCAAATTAGAGATACTCCCCAAATACCTTGCATTACACAAAGAAAAGCTGTTAGATAAATATTCCAATTCCTGGTTCCCTCTGTCTCTCTGAATGTTACAGAGAACAATCTCTGTAACACTTTCACACTTTCTTTCAGAGATTGGAGGTGATTCTCCCAGGCTTTATTATTCTTAATGAAAGTCTTCTCTTTTGCAGAGTACTCAAAAATTTAAATAGCCATCTAAAAACATCTCAAGTAAAAAATCTGTCCTCTGCATTTGAAACCAAAATTATCTTTTCTCACTAAAACACATTTTATCTAATAGTGAGATGAAATTACATTAGCCCTCTTCACATTTATTTGATTCAAACCTTTTTTAAAAAAAACTTAGATTCTTTTAAAAAAATAGATTAGGCCGGGCGCAGTGGCTCACGCTTGTAATCCCAGCACTTTGGGAGGCCGAGGCGGGCGGATCATGAGGTCAGGAGATCGAGACCACAGTGAAACCCCGTCTCTACTAAAAATACAAAAAAAAAAAAATTAGCCGGGCGTGGTGGCGGGCGCCTGTAGTCCCAGCTACTCGGAGAGGCTGAGGCAAGAGAATGGCGTGAACCCGGGAGGCGGAGCTTGCAGTGAGCCGAGATCGGGCCACTGCACTCCAGCCTGGGTGACAAAGCAAGACTCCGTCTCAAAAAAAAAAAAAAATAGATTAAAGAAAAATGACATTCATTCATCAGATAGCCAGCTACCTGTGTAGTCTGATCGTTCAGTTTAACCGTTTTTATCCCTGTTGATATGAACATTGAGTATCTATTATAGGCCAGGCATTGAATCTAAATACCAGAGCAAATTCGTGGATAAGACATGTTATAGGCTGACTGCCCCTTATCTGAAGTTTCAGTTTTTGAGTTTTCACATTAGGGATGCTCAACTTGTATTGTTTTATAACATCATCCTATATTTCCATATGTACTTATTATTGTAAATAAGTATAAAACAGTGTGGTAAGAGTTATCTAGGAAGTAAAATTTTACCTTCATGGAGCCTGGGATTTTGGTAGGTGAAGTGGAAGAAGAGCTAGTTCGGATTGACTCAATGACAGTGATACAGTAAATTGGTAACTGACAATTGAACTATACTGTAATACTAATATATTACTTAGAACTTTTTATTAAGTGCAGTGGTTATTTTGTGATCCTCCCCCTCAAAAAAACAACAAGAGGTTAGTAATAAAGCCTTAACTTTTATTTGGTTTATTAGTCACATAACATTGATTAACTTCTATTAAGTTTTTAATAAGCTTAACTTTTTATTGCCAGGGCTTAACAGGACTATCTAATGAAATATGTGAGAAAAAAAAAAGCTGCTTAAATGTTAATAATCTTGAAGTGTGCTAATTATTTTGTTTATTTCCCAAAGGGATGTCCGTCGCTTGGTAGTGGCCATGTCTAGAGCCAGACTTGGACTTTATATCTTCGCCAGAGTATCCCTCTTCCAAAACTGTTTTGAACTGACTCCAGCTTTCAGTCAGCTCACAGCTCGCCCCCTTCATTTGCATATAATTCCAACAGAACCTTTCCCAACTGCTAGAAAGGTAGGACTTCTTTCTTCATTTTATAAAACAGCATTCCTCAGACTGGGACATTGGGATTTTCTTATAGGTGACCACATTAGCTTGGAACATTATTACAGATAATTTAGTCCCTGTTTTAGAGTGTGCTGCACTGAGGAACTGAGTTAGATTTTCTATATAAAAATGATGTCGGTAGGGCGCAGTGGCTTATGCCTGTAATCCCAGCACTTTGGGAGGCCGAGGTAGGAGGACTGCTTGAGCCCAGGAGTTTGAGACCAGGTTGGGCAACATAGCGAGACCTCGTCTCTATAAAAAATAAATAAAAATTAAAAATAATAATGTCAGCCAACATTTAGTAGCTACCATGTATTAGGCAGGCAGTTCTTTACATACATTATCTCATTTTCATCTCAGTAAAAACAGCTTATTAGGTTATTAGATTATTTTATTAACCCCATTTTACAAATGGAGATACTTAGGGTCAGAGAAGCTAAGTAGTTTGGCCATGCATCTAGCAGATAGAGAATCCAAGATCTGAAAAGCCAGGAGATCTTTTCGAATAACATCCCAGAGTTCATGTTATTTATCATTATACTGTACTGTTTGTCTTCAGCTTTGTAAGGAGAACTTAACTACTTACATGGAAATAGAAAATAAATAGTTGAGTTCTTAAGAAGCTTACATTCTGGGGAAATGAGGGAGGAGAGAGCACATATATTTAAAGAAAAGATAGAGAAATACTACTCCCTCTTATCTCCCCTTCTTTCTCCCCTTCTCCTAGCACCTTCCCTCCATAGGTAACCAGTCTCTTTAGTTTCTTGTTTATCCGTATATTCCTTTTGTATAAAGGAGAAGAGATATGTTTATTTTTATATTATTTTCCTTCTTACGTGAAGGTTATTATACTATAGACTTTTGGGCTTTGCTTTTTTATTTAATGAATTGTCCTAGGGGGGTCCATTGGATTTTAAATAACATTATTTTAGATGTTCACAGTATACGTCTTCCCTCCACCCCTCTAAAAAAAAACTTAAGTCTCGTGTGTTTAATAATCATAAGTACTTTTTTAAAAACTGCCTTTTTATTTACTTATTTTTGAAGAAATGCTGCTGTGGAGAAATAGGAAAATGGTGGAGAGAGATCATGGGATGGTAGGGTCACATAAATGCTCAAGTGCCAGGCTCAAGTCTAGACACAATCCTATTATATCTGAGTTTCTAGATCTTCTGTGGGCTAGTAAACAGGCACAATCCTGACAAGAGGTCTGGGACAGAGCCTAGGTGTCATCATGTGTAACAAGCTCCCCAGGTGCTTTCTGTGTAAGGGTTACACGTCACACCTGAAGAAATCTGGAGTGCAGGTCAGACAATGTCACTGAACAGAAGGCTTGGAAACCCATGCTTTAGATAACACTCATGAGTTCAAGGCCCTGGGGAGGTTAGGGCTGAGAACATCTCCCCATCTTCTCCTGAAGAGATAGTGAGGGGCGGAGAGTGCTGCATCTCAAGAAAGGCAGCTCTTGGCAAGACTCCAGAAAAGAAGCTAACAAACTAAAACTCTTCTATATTCCTAGTCATAATAGCATGGCAGTATTTGTACATACGAATTCTGACCATTGCAGAAAATGACCATTAATCAAAAGAATACCTGCTTAGATGGAATGCTGCCATCCTGCTTACTTCTGAGAAATGTTTAGTTTACTAAATTATTTCTAACTTCATGCTCTTTAAATAATTTGTCCCTTTAAGATTGAATGCTCCTTTTTTGGGGTATGTTTTTTACCTTAATGGTTTTCTAAATTGCTCCTATCATAAGAAAGGATAAGACTTTATAAACATTTTATTAATAACTATAAATAGGAAAGTCATTAATCTTTATTTTAGGGTGGTTTAAAAAGAAGTGTAAATTCTGTATTTTCTTGATTTGCTTTACTGCCTTACCTACACTTATAGAGCAGTGTTTCTTAGATTGTTGTCAGAAGCTACAGAAGAATCAGCTCATTCCACCCAGACCTTCTGAATATGAATCTATAGGGGCTGGAGCCTAGGTACCTGCAATCTAACAGTCTACCCCAGATGATTCTGATAGACACCAAAATTTTAAAAAGAGCGTTTGAATATTCACCCTCTTGACTCGTAGTATATGTGTTAAATAAAAGTAAATGTTAGCCTCTTATTTTTTAGAAAAATATAAGTAGGACAAAGAATGTTAATACTTTCTTTCTGAATTATCTTATGAACTGTCTTTGGAGCATACACAGTCTTAGAAACTGCTGTTTCAGACCATGTTGACTTTTCTCTCTAGTCAAATAATTACTTATCTCGTACTAATTCTTTTGTATTAGATAGTAGAGTAAAACCCATACTTCACTTACCAGCCCAAAATTATATTAAAAGCTGGCGACTCTTAGCTCTTCTAGTCTCTAACCTTTCAAAATTTCAATGGAATCACTATTCTTCGTGAAGTCTTTTTTTTTTTTTAATTTAATAATCTTTTTTTAATGGGAGTCACGTGGCCAGCAGGCAGAGCGTGCTGACCTGGGCCCCCTTTTTATTAATTCTATTTAAGTCTTTTTTTAAACATTCATGAAGTCTTCATTGGACTCTTCACACTTGCATTTTATGTCCTCTTACTGTTAGGTCTTCCAGACCCTAATCATGCTTATTCATAAGATTAAGAAATGGGTTTATGTTGAAGTGTTACCTTCTAGGGTTGTTTTACTAGATACTTAACGTTCTTTTTTCCTTCTTCTAGAATGGAGAGAGACCATCTCATGAAGTACAAATAATAAAAAATATGCCCCAGATGGCAAACTTTGTATACAACATGTACATGCATTTGATACAGACTACACATCATTATCATCAGGTGAGTTTCTGAAAATTGACTTTTATTTTTCTTGCTGTAGAAATGATTTTCTTTTTTTCAGAATAAATCTTTAAAGTACCTTGTGGGAAATCAACTAAACCAAAGCAGGCTATTATTATTTATGTAACATTTGTATTTTTAAAACATCTTTATATAGTTAGAATTCCACATACAATAAAGTCCACAAACTTAAAGTGTAAAATTTTATATGTTCTGGCATAGGTATTTACCTGTGAAGCCGTCGGCACAGTCAAGATAAAGAGCATATCCATTATCCCAAGAGTTTTCCCTTGTGCCCATTTGTAATCCTTCCTTGCCCTTCACCAGTCCCCTTTTTACCTTCCCAGGCAGCCAAGGATCTGCTTTCTGTCATGATAGGTTTGCTTCCATTTTCTAGATTTTTATATAAATGGAAGCATACAGTACGTATTCTTATTTTTTCTGGCTACTATTGCTTATACAAGTCTTTGTACTTTATCTTGGGTAGATACCTAAGAGTGGAATGGCTGAATTTATGTTAAGGATGTGTTTATTAACTTTTTAAGAAACTACTAACCTGTTTTTCAAAGTAGTTGAACCACTTTACACTCTCACCGGCAGTGTGAGAGTTCTAGTTGCTACACATCTTCACCCTCACTTGATATGGTAGGTCTTTTTAAAATTTTGGCAGTTCTAATAGATATACAGTGGTCTCAGTCTGGTTTTAATTTTCATTTCCCTAAGGACTGATGATGAGCATCTTTTCATGTGGTCATTTGCCATCTGTATATCTTTGGGGATGTGTCTGCTCAGGTTTCCTGCTCAATTTTTTATTAGGTTATACATTTTATTAAGTTTCAAGAGGTTTTTTATTTATTCTGGCTACAAGTCCTTTATCTGATACGTATTTTACAAATATTTTCTCCCATTCTGGCTTGTTTATTTATTTTGTAAGTGTCTTTCAAAGAGCAAAAGTTTTAAATTTTGATGAAGTTCAATGTATCAAAGTGTTCTTTTATGATTCATGCTTTTTATGTCCTAAAAATACATAGCCTAACTCAGAGTTACAAAGGTTTTTTCTAGAAGTTGTATAGTTTTAGGTTGGATACTTAGGTATGATGCATTTGAGTTAATTTTTATATGTACAGGTAGGACTGAGTTTTATTCATTTGTCTGTGGATATCCAGTTGTTTCAGCACCACTTCCCTAATAGGCTATTTTTTCTTTGTTGACTTGCTTGTCATCTTCGTCAAAATATCAATTGACTATATATGTGAGAGTCTAATTCTGGGCTTTCTATTCTGTTCCATTGTCCCGTATATCCGTCCTTCATGATTGTACTACCTTGATTATAGTAGCTTTACAGTCAATCTGGAAATTATATAACATAAGTCCTTTAGCTTTGTTCTTCATTTTAGAAATTGTCTTAGCTATCCCAGTTCCTTTGCTTTTCTATATACATTTTAGAATCAGCAGGTCAGTTTCTACGCCCAAAAGCATGCTGCAGTTTTTAAAAAGATATCTTGAAGAGGAGGATTATTTAGGATCCGTTTGGGGAGATTAACATCTTCACATATTGAGTCTTCCTATCCATGAATAAGATCTCTCATTTATTTAGATCTTCTTTAAATTCTCATCAGGATTTTTAGTTTTCAACATACAAACCTTACACATATTTTGTTAACATTTTGCTAAGTATTTTTCTTTCTTTCTTTTTTTTTTTGCTGCTATCGTGCACGGTACTTTTTAAAAATCTTCAAGGCCAGACACGGCTCATGCCTGAAATCCCAGCACTTTCGGTGGCTGAGGTGGGTGGATCACCTGCGGTCAGGAGTTCGAGACCAGCCTGGCTAACGTGGTGAAACCCCATCTCTACTAAAAATACAAAAATTAGCCAGGCGTAGTGGTACATGTCTGTAGTCTCAGCTACTTGGGAGGCTGAGGCAGGAGAATCGCTTGAACCCGGGAGACGGAGATTGCAGTGAGCCGAGATGGCGCCACTGCACTCCAGCCTCGGTGACAGAGTGAGACTCTGTCTCAATCAATCAATCAATCAATCAATCAATTCAATTTCCAGCATTGTAAGCAGAGTCCCTGATGAGAAAGTCACTAGACTGCTGTGGGGCAAAGGGCAAGCTAAGCATATAGAGTTGCTCCAGTTTTCTGGTTGAACGGAACAGAAACCTTGTTCCTTGCTGCTCCCTTCTCCCACGGCTTTGCCTTAAGGCCAGGCTCCTCTCTACCTCTCACAGGTTTCTTTTCTTTTTCTTTTTTTTTTGAGATGGAATCTCTCTCTGTTGCCCAGGCTGGAGTGCAGTGACACAATCTCGACTCACTGCAACCTCCAACTCTCAGGGTCAAGTGATTCTCCTGCCTCAGCATCCTGAGTAGATGGGATTACAGGCTCCTGCCACCAGGCTCAGCTAATTTTTGTATTTTTAGTAGAGATGGGGTTTCACCATGTTGGCCAGGCTGGTCTCAAACTCCTGACCTCAAGTGATCTGCCTGCCTCAGCCTCCCGAAGTGCTGGGAATGCCACCATGAGCCACCGCTCCCAGCTCACAGGGCTCTTTGATTAAAGTTGACCCTTTCTTGAGTTAGTTTTATAATCAGTCCTAATCAGTCACTGTTTTTTGCAGAAATGTTGACAGCAAAGTCTGTTGCTTAAAAATCTAATAGCTTTTCATGGTTGTTTTCCTCTCTGAAGATTTTATATGTATTTTGATTATCAGTATATGACATCTGTGTAGGCATATTCCTTGGTGTTAGCAGAACCTAGACCATTGTCATCAGAGGTGTTACATCTGTAGTATAAAATGGTCAGCACTGTTTTGGAGAACTCTAGAATGGTAATGTGAGAGCTTAGCTTTATAAGCTGTTTTTCATACTGGTATTGTCTTTTTTTTTTTTTTATTAGACTTTATTACAACTACCACCTGCTATGGTAGAAGAAGGTGAGGAAGTTCAAAATCAAGAAACAGAATTGGAAACAGAAGAAGAGGCCATGACTATTCAAGCTGACATCATACCCAGTCCAACAGACACCAGCTGCAGTCAAGAAACTCCAGCCTTTCAAACTGACACCACCCCCAGTGAGACAGGAGCCAGTTCCAATCCAGAAGCCATCCCTGCTTTATCTGAGACCACCCCTACTGTGGCAGGAGCAGTATCTGCACCGGCAGAGGCTAACACACCTCAGGATGCCACATCTGCCCCAGAAGAGACGAAGTAGCCAAACTGGTCCTTCTAAAGGAGGACATGGCATTCAAAAAGTCTGAGTAAAGTTATTTTTTGTATTTTGTATTTGCTTCTGCCATTTTACTAATTAATGTTCAGTTCTTATATTTGTTAACTGATTGTGGTGTCTTGAGTATATTTTTTAAATTATGTGTATGAACAATTCTAATTTCATTTGTTCAATCAGAAGAGCAAATAACCATTCCTTTCATGTTTTGATCACTGAGTGTGTCTGTAATCATACCTACATTAAAATCATTTTGTATAGAATATATAATATATACTTCACATTTTTAGTGAACTTCTCTAAAGAAGAGGACAGAATACACTGGACTTAACCATGAATACCCTTAAGTGTCCCAGTTGGGAAGGAGCTTGTTTCTTCTGTTATACTATCAAATGCTTAAATTCTGTTTCCTTTTTTCTTACCTTTCTTTGCTGTCTTTATGTAAAATATTACTAGCAGTAAGATATAGGTTTCTCCAATCTATTAAAGTGGTTACATGCATTTCCTTCTCTCAAATCTTAGAATGCCTTAGAATCACCTAAGATGTCTGTTTATTCTTGAGGCATACCTCAGACTGAATGAGTCAGAATCTCAGGAATAGAGCCCAGGAATCTATATTTTAGGAGGTTCTCCACACCACTAATGTTTGGGTTGCTGGCAGAGTGGCATCAGCCAAGGCTGGTGAGGCTGAGCCAGGATTTGTCATCAGCTAAATAGGAAGACTCTGCCAAATCAATCTGGGCAAGAAGCAGGATCCTGATTCTGGGCAATGAGAGTCAGAGAACTTAACTCCTGTGTGCAGGGTAGAATTTTCCCATGGCAGAAATTCTGAGTTTTCTGCCTTATTTTTCTTGGGATAACCAGCCACAAGGAGACCTTCAGGTAAAATGTGGTTCAAATATGGGAAGGCAGAGGTACCTAGGACCTTGCTAGTCAAGTATGATTTGTGAACCAACAGCATCAACATCGTATTGAAGTTTGTTATTTATAGAAATGCAGAAGTTTGGGCTCTGCTCCAAACCTATTAAATCTAGATCTACATTGCAACAAAGTCCCCAGGTGATTCACAGGCACTTTGTAGTTTGAGAAGCACTATACTAAGATTACTGTGTTGTCTTCACATGAATGAGGCTGTAATGGTAGAATTACCAGTGAATGTGACTAATGTTTTCTGACAAGGGACCTCTGCTTATAAGGTCCCTGGGCATGGTGCCCAGAACTGAGAAAAAAAAAAAAAAAGAAATGTTTATATGTATGTGTAGAGGGGAAAATTGCCCACTAGTTCTCTATTTCCCATTTTGATCATCTGCTGGAGTATCTAAAGGGGAGCATTTCCCCCGAAGTGTCTCCTCTAGTGCATCTACCTGTGGGCCTGGCCATGTCCAAGGAATCTTTGAAGAAACAAGCAAGCACTGCACACTACCATTGAAATCCTTCTGATCCTGACATTTCGAAGGAATGATTGCTTCATAAGGAAATTAAACCCAGAAAGTCAAGTCAGTTATATTTTTGAGTAACTAGTGTTTGCTCAACTCTACCAGGCTGTGTTGAATATGGTCCAGACTCTCATTTTATGATGTATCCTACTGCATCAGGACGTTTGTGTCAATGTCAGGCGAGGAGGGAGAGGTGAAAGTGATGAGACGATGAGAGGAGTGAAATACCAAGGACGCGATACTAGGAAACCCAGGTCTATTTGTTATCAGAGTTAAGGATCAAGCCAGATAGCCTGTTATGTAATTTCTCTGATAAAAGATTTTGAAAGCAGGTGCTGTGGGCATCTGTATGGGGAATCGCACTCATAGAATTATTTTCATTTGTAAATATATGGTATCAGGCCAAGCAAGGGAAAGAAGCTTTACTGTATTACCATGTTTCCTGGAAGCGATTGATTTTTCTCTCTCCCTTAGGGGACACGAGGTATGATACCTGCAACCAAAATAAGCTGACTGTTAAGCGCTCTCTCCTTAACTATTTTCTAAGCAATGTACATCACTCTTGCCTAGATGGGTGACCATACTTTTTTCTTTGCTTCTTGGTTTTTCTGTCACTAAGAAGCAAATTTAGGTGGAAGATGGATGGGTAAGTCCTTTGTCCTTGTCAAAAGAATTTAAAAAGGGTAAAGGGGGTGGGATTTGAATTCTTTTAAACTGTTTATTCATTGGAAAGGCAAGTGAGTGGCAATTGACTGTAGAATCTAGGGAATTTGTGAAGGAATTTAAGAGCTCTACTTATTTTAAATAATGAGAAAACAATCAGACTTAACCAGGGTGGCAACTATGGAAGAGTGGGGTAGAATCCAAGTCTACAGTTCTACGGCACTGTTTTGTTTATTTTTTCAATCAAGCACACATGAGGGATTGCTTAATAAATACAAGAGTTTTCTATATAGTTTGGGATTACTACAGACACAGGTACTCTAGCCATGTGACCATTTCAGATTAGTGTTCCCATTGCTGTCCATCCTATTTTTCATATCTAAATGTGTCATGATTTTAGAATCTCTTTTTAAAGAAAACCAAAAAGAGGCATGCCCAAAAGAATGAGTATGAAATGAAGCAATTCAAGTATTTAGAATTTCTTTTTTTTTTTCAAAATGCTGAGTTAAGAAAGTTCATTGCCAACAGTTGAGAATAAATAGCTCTATTGATTTAGGCAAATGAATGAGAAGATTTAAACATTATCAAGACTCCTGAAGTTGGTATAATAAAAGTTGAGATGTTTTGCTAGATGCTGAGAGAAAAGGCATAAATAGGCCATTTGTGCTCCTGTAAACAAATGAAATTTTGTAATGATCAAGAGACAGCATGATATTGTAAAACACACTTTGGACTCATCCAGACCTGGCTCAGAATTGTACCTAATTTGCTTATCAGCATTTGGTTTGACCTTAGACAAATTTTATAACCTCTCTAAGCCCATTTTCTTTATCTATAAATAAAGGAAAAAGATCTGTTTGGATTTGGGGCAGGAGAGTTGTCTGTTTTATAGGGTAATGTTTATGAAAATAATCTATCACCTAGGTACTTAGTAAATACCAGTTTCTCTCTCTGTTTTTCTTCAAAGCTTTGTTGACAATGTAGGATATTGCCAACTAATCCTTTGACTTGAGTGCTTAGCCATGCCCCAATCCAGGGAGCATGAAGGATGATCAAGAAGGGGACACCTAGTGGCAGTTGACCTTTGAGGATCTATGTAGGATCAGGTTACTGATTTGGGACCTCTGAATCAGTACATCATAACATCGAGAGTGATCTCTGCCAAAATTAAAATTCTGGCAGAACAGTATAAGCAGAAGGAAGACACTAGGTCTTTCTGAAATATGGAGCTGATAACTTCTATCAGTTCTGAATTCTGTACTGTCCCACCCCCAAATCATCTGTATTGTTGCATGTACTTAGCTTTGTGCCTTGAATTGCTATTTCCTTTTTATCTTGCACTCAGATGGTATTTTTAGAGATGTTTCTTCAATCAAAACAAGATAAAGATTAAAAAAAAAAAACAAAACAGTGACCCTTTTGCATAAGCCAGAAGAGCAGTGCCTTGCTTCCTGTGAAAAGTGCTTGGCAGTTAGCCTGTGTAATTATTTAGCAATCATGTTAATAGATGTTTAAGAATAATGGAACTGGAGCTGTACTGAGCCAAGGATGGAAATGAAGACATGTGAGACTATTTTTTCTTCATCCACCGATACTCTTCAGTTACAAGGATGTAATTTAAAAGGGTTTTAATTAAATGGAATCCAGAGGCTTTGGACACTCCAGTTTTTCTTCTTAGAGACAAACCCTAGCTCAGTTTCCTGGAGCTTGACTCAGAATGCAGCATGGTACTCCGGACTGACAGTGTGCCAGCTTTATTCACTTATCTCTCTACCTTTTGGCTTACATTTATTTCAGGGCTGGCTGACATTTTGAGCTTATGTACAAAGATGGCCGATACCATTATTTTTCAACATATATTACAGAAAATACTACTCTTGAAAAATACTCTGAGAAATATGTTCTATGGTCAGATAAGTTTGGGAAACAGTGAATTATTGTTCCTCTTTTGCAGAATCACAATGCATTGTTAGCTAATCAAAGGCTCTCAGATGTCCCACTGGAAAGAATCATGTTTAGCTTTGTTTAACCTAGCATTTCCCAAACTTATAGAGCATAAAACTTTTTTTTTTTTGTAAGATACCTTAGGTTAGCTATTTCCTTACAACACAGTTTGGGAAACTTTTTTTTTTTTTTTTTTTTTTTTTTTTTTTTTTTTTTTTTAATAAGATACCTTAGGTAGCTATTTCCTTAGAACACGAGCCAGGCGCGGTGGCTCACGCCTGTAATCCCAGCTGTGGGAGGCCCAGGCGGGTGGATGACCTGCGGTCAGGAGATCGAGACCATCCTGCCCAACATGGTGAAACCCTGTCTCTATTAAAAATACAAAAATTAGCTGGGCGTGGTGGCAGGTGCCTGTAGTCCTAGCTGCTCTGGAGGCTGAGGCAGGAGAATCACTTGAACCCAGGATGGGGAGGTTGCAGTGAGCTGAGATGGCACCACTGCACTCCAGCCTGGGCGACAAGAGCAAAAACTCCGTCAAAAAAAAAAAAAAAAAAAACCTTAGGTAGCTATTTCTTTAGAAACACAGTTTGGGAACCAATATCTTTACATTGGCTAGAACTGTGAATCGCCCTTTAAAGATAAAGCCCCAAAATACATTTTTTTTCCCTACAGGTAACCAGAGGGTGAAGTAACATAGCCGAAGAGGAAACCAGAAGTGAAGTGATTTGTACAAAATGTCGTAGTGTAATTTATTGAGTGTCATGTGGTATTAATTGCAACATCCTGAAAATGCAAATGAATAAAAGTTTGGTCAATGTACCATGATATTCCTTCATGTGAGCCTCCTAAGAAAAGGTCACCGAGCATTCTCTGTTTACATTTTAATTTTAGACTCCAGAATTTCACACTAAGTTTTTCTTCTCATTTCTTATGCAGTAAAAGAAGAGTTCTTTTTTGCAGTAAAAGAAGAGTTAGTTTTTGTTTCCTTAAAAAGTTTAAATTCCAAAAAGAAAAGGATTACTTAGCATAACCAATAGAGATGGTCTGGAAACAATAAAAGAAAATTAAGGCAAATATAAAACATGAAGACAGTTTCCCCTCATAAGAATGTTTAACACACAAGGACCCCAGCAGTTGCCTTGCATTAAGCATACTGAATTCTTTCTTGATCTCCAGAACAACTGTCCCCACAATCCTCTTCCCCTCCACCTTTGATTTAACGTTGTGCACTCTCTCTATTATACTTATCTCAGTGTTGCAATCTAAGTTCAAGAACCTCAAAGGTAGCTGCTTCTCTTTGAAAGATGCGTGGTTTAATATAAAAAGCTCTTTTAAGAATCTGAATTTGTTGACATTTTTCAAAAAACAGTTCTGGATGGGAAGTGATCCTTTTCTACTTTAGTTCACTGGTTCATTTGGGCCATTTTTGATTGGTTGGTTGGTTGGTTTTTTCCATCTGGTTTCTAGTTCAGTTGTCCACAAAGTGAACTAAAAGTGCTCACTGTGTTACTGTATTTTCATTACCTTTTTGCTTCCAGTGCTAGTTTCTTCTAATCTCAGACTGCCATGAGAATAGTATGCAACAGGAGTAGACCTTGTTCATTTGCATGACATTTCATTAGTTGACTACTTTTCACAGAAATGAATTGAATTCAATATAATAAAACTTTTGAAGATGTTTATGAAACTAATATTTGTATATTAACAGACTATTGAATGCCAACTCTGTGCCAAGCAGCAATGCCAAAAGCAACTCTAGTACTTTATAGATGAGAACACCAAGGCATTGGGTGATTTGCCTGGGACACCACAATTAATTGAACAGAGACTAGAACCATCATATAACTTTTAGGCAAATTTCTTACCATGCTGGTCTTTAAACTTCTTTGCTTGAGACACATTAAACGACAGAACAACACCAACTGTGCATAAGTAAGACAAGCCTACTAAATAATTTCTCTTATGGTCAACATACCAAAGAGACTAGGCTGCCAAAATCAGGGTAGAAAATAAAAGAATGTCCCAGTGATTACAATATTTATTCTTACAGGAGAAAGACAAATTAGTATTTGTTTTGGTTTGAAAAAGGAATGAGAAACACATAATAGAAAGGGACTCTAGTAATACTGTATGCCTCAAAATGCTAATTATCCTAAAGTCATTTTACATTTAAGCAGAAGCAGAACATGTTAAGTAATAATAGTTTGAAAAGTGTGATTTCTGAGTGTGTTACCTTGACCCTTAGCTTCTCAGGAAAAGTGACCGGGACCTGGTGTCTGCTCCTGTTGCCTTTGCCCCTTAATCCCTAGCCACTATGCGTGAGCACATCTCCATCCATGTTGGCCGGGCTGATGGCCAGATTGATAATCCCTGCTCAGACCTCTGCGGCCTGGAACACGGCATGCATCCCGATGGCCAGATGCCAAGTGACAAGACCACTGGGGGAGATGACTCCTTTGACATCTTCAGTGAGACAGGTGCTGGCAAGCATAAGCCCAGGGCAGTGTTTGTAGACCTGGAGCCCATATTCATTGACAAAGTTCACGTTGCCATCTACCACTAACTTTTCCACCCTGAGCAGCTCATCACAGGCAAGGAATATGCTGCCAATAACTATGCCCAAGGGCACTATACTATTGGCAAGGAGATCACTGGCTTCTTGTTGGGCCAAATTCTCAAGCTGGCCAACCAGTGCACAAGTCTTCAGGACTTCTTGGTTTTCCATAGCTTTGGTTGGGGAACTGGTTCTGGGTTCACCTCCCTGCTGGTAGAATGTCTATCTGTTCATTATGGCAAGAAGTCAAAGTTGGAGTTCACTTACTCAGTGTCCCAGGTTTCTACAGCTGTAGTTGAGCCCTATAACTCCATTCTCACCACCCATACTACCTTGGAGCGCTCTGAGTGTGCCTTTGTGGTAGACATCTGTCATAGAAACCTCAATATTGATTGCTCAACCTACACTAATTTTAACTGCCTTATTCATCAGATTATGCCCTCTATCACTGCTTCCCTTAGAGTTGATGGCTCCCTGAATGCTGATCTGACAGAATTCCAGACCAACTTCGTGCCTATCCCCACGTCCACTTTTTTCTGGCCACATATGCCCCTGTTATCTCTGCTGAGAAAGCCTATCATGAAGAGCTTTAGAGCAGAGATCATCAGTGCTTGATTTGAGCCAGCCAACCAGATAATGAAATGTGACCTTCGCCATGGCAAATGATGGCTTCCTGCCTGTTGCACTGTGGTGACACCATGAAGATGTCAATGCTGCTGTTACCACCATAAAGACCAAGCACAATATCCAGTTTGTGGATTGGTGTCCCACTGGTTTCAAGGTTGGCGTTAATTACCAGCTTCCCATGGTGGTACCTGGTAGAGACCTGGCCAAGGTACAGAGAGCTGTGTGCATGCTGAGCAATACCACAGCCTTTGCTGAGGCCTGGGCTCACCTGGACCACAAATTTTGACCTGGTGTATGCCAACCATGCCCTTGTTCACTGGTACATTCATGAGGGGGGCATAGAAGAAGGGTTTTCTGAGGCCCAATGAGGACATGGCTGCCCTTGAGAAGGTTTATGAGGAGGTTGGTATAGATTCTGTTAAAGGAGAGGGCGAGAAAGAGGAGAGAAATATTAATTATCCATTCCTTCCAGCCCTGCAACATGTCTTACTCCCAGAATTTAAGCTTCAACATTAATTGACAGCATCAAAGCTTTCTGGTTAGATTGTTTACACTCACTGGAGATCAATGTTCCATATGTACCTGTAAGATTTTTCCATCATGTCTCAAAGTAAAGGCTTTAAGATTAAAAAAAAAAAAAAAAAAAGATTTCAAATAAAGGGAAAAACAGGATTTACCAAGACTTACATTTTAAATCATTACACATCAGCTGGGTCAGCCTTCTGATTACACTTCCTATCACAAACCCAGCATTAATGCATTTGAGAGCTGAAAATAACATCCATGGGAGTTAAAGTTCCCAGGAGTAAAAGTCTATTTGTAAAATAAATCAAGTTATCTTGTGTAATTACAGAAATAAATTGTGATAAGTTTTTTCAAGGCTATCATTGTAAATCTTGATCTAGTTGAACTCTATATTAAAGGAATGGCTTCGTTTGAGCAAGTGGAGAATGTGTCTGCAGAAATACAGTCCTACCTTGGGGAAAAAGTCGTGAATGTCAACTGTGGTATCTCAGGAATTAAATTGGTCAGGTGGATCTCTTAACTTGCCAATGTATTATTAATAATGGGCATTATTAAGTGAAATTGTTGGTTCTTGTCTAGAGTTAACAATGACTAGAAGCAACTCTTTCTCTGGCTAGTCTGAAAGATAGATTGCAAGTCAAATGAATGCCAAGATCTCTGACATCAGCCTCAGTGCTCTGAGAACAGTTGATACCAGTGCTCTGGTATCAGCTATGAGGAGTTCCTTAATTAGCAGGACCTGGCATGAAGCAGGACATGCTATATATCAGTAGGGATTCTGGGATCCTGAAGGATACATTTAATATGTTTTGTGACGCATATACATATATTTTTTGAAAACAGTGACAATAGGAGAGTGACTTTTTTCTAGTCTAGCCAAAGGTTTGTCAATTTTATTTATCTCTCCCAAAAAACCAACTTTTCATTTTGTTGGTCTGTATTGTTTTTTTGGTCTCAATTTCATTTATTTCTGCTCTAACCTTTATTATTTCTTCTACTAATTTTGGGTTTGGCTTGTTCTTGCTTTTCTAGTTCCTTGAGGTGCATAATTGGGTTATTTGAAGTCTTTCCACCTTTTCGATACAGGTGTTTATTGCTGTAAACTTCCGTCTTAGTGCTACTTCTGCTGTATCCCATAGATTTTGGTGTGTTGTATTTCCATTTCCATTTGTTTCAAGACATTTAAAATTTCCTTCTTAAAGTCTTTATTGACCCATGGTTCGTTCAAGGGCATGTTGTTTAGTTTCCATGTGTTTGTGAAGTTTCTGAAGTTCCTCTTGTTATTGATGTCTAGTTTTATTCCATTGTGGTCAGAAAAGATACTTGATATGATTTCTACTTTTTTGAATTTGTTCAAAGTTGTTTTGTGCCATAAGATATAGTCTATTCTAAATCATGTTCCATGAAAAGAAGGTACATCCTGCAGCAATTGGGTGAAATGTTCTGTAAATGTCAGTTAGACCTATTAGGTCTCATATATAGTTTAACCCTGGTGTTTCTTTATTGATTTTCTGCCTAGATAATCTGTCCATCACTGAGAGTGGAGTGTTAAAGTCCCCATATTATTATTGTATTGGAGTCTATTTTTCCCTTCAAATCTATTAATGTTTGCTTTATATGCTTGGGAGCTTTGGTGTTTGATGCATAGATACTTATAATTGTTATATCCTCTTGCTGAATTGACCCTTTAATAGTTAGTGACCTTCTTCGTCTCTTTTTACAGTCTTGATTTGTAGTCTATTTTGTCTGATATAAGTATAGCTACTCCCCTTTTTTGTTGTTTCTAGCTGCATGAAATATCTTTTTCCACTGTTTTACTTTCAATCTATGTCTTTGTAGATGAAATGGTTTTCTCGTAAACAGCATATAGTTGGGGCTTCTTTGTCCATTCAGCCACTCTTTGACTTTTAATTGAAGAATTTTGTCCGTTAACATTCATTATCATTATTGATATATAAGGACTTACTACTGTTGCCTATTTTCTGATTGCTTTGTAACTCCTGGCCTGTATGCTTTCCGTTGAGAAGTTTGTTGCCAGATGAATTGGAGCTCCTTGATATGTTACTTGCTTCCTTTCTCTTGCTTCTTTTATGATTCTCTCTTTGTCCTTGACCTTTGAGAGTTTGATTATTATATGCCTTGGGGTACTCTTATTTGGGTCAAATATGTTTGATATTCTCTGACCTTCCTGTACTTGAATATTTATATCTTTCTCAAGTTTTTACAAGTTTTGTTATTTCTTTGAATAAGCTTTCTACCCTTTGCTCTTGCTCAACTCCCTCTTGAATATCAAAATTCTTAGATTTGATCTTTTGAGGTAATTTTCCTTATTTTGTAGTTGATCTTTATTACTTTTCATTCATTTTTCTTTTGTCTCCTCTGTGTATTTTCAAATAGCCTATCTTCAATCTCTGATTCTTTCCTCCACTTAATCCATTCTACTGTTGAGAGCTTATAACAAATTGTTCAGTTTAGCAAATAAATTTCTCAGTTTGAAAAATTTCTATTCTTTTTTTGTGTTATTTCAATCTCTTTATTAAATATTTCTGATACATTTCTGAATTGCTTTTCTGTGTTAGCTTAGAAATCACTGAGTTTCCTTAAGCTACTATTTTGAGTTCTTGGTGAAAAAGTTCATATATTGCTTTCTTGCCTTGCTTTTCTTTTTTTCTTTTACTTTAAGTTCTGGGATACGTGTGCTGAACGTGCAGATTTGTTACATAGGTATACATGTGCCATGGTGGTTTGCTGTACCTATCAACCTGTCATCTAGGTTTTAAGCTCTGCATGCATTAGGTATCTGTCCTAATGCTGTCTCTGCATGCATTAGGCATTTGTCCTAATGCCTTCTTGCTAGGGTCAGTCACTGATTCCTTGCTTTGCTTGTTTGGGGAGATCATGGTTCCCTGTTTGCTGCTGTTTCTTCTGGATGTATATCTATGTCTTTGCATTGAAATATTAGTTTTCTATTCCGGCCTTCTCTGCGTAACTTGTTTTGGTTTTTATTGCATATATTTGGTTAGAGGTTCTTTACTGCTAGGTCACTGCCTCCTTTTCAGCTCTAGGTGGTGCCTTAAGCCCAGGTTTCACCTTGGCTCCAGTAAACACTCCGAGCACAGCTCTTCCTGAATAGGAGAGGTTCCAAAGGGAATTTTCTGGCATTGTAGGAAGGCCGGCTAGGGGTTTTTGCTCAGGGGATCTGTGGGATGGATCTCCTATAGCATGGTGCTGCTGAGCAGCCACTCTGATTTGGCATCTCCTTTGGCAGAGTTACGGAGCAGAGCTTCCAGGGCTGGGGATGATAATCCCATCTTCCCCCTTTGTCTCTGCCTGTCCTCAGCGATATTTCTCTCTTCAGGCACTCAAGATACTTTCTGCAGGTTAAGAGAGGGACAGGTCTCCCGCCAGGAAACCCAACATCATGGGAAAACTGGTTGTCCACATCAATCTCACTTTCTCCAATATGGAAACAAGTGAGGCTGGGCATGGTGGCTCACGCCTGTAATCCCAGCACTGTGGGAGGCCGAGGCGGGCAGATCACAAGGTCAGAGATCGAGACCATCCTGGCTAACACGGTGAAACCCCGTCTCTAGTAAAAATACAAAAATTAGCTGGATGTGGTGGTGGGCATTTGTAGTGCCAGCTACTCTGGAGGCTGAGGCAGGAGAATTGCTTGAACCTGGGAGGCAGAGGTTGCAGTGAGCCAAGATCCTGCTACTGCACTCCATCCTGGCTACAGAGCAAGACTCCATCTCACCAAAAAAAAAAAAAAAAAAAAAGAGAGAGAAAAGATAAAAGAAACTAGTGACCAAGTAAGTTGGAGGAAAATTTTCTGTGGACTTGGTGCCCAGCAGAAAGGGAGTCTTATTTTCTTACAGTCTTCTCAGTGTTTTTCCACTCCTCTGTGGCCCCAAGAACCATCTCTCTTCATAACTTGAGTTCTAAAATACTTCTCGTGATAATCTTGGTGCTGTATATTTGTTTTTGGTTTTCTACAAGAAGGAATAAGAACAGCTTGCTTCGACACTGCCGCTTTGAAACCAAGTTAGACTGGCTGATCTTTAAGGTCCCATCTTCTATCACAGTTAGTTTTGCCTGTTTTTAATCTTTGTATAAGTTGAATCATTTGTGTTTGCCTTCTCAAATCCATTTCTCTGAATGATGTGAGGTAGGGTTCAGCAGATTAACTGAGTACTATTTATTCAAAAGACCATCCTACAGTACACTGCGCTACAATGTGGTAACATCTTTGTCATAAATCAAGTGATTATATATATGTGGATCTGTTTCTGTAATTTCTTTTGTTTCATTGGTATATATTTCATCTCTTTTGCCAACATTTCACTGTTTTAATTACTGTAACTTTATGATAAGTTTTGATTAACTTTTGTATATCCTTTAGCTATATTCGTCAAGATTATTGGCAATTTTTAGTCCTTGTATAAATTCTAGAATTATTTTGTCAGTTCCACAAAAAAACTTACTAGATTTTTATTGGGATTACACTAAATCTATAGATCAATTTGGGGAAAATTGGCATCTTACAACCTAGGAATATGGTAACTCTTTCCATTTACTTAGGCCTTCTTAAACTCAATAACGTTTTATAGTTTTTTGTATAAAGATCATCGTCATTTTTTGTTAAATTTATTCCTAGGTATTTATTTATACTAGTGTAAGTGATACTTTCTACAATTACATTTCTAGTTGTTTGTTACTAATATATAGATATACATCTTTGTATCTTGCACTGGTATTTAGCAATCTCAGTGAATTCTCCTATTTCTTATAATTTGACTATAGATTATTTTGGGTTCTCTACATACATAATTATGTCATCTGTGAATACAAAAGTTTTTTTCTTCAATCTTTATACTTTTAATTTCCTTTTCTACCTATATGCCTTTCATTTTCATTTTCGCCCTTATTGGCCTTTTGAAGGCCTCCAGTACAATGTTGAATAGAGGTGGTCAGAACAAGTATCTTTGTTTCTTCCCAGTTTTAGGGGCAAACGTTCAATATTTCACCACTAAGTATAGTGTTTGCTATAGGTTTTTCCATATAATCTGTATCAGATTTTAATAATTTCTTTCTATTCCTAGCTTGCTAGGTGTTTCTTTTTTAATCATTAATGTATGCTGAATTCTAACAAATGCTTTTTCTGTATCTATCAAAATGATCATATGCTTTCCTTTATTTATTTATTTTTATTTTACTTTAAGTTCTGGGATACCTGTGCTGAACGTGAAGGTTTGCTACATAGGTATTTATACATGTGCCATAGTGGTTTGCTGCACCCATCAACCCGTCATCTAGGTTTTAAGCTCCACGTGCATTAGGTATTTGTCCTAATGCTCTCTCTCCCCAATCATGTGCTTTTCTTTATTTTGTTAATGTGGTGGATTACATTGATTTATTTTTTCTATTGATTGGATTTTTTCTAATTAGGGCCATAAGTTGCTACTCTTCACATGCCTGGTAATTTTTCATTGGATGCTGGACATTACAAATGCTGTGTTGTTGGATGTTTGGATTTTGTAGTCTTCCTTTAAAGAGTGTTGAGGTTTGTTTTGGCAGGCAGTTACATGTGGATTAGATCTACCTTTTTGATGTTTGTTTTTAAGCTTTGTTACACAGGTGTAGAGTACCTTTACTCTGGGGCTAACTTAGCTCCATTACCAATCTATGACCCTTCTCTGGTTCCTGTTGGATGCCCCAGGTTTTCAATGAAGTATTTCTACTTGGGTTGATATAAATTAAAACCTTTTTTATTGTATGAGCTCTAGGAATCGTTTAGTAGAGCTCCCAGGCAGTTGTCCTTTGACCTCAGGAAGTTTCACCCCATGAATGTACAGATTAGTATTCAGCCAAGACTCAAGGGGACCGACCCCTCTTTAGATTTCTGGAGCCCTTTCTTTGTGTAACTTCCTCCTTTTAGTTACTCTGCCTTACAAATTCTAGCCAGCACAGTCTTCCCAAGTTTCTGTCTCTTTTTCCTTTTTTTCCAGCATTCAAAATCTTTTTAATAGGAGAGTAGGATCCAGGGTTAGTTTTTGTAGCCTCGGCTGGCCCGTTGGCCTCTGGCACGCCCGAACTTCTGGCCCTTGGAGAGGACGTAAGGTTTGGTGTGGCTGTGCGGGGTTCCTGGGGCCTTGCCGAAATGCCGGTACACCTCTCGGCCCTTGCGAGGACCGGAGAGCAGGACAGTGCCGCAGCCCTTGGGGGACTCCAGGGCCAACTGGTCGAAAGTGAGGATCTTGCCCCCTGCCCTGAGGATGCGGCTGTGGGCCCGGCTGGTCACGCACAGTGCACATACCTTCAGTTTGGGCACCTCCTGAACCCGCACATCATCCGTTATGGTCCCCACAACCACGGCCGTTTTGTTTTCCCGGCCAGGAAGCTTCATCTTCCGGATCATCCGGGAAAGGGACAGAGGCGGCCGGTTGGTACGACTCATAAACAACCTCTTCAGCACAACCTGGTTGAATGTGGAGTTGGTTCTTCTGGCCAGAAACCTGTACAACTTGACCAACAGCCTCAGGTAGATATCCTGGCTCTTGGGCTCCTTGCGCCGAACCTTCCGGTCCTTGTTGTGGCGGATGTCGACTCCCATGATGGCGCCTCCTTCTCGGCCAGGACCGGAAAGAGCAAGTTTCTGTCTCTTAAATTCAGTGAGACTGCTGGGCTTCTACTTAGGTTCCCCCTTGGTAAAGGCAAACTGCTGCTCTTCAAAAATTGCCTGTAGGCGAAAGCCAGGGCAATCACAGGGCTAACTTTTTCCTTTTCTTCCTCTCCAGGATGATGAAACTATGCTGCCTGTTGGTCAATGTCTGAAAATAGTTGCTTCATATATTTTGTCCACTTTTACTTGATTATAGTGGGGATGTACTGGGATGAGCAGAAGTAGAAGTTGACATTGTTTTTTTTCAAATATTAAATTAACCTTACAATCCTAATCTTTTAAAATAATTATTATATTACGTTTGCTAGTATTTTATTTAGCATTCTTGTATTCATGTTTATGAGAAAGATTGGTCTATCAGAATAATAATTATTATTGTACCATACTTGTTAGGTTAAATATCAAGATTAGAGTGACTTCATAAACTGAATTGGGAAGTCCTTTTTTTTTTTTGAGACGAGGTCTCATTCTGTGGCCCAGGCTGGAGAGCAATGGCACAATTTTGGCTCACTGCAACCTCCACCTTCTGGGCTCAAGTGATCCTCCCACATCAGCCTCCCAAGTAGCTGGGACTACAGGTGCACACCACCATGCCTGGCTAATTTTTGTATTTTTTGTAGAGACAGAGTTTCACCACGTTGCCCAGGCTGGTCTCAAACTCCTGGACTCAAGAAGTCTGCCTACCTTGGCCTCCCAAAGTGCTAGGATTACAGGCAGCAGGGTGTTTTCTTGTTTTGTTTTGTTTTGTTTTGTTTTTTGAGTACTCTATTCACTGGAAGTGTTTTTTGTAACATTGATATTATTTCTTCTTTAAACACTTGGAAAAATTCAACAGTGAAACAATCTAAGGCTAGATTTCTTTGTGGGAAGATTTTAAATTTCAGATTCAATGTATTTATCAATGTAAGACTACACTATTTCTTTTTGTGTTGGTTTTGGTAAGTTGTGTTATCTTAGGAATTTGTCCATTATAAAGCTGAATTTTCAGATTTATACTGGGAAAAGTAATATATAATATGTTCATAGCACAGCTTTAGCTATATCCCACACATGCTGTATCACATTTTCATTAACATTCTGTTCAAAATGTTTTCTAATTTCCATTGTGATTTCGTTTTTAACCCATGTTTTTTCATTTTCACTGAAAATGTTTTAGAACATTAATGGAGATGATGGTTGCACAACATTGGGAATGCACTAAATGCCACTAAATTCTTCACTTAAAATGAAAAATTTTAAATTTCATGTTATTATTCATTTTAAATTGGTTAGTTTTGTGTGAGTTTCACCTCAACAAAAAATACTTTTTAAGAAGTGGGCTGGCTTTGGTGGCTCATGCCTGTAATCCCAGCACTCTGGGAGGCCGAGGTGGGTGGATCACCTGAGGTCAGGAGTTGGAGACCAGCCCGGCCAACATGGTGAAACCCCGTCTCTACTAAAAATACAAAAATTTGTTGGGCATGGTGGCATATGCCTGTAATCCCAGCTAGTTGGGAGGCTGAGGCAGGAGAATCGCTTGAACCCAGGAGGTGGAGGTTGCAGTGAGCCGAGATCGTGCCATTGCACTCCAGCCTAAGTGACAGAGCAAGGCTCTGTCTCAAAAAAAAAAAAAAAAAAAAAAGTGGATTACTTAATTTCTAAGCGTTTGGGCATTTTTCTTCTTTTTGTTATTAATTTCTAGCTTCGGCTGCATGCAGTGGCTCATGCTTATCATCCTAGCACTTTGGGAGGCTGAGGTGGGCAGACTGAGCCCAGGAGTTTGAAACCAGCCTGGGCAACATGGCAAAACTTTGTCTCTGCAGAAAATGAAAGAAATTAGCCAGGCATGGTGGCAGATACCTGTAGTCCCAGCTACTTGGGAGGCTGAGGTAGGAGGATCACCTGAATCCAGGAAGGTCGAGGCTGCTGTGAGCCATGATGGTGCCACTGCACTCTAGCCTAGGCGACAGAGGGAGAGACCCTGTCTCTAAAAAAAAAAAAATTCTAGCTTCTCTACTGCAGTCAGAGAACCTAGCCTGTATTATGATAATCCTTTTAAATTTTTCATGACTTTTCCAGTACATGTTCCACGTACACTTGGAAAGATTGTGCTGTATATTCTATAGTACTTAGGTATATATAAAAATTTGGCCGAGTTTGTTAATCATTTTGTTCAAATCCCTTATACCCCCTCATGTTTTGTGGGTTTTTTTTCTGTCTGCTTGTTCTATCAGTTACTGTGAAATGTGTGTTTTTAAAAAAATCTCAGTGTAATTACAGGTTTATTTCTATTTTTAGTTCCATCAAATTTGCCTTGTGTATTTTGAGGCTGTGTTATTAAAAGCATACAAACAAAATTATACCTTCCTGATGGATAGTCTTTATTATTATTATTTACAACTGTCTGTCTTTAACTCTCAATATGCTTCTCATTTTAAAATCTACTTTGTCTTATATTAGTATAGCTTCACCAGGCTTCTTTTGGTTGCTTTTTGAATGGCATATTTTTTCCACTCTTACATAACCTTTCTGTGTCTTTGTATTTAGGATTTTTCTGTTGTAAGCAACATATTGTTGGGCTTGGGATTTGATTGTACCTATTTACAAGCTAATAAGTTATGCATTGCTGGCAGAAAGCCTAAGACTCCTGGGTGATAAGCAGAAGACTCACTCAGCACAGTAAGTAGCATGAGTGTCAGCATGTTTGCCTCTGTCAGTTCCTCCTTCTCCCCAAGCCCTACAGAGGTAATGTGAAGGGTCCAGCTGAAGGCCTGAGTGCTCAGTGGGTTGTGTTATAGGAGAGAAATAATGGGCAATGCATTTTACAGCAAGCATCAAACAAGCCTGCTCTTTGTCCCAGAAGGAGACATAACCTCATCCCCCAAGGCTACTTGCTGCAAACTCAACCCTATGGAGAAATGGCCTGAGAAAAGAGCAGTCTTGTATTGGCACACCCTACAGGAGCATGGAGGGGTACTCTATGATGATGAGCTGATTTATTCCACTTTGGCATTCTGTCATATTTTGCTTGATGTAGTTCAAGACTATGTTATTAGATATACACAAATTTAGAATTATATTCCTGGTAGATGGGCCTTTTCATCAATAGCAAATGTCCTTAACTCTAGTAATGCTTTTTGACTTAAAGTGTACCTTGTCTTATATGACAATATAACTACCCCACTTGTCTTTTGGTTAGATTTGTCATGGCATAGGTGTTCTCATCCTCTTGCTTGATCTTTCTGTTTCTTTATATTTAAGGATTTTTTTTGTAAGCAACATATATAATTAGTCAAGCTATCTTTGTCTTTTAATTAGAGTATGTTTGAATTTTATGTAATTACTGGTGTATTTTGATTTACTTTAACTGTTTTATTTCTCCATGTTTTATGTTCCTTTTTCTCATCTTTCTTGCCTTCTTTTGGATATATAAAGGAATTTTAATTATTCCATTTTCTCCATTCTATTAGTTTGTTAGTAATTCATTCTTTCACCCGTGAGCCTGAAGATTACAACAGGCATTGTGGCTTATTACAGTCTACTAAGAATGGATACTTATTTCACTTCCCAGATGATGCTGCCAATGCTAAGACCTTATAAAACAACTACCTTGGCCACTGCTTTGTGCAATTGTTCTTGTATAGAGATTTTTCTACCTTTTTGTTTCAGACAGAGTTTCGCTCTTGTCGCCCAGGCTGGAGTGCAGTGGTGTGATCTCGGCTGGCTGCAACCTCCGCCTCTCCAGTTCAAGCGATTCTCCTGCCTTAGCCTCCCAAGTAGCTGGGATTACAGGCACTTGCCACCAAGCCCAGCTAATTTTTTGTATTTAGTAGAGACGGGGTTTCACCATGTTGGTCAGGCTGGTCTGGAACTCCTGACCTCAGGTGATCCACCCACCTCAGCCTCCCGAAGTGCTGGTATTACAGGCATGAGCCACCACACGCGGCTCATGGCTGTAATTTTTCTACCTTGTAATCAAAACATTATTATTGTTTTATAAGCTAATATTCATTTAGATTCACCCTTTCCATTGCTCTTCATTCCTTCCTACCATTTTATGCTTCCTTCTGGATAATTTTCTTTCTTTATGAAGAATTAAAGCTTTTAAATGTTTCCTTTCATGCAAATGTGCTGCTGACAAATTCTCTGTCTGGAGATGTCTTTTTTTCACCTTTAATTTTGAAGGGTATATTCACTATGTATAGAAGTCTAGATTGTCAATTATTTAAGCACTTTAAAAATTGTCAGTTTATTTTCTTATGCCTCTGTTTCTCATTGGAAAAGTCAGCTCTCAGTCTTTTTCTGCTCCTTTGAAGATAATGTCTCTTTTCTCTTGCAGCTCTTTAAAATGTTGTGTTTGATTTTTTTTTTTTTTTTTTTTGACAGTCTTGCTCTGTCATGCAGGCTGGAGTGCAGTGGCACAATCTCAGCTCACTGCAACTTCTGCCTCCCCAGTTCAAGCGGTTCTCCTGCCTCAGCCTCCCACCAAATAGCTGGGATTACAGGCCTGTGCCACCACATCTGGCTAACTTTCATATTTTTAGCAGAGATGGGATTCTACCATGTTGCCAGGCTGGTCTCAAACTCCTGGCCTCAAGTGATCTGCCTGCCTCGGCCTCCTAAAGTGGTGGAATTATAGGCGTGAGCCACTATGCCTGGCCTGTCTTTGATTTTCCTCAGTTTGCCTAGAAGGTGCCTAGATGCAGTCTGCGTATTTTTGACTCACTTTTCTTCCAGCACACCAATCCCCTCTTCAGCTCTGCTCTGCTTGCTATTAAACCCATCTACTGAGTTCTAATTTTAGTTGTACTTTTCATCTTCATAATTTTCATTCTATTCTCTTTTAACAAATTCCAATTCTTTGAGCAAACTCCTGTCACCAATTTTCTTGAGCATATTGATTACAGTTATTTTAGTGTGCCCAATTACTCCAGTATCTGGAGTTGTCTGTTGTCAGATTTTTCTTTCAGTCCTGTATCTTGCTATGCCTGACAATTCTTTAATGAATGCCTGACATTGTATCTGAATGATTGCGCAGGCTCTGGATGATGTTTTCTCCCTCCAGACAGGATTTACCTTCTTCTTTTGCAAGGAGCCAGAGGCAGATCACGCCAATCCAGCTGGGACCATGCTGCCTCCCTGGCTGGTTTGCTGTCTTTGAGAAGGTCCATCTAGCTCTGGCTCACCCTCTTCCTAAGATGTAGCCCTGTAAAGATCCCAGCTAGGCGCCTGGGATATTTTTCAGGTCCTCCTTGACAAGTTCTGAACTCAGGTTTTGTCTGCATAACATTATGAGACTGTCTGAAACCCTACTTTGCCTTGCACCCACTTTCTTTTTGACTTTCGAGCCTCTTGTACAATTTAATCAGAAAATAACTTGAAAACTGTTGCTGATGTTGGCCTCACATTTTTGCACCCCTCTTCTCTCTGGCTTCTTGATTCTCTACAAGTCCTAATTGCCTTGGCAACTTCTAACTTTAATTTTTATCTTCTCAGACACATCAAATTGTCTAAAACTGCTTTAAAATCACCATTATACTTAAGAGAAAACTTCCCTAAGCCACATTTGTCCAAAGCCACAAAATTAATAAGTGAGAGAACTGGGATTAGAGCTTTGACTCCAAAGTCTGTCATTATCTAAGCTATTTCAAAATATAACCATTTTGTTGTGTTTACCTAGAAGGGTCTGGCTCAGAGTTTGGTTTTATTGTCTATGATGATATTAGAAAAATTGCTTTATGATATTGAGAATACAGTAAGATCATAAACCTACTTTCCTCTCTATTAAATGGAGATGATAAACTCTTTAGTCAGTGTTTTGCTGATAAAGCCATAAGTTGTTTCATGCAGTTCCTCTTTGGTTTAGTCACCATGGTTATTAATTTATTTACATCATTATTATTTAAATTTATTTAAGAATGATGTAATATTTAGTTACATCATTTGTATTTAAAAATTTTTTAGTTCCTTGCGAATCCAAGGTCAGAGAAATCTTCATTTGCATTTATTCCTAATGTGTACCTAATTTGTGTATTTAATTTAGAACATAATAAGGATATATGCTCATGATCATGTTATTATTTATTGCAAGAAAAGTCAGTACTCCTCTCGCACCAGAAGAAAAACCAAACAGACACTATTTCAACTTAGCAGGATATGGAGTTGTACCGTTGCCTCTTGTCAGCCCTGCTTATATAATTCAGAAGAAGAGCACTTGCCACTGTTGAACAGACTTTTTCACAGAGGGCCTGGGTGTGCAGCACCCTGCCAAGTTTCCTATTAGTTATGGAGAAAAGCCATTTGTATTCTGAAATTGCAAATCAGCCAGGCAATCACCACACAGAAATAGCCCCCATGAAAATAAAGCAGTGCTATATTTGAAGCCTTAATCATGTGTATTTATAGACCTGAGTTTAGTTCTATTTGGAAAATTTCACATTATACAGTAACATTGTGATTACCAACATACTCAAAGGGTGAGGGGATGGGATGTTTGATCCACTTAAATTTTCTGAGTAATGAGGAGTTAGTCACAAAGAATTTTTCTGTCCACTTACTAGTGAATGCCTTTCAAAAATTGCTTTAGTCAGCTCAAAGGAGATCAGAAAGCCAGCTATGAGTTATTCTGGGTGGGAGAAGTAGGGAAGTGTGTTCTCGACAGATTTGTCATTGATTCATAAAACCCCACCATGAGAGATTCAGTCTTATAGCTTAGGACCCTGTTCCAAATTAAAATGAAAACTACTTGGGTTGGCTAACATTGCACATATTAGTGTTTTAGGACTTAGTATTAATAAGTGTATCAGGACATTTTCGGGGAGAAGATTTGAAAAGATAGAAGGTACTAGAAGGCCTTGGGTACCTGGGGTGAGAGAGTGGTGTTGCTTGTTTCCCAAGTCTGCTCTGGATCAGGCCTGTCAGGACACAGTCTACCCTTCTTCAGTGAACACGTGTCAGATATTGATCAGCTGACCTATAACCAGCATTTTATGGGACCCCCTCAAACTCAGCACACGCAGAAGGACTCATCATTCTTCCTCACCCTCGCATCTGCTTCGCGATGCTCCTAGTGTTCATGCTTACAAGGCACCAGTGAACAAACCCTTGCCGGAGGTGAGGGAGGGAGACTTTCAGAGACCTAGAGCAAGAGTATTCCAAGCAGAGGGAAAGGCACCTTGAGGGCCCTGACACAGGACCTGGCCCAGGGTGTTCAAGGTGAATGAAGGGAGCAGTGGCAAAAGAGGAGGCCAGACAGGAGCTCTGTAGAAAGCATTTTCTACTGTTCAAATAAGAAAGCTTCGAGTTGTCTTTGTCTTCTTTCTCTGCCTCTATCCCCTGACTCAGTCTTTCCTCAAGTGCTCTGAAACATTCCTCAAAATTGTGACCTCCTCTCCATTCCCACTGCTACCACAATCAGTTTCTCCCAGCTGCTTTCCCTGACTATGGCTTTTCCCTCCCAAATCTGTCCTCCATTTTGCTGCTACAGTTAGCTTCTCCAATTACGTAGCTCATCATGTTATTCCCCTCTTCAGCATCCTCAACAGCTCCCCGTTACCTATGCTGGCACTTTCCAATCAGACTTTCTGCAAAGACGGAAATGTTCTGGAATCTGTGCTGTTCAGTGTCCACATGTGCATTTGAAATGTGGCTAGTGAGACTGAGTAATTGAATTTTAAATTTTATTTAATTTTAGATAATTTAAATTGTTGCATGTAGCTAGTGGCTACAAATGGTATTGAACAGCCCAGCACTGATATCATTTTTAATCTTTTGGAAAAGCCAGGTTTCCTTTCCTTTTTTGACTCTAATGAGAGCTTCATTTTCCCTTAAAACTTCAGCTACAATACTTTTGCGTGTATTCTAATGGTTTGTGAATCTATGGAGCCCATCTACGTATCTGCAGTTAGGAACCTCTGGCCTAGAAGGTAATGTCTAAGCCTATTTTGGGGGCTCAAGACAGCACTTGGAAAATGTCCTCTGTCTTAAGCTAGATTCTATGAGCTGATTGTTCTGAGTGACAGGAAGCAGACTATTTGGAGGAATTAATGATGATCGGGAAAGGAAGCCAGGGACCAGTCCCAGTAGGGCAGTATTACATGTCAGGTGGCACAGCATCTGGAGTCGAGGAGAGCAAGAAGAGATTGGAAAATGTAATGGGGCAAGGCAACATCGTATGCCCTACCAGCTGCGAAAGAAGCAAGGCGGTTGTGCTGGTTCTGGGACACTATAGTCAACCCAGAAGGATCAGGCTGGAAGATGTTGGCGTCATTTCATGTGCTCTGTGCTGCCATCATGCTGTGCACATCCTTCCCTGGTCCCCAAATCCAGGATGTTTCCATATGGTTGTTCACATGGCTTCTTTTGCTAAAAAGCCCTTTCTTGCTGCCCTAGCAAACTCCTTCTACAAGGTCAAATTCATCCCCTCTGTGAAGATTTTCCCACCTCCCTTTCTTATGAAATCAGTCACTCCTCAGCTGTGCTCTCCCATGGCTGCCTCTCTCAGCCTTCCAGCCACCCAATGTGGATTAGTAGTTTTGGAGTCAGATGGACCTAACTCAAAAATAACTGAAGTAGCTCTGCCACTTGCTAACTGGGTGATCTTTGACCACATTGCTATAGTTCCCTCATCTGCATGATTGGGGTCATGATAGCATCTGTGAAGAGTTGTTATAAAGACTAAATATGTTGAGATATGGTAATTGACCAGTATAATGCAAGACATATAGTTGGACTCAATAAATAGTAGCTGTCATTACCATTTTTATGACTGTTATCATCTGGCTGGTAGCATTATCCCATGATGGTACAGTTAGTTGCTTGTGGATGTCCTTGTCTCCCACACAAGACTGAATTCAAGAGTAGCTTTCCTGTTTGAAGCAGCTTAGAAACCACCAGATATGAACAAGAGGCATATGCCTTGGTTTGCTTGTCCAAAAAGTTTCAGATATTATTTAATTGGCCAAAACTTTTTGGGATGCCCTTGCCAGGCATCACACCCTTCCATTGGATAGAACTGTAGTATAATAAATAGGGACCAGCCTTTCACCTGCTTTGTATGGTTTGAAATGTTCTAAAAGATCTGGTCAAACATGTTCCTTCTCAGTCCCAGCATTGCCCAAATTCTCTGCTTTTGGCACACATTGGTTTAGCAAATCAGTGCTGGAGAACAGCACGCTGAGGGAGGAAGACACAGGACAGGCATAGCCTGAGTGGGGAAAAGACCTGAGATGCCGCTGTTGCTATTGCTGCTGATAATGATGCTGAAGATAATCGTGATGGTGATCATGATGGTGATGATGATGGTGAAGGTGAGGGTGAGGGTGGTGATAATGATGAGGATGGTGGTCGTGGTGAGGGTGATGGTGATGATGATGATGATAATCGTGATGGAGATGGTGATGATGGTGATGGAGATGGTGATAATGGTGATGGAGATGGTGATGATGGTGATGGAGATGGTAATGATGGAGATGGTAATGATGGAGATGGTGATGATGGTGAGGGTGGTGATGATGACAGTGATGGTGTTGGTAGTTGTGATTATGATGGTGATCGTGGTAGTGATGATGGTGGTGGTGACAATGATGTAATGATGGTGATGGTGATGATTATGGTGATGGTGGTGGTGGTGATGTTGATGATAGTGATGGTGATGATGATATTTACCGAGCACTTATGCATCAGATACAGTGATATGTGTTTTATACAAATGATTACATTTGATGCAAACCCCATGGTACTATAATATTTTCTGTTATGCAAATAAAGGAAATCGAAGCTTAAATTTCTTAAGGAAATTAAGAAGCATGCCCAAGTTTTACATAGCTGGTAAGTGGTGGAAGCAGGATTTGAATTGGGATATTTGAGTACAGGGCCTATACTGTGACTGGCTCATGCATGGAAGTGCTGCCCAGAAGGGTGGACTCTGGGTTTAGTGAAACAGGAGAGGCTGGTATGTGCCACTAGGAAATAAGACAGAGGCTCTGGGGATGTGGAGAAGGAGCTGCTGAGACAATTGGTTGCACAGAATTTATTTTTGTCTATTATTGAAATACATGTGATGGTGAGCTGGCTCACTCTGGCCTCTTAAATGAGTAAAAGCCCTCACGTGGCTTTTGGAAATGTTTTTCTGGTGGACAGTGGTGCATTGAAAGATCCTCAAATGTCACTGCTGGCCAAACAACATCTATCCTTTGGCACCACTGGCAGCATCAATGATGGACGAAATTTATTAATGTAGCACCCATGGTGCTCTTAAGACGTGGCTGCTTTTATTAGTAAAACATATAATAGGTCCACTTACATTCTTTATGAAGGAAAAATAAAAACAGTTTCTCCTTGATCCTTTTGTATTTATTATTTTTTCAGAAATGACTAGAGTCTTGGCTTCAAAAAAGGATGAATGACTGCTTGGTGCTGACTCACCACTCAGCTGTGACTGCCTCTGGCCAAGAGGGAGGCTCAGGCAGGCATCTGCACAGTAGCTGCCTACCATTAAGGTGGTGCTTGCTGGACTGTGACTGCTCAAAAGCCTCTCCTGCTTCTGACTCATGGCCTGGACTCTTCCATGTGTTCCTGTCTGCTTCCTAACAACATTCACTGCAACCTTCCCTACTCATAGGTTTTAAGCTTCTCACTGCCCTCCCCAATCTGTTTCAGTCCCCTTGTCTTCACTGGCCTGTTTTCTCCTCCACTTACCATTACTCAATGGGGCAGAGAGTCAATTCTCACCTCTCTTTTCCTTTTCACTTTCACCGAGGCCCAAATGAAGTGTTTTCCTCCTTCTTCTTGAATAGAGAAGGTATGCAATAGCACTGTAGACTGAGAAGCCAGGAGGCACAAAGTCTGAATCCCAGCAGCCTTGATTTGACCAGATTTTTAAGGGCCATTCCAGCTCCAAGATGCTGTGATTAAATCTTGCCTGGAGCATTGAACAAAGAAAAACTTTGCCATTGTGGGGTCACTAAGACATCTAAAATCTGACCACTTGGAGGAAGGAGGTGTGGATATTAACAGAGATGTTTATGTGTGGAGGGGAGCCATAAGAAAGCTTATGAGCTAAGGCCACCTTCTTGGTGTGGTGGCCTAAATGTCCTAGGAGATTGTCCTTTTCATTTCTTTTCAAGCCTGGGAAGCTAGCATGGCCCCACTTAACAACTCAGCGGGGGAAGTTCACCAATCATGTATCCATTTGTGTGGAGCATCTGAAGGATGCTGGCCGTCCTGCAGCTGTATATGTTGCTTGGGGTCGGCATTAATCATTACCTAGTGAGTTCCAAACTCTTGCTCACCTGAATGTGGCAATGTGCATAGACAAATCCATTCTTTTTTCTTTTTTTTTTTTTTTTTGAATCTCGCTCTGTCACCCAGGCTGGAGTGCATTAGAGCGATCTTGGCTCACTGCAACCTCTGCCTCCCAGGTTCAAGTGATTCTCCTGCCTCAGCTTCCTGAGTAGCTGGGACTACGGGCACATGCCACCATGCTCAGCTAATTTTTGTACTTTTAGTAGAGATGGGGTTTCGCCATGTTAGCCAGGGTGGTCTCAAACTCCTGACTTCAGGTAATCTGCCTGCCTCGGCCTCCCACAGTGCTGGGATTAAAGGCGTGAGCCACCATGCCTGGCCCAAAATCTTAAAGACAGGAAATTTATGCTTGGGTATCTTTGCTTCTCCCAGGCATTTACAATCATTCATTCATTCATTCATTACCCTATCTGGAGAGCCAGAGATATGCAAAAACGTTGGTAGACTGCTGTCATCACCATCATCTCTAGAAAAGGTAAGAGAAACTAATCTAGGTGTTGTCTGTGCTTTGGGGGGTATTACTCAAGATATTTTTGCCCAGACTGATGTCTTGGAGAGTTTCCCCTGTGTTTTCTTGTAGTAGTTTCATAGTTTGAGGTCTTAGATTTAAGTCTTTAATCCAAATTTATTTGACTTTTGTATGAGGTGAGAGATAGGGATCCAGTTTCATTCTTCTGAATATGGATATCCAGTTTTCCCAGCATCAATTATTGAAGAGACTGTCTTTTCCCCAATGTGCATTCTTGGCAACTTTGTCAAAAATGAGTTCACTGTAGGTATGTGGATTTGTTTCTGGGTTTTCTATTCTGTTCCATTGGTCTATGTGTCTGTTTTTATGTCAGTACCATGCTGTTTTGGTTACCATAGTCTGCAGTATACTTTGAAGTCAGGTAACATGATTCCTCCAGTTTTCTTCCTTTTACTCAGGATAGCTTTAGCTATTCTAGTTTTTTTTTATTCCATATACGTTTTAGGACTTTTTTTCTATTTCTATGCAGAATGTCATTGGTATTTTGATAGAGATTACATTGAGACTGTATATTGCTTTAGGTAGTATGGATATCTAAACAATAGTGATTCTTCCTATCCATGAACATGGAATATCTTTCCATTTCTTTGTGTCCTCTTCAGTTTCTTTCATCAGTGTTTTATAGTTTTAATTGTAGAGATCTTTCACTTCTTTGGTTAATTCCTAGGTATTTAATTTTGTTTGTAGCACTTGTAAATGGGATAGCTTTTTAAATTTCTTTTTCAAATTGTTCTCTGTTGTCATATAGAAATGCTACTGATTTTTGTATGTTGATTTTTAGGTTTTTCCAAATATAAGATCATGTCATCTGCAAAAAAGGATAATTTGAGTTCTTTCTTTCCAATTTGGATGCCCTTTATTTCTTCTCTTGTCTGATTGCTCTAGTTAAGACTTCCAGTAGTATGTTGAATAACAATGGTGAAAGTGGGCATCCTCATCATGTTCCAGATCTAAGAGGCTTTCCATTTTTCCTTATTCAGTATGATACTAACTGTGAGTCTGTCATATATGGCCTTAATTATGTTGAGGTATGTTCCTTCTATAGCTTTTTTGAGGGTTTTTATCATGAAGGGATGTTGAACTTTATCAAATGCTTTTTCAGCATCAATTGAAATTATCATCTGTTTTTTGCCCTCCATTCTGTTGATAATGATGTATCACATTGATTGATTTGCATTTGTTGAACTATTCTTGCATCCCTGGGATAAATCTCACTTAGTCATGATGAATGATGTTTTTAATGTATTGTTGAATTTGGTTTGCTAGTATTTTGTTGAGAATTTTTGCATTACTATTAATCGGAGAGACTGATCTGTAGTTTTCTTTTTTGATGTATCTCTGTCTGGTTGTGGCATCAGGATAATACTAGCCTCCGAGAATGAGTTTGGAAGTATCCCCTCTTCCTCCATTTTTTGGGAAAATTTGAGTATTGGTATTAGTTCTTTAAATGTTTGATAGGATTTAGCGGTAACGTCATTGGGTCCCAGGCTTTTCTTTACTGGGAGACTTTTTGTTACAGCTTCAATCTCATTGCTTTTTATTGGTCTGTTCAGGTTTTGGATTTTTTCATGGTTCAATCTTAGTAAGTTGTGCATGTCTAGAAACTTACCCATTTTTTCTAGATTTTCCAATTTATTGGCATACAATTGCTCATAGTAGCCACTAATCATCCTTTGAGTTTCTGTGGTAGCCGTTGTGATGTCTCCTTTTTCATCTCTGATTTTATTATTTGGGTCTTCTATCTGTTCTTCTTGGTTAGTCTAGCTAAAGGTTTGTCAATTTTGTTTATATTTTTCAAAAAAACAGCTTTTTGTTTTATTGATCTTTTGTATTATTTTCTTCATTTCAAATTCATTCAGTTCTGCTCTGATCTTTATTTCTTTTCTTCTACTAATTTTGGGTTTGGCTTGCTCTTGCTTTTCTAATTTAATTTATTTATTTGAAGTTTTTCTTCTTTTTGATGTAGGTTGTTATAGCTATAAATTTTCCTCTTAGCACTGCTGTTGCTGTATCCCATAGGTTTTGGTATGTAGTGTTTACATTATCCTTTGTTTCAAGAAATATTTCAATTTTCTTCTTAATTTCTTCATTGACCCACTGGTCATTCAGGAGCATATCATTTCATTTCCATGTGTTTATGTAGTTTCCAAAAATTCCTTTTGTTACTAATTTGTAGTTTTATTCCATTGTGGTCAGATAAGATTTTTTTTTATTTTTTGAATGTTTTAAGTCTTGCTTTGTGACCTAATATATGGCTTATTCTTGAGAATGGTCCATATACTGAGGAGAAAAATATGCATTCTGCAGCCATTAGATAAAATGTTCTGTATATATCTATTAGGTTCATTTGTTCTATAGTGAAGATTAAGTCCAATGTTTCTTTGTTGATTTTCTGTCTGGGACATCTGTCCAATGCTGAGAAGTGGGGTGCTGAAATCTCCAACTCTTGTTGTATTTAGATCTATCTCTCTCTTTAGCTCTAATAATATTTGTTTATATAGCTGGGTACTCCAGTGTTGAGTGCATACCAATAGCTTTTTAAAGAGGCAGAAGATGGGACTAATACCAGAATCCTCTCTATTCCCCTTAAAGTACAGTATAATAGGAGTTGCCATGCTCAGAAAAATCTTTTTCTCATTATCTTTAAATTTTATCAGAATTGAACAACCTTTCAGGCTTATTCATATATAGATATCTAAATCTTTCCACCCCACTATAGTCAGAATATTGGTGTTCCCTCCACCAAATTCATATATTGAAACTTAATCCTCAATGCAGTAATATTAAGACATGGGGCCTTAGGTAGGTGATTAGGTCATGAGGGCTCTGCTGTCATGAATGGGACTAGTGCCCTTATAAATTAGGTTGAAGAGAGCACCCTAGCCCCTTCAGCCAAGAATGCAGCAAGGGGCACCATCTATGAATCTACGAGTGAGTCTTCTATAGACACTGAATCAGCTGGTGTCTTCATCTTGGACTTCCCAACCTCCAGAAATATGAGAAATATATTTCTATCATTTATAAATTATTCAGTGTACAGCACTTTGTTATAGCAGCCTGAATGGGCTGAAACACACCCTATTGTTGAAAAATCTGCTGCCCAGAGTCAACAAGACACAGAAAACAGCCATCCCCTTCTCCTCCCTTATCCTCTTACAGAATTCTGCCTTAACAATACCCATTTTTATCAGTATCTGTTGTTGCCATATAATTCTCCTACACAGCAATGTTCTCCACTCCATAATAAGTGAAGCTTTTTTTTTTTTTTTTGAGACAGAGCCTTGCTCTGTCGCCCAGGCTGGAGTGCAGTGGCGCAATCTCGGCTCACTGCAAGCTCCGCGTCCCGGGTTCACGCCATTCTCCTGCCTCAGCCTCCTGAGTAGCTGGGACTACAGGCACCCGCCACCACGCCCAGCTAATTTTTTGTATTTTTTAGTAGAGACGGGATTTCACCATGTTAGCCAGGATGGTCTCGATCTCCTGACCTCGTGATCCGCCTGCCTCGGCCTCCCAAAGTGCTGGGATTGCAGGCATGAGCCACCGCGCCCGGCCTTAGGTGAATCTTTTCTTAAGGACACAAAAATTCTCTTGTACCCTGTGATATTAGTGAACTGGATTTTTTAAGCCCATTGATGGTGTTTCCCATACTGAAACTCTAGGTTAGGCCATTACTAAGTGGGGTTTAAACCAATTCAAGTTGGTTTAACATTCAAAAATGAAACAATTATCATCAACTTAGTTCCCCACATTAACAGAAAAAAGGAGAAAAAATATGTGATCATCTCGACAAATGCAGAAAAATGTTTATAAAATTTCAATGCCCATTTTTGGTTAAAAACTCTCAGCAGTCTGGGAATAAAAGAAAACTTCCTCAATCTAATAAAAAGCAGCTACAAAGAAAATTACAGGTAACATCATGCTTAATTATAAAATAATGAATGCTTTACCCATAAGATGAGAAAAAAGGCAAGAATGTCTGTGCTCATAATTTCTATTCAATATTGTCATGACAGTCGTAGCCAGTGCAATGGGGGAGGAGGAAATAAAAGGCATATTTATCAGAAAAACGTGAGTAAAACTGTCTTTATTTGCAGATGACATGATCATCTACATAGAAAATCATAATCTACAAAAAGTCTATGCAATCAAATTAATTTAGCACATTTTTAGGATAAAAGCTCAATATACAAAATTAAAATTTATTTCTATATACTAGCAGTCAAAAATTATGTTAAATTTTACATTTACAACAGCATCAAAATTATAAGAAGAGAAGAATAAGTGTAATAAAAGGTAAGCAAGATCTCTACTAACCTAACACTATAAAACATTGCTGAGAAAAATGAATACCTAAATAAATTGAATGACATACCGTGTTCATGAATTGAAAGACTTGATAATTGTTGAGATGTCAGTTCACCCCAAGTCTATTCACATATTCAGTGCAAATCCAAGTAAAATCCAATCACACTTAAAAAAATTTTTTCTTAAAAAATATTTTAATAGAGACAGGATCTCCCTATGTTGCCCAGGTGAGTCTCAAACTCATGAGCTCAAGGGATCCTCCTACCTCAGCCTCCCAAAGTGCTGGGATCACAGGCATGAGCCACTGCACCCATCCCAGACTGTTTCTTTGTGAGAAATTGGAAAACTGGTCCAAAAGCTATTAGATATCCAAAGAATCTAAAATAGCCAAAAAATTTTGAAATAAATAAAGTTGAATGACATACTACTCGATTTCAATACTTTCTGCAAAGCTACACTAATCAAGACTAGAATATTGGCAAAATTACAGCAAAATATGTTAATATAACAGACTAGAGTCCAGAATAGGCCCAGATATATATAGCCAAGTGATTTTTGGCAATAGGACCAAGGCAATTCAATGGCAATTCAATTCAATTAAAAGAATAAATCTTTTAAGCCAACAGAATAACTGGATAAATCTATAAACCTTGATTCTTCACCTTATACCTAACAGAAAAATTAGTTTGAGATTGATCATAGACCTAAACATAAAATCTAAAGCTATAAAGCTTTTAGAAGAAAACAAAAGAATATTTTCATGTCCTTGAGGTAATCACAGATTTCTTACACAAGACACAAAAAGCATGAAGTAGAGAAAAACGATAAATTGTCTTTCATCAAATTAAAAACTACTAGGCCGGGCGCAGTGGCTCACGCTTGTAATCCCAGCACTTTGGGAGGCCGAGGCGGGCGGATCCCGAGGTCAGGAGATTGAGACCACGGTGAAACCCCGTCTCTACTAAAAATACAAAAAATTAGCCGGGCGTGGTGGCAGGCGCCTGTAGTCCCAGCTACTCGGAGAGGCTGAGGCAGGAGAATGGCATGAACCCGGGAGGCGGAGCTTGCAGTGAGCCGAGACTGCGCCACTGCACTCCAGCCTGGGCGACGGAGCAAGACTCCGTCTCAAAAAAAAAAAAAAAAAAAAAAAAAAAATTAAAAACTACTTACTAAAAGACACCATTAAGAAAATAAAAAGCCAAGCCGAGAATAGGAGAAAACATTTGAAATATTTATATTTGCTAAAGGGCTTACAGTTGAAATATACAAAGAATTCTTACAAATCAGGCTGGGCAAGGTGGCTTACTCCTGTTATCTCAGCAATTTGGGAGGCCATGACAAGAGGACAGCTTGAGGCTGGGATTTCAAGACAAGCCTGGGCAACATAGCAAGATCCCATCTCTTAAACAAAAAATTAACCAGGCATGGTGGATCATGTCTGTAGTCCCAGTTACTCAGGAAGCTGAGGCAGAAGGATCACTTGAGCCCAGGAGTTGGAGGCTGCAGTGAGCTTTGACTGTGCCACTGCACTCCAGCCTGGGCAACGGAGTGAGACCCTGTCTCTTAAAAAAAATTCTTACAAATCAATAACAAAAAGACAATCCAATTTTTTAAATGGATGAAAGACTTGAATAGACACCTCACAAAGGAAGACATACCGTAGTCACTTGAGCATATTCTGAGAACAGAAAAAAATTCTCAGAATTATTAGTCATTAAGGAAATACAATTAAAAATGAGAAAATTTTATACCCCATAGAACAGCTAAAATTATATATTTATTGTAAGATAACATCAAATATTGGTGAAGTTGTGGATCAACTAGAACTATCACACATTGCTGATGAGACTGTAGATTGCTTCAATAACTTAGGAAAACATTTTGGTAGTTTCTTAAAAAGTTAAACATTAAAAAATATGTAATTTTTTTAAAAAGTTAAACATATACCTACTTTGTTACCCAATAATTCTACTTTTAGGTGTTTACCCAAGAGAAATGAAAACAAAAAAGACTTGTGCAAGAATGTGTATAGGATTTTTATTCGTAATAGTAAAAAATAAGAAATAACCAAATGTCTATCCACTGGACCAAGTATTCCATTTATATACAAGGCATCATTACTCAGCAGTAAATAAGAATGAACTACCAAAGCACAACCCCGTGCTTGAGTTTCCGAAAAAACATTATGTTGAGTGAAAGAAGTCACACACTAAAGAATACAAAAATACATTTAAGAAAATTTTTTAGAAATTGGAATCTTGGTATGTTGCCCAGGCTGGTTTTGAACTCCTGGCCTCAAGTGATCCTCTCACCTCAACCTCACGAAGTAGCTAGGATTATAGGTGTGAACCTCCGTGCCTGACAGAATACATACATTGTGATTCTATTTACATAAAATTGGGGAAGACAATGATAAGAATATATAGTGGTAGGAATCAGAACAATAATTGCCTGTGGGTGTAGAAATTGACTGGAAGGGGATCTGAGGGAGCTTTCTGGGGGTGATGGAGATGTTCCATATCATGATTGGGGGTATGAGTTATATGGGTGTGTACATTTTTCAAAAATCATCAATTTACATACTTAAAATCTGTGCATATCAGATTGGTAATTCTAAGGTAAAATTTACAGAATTTTAAGCCAACACAAAGGGAAAAACATTACTCAATCCGTTAGGTTGTTATGTAAGTATTTTCTAGAATAGCCGCTCCATCAGAACACATTCTTACCTCTCAGATTTTCAGTTCCCTCTTTCTTCCTAGCATCTGCAAATTTCTTTTTCTTACAGAGACTTCCATAAACTTATAAAAAACATGTACTGCTTTATTTGATCTGGCCTTTTTAGTTGTTTATCATGAGATAGTTTAAGATTATTCTAGTAAACCAGAAGTCTTTACCTTCTCTAATGATTTTGTCCATGGTATCTCTTGCTTTGTACTTGAAAAGTATACACACACATTCATGTAAAAAAGTCTGTTTTTCTTCAGTAGCTTTAAGATTTCTGTCTTGGGTTAAAACTTGTGCTTTAAAACCATCATCCAAAATCTGTTAGTGGACAAGCCGGGCTATATATCAGCAATACCTAAAGATAGTTAACTATTATCAGTTGAGTCTCTCTCAATCCTATACCTGAATGTTGCTAACATGCTGCCCAGTATAGAATTGAAAAAGAAAGCAGGAAACGCTGTCATGAGAAACAACATATCCTTTGGGAGGCCGACAGATGGCTATGTCATCTTCTATTCTTGTTTATCTTCTATCTTCTGCCTTATATTTTTCTCCTGTGGTTAGGAGCCATGTTTAACTTTCCTCAAAATGTCACATCTAACCTGTTTACTTTATTGAGTTCTAGAAAGTGACTGATCCTAAATAATTAAAATTAGATGAATCGACATAAAAAGAATCCAGTTTCATTTGTAATGTGATTCAAAAACCTCTAACCACAATGAAAATCAAAGTCAGGATTGCCACTGCTATTTAAACGTAGCTAGCTTGTGCGAATGTGATGTTTAGAAGTTCTTTATCTACTTTGGGAATTTCCTAAAGTAAATTTAAACTTCCCATGATATTGTCATGCTGAAATTCTCATTGGCACTGAAATATTTAAAGAAGGGAAAATGGCACCCAAACCGTGAGAATTATATCACTTATGTGAGAAGTGTGCTTCTACTAGTGGCATGTGCTAATCGGGATGTGAGATTGAAATATATTTACTGTGTTTTCCCACATTGATGATGATGATGATGATGTGTGTTGGTTGGAGGAAGAGAATGAGAGAGAGAGAGTCAAAGAGAGAGAAAGAGAAAGGAAGGGAGGGAGAGAGGGACATACATTGAAATATACATAGGTGTACTTGTGAGAAAAAATGGTGTATATGTATATGTATTTTATGAGAAAGTTTTATTTCCTATATTCTAAGATGTACCTTTCCTCTCTATTTTAACATTTACAACTATATATGTGCTTTATAGAATGGCTTATTTTCCCCCAAATATCTGTTATTGAATCAACAGTATGTTTCACAAATGATAACCTCCAAATCATGGAAGTACTGTGTTGTCACATAGAGAATTGGGACTTTTGGAGGACGGGTGGCATACTGGTGTGCATTTCATCAGTGACCCATATGTTTTTACCTAGTAAACAAGTGGGGAATTATTCACAGAATTAACATTTTCTGTTTGTCAGGTTGTATTTTCTGGGGACAACTTTAAACATGCTTAGATAATCCAACACCAGAAAAAACAAATACGAGAAATATTTATTTTAATTAAAACATACCTTAAATACAGCTGAATTGGTTTGGCCAAAGTGTCCAAAAAAAAAAAGATGTGCTAAATAAACAAAAATGTGACCATTTTTATGGCATTCCAAGATACATAAATTGAATGTCTCTAAGAGAAACATTGAAGGGTAGAAACAAGGAAACACATTTTAAAACCTGGGAAACTTGGAGAATAAATCTTCCATCTTTTATTCAGCCTGTCAAAGTATCATACACAGTGTCTTGCACATAGCTGATATCCAAATACTTTATGATTGCAAATATTTATTTTACTTTTTATTTTATTTTAAGTTCTGGGATGCCTGTGCTGAACGTGCAGGTTTGTTACATAGGTATACATGTGCCATGGTGGTTTGTTGCACCTATCAACCCGTCATCTAGGTTTTAAGCTCTGCTTGCATTAGGTATTTGTCCTAATGTTCTCCCTCCCCTTTCCCCCTACCCCCTGCAAATAGTTACTTAGTGAAGTGTATTTACCTGTCAACAGACGAGAATAATTTCAGTTTTTCCATGAAAAAAAAAATCAATGTGCAATGCTAATGACTTGTCTGATGCAGGTATGATGAGACGTGCTTCCTAAAATGTTCCCTTCATGCTATTGGCCACTACAATAAAGTAGAGATATAGCCGAAAATTTGGAAATGTATGCATGTGGAGAGATACATTTGAGAAACCTTACTTGATCCATTATCTCAAGATTAATTTCTCTCTAGTTAGAAAAGGCTAATAACTAAGCTGCTGAAATCATGCACCGTGCCACACACTGTTTTTGTTTTAGAGACAGGATCTCATTCTGCAGCCCAGGTTGGAGAGTAGTGGTGCGATTCTAGCTCACTGCAGACTTGAACTTCTGGGCTCAAGTGATCCTCCTGCCTCGGCCTCCTAGAGAATTGGGATTATAGGCATGAACCAATGCACCTGGCCACACATTGTTTTTACACTTGATCTTAGCCAAAAGGCCGAGAAGCGATCACACATCGTTTTTTAACACCAATTTCATAAGTTGGTTCAGTACAGTGACAATAGGACAATAGAAAATAAAAACTGATTAAAACGAAGTACAGGCAATTTGAAAACATTAACTACAAATTGAAAATATAACTAGTAGAATGTAGGTGGTGGCTTTTCTTATCTCAATTTTTAGCACTAACTGCCCAAAATACCTACCAAAATTAGCATATCAGAAATAAGACCATATGTTAAAATGACATAACTTGAGACCTCACTGCTTTATGTATAAATGTGGGAGCTTTTTTACCGTAATGACAAGTAGAAGAAAAAATGGGATGTTAAATTTCCAAAAGCGAGCTAACTGACTAGATCCAGCCATTTTAACTAGTCTGTGGGTTGCACAGTTGTGAATTCTCCAGTTCCGTTCAGTTCAATTCAATTCACTTTGCTCCTCCCACATATTCAAACTTTCTAATAGGAGGTAACTACTAGCTTTGATTTCTTCCCTACTTCCCCATAATTTTTTTGGTTTTGTGGTTTTGTTTTACACCTCAAATATTTAAAAAAAAGTCAGAAATACATCTGATTATTTTGGAAAAAAATAGATTTCTAATAGATAATTCAAAGTCACGTGTTTTATCAAAATTTGTCTTTTTGCCAGCGCTATAATCTATATTATGAATATATTTCCTTTATCTTTAACCTGGCTCGGTGGCTTACAGCATATTCTCTAGAAACAGCGTGTGTCTTTCTCTTTCCTTTTATCCCTAACTAAACGTTCTTTGTCGTATGGGAATCCACCTGACCACGGGTTTCCATATCAACTTAAGTATCTTTTTAAAAATGTACTTTTGTTCACCTCAGACTACTTTCAACATGTTTCCTCCCACCACATCCGTGATGTCTAGGAGATCATTCCAAATTCATTTAATTTATTGTCCATGAATTTGGATGTAAATGAACACCACTTGAGAACAAACAGAGGCTATTCAGAGCTGGCTATAACAAGGGAGCCAGCCACCATCACTGGCGTTTGGCAGAGACTCAGAGGCAGGCAGGGGAGTAGGAAAGTTTTATAGTGAAAAAAAGAAATTCCCGGTATGCTCTGCTTGGAGGTTGTTGGCATGAGGAAGCTAGAGGTAGGCTAACTAGAAGCAGGGCATCTTATGTGATTGGTTTGGAAAGCATATTTGGCTTTCTCTGGCCGGTCCTGAGATGGAAGCAGGGATAAAAAAGGAGGGAATCTGACAGTCATTGACCAAGTCCTGACCTTCCTGGGCTGATGGCTAGAGGTTGAGGTCTTGCTTGCTGCAGAGCTTGAGCATCAGAGTTCTATTGACATATGTGGTCTGACCATTTTTTTTTGTTTGTATATTCAGTCTCTCAAGTGTCAAAAATGTGGTGTAATAGCTGTTTGGACCAGACCCAGGGATGGCTGGTAACTGGGTAAATTCACTGGCACATAGCATAAGAGTTGGGCCAGCTAACTGAGCATCCTGATGTCTGGCAGCCAAATCTAAATAGACAATGGACAAAATGACATGGATAGGAAAGTAGATGGAATAACCCTAAAGACTTCCTTCAACTGTAAGCCCTGCAAGATTCTGTGAGATAATTGTTGGGAAAGGCCGTCACGTGCATGCAGTCCTGAGACGTCTGCCTGGACACATAAGAATGAGCTTTGTGGGCCTGGAGCACTTCTTTACCGACAGTTTAAAGAGCCCTCACAGCTGTGCTGGGCTTATCACCTTGTGTGGGAATACGTCCCTTTTCACTCAATATGGACTCTTGTGTTTGCCTAAGCCAGTGTATCATTTGGTACCTGGCACTACGACATCTATTCCAACATGAAGAGAGCTGAGTCCTTTGCTTGCAGCATGAGAGGAGTGTGTGCAGATACTCACCCTGCATCAGCTGCTGGCCATGGGGGAGTGATGCCTACTGTTGAAGCTGATCTTGCTCTGTCTCTTCTCTGTGTGAGCAAAGCATTGTTCTACCCAGTGCCTACATGAGGCTGGTGTTTCTTGGTGACCTCAAACCATGGAATGGGCTGACATCCTGGGACCATTGCTCCTGGTTGAGTGCACTCCTCCCCTGGAGGTCTGGAGATGATAACAGGTGTCATTTGCTTGATAGTTGTCATCATAGAAATCTGGCTTCAGAAAGAGGGGACCCAGGCATGAGAATATGATTCAAGAGGAGGATTTTAAACCCCAGTTTTCAGAATACTAGCAGGCATGTAGTAGGTAAATAAATGAATGGGAGGACTGCGAAGAAGAAAGCACAACCTAATCCAGCAACTTAGGAGGATAAGAACCTGTATTGGATCTGGGGTATAAGGTTCTAAGAATCAAGGCAGAATCCAAGTACTGTTAATAGAACAAGGACCTGCTTGATGCTGAGCCACTCTAAACTCCTCCTGATTCGAAATTAAACAGGCCGTAAGCCACTTTATCTGAGATCGTGCTGCCTGGCAGATACCATCACAAGCCTTGATCTCTGCCATTAGACCCGGTGCCCACCTTCCTGCAAGAGACTGTTGGGATTGCATTGTTCATGCTGTTCTTCCTCCTAGAACTCCACCCTTCCTCCCTGCAGACACACCCTTGCCTCCTTCTGGAGTGTTCCTGCACCTCCAGGGGCATCCCCCAGCTCCCCAGTTCCCTCTGCCCTCTTCTTCAGTGTCTTCTCCCTCCTCTTCCTCTTGGCCTTAGCTTAGTCGGGTCTCTCCCCAAGGTCTTTTCCCACCAGCCCTTCTGAGGGGCAGATACTCCTTCTCTCACACTCCCCAGAGTCCTTTTTCTCCACTTGTCACCATTGCTGCCCCTTCCTTTTGGAACAAAGCTCCTCCTTTGAAGCTTAGGCCTCTTAGCTATAGCACCTTCTATGCTACCTTTAAACCTGCCTTCCACTGTTTAAATCTTTTGATATCTTTCAGTTTCTCTTAAGATAAAGACTAACATCCTTAATGAGGTCTTGTGAGGCCCTAAGTGAGCTGGCCCTGGCCAACAGCATTGACTGAGGATAAATAAATTCCCAGGATTCATATGGCTTTATGTCACAGAGAGTTTATTTTTAACCTAAATGAACATGACCACCTCTAGGTGCAGAGAGCTCCACCTCAGGTTCATGGGCCATACACTCCTTTATCCAACAAATATTTATCAGGTGCATATCTCTCATAGGATGCTGAGGTAGACAATGAGGATGCGGCAATAAAACAAGCAGGTGTGCTCCTTGCCCCTCAAGGAGTTAAGACTCGGTCCGAATGGTGCTCAAATTTCAGGATGCATCAGAATGACATGAAGGCTGCTTAAAACCCTCCATGCTGGGCCCCACATCCAGAGTGTGGGATTCAGTAGGTCTGGAGAAGTTACATCCCTGACAATTTCCCAGGCAATTCTGATGCTCTTGGTCCAGGTACCATATACTTTGAGAACTCTTGCTCTAGCAGAGCACACAAGTAAAACATAACTCATTACGTATTATATTATTATTAAAAATTACATTATTTATAATAGATGCTGAGAAGCATGGAACCACCTAGGTTAGCAAAGGCTGTCTTTGAGCTCAGCCTTAGAAATGGGGTAGAATAGGCTGGAATAAACAGAAGAGGGAGCAATATCATTCCAGGCAGAGGATCTCTGTGAAGGGTGGGAGGGTTTGATGCATTTTGGGAATTGAAAGGAGGCCTTGGCTGGAGGACAGAAAAAGAGTGAGAACTTGGTCTCAGATAAAGTTGGACTCTTTTATCTTTCTTTACTAATCTATTTAAATCACAAGGGGAAGGCAGAAAAGGAAGGAAGCCCAAGAGAATGGGAGCAGTGGGCCATGGAGGAGAGAAAATGCATCCAGAGCAAGAAATTTGCCAACAACCTCAGGAATTCCACTCACATGGCGGAGGGGGCTGGGCAGAGGGGATAATCAAGAGGAGATAGTGTGGGTTGAGTCTTGAGGCACCCCCCACATGCAGGGTTTCATTTCATCCTCACAAATGCCCTGTAAGATGTGTACTATTATTCCTATTTTGCCCATGAGGGAATCAAGATGCAGAGAGTTTACATAATTTTTTTTTTTTTTTTTTTTTGAGACAGAGCCCGGCTCTGTCACCCAGGCTGGAATGCAGTGGCATGATCTTGGCTCAGTGCGACCTCTGCCTCCTGGGTTCAAGTGATTCTCCTGCCTTAGCCTCCCAAGTAGCTGGGATTACAGGATCCCACTAATTTATTTTTTATTTATTTTTTATTTTTAGTAGAGATGGGGTTTCGCCATGTTGGCAAGGCTGGTCTCAACCTCCTGGCGTCAGGTGATCTGCCCACCTCGGCCTCCCTAAGTGCTGGGATTACGGGTGTGAGCCACCGCGCCCTGCCCTACATAATTTTCTTACAGCTACGCAGTTCTACTCTGTGCTAGGCACTGTATTAAGTGCTTTCCATGAGCTATTTTATCAAACCCTGTAACTTCTTGAGTTTGACACCACTATCCCCTTTTTACGAGGAAAGAGTTTTAGAGAGGCAAAATAACTGATTCAAACAGAAGAGGTGAAAGTGGGATTTGAACTCATTCAGGACTTTCTCAAAGGACCCAAATTCTGGGCTCTTAACACTCTTCTGCCTCACATGCTGAAGTGAGATGGATTGGGTTAACCCACAGTTGCTGGCTTTTTCAATGACACACACTGGAGAGGAAGAAAGAGAAGTACATAGCATAGAGAAAAGAGGGTCAATCAGGGAAGGACTTAGAAAGCAACAGGCACAATGAGACACCAGATGGCACTGATTGACATTTATGAATGCTGTTCCCCTGAGGTGACCTATGTAGAGCTCCATACCTGGCTCAAAGCAGAGGGGAAAAGGGAAAAAAAAAGTCACAGCCTCTGTTCTTGAAGATTCAAGGGAAGATGTAAATAGCTACTATGTGCATGCGAACACAAAGGGAAAAGTGACACTATATAAATAGACCAAATTAAAAATGCATAAGGACTAAGGGCATTGCTAAAACTGGATTGAGGACCTGGAGACAGGGGCGTTAGCCAGGGAAGCGAGTATGAGCTTGAAATTGCGGTTGGTTATTGGGAAAGAAGGTGCAGGTGGGAGGAATGTTTTAAAGATACTGCTAGTGTAGACCTTGGACCAGCAGCACACATATCATCTCAGAGCTTGTTAAAAATGCCTAACTCTCAGCATCCTGACCTCTCTCCTAAATTAGGATCTACATTTTATCAAGGTCCCCAGGTAATTGTACATACATTGAAGTTTATCAAGCACTGATGGAGCGTGCAAAAGAGATGAGTTCTTGCCTCTTGTCAAGCAAGCACAAGAACTATCCCAGAATGCTAAGGAACCAGACATTTGCTGAGGAGGGAAGAGGCTCTTTAATGCTTCTTTTTGTGCTTCCCTAACATTACCTGGTCCTGCTAGAATATTGAACTTCGTAAGCGGTAAAAGGTGAGCCCCAACAGGTGGAACCATAGAACGTGTAGTTAGCATCCTACAGGTCTAATGTGAATGATTTAAGGATACTTCAGCCAGCTGATCCTGGTTGTCTTGACCCTGTTTTCAAGCTCAAAATCCCTACAAAGGCCAGGGAATGGAGGCCCATAGGAACAGTTGTCTGAGAAATGAGAAGGTTGCACAATGCAGCACAGGTAACCCAGAGAGCCTGCTCCTGTGGATTGGTTGTTTCATATTTCAAGATGGTAGTAGCTTGAAATTTGCCATGGTGGAAGTATGTACACCACAGAAATCAGCCAACAATACAAATGAAGGCTTTATTTTTTCAGAGAGCCAGCTTGCCAGCACACAACTGTGGAAAACTAGACAAGTCAGAGGAAAGCCTTGGAGTTAGTGTGTATAAAGTGTGGAAGGAGAAACTCACGAAAGGAAGGAAGGGACAAGAGAAGTCTTAGAAAAGATGTTATTAGACAGCTTGGGCAATATAGTGAAATCTTGTCTCTACAAAAAAAAAAACAAAAATAAAATTAGCCAAGTGTGATGGCACACACCTGTGGCCCCAGCCACTTGGGAGGCTGAGATGGGAAGATTGCTTAAACCTGGGAGGTGGAGGCTGCGGTGAGCCAAGATTGTGCCACTGCACTCCAGCCTATGTGACACTGGGTGACACCTTGTCTCCAAAAAAAAAAAAAAAAAAAAATGCTACTAGAGATAATATGTTCCAAGCTCTCGGGAGTGACTTGGATTCATCCATTAACCTCATTTCTAAAACTCCTTTTCACAGGCCGGTCTCAGGAGTGGAAGTTCATTGAATCGTTGAAGGTTTGAAGAGAATGGAAAGGATGTGAAATAATACAGAAATTTAATCATGGGCTGACTAGAGAAACATAGAAAGATGAGTGGGCAGCTGTTGTTCTATGGGGTAAAATGTCCTCCTCAGTCCTCATCTGCTCAGCTATCTGCTTGGAGAAGGTGGATGATGGGTTGAGCTAGGGTTGGAGCTTTTTGTCAGTCACATGGATATTGTCTTTATTATTAGGCTTGTACTCAAACCAGCCTTTTCTGGTGTCTTAGATTTACCCATGTGCTTCTAATATTATCATTACTTCTGGTTAAAAAGCAAGTTTTTGATTAAGAAGTGAGTCCTTGGAAAGCATCTCTGTCTCAATTACTGTTAAGTGCATTTAATAAGCTATATTCCTGAAGTTCTCCCCTTCAGCCAGGCCACTTTTCTCAGTTTTTGTTGAAAAAATCTTGAACTTTCCCATCTCTGTGGCTTTGCTTTTTCTCTGCCTCTTATTTGGGATGCCATTCCCTTTTCTATGCTATTGGTCAACTCCACCCGGACCTCAAGGCCAAATACTACCTATTCCAGGAAGCCTTCCCTGATTACTCCAGCCTTGTAGTAACCCCTTTCTCCATTCAAAACTTTGCCTGGACAAAATTTTTGGGGGACTGTGCCCTATACTTTTTTCAAATGAATATTAGGGAGTGGACCATCCACTGCAGAATTCCAGCTATCAAGAATTACAACACCCAACAATTGTCTGCAGGAGGGCACTTGATAAAAATAGTACACACTTCCTCTTCCCAAATCTTCTCTCCACTCTCAGGTTCCCTGGCAGCCTTCTAAGTATGCCCCCTCTGTACCAGTTAGCATTCTGCTCTTTGTTGTCCCAAAACTAGACATTGTGACAATTGCAATGGCACCTGTGGCCCTCCTTTCATCGTGGCAGCTAACTCAAGCCAGCAACTTACTTTGGTTCCAATCAGAATCTTTGCCTTTAGGTAATCAAATTGCACAAAACCTAATGGAAATAACGAATGGTAATCTGCATACACAATACAATAGGAATAGGCTTACCCTTACTGGGGTAAGGGGAAAAGTAAATGTCCTGATAATTTTTAATAAGTCTCTAATTAGTTGAACAGAAAGAGATATAGTTTCAAGCACTGGAGAGAAGGCAGTAGGACAAATATTCCCAGAGACGCTTCCTGCCATTCTATGCTACCCACAGCAGCACAGCTGGATGGAAGGGTGGCCAGGTAATGTGGACATTTTTCTTATGTGTGGGGGGCTTTTTCCTTGCAGGGAGGACTTTTTGTCACCAGGTGCATCAGGCAGTGTTTAGACTATATTTGATCACACAGGGACGTGAACAGATCACTGGAAAAACTTCTAATCATAAACATAGTGTTTACTTTCCTGGCCTTGTGACATCAGATTTTCTTTTCATTTACATGAAACAGGAGACATCAGCTTTGAAGACTTGCTGACACATTAATGAAAAGAAATGTGGTCGTGAGTTGGTTGCTTTTTATTTCTGTTTCCATGAATTCCCTAAATCAAACATCTCAAACTCACATTGGAGGTGAGATTCACATCCTACTTTCTACCAGAGAAAATCCATAAATTAGCACAGGATAGGAATCTGGCCCTGACTATGCAGGCAGGGCAGAGTGACAAGTTCAGCATAGGTCTCACACTCTCACGATTGTTCCCTGCTTTGTTTGGCCAGAGTTAACTTGTTTTCCATTGTATTGGCACAATGTGATACGTAGTCAGTCCACTGAAGCCCAGGGTAGAAGCCGTGTAGCTGCGTATCCTCCCTCTTCTTCTGCCAACTCACACATATCCTAATTTATTTTTTTCAGTGTAACTCAGCAGAATGTGGAGATGATTTGTCACACGATAAGAATTTTTTCTCAGTTTATTGCTCAGAAGATGTATTATACAATCCTTTGGTGGTTTTTTAAGACTGTGAAAGCAGTAAGTTGAAAATAAGCAATAGCAAAGATGACTAAACTCTTTGTTTGTTCTCCCCCCTCATCCAAACACTCTCAGTAATCAAAATATGGAATAAACCTTCCTTTGGAACAGATAAAAACAAAGTTCTTTAAAACCATTTTATTTTTCTTAGCATCAATCCATTAAAATTATAATTCATTTGTAGGCTGTAGATAAACGTTATGGTTCTTGGCCTTTGGAAGTCTGAATTTCAAAAGGAGAGAGAAGATAAGCATGAAGAAGATATTAAAGACACCTGGCTGAAGCTCATGTGTTTATGAGCTCCAATATATACAGAATGGGCAACCTGCATACGCTTAGAAGATGGGAGCTGGGGAAAGCAGTGACTGGCTAGGGGGTGTTGGCCCAGGAAGGAGTTTATTCTTGTGCTGGGAGTCAGGTGGTGGTGTGCTGGAAAGATTTTTTTTTTTCTGAAAGGGAATGCCTAAAGAGATTAGAAGAAAAGGAGAAACATGATTTGGCATGAAAGATTAGAGATTATATTCTTGGAAGAGTCCTAAACCATATGACTGGGGAGGGAGAAAGAGAAAGACAGAGAGAAAAGAAACCATAACAATTTTAGCCATTCTACTGGGTCTCGTGATTTTATTTGCATTTCTCTTTTACTATTGAGGTTGAATGTCTTTTCACATATTTATTGGCTGCATAGATAGCCTCTTTTGTGTAGTGCCTGTCTGCATCTTTCATCCATTTTTATATTGGCTTGTCTGCATTTTTCTCATTGACTTATAGGAATTCCTATTTAACCTGGATCTAAGCCCCTTATTGGATAAATGTATTGTAAATACTTTCTTCTGTAAGTTTGCTTATCTTTTCAACCTCTTAATAGAATCTTTGTTGAGGCAAAGTTGTTGTTGTCCAATTTATCATTATCCTGTGGTTAGTGTTTTTTGTTTAAAAAATCTTTGCTTATCTCAAAGTAATCAATGTATTATTCAATGTTATATTCTAGGAATTTGATTTTTAAACTTGCCCATTTAGATCTATTATTCACTTAGAATTGATTTTTGTAGATGGTGTGAGATGGAGTCTTTATTCATTTTTCTTATATGGTTATCCAATTGATTCAGCACAATTTATTGAAAAGGCCATGATTTCTTCAATATTATTTGGGGTGACATTTGGTAAAATCAAGTATACATATACGTGCAGGTCATTTTCTGGACTCTATTTGTCTTACCTTGCAGCAATACACCACTGTCTTAATTACTATAGCTTTATAATAAATCTTGATATTCAGTAGTTTAAGTCTTTCAGCTTTGTTGCTCTTTAAGGTTACTGTAGTTATTCATGGCCTTTTGTATTTCTATATAATTTTAAAATCAGCATTTTGATTTACAAACACACACAGCTGGCAATTTGATGGCATCACATTGCATTTAAAAATTAATTTATGTTGAATTGACCTCTTTATAATGTTAAATCTTTTGACTCAATAGAGTTAAAAGAGATATGTTCATGAAATGGAGAGAAATGACATATCTTTCCATTTATGAGCTCAACTGGTCACGTTATATTATCCTCTACATATTGCTGTATTCCATTCACTAACATTTTGTTTAGGATTATTGCATCTATGTTCAAGAGAGATTAGCTTACATTTTTCTGTCTTTTAATAGTCTTGTTAGGTTTTGATATAAATGTTATGCTGTCCTCACGAAAAGAGTTGGGAAATTTCCCCCCTTTTTTCTCTTCTCCAGAAGAGTTTGTGTAATGTTGATGTTATTTACTTCTTAAATGTTTTGTTAGATTTACTAAGGAAGCCAATGGATCTAGAGACTTCTTTTTGTGGGAAATATTTGTATTATATATTCAGTTTATACAATAGATATGAAATTATTCAGCTGCCATTTATTGTCGTGTTGGTTTTGGTAAATTAGGTTTTTGTAGAATTTTTCCCTTTCATCAGCATCTTTACAGATCTTGATATAAAATTGTTTATAATATCTTATTTGTTAAATATCTGAAGGAAATGATGTCGCTTTTTCATATCTGATATTGGTAATTATGCTTTCTCTCTCTTTTTAAATCAGTTTTACTGTAAGTTTATAAACTTTATTAGCTTTTTTTTTTTCAATAACCTCTACTCCAACAGAGAACATTATTAGCTTTTGTTGAAAGAACAACCTTTAGGCTTTGTTGCTTTTATTTATTTATTTTCTATTTTACTAATTTCTGCCTTTATTTTTATTGTTTCTTTTCTTTGGCTTTCTTAGCTCTTAATTTTTTCTCCCCTAATTTACTGAGAAAGATTTTTTGTTTATTCATTTGCAATCTTTACTTTTTCTCTATTATATGTGTTTAAGGCTTAGCAACATCCCATAAGTTTTGAGATGTTATATTTTCTCCATTTGGTTTGAAACATTTTCTTATTTCCACTGTAATGTCACCCATATGCCATGGATTATATTGCAAACATCTGGGAGTGTTCTAACTATCTCTTTGTTATTGTTAGAAAAAAATACTCCATATAATTTCAGTTTTTTGACATTTGTTGATACTTGCTTTATAGTCCACTATATCATTATGCTTTGCTAGGATTCGCTGGACATTTGAAATTGTGTGTATTTTGTTGGATACAGAGTATTCTGTGTGTCATTTAGGTGGAATCTTGTGAATACTTGACCCTGTCTTGTGATTCAACTCTTCTATAGTCTCATAGTTTTTTTTTTAATCTTCTGGTTTTGCTTGTAGATTTTTAGATTGCTTCTTTAATTTCTGTCAGATTTTCTTTACACTTTTGAGGCATTTTATTAGATGCATACAAATTTACTACTTTTATATTTTCCTGTTAGATTGGCACTTTTATCACTACAAAATGTTCTTCTTAGTTTCCAGTAATGCTTCCTGTCTTAAAGTTTACTTTGTCTGATATTATTATAATCACACCAGCTTTCTTTGGTTCACATTTGCAGAATATGCCTCTATCTCTCATTGTTTCAACTTTTTTGTGCCATTATATTTTAGGTGTGCATTATATAATTGAACTTTTAACTCCAGTCTAACAATCTCTCTTTTTTAATTAGAATATTAGTTCATTCATATTTATGTAGTTATTATTATATTAGGTTTATATCTACTATCTTGTGTTTATCTATCCAACCTGTTTTCAATTAATTTTTCATTTCTTTGGGATTAAGTAGTTTTACTACTTCACTTTTCCTCACATTAGTTGTTAGATACACATGACTTTGCTAAGCTTTTGATGTTATCTTAGATAACACAATTTGTATTCTTGCTTTATTATAGTCTAATATCAATTAGTACTTTTACTACTTCCCAGAGAATGCCAGCACCTTTGAACACTTTAGCTCCTCTTATCACTGTGCCTGACTTTTGTGCTAGAAGATGTTACTATGTTGCCATTGGCTTCCACCTTGTTGAGAAGCCATTCTCATTGTTATTACCACTTATTTGATAATATATCTTTTTCTTTAGCTGCTTATAAGATTTTCTTTTTTTCTCTCATTTTCAGCACTTTCATACGATGTGCCTAGTCCAATTCTCTTTGCGTTTACTCAGTTTAAGTTTCGTAGAAATTTGGACTTGTGAATTAATGTCTTTCTTCACTTTAGAAGAATACTTTTTTTTTGAGATGGAGTCTTGCTGTGTTGCCCAGGCTGGAGTGTAGTGGCATGATCTCAGCTCACTGCAATCTCTGCCTCCCAAGTTCAAGTGATTCTCCTGCCTCAGCCTCCCGGGTAGCTGGAACTACAGGCGTATGACATCACACCTGGCTAATTTTTGTATTTTTAGTAGTGAGGGGGTTTCACCATGTTGGCCAGGCTGGTCTCAAACTCCTGACCTCAGTCATCCACACATCTCAGCCTCCCAAAGTGCTAGGATTACAGGCATGAGCCACGGCGCCCAGCCACTTTAGTAGAATTCTTGATCATTATCTATTCAAATATTGCTTTTGTCATATTCTCTTCTCCGTTTCCTTTTTGAGCTCCAAATGCATGTGTACTAACCTTTTCACCATACTCCATTTGCCTTTTAGCTCTTTACTGTATTTCTTTTGCTCTCTAAGTTTTAGTCTGGATATAGTCTAGTACCTTAAAGCTCACTAATCCTCTTTTCAACTGTGTCAACATGCTTTTAAATTCATCTACTAAGTTATTCATTTGCATAATATTTTTAGTTTAAGAATTTCATGTGAGTCTCCTTAATGGATTCTAATTCTTTGATGAAATTACCCATTTGCCATTTATTATCTTGAACATAGTAATCATTAAAAAACCCATAACCTGTGTATCTGGGTCTCCTGCTGGTCACTTTCCATTGTCTATTTTTTTCTTGTGATTTTTCAGTGATTTGATCTGGCCAAGTACTTTCTTTGTTACTTGCCAGATATTATGTATGAAAAACTATAGCAATGATTTGAGGCTCTGTACAAGGTTATCCTCCTCCAGGGGATATTTACTTTTGATTTTGACAGACAGGGTACTGCCAATCACTTCCAACTAGCCTGGGATTGAGCTGACTCAAAGTCTGTTTGCCGTCAGTCTGTCTTTACTCCTAAGATGTAGCCCTTTGTGGATCACAGCTGAAGGACTGGTCTTTTACCACGGACACTCTTCCTCAGCAGGACCTATACTCCAATTCTTTCTCTCCCACCCCAGCCCCACGAGACTGCTTACACTGCTGCTCAGTTCCTGAGCCTTTGCTGCCACTTTTTTCTCAGCTTCTGCTGTACTTGGGTCTCTCTCTTTGTGTGTGTCTCTCTCTCTCCCCTACAAATTGGCAAAAGCCACAAGGGAAAAAGCAGCAACAAATATTGGGCTCAACTCTTTGCTTCCCCTCTCATCCATGTTGGCCCCTAAAGTTCTCCCTCCTTTGATAACGTGTCTGTGTTTTCAAAGAACTTGTTTTAAAAAAGTTTACCCAACTTTTCCAGTTGTACTGGGTGGTAACATGCCAGTCCATCATAGCCAGAGTGGAAACTTTTGTCATTGACATTTAAGTGCTCATTAACAACACTGAGTCAGAGGAATTCCTCAAATAGGAATGGTTTCCTGTAAAACTTCACAGTGTCCTATCTCTCTTGAGTCTGAAAATAAATAAATAAATATATAACTGACTTTGCTGTGTCAGTAAATTCTACATTAACAAAGTCTTAGTTACTCAGCTCTTTAAATTGAGGAAGTACAACGGGAAGGTCAAAGATACAGCTATAATTTAATTTTATCTCTAAAATGAAACTATTTGCTTATTTTATTTGTCAAGTTGGGTTCTTGAGGCACTGTAGCAGGACGAGCCGCAGACAAAACCCCTCAGACACCGAGACAGGGATAGGAGTGGCTTTAATCAGCTAGGAGCATTGGCAGGCTAGCGTCTTAAAATCCGAGCTCGTCAGATGCTGAACTTCTGTCCATTTTATTTATTTATTTTTATTTTTATTTTTATTTTTTATTTTTTGAGACGGAGTCTTGCTCTGTCACCCAGGCTGGAGTGCAGTGGCGCAATCTCAGCTCCCTGCAAGCTCCGCCTCCCGGGTTCACACCATTCTCCTGCCTCAGCCTCCTGAGTAGCTGGGACTACAGGCGCCAGCCACCACGCCCAGCTAATTTTTTGTAATTTTAGTAGAGACAGGGTTTCACCGTGGTCTCGATCTCCTGACCTCGTGATCCGCCCCCCGTGGCCTCCCAAAGTGCTGGGATTACAAGCGTGAGCCACCGCGCCTGGCCCACTTCTGTCCATTTTAAGGGCTCACAACTCTAAGGGGGTCCACGTGAGAGGGTTGTGATGGATTGAGCAAGCCAGGGGGTATGCGACAGGGGCTGCAAGCACCAGTGGTCCGAGTGAAACAGAACAGAATGGGAAGTTTCACAATGTCCTTCCATACAATGTCTGGAATCTATAGATAACATCAGTTGCTAGATCAGGGGTCGAATTTTAACTACCAGGCTTAGGTCAGGCAGGCCCAGGCCTGGTTTCGGGTCTGGTTCCTAGGCACCGGGCTACCTGCCTTTAGTTTTGCTTCTCTTTCCTTTTCTGAGTATAAAACAATATGAAACAATATAACAGGGTCTCTCTCTTCCCTCACCCCCACATATCATAATGATTTTGATTTTAAGCCAGATTATTATTTTATTTGCCTACTTATGAAAGCTTAGGTTTTATTTTCTCAAACTGTAGACAATTCTACTTGAGCTACTCAAAATAGTGTATTCTAAATTCATAAAAAATAACATTGAGAAAAATACTAGAGCAGTCTGAGAAGTAGGAAAAGAATGATTACTAAATATGTTTAATTTATAGGCATGTGACTCAGACTACAGCTGGGAAACCAGCTCTCCTTGGGAGCTTATTTAAAATCTCAGATTCTGTAGCCCTGACCCCAAGAGATTGTGGTTCCAAAGATTTGAGGTAGGGAGTTTCCAGATGATTTCTTTGTAGGTAATCTCAAGACACACTTGGAGAAACACTGGTTTAGAGAACTGAGGTTAGATTTAATTATAGCAATTCCCCATATCTACTGTGTTCTATTTGTGTTTCATGAAAACAATGAACTGAAGTTTTAAGAATTTCATTACATTTAATTCTTAATATAATCACTATCCATAGTAGCTCATATTTGTTGCACTAGTATAGTATAATAGTGAAGTATATGGGCTTTGGATTCAGATTGCCTGGGTTCAGATTCTAAGCCAATCCTAACTACCTGTGTGACTCGGGCAAGTTACTTAACCCAACTTCCCAGCTTCCTCATCTGTGAAACAGGAGAAATAATACTTCACAGGGTTAGCTGGGGATTAAATTATTATAATGTATGTAGTGTGTTTATCAGTGATAAAAGCACTTTTAAAATATTAAGTATTTGCTGGACATGGTGACTCACCCCTGTAATCCCAGCTCTTTGGGAGGCTGAGGTGGGTGGATCACTTGAAGCCAGGAGTTGGAGACCAGCCTGGCCAACATAGTGAAACCCCATCTCTACTAAAAGTACAAAAATTAGCCGGGCATGGTGGTGCACGCCTGTAATCCCAGCTACTCAGGAGTCTGAGGCAGAAGAATCGCTTGAACCTGGAAGGTGGAGGTTGCAGTGAGTGGAGACTGCATCACTGTACTCCAGCCTCAAAAAAAAAAAAAAAAAAAAAAAATTGCAACCACCTTGTGAGTAGCTGCCATAATTTTCTTGTTTTACTCATGGGGAAATTAGGTCTAGAAAGTTTGAGTAAATTATTCAAGTTCATGTAGCTGGAACGCAGCAGAGGCAGCATAAGGCTCAGGCTGTTAATAAGCCTATGTGTTGGGTCCTACTCTATACTGTTTCCATGATCCAAATGTCCTCAGCGCCCACCCCACATGGTGGGTACAAACGCCATCTCAATAAATACCTAACCCAAGTCAGTACCATTCAGAATGTGTTCCACAGACCTTCAGCATCAGCATCATCTGGGAGCTTCACAGAAATACAGATTCTCATGCCTCACTCCAGACCTACAGAATCAGAAACTCTAGGGATGGAATCAGTAATTTACTGCTTACCAAGCCCTCCAAGTGACTCTGGTGTAAGTTTAAGTTGGAGAGCCCTAGGCTTAGATCAATGATTCTCAACATTGACTGAATATTAGAATTTCCTGGGAAACTAAAAACTTCCCAAAATGCTCAGATGCACCCAGACCAATTAAATCGGAATTGATAGAGCTAAGATCCAGGAATCAGTTCCCAAGTGATTCCAATGTATGTGAGATTCAGAAGAACTGCCCTATATTCTTTTGCCTGATAACCCCTCTCTGTGAAACTGAGTGGCATTGGTCCCCTCCATATCTCTCACATAACTTCTGCCTTGTTCCACAGCTCCAGGAGTCCTTAGGAGTGTATCTCTCAGATGCTGAGGGTAAGGTGTGGACTATGACTCCAGCCTCCACTGCCATGTCCCGTCCACTCTGGCCATCTCTGGCACAGCCTTTGCACTTATTCCTGGCTGCCAACATTCAGGCCCACAGATGCCTTCTCCTGGTGCTGAATCATTCACTGCTCAGTTGCAGATCTGAACCAGGGCAGGAAGCTTAACTCCCTATCCTCTAAGTCCTGCTTTCTCTGAATGCTCCCAGAAGAGGCCCTAGGCCAGGAGAGTTTAGTGGGACAGCTCTGTTTGTTTACAAGATAGGCCTTTGTTTCAAGATGTTCACAAACACTCTTGAAGTAGCTCATCTGGGATGTTTTAGATGCTATTAGTTAGAAGTGTCACTCTCCTCCAGTCTTCAGGTCCTGTGGCCAGTCTGTTCATTGTGCCAGATTCTACTTGAAGTAGGTGTAAATTCTCCTTCTGGGGATCTTCCATTACGCCACAGTTTTCCGATGGTCATCAGCCCCCGATTCATCAAACATGCTTGCATACATTGGAATCTCCTCAGCCTCAATGGCACCTGACACCACATGCCAGACGTATTACTGGACCAGCCAATGTGCTTTCTCTAAATATAGAGAATAGGATACATTTAGCACTGCTATTTAAATTTCATAAACTATGATCACCTAAGCATAACAAATTCATTCAGAATCAACTTGATTGAAAAACTGAAATTACTAGATTTTTCACACACTTTATATTTAATCGCCAAAACTTTTATCTTTTGAGATAATTGTAGATTCACATGCAGTTATAATAAAACAATCCAGAGAGCCCATATACCCTTCATCTTGTTTTCTCCAGTGGTAACATCTGGTCTAACTAGAGTACCATATTACAACTAGGAAATTGACATTGATACAATGCATCAAGTGTATTCAGATAGCACCACTTTTATGTGGACTCAGTTGTGTGTCTGTGTGTGTGTTTGTGTGCGTATTTAGTAATAAGCAATTTCATCACACACATAGATGCATATGGTCACTACAATTCAGTACAGTTTCGACACAAGGATCCCTCACACCACCCTTTTATAGCCACAACTACTTCCCTTCCTTTCCATCTCCTGAAGCCCTGGCTATCATTAATCTGTAATCTTGTCATCTTGAGCATACGATAAAAATGAAGTCATAAGTATGTTGTTTGTACAGTTTTCTTAGTGCTTACTCTAGGTATTACAATATACAAAGATATCATCATTGTCCAGTCTACCGGTGACAACATTTTGCCACATCTAGTAGAGTACAGAGATCTTCTTCCATTTAGATCTCTTTACCCTCCCAGTTTCTTAAAGATGATTGTTGTAAGTATTGGCTCTACCAAGATTAGGACCATGTCAGATGCATGTTATAATTTTCGCCTTAAACATCAAATGTGATTTAAGAAACTCATGAGAAAGAGTTTATTATATTTACCCCTATTTTTTTCTTTTACCAATTCCAATATTCTTTCCTTTTTGAAGTGTTAAGCCTTCTGCTATTTCCTTTAGCCATTTTTCTAAATAATAGGTTTGCTACCAACGAGTTTTCTTAGCTTTAGTTCATCTAAGAATGTCTTTATTTCCCCTTCACTCCTGACAGACATTTTTGCCAGAAACAGAATTTGAGGTTTACGGTTCTGTTCTTTCAGTGCTTGAAAAATGTGCCACTTTATTCTGGCCTCCATGGTTTCAGAAGAGAAATCTGTCCTCATTTGCGTTGGTGTTTTCCTATAAGTAAAGTATTGTTTCTCTCTGACTGCTTTCAAGATTTTTCTTTGCCTTTCGTTTTCAGACTTTTAATGATGATAAGTCTTAATGTGGATTTCTTTGGAATTATTTTATTTGAGATTCTTTAAGCTTCTTAAACATCTATATTTCTTTCACCAAATGCAGGAATTTTTCAGCCATTATTTCTTTGAATACTTTTTTCAGTCCCACTTTCTCTCTCCTGAGAATCCAATGGTACAAATGTTAGCTCTTTTGTTATTGTCTCACAGGTCCCTGAGACTCTGTTTATGGTTTTTGTTCATTTGTTTGTTTTTGTTTTTTGAGACAGGGTCTTGCTCTGTCACTCAGACTGTAGTGCAGTGGTATGATCTTGGCTCACTGCAACCTCTGCCTCCCAGGCTCAAGCAATCCTCCCCCCTCAGCCTCCGAAGTAGTTGGGACTACAGGCATGTGTGACCACGCCTGGCTAATTTCTTGAATTTTTTGTAGAGATGGGTTTCCACATGTTTCCCAGGCTGGTCTTAAATTCCTGAGCTCAAGCAATCCACCCACCTCTACCTCCCAAAATGTTGGAACTGCAGACATGAGCCACCACACCTGGCCTCTGAGACTGTTTTTATTTTTCTCAGTCTACACATTTCTCTGTTCAGCTAGAGTAAAATCTGCTGACCTGACCTCAAGTTCACCGATTCTATCCTCTGTCATCTCCACTGTACTATTGAGCCCATTCATTAAGTTTTTTATTTAGCTTATTGTATTTTTCACTTCTGTAATTCCATTTGATTCTTTTTTATAGCTTCTATTTCTTTGCTGAGATTTTCTCAGTATTTTTTGCATTTGTTTCAAGAGAATTTGTGATTTCTTATTGAAGTATTTTTATGATGGTTGCTTTGAAATTCTTGTCAGATAATTCCAGCATCTGATTCATCTTGATGTTGGTATCTGTCAATTGTCTTTTCTCATTCATGTTGCGATTTTCAATTGTATCCTGACAGTTTTTTTGTTATATTCTGGATCACATTTAATCTTTTTTTATTAGCAGGCAGTCCCCTGTTGAGATATTGAAGACTAGGTGGATGTGTATGTTTAGCTTCCTGACACCATCCTGGCAAAAATGGAGTGCTGACTTACACTGCCTCACTGCAGTGGGGTGGGTGGGAGGAAGCTCAGCTTCCCGTTTGGCCCCACTGACACCTTCCCAGTGAAAGTGAGGCACTGACTCCTACCATCTCCTGGTCTCCAAATGGGAATGAAAACTCAGCTGTTGTGGGAAGTCAGGGACCCCGAATGGAGGGACCGGCTGGAGCCGTGGCAGAGGAACATAAATTGTGAAGATTTCATTTTAATATGGACATTTATCAGTTCCTAAATAATACTTTTATAATTTCTTATGCCTGTCTTTACTTTAATCTCTTAATCCTGTTATCTTTGTAAGCTGAGGATGTACGTCACCTCAGGACCACTGTGATAATTGTGTTAACTGTACAAATTGATTGTAAAACGTGTGTTTGAACAATATGAAATCAGTGCACCTTGAAAAAGAACAGAATAACAGCAATTTTTAGGGAACAAGGAAGACAACCATAAGATCTGACTGCCTGCGGGGTCAGGCAAAAAGAGCCATATTTTTCTTCTTGCAGAGAGCCTATAAATGGACATGCAAGTAGGGAAGATATTGCTAAATTCTTTTCCTAGCAAAGAATATTAATACCTTGGGGAAGGAATGAATTCCTTGGGGGAGGTCTATAAATGGCCACTCTGGGAATGTCTGTCCTATGCGGTTGAGATAAAGACTGAGATACACCCTGGTCTCCTGCAGTACCCTCAAGCTTACTAGGGTGGGGAAAAACCCAGCCCTGGTAAATTTGTGGTCAGTTTGGTTCTCTGCTCTTGAGCCCTGTTTTCTGTTTTTTAAGATGTTAATCAAGACAATACGTGCACATTTGAACATAGACCCTTATTAGTAGTTTTGCATTGCCTTTGTCCTGTTCCCTCAGAAGCATGTGATCTTTGTTCTGCTTTTTGCCCTTTGAAGCATGTGATCTTTGTACCTACTCCCTGTTTTAGACCCCCTCCCCTTTTGAAACCCTTAATAAAAAACTTGCTGGTTTGAGCCTCAGGTGGGCATCACGGTCCTACCGATATGTGATGTCACGCCCGGTGGCCCAGCTGTAAAATTCCTCTGTTGGTACTCTTTCTCTTTATTTCTCAGCTGGCCAACATTTATGGAAAATAGAAAGAACCTACGTTGAAATCTTGGGGGCGGGTTCCCCTGATACTCAGCTTTCTGCTGGGCTTCATGGTTACCAGGAAGTGGGGAAGGATGGGGCTAACACACACAGCTTTGTGGCTTCAGGGTAGTTGCAGAAGGTCAGCTTCTCACTGGCGCTGCTGAAACCCAGGTGGTGGTGGGGGGCATGGAGGGAAGTAGATGGGCAATGAGAATCCACATCCCACCCCCTCATTTTGCCTGGTTGATTCTGGGTGAGGGCAGGAGTGGGGACCAGAGTGCCCATTAGCTCTATTTTGCACATTGTTGTTCAGTCTCATTGCTGCTGGGTGGGGGTTAGAGGTTCAGTTTGCTGCTGCTCCTTGCTGACTCTACCCTGGTGGGAGAATAGGAGCACTGGCTGCTTCTGCTGGCAGGAAAGGGAAGACTAGCTCCCTGATCAGTCCTACCAATACCACAGGGCAAGGGAGTCAGAGCATCACCATCTGATGCCACTGAGACAGGGGATGGGGAGGAAGATCAGCTCCCAACTCCATCTCACTGAAACTGTGGAGAAGGGAATCTAATTTTCCCATTAGTACTTGGCAAAAGTAGGGCAAGTATTACCAAAAAGGCTTCCTATTGCAAGGGCACTGGCTTCTTGGTCCTTTGACTAGGAGGAACAGACTTTTCTTAGAGCTTATTTTGTCTGTGCCTGTTGGCAGCTCTAGGTTGGAGGCATCTGCAACACCCTGTCTGGGATATATGAGAGGCAATAACGAAACTTATAGAACTCACCAGCAGTTTGTTTCTCAAGTCCCCAAATCCCTAGGCAGTCCACCTTCTTTCCTCCTTTGAGTTTCCCTAGGTCTGTTTGTTGTGTTATGGCCACAGTTGTAAGAGGGAGCATCTGCAAGAAATGGAGTGCTCCATCTTGACTGGAACCAGAAGCATGATCTATACTTGATTTTTAAAAGAAATAAATAGGTAACAGGTATGTCGATACTAACAGTGAATTCATTTAAGCAGCTTTCCAGGATATTATAATTTTGTCTGGCCCAATAGTCTACATCTGTCACATATATTATACTATAGTATGTGACAAAAATTAGTTTTCCAAAGGAGAATATTCTGGAAATAACTTCACAGTATCAAAGAAAATTAAATGATCTTCTCTGAAGTTCTGTGTGGGCATATCAAGATGAACTTAATTCTCTGAACAATGGTAGTTTTCAACTTAACTAGAAACCAAACTCCTAACCAATTTGGCTAAAATAAATTTTATTACATTTAAAAAAATTTGGAACAGAGTTAGATTATAGACCAAATATGAAGACAGTTTTAAAAATAACAGTGCTGGTGAAAAAGAGCCTTAATACTCAGAGATGCAATGTCTTTCTTAAAGTATGTGGACGTTATAAGACAAAAATATGAGACAAAATATGCTTGACTTTCAGCAAGAGGATGTTACATTAGATTGTTTTCTTTCTTTCTTTAATAGATAAAATTAATATATGCTTCTGGAAAAATATTCAAATAATACCTAAGTAAAAAACAGAAACTGTAATAATTCCTTCCTCCCTTAATCTTCAGTACTCTTCCCATGGTTAAGAGTTTTGGTTTGTTTGGTTAGATTTTTTTGAAATAGGCTTCAGTAGTCAAAGATTTATGTAAACAGTAGAACTTGAAATCATTCACTCCCTAAAGACTTTGAAAACCAATCATGGCAAATGACTTAGGAAAAGTAGGGAAGAGCTTTCTCTTGGATCTGTTCCAGCTTTCAATTCATGAATAATAAGATGTGGCTACCCTTTAAAATATACACACAAGCACACACATTTCACATACTTTTCATCTGAAAGGACCAGTTCAGTGCAACTTCAGCAGTGTGCTTATTTCTGACTTTACTTGGAACCTGGAGGTTGTCTTCTTGGAAGTACAGCATGTGGTACACAGTGAGCATTCAGTGAGTATCTGTTGAACTAACTGTAATTATTTTAAGAGGGAACAACATATTTTTGTCTTCCTCATCAACAACATGATTCAGGTAGAAAACAATGCAAAAGCTTACAAACATAATCTATTCATCAACTAGCCCTCATAGACTCAGCTCAAAATTCATAAACTATGAAGTCTTGCCCAAGGACCCTCATGAGAAGGGCTCACTCCCTTTTTCCAGACCCTCAGCCTTTGTTTAATACCTTTTCGTGCTGCTTAGCACAGATCTTTGTGGTGGATTGTTGGGTTTAGGTACTATCTAATAGAATGAAAACATTCTCTTGGTGTGCATACACCATCTCATGCACTCTAATATTTCCCACTGTTCCTGGCACAATGCCTTGCATAGAGAAGGCATTCAATAAATATTGATTGAATGAAGAAATTGAATAAACCACATCTTGATTTCAAGGGAAGACCAATTTAGCCACAAAATTGGCTTTTTCCTTTTGTTCATATCTATATTTGTATGATAAGCATCACTATTTTGATTATATTTAGTTAGAAAGTATGATGTTTCAAATCAAAGAGTTTATTCATCTGTAATATTTTGCTAAGTTGTTTGCAAAATGAGAGACTTGGGACACATTTGAATTTCTATGGTGAAAGCAATCCTTGAATCTCCCAAAGAAATTATTTGAAACCCTTTGTTCAAAATCAGTCGCTGAGATCTGAATGTCTTCTTGGTTAATGCTGAGAATTTAAATAGTGTTCAGGGAGACCAGGAGGGTAAAAGATACTTCATTGGAAATGACACATGCTCTAAGAATAGAGCATTATATTTTCCTATCATGCCACATTTCTTTGTAAAGGTATATTCATTTCACACTTTCAGTGTGGTGATTATGAGATGTTATCTGGACCATTTACATTCACAAATGTCTGAGAAAACAAAGAACATCTGCTCATTCTTAGCTGCTGCCCAATACCAGCCTTAAGGTTTTTAAACCCTGTTTATGTGATTGTGACTGAATCAGATGATTTGGAAAGATGTACTCAATCTATCCTTGTGACATCGCAATGAAATAAATGTAGGAAACAGAAACAATAAACTTTTCATTCATGACTGATTCTCTCAGATACACACAAACATATTCCAGGTGAGAAAGTAGGCAAATTTAACATTTAACCTTTCAAATTTAGTCAAAATAAGAGTTAGTTTCCAGAAAGATCAAGGAAAAATCTGACTACATAAAGATGTAAATTATGGAATAATATTTTAGGATTTGATATTTAGGCCTGAGGTGTACACACTTTTAGAAGGACCCAGAACATTGAAGCTGTTCTAATACATAAGGCTTTCTGCCTCATGGGATCACTTTTGCCTTTTCCCTTATCATTTTTGGGTCCCATATCTCTGAGCTGGACAAAATAAACTCAGTGTAAAGTTTTGCACTGCCAGGTATGAAAGCAAAGCCTGAGCCCCTTGTACCCGCATTTGTCTGTGCTTCTGATTCAGCATTTTCAGTTTTCTATTCAGACAGAAATGAGAGGGAAGAGGTGTTGTAGGTCACTCCCCCATCACCCTCTTTCTACCCTCAACCCTCTCTCTTCCGCCCCGCCCACTACCTTGAGTCAGCAGCTTAGTGATGCGACCCTTGGGTGGACACCAGAAATGCTCAATTATGCCAGTCTAAGAGATCAGCTCAAATTAAAGCTTCAGGGCTCTCCCTCTGAAACTTCAAGAGAGGGGCTCTGGACTCCTTATCATCATTGAACAGGGAACACAGAAAGAAGATGGCTACATACATTGGTGAAGGAATGAGCCCAGTGTGAATGTTTTGTGAAAACTATAAGTAGTGTGCTGTAATATTAAATTCACTAGAATCTCTCACTGGTAAATTGCATGTTTAAAGAGAGTTTGCAAAAACGTTAACTGAATAGAGAGTACTTTGCTTGTTCATCCTTAAAGAATGTTCTCACCTTAGGGTTACCCAACCATTGCGGGTATTTCTTTGATGATGTAGTATTTTACTCTGTTCTGTCCTTTGGGTCATGCTCAAGGTTGTTCTGATCACTTTTCAAGGCTCACATCATAGTTTAATGGCTGATTATTTTCTCTTCTCAGTCCTCAAAGGCTGGCTCTTCTCTCTGGAATATCATAAGCCACAGGCCTACTTATTTGGATGGGTGCCAGCATTCACGCACAAGTAACGGCTTAAGAAGGCTTTTCAGTTGTTTTTATTTTGTACATACAAGTTCTGTAGGTACACAGTGCTAGCTTTAGATAAAGCCTATGTTATTATTATTTTTAATTTATGAAATTAAATAAGGTGGTTAAGATGAACCAGTTATTTGTAGTCTTAATTAAGAACAATTTTGATCATAAAAGAGCTGTAAAGATGCTTTTCTAAAAGAAGTGCTTTCAGACTCTCCACATGAAGACAAAGCCTTCAGCAGTATATTCATATGGTTTAGTTTTATGTTTGTGATAGACCAGTTTTTAAACTACAAGTTTGAAACAGTTCAACAGCTGACTTGGAAACCCACCCTCTGAAATATATAAGTGGGATATATACAGATGGTATAATCCCAAGGGCAGAGTCTGCTCTGAGTTTGACATTCTTTAGTTCCAGCTGCTGACTAGAGATAATTTACTTTATAATAGTAGGACCAAGAAATGCTTTTAATGCAAATTCCTTGCATTGCATGTCTCTCTTTGAAGAACAAGTGGACATTCTTGCAGACTACCAGAATAGGAGGCTGTTTGTCTTTTCTCAGCCCAAAAGCTATAAGTAGATATGGAAGCCAAAGCCTTATGAATTTTATGCCACATTTAGTTTTATTTTAGGGAGGTTACAATATAGAATTTTACAAACTCCCCTAGACACATTATTTTCTTCGTAATTTTCTGTTCACTGTTTCCCCTAGTTTATCACAGTAAACACATACTATATTAATAATGAGGGAAATATTATTTTAGATTGCCAGTTATACTTACCATGTTAAGAGGAAAATCAAAATGACATTATAGTTTACAGGTAATGGGTTTTTTTCATTAAGCAATATATGCTATTTATTTATTTATTTATGTTTGAGTCAAGGTCTTGCTTTGTCACTCAGGCTGCAGTGCAGTGGTGTGATCACAGCCCACTGCAGCCTGGACATTCCGAGCTCAAGCAATCCTTCCACCTTAGCCTCTGGAGTAGCTAGGACCACAGGCGTGCGCCACCATGCCCGGCTAATTATGTATTTTTGTAGAGATGAGGGTTTCGTCATGTTGCCCAGAACTGGTCTTGAACTTCTGGATTCAAGCGATCCACCTGCCTTGGTCTCCAAAAGTGCTGGGATTACAGGCATGAGCCACCACACCTGGCCTATGCTTTCACTGGGATGGAAAAAACTACAGATACATACGCAAGTCACGGTGGACTCTTAGCTACTTGTAAAATGGCCATCCCAACTGTAATTTCAAATGTTCTCTCCATTGTTCCTATAAATTCATTCTTATCTATCTATTCATTCATTCTTTGTTTTGTCCCACACAAGATTTATGCCAGCTTACAAAGATAGAGAGAAAAATGAAAACTAAAAGTACAAGAAAAATAAAAATAAAAAATAGAGATGGGTGTGTAAAACAGATCAAAATGATCTATAATCGCTGTAACAATTGGGCCACATATGTGGTTCTCTAAAATTTTTCTTTTTTTTTTTTTTTTTTTTATTATACTTTAGGGTTTTAGGGTACATGTGCACAATGTGCAGGTTTGTTCCATATGTATCCATGTGCCATGTTGATTTCCTGCACCCATTAACTCGTCATTTAGCATTAGGTGTATCTCCTAATGCTGTCCCTCCCCCCACCCCCCACCCCACAACAGTCCCCGGAGCGTGATGTTCCCCTTCCTGTGTCCATGAGTTCTCATTGTTCAATTCCCACCTATGAGTGAGAACATGCGGTGTTTGGTTTTTTGTCCTTGAGATAGTTTACTGAGAATGATGTGTTCCAGTTTCATCCATGTCCCTACAAAGGACACGAACTCATCATTTTTTATGGCTGCATAGTATTCCATGGTGTATATGTGCCACATTTTCTTAATCCAGTCTATCGTTGTTGGACATTTGGGTTGGTTCCAACTCTTTGCTATTGTGAATAGTGCTGCAATAAACATACGTGTGCATGTGTCTTTATAGCAGCATGATTTATAGTCCTTTGTGTATATACCCAGTAATGGGATGGCTGGGTCAAATGGTATTTCTAGTTCGAGATCCCTGAGGAATCGCCACACTGACTTCCACAATGGTTGAACTAGTTTACAGTCCCACCAACAGTGTAAAAGTGTTCCTATTTCTCCACATCCTCTCCAGCACCTGTTGTTTCCTGATTTTTTAATGATGGCCATTGTAACTGGTGTGAGATGGTATCTCACTGTGGTTTTGATTTGCATTTCTCTGATGGCCAGTGATGAGGAGCATTTCTTCATGTGTTTTTTGGCTTCATAAATGTCTTCTTTTGAGAAGTGTCTGTTCATGTCCTCTGCCCACTTTTTGATGGGGTTGTTTGTTTTTTTCTTGTAAATTTGTTTGAGTTCATTGTAGATTCTGGATATTAGCCCTTTGTCAGATGAGTAGGTTGCAAAAATTTTCTCCCATTGTGTAGGTTGCCTGTTCACTCTGATGATAGTTTCTTTTGCTGTGCAGAAGCTCTTTAGTTTAATGAGATCCCATTTGTCGATTTTGGCTTTTGTTGCCATTGCTTTTGGTGTTTTAGACATGAAGTCCTTGCCCACGCCTATGTCCTGAATGGTATTGCCTAGGTTTTCTTGTAGGATTTTAATGGTTTTAGGTCTAACATATAAGTCTTTAATCCATCTTGAATTAATTTTTGTATAAGGTGTAAGGAAGGGATCCAGTTTCAGCTTTCTACATATGGCTAGCCAGTTTTCCCAGCACCATTTATTAAATAGGGAATCCTTTCCCCATTTCTTGTTTTTGTCAGGTTTGTCAAAGATCAGATAGTTGTAGCTATGCGGCATCATTTCTGAGGGCTCTGTTCTGTTCCATTGATCTATGTCTCTGTTGTGGTACCATTACCATGCTGTTTTGGTTACTGTAGCCTTGTAGTATAGTTTAAAGTCAGGTAGTGTGATGCCTCCAGCTTTGTTCTTTTGGCTTAGGATTGACTTGGCGATGCGGGCTCTTTTTTGGTTCCATATGAACTTTAAAGTCGTTTTTTCCAATTCTGTGAAGAAAGTCATTGGTAGCTTGATGGGGATGGCATTGAATCTATAAATTACCTTGGGCAGTATGGCCATTTTCACGATATTGATTCTTCCAACCCATGAGCATGGAATGTTCTTCCATTTGTTTGTATCCTCTTTTATTTCATTGAGCAGTGGTTTGTAGTTCTCCTTGAAGAGGTCCTTCACATCCCTTGTAAGTTGGATTCCTAGGTATTTTATTCTCTTTGAAGCAATTGTGAATGGGAGTTCACTCATGATTTGGCTCTCTGTTTGTCTGTTATTGGTGTACAAGAATGCTTGTGATTTTTGTACATTAATTTTGTATCCTGAGACTTTGCTGAAGTTGCTAATCAGCTTAAGGAGATTTTGGGCTGAGACAATGGGGTTTTCTAGATATACAATCATGTCATCTGCAAACAGGGACAATTTGACTTCCTCTTTTCCTAATTGAATACCCTTTATTTCCTTCTCCTGCCTGATTGCTCTGGCCAGAACTTCCAGCACTATGTTGAATAGGAGCGGTGAGAGAGGGCATCCTTGTCTTGTGCCAGTTTTCAGAGGGAATGCTTCCAGTTTTTGCCCATTCAGTATGATATTGGCTGTGGGTTTGTTGTAGATAGCTCTTATTATTTTGAGATACGTCCCATCAATACCTAATTTATTGAGAGTTTTTAGCATGAAGGGTTGTTGAATTTTGTCAAAGGCCTTTTCTGCATCTATTGAGATAATCATGTGGTTTTTGTCTTTGGTTCTGTTTATGTGCTGGATTACATTTATTGATTTGCATATGTTGAACCAGCCTTGCATCCCAGGGATGAAGCCCACTTGATCATGGTGGATAAGCTTTTTGATGTGCTGCTGGATTCGGTTTGCCAGTATTTTATTGAGGATTTTTGCATCAATGTTCATCAAGGATATTGGTCTGAAATTCTCTTTTTTGGTTATGTCTCTGCCAGGTTTTGGTATCAGGACGATGCTGGCTTCGTAAAATGTGTTAGGGAGGATTCCCTCTTTTTCTATCGATTGGAATAGTTTCAGAAGGAATGGTACCAGTTCCTCCTTGTACCTCTGGTAGAATTCAGCTGTGAATCCATCAGGTCCTGGACTCTTTTTGGTTGGTAAGCTATTGATTATTGCCACAATTTCAGAACCTGTTATTGGTCTATTCAGAGATTCAACTTCTTCCTGGTTTAGTCTTGGGAGGGTGTATTTGTCGAGGAATTTATCCATTTCTTCTAGATTTTCTAGTTTATTTGCATAGAGGTGTTTGTAGTATTCTCTGATGGTAGATTGTATTTCTGTGGGATCGGTGGTGATGTCCCCTTTTTCGTTTTTTATTGCATCTATTTGATTCTTCTCTCTTTTCTTCTTTATTAGTCTTGCTAGCGGTCCATCAATTTTGTTGATCTTTTCAAAAAACCAGCTCCTGGATTCATTAATTTTTTGAAGGGTTTTTTGTGTCTCTATTTCCTTCAGTTCTGCTCGGATTTTAGTTATTTCTAGCCTTCTGCTAGCTTTTGAATGTGTTTGCTCTTGCTTTTCTAGTTCTTTTAATTGTGATGTTAGGGTGTCAATTTTGGATCTTTCCTGCTTTCTCTTGTGGGCATTTAGTGCTATAAATTTCCCTCTACACACTGCTTTGAACGTGTCCCAGAGATTCTGGTATGTTGTGTCTTTGTTCTCGTTGGTTTCAAAGGACATCTTTATTTCTGCCTTCATTTCATTATGTACCCAATAGTCATTCAGGAGCAGGTTGTTCAGTTTCCATGTAGTTGAGCAGTTTTGACTGAGTTTCTTAATCCTGAGTTCTAGTTTGATTGCACTGTGGTCTGAGAGACAGTTTGTTATAATCTCTGTTCTTTTACATTTGCTGAGAAGAGCTTTACTTCCAACTATGTGGTCAATTTTGGAATAGGTGTGGTGTGGTGCTGAAAAAAATGTATATTCTGTTGATTTGGGGTGGACAGTTCTGTAGATGTCTATTAGGTCCACTTTATGTAGAGCTGAGTTCAATTCCTGGATATCCTTGTTAACTTTCTGTCTTGTTGATCTGTCTAATTCTGACAGTGGGGTGTTAAAATCTCCCATTATTATTGTGTGGGAGTTTAAGTCCCTTTGTAGGTCACTGAGGACTTGCTTTATGAATCTGGGTGCTCCTGTGTTGGGTGCATATATATTTAGGATAGTTAGCTCTTCTTGTTGAATTGATCCCTTTACCATTATGTAATGGCCTTCTTTGTCTCTTTTGATCTTTGTTGGTTTAAAGTCTATTTTATCAGAGACTAGGATTGCAACCCCTGCCTTTTTTTGTTTTCCAGTTGCTTGATAGATCTTCCTGCATCCCTTTATTTTGAGTCTATGTGTGTCTCTGCACGTGAGATGGGTTTCCTGAATACAGCACACTGATGGGTCCTGACTCCTTATCCAGTTTGCCAGTCTGTGTCTTTTGATTGGAGCATTTAGCCCATTTACATTTAACGTGAATATTGTTATGTGTGAATCTGATCCTGTCATTATGATGTTAGTTGGTTATTTTGCTCGTTAGTTGCTATAGTTTCTTCCTAGCCTCAATGGTCTTTACAATTTGGCATGTTTTTGCAGGGGCTGGTACCGGTTGTTCCTTTCCATGTTTAGTGCTTCCTTCAGGAGCTCTTTTAGGGCAGGCCTGGTGGTGACAAAATCACTCAGCGTTTGCTTGTCTGTAAAGTATTTTATTTCTCCTTCACTTATGAAGCTTAGTTTGGTGGGATAGGAAATTCTGGGTTGAAAATTCTTTTCTTTAAGAATGTTGAATATCGGCCCCCACTCTCTTCTGGCTTGTAGAGTTTTTGCTGAGAGATCAGCTGTTAGTCTGATGGGCTTCCCTTTGTGGGTAACCCGACCTTTCTCTCTGGCTGCCCTTAACATTTTTTCCTTCATTTCAACTTTGGTGAATCTGACAATTATGTGTCTTGGAGTTGCCCTTCTTGAGGAGTATCTTTGTGGCGTTCTCTGTATTTCCTGAATCTGAATGCTGGCCTGCCTTGCTAGATTGGGGAAGTTCTCCTGGATAATATCTTGCAGAGTGTTTTCCAACTTGGTTCCATTCTCCCCATCATTTTCAGGTACACCAATCAGACGTAGGTTTGGTCTTTTCACATAGTCCCAAATTTCTTGGAGGCTTTGTTCATTTCTTTTTATTCTTTTTTCTCTAAACTTCCCTTCTCTCTTCATTTCATTCATTTCATCTTCTATCAGCGATACCCTTTCTTCCAGTTGATCGCATCTGCTACTGAGGCTTCTGCATTCTTCGCGTAGTTCTCGAAACTTGGCTTTCAGCTCCATCATCTCCTTTAAGCCCTTCTCTCCATTGGTTATTCTAGTTATCCATTCTTCTAATTTTTTTTCAAAGTTTTTAACTTCTTTGCTATTGTTTTGAATTTCCTCTCATAGCTCAGAGTCGTTTGATCGTCTGAAGCCTTCTTCTCTCAACTCATCAAAGTCATCCTCCATCCAGCTTTGTTCCGTTGCTGGTGAGGAACTGCATTCCTTTGGAGGAGGAGAGGTGCTCTGTTTTTTAGAGTTTCCAGTTTTTTTGGTCTGTTTTTTCCCCATCTTTGTGGTTTTGTCTACTTTTTGTCTTCGATGATGGTGATGTACGGATGGGTTTTTGGTGTGGATGTCCTTTCTGTTTGTTAATTTTCCTTCTACCAGACAAGACCCTCAGCTGCAGGTCTGTTGGAGTTTACTAGAGGTCCACTCCAGACCCTGTTTGGCTGGGTGTCAGCACCGGTGGCTGCAGAACAGCGGATTTTCGTGAGACCACAAATTCAGCTGTCTGATAGTTCCTCTGAAAGTTTTGTCTCAGAGGAGTACCCGGTTGAATGAGGTGTCAGTCTGTCCCTACTGGGGGGGTGCCTCCCAGTTAGGCTGCTCAGGGGTGAGGGACCCACTTTAGGAGGCAGTCTGTCCGTTCTCAGATCTCCAGCTGCGTGCTGGGAGAACCACTACTCTCTTCAAAGCTGTCAGTCAGACAGGGACATTTAAGGCTGTGGAGGTTCTCGCTGAGTTTTTGGTTGTCTGTGCCCTGCCCCCAGAGGTGGAGCCTACAGAGGCAGGCAGGCCTCCTTGAGCTGTGGTGGGCTCCACCCAGTTCGAGCTTCCTGGCTGCTTTGTTTACCTAAGCAAGCCTGGGCAATGGCGGGCGCCCCTCCCCCAGCCTCGTTGCCGCCTTGCAGCGTGATCTCAGACTGCTGTGCTAGCAATCAGCAAGACTCTGTGGGCATAGGACCCTCCGAGCCAGGTGCGGGACACAATCTCCTAGTGTGCCGTTTTCCAGGCCCGTTGGAAAAGCGCAGTATTAGGACGGGACTGACCCGATATTCCAGGTGCCGTCTGTTTCCCCTTTCTTTGACTAGGAAAGGGAACTCCCTGACCCCTTGTGCTTCCCGAGTGAGGCAATGCCTCGCCCTGCTTCGGCTCGCGCACAGTGCGCTTCACCGACTGTCCTGAACCCACTGTTAGGCACTCCCTAGTGAGATGAAACCGGTACCTCAAGCAGAAATGCAGAAATCACCCGTCTTCTGTGTCGCTGGGGCTGGGAGCTGGAGACCGGAGCTGTTCCTATTCGGCCATCTTGGCTCCACCTCCGGTTCTCTAAAATTTTTCTTAGCCAACACCAAAAGTGAAACCTTAGCTGGTCACTAGATTCAGGGAACACAAATCAAAACAAACTAGTTGGTTGGTAGATGTGCTTCTGCCCTTGGTACTGGAGTCAGACAGGGAATTCTCCCAAGGAGGCTTATAAAGAAGATTGTGTCCTATGATAAACATCCATGAAAACATCCTTACAATGTCCTTACAATACAGATGGTGACCTACTCTTACACAGCCCCTCAATATAGGCTGGTGACATCATATCAAAGAACAGTTGGGGCTGGGCATGGTGGCTCACACCTATAATCCCAGCACTTTGGGAAGCCAAGGCAACTGGATCACCTGGGCTCAGGGGTTAGAGACCAGCCTGGGCAACATGGGGAAACCCTGTCTCTATGTACAAAAAAATTAAAAACAAAACAAAACAAAACAAAAACAGAGAATAGTTGGGTAAAAATGGATTCTACAGCTGGAAGTCTGCCTAGCTTCATCTAGAAACTGACCATGTTGACCATATACACATAGAAAGTGGCAGGATAGTGCCAGCCTCTAGGAAATTCTCAGGAAATGTCAATGATTAGTGATACCATCACCAATATTGTGTGTCAGATGAGTGCCTGATCTTTGCTGGGGAAGAGATGGGCTCTACATGATGCAGGTGAGTGAAAGCGGCCTGCAAGAGGTTTTCCGAGCTCACAGCTCTTACTTCTGATGCAGGTCTCCCAGCCCTTCTGCTTGCAGGTCAGGCTTAGATCGGACATTGTCATGGTTGGGCTCTCCAGGAAAGATAGGTTTGCTCCGGGTAATACTTGAAACACTGAAACTCCATAAATAAAGTCACTGCCAGTGTGCAGAGCAAGTCAAATCTGAGCTAAGAGCAGTACCTTCCAAGCAGAAATCCATGGTTGTGAGCATTTCATTCTTGACAGACAAACTCCTTTTAAGGAATTTAAAAGGCTATCTAGAAATCCTTTCTGATTCTTTCCCCTGACTTCACCAGGATAGAGGAGAGTGAAAATGTGGTCTTTAGTCTGAGTGCGGTGGCTCACGCCTGTAATCTCAACACTTTGGGAGGCCAAGGCGGGCCGATCACTTGAGGCCAGGAGCTCGAGACCAGCCTAGCCAACATGGTGAAACCCCACCTCTACTAAATATACAAAAATTAGCCAGGCATGGTGATGCGTGCCTGTATTCCCAGCTACTCGGGAGGATGAGACAGGAGAATCACTTGAAACTTGCAGTGAGCTGAGATTGCCCCACTGCACTCCAGCCTGGGGGACAGAGCAACACTCTGTCTCAAAAAAAAGAAAAAAAAATGTGGTCACCAGGATCCAGAGAAGCATCTCCCTCCTATGTTCCCTTCTATGTTCTCCCTCCCCCATACCCCTTCCTCCTCCCCCTGTCCTCCTTTTCTGAATCTTATTAAATGGTTCATTATAGATGGTCCTATCATGTTAGAAGACAGTGATGGCTGGGACCTGTCAAGAACAGAATCCATCTGGGGCCAAATACCCTCTGCCTGGGTTAATCCCCTTGGTGGTTGCATATAAAACATGGGGAAGTATGTTGTGAAGATTAGCCATGCCTCATATATTGGATTCTGAACACCAGGATGTGTGGGGGCCTGCAGCCCTCACCATCACGTCACTTTCTCCTTTCAGTGAAAACTGAAACCCAGCTCCAGCCAGAGGGCAGTGGGGGTGAACAAATGTGTAGGCAAAGAAAATAGGAATGTTTAGGAAGGCTAGATCCTCCCCCTGGGTCTGATCTAAACCGAGGCTCTCCCTACCCCAGCACACAGAATGCAGGAGGGACAGGAGGGGATGGGGAGGGCTCATGGGGAGGAATTAAGTGTGGCTCTGTCTGGTTCTGGCTTCTCTGTAAATACTGTGACACCTCCGAATGGTGGAACAGCTGAGATAAGTGACTGCTAATCCCCCAGTGCCGGGGAGGAGGCTGGGCCGCTCCCTTCCAGATCCCAGCAGATGGTGGATGAAACAGACTTCCCCCGAGGCAAGGGCAGTGGGAACTGTCCCACCTTCTGTTCCTTCAGTTTGCCCTGCACGTTTCCCTCATGGCCAGTCCACGCCGAGAAGGGCTTCGCTGGCCCTCCAGAGCCCTGGGGACCCGCCCCAGCTCTGCCATCCCACTGGGATCTACAAGGTCAGCCAACCTGGACTCCAGCCAGCACTGCCAGGTTGGGCAGCATCCAGCAAAGCTCTGTGGGCTTCAGAGAGAACAGCCAAGCAGTGCGGCTAAGTTTTTCACTCTGCAAAGAACCGTACCTAGGGGAGAAGGGTGAGGGCTCATTTAAAATGCAGATTCAATCTTCCAGGGTGGAACCCAGGAATCTGAATTTCTATTAGGCAGTCTAGGTAATTTGGCTGGAGGCAGTTCTAGCATCACATTCTGCGAAATAGCAGACCAAGTATATGTGAAGGTATTTTTGGTGGTGGTGGGGAACAGGGCTTAAAGTCAGGTGCCTGAGTTTGAATTGTCACTCTACCATTTGCTCACCTGTGTGACCTCGGACAAAAAAGGCTCAGTGGTTGCCTACCTCATAGGATATAAACTGGTCTTTCTCAAACTGCAGGAAGCACAATTTAGTCACAGTTAGCAATAAAAAAATAACAATGGGAGACTGCACAACAATGTGAATGCACTGAACACGTTTGAACTGTGTATTTCTAAATGGTCAAGATAGTAAATTTGATATTATGTGTAGTTTACCATAATAAAAAAAATTCTAGAATGTACTAAAGAGGAGATGTCATTTTTTTCTTCTTTGTTTTGTGATTTTTTTGGTTTTGAGATTTTTTTGGTTTTGAGATGTCATTTTTATATGCTTAAAAAGCCAATCTCAATTTTCAAATTAAGTGGATCCATAAAAAGTTGTTTAAATAAAACTCAGTCATGAAATCTTACTTTCCTGTTGGTTTACATTTTAAAATATATAAAATACGGTTCAAAGTTTTTAAAATGTGGAAATCAAGGCTGGGCTTGGTGGCTCATGCCTATAATCCCAGCACTTTGGGAAGCTGAGGCTGACAGATCACTTGAGCCCAGGAGCTTGAGACCAGCTTAGGCCACATAGTGAAACCCCGTCTCTTCAAAAAATACAAAAATTAGTTGGGTGTGTTGGCACGTGCCTGTAGTCCCAGCTGCTTGGGAGGCTGAGGTGGGAGGATCAGCTAAGGTGGGAGGATCAGCTAAGGTGGGAGGATCATCTGAGCCTGGGAGGTTGAGGCTGCAGTGAGCCTGGATTATACTACTGCACCTGATTACACCTGATTATACCTGGGTAACAGAGGGAGACCTTGTCTGAAGCAAACAAACAAATACATGAAAATAAAATAAAATAAAGTAAAATGTGGAAATCAAGCAGTAATACAAATAGTAAATATCAAACAATCATAAATCTTTAAGAAATAAACATTCTTTCTTGCTACACACATAACACATACGAAAATACACTGCTTTGAGTGTTAAGCAATAAAATTGAGTGGAATAGGAAGCATATTTTTCAAACATTGTAAGGGTGAATATTGTTTCACAAAACTGCTGTGAGTCTTCCACTGTTCTACCCGCCTCCCACTAGAGCCAATGGTCCTGAGATGAGGGGGCTGGAAGTGGCCTCCTAGGCCCCCGAAGCCTGTGAGAAGGACTGAGGTCAATAAACGTGGTTTTCCATTCCTGAGAGTCTTTGCACCTATAGCAGTGAAAGTGGGAGTCTCTCATCAGCCACTCCCATGTAGAAACTCTTTCTCTCACACAAATGTTCATAAACTTCAGTTCTGCTCTACTTTTAAAAACGAACACTTCCTGGGGAAGGCTTTCTCGGAAACTCTTTCAGACTCCCCTTCCCTTTTTGTGACTATCCTGCTGATACCTCTTCTTCCTTCCCAGTTTGTGCCATAGCTGTCTGACTTTTTTGTAATTGCCACGGAGGATGAGTCCTGCTCTGTTTTATTTATCACTGAATCCTTAACTAGCACTGAATCCTTAACAAATCTTTGTCCTGCAAAGATTTGCTGAATCAATGAAGAATGAAATCAACCTGATTCTTTAAAAGGCAGAGCTACTACTGCCTCCAAAAGTATCATTATTACACATACAATTTGCTTTGTATCATCTTCCATATTACTTATAGCATTTGTTTCTAATTATTACAATACACAATAACTTCTGCAAGAAGTGTTATGGTATCACTTTTGAGAGGGAAAACTTGGGGCTTGGGACGGTTAAGTGTCTTGCTCAAGACCAAACAGATAGTAAGTAGTAAGTGATAAAGACAGCATTTGAGCCCAGGTCTGTCTGGCTCTGACACCAGTCCCATTTCTCCTTTTCCTTGGTTTTTCTATATTTTCATGAGACAAGGCAGTTCTACTCTTGGCATCCTGTCAATAAACCTTTTCACTGTAAAATGCCTGCTGTGCTGCACAGAGTAATCTCAGCCAGGTCTCTTACCCGGCCCCACCACACAGCTGCCGTCGCGTTTCTTCTCCAGACCAACCCAAACATGGTTGGGGAGTTCAGAGGGGAGGGCCCAGCATTCCCCAGTCGGGACAAGTATCTAATCAGCAGGCCTCCTCAGCATATCAGCCCAAGACCACTCTAGAGAGAGATGCCAGTGCCCAGTTTTCTATTTTTAACTGGTGTGAACTAGAGGAAAAACACAAGCATTAAAAATCAAAGCTCCAGTCAAGAACTGAGAATGCAGGGCACCCCAGGGCAAACTAGTGATCTGTGTCCTTCTTACATCTCCCTCTTCCTTCCCCCTCTCCTCATTTCATGTCATTTTTCTTTTTCCTTCTCAAAAGTTCAAGATCCTGCAAAATCTGTTTTCCACAGAGGAGACGATATCTGTCATTTATGCCAATGCTTCTCACACTTTAATGTACATACCAAGCAAATGAGGATCCTGCTGAAAAGCGGATTGGGGTGGCACTTGATACTGCATTTCTAGCTCATTTCCAGGTTATGACAATACTGGTTGTCCACAGGCTGCACTTTGAATAGCAAGGATTGGTGTATTCTTATAGTTTAAATTGCTGCTATGTTCTCCACCAAAGTATTTGCCTTTTCAGTCTTGTCTTCACCTGGAATGAGGGCCTCTGACCCCAGTTTAAAGATGCTCATCTCCCCACCATCAAGTGGGCAAGCTGCTTCTGGCATTTGTTCCTTTATTCACTTTAGCAGAAGGGGAACCTTTTCTGGCCTGAAGACCAGAGTCTGAATTTGAGCAAAACCCCGCAGCATGGATGAGAGCTACCCAGTAACTGGGCTGGGGTAAACCTGGTCCCTTCTCCAGCAAGACTTGGCCAAGCTCTCACAGAAACCCTTTTCTGCCTCTTCCCTGGCCAGACCCTGATCCATGCATGGGTTGGAACTCGGGTGGCCTTGGTTAATGTCAGCTTTCTGACCTAGAGGAGCCCAGACCCAGCTCTCTGAGTAAAGCCATTCAGGCTGGCCAGGGACTAGACCAGAAGGGTGCCCTGCCCCCGGTGCCCCTTTTGCAGCCACTCAGATGTGCTGCCGTGGTGTCCTTTGTGCTCGTGGCAGCCCTGGAAGATGAGAAGCCGCTGTTGTTCCCCTGCTGCCCTGGCCCAGCTGTCAGGACCCCTCAGCAGAGGGCAGGGCGCCAAGCCTTTCCACTGCATGTGGCTTATTGTCCCCAAGGCTGGCGAGGCTGCTGCCGAGGACCGAATCCACAGCCCATCCAGGGAGCACCCACACCCCAGAAAGGGGGAGGGGTGGGCTGGCGTCACTTAGTCTTCCCCTGCCCCTACCCTTCGGCGCCTGCCCCTCCCCAGCTCCCTATTTGGCTATCCCCCTGACTGCCCCCTCCCCTTCCTTACATGGTCTGGGGGCTCCCTGGCTGATCCTCTCCCCTGCCCTTGGCTCCATGAATGGCCTCTGCAGTCCTAGCGGGTGCGAAGGGGACCAAATAAGGCAAGGTGGCAGACCGGGCCCCCCACCCCTGCCCCCGGCTGCTCCAACTGACCCTGTCCATCAGCGTTCTATAAAGCGGCCCTCCTGGAGCCAGCCACCCAGAGCCCGCCGCCGCTGGAGCCGAGCCGACCCGCCCAGCAGTCGGTGAGTCAGCGCCCGGCCCTCCGCGCTCACTCCTCGCAGGTCCGCGGGCCGCGCGGGACACCAGCCCCGCGCCGCCACCTGGCCAGCCCGGCCCGCGTTCAGCCAAGGCCCCAGCTCCTGCCGCTCTGCGACTGCCTTTTTTTTTTTTTTTTTTTTAAAGCCCACACTTTTTGATTTGGTTCTAACTTGTTTTGTCCTGGGCGTCGGTCCTCGCAGGACCTCGCAGGGGCTCTAAGAAGGGGAATTTTGTGGCTCCCCAAGGGGCTTTTGGGTCCCTACTCTCGTGCGCTTTCTCCTCCATCTGGGGCACAGGCATGGCGATATGGACAGGGCTGGAGATCGAGTTCCCAGTTCGTGAAAAGGAAGAAAGTTAAAGGGCTGGGGAGGACTAAGGGACTGGGTTTCCTGGGTCCCTCCTTGCACCTGGCACCCTAGGTGGACCTCCTGGCCAGGGAGCCTGGGTGGATTCCTCTGCCCTTCTCTGTCCCCAGTCTCCTCCGCGGCTTCTTCCTTCCCTTTTATGATTCGAGGGGAAGGGAGGTGACAGGAGGATTCCCCGCCCAACCCCCTGTCCAGTCCCCACAACCCCCTTCTGCTCTGTCCTCTCCTCTGGGTGCGGAGAAGGCCAGCTGCATAGGTAGCTGAATGTGGTCCGCCCTCCCCTCCTCAACCTGCAGAACCCCCTGAAGCTGTGCCAAGATGTGTGACGACGAGGAAACCACCGCCCTGGTGTGCGACAACGGCTCTGGGCTGGTGAAGGCCGGCTTTGCGGGCGATGACGCGCCCCGTGCTGTCTTCCCGTCCATCGTGGGCCGTCCGCGGCACCAGGTAAACTTCCCGCCGAGCCCCCAGTCCCACTCGGGACCCCTTCAGTCCAGCGATCTAGGAAATGGCTCTCACCTGACCCTCTTGTTCGATGAACTCTTTAGGCCAAGTTAAGAAAAGGCTGATTGAGTTCAAATCCAAGCCAAGGCAAGCAATACCACACAAAACCCCAACATACTGAGAAATGTACACCCGAGTGGCAGGCCTCTAAAAGGGTCCAGCTCCCTGGTGTGAAAGCCACCAGCTTCTCTCCACTCATGGCCTTTTGGACCTTTAGTCTTTAGTGTCTTCTCTGCCTTGTATACTTCATTTTCTTCCTTGTCCTCCCCTTTCAGTCCTGTTTAAAACTTCTAACAGGGGTTCATCTAACCCTAACTTCTAACAATATAACCTCTCCCCACCAACCAGGACCCAATCCACATTCCTCTCTCATGTTCGCAGCCAGTTTACAGGCTTCCCCAAAGGTGTAATCTATCTCCTTCCCGGCTGTTGCATTTTTAGAAGCCAGGCGTGACAGAGGCAGCAAGTGCCATGGTGATAGCGACATACCACCTCGTTTATTAAAAGACACGCCGTGCTCTCTGAGTTTGTCACATGCCTGGCCAGACAGGCTGCAAAGGAGGAGAGCTTAGTCCTCAGAGCTGACGAATGACTCCAGGACAGCTCTGGACAGGCTGAATTTCACTTTTGGAGTGAGGATGGCATATCAGCCCATCATTATGTGTTCACTTGAATGTCAAAATCTTTTTCTTAGGAGAAATACAATGTGTCATTAATTCAGTCATTCCAAAATGCAGTCATCTATATTCCAGTTGACATGGGTGATGAGCTTAATAATTTAATGAAGGCATATGATATTTTTAAGGTGAGGTGAGGCTCTGCTTCTTCAGTGAAATAGCTTCATTCTCTCCTGAGTTATATTCTCAACAATAGAATTATACATCTTTGGGGGAGTAGGGAGAAGGTAGAAGATTGATTTTTAAATAATTCTTCTAAATTGGGGTAAAATCCTATTGCTTGTTATTTCTGGTATTTAAATATGTTCCTTGACTTGGGCAATTAGATATAAATAGACAAGACACTGATTATATTCCTGACATGGTGAGAGCATGATTTTCTCATTTTTTCTTCTCATAGGGAGTTATGGTGGGTATGGGTCAGAAGGACTCCTACGTAGGTGATGAAGCCCAGAGCAAGAGAGGCATCCTGACCCTGAAGTACCCCATTGAGCATGGTATCATCACCAACTGGGATGACATGGAGAAGATCTGGCACCACACCTTCTACAACGAGCTCCGTGTGGCTCCCGAGGAGCACCCCACCCTGCTCACAGAGGCCCCGCTGAACCCCAAGGCCAACCGGGAGAAGATGACTCAGATCATGTTTGAGACCTTCAATGTCCCTGCCATGTACGTGGCCATCCAGGCAGTGCTATCTCTGTATGCTTCTGGCCGTACCACAGGTATGCTGGGCTCTGGGGACAGTTGATGAATCACATTCCCAAGTCACCGACCTTGCTGTGAATCAGATCCCCCAGTTGAAAAAGGGATAATACCTTTCCTCCCATTCCCTAGCAAGGTCTGTGCTAAGAGAAAGAGGTAACAGTAGTGCCCTGAGGTTAGTTTCAGAGCACACTTATTGTTGGAGCTGATAGCTTGTGGAGATAGGTCCTTCCCTTATTTAAACTCAGCACAGTGTAGCAACTTGGAGTGCAGCAGTCATTGTTATGTGTTAAACCATCACATCACCTGGGCAAGCATCCCTAAGGAGAATACATTCCCTACAGGGTCTGAGTCAAAAGAGAGAGAAACATGTAAGTTCAATAGGAGCAAAGAAAAACACACTTGGGTGCTTACATAATGTGCTCATGGCTGATAAGAAAGATGGTCATTTGAAAGTGTCCTCGGGAATTTTTTCTACTATAATAGTTAAAAGGATGAGCTGCAGTTTGCTTCAGATTTAGTATTCATGATGCTCATTTTTATTCTTTGTGTGTAAGGAATCTAATTTTATCTGGATCAATGCCCATTGCTAGCATCTCTTAGCCAAGATTGGAAGCAGGCTTTGCCATGGCTAGAGCAGTGGTGTTGTCCTCAGGAATTTACCTTGTTCTTGTCTACTTCCCCGGGCAGGCATTGTTCTGGACTCTGGGGATGGTGTAACTCACAATGTCCCCATCTATGAGGGCTATGCTTTGCCCCATGCCATCATGCGTCTGGATCTGGCTGGTCGGGACCTCACTGACTACCTCATGAAGATCCTCACTGAGCGTGGCTACTCCTTTGTCACCACTGGTGAGTGTGTGTGTGTCTCATCTGCCACAGTGTGGGTCTGCTTTCCTCCTCCCTCACTGAATCTGCCTACCTTCCTATAATTGACTTCTTGCTTCAGAGCATGACTATGATACTCTTTATTTCTGCAGCTGAACGTGAAATTGTCCGTGACATTAAAGAGAAGCTGTGCTATGTCGCCCTGGATTTTGAGAATGAGATGGCCACAGCTGCCTCTTCCTCCTCCCTGGAGAAGAGCTATGAACTGCCTGATGGCCAAGTCATCACTATAGGCAACGAGCGCTTCCGCTGTCCTGAGACGCTCTTCCAGCCCTCCTTCATTGGTGAGTTGTAGGGTCTGGTGCAGAGGCACGATTTTCCCTGGAAATCTTAGGGTCTCCCAAAGTAAAATCTAGAAGGTTCAAGAAGCCCTTGAGTTAAAAGAAGTCATAGTTTGGATTCCCACACAGCTCAACCTCAAGTCCTGATGGCTCATTAAAGGGAAAGTCTATGTTCTGCTCTAGTGATAGAATAAAGGATGACACACTGAGTTCATCTCAAAATAAAGGATGACACAGAGTAGTAACTGCATATCACATATCTGCAGGAAAAGGGCTATTTCACAAGAGCTGACTTATTCCAGTAAATTTCACTACCAAGTAGCTGGATTTTCCAAGTTACTCATCATTAAATGCAATAACATTCCTACTCATATTAATAACTGCGCACTTATATGTCAACAAATATCCTTCCTAAGCAATGCTTTCCATGAGGAACTTTGTCAGGATCTGATTTAAGTCCATAAACAAAAATTACATTCATTTTAGTTTAAACATGTATCTTTTCCTTTTCCAATACATCTTCATACATCTGAGAGTTTCAGGAGGTGTTTACTTGAAACGGATACTAAGCCCAGTTGCTCCTTTCTTGGCATTGTATTGTGGATTAACTGTGAGGCACCCATTCCACCCTGCAGTGTGTCTTATAGGGGAACATATGTTTCAGAGACAAATGGTGACAGCTCCCCAACACAAAGAAGTTCTGTTCTCTTCTCTCTACCTTGACCTGAATGCACTGTGATGTGTGTGTGTGTGTGTGTGTGTGACTTGTTCCTAGGTATGGAATCTGCTGGCATCCATGAAACAACTTACAATAGCATCATGAAGTGTGACATTGATATCCGCAAGGACCTTTATGCCAACAATGTCTTATCTGGAGGCACCACTATGTACCCTGGTATTGCTGATCGTATGCAGAAGGAAATCACTGCTCTGGCTCCCAGCACCATGAAGATTAAGGTAAAGAACTTTTGTGAGTGGGAGATCCAAGGCAAGTCTTGGTATTCTAAGCAGAACTACATTCCTAATTCCTTTTCCCTCATACTCAGTTTCTTGTCTCCTACAAACTTTACCTGTTAGCTTTTCTACCACTTTTTCTGATTTTCTTAGCACTTTTCCCAAGATAGGTAACTTCCAAAATGCTTTTAAGTAGTGAATAAATATAAATCTTTGACCAAAAAAAGACATACACACATGCACCAAAATCTTTGAATACATTTTTAAAGCCCCCAACTTTTGGGCTAGGCTCCACTATACATTTAGCTTGTTGCCAAATTATACTCTAGATAAGTGGAGAAATTCCATTTTAATAATAGAATATATCTTTAATAATATAAATGATGAAATAGAGGTGAGTTCATATAACTTGATTGGCCACATTATCTTGTGGTATGACATATCCCACATTATAGCGAATTAATATCTAATGTTTTTTTCTGTGAATCCTCCCAACGTGTTATTTGCTCCCTTGCTTGGAACTTCAGAGTTCACTGGAAGTTTTTGTTTTCTTTCTGCAGATTATTGCTCCCCCTGAGCGTAAATACTCTGTCTGGATTGGGGGCTCCATCCTGGCCTCTCTGTCCACCTTCCAGCAAATGTGGATTAGCAAGCAAGAGTACGATGAGGCAGGCCCATCCATTGTCCACCGCAAATGCTTCTAAGGTGCCTTCTCTCTCCATCTACCTTCCAGTCAGGATGATGGTATTATGCTTCTTGGAGTTTTCCGAACCACCTTCCCTCATCTTTCATCAATCATTGTACAGTTTGTTTACACACGTGCAATTTGTTTGTGCTTCTAATATTTATTGCTTTATAAATAAACCAGACCAGGACTTGCAACCTATAAAAGCCTCTCGTTTGTTTTTGGGGTAGGCGTGGGGTGGGGCAGTGTTTGCTTTGACACCCTGAGCATTGTCAGAGTTCAGTACCACAAGGTTCATCCAGATGAATTAATATGACAGTTAGCTGGAGTTATAATATTAACTTTTGATTTCATATTTTGAGACAGAATCATGAGTATATTTCATACCTGAAAAGCAGATTAAGGTTTAGTTCCATATAAGTAAGAAATGAAATTGAATAAGACAGTTCTCTAGAATTAGTTGCTGCAGATGACACTGAAAATTGTCTTAACACATGTTCCAATTGTTTTTGTAACCTTGCAGAAAATACACATGTATTGATAATGAGAAAGCCAAAGATTATTTTAAATAAATTGGCTTAACTTTTCAATTCTTTGAACTCTTCAATTGTCTTCCTGGGGGCTATGAAAGAAACATGAAGGTTGGCTGACAGTTGGGCCAGCCATGTCCCATTGCAAATACCCTCTAAACGTATCAAGATAATTGTGTGTGTGCAAAACAAATGTGAGGAGGCAGGATCCAAACACTTCTGCCTGACCAGTGACTAACTTGCGAGACAGAAGCCTTCGATCTCTTCATTTCTTTGAAATCTTGATATCTTGGGTTGAGTGAACTGAAGGCTGCGAGGTCCTGAGGGAGCAAGGAGAGGCGAGAGCCACAGTATTTGCTTTGCTCCATGCGGGACTCTCTGCAAAGTGTGGTGGGAAGGCTGCTGGGGGCAGCGTTGAAAATAATTGAATGTGTTCCATCCTCGAGGAGTTCACACACCTACACATAATCCCCCAGTGCATGTGGGCCTGGAGGCTTTAAGGAGATGTATGTGGGTCTGGGTCTTAAAGAATGGTCGGGAATTAGGGAGGTGAGAAGAGCAGAGAGGACAACTCAGCAGAAAGAAGTGTGGCAGAAGCCAGGATACAAGACATGGGGCAGGCTGGTAGGTGCTGATGAATTTTAGAAAATCCATTGGGAAAGGTAGATTTCAACTAGATTGCAGAAGCCTTACAGATTTTTGTTTTCAAATTAATTGCCAGTGAACTGTTAGCATTCACACAAGTGTTTGAATAGACTTAATTGAACTTTGTTGATGAGGATTCAAGACACAGAGATTAAGCAACTGGTGCAATGTTATAAACTTTATTTGTGGAATATGCAAGACAGGAACTCAGATTTTCTGACATCTACTCTGATGGTGTCTCTAAAATAATCTTCTAACTTTATAGTTTATCAAGGGTAACCCCATTCTATCACATGCCTTTTGCGAATTTGGGTTCAATATCTGGAGTACTCTGGACTCATCAGACATCTTTAATAAATTTTAATACATTGCCATTGTCATTCAAGGTCATATGTGTGTCTTTACGCCCATTCATACCAAAAATATCTTTCAATCCCTGACTCTGGGTCGGGCATAGTATTAAGGGCAGGGGACACAAAGATGTCTGAGAGCACATTTTCTGTGAACAAAAAGCTTAGAGTTTAGAGTTCTGTATCTAGCATATTCAAATAGAAGGCCTTCTATGCAATAAAGGCTAAATAATACACCAATTTGGTGGCATTTTATTTAGATAAGGTGCAAACATTATTGTAGATATGCCCTCTGCCCCCACCACCCCATTGTATCCTATAGCACAGTTGAATTGGTTTAAAAGCCATGCATGGGAGGTATGATTTCACTAGTTTTTGTGTCTCTTTCTTCTCCTCTGTACAACTGAGTGCATAAATATTATGAATTGTATCCTCTGAACACAGTATTAATGCTTTAACTGTAGATGATTGGCTGGGTATCACCTCTGGTTCTTTCCATTTGCGATTAGAAATGGAGAGGATATTTTTATTTCTATGTAAAAGTAGAAGTTTTAAGAATCAGCTTCTGATATTTGTATCAGAAGAGGTAAGCACCCAGATTCTTGTTGAATTCTGAGGTCTTCTCATCTCTGCTTGATTATAGGGTATGAAGTATTAGAACAATTGAATCTTAAAAATTGTGCTTAAGGAAGGTACTAAGACAAAAGTGTTTGCTTAAGGTAATCTTCATATATATACAATAACTGAGATGTGGATAGTGCCTATGTCTTTGGTTAAAGTACAATAAACAAAGAACTATATAAATTATATTTCTTCTTAATTTATAATAAAGTATCGTTTGTAGTTTCTAATACCTCCAAACACCATTTCTTCATTTATTTTGACCAAACAATGGCTATTATGTAGATGTGTTTAAATATTTAAGACAGTATGGTGGAGAGAAAAGAAATATCACTGAAGAAAATAAAATATTCAGAGGGGTAGGGCTGACTTACTGTATCCAGAGATACAATGTGAACAATGTGACTGGGTCTCCACCTTTCTTTCCAGTTCTCCCATAGAATTTATTACAGTCTGAATTGTGTTCCCTCAAAACTCATATGAAGCCCTAACTCCCAATATGACTGTATTTGCAGACAAGGCCTTTAAGGAAGTAATGAAGCTTAAATGAAGTCATAAGTGTGGGGCCCTAATCCAATAAGACTGACGTTCTTCTAAGAGGGAGAAGAGACACCAGGAGTACAAGCACAGAGGAAAAGCCAAGTGAGGGCAGAGCCAGAAGGCAACCCATCTGTAAGCTGAGGAAAGAGGCCTGCTGACACCTTGATCTTAGGCATCCAGCCTCCAGAACTGTGAGAAGTAAATGTCTGTTGTTTAAGCCACTGATATGGTTTGGCTGTGTCCTCACCCAAATCTCATCTTGAATTGTAGTTCCCATAATCCCTACATGTCATAGAGGGACCCAGTGGGAGGTAATTGAATCATGGGGGCAGTTACCCTCATGCTGTTCTCATGATAGTGAGTGAGTGCTCATGAGATCTGACAGCTTCATAAGGGGCTTTCCCCCCCTTTTCTCAGCACTTCTCCTTCTGGCCACCATGTGGAGAAGGACATGTTTGCTTCCACTTCCACCATGATTGTAAGTTTCCGGAGGGCTCCCCAGCCATGCTGAACTGTGAGTTAATTAAACCTCTTTCCTTTATAAATTGCCCAATCTCAGGTATGTCTTTATTAGCAGCATGAAAACAGACTAATACAGCCACCCAAGTCTATGGTATTCTGTTATGGCAGCCTTGGCAGACTAATATAGGATTTCTCCACCATCCTATAGGTAATATAGGATTTACCAACTTAACAGCCTCTGAGACAAAAGAATATCTTCCCATATAGTACTGGCAGAAGTCCCAGGAAAGGGTCTGAGTCTGGTCAGGCTTAGGAACTGAGTCATACCATTCTTACCGCAGGGGCTGATCAATACTATTTAGCAGGGGAGGGGTGATTCTCCAAAGGAAGAGGACAAAATAGTGCAAATACCACACCCGGTGAGCTAGAGAAGGAGAAAATTCTGGTGGCTTGCAGGGGAAGAACTGATTGTTGGATGACTCCCACCTTCCAGCTCAGGAGTTTTGATTTGACAGGTCCTGAGAAGGACTTGAGAAGAGCAATGACTTCATGCAAACAAAACTAGGAGGCAAGACTGAGAGCCTTTGGATAATATATTCCAGTGTGGCCTCAGGACCCAGGAACCCAGCGATCTCTATATGATCAGACTATCTGGATTTTTAAAAGGAAATAATAAGTCAGATTCATTTTATGGTTAATACGATATAAATGCCATAAATATATACCAGGAAATAATAGGGAGGGAAAAAACGTAGGTCTTTTAGGCCTAAAACAGCAAAAGTTGTCTATGTTCACCTTAAGGTCTTCCAGACTCATTATACAAGAAATCTCTCTTCCAGGCAGAGCTTCTCTGGCTGATGCTATGGTAACCAAACTCATGGTAGGAAGACATCCAAAACAAAGCTCCTGGAGAGGTTGCAAAAGTACACCTCTGGTCACTGATGAACTTGATGTTTGAAGACGTTCTTTGAAGTTCATTCATTAGCCCTGGGTGCAGTAGATGCAAGAAAGGTTAACTCGGAGGATAAAGAGCTTCAGTTCAACTATAGTTCACTGAGTTCTTGTGGTTCTGGACCCCCTCCCCTCCCTGGTTGAGGCTGGAAGTGAAGGGGAGCTGGGTCAGCTGAGAGTTAAGTAGGGGTGGCCTGCATGTCCTTCAGCATCATTGTCTGCTTGTTTTCCTGCATTGTTTTACTGTGACTTCCATGGAAGTCAGGACTAAAGAGGGCAGACAGGAAGAAAACTGCCCCAAAGGAAGGCTGAAGTAAAGCGGAATTAAAACAGTAGTAGAATTAAATAGTAGATGAGAAGCAAACTCTACAGTCAATTGTAAGCAAGGAATTGGGTCAATGGGGTAACTGTTTAACACAGGAAGATGACTTGGGGAACTTTGGAACTATTACTGCAAGTGGCCTGGAGGCATCATGGAGGTCAGGATATGACAAAACAGGCAATGTGTAGGAAATTTAAGAGCAAATCTGCCTTAGGCGAAATACTGAAATTTTCCTAAGGCCTCTTGAACTCCAGGATGTACACTTTAGACTTCTTTTCCAGTGTCTTCCACCAAATGCTGGCCCTCTCGGACATTCTCCCTGTCACTCCAGTCACAAATTGAAACTTACCTGTTGTATTAGTCCATTCTCACATTGTTATAAAGAAATACCTGAGACTGGGTATTTTATAAAGAAAAGATACTTGATTGGCTCATGGTTCTGCAGGCTGTAAAAGAAGCGTAGTAGCCTCTGCTTCTGAGGAGGCCTCAGGAAGCTTCCAATCACGACAGAAGGCAAAGGGGGAGTGAGGCATCTCACATGGTGGGAGCAGGAGCTAGGGGCAGGGAGGTGCCACACACTTTTAAATGACCAGATCTCATGAGAACTCAGTCACTAACATGAGGACAGTACCAGGGGGATGGTGCCAAACCATTCATGAGAAATTCGCCTCCATGGTCAAATCACCTCCCACCAGGCCCTCCAACATTAGGGATTACAATTCAACATAAGATTTGGTGGGGACACAGATCCAAACCATATCATCCAACTTTTACCTGCATCCTTCAAAGAGCAGACTGTGCCAATTAAGCAATCTCTTACCTAAACTATGTTCCCAAGGGAACGCTCCAACAGATCTCCCTGCCAGAGAACACAAGCATAATTTAACAAAAGTTTTCTACGTATAGTTTCTTATTAGACTAGCCCAAAGGATTGATGTTGCATGGACTTTGGGTCAAAAAGATTTGAGTTTAAATTCTAGTTCTGCCACTGATGAGTTGAGTGGTCTTTAAGTAAATCACCTAGCTTCCTCAGGAAAGAAGGGCTAACTAAAATCATGTTCTCAGAGTTGTCATGAGAATGGAACAAAATGTGCGTAAGACACTCAGCACCATGCCCAGTATGAGCTGAATTATTCAATTAAGTTTACTTTCCTTCCCTCCCCATTTCCTTCTTTTTAGCATGAACTTTGGAGGCTGGGTTGGGAGGTGATGGAGAGGGGCAGAGGTGGGCTACGGAAGTCTCTTCAAATCACATTGTTATGGTTTCTCTATGTTGAGTTTCTCTTGAGAATAGGAAAAATGAATAGGAAAAATGAAGGAATAGAAAGCTCAGTGGGAAGAAAAAAATTAAAGAGCATTTATAACAGGATGTGAAGGAAGGCAAAGAGGAACACAAAGTCTCTTTCTTGGAGACCTAAAAGACAAATTACAGAGAGTCGTGGTGTGGGCAGGAGGAGCAGCAGCTATGTGTGTGCATGTGAGTGTGTGCATGTGAGTGTGTGCACCCACACATAATACAGGTGAGAACAATCAACAGAGGGTTGGGCTGATGGCCATGTGAAAAGGATCTGCCTGCTGTTTTTCTGTGCTCTTCAACTCCCACTGTTCTTCTCATCCCCTTCTCATCCACATTCAAAAGCCTGGCCTTTCCTCTCTTCCCTTTGTATATATGGAATCAGCATAGATGGACAAGTAGATTCACTATTGTCCAAGTAAGTTGACATGAGAGAGTTTGATTCCACAAGCCAAGAGTTCCAACTAACTCCTTTACCTTCCAGCTGGATCTGTGCAGGAGCAGGCACTTAGGGAGAAACACTGTCCCTACTCCTACTCCCACTCAACTTCCTGGCTTTGTGCCATGCCTCTGCCTCATAGGATTTCTTTTGTGTTTTTAGGGATTTGGGCTTCTTGTTCTTTGGCTCTAGATCCTGATCAATGCTCTTAGTCTCAAGGAACAGAACTCTCCTCAAACTGGGGAGTTAAGTTAGGAAGGGAGTTTAATAAAGAGATATAGAGGAACTAAAATCTGAAGATATAGAGTTAGACTTCATAGGAAATGGGAATTGAGAACTGCAAAACCATCAGGAACAGCAGGCATTCTGCATTCTCTATCTCTTTAGTTCCCCCTTATAAATGAACTGTACCCATCTCTCCACACAGATTTACTCATGTAACTCCTCCTGAAGGAATGGCCCTAGGCAGACAAGTCTGTTTCATGCACGGCCCCAGGTCTAATGGAACCAGATGGGAATATGTCTGGCATGAGGACTTGTATATCTAAAGACCAGCAACCAATCAGACATTTTTTTCCTGTCTTTAGCTGGAACTAAGAAGCACAGGTGGTGCTGTTAGTTGTTTGTGGTCTCTGGAACTGACACATAGCAGATGGTGGCCAAGATGGGTTGAGAAAGCAAAGAAGGCAAAAAGTTGCCAAGAGAAATAAGAATATGGAGCTGCTATGGCTCAGGGAAAAAAACATGAGTGCCTGAACACACCTCTTGGGTAAGGGTTGTGTGTGCATGTGATAAGTTTTTCATGTATTATGCAGGCATTTTGGTGGAACACCACCCACTATATATTATATCTGTTTTCCTTTAACTCTGGGAAGTATTAGAAACATATTTAAACTAAAGTTTGAAGTGAGAACAGCCTATGTGATCACACCTACTGGAGGATCTGCATTACACTTCAAATGAATGAAATGACTAGGTAGGATTTTAGACATCTTCAAACAAGTGGGAAGGACTAGGGTACAGTGGGTAACGGCTGTCATCTAAAAGACCACCAAGATGGCTACATAGCAGAAAGGAGAGCTTTATTGTAGATGTCAGTTTGCAAACCAGGAAGAAATAGTCTCCAGTCTGGACCAAAGGTACACTGTCTTCGAGGAAGGAAAGGGCAGGTTGGGTTTTATGACTCACACAGTCCATATTACACAACCATGTCATACATATTTAGCAGGTGTGCGGGGAAGCTATCTATATTTATGAAGGAGCCAAGATATGCACAATGGGTAAACATATATGTAACATACATCCCATGTTCACTTTGGACAAGGTTTTAGCATTAAAATGAAGTGAAATTTGGCTATTTACACCAAAAGCGAACTATAGGACACAAAGAGAGTTTGCACATAACCTTTACATACTGGCCAAAACTGGCTTATGGTCTTCATTTGAAGAGAATGTTTATAAGGCTGGTCCTCTGCCCAGTCAGAGTTGTAGTGAACTGGGTTGTAAATCAGAGTTAGGAGGGGGTCTGATAGCTCTTATTATTAGGGAGTTTAGCAAGCTGTGGCCAAATTCTACCAGATCAGACTGAAACTATTCCCAAAAATGGAGGAAGAGGGACTCCTCCCTAACTCATTCTATGAAGCCAGCACCACCCTGATACCAAAATCTGGCAAAGACACAGGAAAAAATAAAACTACAGGCCAGTATCCCCACTAAACATAGATGAAAAATCCTCAGCAAAATACTACCAAATCCAACAGCACATCAAAAAGTTAATTCACCACAATCAAGTAGGCTTCATTCTTGGGATGCAAAGTTGGTTCAACATAGGCAAATCAATAAATGTGATTCACTACATACACAGAATTAAAATAAAAAATCATATGATCATCTCAATAGATGCAAAAAAAGCTTTCAGTAAAATACAACATCCCTTCACGACTAAAAACCCTCCAGAAACTAGGCACTGAAGGAACACACCTCAAAATACTAAGAGCCATCAAGGACAAACCCACAACCAATGTCATACTGAATGGGCAAAAACTGAAAGCATTCCCCTTGAGAACTAGAACAAGACAAGGATGCCTACTTTCACAACTCCTATTATTCAACATAGTACTGGAAGTCCTAGCCAGAGCAATCAGGCAACAGAAAGAAATAAAAGACATCCAAATAGGAAAAGAAGAAGCTAAAAGATCTCTCTTCATAGCTCATATGATTCTATACCTCAAAAACCCTGAAGACTCCACCAAAAGGCTCCTGGAACTGATAAACAACTTCAGTAAAGTTTCAGGATATAAACTCAATGTACGAAAATCAGTATCATTTCTACACACCAATTACAGCCAGGCCAAGAGCCAAATCAAGAATACAATCCCATGTACAATGGTCACAAAAATTTAAAACACCTAGAAATACATTTAACCAAGGAGAAGAAAGTTTTCTAAAAGGAGAACTACAAAACACTACTGAAAGAAATCACAGATTACACAAACAAATGGAAAACATTCCATGCTCATGGATTGAAAGAATCAATATTGTTATCATACTGCCCAAAGCAATCTACAGATTCAATGCTATTACTATCAAATCGCCAATGCCATTTTTTCACAGAAAGAGAAAACACTATTCTAAAATTCATGTGGAACCAAAAAAGATCCTGAACAGCCAAAGCAATCCTAAGCAAAAAGAACAAAGCTGGAGGCATCACATTACTGGACTTCAAATTATAGTATAAGGCTACAGTAACCAAAACAGCATGGTACTGGTAAAAAAAAAAAAAACAAAAACAAAAACAGACACATAGGGCAATGGAACACAATGGAGAACCCATAAATAAAGCTGTACACCTACAGCCACCTGATCTTTGACAAAGTTGACTAAAATAAACAATAGGAAAAGGACTCCCTATTCAATAAATGGTGCTGGGATAGCTGGCTAGTCATATGCAGCAGAATAAAATTGGACCCATACCTTTCACCATATATAAAAATTAACTCAAGATGGATTACAGATTTAAGGATTTAAATGTAGGACCTCAAAATATAAATATCCTAGAGGAAAACCTAGGAAACATCATTCTGGACATTGGCCTTGGGAAATAATTTACGACTAAGTCCTCAAAAGCAATAGCAACAAAAACGAAAATGATGAGTAAGACCTAATTACATTAACGAGTTTCTGCACAGCAAAAGAAACTATCAACAGAGTAAACAGACAACCTACCAGATAGGAGAAAATATTCTCAAACTATGCATCCAACAAAGGTCTAATATCTAGAATATAGAAGGAACTTAAACAACTGAAGAAGTAAAAAAACAAATAACCCTATTAAAAATGGGCAAAAGACATGAACAGATGCTTCTCAAAAGAAGGCACACAAGCAGCCAACAAACATATGAAAAAATGCTCAACATCACTAATCATCAGAGAAATGCAAATCAAAACCATAATGAGATAACATTTCACACCAGTCAGAATGGCTACTAGTAAAAAGTCAAAAGTTATACATGCTGGTGGGGCTTCAGAGAAAATGGAGCACTTGTACACTGCTGGTGGGAATGTATATTAGTTCAGTCACTGTGGAAAGAACTTAAGACAGAACTACCATTTGATCTACCAATCTTATTACTGGGTATATATCCAAAAGAAAATAAATCATTCTACCAAAATGACACATGCATGCATATGTTCATCACAGAACTATTCACAATAGCAAAGACATGGAATCAAACCAGGTGTCCATCAATGACAGATTTGACAAAGAAAATGTGGCACATATAAATCATGGAATACTACTCATCCATAAAAAAGAATGAGATAATGTCCTTTGCAGCAACATGGATGCAGCTGGAGGCCATTATCCTAAGTGAATTAATGCAGGAACAGAAAATCAAATACTGCATGTTCTCAACGACATTGTGTACTCATAGACGTAAGGATGGCAACAAAAGACACTAGGAACTACTAGAAGGGAGACGGAGGGAGAGAGGGAGAGAGGAGGGATCATTTGAAAAACAACCAGGTACTATGTTCACAACCTGAGTGACAGGATTAATTGTACCCCAAATCTCAGCACCACACAATATACCAAAATAACAAACCTGCATATGTATCCCCTGAATCTAAAATAAAAGTTGACATTATATTTTTAAAAAGTAATATACATTGTTAGAACTCAGAAATGAAATCTCATTTAGAAAGTAGAGAACAGATAAAAATAATGTTTAAAAATATAGTAAAATTTTATATACATAAAATTATATCAATAATTTGTTGATATTTACATGTAAAATGTATACACTTATAAATTTATATAATTAAAACAATACTCTATAATCATATTAATGTTACTATATTTAAATATATTTATATACTGTATATATAATATATATTATACATTGTACATACACATGTGTGTATGTGTGTGTGCCATGTGTAAGAATTTGAAAGACAAGTGTGGAAATTTGGATTTGATATGACAGAATATGTGCTTTTACTCAGGAAATGATGACATTTCCTGAGAAGAGAAGTGGCCCACTGGAATGATGTTTAAAGAAGGCGAATTCCAGCATTTACGTCCAGAATGGTTTAGTTAGTGGAGATCCTTACGAAACAATGTAGTCCAAGAGCAACTAGACAATTTAGGTAGCACAAACTGTAAAGGCCAAGAATGTAGAGCCAGATTCTTCTTTGTCTTCCAAAGGAGAGATTGATCTAAATCGTTTTATGAAGCAAGAAAGTGTGACTATATGATACAGGGTTTAAAGAGCTCCATTAATAATTACCATGGCCTTACACCACAGGGCCTATTCAAGAAATCTAAACTGGCTTTCTGAATTCTCAGTTTAGAAAGCACTTTTCACACCATTTGAGTCTCCTTTGAAATTGAAGGAACTTATTTTAAAACTGTGTAACTCTTACAATAAAGAGTAGCCAGATTCCCTTTTATATCCATTACCCTAGAGTGTCAATTCCATTGTGTTATAATAACTGGTTTGATTTTAATATATAAAATGGAGCTCCATCATTGAAATATAGTATAAGGATCCTAGTTTTTAAAAAGAAAACTGTAGGTTGGTAGGGATGGAGTATTCATCAGAAAGAACTTGATGAGTATTTGCTCTAAATATACATCTTAATAGGAAGACATAAAAAATAAAAAAAATGTATATCCAAACTGGAAGAGCATGAAGCATGATACAAAGACTAAAAATCAATTGCAGGGCCAGGCACAGTGGCTCATGGTGGCTCATGTCTGTAATCCCAGTACTTTGGGAAGCCAAGCTGAGAAGATCACTTGAGTCCAGAAGTTCAAGACCGGCCTGTGCAACATGGTGAGACCTTGCCTCACCTCTACAAAAATAAAAAATAAAAAATATAAAAATTGGCCAGGCATGGTGGGGTACACCTGTGGTCTCAGCTACAGGAGGCTGAGGTGGGAGGATCCTTTCAGCCTGTGCAGTGGAGGTTGCAGTTAGCCAAGATTACACCACTGCACTCCATCCTGGACTACAGAGTGAGACCTTGCCTAAAAAATAAATAAATAAATAAATAAAATAAAAAATAAAAAAGATTCACTCAGTAGTCAAAGGTTGAAGTTTCCATCAACCAGGGTCCACACAGAATTAGAGTAACCAGAGACCCCTGCAGAGATGAAGCATGAATGAAACATAAATTGCTGTTATATTAATCCCTGAGATCGTGTTTGTTACCACTGTGTGACCTAGCCTATTCTCACTATTATCTTCAGCTTTAGATATTCACCTCCCCAAGATTTCACTTTTTGTTAGGGCCCTTAGGTTATTTTATGCCAGCTGAATAACACATTTAAAATAATAAATGTGACCGCGTGTGGTGGCTCATGCCTGTAATCCCAGCACTTTGGGAGGCGGGCAGATCACTTGAGGACAGGAGTTCGAGACCAGCCTGGCCAATATAGCGAAACTCCATTTCCACTAAAAATACAAAAATTAGCCAGACATGGTGGTACGTGCCTGTAATCTAGCTACACTCGAGGGAGGCTGAAGCAGGAGAATCACTTGAACCCGGGAGGTAGAGGTTGCAGTGATCCAAGATCGCACCACTGCACTCCAGCCTGGTGAGAGAGCAAGACTTCGTCTCAAAACCAAAACCAAAAACAAAACCCAAAAATTAGCCAGGCATGGTGAGCGTGCCTGTAATCTCAGCTACTTGGGAGGCTGAGGCAGGAGAATACTCGAACCCGGGAGGCAGAAGTTGCAGTGAGCCAAGATCGCACCATTGCACTCCAACCTGGGCAACAGAATGAGACTCCGTCTCAAAAAATAAAAATAAATAAAAATAATAATAAAGTTACCCAGAATTTTTATTTCACTTGAGAGGGTTCTTCAGTGTATCCAAAGTGTCATGCTATCAAAAATAGAAGTCTCTTACTGGGTAAGGTTATTCCATTTTTTGGAGGGAGGGGAGTTTAATTTTCCTTTGGCATATGAATAAAATAGAAAATATATTTAAATTTTCTCTAGTTACATTTTGTTGCTTCAACATATATGATGCTAAGAAAGTCAAAATGAAGGATTTTTTTTCCTGTGTATTTTGCTTTAGTCCATGGCTAAAGTTCACATCCTAACCTGGCTCATCAGAGAATTATATTACCTTTCAAACTTTAAAAAATTAAGATATAATTTACACACTTTACAATTCACTCATTTAGAGCATACAATTCAATTGTTTTTGGTATATTCACATATAAATGTAACAACCATTAGCACAGTCAATTTTAGAACATTTTTATCAACCCCCCCAAAAAACTTTGTATTCTTTAGCTAATACTCTCCTGTCCCCCCTACCTGGAAGGACTTTGGTGGGATGGTCTGGTTGCATATACCTTCTTTCCAGGGAAGAGTAAAAATACGACTTTCATTTTAATAAACATGGCAGATTTTGTCTTCTATTGCAAGGAAAATAATCACAGCCTTTGCCTATGTGATTCCGCATTGAGCTCTTTCCTCCTGTCAAAAGACAAAATTTTAACAAATTGAGTTTAGTGATAGAATTGGCTTTTATTAGGACTTCGTGAATCAGGCAGCACCCTATCTATGAAATTTAAAGGTGCTCTGATGAGCTGAGCAGAGGAGGTGAGCTTTATAGGCAGAGAAGGCTGAAGAAAGCAGAAACAAGGAATAAAACACAGATCAGTCATTTCAAAGCTACTTTCTTCATGGGGTTAAGGCAAAGCAGACTTTCTTATCATGCCAGCTGAGGTTGACTGGACCCCTTTGGACTGCTTGCTGTGAATCTCCTGTTTTCTTGAAAAACAGGCCTGTTTGTAAGTTCAGTGATTACGTAGCACCCAGCACAAGTGACTCACTCCATTCTAGTTTGGGCTGGTGTCTTGGGGCCTAGTGCAGAAGTTCAGTCCAAAACAACAGTGTCCCATAAATTTTATTTAATACTCCTTCCAACAGAGAATCTTATTTGCCAGAAAAGACTTCTTGAGACACCTCATCTAAGTTGACCTCAACTCCACCCCGCTATGTTATCTGGGTTTGTCTCCTTCACAGCATGTGTCACATAATTTTCTGTGAGTGTTTACACTTTATCGAGGTGTAATTTATACACAATAAAATGTGTTCATCATAAGTATGCAATTCAATTAGTTTTGACAAATATATATAACTTCCATCCCAATCAAAATATAGTACATTTTAAATCACCCCCCATATTTCCTCCTGATCCTCCAAATTCAATCTTCTGTACCTTAACCCCAGACAATCCTTTGTCAATGTAGATGAGTCTCGTCTGCTCTGGCATTTCATATTAACCATAATTCAAGCTATTTGATTGCTTATCTAGTTTTTTTTTCTCTACTACTGGCCTTTTTTTTCACACCATGGTTTTCTAGCACAAAGTGTCTATCTAGCACAGAGCCAGGCGGTGCCAGAGTGAATGACTCCAAAATCATGCTGTTTATCAGCTTTGATTTTAACAATGAAGGCACCTATAGATTTGAAGGGAACAGCGAGGACTTTATTGTGAGGGTTAACACACAGGAACCTCTTATGTCTGCCTTCTTTGCCCTCACCTTTGTCATCACGACAGTGTCAAAAACAGCCTTGAATGAGAAAGGATGTCGTGACAGGGGTCACACTCTTACCTTTGGGCACAATGTGTGCTCATTTTAAACCAACATGTTGAAATAGTCTCATTTAATTGTAATGTTTTAAAACTTTGATCTTTCAACTTAGTAGGATAAAGATGTTTCTAACGGCATCTTGCAAATCATACTCTTGATAACGGGACAGGAGATCAACTCAAAGTACATCCCACTTCTGAAAACATACTCAAGATGCTTGTGTTCTTCCAGCAATGTCATGGCAGCTCTGTTAATTTTGATAAAAGATTTCTCTTACTATAATATCATCAAACCTTGAATGATATCTATAACTGCTCTTCTCCGAAAGTGTTTGAAGCCTGTGAACTGGCATGTCCCTTTCATGCCTTGGGGAGGGAGGGCTCAGTTGGGCATGCCTCCTTCACAGGTGGAGAAGCTGAGGTGGTGCAACCCCGGTACGCAGTGATTTTCCTCGCTTCCTTTGCACGCCTTCATTTCCAGCATGGCGGTCTGTGCATTTCCCTTCAGCTGAAGTTCTAAATCTCTTTTTCTCTCAACTATCTAGGACACATGAGAATTAACCTACTCATGTAGATTACAGGGCCCAGCCCTCATTAACCTTAATATTGAAAGAAATACAGCTTTTGCAGTTGGAGAAGTGGAAATGCCCTTTCACTCAGCACAAACAGCAACATTCCCATGAGCTGAGGAGATGGGCTTTTTAGGGAGTAGTTCATCCAACACAAACTTTTGTTTCTAGTCAGTGAAAATTTCACATATATAATACCTCTGGATTTCTGGATCTCTTTTTAAAGCATTTAAAAATGACATCCCTGAGGTTCTTTTATAGTAGATCTAAGTGCTGTCTAGTCTGTATTTTCTTTATGTCTTCCGAATGAATAATTTGGTCTTGAAATTCTTATCTTCCTCCCTAGCAGGTACTGGATTGCTATTTGTTGAAGGACTGAACAGCTTACCCTTCACTCTTAAACACTAAAGTCGAATGAACTCTAGACCTCTTCTTTTCCAGGGATCAGGCTGTCTGTGCCCTGCTTTTCTAGTCTGATCTTTGCTTTAATGGGATTTAAGTGCTGAGTGAATCTCAGCCACGTCCTTATCCCTCCTCTTTGGTAGGTGTTGCTTTTGTCAATGACATTGGGTTTAGGGAGAGAGTCACCATATGGGTGGTGAGAAATAAATGTCTGTTGCAGAAGCCACCAGTCATGGTATTTTATTACGGCAGCTCAAGAAGACTAATGTTCTCACTTCCACTGAATTGTTTTCTTTATTCTTCTCATCCCCCATTTTCATTCTCAACTAGCATGGAAGTTGTCCATTCTATTTCTATTCTTCTAGTGCTTGCTCTTAAGCACTTAACATATGTTTAACTCAACACAATCTAAAGTTAACTTCTCTGCTCCTTCTGTTATGATAGTCTTGTATTTATTCTCACTTCACTCACATTAGATACTTACAATAGATTCTTTTTGAAAGAAGGTTACCTTTCTTTTCTTATAATTTTTTTCCTCACATCCCACTCTGGCTTTAATTATTTTCTTGACTGACAGCTCTGTGTAATTATTTCAGTGAAGGTCTGTGAGTAGAAAACCCTTTCCTTCTTTGTCTCAAAAAAGAATCTTTATTTTACCCTCCCTTTTGCATATAGTTGGGTATATAGGCATAGGAAAATAACTGCAAGGCAGTGCTTGTATCTGAGTAGAGAGACTACTGGTAGTTTTCCTTATTTATGTGCATATTCTAATTTTTCTATGCTGAATATTATTTGGATAATTTCTTAAAAGTTAAAAGCTGCACAACAAAATGTGATAAGAAATGAATACTTTGATCACTGGCTCATCGAATCAGTGCCAAGTCCTCATATATTCTGATTATGTTTCCGCAAAATTTTCTTCAAGAGAACCATGGAAGGTGATGCTGTTGCCATGGCACCATAAAAGTAGTCCCCTTAGATGTTCAAATGGAGGAGTCACATCATTCTGGGCTCAGGTTTCAGCTGCTCTGGGTTGCATTTATTTGCACTACTTCAATGCAAATGTGCCTTTAATCCTGCTTTCTCTCCTTCCCAGTGGTGGAATGTAGTATCTGCCTTCATGTAAGACTTGAAGCTGGAGTGTGAAAGAATCTTAGCTGGCACCCACTGTACCTGGGAAGTATGGCTACATCCCCTCTCTGCTTTCAACGCAGATTTTTTTTTTTTTTTTTTTAACATGAGTTGATGCTTCAGTTGGCATTGCAAGCAGCATCTGTTCATGGGATGGAAATCCAGAGTGTAATCCAGGTCTCCTCCAGAATCACCAGCTTTCAAAGGACCACAGTGAAAATCAAATTTCTAAGGAGAGAACACAGCCAGTGACATTGAGCTAAAGTCATTTTTCCAGCTGCTCAGGGAGCTGGTCAGCTGGCGAAATCTGAATTCTCTTCACACAGAACTCAATGAGTCAATTAGTCCACACTCTGCTATTTTATTTTTAGCAGATTCTGTTTGGATTCTTATTTTCTCTTTTCTCTTGGGTTTTGGTTAAAACAGTTTTTTCTCTGCTCCTATTACACTGAATCCTGCAGCTGATAGGAGCTCCGAATTAACCTCTGATATTTGTAATCAGTAGATTTCTTTAAGAGAAAAAAAGCAACAAGATCACTCCTGACATCAAAATCCATCTGGTAACATGCACCTCCAAACTGGCCACGAGAGATTCAACAGAATGCAGACATTTTACCCTGTATGTGGCAGGTGTTCAGTATAGATGCATTGTTTTCATTTGATGATGGGCTTATTGTATTTAGGATTTCCTTTTTGGAAAACACCAGGAAATGCTCAACATGAAAAATAAAATTGTGGGACCTCCACATAACAGATGGAGAAAAGAGCACATGCATTTGCTCTCATTCCCTTCAGAAACCTCACTATTATGGTAGCAAATACATTTTTTTAAGAAGCCACAAATCTATAAGAGCAAAGAGAATAGAAAGCTGGAAGGCAGATAGATGAGTGATAATGACTTAGCAGGCAGCTGTAGAAAAGGCTGAAGTACAGTCTGTTTTATACAACAGAAATCTGCCAGTCCCAAAGGTTCAGGAACTGGGGCTGAAGAGGAGTTAAGGATGTAACTAAAAACAGGAGGATTGTTTGAAAGTCCGTTGAGGAAGAAATTCAAGTTCTATATCCCCTTCACCACTCCATGTAGACAATTAATTGCCTTTCTTCTACCACAATAGAAAACTAGATGTCTCACCTCTGGAGAGGGCTTCTGGACTGGGAAAATAGTGGCCGGAGTTGATGGTGAGGAGACAGTATTTAACAGAGTGATTAAATGACTTTTACATATGGACTGTTGAAACCACCAGCCCATTTCTCCCTCCGGGCTTCTAGAATGGTGGGAGCTGAGGCTATAGCCTCTAGGCAGGAGACTGGTAGGTTCTTGCCTGCAAAATCTAATCAGCCCAGGAGAAAGATAAAAAATATTAGTATCGGGGTGACTTAACTCAATGGCCCATTGTAATATTCTACACTTGGGTTTCTCAACAAAATCTAGCGACCTTTGGGGCAGCATCACTCTTTGTTATGAGGGCTGTCCTGTGCATTATAAAATATTTAGCATCATACCTGGCCTCTACCCACCAGATGCCAGTACTATCTCCCAGAGTTGTGACAATCACCAGTGTCTTGCCTGCTGTCGAGAACCATAGCCCTATATTGCCCATAGTTGGTAGGTCTGTCTTGTGCTCTCAAATTTCCCATCAGTTTCTTAGTGCTTTATTCATTCTTAAACATGAGTTGACAACCAAAAGTCAGCAGATATCTGAAGAGAAGAGCCTCTAATGTGAAATGCAGAGATCAAAATAAACATTTTAAAAAGTTTAGAGGAAAGACAGACTATAAAAGGAGATGAGAACATCAAATGTTATATTATTATCCTGAGAGCAAGAAAAGACAATGCAAACGAACTCTCAGAAATTAAAAATGTGACCATAGATATTTTAAAACTGCAACAAACGAAACGCAAGAAAAAGCTGAGGAAATCTCTCAGAAAGCAGAACGAAGAGATGGAGGATTAAATGAAGATAAAAATTAGAGGATGAGACCAGGAGGACCAAGATTCAAGTGATACCTTCTAGAAGGAAAGAACAGAGTAAATGGAGGTATTGGTTAGAAGTAAATCAGCAACAAATAATTCAACAACTTTTCCTGGAACTGACAGGCATGAGTTTTGTTGTTGTTGTTGTTGTTGTTGCTGTTATTGTTTAATTAAAGGGCCCCCTTCATATCTAGCACAGTAGATGAAGCAAAGATTCACACCAAGCAAAACATACTATCATGAGATTTTTAGAATACTGGGGTCAAAAAAATATCTCAAAAGCTTTAAAAGAAAAAGTTGCATACACTATTTCAAAAATCAGAATGACTTTGTTTTCAGATGTAACATTGGAAGTTAGAAGACAGTGGAAGAATGCCTTTAAAATTCTGAAGGAAATGATTATGTAACAGTAGATTGAATTCACTTGCAGATGTGAGAGGTCTTTAAAATGTTCCTCCCATGGACTCTTTCTCAAAAAGCTACCAGAGGAACTGCTTCACCAAAACAAGAGAGAATATCAAGAAAAAATAAATTACACAGAAACTCAATCAGGCCAGTTTGAAGAAGTCAGAATGTTGCAAAAGATATTTCTCCATGAACATGTAACCGGTAGAACATGATGTATTCAAATATTTTGAGAGGTGATTGAGGCAACAGAGGAAAATTTGGGGTTTGAAGTAGTGATAAGTCCTTAGAAAACCAAGCATACACACAAACAGAAATTTTCATACCAGGGAGAACAGAATTTTGCACAGGAAAGAAAAAAATTAAGGAATATAACACTACTAAGTTGTGAACACTGTTTATATAGCTACCATAATATAAACTCTATATGTTCAACAAATTATATTGTACTGTAGTTACTTTAGGAAGATGGTAGAACCAGAAAGGTGAGGTATGTGGTAGGGCAGGATAGTGCTGATAGAGATAAACACCGAATCCACTTCTTCCATGTGGGCAAGTGAGACTGTGTCTAGTACTTGATATCTCTTGTCGGGCCATACCTGTGTACATGTGCACAGATCCTATTGCATGGATATAGATTTACACTAAACATTCATCTCATGGTTTAATACTGTATGAAACAAGTATTGGCTGGGGCATTAGATTTGTGTCATGGTTCTTGGCTTAACCATTTTCTTGCTGCATGATTTGAGCAGGTCATTTAATCTCTCTAAGCCTCAGGTTGATCACCAGTAAAATGGGAAATTTTATTCGGTCCCCAAACAGTCATTGAGCATTTCCCATGGGTCCTGTGGAAAGAGAGCTAGAACATACACTTCTAGACTTCAAGTTCAAGGAGGGAGGCAGACCAGAGAGCTGATGGGGTATGACCAGGGTGCTGAGGGAGCACAAAGGAGGAATGGAGACCAACATTTATTGAGCACTTACAATGTGCCGGGAAATATGTCATGAGATGCTCCCAGAAACCCAGTGATACTACTGGCCTTTTAGTGGAGGAGGCCGATGCCCAGAAAAGTTAAGTAATTTAACTTGAGTTGTACAGCTAGAAATAAGAGGCAGAGCAGAATTTAGGCCCAAATCTTTCATGATCCCATTAAATTACCTCTTCAAAAACAAGTGCCCTCCCATGGAATAGCAGACACTGTAGACTCCAAAAAATGGGAGAGTAGTAGGGGGGTGAAGGTGAATGATGAAATACTACCCATTGGATACAGTGTTTACTGTTTGGGTGCTGGTTACACTAAAAACCCACACTTCACTATGCAGTATATCCATGTAACACAACTGCACTTGTACCTAAGTCTATACAAATAAAAAATTCAAAACAGTAACATGTGCCCCCATAAGGGGCACCAAGCCTGAAGAAGAAGAGGAAGGGTCAGAAAGGATTTCTGCAGAAGGCTCTGCCTGAGGGGAGGGTTAATGAATGGATTCTGCTGGTCGTGGAAAAACCGGGACATGAAATCTCTCACTCCCAGACTGGCAACCTATGGCTGCTTTATTCATAAAGTTTCACTTAGCAAATATTTGAGTGCCTATTACATGCAGGGCCTATGCTAGGTACTGAAGGAGATAAAAGTAAAACCAAAGCAGAACAGAACAAAACAAAAGCAATTCCTGCTCTGGATAAGCTTATAGTCTATTGGTGAGGACGTTTATTATATGGCATGGAAAATTACATGCTGGAAGGAGCACCTGACACAAATACGCAAGGATGTGGTGGGGTGGGAGCAGGAGAGTCTCCCTAGATAGCTAGCTGGCCTGAGTCTGGAGGAAGAAGTAGGGGTTAGGAGAAGGCTAAAGAATAGGCTTCCTAGGCAGAGGGCACAGCACATGTGGTGCCCTGAGGCATACTACCAGTGTGAATTTGGGAAACTGTGGCTAGTTCAGTATGAATGAAACTTAGGTGCTCAAGGAGGAGCTGTAAAAGATGAAATTGAAGAGATAAACAAGAGCCATTTTATGTAAGGCCAAACTGCTAAAGACATGGAAAGTTTTATATTAATGGTGAGCCATAAATAGGAGAGGAAGGACTGGACTTTCAATGCAGGACAATCACTCTGCAGCACAAAGGGTGCATGGGAGTGAGACTGGGAGCAGGGAGGCCTGTGGGGAGGCAAATGAATTATTCAGGGAAGAAAGGATAAGTGACCTGAATGAGGGCAGTGACAGAGATGAAGACAGGCAGGTGGATTTGAGAGTGCCACATAGGTGCTTAGTTCCTGCTAAGATTTCTGCCCAAATTCCCGTGACAAGAACTGGTCTGGAACTTGTGAGAGCAGGGACAACCTACTGCAGCACCATTTTGTCCACAGTTGCCCTCATTCATGCCATAGCTCCCCTCTGAGGCTACAGCAGGAAAGGAGGCTTGAGGTCAATGAACTGGGGCCAGCCCGTGGGAAAGGTGAGGAAGGGGCATTCCTTGCAGAGGGAATAGCATGTGTTTTGGGGAACTGCACAAAGACCCCTATGGCTGGAATGTAAGGAGTATGTGGCAAGAGGACAGGTAACTAGGCTGGAAAGATAGGTACAGGCCAGATCTTCAGCAACTTTCTTTATTGGCTTGCTAATGAGTCTGACCTCTCCAGAAGGCTGTAAGAACCACTGATGAAATGCAAATAAGTTGGCCAGATTTCATTATAGAAAGACCATTCCATTAGCAGTATGAAGGATGTTTAGAAGATAAATAGGGAGGCTGTTTTGAAAGGCTTGGGCCAAATAAGTTATAAAGAGAAGAGAGCAATGAGAATGCTTTTACAGATATTTAGGGGATAAACAGGTCATAAAGCCTTCATATATGGGTGAGGAAGTAGGAGTGGACCTCCAGATTTCTAGCTTGAGCAATTAGGTTATATTTTGTGCAATCAGGCTGGCATAAAAATAAACTAAGTAAGGATGGGTGTATATCAGTTAGAGTTCCAGCAGGGAACACATGACTCACTCAGCTGTGATTTTTGAAGAAACTTTTCAATCAAGGAACTTTCTATAGATGTGTGGGCAGGTTTAAGGGAACCAACAAAGAATACAGAGATACCCAAGGTCTAGCAACAGTAGGAAGCTTTTACAACCCAAAGCTTCACAAGGACAAGGGAAATAAATAGAATTACCTGAATGCTGTGAGACCTGGGGCCCATGGAAGAAACTGAAACTAGTCACAAAGAGATGGAGCCAGAACTTCAAGAAACAGGGAGGAGTAAATGCCTGACCTTGCAGCTCTTCCACCTGTCAATCTTCTGCTAGGACTTCCACTTAGCCAAACTCAAACGCAAACCCAAAGTTGCAGTCTGTAAAGGTGAGCCTCCCAGGACACAGAGCAGGGCTGAGAATGGCAGAGAATGGATCCGGGGGACAACAGAATAGGAGAGAATTGTGGAAGAAAATAATGAGTCCTGTTATCAATATTTTGGCTTCTAGGCATCTGTGGGGCAATCATGTAGAGCTCTGCAGAGTTCTGGGCTGCAGATACATAACTGGGCACCAATGTCCAGTTTGATGATGACCTATGTTTCATACTCAAGGATTGTTAGGGAGATTAGACATGATATTAGTGCTTTAAAAAGTGCTCTGGATTAATAGGCATTGAATGACCCTCAGAGAGATTGCAGTAGTTCTTGCAGTTTATGCATTTAACTAGTAGTAGCTTGAGTATTTATTTCTCCAGTAGTTGGCAAGATGTATAAAATTATATGGAAGAGAGGGATGAACAAACAAACAAAGCCTGTCTTCTTTGCATAGATTAAACCTATTAAATATCTGTTACACTTAGCACGTATGTATCTAAACTTTTTGCTTTAGGTAATTTATTTTTCTCATCCAGGTTTCTTGAAGTTTTAAAGACTGTACTAAATGATAAATATCAATTATGTATAATACTTTAGGACATAGTTCCAAGATCTTCTAAATGAAATAAGATATTCTTATAGAAATAACACATCAATAATTAAATAAGTTTTTCCAAGGGAAAAAAGTGCTCTGGAAATGCTAAGATGCTAAGGTATGAAGCAAACATAAGGTGGTGACATTGTTAGTAATACTATTCTTAGGAAACACACTTTGAATGAAAGGTAAACCTATCCTGTATGATCTGTACATTCATCAAAAAAGCCTGAGCGGACTCCCGCCCCATCTCATCAACACGCATAAAGCTTGATGGTGTGCATAACCACATACTTCAAAGCAGCCCCTCTTGAGTACCATTTGGAAGGTCATGTACATATTACAGCATGCTGCCTCTGCATAGAACATTTTAGGAACTCATCCACTGTTCTTTCTGGAGCTGGCAAACATGTTTATAAATATCCTCAGTAAAGGCAAACTCATTATTTGAAGGGGAATTTGATTTTGTAAATAACCGAAAGTCACTGGCTATTTAGTGGTCAACACAAGAAAACCTCCCAACTTGTAAGTTGGAGAACCTGAATCCCAGCTCACAGTTGGCGAGAAACTCTACATGACATAGGGGCAAATCATTTTGTCTCCTTCTTTTAAATCAGACTCATTAAAATATGTATTTTCAGAATCCAATAATGAAAAGTAATTGGATAATGAAGCTGGCACAAACAACTTACAGTAAAAAAATTAGGTGTGATTTTTCAAGTAATGAGGATTTTCTTACATACTAACAAGGGGCCCTGAAGACAGTTTCAAAACAAGAGTCTCAGAAATTGTTTGAGTTATCGCACCAAATTTGGAGAACATGTATATATTCTTAAGGAGACAGCTTTTATTTTGTTCTCTTCAGGATTTGTTTACAAATAGCAGTATTGGTCTCCTTAGTCCTATTTGATGACTGTGTCATCTATAAGTAATTTTATTCAAAAGGAATGACCAAAATCTCTGGAAATTCCCAGACATTAATGTCTCAACATGATCTTTATCCTCCAACAAACCCCACCTTCTACCTAGACTTGTCCCTGGCCTTGACTGAACTGTAGAGCTCAGGCAAAACCTGGATTTCTAAGGGAAAAAAAGGTGCACAGAAGCCCTGGCCTCCCTAATTGGGGAGCCCACTCTTACTGCCTCGTTAAAATTGCTAGATACCAGGGGACTGCCTTCCACAATGTGTTTACTGCACCCAGAGAAAAACATGTTTGAAAAAGGCATTGCAATTAGTAATCGCCACTTAAGATTCAACTAATCATGAAGGTGTTTATGTTGACCATTATAATCAGGGCCTATTTATTTCCTACATAATTACGATGCTTGACGATGGCTCTGAGGAGTCATCTCCCTTATTTACCTGGCAGCAGACAAGGCTAAATCCTCGAGGTGTTTCTAGTCCTCAAGGAAAGGAAGCTAAGTGCATATGGGTGTTACATGCATACCTTATTTTATTGCACTTTGCAGACACTGTGCTTAATACAAATTGAAGGTTTGTGGCAACCCTGTATCAAGCAAGTCTAGTGGTGTCATATTTCCAACAGCATGTACACACTTCGTGTCTCTATATTACATTTTGGAAATTTGCATAATTATTTCAAATGTTTTCATTATTAGTGTATGTTATGGTGATCCACAATCAATCATCTTCGATGTTACTATTAGAATTGTTTTGGGGCACCATGAACTATGCCCACACATGCCCATATGTGAACGTAATCTATAAACGTGTGTGTTCTGACTGCTCCACTAACCGACCCTTCCCTCATTTCTCTCCTTCTCTTTGGGCCTTCTATTCCCTGAGATATAAGAATATTGAAATTCGGTCAGTTAATAATCCTACAGTGGCCTTTAAGTGTTCAAGTGAAAGGATGAGTCATACATCTCTCACTTTAAATCAAAAGCTAGAAATAATTAAGCTTAGTGAGGAAGGCATGTCGAAAGCTGAGAAAGGCCAAAAGTTAGGCCTCTTGCTCCAAACAGCCAGGTTGTGAATGCAAAGGAAAAGTTCTTGGGGCCGGGCATGGTGGCTCATGTCTGTAATCCTAGCACTTTGGGAGGCCGAGGCGGGTGGATCACAAGATCAAGAGATCAAGACCATCCTGGTTAAAACGGTGAAACCCCGTTTCTAATAAAAATACAAAAAATTAGCCCGGCATTGTGGCACGTGCCTGTAGTCCCAGCTACTCGGGAGGCTGAGGCAGGAGAATCGCTTGAACCCAGTCGGCGGAGGTTGCAGTGAGCCAAGATCACGCCACTGCACTCCAGCCTGGGCGACAGAGTGAGACTCTGTCTCCGCCCCACCCCCCAAAAAAAAAGTTCTTGAAGGAAATTATAAGTGCTATTCCGAGGAACATAAGAATGATAAGAAAGTAAAACAGCCTTATTGCTAACATGAAGCAACTTTTAGTGGTCTGGATAGAAGATCAAGCCACAACATTCTTTTAAGCCAAAACCTAATCTAGGGCAAGGTCCTAACTCTTTTCAATTCTATGAAGGCTAAGAGAGGTGAGAAAGCTGCAGAAGAAAAGTTAGAAGCCAGCAGAGGTTGGTTCATTACATTTAAGAAAAGAAACTATTTCCATAACATAAAAAGGCAAGATGAAGCAGCAAGTGTTGATGTAGAAGCTGCAGCACATTATCCAGAAGATCTAGTTAAGATCATTGATGAAGGTAGCTACACTAAACAACAGATTTCAAATGTAGACAAAGCAGCCTTCTATTGGAAGAACTGCCATGTAGGACTTTTATAGCTAGAGAGAAGTCAGTGTCTAGCTTCAAAGCTTCAAAGGACAGACTATCTTGTTAAGGTCTAATGTAGCTGGTGACTTTAAGTTGAAACCAATGCTTATTTATCATTCCAACAATCCTAGGCCCATTAAGAATGATGATAAATTTACTCTGCCTATGCTCTGTAAATGGAACAACAAAGCCTGGATGACCAAACATCAGTTTATAGCATGGTTTACTGAAAATTTCAAGCCCAGTGTCGAGATCAGTAGATCTAACAACAACAACAAAAAACCAAATAAAACTAATTCCTCTCAAAATATTACTGTTCATTGACATGTGTATAGTCACCCAAGACCTCTGATAGAGATGTACAAGGAGACTAATGTTTTCATGTCTGCTAACACAACATCCATTCTGTACCCTGTGAGTCAAAGAATAATTTTGACTTTGAAGTCATACTATGTAAGAAATACATTTCATAAGACAACAGCTGTCTTAGACAGTGATTCCTCTGATGGATCTGGGCAAAGTAAATTGAAAACCTTTCTGCAATGGATTCATCATTCTAGATGCCATTGAGAACATTCATGATTCATGGGAGGTGGTCAAAATTTTAACATGAACGGGAGTTTAGGAAAAGTTGACTTCAACCCTCATAAATGACTTCAAGGAGTTCAATACTTCAGTGGAGAAATTAATTGCAGATGTGGTAGAAATAGAAAAGGACTAGAATTAGAAGTGGAGCCTAAAGATGCAACTGAATTGAAGCAATTACATGATACAATTTGAAAAGATGTGGAGTTGCTTCTTATGAATGAACAAAGAAAGCAGTCTCTTGAGATGGAATCTACTCCTGGTGAAGATGCTGTGAACATTGTTGAAATGACAACAAAGAATTTAGACAATGACATAAGCTTAGTTGATAAAGTAGTGGCAGGGTTTAAGAGGGTTGACTTCGATTTTGAAAGATGTTCTACTGTGGGTAAAATGCTATCAGTATTGCATGTCATAGATAAATCTTTTGTGAAATGAAAAGTTAATAGATGCAGCAAACGTCGCTTTGTTTGTTTGTTTGTTTGTTTTTTGTTTTTGAGATGGAGTCTCACTCTGTCACCCAGGCTGGAGTACAGTGGTGTGATCTCGGCTCACTGCAACCTCCGCCTCCCAGGTTCAAGTGATTCTCCTGCCTCAGCCTCCCCAGTAGATGGGATTACAGGCGCCCACCACCATACCCGCCTAATTTTTGTATTTTTAGTAGAGACACGGTTTTTCCATGTTGGCCAGGCTGGTTTCGAACTCCTGACCTCAGGTGATCCTCCCACCTCGGTCTCCCAAAGTGCTGGGATTACAGGTGTGAGCCACCCCAAGCACGGCCTTTTGTCTTATTTTAAAAAATTACCACAGCCTTCCCAACCTTTGGCAACCACCACCTTGATCAGCAAGTAGCCATTGACATTGAGGCAAGATCCTCTAGAAGCAAAAAAATTATGACTGGCCGAAGGCTTGGATGATCATTAGCATTTTTAGCAATAAAGAATTTTTGAATTAAGAAATATCCATTGTTTTTTAGACACAATGTTATTGCACACTTAAGAGACTACACTATAGTGTAAACATAGTGTTATTTTTTGTTTGTTTGTTTTGTTTTGTTTTGTTTCTGAGACAGGGTGTCACTCTGTTGTCCAGGATAGAGTGCAGAGATATGATCATGGCACACTGCAGCCTCAAACTCTGGGGCTCAAGTGATGCTCCCACCTCAGCCTCCTGAGTAGCTGGGAATATAGGCACGTGCCACCATGCCCAGGTATTTTTAAATTTTTTTTGTAGCGACAGGGTCTCCCAGTGTTGCCCAAGCTGGTCTCAAATTCCTGGGCTCAAGCAATTCTCCTGTCTCGGCCCCCTAAAGCACTGGGATTACAGGAATGAGCCACTGTGTCCAGCCTAAACATAACATCTATATGCACCGGAAAACCAAAAATTTATGTGACTCATTTTATTGCGCTATTTGCTTTATTGCAGTGCTCTGGACACAAATGATCTCTGAGGTGTGCTTGAAATTGAGTATAACCAATTAGCAATGGTAGTATTGTCACTAGGTTTCTTGCATGCACTCCTGCCAACCTCCTCCAATCTATTCTAACTGTAATGCAAATAGATTGAACTTTAAGAAACAAATGTCATGTCACTTCCCTCTTACATGCCTTCAAATGCTGCACATTACTCTTAGGAAAAATGCCAACATCTCTATCCCAGCCTATATGGCCCTGCCTGTCTCTCCAGCCTTGTCTCAAACTTCTTTCTCTTTTGCTGTGAACCAGCCAGAGAGACCTTGCAGTTCTTTGAATGTGCGACTCTTTCCTACCGCAGGGCCTGTTTACTGCTGTTCCTCCAGCTCAGAAAGCTCTTCTTCCACCTCTTTCATCTGGCTTCCTCTTCCTTTAGAGCTCAGCTGAAGATTCCCTTTCAGTCCCTAACCCTTCCCCAGAAAGTAGATCAGCCCCTCCCTGCCCCATTCTGCACTCAGGGCTGCACATCTCAGAGCTATCTACAGTAGTTACTTACCACAGTTTTAAAATTACACTTTAGTACTTTAGATTACCTGGTTAATTAATGTTTGATTAAATAGTCTATGCCTCTCTTGCTAGATTCTAAACTCCATGAGGTCAGGGACCATGTTGTTTTGTTTACCGCTATATCTCCCTGGCACATAGTAAGCAAAGAATAAATCTTCATTCAACAAATGAATGAATGAGAGGGCTAAGAATCTGTATCTGTAAAGATTAAATATTAATGGGCTGGAAGAATTTGGTTGTAGCAGTGCATGTGCACACACAGTAGATATACATGCACATCTATCAGTTTTTTAGATGTGTACTCCAGAAAGGTAGAGGTATAAGAGATAATGTGACTAGCTGATAAAGAGAGAATACCATGCTGTTAACTTATTCATCCATTTTTTATTCATATTTGTTCATTCGAGTGTCACAAGAAGGAAAATTTGTTTTTATTTGAACAGCTGGCACTATAATTTTCCTTAGGAAGAGAATTGCCTTGGTTGCAACAATAACACAAAAGGCTGTGGAAAGTATTTGGGTTAAGAAGTTAGTCCTTCCCCCACACCATTCGCTATACCACCAAGCAATGACAGATTAATACCAGTCTAGACATGTAGCTTTCTGATCATCTGACCTGTTGTAGAGATAAAGTTTAGCAAAATTAGAGAAAAAAGTGACTAGCTCAGCTCTTAGTGGATTCCTCCTCTGTATCAGTTGTCACAACTTGGTCATTATTATGAACTATACAACAGACATTTTAAAATGGAGGCCACTAAAAAGTATCTGGCTCAGGAAATTCTATGCTTTTGATTGAAATATCTATTCTATAGACCCCAGACAGCAGTACTGAAATTGTATTGTAAGCAATAACACATTTGATTTATACTCTTACCTTAATGGAAGACCATCCCACTTCTGCATAAAATAGAAAAATGTAATTATTGACATCATGACAGAAACAGTGACGCTGGAGCACAAAATCCATGGACCGTTCTTCTTGTCCTCTGAATAAAAGATGTAATCGGATGCAATCATTTCATTAATACACACATGGCCCTGTAATGGGAATACAGAGGACCAGATGGCCAGGAGTAGACTGAGATGAAATGAGATGGGTGTTTGCAGTTTAGCAACTAACTACTTAGCCTGTATGGATTATATTAAGTACATACAGAACCACATGAACACATTTTCAGAATGAAATTTGGACTTTGTGTCCAGAAGCACCATCCCCAGCATGACGAAAAAGCCCTGCAAGGCTGTTATGCCTGAGTAGTGGGTAGCATATATTATTGCATTAGTGCTCAAACGTGACTGCATATTGAAATCACCTGGAGAGTTTTAAAAATATATATTAAAGCATAGATCTCACCTCCAGAAATGCTGAGTTAATTGGTCGGGGTACAGCTTAGGCACTGGGATTTTTCGAAGCTCCCCATGTGATTCTATGGTGTAGTAAAGTTTAAGAATCATTGCATTTGTGTAATTTCTGTATTTCCACAAGTAGGAGCACTTTGTTGATCAATAAAAGAAGCAAGTGCTTGTGTGGTGTCATTTGGGAGGGCTCATAACACTACACCCTTGCCCCCAAACAGCTATTCTCTCCTTATGCATAGTGTTTGGAAAACTACCTAGGAAATTTCATTTCTTTGGATGAAGGCTTTGCAACTTAAATGAGGATAATTCTTCTGAGAAGGATAATACATTAAGTGGTTATTGGTTATTAACACTCTGGTGTGCGCTCGTTTATCGGATTACTTTCCTTTATGGTGGTGGAGTGACATGCAGGGACTGCATGAAGCACAATGGTGGGAGGCTCCAAGGTCAATAAGATATGAATTCAAGGTAAGTTCCAGGAGAGAGTTGACCAAGGCAGTCTATAGTCAAGGTAGAATGATGAGTACATACCAGAAAGAGACAGTGTGAGAATCTGAAGGTCAGAGATGACTGAACCAGATCACACAGGCAAGTGTGTCCATGCTCGTGACAAACCCTTGGCTGAGCATGAGGTGAGTGATAAGTGAGAGGTAGCTCCTTTCCAGCCTCACCTCAGCTGCAGAAACAAGAGGCTCTTCACACTAGATTTGACTGTTGGTGCCTAAGAGTTGATCAGAAGGCAAGTAGTTGACAAGAACTAGAAAAATACAAAAGCCTCTGTGCTGAGTAATGCCTGAGCTCCCAGAGTCCCAGCAAAAACAGAAATTAGCTGAATTTCAGGGAGTCAAGATATCAGGCAACCAGGGGAGTCCACATACAATTATGAGCACAAGAAGGAACCCTGAATATAAGCTTCACATCTTAGAGAAGTTTCCTTTGGGATGAATATCAATTCCTCGTAATAATCTTGGCACCAGGATGGATTCAACTTTTAGCTCTTGTAGCAGTACACTCTGATGCGGAAGAAGAGCAGGAAGGGCACATGTGGGAAAAGAAATATATTCTCCCAGCTTAACAGTTCTGTCAAGGGCAGGTCCTACCGATGTGCATTTCTCCTGCAATTTCCTCATCTCTTTCTTACAGACTAGAAAGGCACTCAGCAGGAAGCCCTGCTATATCCTGCCTTGCTGGGCCTCTGGCTGGACAGCAACAATGAGAGTGAAGGGAAGGGTGCCTAGACACCAGGCAGGCAGGCTCTTCTGCACTGTAGCTGAATGCTATTCATGGGAATAGCACTGACTTCAAAGAAATCTCTTTGTGCAGGTTTAATGAGCCCCTCTGGGAAGCTCCTGATGTGAATGGGAATCACGACTTGATATAAAAGTGAAAGATTATGTGTCAGCAGGGATGATTTGATTCTTAATGCAGTGTTAATTTATTTGCTGTGATTTCACACATCTGCTTTGGCCACAATACCATATTACATTAATCTCTGAGATATTATTACACATAGGAATATTCTCTATATATAAGGTAGTCGGGGAATGGGGGAATTTGTATATGTAATTTTTTTAAAGGATGTATACTCTTTTATTCAAAGAACTAGCAGGCAGGAGACTTTAGATTTCCCTACCATTTGGATACATAATCTCTTGGGCCTAAGACATGATTTAGCATTTGGGTCCATGAGATGGCAAAATAATTTTGAAGATAGCAGATTCTGGAGACTCTTAGACCACAAAGCAAGCCACTATATTTAGGGCTACTTAAGATTGGTACGTTGGACAGCTCTACTCTCTTTGGAAACATTGCTTCTTAAATTTTGTCTGAACAGCAAAAACAAGTGTTTTCCTAAACATTTGAACTGAGGCTTATACATAGGGAAGGACACACGAAAGAAAAAAAAGAGAAAAACCACTTTGCAGCAAAGAAAAATAGATTCCATCTGCCACTTATGTTCTTTTGAGTCTCCCAAGACAGGTTGGGGTTGCCCCTTAAGAAGACAATTTGATGATTTCATTAGGAAACAGATGTATGTAGGCCACTGGGGGAGATAAAGCTCAGTTAATCCTAGCTGTTTGTGAATGAAATGTAGGAGAGTTCAACACAGAGATCAATTCCAAATCGAATGCAGTCCCTCCCATGCCACACAAATTTCAGGAGGCTACAGATGCTGGTCCTTCCCAGGGCAGATGTATCCAGGACTGAGCTCAGCTCGCTGGGGTTGCCTCTCTGATGCTGCAGCCCAAGCCTTACCTGCTCAGCAGCATTCCCCCGGTTAGTTCAGTGGGTGTCTGGACTGCAGTAGTGAGAGAAGAATGGAAGTGAGGGCAGGGGGCTGGTGGTCAGTAAGAAGGCTTTCTATTGAGGGGTCCAGGCTATCCTAAGTGTGTAGGAACTTTCACTTCGCAAAGGGAGCCCCTTTCTCCTTTCTGACTTGAATATTACTTGTGATTGTGGAGGACACCCAGGACCCACTTCTCCTCAGAAGTGCAGTTCTGCCAGGCTGAGGGAAATAGAGAGCCAGAATGGCTGACCTTCTCTTTCAACAAATGCTTGAGTTTAAAGATGCTATGAAAAGAACCATGATATATGAGCATGCTCTCTGATCTCTAGGAATTTACAGTCCAGTAGAATAGAGGTCAGTAGATCAATGTTCATTCTTACAACATATACAAAGCTCCTATGAGGTCTCATTTACAAAACATTTGAAGCTGCAAAGCTGAAAGGTTCACCTGGGAGTCTGTGGTTGAGAAGGGAATGAAATTTTGAGCACATACAAGGATAAGAACAAATCCAGACATCCCTATGTAATAAATGGAATCATTGTTAGTAACTCTACATTCTCTCCTGCATTATAACATTCAACCACACCCTTTGCTCCATGCCTTTGCAGTTTTTCCCACTAGATGTGGAGAATATTTCCCTGCTCTGTTAATGGAAAATACTATTTGGTAAGACATAGATTTGCAAGGTCAACAATCTAGGTATTTTTTTCCTCTAAGTGTTTGGAGGTGAGCATGTTCCCACTTTAATTCCCCTTTTCTTCTTCAAATATCACATTTTTTTCATACTTTTAAATAATTCTGATCTTCTCTAGGATTCTGAATGCCACATTCTTCATAGCTTTTCCTTTGCTACCCATATGATTTTAGGCAAGCTATCTAAGCTTTGGGTCAGTTTTAACATCTATGAAACAAATGGATGATAGATTTCCTCATCCCTAGGATTCACTCCTGCCCTAATAGTCACGGAACTAAAAGTTCTCAGGTTTTTCTTGTTATTGGAGCTGCGGATGAGAACCTGTTAATAATACAGCTACCTCAATCTTGTTTCCATAGATTTCAATTTAGCAGAATTGGGATGGGATTGCAGCATCTGTATTTTTAATGAAGATCCCCAGACAGTCTGTTGTGCAGCAAAGTTTATTCTATGAGCATTCTAAGAATTTCATTGTTTTTCATCCAAAACTATTACTTTAATAAACAGAATGGCTCTTAAATAAGATGTAATGGAAAGAACTTCCCAGCTGCCTTAAATGGGGGTTTTCAATCAGAGGAGAGTTGAGATAATCAGAATCTATCAAGAAGATACAATGCCCTGAGGAAACTGAGAGATGCCCGGATCCACAGAGAACCATTTCACATTTAATGCCCATTTGTTTTATCAGAACAAATTATTAATTGAAAATGGAGTTGACTGGACTTGAAGGAGGAAGTACAATGTAGTAACTGTGAAATTTATGAGTGGTTATTAAAAATAAAAATGGTTATTTCTGAAGTGTGGTGGTGAGACTAAGATTTTTATTTAAAAGTAGCCTACACAGTCCAACCGATGAGTTTTAAAATATAGGTTCTATATATATGCATCTTTGTGCATTTATACACCTATGTTGTTTACACATGTTTATATGTGGAATCTATATGGCATATTAAAGTATATTTCAAAATAATACACAAGTGATCAACAATTCAGTCATAGCGTAGTGTCTGAAAACTGCATTTCCTGCAGTCTATGTTCTTAGGATCATAATCTTTAGTGGTTTGGGAAAGCCAACACATAAAATGACAATTTTGAGTTGTGCAGCCTATTTTGGGACATTTAAAGATGTTAAACAGATTTCCCTCTGGACTTACTCATTCACTTCTTGGCTAAGATCATTTACTATATGAGAGTCGGCCAGACAAGAAGGGAATACAGGGACCTAGGGCCAAGGGGAGTAGAAGGGAAAGCTGGGAAAACACACCAAGTTTGGGCTAGGGGATCACCATTCCATCTGGAAGCTCACCGGATAATAGGGTATCCATTCGTCCTCACCCTTGAACTTCCCCCGTGTTCAGTGGATAATAGGGTATCCATTCATCCTCACCCTTGAACCTCCTCCGTGTTCAGAAGGAAACTAATAAATCACTTTATCCCTCTCTCCATTGTTAGTGGACTCTTTTACTCCTTTGCAGTGAAAGGCTGCTTTCTTGGGGTAAAGGTGTCAACCCTAGCAGAGGATTTCAGTGATCTTTCTGGCAGCAAAGCTTAGACTGTGTGTTTAAACATCATTTTATGAAGAAGTACACTGTGAGTGGACTGAGGGCCATGCCCTGCACCTTTCTTCCCAGTCCCTGGGCCACCAACTACCCAACCACCTCGGTTGTTCCAGAAGTGAAGGCTCACCATGGCATGGCTTATGTAATACACATATGTGCTATGATCCCTGTGGATAATTAAGGCTAGGTCCCTTTATATGCCTAGGACAAGTCCCTTTATACGCCTAGGACAAGTTAGCAACCCTTTCAAGGTCGTGTTTTCAAAAGGATGACAACTACTTTCCCAATGGACTTTTGGTACATTTACATCAAACACTCCCAGCTACAGTGTCTCTTAATACTGACCCCTGGGCTAATTAGCAGCTTAGTGAGATTGTTTCCATTTTTCAGCGACCAATTAAGTAGTTGCTCTAGACAGAACTGACAATACAATGTGAATTTTAAAAACCAGGATCGGCTGGTTGAGGGGAGAAAGCCAAACCCAGTAAGGAAAGTGGGGGCAGGGTGAGGCTGTGAGTGGCTCTGTTTCTGCTACCAGAATACTGGGTCTTAAATTCAGATCAAATCACAGTTTACCTGACGAGTACCCCGCCCGCCCTTCCCATTAGTAAAATAATAATAATAATTTAAAAAGAGCCGAGCATCTGGGTTAGGGCAAGGGGAAGCGAGACCTTTAACCATGGCCACCCCACTCGCTCTTTGCGAGGCACCTGTTAGATGCGCTCGTGTACCCTGACCCCTATACCGAGAGACAGCTCCACACCTGCATTTACCCTTCAGCCTAAATGGATTCCCATCAAGCCTTTCTCACTTCACTGTCGGATCCACAGAGGCACCGAACCGCAGCCACTCTGCAGAAGCACTCTCAGCCACTCTGTCTCCTAAGGGAGATTTAAAAGTGGTCGCCCCCACTCGCCCTCCCTCAGCCAACATCTCCATCTAGGGAAGGAATTTCAGTTGTCTCCCGGAGGCAAAAAGCTAAAAGGTGAGGGATGCACCGAGAGAAGAGAAGATACCTTCTCACTCCCCTCCCCACTCACCCACGCGTCCGCTCCCGGCTCCCCCTCCGCCTGCTTGGGTCTGGCGGTCAGGTGAGGTTACCTGGGCTCCCCGAGAAGCCCCGAGGGGCGCTGCAGTCCTTCTTTTCGAAATTGCCCCTCTCCCCGCCAGGCCCCCAGGACTCTTGCCCCTCTCCCCCCGCGCGCGTCCCCGGCCCCTCGGGCTCCGACGCGCAGCGACAGCCGCACGGCGCGCTCTGCTCCCCTCCGCCGACCTGGCGTGACGCAGGCGGAGACTACTTAAGGGCGGATTAGAGGCGGCGGCCGCGGATCCCCGAGCCCGGCTTTCGGCTCCGCGCGCTCCGCCCTGGCCTCGCAGGCTGCCGCGCCGGAGCGCCAGGTGCCCGCCGAAGTAGCAGGAAAAGAGCGGGTGCCCAGACCCTCCCCCGGCCCCCAACCTGCGGCGGAGAGCGGCGCCGAGACCTCTCTTGGGCGGGCGAGCGCTCGAGGACCTACAGGCTGCCACCCCGCCCCTCCCCTCGTCCCGGCGTCCGCGGGATCCAGACCCGAACCCCGCACGGCGCCCGAGGTTCGTGCCCTCTCTCTGGACAGCGCCAACTGCCCCATCGGTCGGGACGCGCTTGGATTTCTTTCCCCATTTCTTCTCTTTTAAGTACAATAAAAGGAAAGGGGGATTCTAGGATTTTTTTAAAAATTGCTTCTTTAATTGGGAGGCAATTCACTCCCATTCTGGAGGTGCGGCCCCGGGAGGGGCCAGGAGCGGGAACGTGCCCGGTGCTGCCCAGTCTTTGTCTGCTGCCTCCGGATGCACAGCGATGGGGGAATGGACCATCTTGGAGAGGCTGCTAGAAGCCGCGGTGCAGCAGCACTCCACTATGATCGGGAGGTAAGGGCGCCAAGCCGGCGGTCAGCGGGCCCCGTCGGGCGGCCCCGGGAGTCCCTTCTCACACCTGGACTGAGTCCCCCGCTCCAATCCCCAGTCCGTCCTCTGCCTCCCTCCCATCGTCCTAGGTCAAGGCCCCGGTGTTCCCGGCGATGAGGGATTACCCGACACCCCGCGATGCCCCCCTCCTCTAGCCACTCCTGACCAGCTGCCCATCCCTTCCCCATCAAGCAGCACTGGGGCTTCACTCTTCCCACATCAGAAAAGGAGCTGCTGGCTCAGTCTTGGTCCCTCCACTCTCCAGAGTCAGAGCCAATCTCCATTCGGTTCCCTAAATAGAATCTACAAAGAAGGCAGGATTGCATTTGGACAGAGAAGGGCAAATGGGGAGATGGATTTGCTCTTCAGAGCAGATGCCTCTTTTCTCAACAAATAATTAGTAAACCAAACTTACTTGGCGGTGTAAACTTACCGAGCCTACACACCCAATTGCCATTTTTGTGTCTGTATCTATATCTATGTCTCTATCTACCTAGCTTTATATATATATTAGTTCAATATATATGAATATATATTCATAGCCATCTGCTTATATAAAGCATTAAATTTAATATTCATGTTGAGAATAAACAAAATATACACATGGAGTAGTTTCATACACACCCTGTGTGTAGACCTTGAAGCATGCACCTTCTGTAAAGGCATTCTGTGTGCATTTACCATATCCAGAGTGAAGGTGTGTTTTGTGTTTCTATACATTCTATATAGAGAGAGGAAATGTATCTGTTGCAAGTAGACTATGTCCAGTGTATGGAGCTGTGTGTACCTGGGATCTCTATAATATGAAATATTCCCAGCCTACCAGCACTCAGCAGAAAAGGAAGAGACAAAAAGCTTTCCCAGATTCCCAGTTCAGTACCAGCCCGGGATGGACAGCTCCCCAGTCAAACGACTGGTAAACACCAGCAAAGGGAAGGGAGGAGCAGGGGTTTCCTGTCAGTGACGCAGCCCGTGAGAACCTCTCTCCCTCCCTGTTCCTCTGCTCAGGATTCTGTTGACTGTGGTGGTGATCTTCCGGATCCTCATTGTGGCCATTGTGGGGGAGACGGTGTACGATGATGAGCAGACCATGTTTGTGTGCAACACCCTGCAGCCCGGCTGTAACCAGGCCTGCTATGACCGCGCCTTCCCCATCTCCCACATACGTTACTGGGTCTTCCAGATCATAATGGTGTGTACCCCCAGTCTTTGCTTCATCACCTACTCTGTGCACCAGTCCGCCAAGCAGCGAGAACGCCGCTACTCTACTGTCTTCCTAGCTCTGGACAGAGAACCCCCTGAGTCCGTAGGAGGTCCTGGAGGAACTGGGGGTGGGGGCAGTGGTGGGGGCAAACGAGAAGATAAGAAGTTGCAAAATGCTATTGTCAATGGGGTGCTACAGAACACAGAGAACACCAGTAAGGAGACAGAGCCAGATTGTTTAGAGGTTAAGGAGCTGACTCCACACCCATCAGGGCTACGCACTGCATCAAAATCCAAGCTCAGAAGGCAGGAAGGCATCTCCCGCTTCTACATTATCCAAGTGGTGTTCCGAAACGCCCTGGAAATTGGGTTCCTGGTGGGCCAATATTTTCTCTATGGCTTTAGTGTCCCAGGGTTGTATGAGTGTAACCGCTACCCCTGCATCAAGGAGGTGGAATGTTATGTGTCCCGGCCAACTGAGAAGACTGTCTTTCTAGTGTTCATGTTTGCTGTAAGTGGCATCTGTGTTGTGCTCAACCTGGCTGAACTCAACCACCTGGGATGGCGCAAGATCAAGCTGGCTGTGCGAGGGGCTCAGGCCAAGAGAAAGTCAATCTATGAGATTCGTAACAAGGACCTGCCAAGGGTCAGTGTTCCCAATTTTGGCAGGACTCAGTCCAGTGACTCTGCCTATGTGTGAGAGGGCAGGTTTCATGAAGGTCTGGAGGACGGCAAGGAGCCCCAAAGCAGATGACTGCTCAGAGGTGGCTGTATCTACCCTCATTTATGTGACCCTCACCATTAAGATGTAGGATAAGACTGGATAAAAGAAGATTTTGCATCAATGGGAGAAGAGGAAAAGTGGAACCATTTTCACATATCACCTAATTGGTTCCACAGAGACAATTGGGTAGAGTGATGAAATGGATCAATTAGACTTCTTTGGGCCCTTTCTGTTTATGGCCCAGCCTGATCCTGATAACGCTGAACTTGCACAGCTACCAAGTAGGACTTAGCCCTGCTGAGCTCTTTATTCTGGTGAATGGTGTGAGTTGAGTACTTCATTGATATAAAATCTGTGACCTATCTCAACCCATCCCTTTATCCTGAGCCATGGGACAAACATCCTTGAGGCACCCTTCATGTATCTCCCCCACCAGCATGCCCCTTTCCCTCAATCCAGAATAGCATGCCAGCTTTTTTTTTTTTTCTTCAGAATCTGGCCTTACATTAGACCTAATATGGTTTATTTGCAAACTTAGAGGGAATTACATGGGGTGCTTATTGGAGAATGGCCATGGCAGAGGTTTTCATTAGAGCCCCATCTGACTGGCCCTTAGTCATGATGAAAACCTTAGGAATGTCTCAATATTTCCAATTTTCTAACTCAAACTGCACTGGTGCTGTTTACTAGGGATGGGGGATGGGTGGGAGGGAGGGAATTGCAATATGCAACTACAATACTTTTGTGAGATTGTTGTTGCACTGTTAGGCACATGCTTATGAGCGTCAGGATATTTCTGCCTTCCAGCTTGTGGACTTTGGTTAACATTAAAAAGATTTTTTTTGGTTAATATCAAGAGTGTCTACCTGAGCCACAGCATTTGTAACTGGTGTATCTCACTCATTTTCTCACATAGTTTTGTTGTGCAACACAGCTGCACAGTCATTTTGCCATGATTTGAATTTACCTGTGTGCTTACACCAGAGACCTTAATCGTCCCATGTCAATCCTGATTTATTATATTTTCAGTTACTTTTTGAAACACACACACACATACACATACACATACAAAATTACTGGCTTAAAAGACCTGGAACTAAACACTATTGGCTCACATATGTTTACGGTGACTTATTTGAGACATATACCAAAGGTTCAAAAACCTATTGCATTGGACTGTCAATATGTTTCCTTCTTTTTGCTCTTATTTATTTAAGTGCCATACTGTACCTTTCATATCCACTTTGTATTTAGTTAAAATATTGGCCAAGAGAAATATCTGGGTAATGTGCTTTTATGAAGCGCTTTGTTCCCTTTGAATTATCATTATCATTTTTGATTTAGATATGGACATGGTGTAACACACAACTAAGAATTTGTTTAAAATAAAGTTCTTGCCTTTTTTTGTAAAATGGGAAGAGTCTGCACTTTTTGATTGGGGGTATATTTATTTAAATGCATGATCAAAAATGTTATAACAGCAAAACATTGGGGGTAGGAAGTAAGTGATGGTTGAATAATATTTGAGGAATGACCAATAAAATTCAATCAGCCACTAACAGATGAAGAGAGACTTTTCATGGATATTTTCTTCCAAATCAATGTTTTATGAATGTTCATAAGGGAGCGGTGAGATATTCAAATTGTATTATTTATTAACTCCTTTCCATTTCAGCTCAAAACTTTCCTTACTTGTCTATTTCTCATAACACAAATGTCAATACTACATCATATTAGCCCATTCCAGGAGTGGAATTTTTTTTTCTTTCCACCACATTTTTTTTTTCCTGCCATGGATTAATCATTACACTTGGCGGGCATGCTATTCTTTCCATGATCTCTTCAGAATCTGATGCTTAACACAATGCTAACCCGATAATCAAGCAGATCTCTCTAGACCAACGCTGCCAGTAGAACTTTCGGTAATGATGGGGATTTCTTCTATTCATGCTGCCCAATGTGGCAACAACTAGCCACATGTGACTACTGAGCTCTTAAAACATGGCTAGTGCAAACCAAGAACAGAATTTCTAATTTTATTTAATTAATTTAAATAGCCACGTATGGTTAGTTGCTACTCTATTACACAGCACAGTTCTAGACTTTTAATCAACCATTTCTTAGCGGGTTCTTCAAAGGAGATTGATCCTTTACTTACATGTCATAAGACATTACTTTTTAGCCACAACATTTTACTCTCATTTTTGGTAGTTTCTGTCTACATGTGGTCCCATTATTTCAGCAGGCTGGTGTTCTTTCTCAGTTCTTTAGTGCTACTCACCTTCTAATTCCAATGAGCACTTGGCTTGAACATTGCGAAGCAACGTGGGGTTTCCTGGACGATTGCTTTTCAAACACGATTGTTGCGTCTCAACTATGGCAGCACAGATGCCAACTTTAGAACGAAAATATGTTCATTTCAATCTATAGGTTTCTATCTGCAGTATAAATAAGCAGTTGAAGATGATTATCCTTGAGTAAAGAAACAGATCCTCCTCCGTTTTGTGTTTGGTAAGCTAAAAATGTTTTAAGACGTCTCCCAGAGATGGAGGAAGAGTGTTGCTTCAGAGCTCTTAGCATATGCTTGGGTGTGAAAGAAATAGGAATCTGTGTGGAAAACAAGGTCTGTTGTATTTATGCCTTGATGTAGGATTAAAAGAACCGTAGTGTTTCCTGGTAGAAATGCATCCCATATGAGTGGGGTTGATCTATTTCAGTTCTGTGATGTTTCCCAACACCTACACATGGCAAAATTATTAATTCAATTGTCAGCAATGGAGAAGAAAACACTTTCTTTCAGAATATAGAGTCTTCCCTCAGAATGACCATTGGTGTTGGTCTTTTGCTTTCCATGTAATAACGGAAATACACTGATGATTTTACGGTTCACATAGCTATGTGATAGATGTGACCTTAATTTGTATTTTGTGAGAGAACATCACTGATATAGCCTCTTAAATTTAAGAGACATTTGTTGAATTGCAGGCCCTCTTGGCCTGTGCACAGCTATACGTGAGCGCATGTGTGTGCATGTGTGCATGTATGTGTGTACACTGGTTAAGTAGTGGGTGGCAGTGCATCAAATTGGTTTCAAAGTTTGGAGAATAGCCTGGAGAAACTGAAGTTGCCTAACCTGAAGAAAGAAAAGCTGAAAGGGCAGAATTTGTAATTTGTAAGTGCTTAAATATTTAAAGGGTAAAAAATATGAAGGAAAGATAGTTGTACTATCTGTGACCTCTGTGGACAGAGAAAAATGATTGGACTTAAAATCCAGGTGGGAGTGGTTTTAAAAGCACTAGAAAGAACACTGTTACCTTTTCACCTCTCTCTTTTTTTTTTTTTGTAACTGTTTTTCTCTGCAAGGAATACCGGTCCATCTACCTCCTTTCACTGGATGTGTTCCTCTGCACCCATTAAAAATCAGTTCGGCTGTCCCCTCACCAGTGAACCTATTCTAAACCCTTCTCCAGCCTGGCTTAGTGCTCCTGCTCTGAGTTCTCATAAAAGTCACTTTGCTGGTAACTTGCTGTGTGGAGATGAGACAATTCTAGATCAGGGCATGGTTCCTTGAGGACAGAAACTATGCTTTACCCATTGTAATCATATACAACATTGATTGTCATCGTCTCAGTGTTTCATCTGGGAATGGTCTTATAGACTCAGAATGTATGAAAGCTAAACACATCCTGTGAAGACATTAAGGAAAAGCTTTTACAGTACAGTTGAAGAAATCAAAAGATCTAAACTCAAGACAGCGGGTTTCTGAAAAAGTGGTGTAAGCATTCATCTTGGAAGGCTGGAAAACCTTATTTAGACGGAACTTAGAAAATATTATTTACATGGGTTTTGTTTTCTTTTTGTTTTTGAGATGGAATCTCGCTCTGTCGCCCAGGCTGGAGTGCAGTGGCGCAATCTCGGCTGACTGCAAGCTCCGCCTCCCGGGTTCACGCCATTCTCCTGCTTCAGCCTCCTGAGTAGCTGGGACTACAGGCGCCCGCCACCACGCCCGGCTAATTTTTTTTTTGTATTTTTAGTAGAGACGGGGTTTCACCGTGGTCTTTATCTCCTGACCTTGTGATCCGCCCGCCTCGGCCTCCCAAAGTGCTGGGATTACAAGCGTGAGCCACCGCGCCTGGCCGGTTTTGTTTTCTTTACATTTTATTAAGTGTATTAGTTCGCTAAAGCTGGTGCCATAACAGAATACCACAGATTGGCTGGCTTAAACAACAGAAATTTATTTTCTCACTGTTCTGGAGGTTGGAAGTCCAAAATCAAGGTGTTGGCAAGTTTCGTTTCTTCTGAGGCCTCTCTCATTGGCTTGCAGGTGATCGTCTTCTCACGATGTCTTCATGTGGTCGTTCCTTTATGCATCTGTAGCCGTGGTGTCACTTTGTGTGTCCAAATTTCCTCTTCCTATGAGGACACCAGTCAGATTGAATTAGAGCTTCATTTTAACTTAATCACCTCTTTAGAGGCCCTGTCTCCAAATAAAGGCAGGTACTGGGAGTTAGGGCTATCAATATATGACTTTTCGGTGTGTGTGTTGGTGGTGGTGGTGGGGGGGCACCATTCAGCCCATAACACCAATTTTCACATCTTTAGGTACCCTTATTGTTAAGGGGATTACATGATTTCTTGTACAAAATGGGACATCTTTGAGAATGAAAGGGTCACGGTAGCTAACTGGATGGAACACCAGACCAATGGGTAGAAATTGGGTCTGTCCTGGGCAAACCCAGTTGTATGGATATCTTACTTAAGACAATAAACAAATATTGAGCTCCTGCTGCAGGGCCTGGAACCCTGGAAACACAGGGATAATAACACCCAAGTCTCAGCTTTTGAGAAGGGCCATGAAAAAGCAACTTCTCAGACAAAAGAGCAACATTTATGTCAATAATAGTGGAAAAATAGTACAGTAAAAACACTGATGCCCTTGCCCCACTCTGGACCTCCTACCTTACAATCTCTGATGCTGTAGGCTGGGCGTCAGTATTTTAAATTTTCACACTCATAAGGTTGAGATCAACTGAGTCAGAGCATTAGCATAAGATTATGAGAATCTGGTATTTGGAGGATAAATTATGAAAGAAGGAAAAGGGAAGTGGGAGGCTCTCATGGCAGAGCTGCCCTTGTTTAAATCATTAGTGATGAGAATATTAGTAATGAGAAGCTGTGGATGGAAGACTACCCACAATTTTCAGGGCTTGAGCAGTGAGAGCAGCGGCCACGGATGAGACTTTCATGGTGGCAAGACAGGCTGACCATGGGTAGAACCTGGAGTAGACAGAGGAGGAGGCACGTAAGACAGAGGTTGAAAAGAGCCAGTTAGCAAACCGGAGTTGTAGGGTGGTGTCATAAAGGTAAGGGAGGTGGAATCTCCAGGAACAAGATGTGGTATTAGTATTCAACTTCACCACGTCTTCAACCAGATGAAAGAACAAAATGGAGGCTAGGTAAAGGACTCAAACACACCCACTAGATTTGTGAGTGGGCTGTGAGAAAGTGGAGAGAGTGAGCACAGGCTGTCCTTTGCCTTAGATACTTCCAGACCTCCTGCAGGTTGGATGGAAACAATAAGGGCAGGCAAAGGGTAAATTATCAATCCCATTGCAGCCAGTGCTCTGACAGCCCACCAGGCACAGTGAGTCAGATGCAGAGAGTCAGCTTTGTGACTGCCCAAAGGTTTATGTTCATTTCGTGGTTACCCTCCAGATGGAGTGTGTGTTGACTAAGACAGACCTGGCTGAACTGAACCTAAATCAGTAGTTAAGGCTAAAATGTACACAGTGGCTCTTGTCAGCTTTGGGTAACAATGGCTGTAGGTAAGGACAGTGAATAAACGCAGAGGCCTCTGAGAGGACAGTGGAGCTGAATGTCAACACATGAGTTACTGATGTGACTCAGATCCACTGTTCACCCCGGCCAGTGTTCTGAGTGTCTGTTGGCTGTGGCCAATGAGGTTGTGAGAAATGGACCAGTTCTTCCTGACTCCAAAAAGGAGGGATGTTTTCTAAAACATGTTTATCTAACTTAATACATAAAGGACCTATCATCTGTAAATATATCTCCACTTCCCCAACTTTCAACTCCTTTTCTTAAAAGGCCTAAATCTCCAAAAATACCAAGCAATAGAAAGTCCTTCAGTACAGTGGTTTCCTGAGCACTGATGGTGTGCAAGGCTCTGTATGAGGTATTACAGGAAATATACAGACAGGTATGATGCCCTCCCTACTCTCACCAGGCCTGCAGCCAACCTGAGAAAAATAAGACAACCCTAGAAGGCAGAATGGGATCTATGCCTTAGTCAGTGCTCAAAGTATTCTGAGTTCCAAGGAAGGAAACAACACATCCGCTGTGTGTACATGTGAGTTGGGGAGGTGGAAGGATAGGAAAGGTTTTTATCAATAAAGCATGGAATGACTTTACCACCAAGAAAGTTTTTCTTTACTCTTTCTCTCTCTCTCTCTCTCTCTCTCTATATATATATATATATATATATGTATTTTTTTTTTTTTTTTGTCAAGAGGGTGAAATAATTCTGAGACTCATCATTCAGCCCAGGTGCCACTCCAGGAATGGCCAGTGCTATCTGCCATTTGTGTGGCCAGTACCTGTGCCAGCCCATCACACTGTGGTGGACAGCGGTTGGGTATCCTGGACCTTGCCTTGTGGACAGCCTGGTCTGACCTGGGAGCAGATGTTGTGGGCCAGTCAGTCCTCTGAGCAGATCAGCAGAAGCTGGGTAGACTCCTGGAAGCTGTGACCTGGTTTTGATTTTCTGAATATGAAAAGTCTGGGTGTTGATCAGGGTCTGCAGCAGGAGCCACTTCATCTTGAACCTGACTGAGACATGGAGTCCTAGGTTAGATTCAGAGCAGATAGAGGTGGGTGGAGTAGGTTGGAGAAGCTGTCCAAAAAATGTGAGCTGTGCTAGAAGGAGCCGAGCCAATACTCCTGGGCCCATGAGGGAGGCTGGAGAGATGTGAGCTTATCTCATGGAGCTGAGAATCTGCAGTGTTTGGAAACAATGATGATCCCATGTTGGTATCAAAAAACTTCACCAACAAGGTGGTATTGAGGTGGGTCCCCCCAAAGAAGAGAGAAGTGGGTAGGAAAAACATAAACATTCACCTCTGGCTGAGAACTGGGGAATCTTTTTTTGTCTGGAGCTCACAGGGAGAAGTCATGGGAGGTGAGTTTGGAGAATGGACTGTGTTGCACATCAGGCAAAGGAAGCTGAGCTGAACTGGGTAGACAATGTGAAGATATGTCTTTCAACAAAGCTTTTTTTTTTTTTTTTTTTGACAGTATCTTGCTGTGTTGCCCAGGCTGGAGTGCAGTAGCATGACTGTGGCTCACTGCAACCTCAAAACCTCAAGATTACTCAAGCCATCTCCCACTTCAGCTTCTAGGGTAGCTGGGACTACCGGCATGCACCACCATGCCTGGCTCCAACAAACCCACTTAATACGATTTCTTTGAGCACTGCCATGTCCCCAGGCTTCAGCCACACTGTCCCTGTCTAACCATGCAGAGGATCATTGGGCCTGTTTCAGGATCAGCTTTGATTTGGAAAAGACGTTTCAATCTCAAAAGTTAGGGATTGGAGCAAATATGCAGGGTGATGGTTGGGGATTTGGCAGCACGGCCCCATTAACATTAGTGGGAGTTAGTCTGCTAAATCCCAGACACTGAACAGAATCCTCATGTTTATTCATGGTGACCTTTCTGCTGTAAATTGATACAATATTTGAGAATCACTTAGAACCGATTAAGCTTTGTAGCATCTCCCTCTCCTAAAAGGGAAATCTTTCTGAAAACTGCTGCTGTCTGCCCTGAAATGTTTGTATTTATGGGCAACTCTGGCAGCAGGAACATATGGATGCCTAAATATAGAATTGGTGAGTTTTGATACCTCTGAGACAGTTGATCTGGGGAGCTTTATCTGTTGTACCTGTCTCCAGGTGGGGGCCAAGCTTTTTGCAAATGATTGTTTTCTTCAACGAACTCCTTCCTTTTTGTACGGTTTTAAGTTATCTTTCCTCCATATGTTTATTTTCTGAAAGATAATTTTAAAAAGAAATATCTGAAGCCTTTTTATATGAAATCTAGTCTAAAGATTCTATTCATTATCTCAAAAACAGCTGAGTATGTGCTAAATATTTACCATGTTCCAGATCTCATGCTTTACATGAATTACCTCACTCAACCCCCACACATAGCCCTGGAAAGAGAATGCTAATTGCTATTATATGAATTTTTTTTCAGATGAGAAAAACAAAATATCTAGATGTGATATCAACTTGACAGGTATATGTTGTGAACTGGTCCATTTCTCACAACCTCATTGGCCACAACCACCAGACACTTGACAGATTCCAGCCCATGCAGTGTGATGTTGAAGCCAAGTTTAACACTTTATGATATTGCCTTCAGGAAGCTGCTAGATGAGGTCTCAGGAGACCTGGAATACTGGTCTGCTACCTCTCTCTCAGGATTGCCTTCATAGGAACTTTTCCCCGCCCCCTTTGCCCCACCAAACGTTCTCTTCTTGTGTCTTTGCAAGGCATAAGACAGTGAGGTTTTCTGTGGCAGTGCCACATAATTGTCATCTTTGTACCTAGAGTTGCTGGCACATAGCACGGCTCACACAAGTTTATTGACTGAAGAAGTAACTAAAAATATACACTCATGGAACTTGACATGGATAGGAAAGGTCATCCCATTTACACCTTCATTTTGTAGCTACAACTTAGATCTGGAAAGTAAGCTGGAATAAGGAATTCCAGGTTAGATGGAAGTTGAGGGAGGGTAGGATTAAGATAAAGGACTTCTCAAATTCTCAGGAAGGTTGACCTGGGCTGGAAAGAGGTTATTAGCAGTGGCTGGCAAAATCAGAGGCCCCGTGGCTCCTAGTCCAAATCTCTCCAACCAGGGGTCGTGAGAATCATGAGTTACACAGTGCGACAGAAGGAGATTTCGCCTTGGGTAGGTACGTGGCTCATTAGCTCTGAGGTCTTATGTTCCTGGGCTTAGTCTAGGTCAGAGGATTACCTCTGGGTGTGTGTTTATCTCTAGAAACACCTTGGGCAGCTCTCCCTCTGTCACCACCCCGAGAAACCAAATTCTTTACTGCTTCTTCCAGAACCCTGGCCAGCATGGTGGTCCTAGATAGAGCTCAGGATCCCCAAGACCTTGAAGAGGACCCATGAATCCCACCCATCCTGACTGCAGCTTCTCTGTGGGGTCTTCTCTCTCTTCCAGGAGCCTGCAGGTGTCCTGTGCTGCATGCTTATTGGTCAATGTTTCCCAGTGCTGTTTAGAAATTTCTTTCTTCCCCTGCTTTTTTTCCATCACTATGCTTTGCCTGAAATGTGTTCAGCGAATGTATTTATTCTTTTAGCACATATCTACTGAATATAGTACTTTTACATGTTTAGCTCTGAGCTAGCACAAACGGCACAGACGATATGTAAGAGAAAACCAAAGGAAATAGCTTGAGCATGGTCCTTCTTTACAGGGAAAAGAGGCAGAGGTGAGGGGCAACTAAGAGTAGATGAAAAAGAGCATGATCAATAGAGTTCAAGGGTCTTCTTCCTAAGAAGCAAGCAGACTATATGCATCTGACAGCATAAAGGCAAGTCTTATCTTTTATAACAATGTATAAAAATATGATCTCAGGCCAGGCGTGGTGGCTCATGCCTGTAATCCCAGCACTTTGGGAGGCTGCGGTGGGCGTATCACAAGGTCAGGAGATCGAGACCAGCCTGCCTAAGATGGTGAAACCCCGTCTCTACTAAAAATACAAAAAATTAGTGGGCGTGGTGATGGGCGCCTGTAGTCCCAGCTGCTCGGGAGGCTGAGGCAGGAGAATGGCGTGAACCCTGGAGGCGGAGCTTGCAACGAGCAGAGATTGCGCCACTGCACTCCAGCCTGGGTGACAGAGTGAGACTCCATCTCAAAAAAAAAAAAAAAGGATCTCGATTGATGCCATAGGCCAAGGATAACTTGGTGGCCAGGACTTCCAGAATATTCTTTCTCCTTTTCCAGAATGTAAAGTCAAATTGCAATATCATCTATTTGTTTCTTTAGTTAAGAGAGCAGTAATAGTAACAAGAATGACAATAATAGCAATCATGATAGTGATAGCAGATATTTGAACAGATCTAGTACCTCCTCCTCATGTATTAGCTTATTTGGTTTTTGCAACCTCTGTCTATAGAGTAGACAGAGTGGGTGGTACTCATTTTTCTTTAGAGGAGCAGAAACTCTGAGTCTCAGTTTGGGCAACTTGTCCAAAACCACAATTAGTTTTAACACAGATAAGACAGACTTATAGTATGGTATACTTTGACTCTGACTTATGGTATTTATGCTCTGACTTTTAGTATGGTATACTTTCCATTCTACATGGTTTCTTGACTCATCAAATGCTAAACTTTAGATTGTCAAGAGAGAAATCTAGAAATGTTAGGAAGGAAATGCATATATTCTCAAATAGTGGTTTTCTATACTTCTAAAGAGATTGCAAGGAAACAAAATTCTAAAAAGAGACTGCAGGCCAATCTTTAGGGAAGGAGTTTGGTCTTAGTCTCCTGAGAACTGTGATTTGTTCAGTGCAGTTAGAACAGAGTGAAAACCAAGTGGAAGCTGAAGTGAACATCTTGGAGCAGCAGCCGGGTCTGACCTGTGATCCTCTTCTAAGCTAATTTCCAGGATTTCAGAGACAAGAGAGGAAATAAAAAGCAGCACTTTTTCTTTTAAAAAGATCATTTGTTTCCCACTAATTAAAAAATAATGAATATTCAGAGCAGAGAAAAAGTACAATGAACAAAATTATATCACCCAAAGAGAACTATTGTTAACTTGTGTCTGTCCTTTGGTGTATACCCCTGTAAGAATTTCTACTAGATAGACAGATACACATAGGACCATAGAGGTTGCTTTTCCAGAGGTTTCCTCTCTGTACATACTGTTTTGCACCTTTTTTCCACTCAGTAATAGATGGTTAAGGCTGGCTGTGGTGGCTCACACCTGTAATCCAAGCACTTTGGGAGGCCGAAGCGGGCAGATCACTTGAGGCCAGGAGCCCAAGACAAGTAGGGCCAACATGGTGAAACCCTGTCTCTACTAAAAATATAAAAATTAGCTGAGTGTGATGGCACACATCTGTAATCCCAGCTACTTGGGAGGCTGAGGCACTAGAATCACTTGAGCGTGTGAGGTGGAGGTTACAGTGAGCAGAGATGGCGCCAGTCCGCCCAACCTGGGAGAGTGAGACCCTGTCTCAAAAAAAAAAAAGAGATGGTTAATATTTTCTATACCAACAAATACCTTAACAACATGGTTTTAACTAGTAGACAAATGTCCTATGATATGGTGGTACCACAACTTACTAGAGCACATCCCTAATTTTGGATACTTTGGTTGTTATCAATTGTTGCTATGATACCAATAGAGGAGTGAAAATCTTTGCAGACTTACCAGATTGCATCTTTAGAATAGCTGGATTACAGAGTAGGCATGTCTTAAAATTTGTTGATATATTTTGCCAAATCTTCAAAAAGTCAATATGAGAATGTTAGTAATTAATGAGAATGTTCAAGAAGCAACTAATTTTGGAGATTCTGGAAAAACTAGCTTATGAGACAAAAAGTCACAGAACGTCTCCTGAAATTTGCTTTTGGGAGGAAGAGTGGAGGGAAAAGTATTTTTAGTTTTGTTTTTTTTTTTTTTTTTTTTTTTTTTTTTTTTACAAATAGAGGCAGAGTCTCCCTATGTTGCCCAGGGAGAACATAGAACTCCGGGCTCAAGTGATCCTCTCACCTCTGCTTTGCACATTGCTGGGATTATAGGCGTGAGCCATCATGCCTCGCCTAGGCTCATTTTTGTCTTTTATTGAAAACAATCAGTAAGTATCACACACACATGTGCATGCGGGTGTGTGTTTAAGTAATGGGAGCTAATTCTGTAAGTATAAGCTGTCAGCACAGAGGCTCCAGGTGGCTGTGACTCCTGAGCTTAAGACAAATATCTTGGCCCAAGGGTTGAGGATGGGCATGATGCACAACCAGGCTAGGAAATAATCCTGGAACATCCCTAAAACGCTGGCAAAGTTGTGCATGAGAAAGCAAGTGGGTATAATTCAATTCTCATCTAATAAAATTGAATTCAGCTCATGCATTGGGTCATGAACTAGTCTCAGCTAAAGGAATCATATCATTGGAACTACACTGAGTGATCAAAACTCCACTGGTGAATCACAGGGAAGAGGCAAAGCCCTAATTCCCGGTCATGGAGGTGGCACTCCACCTGAGCTACAAAGCTTTTATATGTTTCCCATCAGGTTTGTGCCTGGGCTAGAACCGAAAAGCAAGTGGCTGAGACAGAGATTTCATGAGGGAGCAAATGTAATGTACGCAGGTGCCTTTCCAATCCCACATGTTACAGGTGAGGATAGCTACCAGGCTAGAAAGGGCATACAAGATAGTCTGTCTTTATTAGAAGGAACAAAAATTTCCAAAGGAACCCTTTTTCTGTCAAGTCTCTCTGCAATTTATTTAAGCGAAGGTACATTTGATAAAAATAGCAGGCTCCTTCTCTATGCCTGGGTGCTAATGAGCTCGGCAGGCATTTATTCCTCACTCTGATATATTTGCCCTCCTTACCACACCTCTCTCTGGCGCTCCTGGGGTCCCAGGGTGTTGAAATGAGGGTGGCTGCTACTTACTAAGACTTTCATAGGTGAGAAAATACAATGATGTAACAATTTCTTTTTTAAGGAATGAGGAAAAGGGAGGTCAGTAGTGGGTAGAAAAAGTAATGTCTTAAGAAAAGTGGAAGGCAAACTTTAATTTCATTTGTTCGCATACTTTTTTTAGGGCAGATTTCACAGGTAGCATGTGTTTGGGGGATCTCTAAGGTTGAGGTCATTAAATGAGAAAAATAGGAGGATGACAGGCAGCTGGAGAGTGGTTATAAGCCCAGGTTTTAGAGTCAAACTGCCCTACAAAAATGGTAGTGATTTATGATACAGGAGTGTCCCATGATCATCTCTCTCTGATTAAAATTTGATGTATTCATTCTGTAAGTATTTACTGAATCCCAACTGTGGATCAGACACTGAATTAGCTTCTTGATTCTTCCATTTTCTAGCTATGTGATCTAGGTAGGTACCTAACCTTGCTAAACCTTAGTTTACAGATCTGTAAAATGGGAATAATAAAACCTCACGGGGTTCTTAGAAGTTTTGTTTGATTCTGTTTGTTAAGAGCTCTTCGCAGTGCCTGATACCTATTAAATGCTCAAACCATTATTTATTTTAATAATGATTATCAGTATCAATAATATCCTAGGTGATTGGATGTGGCCATTGGCACACTGAGTTTATCAAAGTTCTTTCTGCAAGAGGATACTCGCTCCCTCCCTCCCTTCCTTTTCCTTTTCCTCTTTCTTCTTTTGCTTCCCACCCAGTAATTTTTAGGGAGTTCCATCTTTTTTCTCTCAGAAGAGGGGGAAGAAGATCTTTGTAAGTACTTTTCTTCCGAGGATGAAGTTGTAAAATTATTACGCCTTCCCAAAGAAAGGAAAAGACCTCAGGAAAAGAGAAATGCTTGACTCAAAGGAAGAAATTACTGATGACAGAATTTCAGGTGTCAATGAAGAAGATATTTTTAAGCAGGATCTTTCCATTTCATTCAAACAATATCACAGAGGAGACCTCCTGTGTTTTGTTTTGAAACTGTTCAGCTCTCTCGTAGACCCATAGGCTCCTAGGGTTGGCAGGGCCATTTTGTGCAGCTAGCCCAGCATCTTGTACTTTCAAACTCCCTGTACAGTATCAATTCCAAGTGGCTGCCCACACTCGCTGGTGAGGAGCTGATTCTCTTTGAGAGAGTCCACTCTAATTTCTGGCCACCCTGATTGCTTGAAAATTCTTCCTTATGTAGAGCTGGAACCTGCCTCCTCAGAGCAGAGGTACCTTTCAGACAAGAGCCCAGCAGAAAAGATGTTTTTTGTTCTGGCTTCTTTCTATTCACACCCTCCCACAGGGTTCACTGCCTGAAGTGGAGTTAAGGGCCGTATGCTTTCCTCTGGAGAAAATTGTGACTGCTGTGATGCCTGATACGATGTGCTCAGTAGGGAGGAAAGAATCTTGAAGTTCAAATGTTTTGACTTGGAAAAGGCAGGGAATAGGGAAGTGCTCTGGAGTGTCCAAAGACACGTGTATTAGATCCAGTGGTTCTTTCTCTTTCCCAAGAATAAATATTGCATTTTGAAAGAATAGAAATAGCTAATAAAATGCAAGTAGCAAGAGCATATTTATCTCCACTCACAGGCAATAATAGTGGTACCAGGTTCATATTTGGAAAAATGGGCTAATTTGTTTGTTCATTCAGATCAAATTGGTATCAAACAACCACAGATTCCATATGTTCCTTTTTCTGTTTTGGTTGCTAGGCACAAGAAATTCATGGGGCGCTTGCTAAATATGTATGACACATTTTTGCATGTGAATGATAAATATTGGTAGATTCTTTGCAGGAGTGGCTGTCATTCAGAAATAGATCCTGAATGAAGCTTTCCTCTTCAGTAAAAAGACTTGAACTTCAGGCTGAAAGGAGGTACAACTGGGTGTGGGAGGCAAGTGTCCAGGTATAAGGAGAAGAGTAGTGGAAATGACAGTCCTTTAAAATTGCATGGCATTTTGCAGTTAACAAAATGCCTCCTCATTCACAATCTCATTTGATGCTCACAACACCCCGGTGAGCTAGGTATTAGGGCTGGCAGCTGCCTCCATCCCAGGAATAAAGTCGTGGGCACCGAAGAGCATGACAGGAGAAGAAACCCCCAGGATGGGAATCTCCTGAGAGTGACTCAAGCTCATCTTGGCAGTTCTGGGCTGTGCTTCCTCAGTACGGGAGAATGCACGCCACCATCCTGCTGAGTCTAGCCTTGTCATTTCTTAACTTGTTCTACTCAGTCCTGAGCCAGTGGTGCTTACATAAATGTCCTTCTGGCATGAGGGAGAGAGAGAAAGGAAACAGCAGCTGTCAGCAGAGTGTCAGGCTGGGGACCTGCCATCTCATTAAACAAAGCTCTGGTCAGCTCCAACAGTGTCCTGGGTGCAGCTCTAATAAGTGGTGATGGGATTGTCCCCAGGCACAGGATTACTTCCTGCCCTTAAAAAGGACAGGGAGAGAGGACCCCTTAGCTGTTTCCAAGGTGTCACTTGTAAATCATTAACTAGGAGCAGAGAGGACCAGAGCGAGGTCAAAACAAATGAATCCTGATTCAAGGCTGTTTCTCAGATGGTGACATCTGAGCATTAATCTTACTTGGCTATCACAAACATGCAATTTGTTTTGGTGGGAGAAGTCGGCTGTGCTAATTTGCATTTCTTTTAACTCTAAAGGGTCTTCCAATGTTTTGTACTTTCCACTGGGGCTGGAAACCCGCCTCCCCCTTCCACCAGCATCCAATCCACCTTCCTGCCTTTGATAGAACTGTAGACAGCACAGCTCTCCATGGCTGGGCCTGTTGAACACAGTGCTTCTTTTTTTTTCCCTCATTCTCCATGGACTGAACAAGAGAACCCTTGCACAATCATACTATAGACCCCACTCCAATGCCTGAAATCCTACAAAGTTCATTTTTTATTTCTGAGGGTCCACTTAAAAGGCCTTCAAGAAACAAGACTGCTGAATGTGGATAATGATTGAAGCTGATTGATAAGCACATGGGGAATCATTGTACAATTCTCTCTATTTTGTATGTGTAAAAACTCCATAATAAATCTTTTTTTTTTTTTTTTTTTTTTTTTTTGAGATGGAGTCTCGCTCTGTCGCCCAGGCTGGAGTGCAGTGGCGCGATCTCAGCTCACTGCAACCTCCGCCTCCCGGGTTCAGGCCATTCTCCTGCCTTAACCTCTCCGAGTAGCTGGGACTACAGGTGCCCGCCACCAAGCCCCGCTAATTTTTTTGTATTTTTAGTAGAGACGGGGTTTCACTGTGGTCTTGATCTCCTGATCTCGTGATCCACCCACCTCAGCCTCCTAAAGTGCTGGGATTACAAGCGTGAGCCACCGTGCCCAGCCAATAAATCATTTTTAACAGACAAATCATCAGGATGGTTGGACTTGACTGAATGACAGAATGGAAGTCTTAATACATGCTCTGGAATCAGGCTGACCTGAGATCAAATCCCAGCTCTGCCACTTTCCTCCAGCAACTGGAGGAAAACGCAACCTTCCCAAGTCTTCCTTATTTCTGAAGTCAGAGAAAGATGAGCTGCCTCATCAGGCTTCTGTCAGCATTAAATGAATTAGTAAAGTTTTCTTAACAAGTGATATAAAATTAGCTTTAATTTGTTTAAGAAAAAAGGGAGAATGCAGTATAAGGATTACACGGGCATTTAATAATTCAAGGAGAGAAGTACGGCTGACTCTCCTGAGGACTGAAATCAGGGACTCCCAGGGCCTCAGGACTACACTTGGTCTCACATCTCTGTGCCTCTCTGCAGGCTTGTTCCTGTCTCTGCCGCAGACCAGCTTTCCTTGTTTGCCAGTCTCCATGAAGGAAAACGTGGCTTGCCAACAGCAGCTCCCAGACTTATATTTTCTCAAATCAGTAGAACAACCAGGCTGAGTTTGGATCTCCTGGTAGGGATTCCAAGTTTTCTGAGGCAGGTCTTTGGTTTCGCTTGAGTGAGAGGTCTATTCCTGTACCCAACAATGCGGCCCAAGAGCTGGAACCACTCTGTGTTAACACAGAGGCTCTTATGGTGGCTGTGTGGATGGAGTTGGCAAGGAGAAGTTCTCAGAAGAAGGGAGGGAAGTCTCCAAGAAATGGTTGGGATGGAATGGTGATGGTACTGGATAGACAAAATGATAAGAGTCAAAATACAAAATGCTTTGAACAGACTAGCAGTTGATAGATAAGTATTGGCTCCTGACCCATGTCTTAATGGCATGAAGTATTGGTGCTGACCCATCTTTGGGTCTTGAGGGTATTGTATCAGGTTAGCCCATTCATCAAAAAAGGGGGGAGAACTGGAATTACAACAATTAAGTTGTTCCTTCCTTCCAGAGTACCTACTGTGCGCCAGGCAAAGGGGATATAGCCGTGAACAAAGGAGACAAAAATCCCTGCCCTCTTGGAACTTGGAGTGACACAACAACAAAAATTAAAACATATGAAGTGAGGGACCTTGGAGGAAAAAAAAGGCATTACATGGGATAGGAAGTGCAGGGGGTCATATTAAACAGGGCAGCCAATAGGAAAGTGATTTGAACAACAGCCTGAAGAAAGTGAAGGAGTGAGTCACGTGGGTTTTTGGGGAGGAACATTCCGGGCAGAGGGAATAGTAGGTGCCAAAGCCCTGAGTTAGAAGGAGAGCCAGAAACCTAGTGCAGCTGGAATAGGCAGAGAAAAAGAAATCATAATAAGAGACGTGTAAAACCAGTGACATTCACCCTAGTCTCCAAAAGCTTTCTGAGGAAGAAGAGACGTGTGGTAAAATACTAATGCTGGTGGTCAGAGCATCAGTCTCATCTATTTTTTAATGATCTCTAAATAAGCCATCCCTAATGGAGACAGCTATAGTAAGTCAGCTTCTCACACTGCGAATAATCAGAAACTATAGATTGGATTGAGAATCAAAGATGCAGCTGCATGGATATGCCAATACAATCCTCACCTCCAAGGTGCTGTTCTTCATCAAGCAACTGAGAGGGTTGTGCAGTGCTAGTGGAAGAATGGGGTTCATGAAGAGTGGGTGTCCTTTTGCATACAGACAGGCCATGGCAAGAAACAAAGGAAAGGCCAGAATTTCTTGTAAGAAAGAAATCTAATAACTATTTTTTAAAATGCCAATCTAACAATTTTTCAGTGCCTTTAATTCTGCATATTAATCAAGAGATGGTTGATGTAGTACCAAAGGAGAAAGCCTTTGTTCCCTGATCGTGTGCCAAACTCCTTTTTGTAATGACCACTGGCAAGTATATTGAACATGGACATTAGCTAATAAAGGGCCAGAAGGAAATAGAAAGGGAGAGACAGAGCCTGTGTAAGAGAGAAGCTCTTCTCAGTTCCCAGGAAATCAGTGCTAACCTAAAGCCCATACTGACCCGCTCCTCTCTTGAAGCTCTGATTTATATTGCACAAGAGTAGGATCTTGTGCAAAATACAGTTTGCTTCTAACCTTGGACAGCTACATTCAAGGAAGAACATGTGGCTATTGGACAAGGGAGTTCAGAAGTTGATCACCTGTAATACATCTGTGTGGAATGAAACAGGGAAATGTAATTTAGACAGAGGAAATGAATTACAGCAAATCCAATCCTCTGTAGCAGGTGGTCCAGGAAAAGTAGAGGGGGCAGAATAAGCCTCTTAACGGACCTAGATTAGTACAATATTCTCCCCCCATAATAACTGGTTCTGATGATGAGAGCAAGGAAGTTCTTTCCGTAGTTCAGAATAGGTGGTGTCTCGAAGAATCACTTATAACAGGTAATTTGCATCATCTCTAAATTCATGTGACAAAATGTACGAACATATACAAAAATATTGGTTATACTGAGGAATGAAATGAAGCAGAACAGAGGAAGTAGTATATTTTTTCCATGTCTTTCTATGTGTGCACTTTGGCACATTGACCCAATACGTAAATTTGGTTTTCTAATTATGATACAGATTATGATAACATTTTTTTTTCCTGGGTGTTCTTGATGCTGAAAGCAGAGGATTTAAAGGTAAAATAAGCCAGTTCATACTATATCAGAGGGTAGACAATTGTTAATATGTGGGTCTGTCTATCTATCTATCTATCTATCTATCTATCCATCAATTATCTATCGTCTATCTATCTATCTATCTATCATCTATCTATCTATCTATCATCTATCTATCCACCCATTTATCTAGTAAGCAACACAAACATATGGCACAAAATTCAAAGATTATACATTCTTTCTCCCCCTCCGTTCCCACTCACTTTCCCTGGAGGGAATACACATTATATGTACATATATGCATCTATGTATTTTACGTGCCCCTTTGTTTAATGGTACCACATACACTGTTTTCACGTTGCCTTTTTCACTTAACAAAAAACACTGTGAAGGTTCCATAATCAGGGCTGTGCCTTATTTTTTCCCAAAGGCTGTATAGTATTCCACTGCATGTTTGTTCCATAATTTATTTAACCACTCTCCTAATGATAGATATTTTGGTTGTTTCCAAGCTTTTATCACTGCAAACAATACTTCTGGATGTTAGGCATTATGTAAAGACAGCCAATTTAGAAACTGCTCAATTTGTTGATAGATAATGCTTTACAATTGAACTGAAAATGTGGAATGATAGTCTTGTAACTCTGCCTGATGTGATGGGGAGTAACAAAGTGCTATCTTTTTCTACCATCAATTACCATGAAGTAAATGAACAGTGTCAGCAGGGAAAAAGTGAAATACCCATGATTTTTAAGAGTCAATTTTCAATATTTTATTCACCTGAATAGGGTAAGAATAGGATGACTAAGAACTATTTTCATTTAGATTTAAGGAACATTTTCAATGTCTTTATTTAAGCTTAAATCTAGACATTAATTGCAAGACATAGAAAGGTGATACACTGTGCTACGTTATGCCATTTCAACTTGGTTACGCTGGTACCTACATGGTTCAGAGTTAGAGTCGGTCAAGGGAGAAATTGGTGTGAGATTTAGAAGACAGAGGGAAAGCAGCAGCTGTTACTCATAGAAGGTTGTGTGGTCATTATGGTAATGGGTAGAATCAGAGATGTCTGGCAGGTTCCAGCTGGTCTTTGCATTCTTCTGCTCTGCTTCTGGGTCATTTTCTCTGTCTCTGGCCTTGCTGACCAACAGTGGCACCAGGCCCTCCACAGCTCTTGGCCGTGGCCCACATAGTGGCAGGGAGGCAGCACGGCCTCCCTTAGACCTCTCCATGGCCTTACTCTGCCAGCTAGACGTGCCTGGCTTCTCAGATTTCCCTGCAAGTCCTGACATGTCCATCCATGTCAGCGCTTCAGCTGCACGGTTGGTGACACCTGCTCTGCTCCTCTGACTCTTGCTTCCAGACTTCACTCAGATCCTCCAAAACTTGTGCATCATCTCGTTCCTATATTCAATTTGTTACTCCTGTAATAATCATTTTGGCTCTGCTTTCCTGCCTGAACCCTGGTTGCTACTTACAGGAAATGCAAGGCACTATGAGTACCCCCTTCCTACCCTCTTCCTGAAGCACCTTAGCCATTTCTAGGATCTGGGTTGTGAAAGACAGATGGGAAACTTAAGAGGTTAGCAACAAATTGATGGTGACTTCCTGTCTACTTCTAATTAGTCAGGACAAAAGGAGGAGAGTAAATTCCCATCTAGGAGATGTGGATTAGACATCCGTGGGGCCGGGAGCAGTGCTCATGCCTGGATTCCCAGGACTTTGGGAGGTCGAGGTGGGCAGATTGCTTGAGCCCAGGAGTTCAAGATCAGCCTGGGCAACATGGCGAAACCCCATCTCTACAAAAAATGCAAAAATTAGCCAAGGGAGGTGACGCATGCTTGTAATTCCAGCTTCTCAGGAGGCTGAGGTGGGAGAATCAATTTAACCCAAGAGGCTGAAGCTGCAGTCAGCCATGGTCACACCACTGCACTCGAGCCCGGACGACATAGCAAGAACTCTGTCTCAAAAAAATAAAATAAAAAATAGATACCCCCGGTATCACTTTGGAAGTCTTCGGAAAATGTGTAAGTTCTGAGCTTGAGATGGCTTAACTGTGGTCCTGCTTCAAGTTAAAGGGATGAAAAAATGGCGCTGAGAGTCCTTTCTAGTACTAATATCACAGTACAGCCACACACCACTCAAGAAATGCCACATTAAGTCAGTTCACTGATTCCAGCCCATCATTCTTTTTCTGCCAGTGGCCCTATGAGATGTTCATGGGAGGATATAGTTGTAATCCAGTATATCACCCAAAGGTGAAGTGTGCCCTCCAGCAGCCTTCCTCAAACCCTATTACCATCCCTTCCTCTGCCTCCGATGTATGCCATTGGTTATTATTTCATTGCAGTTGTTTGGAGGACAGCCTTCTTTCCTTACAGGATGTTAGTTGTCAAAATCAAAGTCCTGATGTTAGAGGTTTTTATTATTACTTTGCTGGGCTAAATACTTGGGGTTAAACTTGGCTGTTGACCTCTCCAAGTGTTATTTTTCTTTTATGTGAGATCTGCTGAACTACCAATTCTGTTTTTGAAAATTACGATAAATATATACAACACAAAATTTGCCATATATGCCATTTTTAAGTGTACAATTCGGTGGCATTAACTACATTCACAATATTCTGCAGCCATCACCATTATCTATTTCCAAAACTTTGTAATCACTCTAAGCAGAAACTCTACTCATGGAGTAGTAACTCCTCATTTGTCATTCACCCTAGGTCCCTGGTAACCTCCAATCTGCTTTCTGCCTATGAATTTGCCCATTCTAGAGACTTCATTTAAGTGAAATCACACAATATGTGTCCATTTCACTTAGTAAAATGTTGTGGGGTTACACTGTGTTTAAGATCCCAAACTCCTCTGTTCAGGTTGAAGATCACATTCCTCCTCTCTCCCTGTCCTTCATCATCTCCTTATGACTTCATCTATCTTGGTTTTTTAACTGTCACTCTAGGAAGAAGACATGGATCTAAAACAATAAGGCCTTGTTCAAATGTGATGCTTTAAAAACACAAAATGATGAAGAAGCAAATTCAACAATACAAAGATTTTTTTTAAAGGGTCAATATTCTTAAAAACAACTGCCAGTCAGGTGTGGTGGCTCACACTTGCAATCCCAGCACTTTAGGAAGCAGAGGGGAGAGGATTGCTTGAACCCAGGAGTTCAAGACCAGCCTGGGCAACATAGTGAGACCACATCTCCACAAAACAAACAAACAAAAAACCCCACAAAAATTAGCCAGGCGTGGTAATGTGCACCTATAGTCCCAGCTACTCTAGAGGCTGACGTGGGAGGATCTCTTGAGCCCCAGTAGGTTGAGGCTACAGTGAGCCATGATTGTGTCACTGTACTCCAGCCTGTGTGACAGAGTGAGATCCTGTGTCAAAAACAAGATGAAAACAAAACAAAAACGCACAAAACAAAAGACCCCCAAAGAACCAAACTACCATTCAGATGAATTATCAATGAAATATTTCCGTCTTTGTTTTAAGATGGGTGAGATCATAGAACTACTACTATAAACGTTATGTAGAGGCTGCCAAGCTCTTGACTATCTAATAATGGTTTACAAATGTTTAAATATGTCACAGTACTTCAATATGTGAGATACATAACATGTCCATGCGTCTTTAATGCATGATTAATCTTTTTTGACATTTCTCTTCAGTGTTGAGGAAGATGGCTGAATTTGCTTGTGGCTGCATTGACAATAACTGATCTCTTCCTCTTTCATTCCTGAAGGGAAATGTCATAACGAGAACTCACCATTAAATAAAACATGTACATTACATTTTTTTTATTTTTGAAAAACAAAAGAGGCTGACCTCAGAGTCAGAATGAATTTATACTGAGCAAAAAAAAAAATGAGAACTAAAAATAGAATCTTGCTTATCTGTTTCAGCATTTGCTAGTCTTTCCTGTGGCAAGAAAACTACTCTAGAGTGTATAGCAACAGAGAAGTAGCTTGCAAAATCATCTACTTGTAAAAGTATCAGCACTGTAACTGTATTATTTATAGTCTGGTTCATTTAATCACTAATTCATCCATCCAGTCAATAAACGTTACTGAGTATCTACTTCGTGCAAGGTACTGTGGTAGGTGTTGTCTGCTCTGTCCAATATGGTAGTCACTGGCCACATGGAACTTGTAATGTAAATTAAATAGATTCTATAAAATAGAAAAATCAGTTTCTGACTTGCACTAGCTGTGTTTCAAGTACGCAATAGTCACATGTAGCTGGTGGCTACCATATTGGACAGCAGAGATGGTAGACCATTTCCATCATTGCAGGAAGTTATATTAGGCAGCACTGGTAGAGAGTTGTATAAAAGTATAAGAAAAAGTTCTAAAGTTCTTTCCCTAAAAAAGCTTGCAATAATGAGAGCATAACTGCATTTTATCTGTGATTCACATGGTCCTATTTCAGAGTTGTATGAAGAACAACCAGCACAGTCCAGTAAGTCTGTGAGCAGACTACACATTTGCAAAGAAAGGAAACGTAATTCTGATTTCATTCTGTAATATGATACAGTAATAAAATAGTAGTAGCTGCCCTTTGAGGGGCTTGTACTATGTGCCAGGTGCCTCTAAATTCTTTACACATATGGCAGAACAAAAATAATACATGTCTGGTCTTTTCCCTCTGTTTGTTGGTCTCTCCCTCTTTCTCAGCCTCTGAGTGTGTGTGGGAGAGTATTAGCCTTTGCCAGATCTGACTGTATTGTTCTGCAAATTTGCAGGAATGGCCAGACATAGAGACCTCGAGAGGGGAAAAGAAAGGGGTAGGGATAAGAACGCAAGATTCTGGCCTTCTGGGGCTGGGAGAGAAGTTACTTGGAAGGCAAGAAAAGAAAGTTCTGAGCAGTTGTGGGGCATAAGGGAAGTGTATGGAAAAAGAAAGAGGATTATAAAAGGTTTGTTGTGAACTATATATTCCTTCCAGGTATAAAGAAAGGTAAGTTAAAAATTTGAGTTATTTTGAAGTTAATATTTTCTTACTGGACTGTGTTCATTGTTCATCACACAACTCTGAAATAGGACCATGTGAGTCACAGATGAAATACAGTTGTTCTCTCATTATTCTCATTCATTTAAACTTTACTATTTCTCTGCAAGCCAGCGCATTCTTTTTTTTTTTTTTTTTTTTTTGAGACAATGTCTCTCCCTGTCTCTTAGGCTGGAGTGCAGTGGCACGATCTTGGCTCACTGCAACCTGCGCCTCCTAGGTTCAAGCAATTCTCCTGCCTCAGCCTCCTGTGTAGCTGGGACTAGAGGTGTGCATCACCGTGCCCAGCTAATTTTTGTATTTTTAGTAGAGACAGGGTTTCGCTATGTTGGCCAAGCTGGTCTCGAACTCCTGACCTCATGATCTGCCTACCTTGGCCTCCGAAAGTGCTGGGATTACAGGTGTGAGCCACCGCACCCTGCCGCATTCTTTTTTTTTAACCCTTGGACCAACATCTCCCCATTTTCCCCACTCCTTGGCCCTTGGCAACCACCATTCTACTCTCTGCTTTTATGAGTTTGACTTGTGCACTGTCATTCTTATTCTACTAATGCACAGCTTGAAAGTCAGAGAAGGTATATATATGTCAAGCCTGAGCAACAAAGTCAGCCTGAGCAACAAAGTGAGACCCAGGGCTATATAACTAATAAATAACAAAGTCAGATTTGAACCTAGGTATATATGACACCAATGTTCCAGCTTTTAATTGTTCTGACTTCCAGCCTCAATACAAGAAATATCAGATAGTTTGTAATAAAGTGGCAAGAAAGCCTTATAACAGTAGTAAGAGCCATGAAGCCCAAAGAAACAGATTATCATGAGGTGGAGTGACTAGTAGCACATTTGTTATGAAGAAGGTGAAATATAAGCTGGCCTTAGAGGACTGGTAGGATTTAGGTGGAGAATGGGGAGGGGAATATTAAAGAATAAACAGGGCAGGAACAACATCCAGGGATTCTTGCTACAGCAGAGGGCTCATGGTTTATAATGATATTCTAGAAGCTGGACCAAATTAAGGGGCTGGTGGAATATATACATACATGCGTTATTTGATAACATTGCTGTCAGAAGATCTTTAAAGATAGTGCTTGAGGTAATAATAATAATTATTATTATGTTGAGACGGAGTCTTGCTCTGTTGCTCAGGCTGGAGTGCAATGGCGTGATCTCGGCTCACTGCACTCTTCACCTCCCGGGTTCCAGTGATTCTCCTGCCTCAGCCTCCCAAGTAGCTGGGATTACAGGTGCCTGCCACCACACCTGGCTAATTTTTGTATTTTTAGTAGAGACGGGGTTTCACCATGTTAGCCAGGCTGGTCTCGAACTCCTGACCTCAGATGGTCTACCTGCCTCAGCCTCCCAAAGTGCTAGGATTACAGGCGTGAGCCAACACGCCCAGCCCGAGATAATGCGTAAATTTCAGTCTAGTTGCAAATTGCTCTGTCTTCCCTGGCAGCCTCTCTTAATGAATAGTAAGTAGTAGAGCTGGATCTAAATCATCTTTCCATGAGATCCTATGATGTGATAGTTAATTTGATGTGTCATCTTCACTGGGCCACAAGGTGTCCAGGTATTTGGTCAAACGTTATTCTGGGTGTGTCTGCAAGGGTGTTTTTGGATGAGATTAACATTCGAATCAGTGGATTGAGTAAAGCAGATTGCCCTCCCCAATATGAGCGGACTTTATCCAATCCACTGGAGGCCGGAATGGAACAAAAAGATGAGAAAGGGAGATTCAAGCTCTCTCTGCCTTTCTTTGCACTGAGATATTGGTCTTCTCCTGCCTTTAGACTCAGATTCAGACTGGAAGTTACACCATCGGCTCTCCTGGTTGTCAGGCCTTCAGGCTGGGACTGGAACAACCAATATTTGTCCTGGGTCACCAGCTTGCCCTCTGCAGATCTTGGGACTTCTCAGCCTCTATAATGGGATAAGCCAATTCCTTATAATAAATCATGTAACATCTATATCTGGTTTGTGACCAGACTTGGGCTGAGAATGTTCTATTCATGAGTCCACCTGGTATCACTCTGAAAACCATCTGCAAGTAGAATACAGCAATCCCCAAATTGAAAAATGTCCAAGCTTCAGTTTTTCACCTAAGTAGGGCAATTTGTTCCACTGAATCAAACTTCTGGATTAGCCCTGTCCCAGCTAGAGAATGATTCAGCTATGAACTTCTTTAATTCAGGCTTTTAAAATGCAGAATACCCTTTGCCACATGGAACAGTTAGACCAGGGGTTCTCCACCTGGAGAGATCCAAACAAACAAACAAACTTGAAGCCAGGACTCCACTTCCAGATATTTTCTTTTGATAGAAACATAGCATGAATATGGTTTTAACACTCTACTGATTCTAAAACACAGCCAGGATTGAGAAACATTCCTCTGGCCATTCCATGACAATAACCCACTTAGGATCAAGACATTCCTGAATTAGCCTACAAATTCTGAGGCTTAGATTCCTGCAATTCTCTTAGACATAGTTTTGTCAAAATAAGGCAGAGCCTCCATTCTCCCTTCTCTTAATCTCCCTTTTTTTGTAGCGAGTCAGGAGTGTTTTTTAAGGACTTTTCTTTCTTCCTTTTCGCCCACGTTCCTCTGGTCACTGTCATCTTCTTTTTCTTATGTTCGTCCTTTTCTATTCAAAGTATGATCCTCAGACAACCCCAGTGGCATTACCTGGATGCCTGATTGAAATGCAGAATCCCAGGCCCCACCAAATAAGACTCTGCATTGTAATAAAATCCCAAGGGGACTGTTTTTGTACTTTAAAATTTGTGATTCACTGATCTATACCACATCTAAATGGACCCCACTAGGATAATGCCCTGAACCCAGGACAGTTAGTGTGCAGAGGGGTAGGTGTATCTGTTCCTTCTTTCATCTCCTAAGAAATGAGGTCGTTAGTTACCTACCATAAAGGCTACTCTTCCATGTTAGTTAAGTAAAAATTACATATAGTGTGTATTCAGAGTCAAATATATACATATATAAAAATGGGGAGAGAGCGAGAGAGAAGGAGAGACCAGCCAGTTGTCTCTGCAGTTGGTCAGACAACTGGTTGATGGGGACGGATGGGTGTGGGGAGGGGAAGGAGGTGCATCGGAATGCCAAAGCTCAGCACTAAATTCTGTACTCAGTGCACAACAGCTGAATATAGGAGCTATTCACATGCCATCCATATTTCTTGAGTCTCTTGTTTCTACTTGATTTGGCTTGGGTGTCTCCTAGCGCGTGTTGGTTGGGATCTTTTTCTTTTATGGCTTAGTGGCTCAAAGGCAGGTTACTGGCAGCTGGGTCTGAGCAATGCCTTAGATATTTGACTGTTTCAGTAGGACATGTCAACGGACTCATTGATCCAAAATAAATCTCCTGAGCTCATGCTGCACTTCATCGAATCATTATTAGTTGAGAAAGGAATCTCTTGGCATTGAGAGTAGAAGCCTAGGGAAGCTTAACTCAAGATAAGGTTATTGTCTGTCCTCTCATATTCTCTCACCTTGGTCACCACCATTTAGTGAGGTCTGTGTCCCATGTTCCAATAGGAGCAGCATAACAGTATTTAGCATTGTAATTGAGAGTATTCATTTTGGAGTCAGATGAATTTTGCTTGACTCCTACTCCTGCCACATTGAAGCCTTTAACTTTAGATATGCTTATTCTTGAACATTAGCATCAGTGTTATTTTCTGTAGAATAAGAACAGAGAACCTGTCTCATGTAAATATTGTGAAGATTACATATACAGTACATAGCATTGCATCTGGTACATAGAAGTGCTCCATAAATAGTATTAATAGGATCATTGTAATTCTCGTAGTCTGCATTAAACACATTAGCAACTACTGTTGATCCAGAGTGAGTCTGGGATTCCCTTAGGGATTGCAATTTAATCTCATGTAAGTATGCATAGTGTTCTCTGTAAGTTTCTTGGAGGTATTATAACCGTGAAGAACATAGTCACTCTCCTCTTAAAAATAGTAATTATGTTCACTTATATACAGACATCTAGACATCTGAGGAAATACTCTTTCTGAAAAAAAAGTTACAAGCTAGAGCAGTATTGGGAGATTCTTAGGTATCCAAGAATGTACAATCAAATTCAAGTCCTAATGCAAAAGGATTTAGCATTGTGTGTATATTTATTTAAAGAAAGCTGATAGCAAGGTTTATTCATTGTGATCATTTTTGAGCCATGCTCTAGTTCCAAACAAGTGCTAGACTGCATTTACTGTCCCCGCCTGCTCAGTTTCTCTGTGACAGTTCCAAGTCAGCCCTTACTGGAATGCCAGAGCTTGAAGGCAAAGAGTTTGAATCCCCTGATGCCAGGTTATTCTTGGCAATAACCCACCTTGGCCCAGATAGACTCATGAGGCTCTGTCCTCTTTATTTGGGACTGGAACCAGGAGAGAGTTATTCTGTGTAGAGTAATGTGGGCATGGAGATCTCACCTGGGGACACTCAGGGGCGCCCCTGCAGATAATGAAGGGGCAGGATGGGATCACTGTGATATTTAAATTATTTTCTTTAAATAACAGAATCTTTTTTTAAAAAAAAATCAAGCAATGAAGTACCCCAATATATAAAACAAATACCAGTCCTTTGTTCTGATTGATAAGTATGCATGTGTGCATAAGGGACTTTTGGAGGCTCTGCTTTCCAAATATTCACTGCTATGAGTACTTATCACACATACATACACATATTCGGTGGCCTCTGTTGCTTGCCACCAAGGAATCTCAAGGCTCCTTTAAACATTGTTTAAAAATCACTGCAATAAATGATTTTTAAGGCATAGTCAGCTCCTGTTTTCCATGATACCAATGACCAACTATAGCTTCAGGTAGATAAGAAGGGGTTCTGCGTCTTGGAATAAGAGTGGGATAGAGTCTGTAAGAGAAGCCGAGGCTCAGAGAGAGAGAGAGAGAAAGCCTGGCGTTGAGGCAGAGAAAAAGCCAAGGGCCAAGGGAAGGGCGGAGTGTTAGTGGAGGTGGAGGCCAATCGTTAGGAGTAGACAAGGCGGCAGGGGATTGTTAATGAATTCTCAGTCCTGAAACACAAGCCATTAGCCCACCCAAGGCAGTGTTTGACTGTCATCCATTTGTGGTCTGGATTGATCATTAACTTTCAAAGGACCAAATATGCTTCCACATCCAGCTTGGCAAGACATTCATCTTGTATGGTTGGTTTCCAGCATAGGCCCAGTCAGGAGTCCTGGGAGGTTAGCAGAGGGCAGAGGCCAGCAGGATGAGCCCATGTCTCCCTTCAAAAGAAGTCCAAGTAGAATCCAAAAGCTCTTGGTCTTTCAAACTGTCATTTGCATTGATGAAGCGTGTGAGTGAGAGCATTTTAGAAGCTTTAGTACTTATCCCTACTCTGGGATCTGTAAGATAAAAGTCTGACATTTGGCCAAAGATCTTCCATGACATATCATTGAGTCTTAGAGAAATGGATGGTCTAGACAGAAGCAGAGAAAAACAGTAAGTAGAAATTGGGGCTGGGCAAGGTGGCTCACGTCTGTAATCCCAGCACTTTGGGAGACTGAGGTGGGGGATCCCCTGAAGTCAGGAGTTCGAGACCAGCCTGGGCAACATGGCGAAACACTGTCTCTACTAAAAATACAAAAATTAGCCAGGCATGGTGGTGGGTGACTGTAATCCCAGCTTCTCGGGTGGCTGAGGCTGGAGAATTGCTTGAACCCAGGAGGTGGAGGTTGCAGTGAGCTGAGATTGCACCACTGCACCCCAGCCTGGGAGACAAGAGAAAAACTCTGTCGCAAAAAAAAAAAAGACAAGAAAAAAAAAAGAAATTGGGTTAGGCAGACATGTTAGAAGGATTAAAAAATTAGAAAATTTGGGGGAAATAATCCAAACCACTTTTAAAACCAAGCCAAGAATACCCACAAAAATAGAGATAATCCTTTACCCTTCTAAATGTCATCCTAACATACCTCTAGGATATTTAAAGCTTTGGTATAAATATATCAAAACACTGTATACTGCAAATAGATACAATTTGTATTGTTAATTGTACCCTAATAAAGCTAGGGGGAAAACATATCCTAAAAATTAAGCAAGCAGACTTTAGATTTGTTAAATATTCTGGCAGAATCTCTAATATAACCTGCAAAATGCTTTTCTCCATGACCCAAAATATGCTTCTGTCCCTGGAAGGGACTGATACCTCCAAAGGAGTGTTGTAATGTCACTGAGTCTGATTTTTAAAGAGTAATTGCAAAATTGGGCTTTCTAACCCACAGTATCTAACTACTGTTTTTCCTTCTTTTTCCTCTCCTCCCTGGCATAGCCAGAGGGTGCAATCTGGGAATGAATCACTGGGCTGCTCTGTCCCAGTCCAGTGTAAGCAGGAGATCAAACGGTCAAAAGATTATGGGAGTGGGGCTGGCTGGCCAGGCCATAATCTCCATAAGGTCACAGAAGTGCTGCTTTCACATCAAAAAATTAGATTTCCGGCCCCTAAAATTCCCTGAGACTGAGTGGATTTCCTTTTCCTAATTGAGAGGCCGGGGTGGCAATTTACTCCAGTCCCCAGTTCCACCGTGGAGTGGACTGGGGAGTGGATTTAGCAGAAAAATTCTGGGGCAACTGGAGTGGCGGGGAGGCTGGAGGGTGGAGTGAGAGGTAAGAAGCGGATTGGATTTGTAAGGAAAGTGGGGTAATTGAAGTGACTTTCTGGATTCTAAACATAGCCTAAGCAAGAAAATTGGGTTTCTCAGAATGGCCCACCCAAGACATTGCATCGGCTCCGACCAGTCTAGTTTTGAAACGCCTAAGGCGTCAACAGGGAGCGGCTGCGTGGGTTCAGCTCCTCTCTCCTCATTAGGGAGCAGGGTGGGGTGGAGCGCAGGGTGCGGGCGGCCTGCGTGAGCGCCAGCCCTGCACGCTGCCTCCGCCGGCGCCCAGCATCTGCTCGCGCCGCCTGCCCAGAATAGAACGTCTCATTGTGATGGATTAATCCTTTGGCTCCGGTCCTGCCCGGGTCACCAGCTCAGCCTGCGCCCGCCGAGTGCTGGCGGGGTGGACAAAGGGCACTTTAACTCATTCAGCACATTCCCTCTTCTCTCCTGCAGAAGGGCCCTCTCCAGTTGCGCGGCCCTTGTATAGAAACCGAGATGGACTTGCAAGGTGGCGGCGCCTCCAACAAGGGGACTGTTTGCTTCCTTTTAATTGGTTCATGGACTCCTGGGGGCAGAGAACCAAATTAAAGGAGATCTTTTCCTTTCTCTGATCCCTCTGAATATTTAATTTCTACTTCTTGTTTAACCTCTCTGTATTTATTTTAATTTCCTCATCTGTAAGAGGGGGGGTAATTATTTCACTTACCTCATAGGACCATTACTATGATTAAATGAGTTAATACATACAAAGTGCTTTCGACTTCACAAAAGGACAAATATTGTACCAGTCCACTTATGTAAGTTTCTGGGGTCGTCAAATTCATAGAGAAATAGAAAGGAGCTTGCAAGGGTCCCGGGGGAAGAATGAAACAGGGATTATTGTTAAATGGGCGCAGAGTTTCAGTTTGAGAAGATGAAAAGTTTTGGAAATGGATAATGGTGATGGTTGCACCACAAGGTGAATGTACTTAATGTCACTGAACTGCACACTTAAAAATGGTTAAGGTGCTAAAAGGTTATGTGTATTTTTTCCCAATAAAACAAATACACACACATACACACACAATGTGCCAGGTATGTAATAGGTGCTATATAAAGGTTGGCTATTGTTTATTATTATTATTCGCTTTAGATACTTATTATTTCCCACCTCATTTGGTAAGTTTTTATGTCTATATCTTTTCTCCCAAGAAAGCCTCTTGTTCGTGCATTAGAGTTTCTGTACCTCACTTAACGTAGCAATCTGACCATGGGCAGCTCCAATCCATCCACAAGAAACGAATAAATGAATGAATGAGTGAGTGGATGTGTTGGACCAGGAAATAGAATATCCCAAAGTAACTTACGTAGCCCTTAACCTTGTGACTGATCGAGGAGACAGTGCCCTCCATCAGTGGATAGTCCTGAAAATAGCCCAGACAAGACACTTGGAAAACCTCCAACAGAGTGATGCTGATTGCTGGCTCTATGATTTTCTTCTTGGTGGGTTGGTTCTGAAGCTTAGGAACGATCAAGGTCAACCTAGGAGAGCTGCTCAGGGACCCACCTTAGGGTCATTTTGTGTTTGGAGGACTGTTTGGAGACTGAGTCCGAACAGCAGGTACCCCCAAGAGTTTGAGCTCACCTCAGGGTGGCCTTGAGGTTCCATTCAATATTCACTGATACCAGGCTCCTAAGGCTGGCCCTTAAATGACAGAGCTTTGGAGGAAGAAGCAGGGAGTTGTGCATCCTACTACTCATGACAACATACATCCTTTCAGCAGAGAGCCCTTTCTCCTTTCCTCACTGTCCTGTCTCACCCCATCTGGTGTGAGCAAGCAGGAGAGAGCCAGTCTGTAGCCTTCAGTAGATGTTACAAACCTAACTGTGCTGAGTTAAGAGACATTATCAAAATGACCTAGGAATCACCTGAAAGAACTGGACAGCTCGGAAACGAGTGAATGCATCTTGTAAGCAGGGAGAAAACTAGAGGGATCCATCTGGGACTGAGTGCACCAAAACTCTTGTGTCTCTCACGGTAAGCACTGGGCTATTTTTGTGTGGAATATTTTCACAGGCTCATCGGGGCCGTGAGGCTTCATCAGAAAGCAACAGTTCACCTTGTAGGAGACTGAAGTTAATTTTCGGGGACCTTAAACAACCTTTGGCCCTGGCTCAGGAGGCTGGGGAAAGAGAAGGGGTTGAGTGACACTGGGCAGCAGGAATGAAAAGCCACAAGGCAGATGATTAAAATGGTGGCTGAAAAGGGCAGTGAGAAAAGATGAGCCAAAGGCTTGAAGATTATGAGAGAGCATCTAGTGCTGCTGGAGAAGGTCAGGGGGACAGAATGTGTGTTTAGGCTCCGGTCCCAACGCTCCCATTGACCTGAATAGTCTCTGCCCCCAGACTGACCTCCCACTACACACACTTCGGTCTTATAAAGTGGGTTTGGTTTAAATGCCCAGCCAGCTAGAGATTACAGATGAGTCACTGCGTCCAAAGGGTTATGCCCTTTGTGCCACCTTGGGAAGGCACTTTCTGCTGAGTAGGCCCAAATGCAGCAGGTGACAAGTCACTTTGTCAGCCAAAGGCTCCCCTTTGAAGATACCATGGGGCCTCTGCAGGGACAAGGGCAGGGCAGTATGTAAGAGCTTGGAACGTGACCCTTATCTGAGCTGCTGTGACTTTAGCTCCTGTGGATAGGATTAGATGCAAAGATGCTGCCCTCACAGGGGTCCTGAACCCATTTGGGCTCTCAAGATTATCTTTATACGCACAAATAACACACACACACACACACACACACACACGCACACATCCATCCCCCACACAGCACCTGGGACCAGCTTACAAAGCCAGGTCTGGGACCTGATGGGGCTTTGTTCCAGAGGAGGATGGAATTGCCTGCCAGAAATAGCAATCTGCTGCTTTCAGCAATGGGGCTGAGGTACAAAATCCATGTACACTTTGTGTGCAGACAGAAACCTGAAAGAAAAACTAATCCAAATAAAGGTATTTGACAATTAAGCTAAAGCAAGGAAAGGCAGACTGGCTCAGTGCCCAGATAATCAAGAAGCAGTCATTTCTAAATCCAGCTCTGCTGTTGGTGACCTTGAACAAATCACTTAACCTCTCTGTTTCTCCATTTCTCTAAGGTTAAATCAAGAACTATAATTCTGACCAGCTAACCAGCCACACAAAGTTTAATTGGGGGAAAAGAGAGAGAGAGAGAAAGAGAAAGTTAATAAAATTGTTTGCCTATATACAAAGTACAAAATGTTAAGTAAGGAATGCAATAAAGCCTTCTTAGTGACGTTTGGATACGTACATTGTAACTTCCTGTCTCCATCCCATACCTTCAGGCGAAGCGCTCTCACTAACTCAAGCTGAGATACACCCACCCTCAACACTGAACACCCCACAATGCTGCTTGTCACAGTGAAAATGGTGTAAGGAAATAGAGCACACAACCTCACATACCCCAGCTCCAGCTAATCAGGCAAGCCTTCAGGATGGACACCCTGTGGGGTAAGAGTCCAGGATTATCATTCATAAACATCTGTGATTCAGGCTTCTTATTTTGCTCAGATTTCTTAGAGATTTTTCTCTCCTCGTACTCCTGCAACTACAGTATCTGCATAAAAATAAAAATTTCACCATTTTATTAATTGACATTTAATTTACCTAAGGACTAACCTTTTGGAATTTGGATGTGAAAATATTCAATTATTCTGCACTTGACAGAGGCAGAAATAATGGTTTCTCCTGAGCCTCATATTCTACTCAAGGGGATTGTACATTACGAGCCAGCTTTAATTCATTCCAAAACATATCTATGAATCTCTTCTTAATGGCTTACATATTTGGATCTTTGTGGGGATGGGGTGTGAGAGAGAGGATGAAAGATTTGCATAAGATCTATAAATTCTATCAAGGAGTTGCATAAGGGGTGTCACTTATATAAAATTTTCGTCTGTGTCTGCTAGCCAATTTGTTTATAGAATGAAACCTAGCCTTTTTGTTCAGTGCTCTACAGAGAGATTAATCTAGTATGTTTTCGATTTACTTTGGGCCCATGCTCTAAAATGTCACAGCTAGATGCTTTGAAAAGAAATGGGCTAATTTCTCTGTAGCCACTGTAGTTATTCCCATTGTTGTAAATATTCTGCACGTATGTGTTATTTTCTTCAGGATTTTAATATAAATGTCTAACAAGGTGACCACTAGAAATAATAATCTCTTGACATTTAGCTCCCCCTCTTGATTCCCTGACACCAACTTTCCTTGTCAGGAGAGCCCACAGAGCCTAAAAGCAAGGACATTTGAGCCTTTACAGATTAGCAGAGCTGAGGAATTTGTATGTGTATCTTTAAAATAGCTGAGGTGTCAAACAGGGCTCAATTTTCATGCAGGACATTTATGGTGAAGAGTCTGGTAAGTTACTCACGTTGCTTAGAGTATTTATTTATAGTAAATTAACTGTTGCAAAACTTGGTCTCAATTTATTTCAGAGGCTATAGGGAAGTCAACCTCACCTCAGAGGGAGCAGTTGCACAAGCATGCGAGTGCTTATGCACGTGTGTGCACACACGGGACATAGACATCATCCAAACACCTTCTTCAAGTTTATGCTGCCTTATAATAACTTAGAGAAATTCAGAAGAGTCATCAGAATCAAACATCCAAAGACTTCATGTAGAAATAAGGCTGTGTGCCTTATTCTTAAAAAAGGGATTTTTTCAAGCCACTTTTGCCGATTTGTGCCTAGCTTAGCATGGGGCTGCCCTAGAGGGAGCCAGGAAGGGTGTTTCAGCCTTCCTCATCTCCTTTCTGGGTCTCCTTGTCTCTCATTACTCACTTTTCCTCCCAGGTCATGCTATCCACGGCCCCATTCCAAATACCCAGAGCTCCCTTATGGAACTGGGGCTGAAAGCAAGCTGGAGAAGTCATGACCAGTAAGATCTTAGGGGTCAGTTGTGTGGGGGGGTGCCCTTTGAAAGGTTATATATGTTAAAAGAGAAGCCTAAAAAGGTGAAACTTAGAGGAACTATATTTTTAAGGCTGGAATTGCAGGTGCCTTGGCAGGATGGGGATGGAGGAAGAGGGATATGATTGTTTTGGAAGGAGAGGCATCTTCTTTCCAGCGCCCTCAAAAACACACTCTATGTGTCATCTTCTATTCTCCTTAGAAAGCCACTGCTTGGCCATTCAAATGAAAGGCAATTTGAGTGTTTTAAAAAACTAGGTTTCATTTTGTATTGCTTGATTCTTTCTCAGAAGTTGTTCCTAGGCTTGAAAACATGTTTATTGGTAAACATTAGACATACTTTTAGCAACAAGCAGTCTGGTAAACCTTTCCAGGGTTTCTGGCAGATCTGCTCAGGGCAGCCCATTTCTGCTCTGTTTTTTTTTTTGTTTTTCTTTTTTTTTAACTCTTTCTTAAAACAATTGTCCTCCAGGAAACCTACCTGGTCCTGCCGATCACATTACTGCATCTCCTGGGCAATCCGGATCAAATAGTTAAACATTCCACGTTAAAGGGAAAATGCATGCAAGTACACTCAGCACAATGATCTGCACGTGAGAACTTCCAACGTGCTGGGGACCGTGAGGTTTCTACCTAAGGAACAGCAGGGTCCTGTTTTGAAAGGCAAGGGACAGCATGGTCATCAGGGAGGGCTGAAGGGCAGAAAACACCATGTACTTTCCAGTGTCTGTCCAAGCAGTCCTGGCAGCTGGACAGGGCAGAGAAGGCTGGAGGCAGCAAGGGCACATCCGTGCACCAGCTCTGAACCTCTTGAGCCATAGAAACAGTTCAGTTGCGAGGAAACGTGTCAGTTTGTACACACGTGACTTCCATCACCCATTTACAAAAAACAGTTCTCAGAAATGATTGTTATGCACATTTAACTTTTCAAGCTGGAGCTGGTTTTTATACTCAGTCAATCCAGGGAGAGAGCAAGGTGCCGAACAACAGGTTTTAAGGTATGAATTAACTCATGTTGCTGATCATGTTTTGATCTGGAAAACATTGACCAGCACTATTGGTCTGAAAAAATGATGGACAGGTCTCAGGCTCTCACTGGAGGTATTTTGTTGGATGCAGGCTTTGCCACCTTCCCTATAGTTTAACTCAAACTCTTTTTACCCCTGGGTTCTTTGAATGAACTCAAGCCATTTCTATGAAGTATTCTGTATGGATTAATCTATCAAGTTAACTCTGTCTGGTTAACCTCTTTGTCCTTCACTTTCCTTCCCACATAATTGTTATTTATCTAACATCACTTAGATGGCAGAACTTGGAGAGCATTGTTTGCTGTTACTCTGTGTTGGTTGAAAACCATTTTTCAAGAGGTCCCACATAATGCAGCTCATGGAACCTAAATTCTGGTTTGGCCTCTGTCCTTCTATGTGATTTGAGCAAATCTATTTCATATTTTTCTGTCCCATTTCCTCTGTGTCTGAGATGAGAGTGTAATTTATCTTCCTCTCTCAGGGATGCTACAAGGTAAGGAGAGAAGGAAGAGAAGTGCTGAGGCTATGACAATAAGGTCCTCCAAGAAGGTGACATTGGTTGCCAGAGAAAGTCACTTTGATTAGGAGACGTGGGTCCTGGATTTAATCCCATCTATATAGACTTTCCTAAAGCTAGAGGGATCAAGCAGCCTGGACATGGATGTGACATATAAGTATTCTTGTATTGCACAAGCTATACTGCCAGTAGATTCCTTATTTTTTTTTTTTCATCACAAGATCCCTAATGCCTGGCAGAGAGGAGGTGTTCAATAAACACTTGCGGAATAATTGGCCAACTGACAGATTGTCAATACCCTTTTCTGGACTTCAAGTGCAGCACCCTATATGCAGTAGACACTTAATAAATGTTTGCTTGATGATGTGCTATTATATTTAACCATCTTTGCACAGTATTTGGAGACTGCTGTCAACTGATTTAGCATTGCATTGTCCTTAAGATAAATAAGGGGTGGTGCTCAAGGCTACCCACAACAGCACCCTATTAGCAAAGAGGGTATAGATATCTACAAAGTGCAGTGATAGGGAGTGGCATTCTATGGCTTTACTTGGGGAGCCCAAGAGTTTCCGGAAGTTGCTAGACAGTCCTCGTTGACTCTAAAGAACGGATGGATCTATTCTTTCAATGTATCATTAGGCAAAAACACAGCCATATCTAGTTATACCAAGTCAAGACTCTCACTGAGGTCCTAATCGTCAGTGTTTATTCAGGAAACTCAGAACCACGTTTACACTTGCTTCTGTCTTTCTCCAGGTTGCACAGTGAGGGAGCATACCGTATTTACTGTATAGCTCCAGGATTCCACAGAACCTGCAGGAGGCAGAGGCTGCAGGTCCACATACCGCGCATGTGCTTTACCTGAGATGTTCCGTGCCTTTGGTCATCTCTCATCTGCAAGTTTTTATGTATATTTGACCAACACTTATCAAGGAAGTCCTTATACATAAACTGCCTCATGTCTGCATCTGGTTGCAAGTATGGCCATGCTGTCTCCTCTTTTCATTTGACAAAAATGCATTGTATGGAAATTAGTATTAAAGGAGTAATTATTCTGGTTGCTACCAAATTCACCAGCCTCTGTTAAGGTAAATGATAACTGATCATAGAAGTAGAGATTGGGGTAAACAGAAAAGACTCCAAGTTTAAGGACATTATCAGAAAACGAAGGGGGGAAAGTAACATGAAAATGGTGACAAAAGGCAAGGAGACATTCCGACTAGATTCACCTAAAGTGATGTGCATCTGAATGTGATGATTTCTGAGAAGCTTAAGAATTTTAGTTTTAACCACCAGCTTATTGGAATAAATATTTTATAAGCCTCTTAAGGAGGCTACAGAAAGTCTGTGCCTCTTTCCAGCAAGGTGAGCACTGCTTGCCTGCATCTCTGTGCTGGGATGGGTGAAAAGTCTAGCTTGTAAATGCTTCATAGGAACAATTATTATCAAACTACTGAAATAAAAGTGGATTTTCCAAAAGCCCCTCCTGCCCCCTCTGCTCCATCTGCTACATGTGCTCAGGGCATTGCATGGTTCAGCATTTAGAATACTTCAATCATTTGAGGGGAAAGTGACCTTCCCCCAGCTTGGAAAACCTTGTGCTGTGACCTAATGAGGACATTCCATTGAGACCTGAGAGTTAGGAACACTTTCTCCTCTGGGCTCTGATGTGCTCATGACATTTGTGAACCAGTTTGGCTCTTCCACTCCTGTGCGTGCCTTCACAGATCATAGCCCATCAACAATGGAATTATAGCCTTTTTTTATATGTGCCTGTATAATGAAGAGGGTAATTCTATAAACTACATCTGAAAATTAGTCTCATGACTGTTATGAAACATTGTATATTGAAATTGCATTTGTCTTTTCTCTCCTTGGGGCTCATAAGTAAGTGCCTTGGAGTGAAGCCCTTTTCCTGGTGTATAATAGCCTCCCTTTTTTCCATTCCTTCAAGCATCACTGAGCTCTGGCTTCTGTCAACTTAGTCCTAGATGCTAAGAGGAGCTTCCACATCAGCCTCCCTGCCTCTAGTCTCTGTCCTCTCAGAAGGCCGCCTGGCCACCTCCTATGTTAACCTCCCCAATGCACTCTTTTGATCACATTCTCCCCATTAGAGAACCTTCAGTGATCCCATTGACTACTAACTCACATCCAGTTTCCAGAGCCTGGCACTTAAGAGTCTTTCCAATAAATTTCCAACTTCCTTTTCTAGGCTCATGTCAGCTTACGCCCATTTTACTCCACACTGTCATCAGAGGTATTCACAATTTTCAAATAAAAAGTATACTGTCCCTGCCACACGCCTAATTCCCCATCTCCTTTTCTACCTTCTAACGTCCTCCGAAGTTACAGTTGAGTTCATGTGCCCCTTCTCCACAAAACCTTCCTGGTTGTCCCAGCAGTAAGAAAGTGCTCCATCAACCAAAATCTTATTTTTTATTTGAGATTTGTTTGTTTGTTTGTTTATCTCACTCTATCACCCAGCCTGGAGTACAGTGGTGTGCTCACGGCTCAGTGCAGCCTCAATCTCTTGGGCACAAGCAATTCTCCTGCCTCAGCATCCCATGTAGCTAGGACTCCAGGCGCTCACCACAATGACCAGCTAATTTTTGTATTTTTGTAGAGATGGGGTTTTGACATGTTGCCCAGGCTGGTCTCAAACTCCTGTGCTCAAGTGATCCACCCACTTTGGCTTCTCAAAGTGTTGGAATTACAGGTGTGAGTTGCTATGCCTAGCTAATATTTGAGCTTTAAAACATAACTTTCAAAATATTATATATTTATTCTGAAAAATAAAAATTATTCATACTCCCATTCCCCAAAGATAACTTCATCTCAGTAGAACATCTTGTTATGCCTACTTCCAGACTTTTTTTTACATACATCTACAGAAACATTTCACACATTCCAGGTCACCTAGTTGTCCATGGTTGGTATCATTTTGAATAGCGGGTATTATATAAGTGAATGCAGCTTGTACTGGACTGTAGTCTCCCCATGGGCCACAATTCTTCTTATCTCCCATAGCACTGAGTACAGAGTGATACTGAGTATAGTTTGTTGCAAAACAGAATGAGTGAATAGACTTCTCTGAACACCAGGGAACAAACTCTCAATAAACTAATCCAGTGACAATTAAGTGGCTGTCACAAAAAAAAAAAATTGTATTTGGTGAACTACTTTTATTAGTTAATTGTGATGAGCTGTTGAGGTTTTGGCCCTATAAGGTCAGGAGGAGCCAATAAGCTAAGCTGAGCAATAATCTGAGTCGATTTCTAGGTACTTATTAGATACACAGATTTCCACTTAGTTTCCTGACAGAAGTGGGGATGGTGTAGGTGATGTAGAGTCCTGGGTAGGACTATATTTTAGAAACTCTTATTGCTAGTTTAGCTTAGTGTCCCAAATAAGAATGCAAGCTCCCATCTCCAAACCCTCCACAGCTCCCAGGGCAAAATGTGGTTTTAGTTGAGAAATTAAGAGTTTGGATATCTCAATGCCCACATGTTTAAAGTACCTGCCTGGCTGCAGGTGCTCTCTTGTTGTACCCTCAGAAGCTGGTCTCTACCTCTAAATAAAATGCAAATATCTTGTTTTTCAATGGAAGCTAATGTGATTTCTGGGTAGTTATTCAGAACAGGAGTGGAATGGCTACTCAAGAGCTGAGCTGCCCAGTTCAGTTTTTCAGGTGACTCAGGTGATGAGAGCTGGACTATCCAGAGGGAGCCGGCAGCCCGGGTGCAAAGCTGTTAAGTGAGGTGCTGCCCTGGCATTGGGTTGGATGAGTGAGTCATTGCTGTCATTTCCCTTGTTAGGAGTCACAGAAAAAGAAAAGTAATGTGGCTCCCAGAGCCACTCTAAGCATTTCTTAGGAAGAGGAAGAAGACTCTAGAGTGGAGCTGGGTGGCGTCTGACAGTGCACATTGAGAAGGAAGGCCTGAGACTCATGAACTGGCAAGATGCTGATAGTTGATGTTTTTGTTCTTGTTGTTGTTATTACGCTTGCTTGTTTGTTTTGGAAATAGAACTTTTTTTCGCTAACTGCTTCAAAGTAAAGTGTAGAAAAAAGAGCAATTCTGATTTATAGTGTGTGCTTACAGAGAGGAAAAGGGAGAATGCATTTATCACAAATGAAATGTTATTGTTGCCTGTTGGCCTGGGATGTCTTACGTTTCTTTTAATAAATTTTTACTTTACTGCCTTTATTTTTTTCAGTGCTGAGGTCTCTTATGTTACACAGGCTGGAGTGCAGTGGCTATGCCCAAGTGCTATCATCACACACTACCACCTGAACTTACTCAAAAGTGAACTTATGACAAAAATCCGAAAAAGAGACTGCTTATGTTTGATAAGCATATCAGACATAGTGGGGAAATTATGCAGAGGTCTAGACATGTAGCAAGAAATGCTTAAAGTTTAAGGTCTAGTTCATTGTAGCTCTTCTTTATTGTAGATCACAGCTTTATATCATTATTGTAGGTGTAACTGGTTCTCATAGTTACCATGGAATAGCTCTTCATTTAGGTAAATTTGTAGCGTCTAAAGCTACTGAGAAGATTAATTGAATAGGGAATTAGGATATTTTCTTTCTCTTCTTGGCTTAATCTTTCTCCTTCTCCATTGGATTCCCCAGGCAGAGATGCCAAAATAACCCAGATTATCATTATCTGGGTTATTTGGGTATTATCTAGGTACAAGAGGCTCCTTCAAGATGCTATATAAGCTGATGTCAAGGTGGGCAAACTCCATGTCAAGTTGTGAGCATCCTTCTTCTTTTGAGGAAGGACTGAAGAGACAAATATTTTGTGACTATGTGAATAAATAAAGAAATCCAATTCTGATTCTACTGAATTAATTTACAATTTGGACTATCTCTATGTACAGATAGGCCCTTTGTTAATACCTAGTGGGGACCATATTGTGTTATACATCTTCATCTGTAAAATGGGAATATAAAGATTGATTTATCTAAGATAAATGAATTTTTTGTGGGTCTTGGGAAATTTGTCTCATTGTTTTAGCCATATCTTGTAGAGATGTTATTATTTAACAACAACAAAAAAATCCCTGGAAGTGTTAAGAAAAGTTCCAAATAACCAAATGGAAAACATCCTTTTTTTTCTTTAGGGAGACACACTCCAGTAATGGTGATTTTTTGGACAAATTAAAGTAGATCTAAATGAATTTCAGGTACAGGGACTAGGCTGTTGTTCTGGTTGAAGCGATTCTACAAAGGCTTGACATATGCTGTGGGAAATCACAACCGATGCATTTGCCCGGGTGAGTCAGTGCCTGTCAAGAAATGTTATGTCTTTCTTTAGGAAAGGAAGGTGAGAAGATGTCTCCAGGATGAGAGTTTTTCTTCTCAGAGCCATTATAGGCAGGATACTATGTTTCATGGAAACTAGTTCACAAAATGAAGCATTCCGTTCTCATTCGTCAGTCTCCTAATATTTGCTAAGTGGCTGTTTTTGCTAAGAAACTCTATTTAGGGCCAGGCACGGTGGCTTATGCTTGTAATCCTAACAGTTTGAGAGGCCAAGGCAGGAAGATTGTTTTAGCTCAGGAGCAATACAGTGAGATCTCGTCTCTACTAAAGAAAAAATTAAACATTTAAAAATTAAAAAAAATTAACTGAGCATGGTGGCACATGCCTGTAGTCCCAGCTATTTGGGAGGCTGAGGTGGGACAATCGCTTGAGCCCAGGAGATCATGACTGCAATGAATCATGATCCTGCTACTGCAGCCTGGGTAACAGGGTGAGACCCTGTCAAAAAAAAAAAAAAAATGAAAGAGAGAGAGAGAAAGGAAGGAAGGAAGGAAGGAAGGAAGGAAGGGAAAAGAAACTCTACCTGGTGTTATTATCTGTGTATCTGTGTCTTGGTTGAAAACCATGTCCATGCGTTCCATATAAAGTAGCTCATGGAGTCTGGAATTCTAGTTTGGCCTCTGTTCTTCTATGTGACTTGAAAAAAACCTCTTCTACTTTCTCTGTCTCAGTTCTTCCCTATCTGAGATGAGTTGCTGTTTGTCTCTTTCTCTCAAGGATGTTGTCAGGTAGGGAGAGAAGGAAGTGGGGAAATGATGAGTCTATAACATTCAGTTCCTCCAAGAAGATGACATAGCTTGCAGGCAAAAAGTCACTTTGAGTGGGAGACCTGGGCCATGGCTTTAATCCCATCTATACAGCCTCTCGTAAGGCAGGAGGGGCCAAGCAGCCTGGACTTGGATGTGGTGTGAAAGTGGTCTTGCATTACTCAAGCTGTGCTGCTGGTGTATTTGCCACGTCATTTTCTTCATCACAGGATCCCTGGCACCTGGCAGATGTTAAAAAAATACTTTTTGAATAGTTGACTGACCAAATGAATGAAAATATCCCTTTTTGGATTTCAAGTGTAGTGCCCTGTGTGTGACAGACACTGAATACATGGTTGATGACATGCTGTTCTATTTCAACCTACCTGACATACAGAATTCAGAGCCTGTTGTTAACTGTGTTGGCATTGCATTGTCCTTAAGATGAGTGAGGGAGAATGCTCAGAGCTGTGCACACCAGCACCCCATTAGCAATGGGGGTACATATACCTGTGCAGTGCAATGACAGGAAGTCGCATTCTGTGGCTTCACTTGGGAATGGTGAAAGGCATGGTTGTTGGTCGTTCTTCTACTTTCCCCTTGGTTTAAGGCTTGGTATTTGCAAGGAAGAGCCCTGTTGAAAATCTGCTAGGATTCTGCATCATAATGACCATGTTCACATGATGACAAAGAAGTCCCCTTAGATAAGAGCTAATGACTCCAAGCAAATGAGTTAATTAGTGAGTAAGCAGCACAGTTGGAGAAGAGATGGGAAAGTCTGATGCCTAGCGGTCATTAGGAAGGGCCAGCTACTAACCACATAGGATTCTAAGGAAACTATCTAAAGAGCATTCTTGAATCTTACATCTAGAAGGGGCTTGAAGAGAAAAATTTCCAGGTTAAAAAAAAATTGTTTTAAGGCACCAGATCTGAGATTCTGTCTGCATTCTGTCTGTGGTCTACAGGGTAGGGTTGGTTGAATTTGTGGTGCCAGAAAAATATAACCCCATTAAAGAAAAATCTAGAGCTTGTAGCATTATATTGGTAGGATGGCATCATGTCAAGTTGCAGACACCATCCTCCAATTCAAAGAAGGACTGAAGACAGATAGCCCTGGGTTCAAGAATTATACACCTCCCTTCCATGGCCGGGTGCAGCGGCTCATGCCTGTAATCCCAGCACCTTGGGAGGCTGAGGTGGGAGGATCACCTGAGGTCAGGAGTTAGAGACCAGCCTGGCTAACATGGTGAAACCCTGTGTCTACTAAAAATACAAAAATTAGCCAGGCATTGTGGCACTTGCCTGTAATCCCAGCTACTGGGGAGGCTGAGGCAGGAGAATTGCTTGAACCCGCAGGATGGAGGTTGCAGTGAGCTGAGATCATGCCACTGCACTCCAGCCTGGGTGACAGAGTGAGGCTCCATCTAAAAAAAATTTTTTTAAAAAGAATTATACACCTTCCTTCCTCAATTGTCTACACAAATGGTAGATTTGGATTAAGCAATTTCAGTGGGTCTCTCTAGTTCCAAAACATTAAGATTTTTAACAGACGGATCTGTAAGCACCTTGGTGAGTAACTGAATTACCTTCAGCAAGACATGGAATGTCTCCATGCCTTGGTCCATGCAAAAGTGAAAAGTAATTTGATTCTCTTAAAACCTTTCTGAGGCTAGGTGCAGTGCCTCACACCTGTAATCTCAACACTTTGGGAGGCTGAGGCAGAGGGATTGCCTGAAGCCCAGAGTTTAAGACCAGCCTGTACAACCTGTCTCTACAAAAAATTTGCTGAGCATGGTGGGGCACACCTGTAGTCCCAGGTACTCAGGAGGCTGAGACAGAAGGATTGCTTGAACCCAAAAGGTTGAGGCCGCAGTGAGCCATGACTGCACCACTGCACTCCAGCCTGAGTGACAGAGTGAGATTCTAACTCAAGAAGAAAAAAAAGTTTCTGGAAGTTAATTTAGTTATAGTTAACAAAGCAGTTTGCAAGTGGAAAAACTCTTTGATCCAGAGTCTAGGAATACCTCCTAAGAACATAATTAAACATCAGGTCCAAGATTTTTTGATAAATTGTTCATTTAAAAAACATTTGAAGACAATCTAAATGTCTATCAATAGGGAATTGGTTAAAGTACCTCTATACAATGGAATACTATGGAAGACAGTTTTTTAATATTTTAACATGTTGAGAATACTTTGAATAAAAAGCAGGATACAAAGATAAGATTTTGGGGGCAATATGCATTTACATGTATATTGATATGTTTGAAAATGTCAACACTGAAAGGTGGGATTGTTTGTGTCGTCTCTTACTCTTTATGCCTTTATATATTGTCTGACTTATTTTTGACAATAATTACATATAACTTTACAATAAAAAGGATCACCAGTAAAGCTTCTTAAAATTTTCATTCCTATCCTTATATCACCAAGAAGACGAAAAGACAACAGATGAAAACTGTTAAGTTTTATTCTAAGGCACATGACACCCAGTAAGGGACTTTTATTTATGTTGTTTATTCTTACTAATAAAGTACTTGTAAATTTTGAAAGTATGTCACCAAGGCAAGCAGGACAGACCACAAGATTTGTCTTCCTGTGATAAGTGAACAAGAGAAGCAAGCACAACACCAATTTCAAGACTGTCCACCCTCTGTTCTTGGTGTTATCTTCAAGGGGAGTTATAAACCTGTCCCAGGTGGAGCAGATGACCAGAAATAAACTGTGAATCTCTGGAGAAAGAAAGAGGGAATAGAAGAAAGTCATCTAAAAACAACTAGAATCAATTCACCCTTTTCTGTCAATCTCCCAGTTAGATGCTGCACACTACACATAAAGTGGGTCCTATAGTCCTCCTTTCTGCTCCACCCAACAAGACCAAGGGTGCTCATCTTCACACTTTTCCTGGCAGGCAGAGCTTTGGTCCCTGAGTAGCACTCACCAGGAGATATTCACCTATCACAAGCAGGGTGCCAAGGTACTGTCCCTTGCTGTTCTGCTGTTGAGTGGAGGGGGTAAGGAAAAGAGGGGAGAAGGACAGCAATTCCTCTGGGAGGAGGAGTCTGTTTATGAACATGCCACCTGGAAGAGGTCGGATGAGCAAAACGGGAAGATGGAGCTGTATTTGGCCCCCAGTATAGACCATTTCACTGAAATATAAGCAAGAGCCTAAAAATGGCCATTTAGGCACATTTGGGGAGGGTCAAGGCCCAGTGAGCTCTTTGTCTAGAAAGAACTACTGTATGAGGGACACAGTTGGTCTTTAGTTACTGAGTAGCTTTCTTGTGCTGACATTTTGCTCTCTTCCCCGTGTGATTTCTCAGGGCTCTATGTGATGTGTCCACCGCAGAGATGTAGAGCAGTGCATAGGGAAAGACACTTATGCAGAACCCGCCTCAGTCTTTTTTTTTTTTTTTTTTTCAGAAGCTCTTCCTGGGCTATTTTGCTTGCTGTTAGGAGGCAGCTAATAAACAGAATCTCTCAGGTTGCAGATTTTTCATTTCCGTTTTTGTTTTGCTTTGCTTTTCATTTAAACTGTGAAGACGAGATCTGTTCACCAAGAAAGATCACTAAGGAAAACCAAATTCAGTGAGTATATGTAAACTTCAGACCAAGATCTGCCCTTTTGTACAGGCATTGTTGGTGATGATGATCATGATGGTAATGATGATCCCCAGGCAACCTGCTAAGTGCTTTTCATAATGATCTCTTTTAACCCTTACAAAAACCTGGGGCACAGGTAAAACCATTTTATAGATGAGGACGCCAAGACTCAGAGAGGTTACCATAACTTTCCCCAAATAACACTTGTTTCTTCTCACTCAACTCCACTCCTGACTTTCTGAACTCTTCTAGAGAAGACCCTATGGCCACACTACTTATCCTTGAGCCTTTCAGCCTAGTTGTTTCAAAATCATTACTTCACCAAGCTACTCATGAGGCCGAAGCAGGAGGATCACTTGAGCCCAGGATCTCAAGGCTGTGGTGCACTATGATTGGACCTGTGAATAGCCACTGCACTCCAGACTGGGCAACATAGCAAGACTCTGTCTCTTAATAAAATCACTACTTCAGAATCAAAGTCAACTTTTGAACTTTTGTCAGGAGTCAGTCATCAGTAGCAACAACTTAAACATCTCATTGTTATTGGATAAGATGAGATGCAATTTCACAATGTAGTCATGAGCTTGGCTTCTGAAATAAGAGTTCTGGCTCCATCACTCACTAGCTGTCCAGATTTGTGCAAAATGCTTAACCTCTCTGTCTCTCAGTTTTCTCAACTGCAAAATGAGGAATGGCGCTCTTACCACACAAGGTCATTATGAGTAGTAAATGAGGTACTCATTTAAAGTGCTCAGCAGAGTCTAGCACCCAGTTAACATCAATAAACATTAGTCATTTTATCATTATCATTACTGTCTTCTTAATGTTAGTATTTTGCATGCATTATCTTATTGAGCCCTTGCAATAAGTCTATTCAGAAAAGGTAACTAAGGCTTACAGAGATTAAGTGGTTAGCCAAGAAGAAGGGAGATGACTAGGAGAAGGTCTGGGATTCCAACTCAAATCTGACTCCATGCCCACCCTATACTGCTTCCCAATATTTCTCACCTAACCAAGACAATATCAAAATATCATGAAGTAAGGAGGACTGCCAGAATTACTCTCATGTTGTAACAGGAAGATTTGGGTTTCAGAGTGTTTTCATACAAGGAAATACTCAAGCTGGTTCCTGAAGTGAGAACTATGTGGTATATTTTTTAAATGCCTGCGTAAGTCAGTATTTTTCAATGCAAGTGACAGCAGCCACTTTATTGGCTGAACTAACTGACAAGTCCAAAGATAGATCTCCCCTTCCTTCAGGTATGGCTCAATCCAAGCACACCAGAGATGCCGTCAGAAATATTTCTCTCTCCAATTATGAGCTATCTTTCCCTCTCTGTTGGCTTCTTTTTTACCTAGGCTTTCCCTTCTTAGCAGCAAGATGTCTAGTGGAGTCTCCGAACTTACATCTTAACAGTCACATCCCCAAAGGAAAAAGGGTATCTTTTTCCCAGTTGTTCCAGGAGACAGCCTGGATGGCATCTCACTGATCTGAAGTTACATTCCCCTCCTGAACCAAACTTTATGGCCAGGGTGATGGAATCCTCTGATTGGCCAGGCTTGGGTTGAGTGACACCCTCGCACTCCTCCCACATAAAGTTGATGTACATACACTAAAAGTTGGGGTCAGGTGGCTCTCCAAAGAAAGTGCTAGGTTGCTATTACCAGAAGAAGGAGGAATGGATGCTGTTTAGGCAGAAAGTATCTATGTCCACTCCCATACTGTTCACTTGTAGAATACGGAGTCTCGGTTGGGAATAAGAAGACTTGGACTCCACTGCTGACTAGCTGAGGAACCTACACAAATTCCTTAACTGCTCACAACCTCAGCTCTCCCATTTGTAATAACACATCTAATACTTCTGTACAGCCTCGTTTATTTATCATAATAACCCAATTCTGTAAATACTTTCAAGAGCCTGTAACATTGATTTTACAGCTCAAATAAATAAAGTACAGACAAGTAAATCACCTGTCCAAAGGTTGCACAGTTGGAAAGCAGCTGAGCCAGGATTTGAACTCAGGCAGACTAAGACTGACTCCTGAGCCTTCACTCATAACCACTAGGCTTTACTGCCATTTATCTGTAAAATTATGACTGGACAAGATGATTGCTAACATACATTGTAATTTTTTTGGTCTTAGTGTTCAGTATAAAAAAGAAAGAGAAGAAGAACAGGAAGAGGGGAAGGAGGAGGGGAAGGAAGAGGAAGAATAATAATAACAGAGTGGAAATCCTTGAAACCCATTTTATAAATGCTAATTTGGAGGGATAACATAGACCTGGTCTCTTGGTTTTATGCATTCGTACCTTGAGTGGATGTTCTCTGAGTTTGTAACAGGAAAACTGTTGCTCTGTGATTTCTAAACAAATTTTGAATCTGCCTTCTGTAATAGCCAGCACACCAAAGTCTTCATCATTGTCAGCTAAGTTGTAGAAATTATACTTCTTAGTGAAAACTTAATCATTGAATAGAACTGTAAAGAAGATATTTTTCTGCATAACAGTAACTTCCTTTTCATTGTTTCCTTTTACTGAATTATTGAGTAAACATTAAAGCTGACAAATATTCTCCTGCTGTAACCTGCTTATTTTCAAAATCTACTTCTGGAACTGTGCTTTGTCATCAGTTGACTTAAGCTAAAGGCAGTCTATAAATTAATAACCTACACCAAAGTGAGAAGCGGCTACTTACTGTTGAATAATGAATAAGGCAAAGGCTTTTGAGGTTGCTAATTCATGGTTAGATAAATAAAAATAGTCATGCCATATGAAAAGTTAACTTATTTTACGTGGTTCAATAATATAAAAGGTTAAGCTACAGCCTTTGGTATAAAAATGTCAACAATACATATATATTATATTCATTTTTTAAAAACTTTTCCATCAAAAGAATACTTAAACTTCTTGGTGTCTTGAGGAAATGTTTGAGTCTATAGGTTTCTGTGGTGGAGGGGGTGTGTGTTCTGAATTGTCCTTTTCTTGCTTGGGATTTCTTGTTCAATCTTCTCGCCAACATGACATAGTAAGATTTTTGAAGAGGTTACAACTGCTGTCATAATTCTACTTATCTGTATGATAATCATGAGATTGGTCAGTCCTAAAAAGAATTTAGCAAGCATGTGTAAACATGTTTTTATAGAGCTTCCTTTCTAAAAACACAAGTGGTATATACAACAATAACTATAAATATGACAATAGCAACAACTTCTGCTGTTTTTGTGTCATTTTCCTTGGGCCAGACTTTGTGCTAAGTATTTTATTTATGGTTGTTTAGTTATGTAATTCTAGCAAGTCTTGAAGTGAGTATCGTACTTTTTTTTTTTAATATCAAGGGTCAGAGAAGTTCATTGAAATTCCCAAAGTCACACAGCTACTAAGTGGTAAACTTAGGATTTGAACTTCCTTAAAGTTCTGTTCTGAGGATAACACTTTCCTCTCAAGTTCAGATAAATTTAAATTCTGGACTCTGACACAGGCAGAGTCTTATAAAGCCTCCCTCTGTTAAGAAGAGTTCCTGAACAGAGAGGAATGTTCTCTATTTATGGCGTCCCGAGGACTGGGTCAATGGTCTGTTTTGTAGGAATAATCTTGAGGGTGAAGAGAAATGACCATAAATCGAGGCCCACACAGATACTATGTCATGTTGAAGCTGTGCTCACATCTCTGGAAAGATTTGCTCTTTCAGCCACTGGCATTGACTTTTTTAGCACAAAACACCACATGTATTATGCTGTCATCAGAGCCATCCTTGGTGATAATTGCAACATGCCAGCCACGAAACACCCAGCCCTGGCTCCCATGGCCTACTTCTGAAAGGAACTGCATGGCTTTACAATTATCACTCAGATTGGCAGGGAGAAGGGAGGGTGGGAGCAGCAGGGGAAGAGATCATTTCAATCTGGATGAACAGATCAGCTGCCTTGGACACCATGCTGTGCTGGCCAAGCCAGGTTCCTGTGACATCATGCCCCATTCTCATACTGTCAGCAAAATTCCCTGAAGACAACAGCTGGCACTTCTGCTCACTCCACGTGGGAATGTATGCCAGCTCCTCCTTTCCTTGAGGCTGCTCATCTTCTCTCTGCTCCTGGAGTCCCTCCCTCACCCAAGGGGCAGGGTTCTGTGAGTGCAAGGACACCGGAAGAACTAATTTGCATGATAGTTAGAGGACCACGGATGAGGTGGTCCCAAACTGGCACTTCCAGGCCTTTTCTACCAAGGTACTCCGATGGGTTCTAGGTGAGCAGAGATATAGACAGGTCTCTTGCACCTCTGAGACAGCGAGAAGGGGAACTGGGAGGCCAGAGCCCTAGCAACCTCCTCTATTTTTCTAGGGTGCTATTTACATGTTACCGCTTTCCATGTGTGCTGGGATGTGAAAGAATTTGGGAAGTACTGATAAAGTAGTTTGGAAAGACTCAAATATTATTACTGTTATCATTACATAACAACATATCATTACGCAAAGTACATAACAACATGCATAGCAACACATCATTACAAAACAACAATGTAAACACATAAAGACCCTCAAGGAAGCTAAATCCTTGTTTCCTGGAAAATAGGAAAAGCATATCAGATATCTAAATTCTACTTCGTTTAATCATCCATTTTGTCATTTATGATAAGACTGTAATTATGTCCAAATAACCAGAAAGTTCAAATGTCCAGGTTTTATCACTAGTCATCAGAAAAATGCAACTCAAAGCCGCAATGAGAGATCATCTCACCCCCAGTTAAAATGGCTTGTATCAAAAAGACAGGCAATAACAGATTCTGATGAGGATGTGGAGAAAGGGGAACCCTCATACACTGTTAGTGGAAATGTAAATTAATATAGCCACTATGGAGAGCACTATGGAAGTTCCTCAGAAAACTAAAAACAGAAATTTATGCGATCCAGCAATTTCACTACTGTGTATATATCCAAAATAAAGGAAATAGATATATCAAAGAGATACTTGCACTCTCATAATTATTGCAGCACTATTCACTGTTCACTATTCACTATTCACAATAGCTAAAATAAAATCAACCTAAGTGCTCATCAACGGATGAATGGATAAAGAAAACAGGGTATATATATATATATCTATATATATACAATGGAGTACTATTCAACCATCAAAAAAGAATGAGATTCTATCATTTACAGTAACATAGACGGAACTGGAAGCCATTATGTTAAGTGAAATAAGCCAAGCACAGAATGACAAATATTGCATTGTTCTCACTCAAATGCGGGAACTAAAAAAGTGGATCTCAAGAAGACAGAGAGTAGACTGGTGGTTACCAGAGGCCAGGAAGGGGAGAAGGGAGAGGAGGAGGGAGGAATGGATGAAGAGGGGGAGATAAAAGAACGTAAATGTATTTATTACCACTGAAATGTACAGTTAAAATGGTAAAGATGGTAAATTATATATGTATATTTTACCTCAATGAAAAAAAATGTTTTAAATGTCCAGGTTTTCAAGATTCAAACAGAAGCAGCGTAACTCCAGAGTACTGTGAAATTCTTAAAGGCCTCTGAATCATTGATGATGAAAGTGTTTCCTGTCATTGTAGGATATTTGTAGTCTAATTCATCATGTAATTGTAATCCATTTATAATGTGACACTAGAATATTCTACAGTTTTTTCACAGTAAGCTTAGCCCTTCTGAGGCAATTTGACTGCAATTAAGATAAGCTACAAAATCCTCACTAATAAAACAATGATTATGCCTTGGTTATGAAGTCTTAAGCTTATCACCCCAGTCTCCTCCTAACTTTGCTACCTCACAAGGTTAATGGAGAGACTGCCATGCTCTTCTCAATAGTCATTATATTTTTCTTTAAATAAGCATGGCAAATTTTATGGCATATTTCCAAAGAATGACACCCAAGGAGACAGATTTTTAAAAATCAAGACCACGATCAAATGTTTTTATTCTTTGTTCTAAAAACAAAACAGTTTCTGAGAATTTACTTGTAGGTTCCTAGTTCTGCATAACAATTTGGCACCAAAAGTCTTAGACAACAAGGCAAACTACCACTGTTTCCTTTTTTCATTTTGAGATAGGGTCTTACTCTGTCACACAGGCTGGAGTGCAGTGGTGTGACCACAGCTCACTGCAGCCTTGACTTTCTGGGTTCAAGTGATTCTCACACCTGAGCCTCCCAAGTAGCTGAGACTACAGGTGTGCACCACCATGCCTGGCTAATTTTTAAAAATTTTTTGTAGAGACAGGGTCTCTGTATGTTGCCCAGGCTGGCCTTGAACTCCTGGGCTCAAGCGATTCTTCTGCTTTGGCCTCCCGAAGTGCTGGGATTACAGGAATGAGACACTGCTCCCAGCCTCTGTGCTCCTCTGACTGTTGATCCTAAACCAACAATGCTGTCATTCTCTTGGGTTCACCAGTTTTTCTTTATTTACATAATGCAAGTGTCAGGACAGATATGTCATGCATGCACTGCATACACAATACTTTCTGGTGTTATCTTTTAAAATCAAGGTTTCTTCTGCTCAATTTTCAAATACAATTTCTCCTACAACTCAGTCCTTCAATATTCAGGAGTCTATTTTCTTTTCCATTTTTTTTTTTTTTTTGAGATGGAGTCTTGCTCTGTCACCCAGGCTGGAGTGCAGTGGCACAATCTTGGCTCACTGCAAGCTCCGCCTCCTGGGTTCACACCATTCTCCTGCCTCAACCTCCTGAGTAGCTGGGACTACAGGCGCCCGCCACCACACCCGGCTAATCTTTTGTATTTTTAGTAGAGGGGGGTTTCACCGTGTTAGCCAGGATGGTCTCAATCTCCTGACCTCGTGATCCGCCCACCTCGGCCTCCCAAAGTGCTGGGATTACAGATATGAGCCACCGCGCCTGGCCCGAGTCTATTTTCTAAATTGTGTTTACCAGTTACTTATATGTGATCATGCTCCAAAAATCAACTTGCCTGTGACAAAACACTTGGTTAACAAAATCCTAATTTACACTATAAACTGTTTTCTAAAAGTGCTAGTGTTCAAGAGCATTGCTAAACAAAGACTTTAAAGTGCTTCACACATGGTGGATGCTCAATAAATATTAAATTACATATATACAATGTATTTGATATTTCTTTTGCTGTCAACCAGTAAAAATTTACTAGAATGCAGCACCATCCATAGAACACTAGGGGAAAATGACAAAGTAGAAAATATTGCCTCTGTTTTACTGAATTGGCCACAAATTGGGATTAAAAACCCATACTTGGCCAACAATTAAAAAAAAAAACAGTTTCTACTTAATTGCATAAATGTATAGCAAAGACTGTGTGCAGAATATGAAAGAAAGGCAGATTTCTTGAGACCTGGAGTGGTCAAATATGAGTTGGAGGCAGACAGGTGGGCAACTGGGGAAATCTCAAGCATAGGGAGGAAGAAAGTGGAGGTACAAGGACAAGAGCTCACACAAAAACCATCCCACACCTTAACCATTCTCAATAAATTCGGGCTAAATGAATTCAATTCAAATAAGAAAAAGACATAATTACTTGTGTTAAATTAAGTTTAGCCTAAAGCTGCCTCCTTACATATTTTAGGTTTGGCCTAAAGGTTTCTCTGTGTATTGTGAACTATAAGAAGTGAAGGTGTAAACAGACTGTAGCCTACACTTATGTCAATTATCAAGTTTTGGCCAATCAAATGTAGCCAACTGTTTGAACCATGTTCAGACAAGGCAAACGTCAATCTGTAACCAATACAGCTGTTTCTGTACCTCACTTCTGTTTCTGTAGGTCACTTTCCTTTTTCTGTCCGTAAATCTTTTCCACCATGTGGCTGCGCTGGAGTCTCTCAGCTCACTCTGGCTCAGGAGCCTGCCCAGTTCACGAATTGTTCATTGCTCAATTAAACTCCTTTACATTTAATTCAGCTGAAGGTTTTTTGTTGTTTGTTTGTTTTTTTAACACTTTATTAGGAAAGACCTGGAAAGCCTGACTAGTGTACCCTGCTGTCTTCCAATAAGTCATTTCTTAGTGCACTTCTAGGCAAATATAAATCGGAGCTACTTTTAATGACCTAAAGAGGTTGATTTCACACTCACAGCCTCTTAGATCACCTACCTGTTAACAGGCCTTGCTAACAGAAGAGAGGAAATATAATATTCTCTCTACTTTTCACAGTTCTTCATGGACTCACAGTAACAAAACAGATGATCCGAAGTTCAATAACATGTATACCTCCTGTATCATAGGAGATAGGGAAATCTCCAAGAGTAAATCTCAAAGAAGCGGCTTTGACTTCAGACTATTTAATAAAGAAGTACTATCCTTTGCTGAAATAAAAAAGGATGGGAGGAAAGGCAGGTTATAGGGAGAAGGCAAGGAAAAGGACAGTAAACGGGTAGGGTTTGTCATGCAGATGTAAGTGGTACCTTCTCCATTGATAAGAGTCTAGTGATTTAGTTGTCCCTGTCTTCCTGGTGAGAGAAGACATTCTGAGAAATGGAGATTTCCTTTATAGATGTAAATTTATCATACAAAAGGGTAACTTCTACTCTGTTTTCAGAGCTTCCCCTGTGTCTGCAGTTTCTCAAAATAATCCTTAGGCCAAAGAGGAATGTTTTGGGGTGGCATATTTTTGTCTGCTACAGTTATATTTTGGGGTGATGGATCCTAAACTCCATCACTAAGAAGCAAGCTCACCTGTGAAGATAATATTCCAGTCCTGCTGTCCTCTAAGTCTGTTTAGTTCTTGTTATGTCTTTTGTTGATGTTGAACAGAAATGCTTGGTTACGCTTTTGGTCAGGTGCTCTTTATGTAATTAAATCTCTCCTTGGTTTTCTCTTCTTTGTTTTCAAACTAGTTCTGTCTTCAGGCATTCTTGTCTCCTTTTCTACATGGCTTTTTCTTGCTTATTCTGACTATGTGTCAGTGAGAAGCCTAGGTCTTTTCCATTCCCTGAAGGCCTAATGGGGAGTGATGACTTGACTGGGTGGGGACTGCCCTGTCCTTGTGGCACTCTCAGACCACACTGCACAACCCCCGCAGGCACCCAGGAAATGCAGGGGTTTAGGAGAGAAGTCTGGTTTCCAGCGAAGGCTATCCAGTGAATAGATTATAGCCGCATCTTATTAGCAGCTCTGGGAACATCTAGCAAACCACATCATCACAGATCTGAGACAGGAGGGTTACACAGAAAATTAAGAACTGTGAAAGGGGAGAAAAATGCCTCCTGTTTCTGTTTCTGTGCTGTGCATCTAGGCCACCGGGAGGTTACTTTTCTTCTCTAATTGGGAATGTTCATTTTCGTTCAATTGGCTGTATAATGAGAAGAAAGATTTGCTTTCACCCCAAGTGGCCACTGACTTCTCACCCTAAGAACTATGTTCTTCACAGTATTCCCCAGCTCAGGATGATGACAATGACTTTCTCTTGTCTCTAGCACCAAGGTGGGATTCCTGCCTGATTTTCAAGGGCATCCAATAACCTAGCCCAGACTACCCATCCAAACACATTTCCCCAGAATTTTCTGGAGAGTTTCTTTTGTTGTACTAGAGAGATCTACTCACCCCCACCAGGATAGGCCAGTGCTGTCCAACTGTTATCCTTCACTAACACAATATAGAAAGGTATCCCTTCTTGTCTCCACTCTACAAAATCCAATGAATTCTTCTAGGCTCACTTCACCTTTCTCCTGGAATTATAGATTCTCAAGATCAGAAGGGATTATTAAGGTTATTCATTCCAGCATCTAGCTTATAGCAGGCACTTGATAAATATTTGTGAATGAATTAATGAGCCACACTTCTCTGACAAACTCAAGCTGGGATTCTCTTTTTGATCATACCTACTGAAAATATATCCATGTGTCAAAAGTAGAGGCTAGACTCTCCTGAACTACTCACTGTGGAAAAACTTCAGTTTCACTTTTCAAAGAAATAAGAAAAGCAATTTGAAGGGTGGTGTTGATTATTATAATTCACCAAGTATGAACACGTATAACAATTGTTTCATATGGTTAGAATTGGCAATGGAGGTGGTTTCGGTGGCTCATGCCTGTAATCCCAGCACTTTGGGAGGCCGAGGCCAGTGGATCACAAGGTCAGGAGATCAAGACCATCCTGGCTAACACGGGGAAACCCCATCTCTACTAAAAATACAAAAAATTAGCCGGGTGTGGTGGTGGGAGCCTGTAGTCCCAGCTACTCTACTTGGGAGGCTGAGGCAGGAGAATGGCGTGAACCCAGGAGGCGGAGCTTGCAGTGACCAGAGATTGCACCACTGTACTCCAGCCTGGTCGACAGAGCAAGACTCCATCTCAAAAAAAAAAAAAAATGGCTCAGTGAGGCCCACAGCAATTAATTAAGAATTTTAGACCAGGGAGCTCTCAGTTAAGAGCATTCACTCCTGCTAATTCTTTTTTTTTCTTGTGCTTTTTTATCTTTTTTAATTTTGATTTTAGGTTTAGGGGTATATGTGAAGATTTCTTACATAGGTTAATGTGTTATGGGGTTTGTTGTACCTATTATTTCACCACCCAGTATTAAGTCCAGTACCCAATAGTTTTTTCTGCTCTTCTCCCTCCTCCTATGGGTAGATAACTACTGGGCCTAATACCTTGGTGATGTTTCCTTCTTTGTATTCATAAGTTATCATTTAGCTCCCACTTATAAGTGAGAACATGTGGTATTTGGTTTCCTCTTCTTGCATTAGTTTGCTAAGGATAACAGCCTCCAGCTCCATCTATGTTCCCACAAAAGACATGCTCTCGTTCTTTTTTTACAGCTGCATAGTATTCCATGGTGTATATGTACCACATTTTCTTTATCCAGTCCATCATTGATGGGCATTTAGGTTGATTCCACATCTTTGCTATTGTGAATAGTGCTGCAGTGAACATTCGCGTGCATGAGTATTTATGGTAGAATGATTTACATTCGTCTGGGTATATACCCAGTAATGTGATTGCTGGGTCTAATGGTATTTCTGTTTTTAGCTCTTTGAGGAATCGCCACACTGCTTTCCACAATGGTTGAATTAATTACACTCCCACCAACAGTGTATAAGTGTTCCCTTTTCTCCACCACCTTGCCAGCATCTGCTATTTTTTGACTTTTTATGTAATAGTCATTCTGACTGGTGTGAGATGGTATCTCACTGTGGTTTTGATTTGCATTTCTTTAATGATCAATGATATTTGGCTTTTTTATATGCTTGTTGGCCACATGTATGTCTTCTTTTGAAAAGTGTGATTAACAAAATGTGGCACATATACACCATGGAATACTATGCAGCCATAAAAAATGATGAGTTCACGTCCTTTGTAGGGACATGGATGAAACTGGAAAACATCATTCTCAGTAAACTGTCACAAGGACAAGAAACCAAACACCGCATGTTCTCACTCATAGGTGGGAATTGAACAATGAGAACTCATGGACACAGGAAGGGGAACATCACACTCTGGGGACTGTTGTGGAGTGGGGGGAGCGGGGAGGGACAGCATTAGGAGATATACCTAATGCTAAATGACGAGTTAATGGGTGCAGCAAACCAACACGGCACATGGATACATATGTAACAAACCTGCACATTGTGCACATGTACCCTAAAACTTAAAGTATAATAATAAAATAAAATAAACAAAAATAATAAAAAAAAAAGAAAAGTGTCTTTTTGTGTCCTCTGCCCACATTTTAATGGGGTTGTTTGTTTTTCTCTTGTAAATTTGTTTAAGTTCCTTACAGATGCTGGATATTAGACTTTTGTCAAATGCATAGTTTGCAAATATTTTCTCCCATTTTGTAGGCTGTTTACTCTGTTGATAGTTTCTTTTGCTGTGCAGAAGCTCTTTAGTGTAATTAAATCCCACTTGTCAATTTTTGCTTTTGTTGCAATTGCTTTTGGTGTCTTTGTCATGAAATCTTTGCCCTTGTCTATGTCCATGATGGTATTGCCTAAATTGGTAGAAAGAGAGGACAGATAGGAAGTAAGGAATGCCCACCAAAGATGTGACTAAAAGGAAGTCATTGTGTCTTCTCGAAGGAAAAAGTGGGAACTTACTTATAGGGTTCTTTGCGGACTAAGGGCAACAAGAGGGCACGATCTTATGCCCTGTAGAGCTTAGTGATTAACAGTTTCTGGAGAAAGACTTCCTAGGTTCAAATCCTGCCTCTGCCCCTGTGAACAAGCTGCTGTGCCCCAGTTTCCTCCTGTATAGAATGAGGGAAATAACATTACCTTAGAGGATTTTTAGAGAAAAGTAAGTGAGATGCTTCAATAAAGCATTAAGCACTGTACCTGCCACATGGTAACTTTTCATGAAATGTGAGACAAAAAATTATTTATTTTATAAAGGAAAACAACAGGCTGTAAAAGAAGCAGTTTCTCACTTTCTGAAATATATATATCTTCCTTTTGGCAGGGGCAGGGGGTAAGGTTTAGGAAGAGAAATGGGCATTTTTCCAGAGGGAGATAGTGAGAATGAATTAATGATTTTGTGACTCATGGGGCATGAGGTCATATGACAGGGTTTCACGTAGCTTCCCACTGAGATAGCTCAGTGCTGCACAAAAAGCGTGGAAGGCTTTGGGCAAAAGGCTAATGAAAAGTGAGAATGGGTCCCTTGGAGGCTGAGGCTAGAGGTGCCTGCAGAATACTTGGGCTGGGAGTCCTATGGATAGTTGAGAAAAGGGGAACTAGGACAACCCCTGGGTATGGAAATATGGAGGGAAGAAAGTCAACCTTATTTTTGTAGACTAGTGGCCCAAATACTTGAGGTGGAGTGTGGGATTGGCTCAGAGTAAAGAGTTGACGGGGCAAGGGAATGTAAGTTGAAGAGAGGTGTTGTTGGAATGCAGGAGCAATCGTATGGGCTTAAGGGCCTGAGCGGCTTTCATATTGCTCTTCTATTGAGGTTCAAAGATGGAGGGCCGGAGAGGAGGGCCAGTATAGGCAGAAATTGCCTGCCCCATTTAATAGAATGTGTTCCTCTTGGAATATGCTCTGGGCAGTTCCAGGAGTTCTGAGCAAGGCATACATGGCTAAGTTCATGTTTAGTTACTCACATTCTGAAGTCACTGACACCCATCAGTCCATCTTGTCCTTGAGGAAAGACTACTTTGCAAGCTCTGCCTGTGCCTTTCTGTGGGAAGCCAGAAGAGCAACGGGTGTCATTGTTGGCTCCATGAGAGAGGTCATTTTGCTTGGTGAGAGATTATAGGTAAAAATAGAAGCCCCAATGTAGTCTCCTGGGCAAATGACTTATTCATGGGTTCTAAATTATTGAGGTCATTGAAGAGAGTGCTATTTTTAACCTTTGAGAAAGGAAAGAATGGGGTGAACTGGGCTTTAGGGAAGACTGTGTCTTCATAGGGCAAAAGGCAATTGTGTAAACAGGGGCTGAAAAGAAAGGTAGGGGTCGGTGCATGCACCCTGAGAGGGGCATTTGCTCAGTGCATGACCCTCAGAAGTCTTCTGCGTATAGATGGGTATGCCTCATTTGCAACCAGCCATCCACAAGGAAGGAGACTTTAGAGAGCTGAATTGGCAATGTAGGCAGATGTCTTAGCTAGAGCCATTTTCCAGAGAGCCAGGGAGAACTGTGTGCCACAAAATGCTATTCCTACATTTTGTCATTCCTTCAGAGCTTAAAGGCTTTGTTTTTCTCTTGAAATATAAATGTTCCCTGGGAAATTCCACACATTGATGGTTTATCAGCTGCCACCTCAATTATTGGTGAACACCTTTTCAGGAAAATGAATCAATAGTTGATTGAGAGCAAAAATGGGGTGTAGAATAATGCTTAGGGTGGGAGTAAGGGAGGAGAGTTCCAATGGATGAAGTGCCTGGACTGTAAAAATGTAGGAATGAAGACCCTGAGAAAGTAGAGAAAAATTAACAACGGAAAACTTACGTTTGTGTTGGGCTCAGAAAACGATACCCCAAAGCATGGCACTTTAGCATGCTGAGTACTTTGAACTGAAGAAAATTGGAAAGGCCTTAGAACCAAGGTCTTTCCCATCTTCTCCCATCCTCCTGTCTCCTGCTTCTCTTTCTTCCCCAAAGTAAGTCATAGAAGCCACACTTCCCCTTCCCCAAGGTGGGTCATAGAAACTGGAACTCCTCTTTCTTAAGGCAACCCATAAAACCTAGAAAGGCCATTCTCTCCCTTCTCCCTTGAAGACTCTCATTCCAGAGGGTGCCCTTCCCAGGAGGAAGAAATGCTACACAGAGAGGCCAAGAAGAAGCTGAACAGACAGGTCTTGCTTGCTCTCCCCCTCAGTCTGTTGCTCTCGGATTATACCCTTTCTGTCCAGTCACATTTTTATACAGCTGTCCATTCTTCATCAAACCCAAGCATAAAAACAGAAAGTTCTTCCTAGCCTTTGGGTCTTCATTTCTCAAGGCTCCCATGTCATGTAAAACTTTGGTTAAATAAATGTGTTATGATTTTCTCTAGTTAACCTGTATTTTTTTATAGGAATATTGGCCATGACCCTTATGATGGGTTAAGAATAGTATCACAATTTCCTGTTCCTACATTTGAAAACACAATATTTCTACTGCACTATTTCTGACTTCCTTAAGGAATTCTAGATTATTTCCTTTTCAATCCATTTTGTAATCCCTTATAACAACTTCTCACCCAGATCTGATCCATAAGTATTTATAAATAGCCTATACTTTGTATGTGGGTTTGCTGGTTCTTTCATTTAATATTCTTTAATTCTTCTTCCTTGGTGGCTTCTGCCCATTTAGCATTCTTTTAGGCTTCCCAGTGTTTAAGTCTCATTTCTCAAAGTGGGAAATCCCTAAACTTGTGAGGCGGAGCTTACCTCCCACAATAGAAGCTCCTTTGTAGCTATGAGTAAGCCCTAACCTACTCCACCCCAGACATGAGCCTCCACCTCAGATGAGTCTCCACCCTCCCCAGCCACGAAATTAGAGGCTGGTGACCCAAGAAAGCAGGGAGGTTACTGGATCCCTGCTGGGGAGAATGGAGGCAGCTACCTCCAGTTTCTATTGGCAACATCCTGAGTCCCACATCATGGCATCAGCAAAATGCAGCATCTATGGTATCTGTGCCCTTTGTGCCTGTGGTGTCTTCATGGGACCAGCTCTGTGGTCTGCCCATCTATTCCTCCTAGACATTTTATGAGCTAGCCAATATCCTCTTAACAAAATCCAATTCTGCTTAAATTGAAAGGGGTTTGTATCTATTATGAGTCATTTAGTGTTCTAATGGTTTACTTAATTTTACACATACCTTTTTCTATGTTACAGCACTTTACAAATATTAATCATTTCATTCAACTCAGATGCCAAGTCTCTGGAGTAGAAAATATTATCCCCATTTTATACAAATGGAAACCAAGGTCCAGAGAGGATACTTAGTTTGCCTTAGATAACTCAGTTGGTAAGTGCGGAACTGGTATTCAAATCCAGGCTGTACATGCTCTTAACCATTCTTTTCCCCTGACCCCCAGAGAGATCTTCCCCATTATCTGCTCTTGCAAATCCCCCCTTCCCACCACTTCTCTCTGTCTTCATGCTTGGGCATTCCCTATCCTGGAAGAAAGAAAGAAAGAAAGAAAGAAAGAAAGAAAGAAAGAAAGAAAGAAAGAAAGAAAGAAAGAAAGAAAGAAAGAAAGAGAGAGACAAGAAAGAAAGAAAGAAAGAAAAGAAGAAAGAAAGAAAGAAAGAAAGAAAGAAAGAAAGAAAGAAAGAAAGAAAGAAAGAAAGAAAGAAAGGCAAATTACATGCAGAGTAACAAAGGTAGGAATAACAACTGATTTCTTTTCAATAACAACACAAGTGAGAAAACAGTGGAGCAACATCATTTAAGAAATGAAAGTAGAAAGCTCTCAACCTAGACTTCTATAACCAGTGAAAATATTCTTTGAAAATGAAAGTAAAATAAAGGTCTTTTCAGACACATAAAAGCTGAAGATAATTATTACCAGCAGACCCGTCTATAAGAAATGTAATGAAAGTCCACTCTATTAGTCTGTTCTCACGCTGCTAATAAAGACATACCCGAGACTGGGTAATTTATAAAGGAAAGAAGTTTAATAGACTCACAGTTCCACATGGCTGGGGAGGCCTCACAATCATGGCAGAAGGCAAGGGAGGAGCAGAGGCGTGTCTTACATGGCAGCAGGCAAGAGAGCTTGTGCAGGGGAACTGACCTTTATAAAACCATCAGACCTTGTGAGACTTATTCACTATCATGAGACCAGCACAGGTAAAACCCCTTCCCATGATTCAGTTACCTCCTACCAGGTCCCTCCTATGACATGTGGGGATTATGGGAGCTACAATCCAAGATGAGATTTGAGTGGAGACACAGCCAAACCATATCATCCATCAAGTAGAAGAAAAATGCTACCTAATGGAAATATGAAAATACACAAAGAAATGAATAGCACTGGAAATGAGAACTACATATGTAAATACGTAAAATTTGTTTCTTATCATTTAAATCTTTTAAAAAGATAATCATACTGGTTTGTTAGGGCTGACAACAAAATACCACAGGCTGGGTGGCTTAAACAACAGCAATTTATTTTCTCACAATTCTAGAGGATAGAAGTCCAAGATGAAGGTGTCAGCAGGTTTGGTTTCTTTGGAAGCCTCTCTGCTTACAGACAGCCACCTTCTTGCTGTTTCCTGTGTATGTATGCATCCCTAGTGTCTCTGTATCCAAATTTTTTCTTCATATAAGGACATCAGTCCAACTGGATTAGGACCCAGTTTAATGGTCTTGTTGTATTTTAATCACTTCTTTAAAGACCCTTTCTCCAGATACATTCTGAGGTACTCAGGATTAGGGCTTCAGCAAATACATTTTTTATGGGGAAGGAGGTACACAATTCAGTTTATAACAATAATTAAATGTTTAAACACAATAATAACTATGTAGTATGGAGTTTAAAAAATATAAAGAAGAAAAATCTATGATAAAATTGCACAAGGGCCTGTAAGAAAAAAAGTATACACTTGAAAGGGTCTTATACTTCATATAATACCACTCGAAGGTAGGCTATGATAAGATACATACTATAAAATCTAAAGCAACCTCTAAAACAAACAAAACATTGTAGCTATTAAGTCAACCAAAGATATAAATGGTGCCATAAAACTACTCAACTACTCCAAACTAAAGCAAATAAAAAGGAAATAAATTGCAGACCGGACAAATAAAAAATAGCAAGGTAGGAGATTTAAGTCTAATCATATGAATAATCACATTAAATACAAATGATCTAAGCACCCGAATTAAGAGGCAGAGACTGTCAAATTGAATAAAAGAAACAAGATCTAACTTGCTCCCTATGAGAAACTTATCTTAAATAAAAAGACACAAATAAGCTAAAAGTAAAAGACAGGGGAAAAATATACTATGCTTCTCCCTATTAAAAAACATCTGGAAGGGTCATATTATTATCAAACAGAGTAGATTTCAGATTCAGATTGCAGAGAAAAGATTATTTTATAATTTTAAAAGAATCACTTAATCAAGAGGACATCACGGTCCTAAATGTTTATGTATGTAATAATAATGCTTCAAAAGACAGGAAACAAAAAATGTGATAAAATTTCAAGGAGGAATAGATAAATTCACAATTATGTTTGTGGATGCTAAAGAAACTCCATCTTGAAAAGTAAACCACTATGTTGGGTTCTGATTAACCTGTTCCAGGAAGGCCTCTAAGACTTCCAGTTAATCTATTGTTCCTGTGTAACAGCAGGTACTTACCATAAATCCTGCCTTTACGTCAAGTAACCTTGATGCTATCATACTTCAATTGTCCTACACATCCCTTCTGAACCACTCCCTGTATATAAGCCCTGGGTCTGGGAGGTCTTGGTTTAGGGATCCACCATCTTGTTTTGTTGCCACCCTAGACACAGACATGGCTTCTGTTCTTAAGTCCTTATTAAATACGACTTTCTTTTCTTTTTTTTTTTTGAGACGGAGTCTTGCTCTGTCGCCCAGGCTGGAGTGCAGTGACACGATCTCGGCTCATTGCAAACTCCACCTCCCGGGTTCACGCCATTCTCCTGCCTCAGCCTCCCGAGTAGCTGGGACTACAGGCACCCGCCACCACGCCTGGCTAATTTTTTTTGTATTTTTTTTTTTAGTAGAGACTGGGTTTCACCGTGTTAGCCAGGATGGTCTGTATCTCCTGACCTCATGATCCGCCTGCCTCGGCCTCCCAAAGTGCTGGGATTGCAGGCGTGAGCCACTGCACCTGGCCTTAAATATGTCTTTCTAAGAAACTGCATTCCTTAGCCTCTTTCTTCAGCCTTTTTGCTTCCTAGGTCTGTGCAAACCTGCCTTCTGTGAAAGTATAGCCCTCTCTCAATTACTGATAGAATAAGTAGACAGAAAATCAGTAAAGATACAGAAATTTTAAACAACACTATCAACATCTTTACCTAATTGATATTAATAGAATATGCCAACCACCTAACAATAGTGCATAGAACATTTACCAATGTAGTGCATATTCTGAGATATAAAGCAAGTCTTAATAAATTTAAAATGGCTCAAACCATACAAAGTATGTTGTGAACACAAAGAAATTAGTATCAGGAAGATCTCTGGAAAATCCCCAAATATTTGGGAAATAAATATGTAGTTCTGAGTAACTCACAGGTTAAAGAAGACATCAAAAGGGAAATTCGAAAGTATTTTTAATTGGCTAAAAATGATAACACAGCATATAAAAATCCGTAGGATGTCCCTAAAAATAAAACTCAGGGGAAAACACAACTCTGAAAAGAAGAAATGTGTTAGATCAATGCCCCCACTTTCCACCTTAAGAAAATAGAAAATAGAGGGCAAATTACACCCAAAGTAGATTGAAGTACAGATATAATAAAAAATTAAACTAGAAATTAATGGAATATAAAATAACCAAAAAATTAATAGCAAAATTTAATAAAACCAAAAGTGATTCTTTGAGATATCAATAGAATAGATAAATCTCTACTCAGACTTATTAGGGAAATAAAGGAGTCAGGAAGGAAGAAAGAGGGTGGTGGCATGGAGGGAGAAAAATCTAGACTTTAAAAATAAGAGACAGCGTGTGTGTGTGTGTATGTGTGCGCACGCGCGCACGTGTGTGTGTGTGTGTACGAGTGTGTGTGTGTATGTGTGTGAGAATCCTTGGAAGACAAGTTGTATCTACCTAGACTGAGCCATCTATCCATCCACTCGTTCATCCAATCGATCAACAATTTTATTCTAAGAATATATCATGTACCAATCTCTGTTCCTGATGCTGAGATAGTCACAGGACAAGATATATGAGATCATTTCTCTCACAGAGCTTATATTTTAATAAAGGGTAGGGATAGTGGTTGGAAAAATTAGAGAAAAATATAATCAAATAAATCAGTCGACATTTAAGTGGGGACTTGAACAACAAAGAGTCAGTCATGTAAAGATTTGGGGAAAAGCATGTCAGGCAAGGAAATAATCAGTACAAAGGCCCTCAGGTGAAAATAAGCTTGACAAGGAAAATGCCAGCATCACTGAAGTATAGTAAATAAAGTGACTGGAAGTATGACTGCAACTATGTTGTAATCATTCCCATAACTGGATGGAAAGAAAGGCAAGGGCAAGAGCAGGAAGGGTTTTATAAGCCAGGGTAAGAAGTTTGAGTTTCATTTCAAGCGTGATAAGAAGTCATTACAAAGTTTTAGATGAGGGGAAAAGTGTGACCTTGTTAAAATTCTGAAAATATCACTGGAAAATGGAAAATGAGTTTTAGTGGGGGAAGAACAGAAGCTGGAAAACTAGTCCAGCTAAGAGATGATGGTGGCTTGGAGTAAGGTGGTAGCACCAGATGGAGAGGAGAGAGGTAGACAGATTCAGGATGTGTACTGGAGGTACTTACATATCTCTACGATGTATTCTTGTTAATCAGAAACATTTCATTGCCCTGCTCTATATGTCTTATATTCATCTGACCACAGAGGCTGGCACACAGACTTAGAATAATATATGTGAAATCTCAGCTCTCAATGTCAAGGTTCTACCTATAGAATTGATCTGTATATACAAAAAGAAAATTTCAATAAGTTTCCTTGGCAGCATTCTTTTAGAAATCCATTATACAACCTCCAAAAGGGCATCTGCAGGCAGCTTCATATGGACAGTCATGGCGATGCAATAGAATCCTTTTAGCACTGCTGTTGGGCAGGCTGATGGTGTCATATTTCACTTTCACTAACTGGCTTTTCGCTTAGGGACCCAAATCTTGGAAAAAAAAAAAAAAAAAACACTAGAGATGCTAAAGCTAGCTATAATCTGGCCCCATCCTACTTCTCAATATTATTTCCTACTATTCCACAGCATACTTCCCCCCATCTAATTCAGTTGTCCTCTTTACTGTCCCATCAATACATTGAACTCCTAGTAATAGCTTATGAGGAGTAAAACTTATAATAACATGAGTTTCAAAACCAGTGATAAAGACTATCACTTAATGAATATTTATTGTATGCCAGCCACTGTTCTTAGCACTTTACATGCATTACCTTGTTCATTCTTTAAAACGATGCTATGGTGTAAGTACTAATATTATTTCTCATTTCCAGGTGAGGAAACTGAGCTTTGCTAAGCTGAATAAACTGCTCTGGGTAACATAATTGGTGGTAGTCCAGGAATTCTAACTCAGATCTGTCTCCAAAGACCAAACTTTTCACCATATTGTAGTGATTCTTACCATGCCTTTCCTCATTTTTTTTTTTTTTTTTTTTGAGACAGAGTCTCTGTTGCCCAGGCTGGAGTGCAGTGACACAATCTTGGCTCACTGCAATCTCAACCTCCAGGGTTCAAGTGATTCTCCTGCCTCAGCCTCTCGAGTAGCTGGGATTACAGGTGCACACCACCACATCCAGCCAATTTTTGTACTTTTAGTAGAGACTGGGTTTCGCCGTGATGGCCAGGCTGGTCTCAAACTCCTGACCTCAGGTGATCCACCCACCTTGGCCTCCCAAAGTGCTGGGATTATAAATGTAAGCCACCATGACTGGTCCCCGTATTTTTTCTTCATATGAATTGTTATTCCCTTTTTTCTCAAACCTCACTCATTCTTTATGAGCTGAACCAAATCACACTCCTTCCATGAGCCTTCTCTGATGACTCTGGCCTTGCTCATCAAACTTTCGTCTGAAATCCTGTTAAATTCAGAGAGGACGTTACTACTCAGTGTAAAAACAGACATGTATAACCTGTATTGTGTTTGTCTTCGTTTCTTGTGAGTTAGCCTCATCTCCCAAACAGGACTTGAGCTACCCACAAACTAGTATTCCTTGATCCCACCAAGTCATGACAATATCTGGAGAAAGGAAAGAGGCCACCTCTTCCTGTGCCTCTTTTCTAGAAATGAGGAAACTTCTTTTGTAACTCCTCCAATGGACTTTACCTCACACCTTATTAGCCAGAATTGAGTTAAATGGCCTTTCTCAAATCATACAAGGGAACTGGAATTACAATGGTGGGCTGCAGAACTGGCAGTGAGGTCATCTTCCAAGTCATCAGTGGTGATGATGAAGGAGGTGAGATCTTCAAGCATAAAAAAAAAAAAAAGGAAGAAGGGAGAACAAATATTGTATAAACAGCCAGTGTTGTTCTGGAAGTTCTTGTGCAGGCTTGTAAGTCCCTGTTGTTAAATTCAGAAATTTTTAATGCTGGTAGATAAACATAGTTGTCATCAAAACTTAAATTAGGCCGGGTGCAGTAACCCACACCTGTAATCCCAGCACTTTGGAAGGCCAAGGTGGACAGATCGCTTGAGCCTAAGGAGTTTGAAACCAGCCTGGGCAATACAGTGAGATTTCATCTCCACGAAAATTTGCAAATTGGCCAAGTATGCATCACTGCACTCCAGCCAGGGTGACAGAGCCGAGACCCTGTCTCAAAAATACAAAAAAAGAAAATTTAAATTATATTTAAATTAATTACTTATAATAAAGTATGCTAAAGATAACACTCAAAAGTCATCACTTCCTAATGATTTTTATACATACTATTATCTATGCTCTTGATGCTATTTATAGTTGTGTATATGTGTTGGGAAAATACTGTAGAATAGTGAGCTATTGCATATCTCTTCCAACTCTGTGTTCAGTGACATCACATTGGCCTTTTTTTTTTTTTTTTTTGAGATGGAGTCTCGCTCTATTGGCAGGCTGAAGTGCAGTGGTGTGATCTCGGCTCACTGCAACTTCCGCCTCCTGGATTCGAGCAATTCTCCTGTCTACATTGGCCTTTTGAAAAAGGTTATAGTGCAGATATTTACACCATGGAAATGGTCAGATAATACAAATCATGGCCTGATGTATTGTTTTGCTGATTGTCTAGATTTAAGGTATTGATGGAGAAAATGTTACTAATGCAGATTAAAATATGTAAGTATATTGTGCCTGTAGCCATTAAATTGTGAATGGCACAAAAATTATTCTTTCAGTTTTCAAAAGTCATTATCTGAACCAGCAATGGCTCACATTATTGACAAATGAGTGAAGGTTTGACATAAGTCTTCCTTATTAAACGTTCATAGTATTTAATAACATAAATAAAAATATTGACCAACATTCAGATCAGAACCACACTCATTTGTTTACTGCAACCACAGAATGGTTATGAATACAAGTGTTCGGATGAAAATCAACAAAAGCATTCTGTAGAGTCAATTGGCATTATGGAATTTATAATAAAAAGTATTGTGCACTTTATTATTCATAAATTATATGTTGCATGTCCTTTGTATCAGTTAAATTTATATCTTATATATAAATGCTAATATATATTAGTATATACACTATATATGGCATATAAAATTATATATACGTATATATGTATACATGTGTAATATACACTTTTTTCCCCAGTGAGCCAGCTATTAAACATTCACCAGCGCAATACTGAGACTACCAATATATTTACTACGACATCTCTGTAGTAATTTAAGCTAATTTTGTTTGGATGTCCTTTAGAAAATATAGTGATCTGATTTTAGATTTCTTTAATAAGTTAAAAGGTAGATTCAAAATGGTGCACCAAGTTTATTTATGTGGGGGCAGGGATCTGAATGGACAACTTTGCTTTGGTTTAATTCACTGGAGACCTCGGAAAATCAGTGAGGTTTATTTTATTAAATCATGAGGTTTATTCAAGTCTGTAGCTTGAATCAATTCAAGTTTTTGGTAATAATAAGCTACACTGATAAAGGGATTTACCACAATCACATTGTTCTCTTTGATCACGATGGATCATCCTGGGTATGGCACATCTGAGCATGTTGACCCCCGCTGAGAGGTGAGTGTTCAATAAGGAATGTGCTCAGTTCTGAGCTCACCCTAAGGGAAATGAGAAATTTCATTCGTGGACTGTTTCTGCTTCCTTTTTGACTTGCTTTCTGCTGGAGAACACATACACATTCGCCTGCTGTTCCATACCTTTATCATCTTACCCAGCGGTGGGAGGAGAGATCAGCTTTTGGCCCCTGGGAATGCATGTTAAAATTTTATTCTCTTCCCCAGCCAGACATGATTTGGGCATGAGCTCTCCTTGGGTAAGTGGCCCTCTGGGCTTTATTTCTGAATAATGGTTTCTTTTCTCAGTAAATGTGATACGTGTTAAAATGGGGAATAAAAAGAATAAAATGGGGAATGAAAATCAGTCAGTATGACTTTCTCCATAATCTTATTTCTCTTTATTGCTTATCACAATAGTGCTTCTCTTCTAGTTCTCAACATGGTTAAACAAATCTTGACATTTCATCTATGGTTATTTTTATGATAGTTATTGTTATATTGATGATAATTATTACTACAAGGGTAATAACAGTTATTTATTGATCCTCTGCTATGCATCAAGCACTAGACCAAATACTTATAACTTCTCTAACCCCCAGAACAACTATGCTGATAATCATTTTTCTTTAAAAAGAAGAAAATTGAAATCCAAAGATATTTAATAACCAAGGTTTTAACCAGAGCCTGTCTGACTCCAAAACTCCCATTTTTTCCACTGTAGTAGGATTTTTCTCTTCCATCAATAACTCATTAGGACTGAATCCTGTTGGAGGAACATGTTGAATGATGAGAAACTGCAAAAGTTGCATTTGAGTCATATTAGCCAAGAATCCACATTGGGACCTTCTTACTTTAAGCTTGACCCTTTGCTAATGAATTCCTTAATGGCATTGATAGTCAATGTGCTTTTGGTGTCCTCACCAAGATCAGGTAGAGCCAGGGCAATAAGTGTTCAGAGAAACTTCATGAAAACTCAGTGACTATCTGAGCACACAAGGACACAGAGCCTTCTGTTTCATTGACTGCTGGTATTTGAGGTTCAGAAAGTATGCTGGCTTCAAACTTATAAAATATCCCATAGGTTTTCGTGTGTAGGTGGCATCCTGTAGATATCCAGCAGTACTAGAAATGAAATGTGCCCTGTGTGATGTGGATATATTTTGTTTTCCTGGTGGAATCCCAGCCTTAGGGCCAGAAAAGGGATGCATTCAGTGTAAGACCAACCAGGTAAGGAGCAAGCAGCCCTTCAACAAAACAATCCTTTACTGTTACATAACATCTTTGCTCTAAATCTCTTCATCATGCAGTCAGAAGAAATGAAAAGGACCACCGCCTAAGCACAGGACTACTGCAACTCCTGACATACACAACTAAGTGGCATTACCCCTAGAGAGAGGGAGGCTATTGCTGGCATCCTTTTACTTCCTTAGTTTGCTTCTAAATATCAGAATCAAAAGCTTATGAAGAAATGCATTTTATCGCAATTGAGATGCTCCTCAGAGATGTCTCATCCAAGAGGTATCTCTCCAGTCCCTTTATCAGGCTATTGAAATGATCAATAAAGGTAGCCTTAAAATAACAGAAATATCCTAACAGGCAACAAAGGGTAAGGCAGTGTGTCAAGATGTTTTCCTCATGTACCTGCCAAAAGAATGATGAAAAACTATATGCCCCTGATCCCTGTAACTTATTTTTCTTTTCTTTTCTTTTTTCTCTCTCTTTTTTTTTTTTTTTCGGCAGTCCTCCTACCTCAGCTTCCTGAGCAGCTAGGTCTACAGGCATGCACCACCATGCCTGGCTAATTTTTTTTTTTTTTTGAGATTGAGGATCTTCCTATGCTGCCCAGGCTGGTGTCAACTCCTGGGCTCAAGCGATCCACCTGCCTTGGCCTCCCAAAATACTGGGATTACAGTCCTGAGCCACCAAGCCTGGCCCCCTGTAACTTTTAAATTTACAAGTTTGAACACACCTTTACAGTTGCAAAGCATATGGTTTCCACCATACCGCATATGGTGCATGTACTTTCAAGATCTTTTCACTAAAACCTAGAAACTAAAGATTAAGTACATTCAATGTACTGAAAATATCCACCATGTAATCTAATTGACAAACCAAATCTTCACTGTCAAACTAATATGGAAATCAGCACTATTTTGTGTCAGAGTAAAAGTAGTTTAAAAAATTCAAATAAATTATTGAATATACATTTCCTCTTGACAATCTTCTCCCTCTGATTCCCAACTGTGAGAAAGAGCTCGAGAGAAAAGGGTGTGCCACCAGGATGGCGTGAAGCTGCCACCTTCTTCAATATTCCTCAGCCAGCCTTTCTTGGCTTTCTTTCAGGCTCTCTCTCAGTAATGTGTTTCTTATTTGAATCTGTTTTTGCTCCCTAGAGCAATGGGCCTTGCTAGGGTTGACAATGGTTAGCTGTGTGCCTTTCTTTTTACAGTGGAAGAAGGTCTGCAGTGGAAGTGGAGATGCAAAAGGAGAGGGGATTCTTGGGCAGAGCATTTTTCCTCAGTTCTTCCTCCCTTCTTTCCTTTTTCCTTCTTCCCTTCCTCAGCTGATAGGAGAAAGAGGATTACCTCTTCCTCTCCTTTACTACTTGATGCTCCTACAGCCATTAAAAACCCTCCCCCAACAAAGAGGGAAGAAGTCATTCCCTATCTGCCATACTTAGGCTAACATACAGATTTCCTCCTTGCCTTGAGGCATGATGCAGGTGAATTTACGATCAAGCTCATGAAGCAGAAGTGTCAGAGCCCCTCACTTTCATAGCCTCTTCCAAGGTCTAAACATTTCTTCCAGGAGATGTGTTTACAATGCTATATATTCTTGAAAATTTTTCAATGAAAGGTATTTTGGTATTCTCTTACTTAAAGAGGACTCCTCTCCCAAATCGTGTAAGCTTCCCATCCCTTTAGGGTTTCCAGATTTAGCAAATAAATATTCAAGATGCCTTGTTAAATTTAAATTTCAGATAAACAATAATTTTTTATTATTCCAAATATTACTTGGGACATACTTTACTTTTAAAAAATATTAATTAGACAACAAAGAATTCTTCATTACTGCAAATATTGCATGGGACATACTTACACACAAAAAATTATTTGCTGTTAATCTGAAATTTAAATGTAACTGAGAATCCTGGAGTTTGTCTATCAGCAGCCCTCCACCCATCTAAACCAGGATTCTCCCTGTTTAGACACTGAATAGCAAGGTAAGCCTTGCTGATCCTGAGCCAGATAAAGATGTCTTTGAATTTCATATTACAAATTCTTCTAAGACTGTAATTTGAGACTTGGAAACATCCCTGCTGACTGATCTTACGCAACCTTATTTTTGGCATATTTTTGCTGCAGAAACACAGATCAAAATAATTTCCCAGCTTTGTAGGAAAATGAGAAACTCTGCTTGTTCTCTAGTGAGAGACAAGTGAACTGTGACATGTCACTGTTGTGCTTCATGTTGGGGTCCAGCATGGGACATGTGTTTTTGGAAAGGAGGCACAGTAAATGGCTTCAGGCAAGCAACATCTAGTGAGGAAGGAGAGCATGGTGGCCCAAGGGGATTTGGGTTGAGATAGGAGATACTACATACTTAGTGTTTCTCAATTGTTTTGGGTCCCAACCTCCAGCAAGAAATAATTTTCCACAGTGACCCAATACACACATCTGTATACATGTGATTGAAAGAAAAGTTTCATTAAACATTTACCATTACTTCACATACAATTACTATACGTAATGCCCACTGATTTTTCTATTCTATTTCATTAAAAACAAAAGAATTGATTGCACTCAATTGATTTCACAGCCAAGTAGCACATCAGTATTGGTTTAAAAAACACTGCACTAGAGGAGCACTACTTGAAGTAACTTCTCAGGGAACTGGCTAAGGTGCTCTCCAATAGAAAAGGAGCTTGCATTCTGATGAAAATTCATGAGCTGCTTCCTTCATCGAGAAAAATCTTGCTCTGAAAACAATCTCAGCTAAACAGCATGCTTAGTGACATAGCTGATTTCTGTTCTGGTGTCAGTTCTTTATCCTGTCAGGATGGGTAACAAACAGTTTGCAGGTGGGCACCAGTCCTCAGATGACCCTTTGAGAAGCAGTGTGCACTGCAGCACGTCACAGAAGAGATGAGACAAACCCATGGAGTGAGGGTCCAAGCAGCACAAAAGAGCAAATGATGAGTGACACTTGTAATGCCCAAGAAGACTCATTCCTGAGACCCAGGGGCCTGCTTTGGGGAAGCTATAGACACGTTTCCAGGGGTCCTACATTACTTGAGAAGGAAGTTCCTCTCAGACAACCTGCACAACAACAGAAATTTAATTCCTGCACGCAGAGGAAAGGATCAGTGAAAATATGAAGATTTGACTGCGAAGAATTAAACTGGTTACTCTTACCCTGAAAAAAGTAAACTCTGTCTCTCACTCTCTGTAATGTCTATGTCAAACCCTCTCCTTTCTCCTCAAATCGCCAGTTCCTTCATCTGGTCTTCTCACTCCAGCTTAATGACCTCAACTTGCACTTCACAGAGAGAACAAAAGCCATCAGAAGGGAGTTCCTTATCTTTTCTTTACCAAACCTACCAGTCTAGCAGCGCTACTCTCAACCTCCCTTCCCAAAGTATATACTGTGTGTTGACAAGGGGAATGATGAAAACTTCCATTACCCCAACAATGCGGGCAGACACTCCCTTACATTTTGTATGCAAACTCTGGATTATATTGCTGTGTTCAATGGCAAGTGAAAAGACAAGCAAGCAACACTTAAAAAAATAGGTCCATTTTGGCTGCTAAACAGCCTTATTCTAATTGCACTCTAAATCTCTGCGTGTGAGAAGAAATTCAGAACATGAAATCACAAGGCCCTATCTCTCTTTAAGTACATAAATATTTTAGCCACTCTTCAAAAGTTGTCTCTGTATCACATTGGTTGGTAGAAAACTATCAAATGCCAATCCTCTCATTTGTGATCAGATCCTATTCCGCCTGATGTTTCAGGCACTTAACCCTTCAGGTCTTTCTCTCTCGCATCATCAATCATTCCCTCTCTACTAGAGCCTTTCCCAAGCATTCTAATATGCTGAGCTATGTCCATCTTTTTAAAAAATGCCTTTGTTTATTCCACATCCCCTCCTGTTACTGCACCCTCTATTCTTCACAGATTAGTTTCTCTAAAGAGTTGCCGTCTTCATTGTATTAGTCTGCCTTCAGCACCCACCACTGTGCCCAAAACACACTTGTTACAAAAGTCACCAATGACTTCCACACTGCCAACTCTAAAGGAGGTTTTTTGATTTTCATCTTCCTCAATGTTTTAGCTGCTTTAGACACAGTTGCTCACCCCCTTGTCCTTGAAACACTCTTTGATCTTGGCTTCTCTGGATAATACACCTACACTTTTGGCTGTTCCTCCAATCTTTCCACCATTGCTCCTTTAGCTTCTTGACTGGCTTACCATCCTCTAACTGATCTTTACCTGTTCGGAGATAGTCTCCCTCCTATCAAGAAAAAGATACCCCCTTAGTATTCCCCACCCAAGTAAATGGCAACTCTATCCACATGGTAGCTCCCTAAGCAAGTTCACTTTACTCTGTCTGCATTGCTATCACTTAAGGCCAAGCCACTATCATCGTTCTTCTCTACTCTGAAAGTTTTCTTGTAGCTCTCCCTGTTTCCACTTTTGCCGCCTACCTCCACCCCACCCATTAATTCATACAGCAACCACAGTCATATTTCTAAAACATTATTCACATTTTATCACTTCCTTCTTCAAAAATAACAAATCCTTTCCCACAGAACTTATAATAGAATGCAAGCTCATGAACATGGTCTCCTAGGCCCTGTGTGATCAGCCCCTGCCCACCTCTCCAGCCTTCTCTCCTTCCATTCTGTCTTTCACACACTGCTCTCCCACCACACTGTCCTGCTTTTAATTTGTTTTAGGTTAAGATCCTTCCTGCCTCAGATTCTTTGTACACCCTGTCCACACTTCTGGAATTGCCTCCCTTCCACTTCACCTGCATAACTCCTGCTCATCTATCCTTCCAGTGGCAGTTGAAATGTTAATTCTTTAGGGAAGCCTACACCAAATATTCCATTCTCACTTCATCAATCTAACTCAATCACCTTTGATGGATAGAGAAGAACTCTGTTAGCATGCTGAAATTTCTTCGTAATGAATACTACAATTTATAATTACATAATTTCCTCTGTGGTTTTTGTTTGTTTGCTTGCTTGCTTAATATCGGTTTTTCCCATTTAACTTCAAGTTCCATGAGGCTAGTGCCTGGACCAGAATTGGCAGCATTCGTAAATGTTCTGCAACTTTTAAATGAGTGAATGAGAAATATATTCATTAGTTGTTTAAATTATATGCTAAATATTGAAAAATGGTCTCTTTTTCAACATGAAGCTTGCTGACAAATATACTTCACACAATTATGTGTGCACAATCGGCTAAACACCTGTTTATTAATGTCTACCAGTTGTGTGCCAGAGTGGGCTTGTATAAGCTTGATAGAGTCAATTCTGGGCATCTCTTACAATTTAATGTTCAAAGATATCATGTTGGTAGCAAATATTACAAATCAGGGCTTTTCTTTTCCTTTGGAGAGTTAGTTTACCAGCACACTACTTGTGCCTACTATATACCAATGCCATGTTAAGTATAATGGAACCACTGTAAAAAATAAGTTGTATTCCCCGTCCAGGGGAAGTTTCCAGTCTAGTTTAGGAAACATGATATACATCAAGAATCAGGGAGCATTAGGGTATAGCTGTTCAGTGTGAATGCATCCATGATCAGAAAAGGACAAGATCGTTATAGGCTGGATTAGGTATCAGTGGACATTCAGAGAGTGAAACCAACTCTGAGACTGATGGATGGAGAAGATCTATTCTGTAGCTAGAAAGGACCACAGAGGGCAATCTTGATAGAGGAGCAGTAAGGACCTGGGGCCACTCATGAGTTAGAATAACTGTAGTTACAATGGAAGTGGGAAGAAGGAGGGGAAAGTGTGTTAGTTGGAAAGAGTTGCTCTTGACTTGCTCTTCTTCAATGTAATTTTGGTAAATTGAATCATATTTTTTAAATGAAGAAACTGGAAATCGTAGAATTCTTAAGGTGAGTCCTATTTGAAAAAGATGGTGTTTAAAGGGTAATCTTCCTCTGTTTTTCAGATTTAAGTTTTTCTTGAATAAGTTCATGGAAGCCATATACATCTCTACTACATCCTCTCAGGCACATTGCTACCTGTTGGATGCCCTGGCAAGTTAAAGACTTACCTTATCTCTGACCCTCTGTCTCTATATTTGTGAAATAAAATGGTCCAACTTGATCATCTCTAAGGTGCTTTAGAGCTCAGAAAAATCGCATGGTTCTCAACGGTTAGACATGTGAACCATATTTCTAAGTGTGTCTAAGAAGAAGGCCAGGACACACCATTCTGAAATGTCTCTTCCTTTGATCAAAAGACTCTTGGGGACTCTCTGTGGGGATAAAAGAAAGAAGTAAAATGATCCTCTTGCTACAGAGTCAGGTAAGTTTTCTTTTAGCCAAAGAAGACATTCAGCATCTGAGGATGGCAGATACAAGGGGTTTTCCTCAAGAACACCACTAGGTAAATTCTGTGACCACTTGACAGGGAAATAATGTCACCATTTTTAAATCAACAGAAAAAGAGCAGAGCAGAAAGTTGGAAAGATGATATATCCTGTGGCCAGACTGCATAAAATTGACTGGAGAAACTAATCAAATCAGACTTGATAAAGCTGATGCTGCTGTATATCCCCTGTGCCTAGAAGCCTTGTCAGAGCTGGTCTACCATCCATCCTGACTTAGGATACAGGCTGACTCCTTTGCCTAATCTGAATAGCAGTCCAGCTGCATGCATTTCAATTACATTGATTTTTTCACATTACAGTTAAATAGAACACAATGCTTCTGATGATGCTAAGTGTGGCAAAAGGCCGATGTCTACTGAAGGGACCTGCTCCAAGTTGCCTATAGAATCCCCCAGTAGGGCTGGTTCTGGGCTCTCAAGGCCACGTTTTCCCTCTCCCTCCATGCTTCCCCCACATCCCTCAAGGCAGAAAGAGCTGATGCTAGATTGGCTCCTTAAGTCCACTCATCCCAAGCCAGCCTGAAGCTGCAGTGTAGCAGGGAGCTAGCCTGACATCTTTTCTCCAGTCAGCACAGCCCAGCTGTCACTCTGCATTGCTGCAGGAAGCCATGTTGACATGTGGTTCAAACAGAGGCAAGGCTCAAGTCTTTGAGTCTATAGTGCCCCAGCCCAGTTGGCTGCAGCCATGGCAGAAAATGGGGGTCAGGGCTACCCCAGAGGACAACTAGACATTTGTTTTGGCCTGAATCTTTTAATTTTTTTCAGTTGCAGGATGAAGACAGTAAAAATCTGGTGGTTAGGATGGCTCCGTTCACTATATATTTAATGAGTTTCTGCACTAAGGGTATAAAGGCAAGTGAGGTGGGCTAAGGGGAATAAAGACACAGTTTCTGCATCTGAAGAGTTCACACTCAAATGTGTGAGATTTTACATGCAAAATACTTTGAGTGAAACAGGACAAGTAACAATATAAAAATATGCACAGGTTGCTGTGGGAGACTAAAGGTGTGATCTTAGACCACAAGGAGGTGTTACTTGAGCTGTTGTGAAGGATGAGGAAGAGCCAGATGAAGCAAGTTAGAAAGAGAGTTCTGTGACAAAAGAACTTCACAAATCGTAAACAGCAGGCCATGATGGGATTGGTGTAGAAAGAGTGTAAAGTAGAAGGCAGGGCTTGGGAGATACAGAGCTGGAGAGGGAGGCAGCAGGCAGGTCAGAAAAGGACCCCAGTCCAGTGCCTTGGGACGAAACTGGGCTTTACTCTGTAGGGGTTTGGGAGCTGTTGAAGGATTTTGAGTAAGGAAGTGAATGACCTATTTGCATAGATAGATCCCTCTGGTGCAGGGAGAGGTGGGGTTTAAGGAGAGCAAGACTAAAGGCAGGCAGATCCATTAGGTTTGTGCAAAGATACGGGAGTTCCAGAGCAGTGGTAGTAGGGGTGGAAAGGAGTGGTTGAATCTTAGAGGTATTTAAGAAGTAAGATCAGAAGAACTAGAAGAACTTGATGATGGACTGGATATGGCAGGTGAGATGGTGAAGCAGAGGGATTTGCATAGAATGACTGCCAGGCTTATTGCCTGGGTGATGTGGACAAGGCTACATTTCTCAAATTATGTATCTTATAAAATGCTCCTGCTGAATGTGAGGAGGTATTGTGTGAAAAGTGGCTGTATCCTCAGATAATTTTGGGAAGTTCTGGCTTAAACAGAATTAAAGTAGTAATAGATCTGTCTTCTACGGGACTTCTGAGAGCCTTAAATATGCAAATAGTAATATCGAAATCATAATAACTGATATTAAGCACTTATATGAGCCTCACTTACTATGCATTCAGAGCTCTTAGCAAATTGGAAGGAAGCAAAGTCCTTGAGAAAACTTCTGGAACTGAAAGTGATATGTGAGCAAGTATATAGACACAAATTAATAATGTAGTAATATGGGTTAATAAAGCAAGAAGCTTCAAGTACACATGGTTCAAGCCAAAGGCATTGTGGGAAATGGCCAAGTAGGGGGCTAAATATTTTATATTCATTATTTCAGGTTCCCATAGCAATGCTGTGTGGTACATATTTTGTACCTGTTTTACAAGTAGGGAAACTGGGTCTCATAAGCTAACTCACTAAACAACTAACCAAAGCTCATCCCACATCTAACGAGGGGTAGAATATCATCCTTAACAATTTCCACGTGCCAAGATATATTGTGAATCTGCCAGGGAAGGATACAGCACTCAGTGTCTCCCAAACTTAAGTGACCACAGAACCTTGTGTTATGGAGTATCTCATGGGGTAAGTGGTACTTGGAGCACATTTTATAGAGACTAGTACTATTAACTAAGATCAGAAGTACAAATTTATGAAGGGAAAATTATATTTATGCAAATCATGGTAGCATAAGGTTAAAGCTTTCCGTAATAGAAATATAGCTAACATGTTATAGAAATTAAAGTAGGCAGAGATTATTTCCAATATTGATGTTCATTCAGGGAAGATAATCAGTTAAGATATTGTCAGCTGCAAGTAACGGAAGACTCAACTAAAAGTAGCAAAACAAAGAAATGTATTAAAGCACATAACAAAAGTCCAGAGGTAGAACAATTCCATTGTTGGTTAATTCAGTGACTCAACATCATCAAGGATGCAAGGTTTTTTTCCTGCTTTGCCATCCTCAATGTGCTAAATTACCCTCCTACACCCCTAGGTGGCCAGCACAGTTCCAGGATGCAGACTGCAGCACAGGAGGTGACGGCTGATATGAGAGTGCTGAGACTGAACACTGGGTTCTCCTCAGGGCTCTCAGCAATGAGTGGTTGAAGAAGCCAACCATGTTACTAGCAAGACATCTCCTTAGACTCCAAGAAGAAACTGAAGCTTCCTGCTAGAAAACATTTGAAACATTTCTTGAGTCCACTGCCATCTAAGGAGTGAACTAGGCAAAGCCAACACAGACACAAGGCACTTAGGTTGAGGAAGACAAAGCTGCCATGAGCAAGTACACAGCTGGTGTTAAACTGAGGATGCCGGAGGGAAGCCACACCTCTGGGAGGACTGCTCTTCAAGCTAATCCCAATGCAAGAAGTGTCCTGATACACATGGCTGGGGCCAAGAGCACTGTGGACCCAGAGAAGACACAGAGATGGTAAAAGTTTATCATCAGTTCCCTAGTGGATTATGTGATTGACTGTCACATGGGGCCTTAGAAAAGAGGTATGTTGAGTGTATGGTCAACCAATTCTCAAAAATCCTATTGTTATCCTCATATCTGAGTGATAAAAACACTTCAGGGTTTTGTATTTAGAAGTATCTAGACTAGGTGAGACCTGTTTCTAGCTCAGATTGATTCTAAGAATCAAAGTGAGCAGAATTTAAGAACTCTGTCTTATAGAGGTTCATTTCTGAATCGCAAAAGCATTTGGTAAATGGTAAGCACCCATGCAAATAATGTTCCTGAGTATCAGGAAATATATTTCATGAGTCCTTGGCATGCATTTTGGAGGAAAAGAAATCTAAAAGAATAGGCTGGGCGCAATGGCTCACACCTGTAATCCCAGCACTTTGGGAAGCCGAGGCTGGCAGATCACCTGAGCTCAGGAGTTCAAGATCAGCCTGGGCAGCATGGCAAAACCCTGTCTCTATAAAAAATACAAAAATTAGTCAGGCATGGTGGTGTGTGCGTGCAGTCCCAGCTACTCAGGAGGCTGAGGTGGGAAGATTGCTTGAGCCCTGGAGGCAGAGGTTGCAGTGAGCCAACATCATGCCACTGCACTCTAGCCCTGGTGACAGAGTGAGACCCCCATCTCAAAACATATATATATATATATATATATATATATATACACACACACATACACATATATATATACATACATACACATATATATATATACACATACACATATATATACACATACATATATATATACACACACATACATATATATATATATAAAGTTAGGGATTGAAAATAAGGGAAATGTAAAATAAAGTCAATGTGAGATAATTTATACAATAGAAAACAAGGAAATCTGACCAAGAGAACCTCCAATGTCAACTTTCTCATAGATAATTTCTGTTTTTCAAAAGTGTAAGAGGTGTGGCAAAGCTGATAGATCCTCCTCTTATGATGCGATGATGACAATGTAATGGAGTAACAGGGTAAAAACAGTCAGAAGGCATCTCACCAGCAGCCTCTGGAAGAGCTCTATAGTCAAATAGTTTGGAGTTTCAACTTTCAAGGCAGAAGATGACAGCAAAGTGTACTCAGTTCAGATATCATTTTCCAATGTTGAAAGGTTGATGAGAAAGGACTGCTATGCTGAAGAGCAAAGTTTCCAAAAACAGAATAGCTCAGCCTACAAAATGATGTTGGAAAGAAGTTGCAGAGGAGCAGGCGAAGGCCAAGGACCTAAAAAGGAAAAGCAGGTTTGGGGAAATTGGGCTGGAGAGGTCACAAATATTTATGGGGCATGCAGCTCCTCTGCTAAGTGCTTTCACATGTCAAATCATTTAATTGGGAAGGTATAATCTCAAAGCTATATCAGATAGCGTTTACAGTTACAAAACAGAATTTATATTTCAGGCTAAAAGCAATATCAGGGTTAGAAGGAAGTGACACTGCCTGAGAAATAGATGTGGGAAGGGCCATAGCAACAATGTGTCTTGGAATAGGCCATAAGAACCAACTCTTTAGTTCAACCATTGTGGAAGTCAGCGTGGCGATTACTCAGGGATCTAGAACTAGAAATACCATTTGACCCAGCCATCCCATTACTGGATATATACCCAAAGGACTGTAAATCATGCTGCTATAAAGACACATGCACACGTATGTTTATTGCGGCACTATTCACAATAGCAAAGACTTGGAACCAACCCAAATGTCCAACAACGATAGACTGGATTAAGAAAATGTGGCACATATATACCATGGAATACTATGCAGCCATAAAAAATGATGAGTTCATGTCCTTTGTAGGGACATGGATGAAACTGGAAACTATCATTCTCAGCAAACTATCGCAAGGACAAAAAACCAAACACCGCGTGTTCTCACTCATAGGTGGGAATTGAACAATGAGAACACATGGACACAGGAAGAGGAACATCACACTCCGAGGGCTGTCGTGGGGTGGGGGGAGGGGGGAGGGACAGTATTAGGAGATATACCTAATGCTAAATGACGAGTTAATGGGTGCAGCACACCAACATGGCACATGGATATATATGTAACAAACCTGCACATTGTGCACATGTACCCTAAAACTTAAAAGTATAATAATAATTAAAAAAAAAAAGAACCAATTCTTGGCCGAGGTTATCGGGAAAATACTAGGGCATATGTTGTGATCATAAGCAAAAAGTTTATTGCATCTTATTTAAAAGCATGTGTGGCGTCAGGGGGATTTCTTTTCTCTACTTTGATGTTACAAGCGGAAGGGTCTACAGCTTCTGGCTCCACCGGGAAGCCCTCCTCTTCCAGGAAAGAGGAGTAGCTTACAGGACGGTAAGCTTGGAAGAAGCTGAAGGTGCTTGTCCCAGTCCTTTCCTCCTTCCTCTTTGGGGATTTGCCACCTACAAAAAGCACATCTCACTCTGCTCTTCCGCAGCATCCAGAGGAGAAACCTGCATACTTGACGCTGCCCTGACTGATTGGGGAGCTAAGTCTTTTGCAGCGGGCATATTTAGGAACCCATTGTTGCTGCACATGTGAATCATGGCCTTCAAGTCCAGCTGACCCTGTAGCAGAAACACAGGTGATATTTTCATGTCCATCTATCTGACTCCCACATCTACATTTCAATTGTTTCTAAAGAGTTTTCTGTATATCATCGCATGTTCATGTGTCTCACCTGTTGGATACCTTTGGTTTTTCTTCCTGTCCTAGAAGAAATGTGCTTATCCTCTCCTGCCTTCTGACAGGATTAACTTCAGCAATTCTTGGGCTGTATCTTTTACTTTACATTTGACCATCTGGAATTTTTCTTGCATACAAATCAGATCTTGCATATCAATTCCCCTAGCTCACTCCCTTTTTAAAGTACAAATGACCGAGGTACAATAAGTAAGCAACGTTTTATTCTGTTATGTTGCATTCTGATTCTGTATGTTTGGTTTCATGGATCACTTTATTACTTCAAGCCCATTCTTTCACTTTTCTCCAAGGTTGTGATTAAAATTCTGTTCTAAAGTCAACTTCTTAATCTAAGTAGAAACGGCTTGCAAACCTTAAGTACTTGAAATCCCTTTCTCTTTCTTTGTTGGTTGTTGGTAGAGATGTTTCTTGATAATTTACACTGCAATCCAGTATTCATAGATATGGGGAAATGGATAGATTTATGAATACATATATGCTCCAAATTTTCCCCTTTTCCTCTCACTCTCCTATTAGGACTAGGTAAATAAGAATGCACAAGCTTTCTCTTTCTAAAATGGAGAATATTTAGAGATGGGAGCCTCTGATAAAGGCTGGTGAAAAGAGCTGGACTTAGCAGAGAGGCTAAGGTGATCGACAGAGTAAAGAGCTGGGTGAAGAGGAGAAAAAAACCTAAAGAAAAAGCCAAAAGAGAGAGAAAAAAAATAGGTTGATGTGCAAGAGGCTCCAGAACATCCTTCTGCATGTGAGAAATACAGAGGGAAAGAATGACTTTTGAGAAGTTCCTGTGAAGAAATTGCCAGTAGTGGAAGCACAAATGAACAATGAGAAATCAACAGGTCTACTCCTAATAAAATATTTTCATCGGCATCACTTACAAGTAAAATACAATGGAGACCTACTCAAAGAAGAATGCAGTTAGCCCCAAAATCCTAAATTTTATGAATTTGTGATACTTACATTCATTATTTTTAAAAATGAACCTCGTCCTAAGTGCATAATGTGCCTTTAATTATATGCTAATGATAATATGAAGTCATCATGCTAACTAGGTATAAAATATATTTCTTTCACCCTTAAATCATCCTGTTTTGTGTTTGATTAAAACTGAGTGGAATATAGTAATATAGGAAAATATGTATATGATTTATCAAGAAAACATAATAATACTTTGAAAGCAGGCAGTCACAATTTTTATTGACAGGGTTCATGATCAAAATTGTTTAAAGAGTACTCATTTGTATCATACTACTTTTTATAGCTCCAGTCTCAAACATGTGTCAGGACTTCCTAGGTCCTTTGCACTCTGAAAAAGAAATGGAATGAGGAGATAAGACAATTAAGAGGCAATCAAACCTTAAGCAAAGCTTCCCTGATTCTCCTATTTAAAATAGTAGCCCTTTGGTGGCTCACGCCCATAATCCCAGCACTTTGGGAGGCCGAGGTGGGTGGATCGCTCGAGCCCAGGAGTTAGAGAGCAGCCTGGGCAACATAGCGAAACCTCATCTCACAAAAAATACAAAAATTTAGCCAGGTGTGCCATGCGCCTGTAGTCTCAGCTGAGGTGGAGGATTGCTTGAGCCCGGGAGGTTGAGGCTGCAGTGAGCCACGATCACACCACTGCAATCCAGCCTGGGCATGGGACTGAGACCCTGTCTCAAAAAAAAAGTAGCCCATGCCTTTCTCTATGCTGGTCCTAACTTAATTTCTCTCCCCAGCACTTAACACCTTTTCATATCCTGTTATATTTCTTTATTCATTCCGCTTATTATCTATCTCTCTCCCACTAGTCTGTGTGCTCCACAAAGATGAATAAATGTTCGTTAAATGAATGAATAAAATATCCATTCCTCTCTGAGAAGCAATTCCAAGAACACCTGTGCTTGTAGATTTGGTAGTAATTCTAAGTCCCTGAGTCTTCAGCAAGGTTGGCCTTAGGTAAAGTGGTGAAGGTGGGAAGTCTTCAGCATCTTTCCAGCTCTGTTGCTCATGTTCTCATACTGCTTTGTGGCTGCTCAGAGGTGATGTAATGCTTCCCTCCCCTGTCAGTTGGGTGCTCAGTGTACTATACTTCTCCTTCTCTTTGTCCCCTGATTCATGCATGCCCTAGGGTTTTGTTTTGGATATCGTTTCCCAATGCATCAATGTGCTGCACTGGGCCATAGACTGATGTGACCAGGTACACACTTGCTTTATAACTGATGGAGCAATTCCTCAGCAGGAGAGTTGCCAGTCTACTGCAGGACATATCCAGCTCCATGGCAGGCGGGTAAGGAATCCAGAGCAGAGAGATCTTTGGGTGGGAGAGTTTGGGGCATTCTCAAACCACCCTATTGGGGGACAGCTGCCTTGGCACCAGCCTTGATCATCAGACCTATGAAGACCACACCCTTCTGACTGCTCCTGAGTTTCTAGAAATTGCTAAGTTGAGAAATGGGCTGATGTTAATAATCAATAGGCATTGGATGGGCATTGCTTCCTGTCCGTAAGTCTTTGGATAAAGGGCCTGAATCTGAGATGCAGACTTTTCAGGCTCTGGGTAGTTGTTGTCAACAGAGGCAAAGGAAGCTCTTCTGTGTTTCTTTCTGCTCTAGTTGGTACTGAGTGTTGCAGCCATTAACCAGGACTGAACATGGTATTCCCTAACTCGAATCTTACAGGAAAAGGCGTTTGAAATCTCTGTGTGCCTGAAAACCGGTGACTTGTTTTTCTGGCATGAGCTTGGTTTCTAAATAAAGCAACAGATGTTTTGCTTTTGCCTCTTTCCTTTCTGTCCATGGCTCCTAACGTGGGTGATATTAACCAAGTGTGACAGGTTTCAGGTTTTTATTTATAGCAGTGGAGAACTGTTTTCATGTATCTGCAGAGTTCTGGGCTTCTGAAGCTGAGTCTTTCTTCAGCTTCAACTTAAAATACTGAAGGGTAGAAGTTAAGAAGCTTGAAGGTTCTGAAGATAGGAGCCGTGTTCAGAGGGGAAAAGAGAACATGAGGAATCTGATGAAACTTCCTCATCTCTTTCACTGAGGCAAGATACTTAATGGCTTAGCTGGAAATGTGAGACTTGTATCTATAAAAATCTTTATACCCTTATAGTAGAAGGCCTCTTATTTCAAACCATCAAAACTCCTAATAAGATTGAAAAACTTTATTAAATTGAGAAATCAAAACGATGCCTACCTTAAGCATTTATTTTAGCATATATATGTGTATATATATATTCATTTACCGATCATTTGATATAGAGCCACAGCCTTTCACTTTGAGATGAGTCTTCCGCTTATAGTTCTATATTACCTTTTTAAAATAAACTACATCCATAATGCATTTTCTTTAATTTGTAGTCATCATTACTCAAGTGGAAAAATAACACTTGCAAGCCAGGTGCGGTGGCTCATGCCTGTAATTCCAGCACTTTGGAAGGCTGAGGATCTCTTGAGCTGAGGAGTTCAAGACCAGCCTGGGCAATATAGGGAGACCCCATCTCTACAAAAACTAAAAAAAATTAGGCAGGTGGCCTACACCTGTGTTCCCAGCTACGCAGGAGGCTGAGGTGGGAGGATCACTTGAGCCCAGGAGGTCGAGGCTGCAGTGAGCCATAGTCATGCCACTGCACTCCAGCCTGAGTGACAGACAGAGTGATACTCTGTCTCAAAAATTCCAAACCAAACCAAACAAAAAACACTTGCAAAGGACTTTAAGTACATCTTCCTTCTGGATTTTTGCAAATTCCACCCACCTCCCACCATCACCACATACACACTGCCCAGTCTTTAATGTTGGTTTATCCTACATCTAAATTGATAACAATTTTAAAAATTCAAATATATTTTTGTTGAGTTATTCCAAAGCATTTCAACTATATTTTTATAGAACAATCCCTTCTGTTAAAATTCCTTTTTAAAACATTGAAACATAACTTAAAGTTCATGTATTTAACTTGTATAATTTATTAATTTTGATATATGTATATATCTGTGAAATCATCACCATAATCAGGATAATGAACCTATGCATCACCCTAGAAGTTTCCTCGCGTGTCTTTGTAATTTGTTTGTCCTGTTTCTTCCAGACCATGACTCCCTTCCCTTCCCAGGAAACCACTAATATGTTTTCTGTCACTATAGATTAGTTTGCATTTCCCAGAGTTTTATATAAATCAAATCATACAGTATGTACTTTTTTTGGACTGGCTTCTTTTACTTGGCATAATTATTTTGAGATTTACAATATGTCAATATTCCTTCTCTTTTTATTGCTAAGTAGTCTTCCATTGTGTTCGTACAGAAAAAGTTGTTTATTTATTCTGATGAACATTTGAGCTGTTTCTCCTTTTTTGGCTATCACAAATAAAGCTGCCATGAACATTCATGTTCAAGTATTTGTAAAAGATCTGCTTTCATTTCTCTTGGGTGTAAATACCTAGAATGAAATGGCTGGGTCCTATGGTAAAAGTATACTTAACTTTCAAAAAATTTGCCAAACTATTTTCCAAAGTGCATGTACCATGTTATATTTCCAACAACAGTGAATGAGAGTTCGAGTTCATCCACTTGCTCGTTAACCACTGGTACAGTTAGTCTCTTTTAATTTGGGTCATTCTAATATGTGTGTAGTATCTCACTGAGTTTTAATCTGCATTTCCCTAATGACTAACAACATTGAGCTGGTATTTCATGCTGGTATTTGCCATCTGTATATGTTTTTGGTAAAGTGTCTGTTAAAATCTTCTGCCCGTTTTAGTTGGGTTGTTTATATTCTTAATATTGAGGGTTTTCTTGGGTTTGTTTTTGGTTTGGTTTTGTTTTAGAGATGGAGGTCTTGCTATGTGGCCCAGACTGGAGTGCAGTGGCTATTCACAGGCACCATTATAGCTCACTGTGATCTCAACTCCTGGCCTCAAGCCATCCTCCCACCTCAGCCTCCTGAATAGCTGGGACTACAGGTGTGTGCCCCTGCACCAGCAGTATTGAGTTTTGAGAGCTCTTGGTATATTTTGGATACAAGTCCTTCTTCAGATATATGATTTGCAGATATTTTCTCTTAGTCTGTGGCTTGTTCTTTTTATTGTAGTTGAAATTTTTGTGAGAATAATTGTAGACGCACATGCAGTTGTAAGAAATAATGCAGAAATATCCCTTGTGTACATTACTCACTTACCCCAATAACATTTTACAAAACTGTGATATATTATCACATTCAGGATAGAAACCTTGGTGCAGTCCAGTCATTTTATTCAGATTTCCCGAGTTTTACTTGTCCTCATTGGCATGTGTATATGTGTATTAAATTCCACTCAATTTTATCATCTGTATAGATTCATGTATCCACCCCCAGTCAAGACACTGAGCAGTTTAAATCCAGCTGTGATTCTTCTGCTGCTTTTTATAACCCCACCCACCTCCCTCTTAAAGCCATATCTCATCCCTAATCCCTGGCGATCATTAATCTGTTCATTTCTCAAATTCTTTTATTTCAAAAATGTTCTGCAAATGGAATCATACAGTATTTAACCTTTCAGGATTTGATTTTTTTTTCTACTCAGTATAATTCCCTGGAGATTCATCCAGTTGCTGTGTGTATCAATAGTTTGCTCCTTTTTATTGTTTTGTAATATTCCATGGTATGTGTGTATCACAATTTGCTTAAGCATTCACTGGTTGAAAGACTTCAGGGCTGATTCTACTTTTTAGCTATTACAAATAAAACTGCTTGCGGGGAGGGGGGAGGGAAAGCATTAGGAGATATACCCAATATAAATGACGAGTTGATGGGTGCAGCACAGCAACATGGCACATGTATCCTACGTAACAAACCTGCACGTTGTGCACATATACCCTAGAACTTAAAGTATAATAAAAAAATGAAATAAAATAAAACTGCTATGAACATTATGTACGGGTTTTGGTGTAGACATAAATTTTTATTTCTTTGCACTAAATACTCAAGAGTGTAACTGTTAGGTCATATGGCAATCATATGTTCAGTCTTAAGAAAATTTCAAATTGCTTTTCAGAGTGGTTGTACAATTTTACATTCTCACCAGCAATGTATGAGTAATGCAGTTATTCTGCATCCTCGCCAGTATTTGGAGTTATTGCTTTTTAAAAAAATTTTTAGCTATTCTAATAAATATGTAGTTATATATTGTTGTGGTTTAATTTGCATTTCCATAGTAGCTAATAATGTTGAACATTTTTTCATGTGTTTATTTTCCATCTGTATATCAATTTTAACGCATTGATATCTATTCATTAGATTTATGTCTTTTGCCCATTTTGTAATATGATTATTTGTATTTCCCCCCTTGAGTTTTAAGAGTTCTCAGTATATTTCAGTTACTAGCCCTTTGTTGGACATATCGGCTACAAACATTTTCTCCTAGTCTGTAGCTTGTCATTTCATCCTCTTCATATGGGCTTTTGGAGAGCAAAAGTTTTTAAATGTGATGAGGTTCAATTTTTCCAATTTTCCCTTTACAGATTGTGTTTTTGGTGCCTAGCCCTAGATGCTGAAGATTTTCTGCTGTTTTATTCTAAAAATTTTATATTTTTACATTTTACATTTAATTCTGTGATTCATTTGGAGTTAATTTTCTATGTAAGTGTGAGATTTAGGTAGGGGTTTGTTTTTTTTTTGACATATAGATATTCAATTACTTCAGCACTATTTATTGAAAAGGCCACCCTTTCTCCATTGAATTACTTTAGCACCTTTGTCAAAAATCAATTAAGCATATTTGTGTGGGCCTGTGTAAGGGTTTTCTACTCTTTACCATTGACCTAGGTATCTATCCCATCACCAGTACCACACTTTCTACTACAGCTGTAAGTCCTAATATTGTTAAAATGATTCCTCCCACGTGATTCTTTTTATCAAGACTGTTTTAACTATTCTTAGGCCTGCGCCTTTCCATATAAATTTTAAAATAAGCTTGTCTATATCTATATAAAATCTTGCTGAGATTTAGACAGGAACCGCATTACACTTATAGATCAATTTGGGGAGAATTGACATCTTTGCTATACTGAGTCTTCCAAACCATGAACATGGTATGTATTTCTACTTATTTTGGTCTTCTCTGATTTCTTTGATCAGCATTTTGTAATTTTCAAATCCTGCATTTGTTTTAAGTATATATCTAAATATTTAATTTTGTTTACAGGGACTGGAATTGGTATTGTGTTTTAAATTTTGGTTTCATTATGTTCATTGTTAAAATATAAAAATGCAATTGATTTTTTATCCTGACCCTGAGAACTTGATGACTCACTTATTAGTTATAGGAGTTTTCTTATAGATTCTTTGTGATTTTGTATTTAGACAATTAAATCATCTTTTTTATACTGTAATAAAGTATGCACAACATAAAATTTATCATTTTAGTCATTTTTAAGTGTACAATTCACATTGGTTTTGGATATTGAACCAGCCTTGCACACCTAAAATAAATCTTGCTTAGTCATAGTGTATAATTCTTTTTATACACTGCTTGATTTGGTTTACAATTATTTTGTTGAAGATTTTGTGTCTAAGTTTATGAAAGACATTGGTCTGTAATTTTTTTTTACTGTCTTTTTCTGGTTTTGATATAAGGGCAATGTTGGCCTTATTATAAATGAGTTGGGAATTTTTCCCTCTTATTCTATTTCCTGAGAGAAATTGTGTAAAATTGATGTTAGTTAGTGGAGTCTCATGTTGAGCAGAAATGACTAGGTCCTAATAACCCCCTCTGTGCTCAGTCTTTGATCAGGCGCTGCTCAGGAAAAGTAAGACTTCAGCTTAAAAACTAATGTCGATTCTAGGGACACAATTAGGAGGCTGTCACCTAACTGAACTTGATGCAGTTCCATAGTAAGTACTTTCTTCAGAAAAGATCAGAATGGCAACTCTTCCTTTGTTGCCATATCAACATCCACTGTTCCTAGATTCTCTGCAGGTTTTTTCTTTGTCTGTTTACTCTTCCCATCCTCTCTGTTTTGTCTTTATTCCTTGAAAACAGCCTAATGGCTATCTCCTTCACATGTGGAGAACCAACTAAATGTTTCTGAGTTATTCTTTGATGCGACCATCTAGTATTAGGCAGACAATTCTAATCCAAAAAAATGATTTACCTAACCCGTAGTTACTGATTTTTGCCTCTTGAGTTGGAACACAACTACACTGCCATGCTTTTGTTAGCAGGTACTATAGATTGAATGTTTACTACTATATAGGCACTGTACTACAAACTTAACATGATTTATCTCAAATAATCCTCACAATGAAGGGCGTATCATTATTCCTGTTTTACAGCTAAAAAAGCTGAGACTGGCAAAGCTGAAATCTGCACCCGGATCTCTCTGGCTGCAAAACCTGACAATCAGTCATGATACAGGAGAAGTTAAGTTGGTTTTGCTACTGTGCTCAGCCTGCCAGCTTTCCTAAAGCCAACCTGCAGGTGCTGCACCTTAGGAGTGAGCAAGAATTCATTCAGTTCCATTTCGATGACCTCTTATCTCCTTGACGCCAGTCCATGGCCCTCTTCAGGGGATTCCTAGGTCCCAGGCTCATGTCTACCAGGTCTTTCACTGGAAATGCTCACATTACCAACCCTTTCCAGAGTCACCAAAGTGGAGGAGGCCCACTGGAGGGAGGCTCCCAATGCCTCTTCAGTCCTTCATGTTTGTGCCTCACCTTCTCTATGTGCCATGCTCTTTATACATCTCAGGGTTTCTCCTCTATTACATTCTCTCTCTCTCTCTCTGAGTCATTTAGCTTCTGAATGTCTTTGTTCTCCATCGCCATTGGTTCTCCAGTGGCCTCTCTGCTCAGCTGTTTCTCCAACCCACTCATATTAATGCCTCTCAAAAACATCACTCAATCTTCTTTTTTAATTCTTCATCTTAGCCATCATACTTTTGTGCATTTTTGGAGGTGATATTTCTCAAATGGATTGTTGTAACAATATCTTAAATGATTCTATTGTTTGCATGATCATACTTCTTTCCCTAGTGCTTCCTCCATTCTTTGAATAAAATGCACATCTCGGAATGAAATGCAAATCTGATCCTAAAGTCCATGTGATAACTCTTCAACTGCTCCCCAGTACCTTTGGGGAAAAAGCCTAGCTCCTGGTATGGCTCACGAGGCCTTCTATGATTTGGCCTCTGTCTTCTCCACTTTCTTCTCACTCCAGTCCTCCAAATGGTTTCTATGTTTTTACCATGCAGAACACTTGCAGTTCCCTGGCAGACAACTTCTCCTATACCTCTTCCTTTGGACCTGTGCACATGCTTCCTCCTCCTTCCTTCCCAGCAAGCTGGTTCCTTGTCTATTGGGACTGTACCTGTACTCAGGATCCTGCTCTTCTTGCCCCCTCAAGAACTTGTCTTTTTTAGTGTTCCCATCTGTCTCACATTATTAACCTCTCTTTATCTTCCCTCTACCACTCCCACTGCTGTACAAATATGCTTTTCAAATAGCAACAACAACAACAATAATAATCCTTCCTTGACTTAATATTTCCCTCAAGCTACTCCTCTATTTCACTATGCCTTTCATTCAAATTTACTGAAAAGAGTCATCTGTATCCTCACTACTCAAAGTGCAGCCTATGGATCAGCAGCACTGGCATTACTGGGAGCTCTAGTTAGAAATGCAGGATCTCAGGCCCCACTTCAGACCTACTAGAAAATGTATATGCACTTTAAAGTTTGAGAAGCCCTGATTTATATTAGTGCTTCTCAGGTCTGGCACATTGATGCCTGAGACCCATCTATGGAGATTCCTATGTAATTGACATGGGGTAATGCCTGATTATTGAGATTTTTAGAGACTTCCCAGGTATTCTTAAATTCAGCCAAGTTTGAGAATGATGAGTCCACAATACTTCCTTACTTCCCCTTAGCTCTTCATTACAATCTGGTTCTTGCCTCCACCGCCAACAGAAAGGCCTCTTGATGAGCTTACCAACTGTGATGGTTAATTTTATGTGTCAATTTGGCAAGGCCACAGTACCCTGATTTCGGTCAAATGTTATTTTAAATGCTTCTATGAAGGTATGTATTTATTTTTGTTGTTTTGCCTTTTTTTTTTTTTAAGTCCAGCTCTTGCAGAATGTGAAGGTATTTTTTAGATAAAATTAACATTTGAATCAGTAAGTAGACTTCGAGTTAAGCAGACTGCTCTCTATAGTGTGGGTGGCCTCATCAAATCAGTTGAAGGCCTTAGTAGAAAGAGACTCACTTCCCTGTAAGAAGAAGAATTCTGCCAGCAGACTGCCTTCAGACTCAAACTGCAGCTCTTCCCTGGGTCTCCAGCCTGCTGGCTTGCCCTGCAGAGTTTGAGCTTGCCAGCCTCCACAATTGCATGAGCCAACTTCTTAAAACTAATCTCTCTATGGAAATTTCTATGTATATTTATTTTATTTAGGCAATTTCTCCTACACCTTTGGATTCTCTGTGTGTATTTGTACATACTGTTGGTTCCATTTTCCTGGAGACCCCTGGTTAATATACCAATAAACTTAATGTTGCCAAAGCCAATGATTAATTCTCTACCTCCCATCTTACCTAAACTCTTAGCATCTTCCTTCTTGAAAATGTCTTTGTCTTAGGTTTCATGACAGTATACTTTCCTGGATTTCCACTTACCTCACTGGCCACTCCTTCTTGGCTTACACTGTAGACTCAACATATCATCCCGAAGTTCCTTATGATTTGATCAGTCCTAGGTGCTTTGCTCTTCTCTCTGTTTACTCTTTCCCTAGGTGATTTCATCCAATCACTCTGAGGCTGATGACACCCAATTCTTCATCACAACCTAAGCCCTCTACTTTAAGCCCTCTACTTTAAATTAATATGTGCATATTCAAACTGCCTACTCACTTCCTCCACCTGTCTGTTTCATTAGCACCTCAAACTCAGCACATTCGAACTAAACTCCTGATTTCCACCCTGCACCCTGTACAAACTCATCCTCCCTCAGCTTTCTTTATCTTGGTAACTGACAATCCGGATATGCAGCTGCTCCAGGCAGAATTCCAACAGTCATCCTGAACACCATCCTCTTCCTCAACCACACATCCAGTGTGAGGGTGCTTCTGATCCAGTCTACCTCTGTAGTATATCTTAAATCTGTCCACTTCTAATAAAATCTCCACAAGTCTCTTAGTTTAAGCCCCCTATTTGGGTATCCAGCACCACCCAGTGTTTTTCAATGTGTGGACATCATACATCACCTCCTCTGGGAAGCATTCCCTGACTTCTTCCTCTTATGTTCTGCATACTTTCATAGCACTTTGTTTTTGAAGTAGCATAGCACCTATTTTACCATATTATAATTTTTGTTTACTAGTTTGTCCATCCTGATAGACTGTGTTCCTTGAGAGCAGAAAAATTATTTTTATATCTTTATTCCTAGTGTCAAGCATAGTACCTGGTACAGAATAGGTATTTTTTAAAGGTTTGTTAAAAGTTGAGTAAACAAGTGAATGACAATGTAAAGACAGCAGAAGTGGAAAAACCATATTTGAAACTAGTTGCTACTTCACAATAGTAGCAAAAAAAACAGCAGCTGCTCTAAATACTTCCATTTCCATATCTTAGGGAAGATTCACAGAAACGAAATTCTTTTAAAACCCTTTACCCAAGGCATAGTAACAAAAACTATGATCAATTCCATGTGCAAAACACTTTATTTTTTGAGACTTAACTTTTGCATTTTACTCTTATTTAAAGTTCAACCGTGGGGATGTCCTCTCTGCTATTTCCATGCAGTCACTTCTGGATCCCTTCTCTCTTCACTAAACAGACACAATACTATTTTTACCAGAAAGGGGTCCCAATCCAGATCCCGAGAGAGGGTTCTTGGACCTCGTGCATTAAAGAATTCGGGGCAAGTTCACAGAGTAAAGTGAAAGCAAGTAAGGAAGAAAGTAAAGTGAAAGCAAGAAAGTAAAGGAATAAAAGAATAGCTACTCTTTAGGCAGGGCCCTGGTATGTTCAACTGAGCTACTCAACTGAGTATACTTATAGTTACTTCTTGATTATATGCTAAACAAGGGGTGGATTATTCATGAATTTTCAGGGAAAGGGCAGGGGATTTCCCAGACCTGAGGGTTCCTTCCCTTTTTAGACTATATGGAGTAACTTTTGGACATTGCCATGGCGTTTGTAAACCGTCATGGAGCTGGTAGGAGTGTATTTTAACATTTTATAATTAGTGTATAATGAACAGTGAGGATGACCAGAGGTCTCTTTCATTGCCATCTTGGTTTTGGTGGGTCTTGGTCAGCTTCTTAACCACATCCCATTTTATCAGCAAGGTCTTTGTGACCTGTACCTGTGCCGACCTCCTATCTCATCCTCTGACTAAGAATATCTAACCTCCTGGGAATGCAGCTCAGTAGGTCTCAGCCTTATTTTACCCGGCCCCTGTTCAAGATGGAGTTGCTGTGGTTCAATGCCTCTGACACTATGGCTTAGAACACAAGGAGAAAAAAAGTTTGAATACATTTTTTTTTTCTGTTTCACAGACTATCCATACCCATGAGATTTTCTGGCTTAGAATCATTCCATTGGTCTATTAAATCTGTTTTCTTGCTTGAGGCAGTATCTTTGAGAAGGGAGAAAGGAGTCTAAAATCTACTTAGGCAGCTATACTATAGAACGCGGAGTAGTGAGTACCTCTTTCTGCCAGGCCCGCAGAATCTGTATGCATACTCCCCGTAGGTACAGGTCTTCACATATTCTGTTTCAAGTGTCAAGGCAAGTGTCTGACACAAGCGCTAAGACTTACTTCCTCAAGCGTCAGAACAATTAAGCTCTTCAAATATTCAAACAAGTCCATTTGATTTTCAAATTTTAGTCCCCATTCTGTTTCAGAACTTGGTTACCAGTGATTTTTATCTGCATTGGATCTACTTTATTAAACCCCACAGCCTGAATAGCAGCTACTAGGGTAGTGCCAGTGGATGTATATGGAGACGGGGCTGGAATGGCTGAGTGTGTGCGTGCACAGCTGGGAGCAGCCCAGCCATGGCAGTAAGGTAAGTAGAAGATAGGCACTGGGAAGCATTAAAGGATAATTTTTAAAAGAGGGTATAATCATGACTCACACAGTTACAGAATGAACATTTGTCAAAGATTTTATTTAACTCGCTAGTTAATGAGGTAACTAGTAAGATGTTACAACTTTCTCAAATGAAGATAGACAGAGATTTATATTTTCTACCAGACAAAATCCATTTGCATTGCCATATACAGGAATCATATAGACGAGAAACACTTACATTACTACTGGTTTTCTACAACTTAACTTCTATCTCTATAGAGGTGGAAAATAAGCTTTGACAAAGACAACCAAAAGCTAGAGTAACCCAGATAGTTGACCTAGACAGGACACCCACTAATCTCTTTTGTTGCCCAATTCAAAGTCTCCTAAGTTTTCTTAGTACAAGAATGTAAGCTTGTGGAAAGATGTGCTCCAGAAGAAAGACTAGAGAATGCTGGAATAATATTAATCCGAATGAGCACTTACTGAGCATTTGTATATGCCAGAAAACATACTAGGCCCTTTACATACACTATTTCATTTCCCTTAGCTAGTAAGGAAGGTATTACAGACACAGCAACGGAGGCTCATTGATATTAAGTACCATGAACAAGGGCGCACTGCTGAGTTAGGACTGAAAATCAAATTATCTCACTGGACTGTAGTAACCCAGCATCCCTACCTCCAACTGTAGTTTTTATATTTGGAACAACAGTAAAGTTGTGGTTTTCAAGGTCACAAATCTCCAACCCCAGAACTCTTTGCACTTGCCACTTTGCCTAATAGATACGGTGGTAAAAAGAACTGAATCAGCCAACAGGAGAGATAGTTCTACTCTGTCATTATCTAGCTATGTGAACTTGGGCAAGTCAGTTAACTACTGAGATGTTACTTCGCTTTCGAAATAGGGAGAACATATCCGATCTACCTAAGTCAAAAATTCTTTGAAAATCAATAGCTAAAATAGATGTGAAACACTTTGAAAATATAAAGTCCAGCATGGCTGTTAGTGTTCTCTATTGTTGAGTTTTGAAAGTGAAAAGTGAAGGCAAACACTGGAAGTGGGATATCTAATTGCCATAGAAAGCACTAAAAAAGGTTTATTTATTTATTTATCCCAGTAGACAGCTAGTAACTTCTGATAAAAGGGAGTATCTGAAAACTGAAAGGCCCCATAGGAATGCCAACAACATTTCAGAAGTTTTCAACCCAAATTAAAGATGAAAAAAGTGAAGTAGATGATAAGTGGAAGTAGCTTCTGTACTTAGGGTCTCTAGTGTTTAATTCATGGTGCTCTCTGGGGCAGCTTATGATTCTTATCTAATTGCCTCGCCATGGATCTTACCGGCTCAACAACAAGCTGAGCCAGCATCTGTAGTGTAGCACTCGGCCCTCAGATCAGATGGTGGGGACATACCTGTGGTTCACAAAAGCATTCTACAAGGTGTCTCTCCTGCTAAAGTAGAGAGAACTTTAGTATGCATCTTATCAAACTAAGCATGGAAGGGACTGGCTTAACCCTCCCTAAACGTTCAGTACTTTCATTCCCTCTAAGTGGAAAAATGCCAATAGTTTGCAGTTCTTGGTCTTGTGGGATTACCAATTCTATTTTAGTCCTCATACATCATACATGATAAGTATAAAAGGAATTCATTTTTTCCTGATAGAAAAGAGACTTTTACCTTTAGAAATGAGAATCATAACTTAAGTTGTGGTAAAAAACAAAAACACAACCTGTCTTATTTAAATGCTTTTGGGTTTAAGACAGTGTGGCAATTCCTCAAGGATCTAGAACTGGAAATACCATTTGACCAAGTCATCCCATTACTGGGTATATACCCAAAGGAATATAAATCATGCTGCTATAAAGAACACATGCACACATATGTTTATTGTGGCACTACTCACAATAGCAAAGACTTGGAACCAACCCAAATGTCCAACAATGATAGACTGGATTAAGAAAATGTGGCACATATACACCATGGAATACTATGCAGCCATAAAAAATGATGAGTTCATGTCCTTTGTAGGGACACGGATGAAGCTGGAAACTATCATTCTCAGCAAACTACTGCAAGGACAGAAAACCAAACACTGCATGTTCTCACTCAAAGGTGGGAATTGAACAATGAGAACACTTGGACACAGGAAGGGGAACATCACACACCAAGACCTGTCGTGGGGTTGGGGGAGGGGGGAGGGATAGCATTAGGAGATATACCTAATATAAATGACGAGTTAAACGAGTTAATGGGTGCAGCACACCAACATGATACATGTATACATATGTAACAAACCTGTACGTCGTGCACATGTACCCTAGAACTTAAAGTATAATAATAAAAATAAAATAAAATAAATGCTTTTGGGTTTAAGTGAATGAAGTCATGAAGAAAGTGAGTAAAAATCTACCGCTAGCACCTAGCAGTAATTCAACTTTGTGAATTTAAGAAAAGCACCCTCTTTGGGCAAATTGCCAAAAGATGACCAAACTGGACATGACAATGGACACAGGCAACTCTCAGATGAATTAGAAAAGAGTGCCCCTTCCTATGAGCCGCCAGAGCTAGAGACCTGGCCCCAGGAGTGGAGGTAGAATTCAGCCCCACCCCTTCCTTCCTCCTAAAACTCATTATCTCATGGCAGGGGCCCAAACAACACATTTTATCCCTCTGTGCAAAACAAGGTCTATTTCTTAGAATTCAACCTTAGAAGGTCAAGAATGGGAAATGCAGGGCTGTGTAAATAATTACATCTTCTTCCTACCATAACATCATAACTAGCACAATTATGAAAGACAGATATGAAAATAGTAATAATCATGAAAATGATAATAATGTACTTTGAAGAGGAGGAACAGGTAAGGAATGGCATCAAAGGCTGGAGGCTGAGTAAACTTCATGAGGAAAAGTTTTTGGCTGGTGGCCACCCGGCTTCAATATTCTGCCAGAATGCCACTTGCATCATTTAAGAGAACTGATCCTTTTCCCTCACCTGTACTGCCACTTGTCCACACACTTATAATAACAGATTATACCTGGGCAGAACTTGTATTGTACAGTGCCAAGTACTGTATATATATACTCACATCAGCTGTGAAGCTGCTCTCTCCACTTTACAGACCAGGAAAGTGAGACAGAGAGAGGTTAAATAAACAGCCCAAGATTGTAGCTGATGTATTAATCCACAGCTAAATGAGTCTCCTTAAAGATCTGGAAAGCTGCTGACAAGACGCACTGTCAAAGATGGGGTCGAAAAGGAAACTCCTTTTCAGTGATCCAGTATAGGACATTCTTTTTAGGCATGGAACCCTGGGATCTGTCATAAGTTATGAAACTGAACAAACCATTCCACTTCCACTTCCTCATCTATGAAAGGAAGGCATTGGATGGCATGTTCACTTCCAGCTCTAAAATGCTGTGACTCTAATTTACACGCAAAATAGCATGTAGACAGCCTTTAGTGCCATCTGAATGTAAATACCACATCTACCTTTTTGAAGCCATGAGGCCTAGCTAGAACTCAATTTACTCATCTATAAAATGAGAATAATAATAATATCTACCTCTTAGGGTTATTGAGAATATTAAATAAGAGAATAAATGTTAAAGCATTTAGCATATCATTTAGCTTTGGCTATGTGACTAGTACATAGTAAGTGTTCAAGAAATTTTCCTTTATCACTATCATCATCATCATCATCATCATCACCCTGTGTGTAGGTGCTACTTGCGAAGGTGCTCCAATTTTTTTCTTTTTTTGAGACGGAGTCTCGCTGTGTCACCCAGGCTGGAGTGCAGTGGCGCAATCTCGGCTCACTGCAAGCTCCGCCTCCCGGGTTCACGCCATTCTCCTGCCTCAGCCTCCTGAGTAGCTGGGACTACAGGCGCCCGCCACCACGCCCGGCTAATTTTTTGTATTTTCAGTAGAGACGGGGTTTCACCGTGGTCTCGATCTCCTGACCTCGTGATCCGCCCGCCTCGGCCTCCCAAAGTGCTGGGATTACAAGCGTGAGCCACCGCGCCCGGCCGCTCCAATTTTAATTCCCTGCAGATGCAATAAAGAGTTGGCAAATTCCCGGCTGGACGCGGTGGCTCATGCCTGTAATCCCAGCACTTTGGAAGGCCATGGCGGGAGGATCACGAGGTCAGGAGATTGAGACCATCCAGGCTAAAACGGTGAAACCCTGTCTCTACTAAAAATACAAAAAAAAAAAAATTAGCCAGGCCTGTTGGCAGGCGCCTGTAGTCCCAGCTACTCGGGAGGTTGAAGCAGGAGAATGGCGTGAACCAGGAAGGCGGAGCTTGCAGTGAGCAGAAATTGCGCCACTGCACTCCAGCCTGGGTGACAGAGCGAGACCCTGTCTCAAAAAAAAAAAAAAAACAAAAGAGTCGGCAAATTCTCAGAGTTGGCCAATTTGGAACTAAGTATACTATGACTACCTTCTTTTAATGTTAAAAAATGTTATTTAGCTTGCTCTTGTAAAATTGACATTTCAGAGACTTTGGGTAAAGTGATCATTCAAAATCAATTCCCTTGAATTACCCCTACATGTTTCTGCAGCATGGTCTATAGAAGAAGAAAGAACTCATCAGTATTTCTAGGAATATCCCCAATCTTAATCTTAAGACTCCAGCCCCAAACAATAACTGGCAACTCTTCAATAATGAATTAAAGGAAGGCACACCCTCTTTTCAGCTTTTTGAGAAATTATGCAATGATATCCCGCTATCCAGTTTCATGTTATCTATGATTTAGAGGCAGCACATTATTGTAAAAAAGGCATTGAACTGGAAATTGAGTATGGAGACTCAAGTTCTAATCCCAGATTTGCTACTAAGTAGCTCTGTGACCTTGGGCAACTCATTTGCCCTTTCTGTGTCCGTTTTCCACCAGCAAAATGTGGGGCCTGTACTAGACAGGATTTATGGGCCCTTCTAAATCCAAGCTTTTGTGGTTGACTCCTAATAAGTTATTTCATTGTTCTTATAACAGAGTGTAATCTCTTTACCTCTTTCCTCCCGCTCAGGGTGTACCCAAATGCCTGAATTCATACCCAGAATTAAGGGCTTCAGTTCAGCTCCCAGAAACTTGCTTATACAGAAACCATAGGTCATTAACAAAAGAGGTCTCCTGCTACTACTATTGGGAGGACAATGTCAGGGCCATTGGAGATTGAAACCTCCATCCTGAAGAGTCTGTAAGGATGGATAGAATTTCAACACCTAATGTCTCCAGACATAAAACTGCTGAAGACATAAAAAAAATTATTTAAACAAAAGAATGTGGCTCTAATATGTTGAAATTGCCATGGCAACTCACACCAGGGTCATAATACCAGTGGAAAGCAAACATCTCAGAATTGTATTATTATGTCTTCTGGTTCTCCAGCAGCTGACTAGCTGACTGCTTCAGAAGAATGAGGAGGCAGAAGTCAATACAGTCATAGCAAATGTCTCCTTCTTGTCACTGTCCACCCACACCACCTCCCCGTGTGTTGAAAATACCTTGTGGCTGAGCCATCCATGACTGGACATAACCCTTCTTTGAGGGAGGAGGGAGTGTTTTTTTTCTATTCTTGCCCTGACTCATCTGGTGGGTAGGTGTCCAGAAAGCTGGTAGCCTCCTGGGTCTGCAGACACAGCACTTGTGGTTCTAGGGACCACTTGAACCTTATAGAAGAGGGAGGCTGGGAAATGTCTTTATGTGCACCCAGGAAGAGGCAGCGTGGGTGAACACACAGCAGTGACTGTCCTTTAATTTAGGTAAAGATTCAGCATGTAATGAGCACCTACCATGGGCCAAGTATTTTGATGTATGGCTTCCTTTCATCCTTGAAGTTTGTTTTAATTTGATTCCGCCTATACAAAAGTAACTGAGTTTCCTTGGGGGGTGTAAAGGAAGGGTTCCTTCCTACCAATACTACTATAAATTAATTTTTATTGTATAGTTTTTATGACATAAATATATAAAGAGGTCTACTTTGTGCAAAACACTGGCAGGAAGCAGGAAAGGCTGTGGGTATAAAGACAGTCCTTAAAAAGAGTTTGCAGTTTTCACGGGGAATCAAAATATGCCTCAATAATAAGGAGAAATCAGACAGAGGAGTGCTGGATATACAAATGGTCAGCCTTGATATTACAAAATAGGATTCTGATGATGCAAACCCACTCTTTTTAAAGTTTGTTTTTTAAAAAATAAGTATTGCATCCACATGATACAAATTCCAGGAGGAACAAAACGCTATTCAATGAAAAGCCTCTCTATCTCCCTTTTCCCTCTGCCTTCCACTTCTCATCTCCAGATGTAACCACATTTATAGTTTCTCGTGTAGTCTTACAATGTTTTCTATACATCTACATACATGCTTGTATTTTCTTCCTCCTTGGTTTGCTTAACTTAAAAATATATCTTCAAAATATTTCCATAGCTGTATATATAGACTTGCCTTATTCTTTTAAATCAGGTAGGTAAACTATAGCCCACAAGTCAAATTCAGTCTCTACCTGTTTTAGTCAATAAAAGTCTTACTAGAACACAGCCACATCTGTTCTTTTATGCATTGTCTGTGGCTGTTTTGTGCTACAAGGGCAGAGTTGAGTAACTGTGGCGAAGATTGCAGGGTCTGCAAAGACTAAAATATTTATTATCTTGCCCTTTACAGAAAAATTCTGCTGACCCTTGCTTTAAATGACTGCCTAGCTGGGCATGGTGGTGCACAAGTATAGTCCCAGCTACTAAGGAGGCTGAGGCGGGAGGGTCTCCTGAGGCCAGGAGTTCAACACCAGCCTGTACAACATAGAGAGACTATCTGTCTCCAAAAAACAAAAAAGACTGCCTAAATTCTACATAGGAATATGTCATAGTTTATTTTAATAGTTCCTTAATAAAGGACATGTAGGTTATTTCTAATCTTATGTTATTACAAATACTGCTGTAATTGATGTAATAATACGTGTGTCATTCTCATACATGTGCTTATATCTGTATGAGTCCCTGGGAATGGAATTGCTGAGCAAAAATATCATGGGCTTTTTTTCATGGATATATTTGTTAATTTGGTCTTCCTGATATCAGTGATGTTAAGGAAGCCAGAAGACAAACCAGCTGTAAGAAGCAACTGAGGACTGTGCTGTTAGGAGAGGAAATGAAGAACACTATTTCAAACACGAATGAATGGTAGTTCCTTTCAGCCATGCCCCCAGAATTGGAAGCAGATAGATGGAAAATGCATAGGGTAACTCCGTTCAAATAATCTACGGATGTATCAGGGTTGGAAAACCAATACAAGAGCATTCACTCCTGTTAAGGTCATTCTTTGTCCTAATTGCAAACTCCTCCTCACCTCCCTCCGTGTTTGCATTTCCTAAAAAGAGCTGTGTCAGAGCCTTGGAAGTAAACATGTGTGGCTATTGGAGCTGCTGCTTTGAGAGGCAACTGTGTAGTAGATCACCGAGGGCACAGAGTTTGACTTTGTGTGGACAGGTTTGCTCAACTCTGACATGAGCCTGAACAGGTCCTAGTGATGGGGTTTTTGGTTCTCTAGCTATTGCAAGCCAGTTTGAGCTCATCCTTAGGAGGGGGAAATTCTGGAATGAACAAACATCAGTGATGCTACAGACAGTCACCTGTAGGAGACTCAGAAGGGTTCACATCTTCCTGGAGCTGGAATCAGGAACAATTCAGACCTCTACTTTCACCTGTTGACTCCCTGCGATGTGCCAGGCACTGTGTTGGGGTGAGTATATATGGATGAATGAGAGAACTTGGCTGCCTGCCAGAGGAACTGCAGGTCTATCTGTTTCCCTTTGAAAGACTGCCTGCCTCACAGCCTTGTAAAGGGAAACAGACCTGCAGTTCCCAAACTGTACTTTTAATTTTTGGAGAAAAACACAGGAATACTTGACATCTGTCAGACAAATTGTGAACAACTAACTCAAAGTAGTTCACAGCTTCAACATTAGATCACACTACATCCCTTTTGATAATGCCATATGTTTGCAAAGCTAAGTTTTCAGCAGTTGCTTTGCTAAAAAGCAGGTACTGTGCAAAACTTAACATAGAACAGGAAATGAAGGTGGTGCTGTCCAATTTCATTCCAAGTTCAAGAAGCCCTTGCATGCCCAGTGGGTGCACCCATCCCATTAGTCGGTAATTGTGGTTATTTAAGAATGAAATAAGACATATTATTTTTCCTTTCAATGTATGCATATTATTCTTTTCAAACAGCTACTAATTTATTAGGACAGAGATAGTTATGAAATTGTTTGGACCTAAGTAACTAAGAAATGGAAGTGGTAAGTATTTCTTTTTGCCTGTGTGTTCTGTGAAAAAATGACTAAAACACGAAGGACACTGTGAACTGAAAACGCTTGGGCACTTCTGCGATGAACACTTAACACTACTTACCAACTTTGTGACCTTGGAAAAGTTAACTCTTCAAGCTCAACCTCTGGTTCCACAACTGTAAAACAGGGATAGCAAGACTTAGGAATTATTGTGAAGGTTAAATGAGATAATGCAAGTGAAGAATTAGCACAGAGCTTGGCACATGGTAAGAAATCATTAAACACTGGCTAGTACAAATCCACAGAACCCTGGCCATCATAAGAGAATTAGTATTTAACCCTAATTACCCTAACAACCTCAGCTTCACATTCATTTTTAAGCCTACAGATTGTCATATCAAATGCTGTTGCCATGGTGCCTGCTGTAATATTTGGGATCAACCACATTATTCTGAAATCAGGAAATTAACAATCCCCCTGAAGCTTGTGGAGGTACTATTTGAATGACTTCACTGTCAGTCTTTTGTTAGGGTTTTCCACCTTATATTAGTTCAGAGATTGCTTATTCTGTTTGGTTAAAAAAAAAGTCAGGGGGAAGGCGGTGGTAAATTTAGTGACACTTTAGAAAGAAGTAAATTTAGGACAAATTGCATCAAAATTATTTTCTGGAGTTTGAGAATATTTCTATGTTTAATATTTATAGAAACATATTTCTATGTTTCCAAAAGCTCTCGTGACTTGACTATGGTATGACTTTATTGTGACTTGAGTTTTTTTAAAGCTAATTTTGGATCGAAGATCGTCTTCCCTCTGAAAGTTCAGTTTATAGTAAGATTCATGACTCCTCACTTAAAAAACAGAAAGCTTTTATTTTGGCTACTACTCTAATTCCAAACCATTCATGAAGATAGTTGTTTTTGTTTTCGTCATTAGACAGAGCCTTCCTGGCCTTTCAGCAAAGCTGGTAACTCTTCTGCCATTTCCAGATGAGTACTAAGAAGTTACTAGGCTTGTTAATTTTAGGAAACACAGATCAGAGTTAAATAAAGGAGGAGAGAAAGCCAACACTCCCTTTGTCTAGATTAGTTGTTCTCACATGGGAAGGGAGAAGGATTCTGCACAGCAGGGGACGTTTGGTAATCCCAAGAGATATTTTTGGTTGTTGAATCATGGGAACACAACATAAGGGTGGGGAGCTGCTACTGGCATCTGGGGAGTAGAAGCCGTGGTAAGCCATCTTACCATGCACAGGGAACTCCTTACCCTCTTTACCCTCACGCACAACAAAGAATTATCTGGCCCAAAATGTCAAGGATAATGAGGTTGAGAAAACTAGACTAGTCTAGATATTATTTCTTTTCTTCATTAAGTCACACTTAAAAAAATTCTTTCTTGTATCTCCTCTTCTGACCTAAGGGGCTCTTTTGAATGTTAGCTTCTGAGATTAGAAGTAATCAGTAGCTGCAGAAAAATATCAGGTTTTCTCCAAATCAGTGGTTCTCAACATTTCTGCACATTAGAATCATTTGGGAGAACATTCAAACTATGTCCCTGTCTGGACTGTACCCTGAGACCAATTAAATTCAAATCTCAAGGACTGAGACTTGATCACAGTATGTTTCAAAGTTTCCCAAATGATTCTAATGTGCAGGCAAAGTTGAGGACCATGAATCCAAATACTAGAAAGGTTATTTTCTATACCTTCCATGCACCCACAAAGAGAGAAATCAACTGTGGGAGGGGAATATAGCAATGTCTCTCTCAATATAGAAATGCTTTTTTTTTTCCTCCAGGAGTTACGTTGACTATTTCAATCAAGAGTTATTTGAGAGTTTACTTTCTTTTTTTTTTTTTGAGATGGAGTCTTGCTCTGTTGCCCAGGCTGGAGTGCAGTGGTGCGATCTTGGCTCACTGCAAGCTCCGCCTCCCAGGTTTACACCATTCTCCTGCCTCATTCTTCCCAGTAGCTGGGACTACAGGCGCCCACCACCATGCCCAGGTAATTTTTTGTATTTTTAGTACAGAAGGGGTTTCACCCTGTTAGCCAGGATGATGTCGATCTCCTGATCTCATGGTCTGCCCGCCTCGGCCTCCCAAAGTGTATTTGAGATTTTTCACACATGTGGCTTGATCACATGTGATATTTCACTTTTTGTGGATGATCAATGCACGGCCAAAATTTTAGGTATCTACAACTTTTCAAGGGTTTCCTTAATCTTTTTTAATGAAATTACAAGGGAAAGAGAATTATGTAGCCCTGCTCCAGTATCCCAGAGCTTGACTTTCACCCGTACTTGAATCTGAAGAGGACAGCAATGTTTCTGCTATGGATCTCATGCATCTATTGAACTTGGACGCTCCTGAGCATCCTGAAAGGCAAAGGAAGGTTTTTCAATTTGCTCTCTCTTTGTCCCTTCCACCCCCACTCCCTGTGCCCATAGCAAATACTAGTCAAGCAGATGGTTTTGGTGTGATGCCCTGGAGGTTAACAGATGTGAATTCTAATGGCATAAGAGGACAAATATTTTCCATTGCTGCCTTCAAACCAAGCACATGGTCTGTCCCCCACAAAAACAAATGGTGCTTTAATAGGGGTGACTTTTAAAAACTCCACACCAGGGTCAAAAGACTTCTCAGAGTAAGGGGAGAAAAAGTTAGTAGGAAATACCTGGACATCACAGGAAATGAACTATTTTTAGTAAACCATCTACTTCTTATATCCAAAGAGTTGGGTATTAACATGATAAAACTGGGGTTCCAAGAAAATGAAAAGCTCAGCACTCAACTCCAAAGAGTAGGAATAATTTATTGCCACTTGATGTCCAATGCCCTTCTTGAAGTGAAAGTGTCCCTACAAACCTCATAAAGTTAATCAGAAAAAAGTAAGGAAGAGAAACAAAAATAAGCCAAACTTGCAGCACATTCAGCGTTCATCACTAGGTCAGCTTGCTCTCTGACTGCTTCCTCATAGTTGTTTGGTGCCTACTCTTCTAGAGTCAGGTAGACCCTTGATTATAATTCCCCTTAACTGCACTATAAATAACTAAAACATTATAAAATGTTGTTTCCTACTTAAAATATTCTTTTAGGTCCTGCATACCAGTGAAACTACTAACATCAGCTGGTCTAAAGAACCCCACTGATGTCAGCTGATCTGGAGGACCTCACAAGGAGCTGACTCACCCAAGAATGAGGTTTCCACATCCTGATGTTTTCATCCTTCTGACCCTGACCAATCAACAACCTCAATTTTCCAGCCCCTTGCCTTCAATGATCCGTTTAAAAAATCTAGCCCAGAGACTATACTTTCAGGGATCATTTCTATAGTATGTTACCAGAGAAGTTTCTCTGAACGTGTAGAGCACCATCTCAATAAATTAGGTATTGATGAGACGTATCTCAAAATAATAAGAGCTATCTATGACAAACCCACAGCCAATATCATACTGAATGGGCAAAAACTGGAAGCATTCCCTTTGAAAACTGGCACAAGACAGGGATGCCCTCTTTCACCACTCCTATTCAACATAGTGCTGGAAGTTCTGGCCAGAGCAATCAAGCAAGAGAAGGAAATAAAGGGTATTCAATTAGGAAAAGAGGAAGTCAAATTGTCCCTGTTTGCAGATGACATGATTGTATATCTAGAAAACCCCATCGTCTCAGCCCAAAATCTCCTTAAGCTGATTAGCAACTTCAGCAAAGTCTCAGGATACAAAATCAATGTACAAAAATCACAAGCCTTCTTATACACCAATCACAGACAAACAGAGAACCAAATCATGAGTGAACTCCCATTCACAATTGCTTCAAAGAGAATAAAATACCTAGGAATCCAACTTACAAGGGACGTGAAGGACCTCTTCAAGGAGAACTACAAACCACTGCTCAATGAAATAAAAGAGGATACAAACAAATGGAAGAACATTCCATGCTCATGGGTTGGAAGAATCAATATCATGAAAATGGCCATACTGCCCAAGGTAATTTATAGATTCAATGCCATCCCCATCAAGCTACCAATGACTTTCTTCACAGAATTGGAAAAAACTACTTTAAAGTTCATATGGAACCAAAAAAGAGCCTGCATCGCCAAGTCAATCCTAAGCCAAAAGAACAAAGCTGGAGGCATCACGCTACCTGACTTCAAACTACACTACAAGGCTACAGTAACCAAAACAGCATGGTACTGGCACCACAACAGAGACATAGATCAATGGAACAGAACAGAGCCCTCAGAAATGATGCTGCATATCTACAACTATCTGATCTTTGACAAACCTGACAAAAAGAAGAAACGGGGAAAGGATTCCCTATTTAATAAATGGTGCTGGGAAAACTGGCTAGCCATATGTAGAAAGCTGAAACTGGATCCTTTCCTTACACCTTATACAAAAATTAATTCAAGATGGATTAAAGACTTAAATGTTAGACCTAAAACCATTAAAATCCTACAAGAAAACCTAGGCAATACCATTCAGGACATAGGCGTGGGCAAGGACTTCATGTCTAAAACACCAAAAGCAATGGCAACAGAAGCCAAAATTGACAAATGGGATCTAATTAAACTAAAGAGCTTCTGCACAGCAAAAGAAACTACCATCAGAGTGAACAGGCAACCTACAGAATGGGAGAAAATTTTTGCAACCTACTCATCTGACAAAGGGCTAATATCCAGAATCTACAATGAGAACTCATGGACACAGGAAGGGGAACATCACACTCCGGGGACTGTTGTGGGGTGGGGAGAGGGGGGAGGGACAGCATTAGGATATATACCTAATGCTAAATGACGAGTTAATGGGTGCAGGAAATCAACATGGCACATGGATACATATGTAACAAACCTGCACATTGTGCACATGTACCCTAAAACCTAAAGTATAATAAAAAAATAAAAAAAAAAGTTTTTGGTTAATTTTGATTTCCCATACAATGAGATCTTGACAAGGTCCTTTGAAAACAGAGATCTCTAAAATTTTTTAATAAAAGAAAATTAAAAATAGGTGTTTCTAATAGTAATTTAGATATTCATTTGATTTATCAGAAAGTTACTGGCAAACACAATTTAGAAAATTTTAATTTGTCTTGGGAGCAAGAGAGATAAATGTATATTTCTCATGTATTTAAATATAAATTTGACTCAATATAGAAATATAAATATATATATTGAAATGTTAAATTATCATAGATCTTACTTTTAATTTCTGATATAAGTATTTTCAAAAACCCCTGATTATTCAAAACTTCCAAATTATTCAATTTGGCAAAAACAATTTAGCAAATAATTTGGCCAAATTATTATAAGAAACCAAACAATTTAACTGCTATATAGAATGGTAACAGATTTCTTATTTGAAAATAATAAGGCTTTTAAAGTTTTAAAAAATATATTTTAAAAACATTTAAATATATTTAAAGTAGTAAATAAAATATTTTGAGTCTGAATAATTTGTCCCAGTCAGCAAAAATTAAGGACTCTGAAGGAAGTGAGTGTAAATATGATGGTAAATGTGAACAGAAAAGGTATTTTCTTAAACTTAAAGTGAACCTCAAAATATGTCAGATGATATTTAAAAGTGCATTAAAATTTACCTTAAGATTGAATTCACATTTATATTATGAAATAAATTTATGATTAATGAGCACCCATGATTTTATGAATATACTTATATCAAAAAGAGCTAATCTGTAAATCATTCAGTATATATTCATAATTGAAATATTAACAGTAATATGAAGTGCTATATTTTAAGCAGAACAGATATTTTTTACATAGATGGCCAGAGGTAAACTAACACTGCCACCAAATCTAAATGTATGCTCCTGTCTCTGAAATACAGCAAGAAAATTTGCTGCACTGCAGATGAAGAAAGGGTTCATAAATTTAACATAAAACATCAGCAAATGAAAACTGAAAAGTTTAAATGAAAAGGAATGGAGGTCAAAACTATTAAAAAGTAGTGATTTTCTGAAAAATAATTATTTTAATGTTGATATTTATGATATCAACCTCCTATATAATAATATCACTATTCAATAGTTTCTAATTACATTTAGAGTATTTATTGTCAAAATTTTTCTGAGTACATGGTGACATACAATATTTAAATTTATTCTTAGTGCTCAGTGTTTTCTTCTGTGATCATTCCCCCACACTATCACTTTAAATGCATTTATTTTTATCTTTAAATAAACTACAAAGCAGTGTAACCATGGCAGGTCAAGACATTAGTAAATGGTGTGCTTAAAGAACTGTAAAGTTCTAGTTCTAAAAGATTTATAATGACTCTGTTTTCCTAATGGATTTAGCTAATTTTCTTTTTTTTATTATTATACTTTAACTTCTGGGGTACATGTGCAGAACGTGCAGTTTTGTTACATAGGTATACGTGTACCATGGTGGTTTGCTGCACCCATCAACCTGTCATCTATATTAGGTATTTCTCCTAATGCTGTCCCTCCCCTCACCCCCCATTCCCCACCCCCAACAGGCCCTGGTGTGTGATGTTCTCCTCCGTGTGTCCATGTGTTCTCATTGTTCAACTCCCACTTACGTGTGAGAACATGCAGTGCTTGGTTTTCTGTTCTTGCATCAGTTTGCTGAGAATGATGGTTTCCTGCTTCATCCATGTCCCTGCAAAGGACATGAACTCATCCTTTTTATGCCTGCATAGTATTCCATGGCATCTATGTGCCACATTTTCTTTATTCAGTCTATCATTGATGGGCATTTGGATTGGTTCCAGTTTTTGCTATTGTGAATAGTGCTGCAATAAACATACGTGTGCATGTATCTTTATAGTAGCATGATTTATAATCCCTTAGGTATATACCCAGTAGTGAGATCGCTGGGTCAAATGGTATTTCCAGTTCTAGATCCTTGAGGAGTTGCCACACTGTCTTCCACCATGGTTGAACTAATTAACACACCCACCAACAGTGTAAAAGCATTCCTATTTCTCCACATCCTCTCCAGCATCTGTTGTTTCCTGACTTTTTAATGATTGCCATTCTAACTAGCGTAAGATGGTATCTCATTGTGGTTTTGATTTGCATTTCTCTAATGACCAGTGATGATGAGCTTTTTTTCATATGTTTGTTGGCCGCATAAATGTCTTCTTTTGAGAAATGCCTGTTCATATCCTTCACCCACTTTTTGATGGGGTTGTTTTCTTGTAAATTTGTTTAAGTTCTTCATAGGTTCTGGATATCAGCCCTTTGTCAGATGGATAGATCGCAAAAATTTTCTCCCATTCTGTAGGTTGCCTGTTCAATCTAATGATAGTTTCCTTTGCTGTGCAGAAGCTCTTTAGTTTAGTTAGATCCCATTTGTTAATTTTGGCTTTTGTTGCCATTACTTTTGGTGGTTTAGTCATGAAGTCTTTGCCCATGCCTATGTCCTGAATGGTATTGCCTAGGTTTTCTTCTCAGGTTTTTACAGTTTTAGGTCTTAGGTTTCAGTCTTTAGTTCATGTCGAGTTTATTTTTGTATAAGGTGTAAGGAAGGGGTCCAGTTTCAGTTTTCTGCATATGGCTAGCCAGTTTTCCTAACACCATTTATTAAATAGGGAATCCTTTCCCCATTTCTTGTTTTTGTTGGTTTTGTCAAAGATCAGATGGTTGTAGATGTGTGGTGTTATGTCTGAGGCCTCTGTTCTGTTCCATTGGTCTATATCTCTGTTTTGGTACCAGCACCATGCTGTTTTGGTTACTGTAGCCTTGTAGCATAGCGTGAAGTCAGGTAGTGTGATGCCTCCAGCTTTGTTGTTTTTGATTAGGACTGTCTTGGCTATGCAGGCTCTGTTTTGGTTCCATATTAAATTTAAAGTAGTTTTTTCTAATTCTGTGAAGAAAGTCAATGGTAGCTTGATGGGGATAGCATTGAACCTATAAATTACTTTGGGCAATATGGCCATTTTCACAATATTGATTCTTCCTATCCATGAGCATGGAATGTATTTCCTTATGTGTGTCCTCTCTTATTTCCTTGAGCAGTGGTTTGTAGTTCTCCTTGAAGAGGTCCTTCACATCCCTTATAAGTTGTATTCCTAGATATTTTATTCTCTTTTTAGCAATTGTGAATGGGATTTCACTCATGATTTGGCTCTCTGTTTGTTTGTTATTGGTGTATAGGAATGCTTATGAATTTTGCACATTGATTTTGAATCCTGAGACTTTGCTGAAGTTGCTTATCAGCTTAAGGAGATTTTGGGCTGAGATGATGGGGTTTTCTAAATATATACTCATGTCATCTGCAAACAGGGACAATTTGACTTCCTCTTTTCCTAATTGAGTACCCTTTATTTCTTTCTCTTGCCTGATTGCCCTGGCCAGAACTTTCAACACTATATTGAATAAGAGTGGTGTGAGAGGGCATCCTTGCCTTGTGCCAGTTTTCAAAGGGAATGCTTCCAGTTTTTGCCCATTCAGTGTGATACTGGCTGTGGGTTTGTCATAAATAGCTCTTATTATTTTGAGATACATTCCATCAATGCCTAGTTTATTGAGAGTTTTTAGCATCAAGGGGTGTTGAATTTTGTCAAAGGCCTTATCTGCATCTATTGAGATAATCATGTGGTTTTTGTCATTGGTTCTGTTTATGTGACGGATTACATATATTGATTTGCATATGTTGAACCAGCCTTGCATCCCAGAAATGAAGCCGACTTGATTGTGGTAGATAAGCTTTTTGATGTGCTGCTGGATTTGATTTGCTGTATTTTATTGAGGATCTTTGCATTGATGTTCATCAGGGATATTGGACCAAGCGGACCTAATAGACATCTACACAACTCTCCACTCCAAATCAACAGAATATACATTCTTCTCAGCACCTCGTCACACTTATTCTAAAATTGGCCACATCATTGGAAGTAAAACACTCCTCTGCAAATGCAAAAAAACAGAAATCATAACAACAGTCTCTCAGACCACAGTGCAATCAAATTAGAACTCAGGATTAAGAAACTCACTCAAAACTGCACAACTACATGGAAGCTGAACAACCTGCTAATTTTCTTTACTTAATATATTTTTAGTTTTCTAAGAAGGCAAGTTGGATTTTTTTTCAAACTTTTAGGATTAATAATATATTAGTCATCATTCTCCAGAAACAACACTATATAATTAGCAATGGAAAAAGTTAGGTGTGCATTTTTACCTATGTATTTCAATATAATTTCAAATTTATAGAAAATTTGCAAAAATTGTACAGACCCTAGACACTAATATAACTTTTGCTAAGTGTGATGGTTAATACTGAGTGTCAACTTGATTGGATTGAGGGATACAAAGTATTAATCCTGGGTGTGTCTGTGTGGGTGTTGCCAAAAGAGATTAACATTTGAGTCAGTGGGCTGGGGAAGGCAGATCCACCCTTAATCTGGTGGGCACAATCTAATCAGCTTCCAGGGAATATAAAGCAGACAGAAAAACGTGAAAATGAGAGATGGTCCTAGCCTCCCAGCCTGCATCTTTCTCCCATTCTGGATGCTTCCTGCCCTGGAACAGCAGACTCCAAGTTTTGGGATTCACTCAGACTGGCTCTCCTTGCTCCTCAGCTTGCAGACAGCCTATTATGGGGCCTTGTGATTGTGTAAATTAATACTTAATAAGCTCCCATATATACATAGGAGTTTATTTTATATATATATATACATATATATGGGAGTTTATTTTATTTATATATATATATATATATCTCCTATTAGTTATGCCCCTCTAAGAGAACCCTGACTAATACACCAAGATAAACTAATTATTTACATTTTGCTCTATTTACTTTGCTCTATTTACTCATTCTTTCTCACTCTCCCACATACACTCCAGTGTATATATTGTTTCCTAAGAACAAGGAAATTTTTATATTCAATCACACAATAATTATCAAAATCAATAAATTTAATATTAACATAAATCATTCTCATTATGTCCTTAATAGTTTTTCCCACTATAGGATCCAGTCTTGGATAGGGTCCATGATCCTGCATTTAGTTGCCATACTATCATATTGCTTTAGTCTCTAATATGAAGTAAGTCTTTTTTCTGCTCTTATTTGTCGTTCTTCCCCTTAAAATTTTCAAAGTTTTCAAAATTTTCAAAGAAGAAAGCCTACTTCTTTTTGGAATCTCCTTCATGTTGAGTTTCCCATTGGAAATGATGATGATAATGATGCCCCTTATCAAAATATTACCCATTAGTGATAGCACATATTGATCATTCTTGGCTAAAGCAATTATTATTATTATACCTACAATTTAGTGACTTTCTAACCTCTTCTTTTTTTCTACATATTTTGTTGATATTCTATTGCAAGGAAGAACTTCCCTTCTCTCTCATTCATTTCCTTGTATCTGTTTGGGTTCATAGATTCCTACTTTATTAAACACATTATGATCTTTTACTGTAGTTACTCATTTCTCATACTCAAATTGTGCCGGGTGTATACATTTGGAGCCTTTTCAGTTTGGCCCCTGGGTGCTTTCCATCTGTATCTAACATTCTTTGAGAAAGCATTTACTTTCTGGAAAAAAATATTCTAGGCAGATGTTGTAGTTTCCCTACCCAGGCCCTCCATTTATCCAAGGAGTCCTCATTATTTTTATTGGAGAATGATATTTGAAAACCAGGATCTGCGAGATAGTTATGATCATTGCAATCAATATGACATTGCTGCTAGGTACTCTTAAAAAGTAGAACAAGGAAGTATTCGTGTGTGCATATCTGTGTGTCTCTATCGATCTTCCCACCTACCTACCTACCTATCTATATTGGAAGAACATTAATATTATAGTTCCAATTCCAGTCCAATAAAACAAAGTTAAAATTTGCCTTTCCCTTTTGCATATTAGTACGCATTCTTTAACAGTTAGGAATAGCCCCTCCTATCATCCTCAATATATTCATTCATTTGAGTGCAACTAAAGTGCCAGAAAATGGTTTCAGTATTGCTATCCCACACCACTACAAAATTAAAAAAAATCTATTAACTGTTCATTGCTTGTTTATATGTCATTATTTGTATATTATATGTCACTAACACTCACCCCTCATATACAGTTATTGTGTATGTATGAGGGGTGAGTGTGAGTAGTGACATATGGTGAAATGCACAAATCTTAAATGCAGCATTCAATGAATTTTTGAAAATGCACACTCCTATAATCTATAAAGATAAGAAACATTAAGGTAATCTGAGAAAGTTATCTTTCTACTCTACACAAAGCACCAATATTCTAATTTTGTGCACCATTAGATTTCAATATTAAGTACTTCATGTAAATAGAATCGTATGTTGGCTTATTTCACTCAGCATAATGCTTTTGCTATTCAGCCATGTTGTTGCATGTAGCACTAGTTTGTTTCTTTCTATTATATTCAGAACTCACTGTGTAAATATACCAGTTTGGTTACCTTTTCTGCTGTTGATGGATATTTCCGTTTTACCGTGTTGGGCTATTTTGAATAATGATGCTGTGAGTACGTATAAACATGTCTTTATATGAATATATTTTAATTTCTCTCGGGTAAATATCTAGTGATATATTGCCAAGTTAATGAGTAAGGGTTGTGCATAACTATAATAAAGTGTCAAAAACACATTCCAAAGTGATTACATCATTCTAAACTTCAATCAGTATAGGAGTTATTCTATATGCTCAGTAAGAATCAGTTTAAGTCTTTAATTTCAGCTGATTTAATTTATGTGGCGTGATATCTCATTGCAGTCTTGATTTACATTTCTATGATAACTAATAACTGAGCTATGGTCTTGATTTACATTTCCATGATAACTAATAACTGAGCAATCTGTATATGCTAATTGCCATTTCATATATCTTCCTTTATGATCTAAGTGTCTATTCATGTCCTTTGTTCTTCTATTTGTCTTTTAATAATTAAACTGTAGGAGTTCTTTATATGTTCTAGACCAGCCTTTGCCCAATATAGATTTTATGCATATTTATTCTAATTTGTGCCTGTGTGCATATTATAAGTGTCTTTTCATGAGAATACTTTTCATCTGGATGCAGTTTACATAGTATTTTTAATGATTTGGTTATTTTTTACTGTGCTGTAAGTCGAGAAGATATATTTTTGTATTCTTTTAAAAGCTTTACAGATTTTATACTTTTTAAAATAATTTCTATCAATACATAATAGTTGTATATATTTATGGGATATACCCAATATGTTGATATAAACACACAATGTGGAATGATCACATCAGGGTAATTGGGATATCTACCACCACAAGCATTTATCATTTATTTGGTTAGAAACATTCCAATTCCACTATTTTAGTTATTTTGAAATATAGAATTATTGTTACTTATAGTCACCCTATTACACCACCAAACACTAGATCTTACTTTATCTAACTACATGTTTCTACCCATTTAACAACTGCTCTTTATTTCCCCCTCCCCACTCCCCTTTCCTGCCTCTGGTAACCATCTTTCCACTCTTAGATTTTGTATTTATGTTTAAGTCTATGATTCATCATGAATTGATTTGTGTGTATGGTGTGACATGCACACACATACACACACAAAGACGCATTCAATTGAACAGTGTTTTTAAATCATTTATTAACAGTGCTTTCCTTTACCAATTGAATTGCTTTAGCAACTTTGCTAAAAGTTCATTGAACTTACTCTTTTGCTTTAGTGATCTATCTGTCTATTCTCGTGTCAGTTCCATACACTACTGAATACTCTGGCTTTAATTTAAACTCTGATGTCAAATAGTGTAAATGCTCGAATTATAGGCATCATTTTCAAGATTGTTCTGCTTATTCTGTCTTCCATATGCCCATATAGATATTTTAAATATTTTGTCATTTAATATAAAACAGCCTCTTGAGACTTTGGTATTTCACTGAAAACATACATTAATTTAGGGGAGAATTCACCTCTTAACAATACATATGTTCCCCAACTTATGATATCTCAACTTATGATTTTATGATGGTATAAAAGCAATATGCATTCAATAGAAACTGTATTTCAAATTTCCATTTTGTACTCTTGATAGATGATAGATAGATATTTAGATAGACAGAGACAGATACTGATATTCTACATCTGTTCTTCCAATGTAAACATATTTACCTTTAAGTGCTTGAACATATTTAATATGACTGCTTTAAAGTCTTTATCTGCTAAATGCAACATGTAGACATCTCAAGTTTATGATTTATTTAATATTAACTGCCTCTTAATTTTACTTTTGGTCCCGTTTCTCATATTTCCTTGCATGTATATTTTTTATTTTTTTCAACCAAAGTTTCTGGACATGTGTTAAACTCTGGATTCTGTTATCTTCCTCTGAAGAATGTTATTTTTAGTTAACTTGTCTGGACTAACTTCACAATCTGTCTCACTTGTTGTAGCCAGCATCTAGACTTACTACTTGGTTCTTTTAGCCTGCCAGTTATGTTGCTTCGGAATGTTTGGAGCTTCCCTCATGTAAGCACTGTTGAGGAGTGAACCAAAGATTTGAGAGCAGTTTACACATGCAGAATTGAGGCTTCTTCTCTTTGTTGTTCCCTCCTTTATTAAATTCCTCTTTCACTTTCAAGACTGTCTTGTAAACTCAAACCTCATCATCTGACTCCTCAAGCCAGTAAGTCTGTGGCTTCTGGCTTCAGTTCTGGCCAACTGGTATCGCATGAGTCAGGAGTGCCCTCTGACAAAAAGCCACATGAACATGAATCGCACCCAATATAGTTCTTTTCTTCAGGGATCCGATCCCTTCCAGTTTCTGCTTTCTTTTGGTTATTTTCCTGTGCCTTCAAATAGCTGTTTTTATATTTTCCCCTAGAGTTTATAATTTTTAGCTCCAACTCTGCTGCTATTGCTGGAATTGGAATGAAGTGGTTCACTTTTTATTTCAACCATCATAAGGCGTTATGATTCAAATGTTTTCAATCTATAAAAATGGACAGCTCATCTTCTTACTCTGCCAAGAATAGGGCAATGCCATACACTACACATAAACACATGCTTAGACACCACACACAAATGTATAATTTCATTTAATCCTAAAGATAACATTGGAGATAAGCATATTTTCCAATTTTACATTGCAGAAAGTAAGGCTGAGAGATATTGCTGCTCGGGCAAGTTCAAAAAGTTAGGTACAAAATAAAAATGAATTATAGTCATGTCATACACTTTTGATATTCTCTATTTTCTCTCCCACGCTCTCTCTCTCTTTCTCTCTCTGTTCCTCCCCCCAACATCCTCTCTTTCTCTCTGGAAAACAAATACATATTAAGTCTGTAAATGTCAGCATCATTGATGAATATCAATTAAACAGTATAATTTCATGGTTGCAATCATAGGCTTCAGAGTAAGACAAATTTAGTTTTCATTTCTGGATAACCATTTATTCTTTATATGAATGATCAAATCTGCAAAACAGGATGATAGAAATAACACATAAAATTGCAATGAGAATGAAATGTAATATTTCATGCAGAATATCTGATGTACATAGAAAGTGTTCAATAGAGATTAGATTTTATAATAACTATTTAATAAAGTTTTATTCAAATATACTAAGGATTTAATCTTCTTGGAAAAGAAATTGTCCCATGATATGCCAGACATGCTCCATTACAGCTAGATAATATCCCAATAATCCCAATAATATGAAGTAGGAAGGGAATAAAGAACCATTTATTGGAGGTATGCTATGAACCAAATACTGGGATAGGCATTTTTGAATATGTGATTCTATTTTACTTTCACACATTCTGTAAATAACTCCTATTTTTTTATAGATGAAGAGACTAAAGCTGAAAAACTTAAAGTAACTTATCCGAAATCATAAACCATTAAGTATCTCAGCCAGTATTGGAATTTAATCTGCCTATCACATTTCACTTTGCCATGTTGCAAAATGTGATTACTATGAAGCTACAGTGAATACTGAGCCACTTAAAACTCTTCTTATTAAAACACTCTCTGGGGTTTAAATGCTTTCTAGACTTTCTTTCCTTGGTCTCTCTCCTTCTACCCTCCTTAATTTAGTGCCCTAATTTTCTTCCTTCAAAATTTCATGCCATCATAATCCAATTATAACCTCATCTTTCTGTCCTTTTCTTTATCCATTTATGTCGTTTTTGTTGAATTGATACCAAAATTTAGTTTTATGATGCTCAAAAACCTTTCAAATAACATATAATCACATATTATACTGTCTTATGCATTGAGAGGAATGAAATAGACTTATACAGTCTTATTCTTTCCCTGAAGACTTCAACTACATTTGTTTTATTAAATCATATGTGACCACTTACTATTTTACCTAGCTAATGCATTCTGTACTGGCCCATGATTTCAACCAGTCCTGAACAATGGTCTCGATTAGAAAACCTTGCAAAATGCATACCAACAACCATATTGATATTTCAAAGTGGTTTAGCCATTAGGAAAATCGTCTTAGTGTTGGGGTTATCAGATCCCACACCAGGCCGTGGGGACTACGAAGTCTGGCGGAGTCAAAGGAATGAGACAAGACAAGCTAAGAGTGCATAAAGTGGGTCAGGGGCCAATGCTAGTATGGAGGCTGTGAAGGCCCTGTGCTGTGGAAGCCCACACTATTTATTGGTGATCAAACAAAGAAGCAGGCAGTGAGGATGTGGGGGTCAAAAGGAAGTGATGCATCAAGCGTTTGATCTATAGCTGTGTCAGTTTAGCATTTTCTTTGAAGCATATGGAACATGTTTGGCTAATCGAGATAATGGGGAACATGTCCTTCTAACTCAAGATACAATCGATTTATGATCCTGGGAGAGCAAGAAGCAAGGAGTCAGCAAGTCTGGACACATTCCAGAGGCCACAAGGGGTTTTATGCCCTGAGCCCTGGATTCCATCCAAGCCACAAGGGGTTTTGTGCCCTGGGCTTAGATTGTAGTGCAGTGGGGCAGACTTTCACCCTTAAGCACAGAAATTGGTGTTCCATAGGCCACAAGGGGTTTTAGACCCTGGACCCAGGACATGTTCCAAGACTTTTTTTATATTATGTCAGGCTAGCAAGTCCTGCCTCAGATCTTCTGCCAACACTTAGAAATAGAATTACAAATGTCAGGTATTACATATAAGATTATAAACATTAGTTATAGACATATTGGAAGACCTAATTAAGCAAAAATGAAATAGCAATCAAATAAGGGGTGGAGATACAGGTATATATATAGTATAATAGACAAAGAGTGATTATGACATTGGATCTGACTCAAAAACACTCACTCTTTTATAGCAAAAATTGGTTTTGTGCAATTTATGATAGTTTTGGTCATAATTTTTAAGAGATTAATCAAAGACTAAGAATAAAAATGAAATATCCATTTCAAGTTAAAGAAAGTAAAAGAGATATGAAGAAGATAAATCCTGGATCAGGAGTGAGAAGAAAACTAGTTCTTTTCTCAGCTCTGCCTCAAAGATCTAAGGTGAAGTTAGGACATTACTTAATAATCCTTTGATTAAGTTGAAGTGGGAGCATTAATTTAATTTCACATACTTTTTGGTAATTTTACTCTAATTTATGATTGGTCATGAAGCATCTGGTGATCCGTAGCTCATATCTGTGGAGCTTCAAACAATCAAAAAAAGACATATTTTGTTAAAAATATTTTTGCACTTAGGCACAGACTATGGTGAATGAATGTCTAAATCTATGGTATCTCCATATTATAGATCTTTTCCATGTGTTGGCAGTTTGGGGGTTAGTGGCATAACACATAAAGCTTTCAACAGCATACACTGACAAAACTGAGCAATAGAATACATTATCTTAACTGCCACTTTTTCATAGTTCAGCAGTTTAAAACATGTTAAATGTTATTTCTTTTACTATTAATACATAGTTTGTTTGTTCAACCTTTTCCTTCTTAGTTTTATTCCATCATCCCATAGCAATACTGACTCAGTCTCTACATTGGTTTTGTAGATGTCAGAACCCAAACATTTAAGACACTTTATTTGGGTATACATAAATGAGTATGAGATGCTTATAACCACTAATAAAACTAAGCAAAATTCATAGGCACAGGAGAATAATATTAATTTAATACGTGTCTAAATGAAGTTTCCAAAACTGTATAAAGAGGAAGAGAGAGCTACCTACTTACAGTCCAGCTCAGGTGATATTGATAGTGCAGGAATATACTAGTTTTGAGGTATTTGTGATTATTATATTCATCCTCCTTCAACAGCAAACTTTTCCTTTTTTCCTGTGATATGGCTTGACTCTGTGTTCTGATCCACAATCCCCATTTACCATGGAAGGAACCTTATGCAGTATCATGAGAACAGCACAGGGGCAGTTTTTCCTGTGCTGTTTTCATAATAGTGGATAACTCTCAAAAGATCTGATGGTTTTTATAAAGCACAGTTCCTCTACACAAGTTCTCTTGCTTGTTACCATGTAAGACATGCCTTTGCTCCTCCTTTTCCTTCTGCCATGACTGTGAGACCTCTCCTGCCATGTGGAACTGTGAGTCCATTAAATTTCTTTTTCTTTATAAATTACCCAGTCTCAGGTATTTCTCCACAGCAGTGTGAAAATGGACCAATACAGTAAATTGGTACCAGTAGAGTGGGGTACTACTATTAAGATACCTGAAAATGTGGAGGCAACTTTGGAACTGGGTAACAGGCAGAGGTTGGAACAGTTTGGAGGGCTCAGAAGAAGATAGGAAGATGTGGGAAAGTTTGGAACTTCCTAGAGACTTACTGAATGGTTTTGACCAATATGGTCATAGTGATATGGACAATAAAGTCCAGGTTGAGGTAGTGTCAGATGGAGAGAGGAACTTGGGAGCTGGAGCAAAGGTGGTTCTTGTTATGTTTTAGCAAAGAGAATGGTGGCATTTTGCCCCTGCCCTAGAGATCTGTGGAACTTTGAACTTCAGAGAGATGAGTTATGATATCTGGCAGAAGAAATTTCTAAGCAGCAAAGCATACAAGAGGTGACTTGGGTGCTCTTAACAGCATTCGGTTTTATGAATTCAGAAAGAGATGGTTTGGAATTAGAATTTACATTTAAACAGAAAGCAGAACATGAAAATTCAGAAAATTTGCAGCCTAATGATGTGATAGAAAAGAAAAATCCATTTTCTGAGCAGAATTCAAGCCTGCTGAAGAAATTTGCATAAGTAATGAGGAGCCAAATGTTAATTGCCAAGACAGTGGGGAAAATGTCTCTAGGGCATGTCAGAAACCTTTATGGCAGACCCTCCCATCACAGGCCCAGAGGCCTAGGAAAAAAAAATAGTTTCATGGGCTGGGCCCTGGGCTTCCCTGCTGTGTGCAACCTAGGGACTTGGTGTCCTGCATTCCAGCCACTCCAGCTGTGGCTAAAAGGGACCAAGGTATGGCTAAGGCTGTGGCTTCAGAGAATCCAAGCCCCAAGCCTTGTCAGCTTCCACGTGATGTTGGACCTGCAGTTGCACCTAAGTCAAGAATTGAGGTTTGGGAACCTCTGTCTAGATTTCAGAGGTTGTATGGAAATGCCTGGATGTCCAGGCAGAAGTTTGCTGAAGGGGGTGGAGCCTTCAAGGAGAACCTCTACTAGGGCAGTACAAAAGGGAAATGTGGAGTGGGATCCCCCACACAGAGTCCCCACTTGGGCACTGCCTAGTGGAGCTGTGAGAAGAGAGCCAGACCCCAGAATGGCAGATCCACCTGAACAGCTTGGCCTGTGCACCTGGAAAAGCCACAGACACTCAACGCCAGCCCATGAAAGCAGCCAGGAGTGGGGGCTATACCCTGTAAAGCCACAGGGACAGAGCTGCCCAAGGCTGTGGGAGCCCACCACTTGCATCAGTATGCCCTGGATGTGAGACATGGAGTAAAAGGAGATCATTTTGGAACTTTAAGATTTGACTGCCCGGCTGGATTTCAGACTTGCATGGGACCTGTAGCCCCTTTGTTTTGGCCAATTTCTCCCATTAGAAAGGGCATATTTAGCGAATGTCTGTACCACTATTGTATCTAGGAAATAAGTAACTTGCTTTAGATTTTACAGGCTCATAGGCAGAAGGGACCTGCCTTGTTTCAGACGAGACTTTGGACTGTGGACTTCTGAGTTAATACTGAAATGAGTTAAGACTTTGGGGGATTGCTGGGAAGGCATGCTTGCTTTGGAAATGTGAGGACATGAGATTTGGAGGGGCCAGGGTCAGAATGATATGGTTTGGCTCTGTGTCCCCACCCAAATCTCATCTTGAATTACAGCTCCCATAATATCCAGGTGTTGTGGGAGGGACCAGGTGGGAGGTAACTGAATCATGGGGGTGAGTTCCTGTGCTGTTATTGTGATAGTGAATAAATCTCATGCAATCTGATGGTTTTATAAAGGGCAGTTTCCCTACACATGCTTTCTTGCCTGCCACCATGAAAGAGGAGCCTTTGCTCCTCCTTTGCCTTCTGCCATGACTGTGAGGCTTCCCCAGCCATGTGGAACTGTGAATCCATTAAATCTCTTTTTCTTTATAAATAACCCAGTCTCAGGTGTTTCCTCATAGCAGTATGAAAATGGACTAATACATCATGATCATTGCTTAGTAAGAATATATAATGATAATTTGGAGTGTCAGTACGTATAGTATCATAGGATCAACTCTTTCTCATACCTTCATGCTTGTCTGGCCTTTGCAAAGTTTCTTTGAGGTTTCTACTGCTCAGTTTTTATATCTGCAAAATGGGCAAAATAGTGCTATCTTGAAAGCTTGCTCCAAGGACTAGATGAGATATTAAATGTAAATGCTAGAAGAGGGCTAGCACAAGAGTAATCACTAAATATGTTACTGTCTTAGTGCATCTGGGCTTCTATAACAAAAATGTCACAAACTAGGTGAGTTATAAACAAAAAATATTTATTTGTCACAGTTCTGGAGGCTTGGAAGCCCAAGGGGAGATCTGGTGTCTAGTGAAGGCCCATTCCTCATAGACAGTGCCTTCTTGCTGTATCTTCATATGGTGGAAGAGGTCAAAGAGTTTCCTGGGGCCTCATTTATAAGGGCACTAATCCCAATCACGATGATTCTGCCCTCATGATCTGACTAACCTCCCAAAGAACGGCCTCTTAATATCATCATCTTGAAAGGTTAAGATTCTAACATGAATTTTAGGGGGACACAAACATTCACAGCATCACTGCTACAAAGTATATTCCTCCCTTGAAGGTCCAACACAATTACAATGATAAGAAAAAAGGGAATATTGTTTATACTATATCCCCCACCTTTACTCTCCTCCTGAATGTATCTTTTCATGAAAATCCAATAAGCCCTAGTTCAAGTTCTATCAATTAAAACAAATATTTCACTTTTCTAAACTTATAACATATTTGTTTGCCACATTATCCATTTTGGAAGAAGACTGCATACTATTTTATACTTTGTTAAAAATATTTTATATAGGTAACATTTATTTATCCAGTATATTTTCCATATCCTTAAAGGAAAGCCTTTATCTTATACTGCTTTTGCGCTTTTGGATTATTTGGAAAAAATTAATTCATTGTCAGAGCTATGACTACATTGTAGAGTCCAAGTGTAACTGAATTGGGAGAACACAGAGTGGGATTTCCTACATGTCCTTCTCAAACTACAAGTGAAGAGCAAGCATATAATATATAGACATCCCCAAATTAGAAGTTATTCATGTTATAGTCAACTATGAGCCATCAATCATCAACTTGAGCTGCTTTAGAGCACTTGAGTCCCTGATTCATTTGTCAGAAAAAGACAGACAGACAGCAAAACCTGGATGTTGATGAATTTCCATGGACTCTCTTTGCTCTTTGGAAGGATGGCGGGATGGACTTTAATTTGCTTCACTTTTGTCTGAAGCTATATATATAGAAAAGAGACAAAATCAGGATGAGATAAGAAATAAAGCATAAATTTCACACCTGGGCATACTTTGTGAATATCCTCAGTAAGCAAGTTAAATAAACATTTAGAATTCCAAGACAACATTAACATTCTTTGAGAAAGTTTTTTATTTTACTAGGAAAAAGAGACAATTTTAAAATTAAAAATATGTTCTATTTTGCATGTGTATGACACATTATACCTTGATTCGTACTTTAGTTCAAGTTTTTTGCACATTTAAAAACCTCAAGCCAGATTCTACTCATGGTTACAGATACAGAAATACTATAAAAAAACAATAAATTGATTTTATCAATATATAAAAAGGACGATATGTAATGTCTAAGCTGGATTTGGAGTTTTGATGATTAGTTAGCATCATTAGTTTAATAATCATATGAATAGATTAGAAGAAATCACATTATGTCTTCTAATAGTTTGAGAAAATCCATATGATAAAATTCAATATCCATTCATTAAAAAATTCTTGGCAAACTAAAAATAGAGGGAAACTCCCTTTATCTGACATAATATACGCCAAACCTACAGAAAACCTCACACTTATTGATGAATAACTAAAACTATCACTTTGATTTAGAATCATCATCAGAAGAAATATCTCCACTTTTATTCAACATTGTAGAAGTTTAATCAAAGCAACAGAACAAGAAAATAAATCAATGTATAAGGATTGAAAAACACAGGGAAAAGCCTTTTTCCCAGACAAAAAAATAATATACGAAGGAATGTAAAGTAAACATCTAGGACTAATTAAGTTGTTTAACAAGGCTGCTGGATATAAATTTGACATACATTATTAAATTGCATTCCTATTTACAAACAACAGTATGAAAACAAAGTTTCAATAAATTGCAATAGCATCAGTGAATATCAATTTAGATATTCTGGGAATAACTGTAAATAGATATGTGAGATATCTCCAAGAAAATTACAAAATATTACTGAGAAGCATTAAAGGCAGTTAACTAACAAAGCTACGTACTATGTTCATTGTTTAAAAGTTGAAACATTAAGAAAATATGAATGGAATGTTATCCCACCCAAAACCATAACAAATTTCATATGACAACATAATTTAAAAATTTATCTGAAAGTACATTCTTGAAGAATAAAGCTCAGCTAGACATGCAGACTTATAATAAATCTCTAGAAATAACAAACCATGGTAGTAGCACAACGACAGGCCCATACACAAAAGGAAAAGAATAATATGTTCAAAGATAGACCAATTTACTTATGGACACTTGACAAATGAGATATTAGCACTGCAGAGTAGTGGGGGGAAAAAAGCTTTGCAGAAAATGATGTGGGGCCAAGTGGAAATCAATTTAAATAGAAAATAAACTAAATGGGACTTGCATGGCCCTGTGTTTAAAATTCAATTCTAAGTCTCTTTGTGAAAAGCATGCCCATAAGGCTATGCAAAAATAATTAACAGCATATTTTTATTTCCTGGGGCAAAGACTAAATTTTAAAACCCCCCCAAAGCACAAATAACAAAGTAAATGATTGATAAATTCCACTATATAAATATCGACAACATTAGTGCATCACAGACACCATGAAAATGGTGCAAATGCAAACCATAATGTAAGAGAATATATTTTTTAAAAATATAACTAAATAGGGACTATAAAAGCAAAAATACCACCACCAACAACGACAATGACAAACTCTTACCAATAATAAGATAAAGACAGGACTACCTAAATGAAAAATGGGCAAAATATTCAAGCAAATGCTTTATAAAGAGGGAATGCAAATATTAGTAAATATTAGTAATAAGGAACATATGAATTAAAATAAGTAAAATATAACTACAAACTCACTGCGAGGTTAAAAAATTTACAGTCTGACAATACTATGTGTTGCTGAGGATGTGGAGATGTCATCTCATATCATGAGCATATAAATTGATACAACCATATCAAATGGCAGTGTGACATTATCTAGTAAATCTGAGAGTGTGCAAAACTTATAACCCAGCAATTTCTCTCCTCAGTATGCACTGTAGGGAAACATAAGCATGTGCAACAATTATATAGGCAGCTCTCCATAATATTATTCTGAATAGCCCCAATGTGAAAACACTCAAATATCCAACAGCAATAGAATAGCTCAATAAATTGTTTATTCATAAAATATTCAGCAATTAAAATGAATAAATCACAGCTGTATGCAATAATATAGATGGATTTTACAAACAAAATATTGAGCAGTAGATGCCAGACACAAAATAATCCATATAGTATGGCAGCTGTTCAAAACTAGGCAAAACTCTGGTATTTAAGAAAGCATATGGCCGGGCATGGTGGTTCACACCTGTAATCCCAGCACTTTGGGAGGCTAAGGCAGGCGAGTCACAAGGTCAGGAGTTCAAGACCAGCCTGGCCAACATGGTGAAACCCCGTCTCTACTAAAAATACAAAAAATTAGCTGGGCGTGGTGGTGGGTGCCTGTAATCCCAGCTACTCGGAAGGCTGAGGCAGGAGAATCACTTGAACCTGGGAGGCGGAGGTTGCAGTGAGCCAATATTGTGCCACTGCACTCCAGCCCAGCCTACAGTGTGAGACCCCGTCAAAAAAAAAAAAGCATATTACTTTTTTTTAATGAAAAGAAATGATTCTCAGTTAAGTCAGGATATGGTTACATCTGGGAGGAAACAAGAGTTTGCAATCTGATAATACGCCCATGTTTCCAGATTGGGATGTTTCATTGCACAGTCTTCTAACTTGATGATGTTTACATAATGTTCACTTTATATGCATCCATTAAATGGCATATATATATTTTACACTATGTGTCATATTTAACCATTGAAAAAAATGTAAATTAAAAAAATCTTCCAATGACTGTCTTCAAGACTTAGTTCCAAACATGAAGACTGACTCAACTCATTCAAGTAAACTTAGTTGCGTTCTCTTTGACTCTAAAACATCCTGTATTTATGTATCTTATAATGCTGGCTTTGTCTTGTTACAGTTTTACATGTTACTGCCTCCTGCACTGAGTTATTGAGCCTCAAGGGCTGGGACTACATCTTTCCCAGTTTTGTTTCTGCAGGGCCTAACACAGAACTTAGTACTTGCTGGTGCTAAAATGTCTTTTAATCAATGCTCAATCTCACCATGGCTATTTCCACCAGTCTAATGAGACCCAGCATTTCATTATTTGTCTATATCATATTTTTCTCCGTTGAACACCAAAAGAAAACTATGCAACATGGCTTCTCTACACAAAGCTAAATTTAAACAATCTTAGAACTAGAACATTTACATAATTGTAGCTATGATCACATTTATGTAATATCAGGTCTTTTTAATAATGTCAGCTATATATAACAATTATTATCATTGTTCATAATAAATAGAGATAAAAAGTTGGGTGTCATTTGCTATCAGCGAAGGCTGATGAAATATTTGTCCCAGTCTGATTTGGTGAAAGTGGATATAGCCTAGCAGTTGTGATATACCAGCCCCTGGACATTCTGGTAAACAAAAATAAACAAAGGAATTACAGTTCTTGGGAGCAAAAAATGTGGCGCTTGTTTTCAAATCTCTTTGTACCAACTGCAACTTAGAATAAACAACATATACATGTCTTAGATCATATGTGGTAGGTAATGCTGTTCCCTAGATGCGCGTTTCCAGGACAAGAGTGCACTTTTATCCCAATAATTTATTCCAATAATCAGACTATTAAAACACCCTTTTAGGTGAAATTTTTCTTAATGTTTCATAAACTAAAAAATATATACGACAACAAAATATTAGTACCCTGGCCAGGATTAGAAACACAAAAATCCAATTACAGTTGTTTTATTTTTTTAAGAAAAAAAAGGAAAGAAAAAATATGTGAACAGTTTACATAAACCAGGAAAAAGCTAATCATAAAGAAATAAAAAAATACATATAAAAAGTTCTTTACCACATAAGGTATGTTGAAGGAATGGGGGATATTGCAGAATTTTATTTTGGGGTGGCGTAGGGCTAACATTGACCAGTCCACAGTCCTATTAGTTGTGGTCCTCTATGGTTTAATTAAACGCTTCCAGAAAATAAAAGTGAAGCCTTTCATCTTGACCCTTTCTCAACTTTTCTCCTCTAAGACACTTTAAAAAAAAATGACACAATTATTATAGAACACTTCGGTTTGTATTTGATCTCTATTTTTTTCCCAAAAGTACATATCGACTTCCCACGCATTATTTCCTAATTCCAAAAATGCGTATCATGGATTGTTAAGCACGCACTTAACACTAAACAGGTTGACTGTTCTGGGAAAGATCTCGCATACTTAATTATCATTTTATTTCATCCGGTACAAGAATGCCATCTACAGACATGACTGCGCATTTCCATGAGCTTCTCTGAAAGAATTGAAAATAAATGCTATAAGGAAGGATTCCAAAAGATGTAGTTATTATCCTGATTCTTTTGTAACATTTGTTCTTTTTTGCACTAAAATAAGTTTGAAGAACAATTCATTCCCATTATGTACCATGAAAATGCTCTGTGCAATCCATGCATTTATAATCCAAGAGAGTTCTAATCCCTGTCAAAAGACAGAACAATATGTTGAGAGCTGGCATTGCATTTTGGTGTTTTGGGGAAATCACAAAATAAAATGGACTAGGTATATGATATGGGCATTCCTACAAAGTGTTTAAAATGAAGCTAAAATTCAGAATTAACACAGATGAAATAATTTAAATTACTTCCTAAATTGTAATAATAGACTTCCAGAACAAAAATTGTTTATACTGGAGAGATGGAAAAAGAAAAATACATGTTCTTAGTACAGTCACTTGACATCTTTTTTCCTTTAACTCTCACACTTTCTCACTTGTGAGGCAAGTTTTAACTGAGCCATACCCAGGTTAATTAATTTACCAAGTCCACACCGCTAAGAAGTGATAGGGTGAAGATTCAGACGCGTGATCACTAACCTCAAGTCTAATCCACTTTCCATTGTACCAAAGCCATAAATCTCAAGGGAAATCCTTCACAGCTTTAAAAATGGGCAAGGGGATTTGATACTCTCACTGTTCTAGGGAAACTTGCAAAAAGTGTCTTCTATGTAGCTTTAAAATACACATTATTACACACCAACTGCTAAGCCCTGCTGCACCGGATGTTTTTCTTGCAAAGACATACTATAAATAAAAATTGTAATAAAATATGATGCAGGAAACAGCTGGATGCTGGGATAAAAACACATAAATGACTACGTAGTAAATTACCTTCCACTTGATTTCAATGCCGGGTGAATTCATCCTTTCTTAGACATCTTTCTAGACAAAATAGGAAACAGCAATGAGTGACCCCAACTGAGTGCATCCTTTCCCTCCATGAAAGCAAATCCATCACATTCTTCACGTGATGCTTCCCTACTGAAGTACCATCTCCTTGAAAGAAAGAAGCAAAACCTAAAATTCTCCAATTGCCATTCTTTTATGCATTCACTCAACAATACTTTCCAGTGCCCACCTTGAGCATCACAGGTAGACAGTATGCAATTTTGGACAAAACAAACACAATACTTGCACACTAAGAGCTTACAGTAGCAGAACGGTGAAGGGCTGGGAGGCAGGGCAGTCAACATGCAAATAAATTACTCACAGTAAATCATCATTAAATATTTATTAAATGAAGCCTCTCCTTGCTAACCTAGGCCTTACTGATCTCTCCCTCTCATCTTTCTGAGGATCAGAACACTTAAAATTTTGTACTATTATCTAGCTAGGTAAGCTTCCCAGGGAATGGAACAATATGTTACACTCCTTTGCTCTCCTAACATAACCAAATACAATATATCAGCAAGTACAGTGTTTCATGATGTTCCAGGGGAAGTAGAGGAAGTGGGAGGGAGGAGTGGCATGAGGGAAGGAAGAAGGAGTAGACAAAGAAAGAAGGAAGTGGAGAAAGAGGTGATTTCATTTGAATTATTTGCTTTTAGGAAAAAATAAAATATGTCTAACTCATGAAAAAATCAATTTTATGTACAAGGAAACTAAACTGAAATGGTAGAAAAACACAGATCTAGACAAAGCACTGTTTTAGTCTTAAGTGAGAAACTGAGTGTCATGCAGGGTGTGGAGGCACCGCAGGAGCTGGAGCTGAGCCTGGTGGTGTCATTGACAGCAGCTGGAGGGAGGATACATCACATCCTGCTCAATAAGGAATCACAATGTCCAGATTTTCATTTCTTTGAGTCAGATGATTTATGTGCCTGTGGAGCAGCACACTATCACACCATCGATATCATTATTTTGTGGATACAATGCTATAAAAATACAAATATTAGAAGAATTCAAGGAAAGAAAGGAAAATAGAGGAGTAAACAGTATAAACTGCTTTGCCTCACTTATCCACCAAGAGCAATGCGTGCTCTGGTTGGCTGTGGTCTCTGACTTTACTTTGTCTTCCAGGCTGGAGTGCAGTGGTGCAATCATGGCTCACTACAGTCTCGACCTCCTGGGCTCAGGACTCCTGAGTAGCTGGGACTACAGGTGTGCACCACCAGGCCTGGCTAATTTTTCAAATTTTTTTTGTAGAGATGGAGTTTCACTGCATTGCCCAGGCTAGTTTCAAATTCCTGGCTTCAAGTGATCCTCCCGCTTTGGCCTCCCAAAATGCTGGGATTAGAGGTGTGAGCCACCACATTCAGCTTCTTTCTTTAATGAAGGTAGTAGCCTTCCTAGTCATTCTATTGCAGACTTATTGGTCTTGTAAAATTAGCATTGAAAACAATGGTTAATTTCCACATTCAGACTCATACAGTTCTTTAAACAATTGGAATGCAAGTTATGTCTATAATGTTCTTGAAATATTCCAAATGGCATAGAGAAACTTGACCACAGGTGTTTGCTACCCTCATATATAACAGCATTCTGTTAAAAAATAAAGTTGTGGCTGGGTGCGGTGGCTCATGCTGGTAATCCCAGCACTTTGGGAGGCTGAGGTGGGCGGATCACCTGAGGTCAGGAGTTCAAGACCAGCCTGGCCAACATGGTGAAACCCCATCTCTACAAAAAATATGAAAATTAGCTGGGTGTGGTGGCAGGTGCCTGTAATCCCAGCTACTCAGGAGGCTGAAACAGGAGAATCACTTGAACCCAGGAGGCGGAGGTTTCAGTGAGCTGAGATCGCGCCATTGCACTCCAGCCTGGGTGACAAGAGTGAAACTCCGTCTCAAAAAAAAAAACAAAGTTGCAGTAGAATACATATAATCAAAAGCTACTGCATTCCACTAAGAACTTGCAAATGAATTTTAATATCCTGCTTGTAAAAATACTGAATATTATGGTCTCAGGTTCCTTTTCCCCTTCTATGCTGTTGGAACTGAATATACAAAACCTGCAAATGGGAGCTAGCTAGCTAGATATGGATATGTATCTACGTATACAGAGAGAGACATCAACAGACATACATAAAAATACAAATATACGTGATATAGTTTCAAGAGTACATGAAGTATCCCTGAAAGCTATATTAAAACTTTCAGTTAAGATAATCCAACATCAGTCTAAATATTATCTTATCAAAACCAGTGTATACATGAACAGGGTTTAACTTTTATGAGAGAAAGTATTTTAAATGCTTAAATAGCTAAGCCTTTAAAAATGCTATGCTTATTTTCTTATTTATTTGGTTTTCTAGACTAATTAGGTTATTTCCAACGCAAAATTTCTTGCTTTTACAAAAAGAGTAGATACTGGGAGAAATTTGAATCAGTTCAATGCCTGGCACCTTTTCTAAATATCCCCCATTATATCCAATACTTGGCAAAATTCATCCCTAACCCCAGCTCCTAACCTGAAAACCATGTGTGAGGATGCTTCTCATATTGATCATCCTGGCTTCTGCTCTGTCAAAGACCAGCCCGGCCTTGGCACCAACCACCTTCTGAAAGAATACAGTTCTGTTCTGCAGATCCTCTTTAGTGAGGTCTGGAGGTTCTCGCTGTCTTGCTAAACAAGAGTTTGAGACTTGGCAGCCCAATACATGGCTGCCTCTGTACTGCACCACAGCAGCCGAAATCTTAGCAGCTAGTCAAAAGCTAGTGAAAATGTCAAAGTTACAAAGCTCCTCTCAGGGCTCCAAAGAAGCAAGAGAGCTTTCAGCAGGATCATAACAGGTGCATCAAAGTAACGCCAAGGGGAGAAAAAGACTTCTTGGACCTAGCAACAAATAAAAATTATAAAAATAAACATGCACATATAAACCCTGTTTTATATTTGTCAAAAAAGCCCCTTTCAATATTCAGCAAGTAACTGCATGAGGATCAAAAGAGACCTGTATAAACTACAAGAGGTGACAAGTGTAAGAATTGTTTCCAGCTTAAAGAAGATTGAAATGTCTCACTTTGGAATTTCAAGTCACAGAAATGTAGTACTTCTGTGACACTTTGGGCTTAAATTGCACAAAATGTATTTTTAACAGGCAAAATGTATGTGAGAGACAATGAATATAGACTTCATTTGGGCTCTGTGTTTCTTGACAGCATTCCAAAGATGTCAAGATATTTTTACCAATATACTCTTGCAAACTGGGTCAGAAGGTAGAAAAAGCGAGAGCTTTCTGATTTTTCAAATGTTGTCTTCATTTCTGCTATTGAGGTTTGTCACTACTACAGTTAAGTGATTGGTGATAAAGATTAACAGAAATCGAGAAAGCTACTCTCTTTCCCTGCTGGTGAATAGGATGAAAATGCTGAGAGGGAAGTAACTACAGAATAAAAACTCAACGCAGGAAACTGTGGAATACTGAAGAACATACCAAACAAAAATGAATACGTACTAGAAAAATGCTGGACTGGAATTAGAAGAGGACAAATTGGACATTATTGTAGATTCCACTACAGGATTTACATTTGGGAAGTTATTTAAGCTTTCTGAGTCCTTGTTTCCCCATTTGGAAACCATGAGCAATCACATATGTTCTAACCACTTTACTAAAGCAGCTAGTATGCTAAAGTGCTTCATAAATATTTTTCTAATAAACCATATTTTAAGTTTTCCTGCTTTTTCATTTTCCTAGCAGTGTTCCTTTATTCCATAATTTCAAAGCAAAAAAAAAAAAAAGTATGTGTTTTAAAAAACAGGCACGTAAATATAGAGGGGCACAACTTAACAGTTCTAAGAAATAGAACAAGAAGATTTAATCAACTTAAAAACAAAGACATTTTTATATTTACAATCTGGGCTTCTGCAAGTGTTAGTCTGAATCTGTGCTAGTTAATTTCATCTTAGGTAATGCATTCATAAATATTTTCTTCAATGAAAGTTTAGATCTTTCCAATTCAGCCTAAGGCAAACCTTTCAGGTACTACCCACCACTTTATTCACAGTCCATCTGGTATATTTTGTTTCACTAGACTCAGCAACCTGTTTCAGAGTACGGGTCTGACTCATTCACACTGCAGCTCCACGTTGTGGGCATGCTGAGAAAATGTTCTGAGTGTTGAAGTGTCTCTATGTGTATTTAGACCTTTGCTGTGATGTAGTATCGTAATTCAGGAAAGAAGATGTTACCAATGTGTGACTGCTTTTAAGTTACAGATTATTACCAGAGGCCAACATTTTGGAGGTTCTTCTTTGGATTATGATTATTTAACACAGTCCACAGTGTAGTGGATAGTTATAATGACTTTGTTTTGCCCATGGCAGCATTTTGTTCAAGGTCATTTGTACCAGAGAAATCAATGACCTATTAATGTAATTTCCACAAGAAGTGATCTCTAAAAATACTCTGAAGTTGCTTTATGTTCATGCTATTAGGATAGTAGTGGTTATAAAATTAAATAAAGTGGATAGCAACTGAATGTTGTAATAACACACTTCACACCTGTTAAAAAATTACACCACCAATAGAGCTTCTAGCTTCTTCCATTGTCTCTAAAGAATTATTTCTGTTAAGGTGCTGTTAATGGGTTGTTTATCATTACATAACATAATTGAGAAAAAATTCAAATGAATACAAACCTAAAACATCCGTTTAAGAATATATGATATGAAATTATCAAAATTAGAGAAACACCTCACAGATAAGCAACACTTATCTGTCTTCTCTGTCAGAAAACTAGAATTAGTGTGCTTACTATTACTTTCATGCAATTTATAAAAATTAAAAAGCCTTCATATATCAGATGTCTGTAGGTAAAATTCTAATTGGTATTCAGAAACAAAATTATTTTAAGGGCCAAGACACTCAAAGATTCAAGTTTTAATTCTAGATTCAATTAACACCCAGATTATTTTTTAAATTGTAAAATAGGTCATTTTACCTTTAAGGAAGTTGTGACAGTTTTAAAGATTTTGAAATTTAATAAGGCAGACACAAGTTAGTGTTATGTCAGTGTTTTCCATTCATTTTCTAAATAACATTTAGAATGTGAGAACTTTTAGAACATGTAAAATATTTACTGGGTTCATTTTTTTTTCAGTTATACAAAATCTCCGTGATTCTAAATTAAAAGGAACAAAGAAATAAGAAAGGTGTTCCTCAAAACCCTATTAAGTGATAAAGTATTAAATATTAGGTTAAGATTTCCCTTCATTGGTATTAATTATTTTCCCTTAATGTTTTACTGTAACATCTAGTGACATATGGAAAAGTTTATATTGTACAACTAAAGTAATGATTTAAAATATGTGTAACCTGTTATATGGACATAGCATAATTTGTTAATCATCCAACTACTATTGGACCTTGAAGTTATCCTCCCTTTTTTATTATCCTGAGAGACACATCATAGTTATTTCAAGAGATTTTTACTCTATTTTAATTTATTATGTTCCTGTATTAAGCCAAGGGTGTCTGAGAAATTAAATTATACCAGCTTTACTCTAGTAACTAAACTGATTAATTCAGCAAAAAGAGAGAGTTCTCTTATACAGACTATATAATTGAAGAGTCTGTAGAAAGAACACTGTCTTGGCAGGGCGCGGTGGCTCACGCTTGTAATCCCAGCACTTTGGGAGGCCGAGGCGGGCGGATCACGAGGTCAGGAGATCGAGACCACGGTGAAACCCCGTCTCTACTAAAAATACAAAAAAAATTAGCCGGGCGTGGTGGCGGGCCCCTGTAGTCCCAGCTACTCGGAGAGGCTGAGGCAGGAGAATGGCGCGAACCCGGGAGGCGGAGCTTGCAGTGAGCCGAGATTGTGCCACTGCACTCCAGCCTGGGCGACAGAGCGAGACTCCGTCTCAAAAAAAAAAAAATAAAAAAGAAAGAACACTGTCTTTGCATTCAGATTGGACTTTAAGTTTAACCATTCCCTGACACTATAACATTAGGTATCATGACTTAATATTCAAATATTGTGCCCTAATCTGCAAAATAAGAGATACAATAATATCTCTTTGACTTGTAAGAAGCATTAAATAATACAACTTACATAATTATCTAATAAGAATTCTAGAACGTAATAAACAGGCCATCATAGTCATTTTCTATCCTACCAAAGGTAAGAAAAATGACATTATAGGGCCTGGTCATCATATATAACACACTTGAAACTCCAGGTTTAGTGTTCTGGTATTACAGCAATTAATTCTCTGAAACCAAATTGTTTTCCTATTTTCTGAATTCTCTCCAAATTTCTCTTAGTTTCAATGTTAGAAAAATATGATTTCCTCCCCTTGGAATAGAATCACTTAAGACAATTTTATACCACACCCATTAAATCTTGTTTTTTGATTCCACGTAATTCCCTGAGAAAAATCTGAATCTCTGAATCTTAGATTTCACACCATAACCTTCCTTAAAGGCTCATTACCATATGTATCAAAAAAAGAATGAACTATTTCCTAATGTCCACTTCTTAACAGATTAATATTACAAAAAGTCAATTTTCATTTTACCTTTTATGTCACATATTCATGAAAATTTTTCTCATATATATTTAAAATTTTGTAGAGTGTATTCAGTATATGTTTCAACATGTCTTTGGGCCATATGCATTCTGTGCTAAAGTTTCTCTTTATAAAAAAAAAAAAAAACAAAGCAGGAGGTGGGAGTTTTATGGGTGGGAAATGAAAATTCAATTAGTATATTCTAAGAGAGATTAGAGAGGAAAGTAAATTTTCCAGTTAATTCTGTAACACACAAAAGTAAGCCATATAGCTGAGAAATTCATCTGAGCTGACAGTTGATTATATATATAATTTTTCTCTAACAGAGCCACAACTAACGAGACAATTATAGTTTCACCAAGTCAAATGTCAGCCAGAGGACTTACAGTTTTGACACTTGGCAAGGCAAAGCAAAGAAAATGTGAAGGATCCTCACTTACTTGTTAGCCAAACTTAGTGTCAGAAAAAAACTATTCATCATTGGTTGTCAGTCACAGAGCAGTTCTCTGTCACTGGAAACTTCCGCAGACAGGATAATTACTGTGATTAAATGGCAGTGAATTTAAAATATTTCAGTAGTGGTTAAAATAATTGTTGAATACTGATGGTATAATATCAAATCAAAGGTGCAAAACTGTCCACTAATTATCCGGAGTATAAGATATCTGATGCTGTGTAAGTATAATGCCAAAGCACATTCACAGGCACAGAAATTGATAAGGGCTTAATCATGCTTTTTGGAAATATAGTAAAGAAGATAATCCTTTTTCTACCTTAAAAAATAAATTTTAGACCATGTCTTTCAAGGTATACAGTTTGTATTGTTGACAATTAGCTCTAGCCGTCGATTTCAATTTATTTATCTATATTTTCTGATTATTCCTCTAACACAAAGGTACTGAGGGCTTTCTCTGTGTTAGGTAAGAGCTGCAAAGCTAAGTCCTGGAATACAGAGATGTGAAACAATGCTAGCACTGGCTCAGAAATACTTTATTGCTTCATGAAATTTTCAGGTTAGTCCTATTCCCATAAACGTTTCTGTGTGAGCGGCAGGGATTGGGGGCACCTCACTCTCCTCCAGGGACAGGCCATGTCCTAAGCAGTAGCTTGAAGATATCACTTTGGAGAATTTGGGTCTGGAGACTGTAGAAATCAGCAAGGTTTCAAAGAATCATTATTACATTGCAAAGTCTCATGGCCAGGAGTATATAAGAAGTAATATGTTGTATTTCCTCTTTTGTAGTATGAGTTAGTTGATCTAAATGTTCACTGTGTTTTCTGTATCTTTGAATTATGTGTAACAACCTAGATAGTAAAGAGCCGTCAAGAGGCTATGAGATTTCAAATAAACAGGTAAAAACATACTCAAGGAAAGTGTAAAAGAACTAATTAGAGTCCACGTGTTCAGTGTCAGTTCAAAGACGCAGAGAAATAGGTGCTCAACAGATGGAATATGTTAGAACCCACAAAAATGACCAAATGGGATGGCACAAAATCAGCAGAGCTATAATCAATAACCAATGAATTAGTACTCTCTTCTGTCTTTCCCATTGTATTTGGGTCTTTGTAGGTTATTCAATCATGTTTGAAGTGAGGAAAAACCATTATTCATTCTCAAGGCAAAAGAGTTATATATGCTTTTGGGAAGAAGGAGGATAAGGGAAGGTTTTTAAACTTTTCCGATGGGCCGTACTACATGTAGTATACAAATCATCTAAAATTCGTTTTTTTTCCTAGAAAGACAGATCTTAAACAGGCTAGAAGTAATAGATAATGTGGTTCATCGGCGCTGTATACTCTTAAATTCAGATTTTCTGAATCCATCTGACATCATCCTAGTCCCACAAGATAACTGCAAAAATGTCTTGTTGCCAAATACATTCAACAGTGAACTACACAGTTGTCTCCAAGAAATTCACTGCACATTGGTCTGTTCATTGCTTTAAGAAATCTTGCAGTTAAAAACAAACAAAAAATATACTATGTTTTAAAATATAGCATCTCCAAGATTATTTAAAATTTATTTTCCTTTTTGTTGCTCTGAATAGCTCTCAAAAGAACTGTTGGAAAATATTGCTTAACATGATTGATCTTCCATTTGACTGACCTGCATTTACACCCATGCCTATTTTGTGTAGGTGATCAATTCATTTGTCAAGAGTGCTTTCATAATTATGCATGAAAATGCACAACACATTGTCATTCCTCAAAAATGCTACTATTATCACCTGTAATTAAGTCTACCAAATTTACACTAGAAAACAAACACAGAGAGAACAATGGATAGTTGTTAGATCGTTTAGCAACCAGAGGTAAAAATTAGTAGCAGAAGCAAAATTGTTGTCATTTCTCAAATTATTTTTCAAAGGACATTGTTGCCTTATTAACTAATATTTGATTGGGGTCATTTACAACCATTAATCTAGAAAAGAAATTCTTCTACTGCAATGCGCCTCCTCTATGTACGTGTGTGAATGAGTGTCCATTTTCTTTATTTAAAATTCCAAGTTACTTATTCATTCATTAGGTAATCTTTTCACATGGAACAAAATTTTTGTGGTAATTTATGATAATTGAAAAAAAAGATTTGACATGATTACAACCCTATTTAGATATTTCTGCCTGCATCTATATCATATCAAAAAAAGTAAAATCTGTTGATTCTCACAACTTACTAGCCAAGTCTTAGATGCTGGTTGAAAATGAAGATACCCGGGTTAGTTCCCAAAAACTATGATTAATTTGGTTGGGAGTAAGAGCTAGAAGTCTATTCTTAATAAACTCTAGTGAATCTGATATTAGTTGGTGTGGGAAGCAGGCTGAGAGAAATATCGATCTATTGCAAAAGGCGCACTTCTCTTTGGACACCTGAAAAAAACAGCATGCATTAAATGCATTAAAACTCTATTAAGGATACTTCCATAAAATGGTTCCAAAAATATATTGATACAGCATATAAGATTTTGATAATTTTCAGGGTAATGCTGATAATGTTTTTAAATAAATCAGTTCATTTGTTTTGGCTTTTCCTTCTCCCCGTTTCTTGCTAAATATTGTAGATCTCTGCCACCTTTTAAAAAATAGGTAACACTTCCACTTCCCGCTCCCACTAATATACTTACAGCTCCTCTTTAGTGAAAATTCTATTGAATGTTCTTGTGCTCCAACAGAAAGGAAAAACACAGTAGCACTTTATTAGTTAATGTTGGAGAAGTTACTCACCTTGTCTGAAATTTATTTCCTGTCCTGTAAAATTCTGCTAATACTGTACAGTGTTATTTTAAGGATCAAATTTAAAAATGCATGTGAATGGTCTTTCAAAAAAAAGAGGTGTTGTAAGAATGTGAGGCATCACCCCCCGCCATGCATTCATTTGAATCATGCCATTTAATAATTTTTTTATTGTGTTAAAGTAAAAAAATTTTAAAAATGAATTAAACCAAAGTAAAGTTGAATTAAATTAAAAATTTACAGTATTAAAACCCTATTCTGCTATTCTATGAAAAAATAAATTCACTAAACAAAAAATATACTGCATTTGGCCAGGCGTGGTGGCTCATGACTGTAATCCTACCACTTTGGGAGGCCGAGGCGGGTGGATTGTCTGAGCTCAGGAGTTCGAGACCAGCCTGGGCAACATGGTGAAACCCCGTCTCTACTAAAACACAAAAAATTAGCCAGGCGTGGTGGCGGGCGCCTGTAGTCCCAGCCACTCAGGAGGCTGAGGCACAAGAATTGCTTGAATCCACGAGGTAGAGGTTGCAGTGAGCTGAGATCACGCCACTGCACTCCAGTCTGGGTGACAGAGACAAGACTCGGTATCCAAAAAATTAAAAAAAAAAAATATTGCATTGTTGAAGGTTCACACAGAACAAAACATGCTGTTTAAATTTCAGTAAAAAAATTTTTCCACGTATTTGTAAAAAGGAGAATCTTAGTCCACTGCTGAAGAACAACATTTTCATGAATGTTTTGCTTGAGCTTGCAAAGCTAAACAAAACTCTGGTACTTTATATAAGAGAGATATTCTTAGAAGCCTCTGCCACCTAGTGTACAAAGGCCACCCTAGAAATCTGAATGACTTAGTTTAATTGCCTTATATGCTACATCTCGTCTTCAAAGAATTATCTTTAAGTATGTCTAGGTCAGGTTTGAAGTTATAATTTGAGGTGGGAATAACATACACACTGCATTTTCTAAAGAGCATCTGGCATGAGAATCAATACAACATTTCATTTTCATTTTAGCAGCACTTTGAAGTCCCATTTATAAATGTTTTAATAAGTCAATAAGAGGCTCCTGGGTATGTTTTAGTCTTTCATTAATATACACCTCTTGTGTGTTGCAAGATACATGCTTACTGAATAAGCCTTTGACCATTCAAAGTCAAATTAATGATCCAATAAAGCAAAGCCCATGGTATCTTAATGGCAGCAAAATACACTCTTTAATTTAGAAGATAAAATGTTATATTATATTTTCCTTTCCAACAACTCATAAGTATATGCATAAAAGAAGTATCAAGGGATTCAAAGAAATAGCGCAGCTTCTTTAGCAATATTTTTACACACAACATGTCTCCCCACCTCTCATTTTTAGCTTTAGATTTAATTATTTCCAACTCAGTTTTACAGAGGAGTGGAAGGTGGAACTTGAGGGTTGGCAGTGGAGGAGTTTGTAAAGCTATAGTCTTTAAAAATGTGTTTAAAAGTAAAACGGCAACCACACCGCTCCCTCTTTCCATCCTGTCATTGTTTTCAAGCCACCCACTCCTCTGCCCAGTTTGCTAAAGGCAGAGGGAGATGTGTGAAGGTTATGTTCTGCCATGCGGTTCAGAGAAGCAAAATTTTCCCGCAGCTCTAAATCAGTTCACAATGAACCAGATCTCAGCAATGCGCTTTCGCTCTCTGCTCATTCTGCTACCTGACGTTCGTGAGAGGAACCAGATGGCCATCATGTCAATCTGGCCTGCCAGGTCTGGTACTGAGATTTCATCTCTTTCCCTTCAGCTGCCTGAGCCTGAGTGAAGTTCACATGCACACATCTCCAGTAAAATCTCACTGTAATGGGCAGGTCTTTCTTGCACTTTTGCCCTGCCAAACCTGCCTCTCTTAGGGACTCAAGACGGCATAATGCCTTGTTATTTTAATGTGCTCTGCAATGACTGTTCTCAGGAGATCATTTTTGCACATCAAAACCCATTAAAATTAGCAAGAATTGTAGGGAAATGGGCAAATAAAAAAGAATAATTCATCTCTCTCTCTCTCAGTTTTAAATTCGCCAAGCCTCCTTTTGATGGCTAAAAGCAACTGGTAGCAGAAAGCATGCATCAGTTAAAAAAAACATTAGCTTTAAGCAAAAGATGTCAAGAAATTCTTCCAAATTATGTGTTATGATAGCAAGCTGGTGAGCACTGGGATAAAAACCCATGTCATAATTGTAGAGGATGTGCTAAGACATTGGGGGAGCAAAATCCATGAGTGAGTACAGATGATACCTATAGCAATACTACTGCATCTTTCTGGGGAAAACATGCAGTAAACATCCTGAACAGAGACTAACAGGCCCTCACAAGAGTGACCTTTTTTAAAAATTGGGAATAATTTTTATTGTTAAGAAAGCATAACCAGCAATAAAAGTACTATTTTTGGTTCTAAATGATAGAAAACCAAATATATTTTGTTCATGGTACAAGGAAGCCTGAGGTCAAGTTGATTACAGAAGCGACTAGTTCCAGATATTCGATGAGATCTTCATCTCTCTTCTGTTTCTGTTGTATTTCTATCTGTGCATCTGTCTCCTTTTCTCCGTGTCTCTTTGCCCCTGTATAGTTCTTTCTGCATATCTCTCTGCATTTTCTGTCTCTGTCCCCGTGTTGTATCTCTTTCACTGCAGTGCCTTTCTATTTTTCTAATTTGTTGTCACTATTTGTCTGCATTTTTCTATCTCTGTGTTTCTTTATGCATATCTCTATTTTTCTGCATTTCTCTTCCTTATCACCTCATATCTTTTCTCATCTCTCTCCCTCTGTGCGTGTGTGTGTATGTGTTTGTGTGTGTGTGTCTCTGTCTCTGCTATATATGTTTCTAGAATGTCTACCAGAGACAATTTAACAATTTTAGGAAATTTAATTTAACAATTAATTTAAAAATTAATTTAACAATCTAACAATTGTTAAACTTAATTTAACAATATTAGGAAAGATTCTGATTGGCCAAGCCTGGGTAACATGCACACCATTTAAACACACCATCCTGTGTATGGGACACTGACAGCCAGCATTGTGGAGAGTATTTTTAAAAGTGAAATTTATGTTAAGAAATAACATTTATATCACAAACCAATACATACACACATACATACATATGACCAGGTACAGACATGTGTATGTCTGTCTGTGTATAAAATCAAACGGAAAATTTCACAGAAATAATACTTAACTATGAGTGATATATTCCTCTTTTTGTATTAAAATATAAACATTCTCTCTAAAATGATATGTAAATTGATTTCATCACCCTCTAATGGGCCACAGCTTCACAGTCTGAAAATCACTTTTTAAACTATCTTCATTTTAGAAATTTTATGAATAGTGTGAATCATTTAAATTAACATCTCAATACTTATAGTACTAAAATGATTTCTCACCAATAATATAAAATGATGTAATCATTTAGTTAATGACAAGTTTTGGTTTCCATCATAATTACTAAAAGTTAAGCAACCCATCATCAAATAGTTTGAGTTCTGGGTACTTGCAACAGATTATTCTGTCTATTTTTAAAACATCTGCTTGGTAAGAAGGAAGCAAAAGCACCATCATCTATTTATTTTCTACTATATTCTTTACTCTTATTTTTGTGTTAATTGGTCCCCTTAATCTTTGTAAAATTCCAGTCAGAGAAAAGTATTAGTATAAATATTATTATCTTCTTTTTATGAATGAATGAGGATGCTGAGAACCAATCATGCTCGGGTAATTTATTTAAAACATTCATTTCTCAAGTAGAAGAGACAGAATCAGTCCATGCCTTTTGATTGCAAGTCCAAGGTTCTTTCTTTAATATTATGCAAATACTCAGTACTACATGCTATGTCTTTTGATAACTTAAATATTGCTCTATAAGATCTGACACGTAAATACACAAATAAATAATTCCGTGATTTAATACTTAACATGTTTAGTACACAGGGACATCTGCTTTAATCATGCCTATGTAAAATGCAACAAAGAAGATAATCTTGTTTAGAAATGTGGTATGATGAGGGGCCCAGCCACAGAGTGCTGTCACCTCCCTGTGGCACTGTGGTATGCTGGGACTTGGAATGTGGACATTGGGGTGAAACTACTTGAATTCAAATCTTGGTGCAACTAACTATTTGGTATGTGACTTTGCCCACATCCACTTAGCAACAGCGAATAGTGATAACAATAATAGTCCCTGCCACAAAATGTTACCACAATGCCGAGCATATAGGAAGCATTCAATAAATGTTAGTTATTAGAAATATTTCCACCATCAATATGTAGCTATGTAGCTTTTAAAAATTGTGACATGAAGATATATAGCAATTAACCACTTACGTTTCTATTGTTGGTGAACCATCAATTTGATTTTGTCATCAGTTACATGGTCCAATCCATAATTTCAAAGACATATTTCTTTGACAGCCAGAAAATTTTTTCAGAAGGGAACAACATGTATAAGAAACACAAGGAATAATTGTGCCAAGAAAAATTATGAATGCTGTAGAAAATTTGATCTTATTCAGGCCAAAAAACAATTGTAAATTCTGAAATGTGTTCACCATGTCAGATGGCTGAGGTTTCAAAAAACAAAATTAAACAGACCAAACATTCTGATTTCTGAAGAAAATAGACACACACACACAAAGTATAGATGTCACAGGGAGTTACTCCTGCTCAACATCTGGTTTGGATTTAGATAAAACAAACCATAAAGACAGTGGTGATGAGATTAAACAAATGCTTTCTTACTGTTAATGTCCTTGATATTTGTTACATAATGACTAGACTATGAAAATCTTCCCACATTATTTCTATTTAAGAGAATTTCAAAGCTAATAGAAAAGGGCAGAAAAATTGATGTCTAGACTGAAACTTAACAAGTATGTGGATTGTCTAAGCCTTGAAAAATAAATATATAAAAATATAAAAAGTTAATGCGATTTTACAATATTAAAAGAAACAAAATTTAGCATTATAATTAGGAGCTCAAGACACACCAGCCATTTATCTTATAAAGACACTGTGGAGACAGATGAGACAACAACTTTGAAATGTGTAAAGTACATTTACTACATATAAAGTTGAAAAAGTTGGCTCTAGACTTACATGTCTAAATATTTGCCAAGTGTATCCAAACCTTTAGAAATAAACATTATTAAAACATTTTTAAATACATGAAGGAGAAAAATTGCACAATCTGCTTTTAAAATGAATCCCACATCTAAAAGGCCTTTTTAAAAAATCTCTATTAACAAAAAAGATTAAGCATATTATGTACTCCACACAAAAATAGCCACACTAATGATTAAAGGATCGAAAACGTAAACAGTGAAGATATTATAAGAGGAAATTGGATTGCTGTAAGTTAATAAAGAAGGGTAATAGGAGATGATTTATAGGATTCCTACAGATTCCTTTCTCTGGGTCTTAGTAGAGTGTATCATGAATTTGAGTGACATGTGTTTACTATTTTAGACTTCTGACCTTTCAGAAGTTGTCAACCTTTATGGTAGCAATAGTGGTGCATGTTTCTTTATGTGGAAATACACAATAGGAAAACTAGATGAGAGAGACATTTAAACAGCTATTTAAATGAACTAATCTCATATCTCATTAATCCAAAGCAAATATGTTTCACTTTCAGGTACATAAATTTACAAATATTGTATCTTTATTTTTCTACATATAATGTCAAGGTACAAGTGTCTGAGTAAATTTCTCATTGAACTATTTTTCATCAAGGTAAAAATAATCAGATTACTAACACTGTCTGCAAGAAAATCATAAATCAGAGCTTAAAATGTCAATTTCCTTAAATTTCAAAGCTATGACTTTGTTATTTAATACATTATGTTTAGAAAATTGTGAAAGGATCTTAATTAGATGTAAAAGAAATAAAAACTAGGGTTGATGCTTTCATTTTAATACTAATGAAAAACATGAGTGAGGAAGTTGTGTTTTCAATATTAACATTTCCATAGTTCTTTGAGCCATTAAAAACAAATTATTAAATATTAGTAAAAGTTGTCAACCTTTATGGTAGCAATAGTGTTCATTTTTGTGTTTGGTATTCAGTAGAACACTGTCTGAAATAGAAAAGAATTGAGTTTGTTCTCAAACTGCAATCATGTTACCTAGAATCTATTGCAAACAACCTATTATCTTTAATAAATGTATTCAACAAATACTGTTGGAGGAGCTACAATGTTCAAAACACTTAACTACATCTTATGCTGTATATAGATTGAATATAGAATGTATCACAATTAGTATAGATTCTATGAAATGTCCAGGTCTTAATTATTACAGATCCTGCTGTAAAACATTTTATAGTCTAGGGGTAAGGAGACATGAACAAAAAAATCACAGGCATTGAGAGGTAAATAAATTTTGAAATTTTTCTATTTAAAAAAAATCTCAAATTTTATTTTAGAATCAGGGAATACATGTACAAGTTTGTTACATGGGTATATAGTGTAATGCTGAGGTTTGAGGTATGATTGGATCCCACTGCCCAAGTAGTGAGCATAGTACCCAACAATCAGTTTTCAACCCTTGCCCCCCTTCCTCCCTTCTCCTTCTAGTAATCCCTAGTATCTATTGTTTCCATTTTTATGTCCATGAGTATCCAATGTTTAGCTCTCACTTATAAGTGAGAATATGCAATATTTGGTTTTCTGTTCTTGCCTTAATTTGTTTAGGGTAATGTCTTCCAGCTGCAACCACGTTGCTGCAAAGGACATGATGTCATTCTTCTTTATGGCTGCATAGTATTCCATGGTGCATATATGCCACATTTTCTTTATCCAGTCCATTGTTGATGAACACCCAGGTTGTTTCCATGTCTTTGCTATTGTGAATAGTATGGTGATGAACATATGAGTGTATGTGACACTTCTTAAAAGAAGACATTCGTTTGGCCAATAAACATATGAAAAAAGTTCATCACTTTTTTAGAGTGGTTCCAAAAGTGTAGGAATGCAAAACAAAACCACAATGAGATACCATTTAATGCCAGTGAGAATGGTGATTATTAAAAAATCCAGAAACAACAGATGCTGGAGAGGTTGCAGAGAAAAAGGAACATTTTCACACTGTTGGTGGGAGTGTAAATTAGTTCAATCATTATGGAAGACAGTGTGGCAATTTCTAAAAGATCAAGAGGCAGAAATATCATTTGACCCAGCAATTTGGGTCAAATGGTATCTCTTTGGGTATATAATCATTGCTGGGTATATACCTAAAGGAATATAAATCATTCTATTATAAAAATACATGCACATGTATGTTCACTGTAGCACTATTCATAATTGCAAAGACATGGAATCAACCTAAATGGCCATCAATGATAGACTAGATAAAGACAATGTGGTACATATACACCATGGAATACTATGCAGCTATAAAAAGAAACTAGATCATGTCCTTTGCAGGGGCATGGATGGAGCCGGAAGCTGTTATCCTCAGCAAACTAACTGGGGAACACAAAACCAAGCACCAAATGTTCTCACTTACAAGAAGGAGCTGAATGATGAGAACACATAGAAACATGGTGGGGAACAACATACATCAGGGGCCTGTTGGAGAGAGGCAGCGGAAGGGACAGCATCAAGAATAGCTAATGGATGTTGGGCTTAATACCTAGATGATGGGTTGGTCTGTGCTGCAAACTACCACTGCACACCTATGTAACAAACCTGCACTTCCCGCACGTGTACCCCAGAACTTAAAAGTTGAAGAAAAATAATTTGGAAATTTTTAAATGAAATGCATGTGTAAAGTAAAATGTTAAGATGCTAAAACAACATCTTCTTTCCCTTCCTGAGCAAACTTGTTCATCATACTCTTCAGATTATCCTACACTTTTGGAACCACTCCTTTCACACAAATCCTACATCAGTTACTTAGAAAAGCAAGATAATCTCCCTAACCTGCACCTGCCTATTTACTCGGCACCCAACAATGTGCACTTATTTATCCTTTTCCTTGAGCCCTAATATAAATATTTACAAAAGCTGTAGCTATGTGTCAACCACGCTGTCAATCTGATGAATCTCACGGGTGCTCTTTTGATGTCAGCATAACCAAATAACAAGACCACAGGGCCAGCGAAGGTATCACAAGCATCTCAGCTGTCAGCACGACGCCTGCTCTGCCTCACCATCACAGTTTTCCTTGTGTTTCGGGATGCTCACCTAGCAGAAAAAGCACTCCATCTACATCAACTGTGGCTGAAACTCATTCAAACCGCTGACTCCGATCATAGAGGCAGATGTAGAGCTCTTAATTTCATCTTTCAAGAATCTGCTTTCTAATATCTAAATTAGATGTTAAATATGTTAAGTATCTTTTTACTAAATATCCTGGCCAAATCAATGTTATCTGCCTTAGTTAAGAAATTCCTAAAGATCAGGGATTTGTCAAAATAATCTTAGATGATTCATTTGGAAAATAAAAATTCAGAATTTTAATTTCATTTGTTTATTAATAGAGACTGAGGGAGAGAGGTATGTTCTCTATATTTTTTTTATTTTTTTCTTTGAACTGCTAAAAATAAGTTTTTCAACATCAACAAAAATGCCACTACTTTTTGTAACAACAATGTCTGTAAACTTTAACACAGTATTTGCCACGACACTATAATTAAACTAGTACTCTCTAAATGATATAGTATTAACATGGAAGTACACAGGAAAGGGAGGTAATCTAAAAATGAGGATTCTCCCTCCCTCCCTCCCTCCCTCCCTCCCTCCCTTCTTTCCTTCCTTCCTTCCTTCCTTCCTTCCTTCCTTCCTTCCTTCCTTTCTTTTCTTCTTTCTTTTCTTCCTTCTTTTCTTCCCTATGTGGCCCAGGCTGGAGTACACTCCGCTCGCTGCAGACTTCCTGCGACCGGCTCCGGTGATTCTCCTGCCCTGGCCTGCGGGCTGCCTGGGATTGCCGACGCACGCCACCACGCCTCCCTGCTTTTTCTCCTTTGGCTGGAGGCGCGGTTTCCCCATGTCGGCCAGGCTAGTGTCCAGCTCCTGACCTCGAATGGTCTGCCCGCCTCGGCCTCCCGAGGTGGTGGGACTGCAGACGGAGGCTCGCTCACTCGGTGCTCGGTGTTGCCTGGGCTGGAGTGCGGTGGTGTGGTCTTGGCTCGCTGCAGCCTCCGCCTCCCAGCCTCCTGCCTTGCCCTCCCAGGGTGCTGGGATTGCAGCCTCTGCCCGGCCGTCGCCCCGTCTGGGAGGTGAGGAGCACGTCTGCCCAGCCACCACCCCGTCTAGGAAGTGAGGAACTTCTCTGCCTGGCCGCCCATCGTCTGGGATGTGAGGAGCGACTCTGCCCGGCCGCCACCGCGTCTGGGAAGTGAGGAGCGCCTCTGCCCGGCCGCCCCGTCTGGGAAGAAGTGAGGAGCGCCTCTGTCCGGCAACCCCTTCTGGGATGTGAGGAGCGCCTCTGCGCGGCCGCCCCGTCTGGGAAGTGAAGAGCGTCTCTGCGCGGCCGCCCCGTCTGGGAAGTGAGGAGCGCCTCTGCCCGGCCGCCCCGTCTGGGAAGTGAGGAGCGCCTCTGCCCGGCCGCCCCTTCTGGGATGTGAGGAGCGCCTCTGCGCGGCTGCCCCGTCTGGGAAGTGAGGAGCGCCTCTGCCCGGCCGCCCCGTCTGGGAAGTGAGGAGCGTCTCTGCGCAGCCGCCCCGTCTGGGATGTGGGGAGTGCCTCTGCCCGGCCGCCTCGTCTGGGAGGTCTACCACAGAGGCCAGAAGCAATGTGGGGGCTGGTCGTGGTGGCTCATGCCTGTAGTCCCAGTACTCTGGGAGGCCGAGGCGGGTTGATCACTTGAGGCTAGGAGTTCGAGACCAGCCTGGCCAACATGGCGAAACGTGAAAAATACAACTGACAAACCAACCAACCAACCAAGCGACAACAAAACAGGTCTACCCTGGAGTTGTACTCTAATTTTTTTCTATTTTCCTCCCTTTCTGATCCTTTATCCCACTTTCTTTTTCTTCCTCTTCCTTCTCCTTCTTCTTTGTCAAATAGAGGATTGAGTTATTATCATTGATCCATACAAAGTCCCTCTCTCATTTATTTTCTTTAATTCCAACCCCCCATTTCTATTCCCCGTCTTCCCATGGGCAACCTTCCTAATATGTTTGATATACACCTTTTTGTTTGTATGTACTTTTAGAAAATGTTTATTGTTTTGTGTGCAAAAAAAAATTTTTTTTAAAAAGTGAACAACATTGATATAAAAGACAACTCATTAGGCCATAAAAAAATAAATAAAAAATAAAAATGAGGATTCTAGAGGTCAGTAATATTTCTACACTTAAGCTGACTTTGGGGAGGGAAAGATTAGTATGAAGTTTTTCTTTAGGCAAATATCAAAATGACTTTTTTAAAAGTGAGATAATTTATGTGACTCTGTGGCATCAAATATTTTATAAAGGTAAGAAATTATGGTTATTATTAAATAGTATAGCTCAACATATTAGATAAAGTTGAGTAATACTATAATATGTGAGATGAAATTGAAACTTACCAAGCACAGGTAACAAATACAAAGGAAAAATACTAATTTTGAAACTAGATACGCCCTTGCCAAAGAAATTAAGCCTTCTTATCCTTGGAAGAAGACAAAATATCAAGTCAAACTCTACCATTCAAATAAAGCAGAAAAAAGGATAAAACCTAAAGCAAATCAATAAATATTGAATAAAAGCCAAAAGAAACAAAAGAAGCTCTGGTTTAATTTAGTCAAAGGAAGACATTTACTTCTTCTTCCTCTCATACTTTATTATTATGGAAGTAAAGAAATAATTATGTTTTAAACTCACAAATACAGAAATAAGGAATGCACTAACAACAAAGAGAAAATTGTAACAGGTTTCATAAAGACAGCATGCGGAACAGTAGTGCCCAGTCAAGCAGGTAGAGAAAGCCCAGAATGCTCATGGAATGGGTTGCAGCTAAGGAGAGGTGAGTGTTCAACACGCAGGATGCAGGGGCAGGGGAGGGAAGGGCAGGGTTAGGACCTCATTCACCAAGTATACTCGCAAGCTATGACCCATAGTAGGCAAGCCAGAAAATAAAGGTGTAAGTAAGCATTTTATTGAAAGCAACTGAAGCAACTCAGATACCCTAGAAGAAGTCAACATATTATAATCAAACATGCAAAGGTAAGAAAGAGATCTAAGGAGGTAAGCGTTTTTCTTTGTATCCATCCAAAAGCAATCAACAAATCATGGCTAAAATAGATATACCAAGAAATAGCAATAAAAACATCTATTTAATAATATGAAGATATAACAAAATGATCCCAAAACAGAAAGCTACAGTTTGTTGCCTATTGGGTTAGGATAAAGTAAGTCAGGGGAATTGTTGCTTTCCATGACAAACCCTTTAATGCTATTTCATTTTTTGAAGTGCATGGCTTATATGAAATTAATAAAAATAAAAAATAAAAATTATGGACCCATATACACTTTTTTAAAGAAATAAAATTTGTTCCCTAAATTTCAAGATGTATCAACAGTTAATGCCTGAGCCAAATTTCCATTCAATAAGTATTCATTGTTTTGTGATAATAAAAACACTATATATATAATAAGTATCCATACAGTGGCAGAACTGTTATAAATTTATTCTTATTTTAATTTAATCTTAGCAGACATCTGTGGTTCATCCTAAAGACAGTGACTTTTGATCTTGTCAAGTTTCTTCAGTAAATAAAATTAACTCTCCTTTCCTTTTCTACTAGGCTGAGATGTGATCATAGACAAGAGAAATATACTTTGAATGAGCCATCAATAAATGACACTATTTCACTCATAGCCAAAATACATGGGTTTAGGAATAAAAGGGTGAAACTCAGAGTGGTCACTCTATTATAATTAATGCCCCATCAGCAGAATTTGTGCATTGTAATCCCATAATCAGGGGCTCTGCTGGTTTAGGAGTTCTTAATCCCTGTGGGAGAAATGCTACCACCAGAAGACACAGAGCTTTTAATTAATTGCATGTTGAGACTATCATTTTGCTATTTTGTCTTCCTCCTATGTTACTAAACCAATAGTCATAGTTAACATGTGTTACTATACTAGATGGGTTGGTTGATCCTGGTTATCAAGAAATAACTGAGTTGCTGCTACACAGTGAAGTCAGGAAAGACTATTTCTGTAACCAGGAGTTTCACAGGAACACCTCTGATTACATCCATGTTCAAAAGTAAAAGGTAACGAAAGACTAAAACAATTCAATAAAGCCAGGAACACTGAGAAATCTTCAAGAATAAAAGTTGAGTTATCCAACTAAGCAAAAACTTACTCTCTGAGACACTGTCTGAAAGCATGAAATGGGTTATGAAAGAAGAAAGTGATAGTTATCAATATGACCTTTAACCAATTATAAAAACCAAGGACTATTAAAAACAAGCCTCATATTAGAGTTATGAATATACATACATATTTTAACCAATTATTTATTTTTCCCTTTGACATTCTTCTATTTTATATCACTCTATTTTAAGATTTAGTTTATAAGTCACTAGTCCTGAGTAACCACATTCAGATCTGCTAAACCATCTAGAGAGAGAGAGATGCTGAACTTTGAGATGTATGTGGTGACTGATAGGGTGCTGGACCTCTCCTGTTTTGTAGTGGAAGAAAGAGAGTATTTTCAATTGTACAATTGACAGTTGCCTCATACAATTGTTGATGTAATTAAACATCAACATGTAATTGTTGATATAATTAAACATCAACATGTAATTGTTGATATAATTAAACATCAACATGTAATTGTTGATGTAAAGCAATTAAATATGGACAGAAATATGAGAATGGAAGCTTAGTTACAATACGGTTGGGTCACACTAGTCCTTTACTGCCCTGATCTCAGATCTAATACTTGCATTTCCACCCTGCAAGCAACATTTCCTAGGCTTCCTTACAAGCTGGCTTCTAGGTAGGTGCAGCCAATGAGAGACTCTGAGAGGATTTTGGAGTGCTACAGCATGTGAGAAGCCAGCATGTATATAAAGGTATATAGTTCTATTTTTCTCATTTTCTAGGGGGCATCTAGGTAGTGGCTGCCTTCTCCATGGTTCCAGTTCCTATAGCATTGGCTCTATCTTGGCATTCCTTCCTGATTTCCACCTGGCAGCACACAATATGAGCCCAGGTTCCTCAGAAGGGCCCTTGGCTCCGCTATTGCTATCTCTTCTCTTTGTTCTGCCAGTTCTAGTGTTAGAGAGAAATGAAAGTATTAGGAATATAGAGATCCTCATCTCTGTGAACCACTTTTGTTCTGGGTCTCATGGCTTTTAATTGTAAAATCAGCCAACAAGTGAGTACCTTGTGTTTGACACTGTGAGGATAGAAAACAATAATCCAGTCTCTGTTAAAAGTCTGGCTAAAGGACTGTCACTCCTTTCTAAAATTTATCAAAGACACTTTCATTTACATAAAGTTTTTTGAGGTCATGTAAGCACCAAAAAATGAGGAGAAACAGGAGGATGGAGGATACCAGCATTTCAGACAAAGTTAGCTCAGATTATGTTGTTAGCACAGCCATTCATCACAGGAAATGTGTAAAAAAGAAATGAATAGCTACTTAGAATACATTAACATATATTTGTATTTCAAGAATCCAAAAACTAGCTTGCTACCACAAAGAGGCTATTCTACTACATTTACAATATACATTAAATATTTAGGTTGAGGAGAAGTAATTACAAGTTCTGAGTTTATCAGACTGTATTAGATGCCTTTCATTTGATTATCAAAGAAATAATAAATGTCTGAACATATCATAGAAAATTTAGAGTCCTGATTTACACCATAGAAATCATCACTAACATTATACCACTAACATAAGCTAGAATGTAGTTCATGAGGGTAGGAGCATTGTTTGTTTTGTTCAAAGCTGTATCTTCAGCAACTAGAAGAAGGTGTAGCATGTAGTAGAAACATAAACATGCCTGCATGAATAAATGTCTGAATGCAAGAGCTAATGATAAGTAAATGAATGAAAAAGTTGAATACGCAAGAAAAGCATCACTAACTTACATTTAAAATACTATTCTGAGACAAAGTATTAAGAGTTTATGCCTTGGGCAAGTGACCTGAATAGCCATTTCTCAAGAGAAGACATTCAAATAGCCAACACGCATATAAAGAAGTCTTCAACATAACTAATAATCTGAGAAATCAAAGTTAAACCACAATGAAATATCACCCCACACCTGTTAAAATGGCTGCTATAAAAAATATATAAAAGATGAATGTTGGCTGTCACAAAGGATGTGGAGAAAGGAAAGCATTGTGGATTGCTAGTGGGAATGTAAATTAGTATGGTCATTATGTAAAACTGTATGGAAGTTCCTCAAAAAATCAAATATAGAACTACCATATGACCCAGCAATCTCACTCTTGGTATATATCCCAAAAATATGAAATTGGTATGTCAAGGAGATATCTACACTCTTATGTTCTTTGCAGCACTGTTTATAATAGCCGAGATATGGAATCAACACAAATATCCAGTAATGGATACATGAATAAAGGCAAATATTGTATATATACACAATGGAATACTACTTAGCCTTTAAAAAGAAGGAAATCCTGTCATTTGCAACAACATGAATGAACCCAGAGGACATTATGTTAAGTGAAATAAGCCAGGCACAATAACACAAACACTGCATAATCCATGTGGAGGGTGAAAAAGACAGCCTCATAGAAACAAGGAGTAAATTGGTAGTTACCAGAAGCTAGAGGTTGAGGATTGAAGAAATATTTGGTCAGAGGACAAAAAATTTCAGTTAGATAACAAGAGTAAGTTCAAGATATCTATTGTAATCATGATGACTATAGTTAATAACAATATCTGGCCAGGTGCAGAGGTGGCTTACGGCTGTAATCCCAGCACTTTAGGAGGCCAAGACGGATTACTTGATGTCAGGAGTTCAAGACCAGCCTGGCCAACATGGTGAAACCCCGTCTCTACTAAAAATACAAAAATTAGCCAGGTGTGGTGGCATGCACCTGTAGTACCAGCTACTCAGGAAGCTGAGGCAGGAGAATCGCTTAACCTGGGAAGCGGAGGTTGCAATGAGCCCAGATTGCGCCACCACACTCCAGCATTGGGGACTGAGTGAAACTCCGTCACAAAAAAAATAAAATCACAATATCATGTATGCTTGACAATTGCTAACAGAGTAGACTTTAAGTGTTCTTACTATGAAAAAAATAAGTATTTTAGGTAATGTATATTTTAAATATCTTTAAATATCAAAACATCATGATGTGCACCATAAATTTATACAATTTTTACTTCTCAGTTAAAAAAAATGAGTAAATAAGTAATTTTAAATATCCATCACAGGAAATACCTTTAGAGTAACTCTGTGGTTTTGCTTTGTTCACAGAGCTTTTTGTTAGAACTATGGAAAGGAACTACAACATAGAGTGCTAGAAGCACAAGTGGCCTAATAATAATGTTTTTTTTACCATAAGTATTGGCATATCTGACACATCTGTCCTATTGTTGAGTATGACACCTTAGGAATAAATGTGACTGGAAGTCATTCATTTTGAGGTGACTCTTAAGAGTCTCAGGGTCCTGAAATCAACCAGGTGGATCTATCTACTCTGACACTAAAAAACAGATCCTAAAATATATTTCATGAAAAAAAATTAAATACCAAAGATTTCTAGTTGGGGAACTTTTGAGGTTGTCATCAATATGTCCATATTCAAATGGAGATCAAAGAAGACCAAATAAAAGAATTGTGGGCTATCTTGAAGATAAATCATGACTCAAGCTTTTGAGGAAGTAAGGTGACCTTCACAGTCAGTGGAAAGAATCACAATATGTAAAGTTCTTTCAATAAAAGTATACTGACTTTGGGCTGGGCACAGTGGCTGACGCCTGTAATCCCAACACTTTGGGAGGCTGAGGTGGGCGGATCACCTGAGTTTGAGACCAGTCTGGCCAACATGGCGAAACCCCATCTCTACTAAAAAAAAAAAAAAAAAAAAAATTAGCGGGCGTGGTGGTGCCTGGCTGAGGCACGAGAATCGCTTGAACCTGGGAGGTGGGGATTGCAGTGACCCGAGATTGCACCACTATATTCCAGCCTGGGCAACAAGGTAAGACTCTGTCTCAAAACAAACAAACAACAACAACAACAATATATACATATATATACGTATATGTGTATATATATATATGTATATATATGTGTGTGTATATATACGTATATATACGTGTGTATATATATGTGTATGTCTAATGACCTTGTCTAATGTGTATGTCCAATGAATAATCTTGTCTAATGTTACTGCTATGGTTTGAATATGGTTTGTCCTCGCCACAACTCACATTGAGGCTTGGCCCCCAATGTGGCAAATGTTGGGAGGTGGTGACTTTAAGAAGTGATTAAGTCTTTAAGAGGAATTAATATCTTTTTATGGAGACTGGCTTAATTTAGCAGTAATAGATTGGTTCCCCCAAAATAGGTTGTTATAAAGTGAGATTGCGTCTTGTGTGTTTTGCCCTTTTGTGAAAGCGCCTAGCTGTCCTTCTATTACTCCGCTGTGTTTTGTTTGACTCAGCATGAGGCCCTTACTAGAAGCTACCAGATGCAGCTGCCCAAGCTTAAACTTCCCAGCCTATAGTAGGAACTCACTATCCCATCTCACTATAGGATAGTGAGCCAAATACACCTCTTTTGTTTATAAATTACCCAGTCTTAAGTATTCTGTTATAGCAACACAAATGAACTAAAACAGGTACACATAATTTTTATTAAAAATGTAAAGCCCTTTACATTGTTTCTATAGTAGAAAGTCAGCATGTATTTTTACCTCAATGTTTTGCTAGTGTTTTCTGTATTTCTTAGGAATAAAGCTAAGTTTAGCAGGGGGAAAAAAAGATTTTATTCCTTTCCAAAATTCTCACATGGAAAAAATTAATGCTAAATAACTGTGTATTTTTAGTTCCAATTATCTGGAAAAATTGTTTTCATTTTCTGCCTCACCTTGATACATTATAAATACTATTTAAGATCAGACCTATTGAGCAGCCAGACCAATATTATTTTTTATGATATTATCAAAGGGCTTTTTGGGTAAATGTACAGTTCTAATTTGATAAATTAGAAAGCATTAAAGTACTCAAACATATTAACTTTTCTTATTAACCTTTATAAGTTAATTATCCATAAATTTCCTTAAAAGTAAGATTTCTCTTTTTTTTTGTTTCTTTTTTCTTTTTGAGATGGACTCTAGCTCTGTTACCCAGGTTGGAGTGCAGTGGCGCGATCTCGGCTCACTGCAACCTCCACCTCCCAGGTTCAAGCGATTCTCCTGCCTCAGCCTCTGGAGTAGCTAGGACTACAGGCCCTGCCACCACGCCCGGCTAATTTTTGTATTTTTAGTAGAGACAAGGTTTCGCCATGTTGGCCAGGCTGGTCACCAACTCCTGACCTCAGGTGATCCACCTGCCTCAGCCTCCCAAAGTGCTGGAATCACAGACCTGAGCCACCATGCCTGGCCTAAAAGTAAGATTTCAAAATGCGCTGTATCATAGAATAAAAGCTATTAATATTTAAAAGTTAACAACACACTATGTAACACAAAGTTTCCTTTTATTCACCCCAAATGCATTGTTTTGAATATTTAAGTGTTACCACTGGTGCAATATTCTGAAACCTAATAAATAAGGCCCAGCCACTTCTACCTACACACTTCACAATTTCTTGATCTTCAATAACATTTTCTCAGAAATTTTCCTCTCCCAGTTATGACAAATTTTAAAAATCCAGAAAGACCTCAAAAATGATATCTTTTGAATAATAGTGTATGTATATCACTGTTTAGCAAGCAGCAAAATAATGTAAAGTAAAGTTATAGGATAATTCTGGATTCCCCATCAAGGATTATGCAGCAAAACAGTTACCAAAATGGGAGATGAATTGATCCAAATTAGCTACATTGAAAAACTATTTTTTCTGTTTCTTATTTTTTTCCCAATGCAAAAAAAAGTGCATTGCTGCAAATTGAATGTTTATGTCTCCCCAGTATTCATTTGTTGAAGCCCTAATCCCCAAACTGATGGACTTAAAGGTGAGGACTTAGGGAAGTAATTAGGGTTAGATTAGGTCATGAGAGTGGGTCCCTCGTGATGGGATTAATGTCCTTATAAAAAGAGGAAGAAATAAGACATCAGTCTATCATGACCATATTAGGATACAGCAAGAAGGCAGCCTTTTTAAACCAGGAAGAAGGCCCTCACTACAGACTAAACATGTCAGCACCTTGTTCTTGGAATGCCCTGCTTCCAAAACTGTGAGAAATAAACATTTGTTGTTTTAAGTCACCCAGTCAATGATACTTTGTTATAGCAGGCCAAGTAGTCTAAGGCATGCATTTTTATTGGAAAGAATTGAAACGTACAAATACAGATTAGAAATTATAGATTTAAAAAAAAGCTCTCACCCTCAGGAGATAAAAATGGTTAAAATTAGCCGGCAAATTCTACAGTGTTCCTTTTATGCATAAATATATGCATGCTTATTATATAAAGGGGATCATATTATACATGTGATTTTAAATGTAAGTACTGTCATTTAATTTACATTTAATTTATCATTGCAAAATGATAGAATGTTAATGACATTTCTCTGTCACTTATTTAAGCCCTCTTCTGTTATTGAAAAATTACATCTCTGTTTTTCATCATTTTACATAAATATACATGTTTATAAATATTTATTCGCAGTTGATTTTTTCCCTTACAATTTCTTGAAACAGAATTGCTGGATGAGATGATGCCAATATGTGTAAGCCATTTGATACACAGGCAAAACTGTCTTACAAAAATGTCTTGCCTCTTTACATCCCAATCAGCAGTGTTGGAGAACTTATTTCTCCCCCTACTTTCTTTAGCGCTGAGTGTATTATTTAAATGTTGACATCAAAATCAAGTTGCATTTATCCTAGGAATGCAAAGTTGGTTCATTCATAAACCAATCAATGTAATTCATCATATTAACAAATTTTAAAAACATATGATCGTCTCAGATACAGAGAAAGCATCTGAAAAAATCCCAAATCTATTCATAATAAAAACTCTAAGCAAACTAAGAATCTCATAAAGGGCTCATATGAGACCACATATATGACATTGCAGCTAGAGATTAAAAACTAAATGATTTCCCCTTAAAATCAAAAGTCAGACAAAAATGTCAACTCTAAACACTTCTATTCAACATTTAGTTGATGTTCTAAATAGTTCAAAATAACAAGAAAAATTAATAAATGCCATTCAGAGTAGACAGCAAATGCAAAACTGTCTTTATTTACAGACAATATGATTGTCTACATAGAAAATCCTATAGAATCTAAAAAGGAGACATTAAAACTAATTAGAAACTTTAGCAATTTTGTAGGATCAACATAAACACATTAGTCATATTTCTATACACTAGTAATGAACAATTGGAAATTGAAATAAAAGTAATTGTACCATTTGCAATAGCCTCAAAAAAAAAAAAAAAAAGAGAAACACTTATGGATAAATGTAACAAAAGATGTGCCAGACCTGCGGACTGAAAACTTCAAAACATTGCTAAGAAAGAATGATGAAAACCCTAATAAATGGAGAAGCATTTATAAATTGAAAGACCCAATATTGGCCGGGCATGGTGGCTCATGCCTGTAATCCCAGCACTTTGGGAAGCCGAGGTGGGCGGATCACGAGGTCAGGAGTTCGAGACCATCCTGGCTAACACGGTGAAACTCTGTCTCTACTAAAAATACAAAAAATTAGCCGGGTGTGGCAGCGGGCGCCTGCAGTCCCAGCTACTCGGGAGGCTGAGGCAGGAGAATGGCGTGAACCCGGGAGGCAGAGCTTGCAGTGAGCCGAGATCGTGCCACTGCACTCCAGCCTGGGTGACAGAGCAAGACTCCGTCTCAAGAAAAAGAAAAAAAAAAAATAGACCCAATATTATTAGGAGATAATTTCTCCCCTAAGCAACGAAATAATCAAATGTAAAAGCAAATGAACTTCAATCCTTAATTCACATTGTATATAACACATAATTTGAAACGGATTCTTGACATAAATATTATAAAGAAGAAAAATTTCCAGAATAAGATATAAGAGAAATAACCAACATGGAGAAACCCTGTCTCTACTAAAAATACAAAATTAGCTGGGCGTGGTGGCACATGCCTGTAATCCCAGCTACTCAGGAAGGCTGAGGCAGAAGAATCGCTTGAACCCGGGAGGCGGAAATTGCGGTGAGCCGAGATCGCGCCACTGCACTTCAGCCTGGGCAACATGAGCGAAACTCGGTCTCAAAAAAAAGATTAAAAAAAAAAAAGATATAGGAGAAATATTTATGACCATTGGTATGGTAAAAATTCTCAATCACGATATGAAAAACATAACACATACACAAAGTGAAAAAGCAAGCCACAAACCTAGAGAAATGGTTTTTTAAACATATATTTAATGTATATAAAAACCTTTCAACAATCAATAAAAACCTCATTAAAAAAATCACATAGACACTCTCAAAAAGATGTACAGGTAGCAAAAAGGCAAAGTGAGTAAGGAAGGGAGAGCAGGAGGGAAGCTGATCAGAGAGGTCACTGGGAACCAAGTACTGCAGGACTTATTAGGCCATCCTAAGGCTTTCAAGTTTATTCTGAGAAATAGAAAAACTGTGGGGCCAGGCTTGGGTGGCTCACACCTGTAATCCCAGCACTTTGGGAGGCCAAAGCGGGTGCATCACAAGGTCAGGAGTTCGAGACCAGCCTGACCAACATGGTGAAACCCTGTCTCTACTAAAAATACAAAAACTAGCCAGGAGTGGTGGCAGGCGCCTGTAATCCCAGCTACTCAGGAGGCTGAGGCAGGAGAATCACTTGAACCCAGGAGGCAGAGGTTGTGGTGGGCCGAGATCATACCACTGCACTCCAGCCTGGACGACAAAGCGAGACTCTGTCAAAAAAAAAAAAGAAAGAAAAGAAAAGAAAGAAAAAAAGAAAGAAAAGAAGGAAGGAAGGAAAGAAGGAAGGAAGGAAGGAAGGAAGGAAGGAAGGAAGGAAGGAAGGAAAGAAGAAAGGATGAACTGACTTTGAATTATTGTAGTAGAGGGTGATGGACCTGACACAGATTTCCGCTTTATTAGGAAAGGAAGGAAGGAAGGAAGGAAGGAAGGAAGGAAGGAAGGAAGGAAGGAAGGGAGGGAGGGAGGAAGGAAGTGACTTTGAATCATTGTAGTAGAGGGTGACGGACCTGAAACAGATTTCCGCTTTGTTAGGAATAGATTATACAGGGCAGGGGGAGGAGCAGAGAAGCAAGGGTGGAAGCAGGGAGAGCAGTTGAAATTAACGATGGAATCTCAACAAAAAATTCAGAAATCCCAGAGGGAGATGATAGTGTACCACACCGGGGTGAAAGATGGCTGCATTTTGAATGTATTTAGAAGATCTGTGCAGATGGGCTGAATGCAGATTAATGTGGAATGTGGATAAGGTGAAAAGTCAAGATTGAAGACAAGATTTTGAGTCTGGGGAACAGAAAGCTGGAATTAGCATAAAAATGTGTTAATGACTGAGATCAAGGGTTTAGGAGAGAAGATCAGTTTTGTTTTGAACATCTGAAGTTTCAGATATTTATAGACATTGAGCTGAATATGCCAAGTAAGCAGTTGGATATACAAGCCTGAAATTTGTGAAAGACTGGGTTCATAAAATAAATATGTTAATCAGTATCATATTGATGTATTTAAAGGCGTAAGTCTGAATGATATCCCCAAGATTGCAAAGAGTATGTCAGTGGTTTTCAGCTGAAGGCAATTGTTTTTCCCCAGGGGACAGCTGGCAATGTCTGAAGACATTTTTGGTTGTCACAGTTGGGGAATGAATTACTAGTGGTATCTAATAGGTAGAGGCTATTAGAGACCAGGGATACTGCTGAACATCCTACAATGCACAGGATAGCCCCACATATAAAGAATTGTCTGACCCAAAATGTCAGCAGAGCCATGGTTTAGAAAGCCTGCTTCAAAGGGTTTCTAAGAGAAGAGAACAGAACCAGAGCCTGGGCCCTCAGGTGCACCAATATTAAAGATGGCGAAGAGAAGGGGAGAAATTAACAATGGAGGTTAGGAAAGATGACCAGTGAGAAAGAATCACAACCAAGAGAATGTGGAATCCGTGCAGCCACGAGAAGAAACGTACCGAAAAACAGGGAGAAATAAAAAGCGTCAAATGCTGCTGCTAGGCCAAATAAAAAGATACTCAAGTAACCACCACTGGGCTTAGCAATGCAGAAGTCACTGGTGACATTAAACAAAGAAGTTTCGGTAGAGCAGTGTGAGGTGAAAGCAACTTCTGAATGTTCGGCAACACATGATACATTTTCTGATCTGGTTATTGCCAACCTTTGAATTCAAAATTAAACTAAAAATCATATATGGCTATAACCGTAGTATAGTGAATCAACTACTCTCTGACATCCTAATCAAATAGGTAATTTTAAGTGGGATGACTTTTTCCTGCTTTATTCCTCCCACTCCCCAGTTTACAACTTGTTAAATCAACTGGAATAAGATTAATATCTACCCAGAGACACAGGACTTTTTACTCAGATGAAGAATATTTTTCAAATAATTCTTTTGATACCAATTTTTTTAATCTTCAAACTTAAATAAAGACAATCTCAAATAAAATTATACTCTGTTTTGAATAGATGAGCACTAAACTATTTTTTATATATACTTTAAGTTCTAGGGTACATGTGCACAATGCGCAGGTTTGTTACATATGTATACATGTGCCATGTTGGTTAGCTGCACCCATTAACTCATCGTTTACATTAGGTATTTCTTCTAATGCTATCCCTCCCTCATCCCCTCACCCCATGACAGGTCCCGGTGGATGAACACTAAACTTTTTAACTATCAGGATTGTCCATTTTATATCCTTTACTTTTAGTGGCTTAAATAAACCTCATTTTCTTTTATGGCAGTACCTGTTTCTCACCTCTGTTCACAGAGTTTCTAATCTGTCTCTGATTTAATATGTCTCATAGTTTCTAATATGTCTCTGCTTTAAAGTACTTCCTAAAAATTTTATCCACACTACAGACTAAAATTTGTCCATCTGGGAAGACATCATCTAAATACATTTATGATTATAAATTCTCTTTTAGGACCTTTATACTAACTCGCCCACACCCCGCCATTGGTAAGAAATCATATTTGAGAAAAATGTGGGAAAGCTAGCATTTGATTTGACAGCATTAATCACTGAGATACAGACGTGCTAATTATTGACTTTAGCAGAACTTTTAACACAAATACTTTAATGATTTTCTGAAGGGGAAAATGTTGGTTATATACTTTCTGACAAAAAATAGTCAAGCACGGTAGCTCACACCTATAATCCCAGCACTTTGTGAGGCCATGGTAGGTGGATCACTTGAGGTCAGGAGTTCAAGACCAGTCTCGCCAATATGGTGAAACTCCATCTCTACTAAAAGAAAAAAAAATACAAAAATTAGCCGGGTGTGGTGGCATGTGCCTATGACTCAGGAGGCTGAGGCACGAGAATCACTTGAACCCAGGAGAAGGAAGTTGCAGTGAGCCAAGATCGCACCACTGCACTTTGGCCTGAGCCACAGAGTGAGACTCCATCTCAAAATGAATAAATAAATAAATAAAATAAAAATAAAAACTGTTTTTTTTAAATTTAGGCAGAACTGTCTTTTGTCAGTATATAGACGTGTGTATCTTCATTGGACTCAGTGGGGACAAAAGTTTTACTTCACCAAGTGCATATAATTTCATATTATCCTTAAATTTTGTCTTCAAATTGTATTATGTTTCTAATTCAAATTTATTTTTTTCAAAATCAATGCCACAAACAGAATAAACGTTAGGAAAAAAACTTTCATTTTTCTTGATGAAAGAAACGTAAGACATATTACCTTTTATTTATTTTATCTGTGTGATGCTTTCCTTAAGAAAGGCATCTGTTTTGGAAATAAACAGAATTTTTAACCTATAACCCTGAAACTTAATAATTATAGAAACTAGAGTAGATTCTTTTACTTATCTGTGCTGCAGTTTTCTCACATAAAATGAGGAAAACACACTTACTTCATAGGGTTGGCAAAAGGGAAAATACTGAACTAATTTTAGGCTAAAAGTTTCATAAATTAGGTACACAAAATTAATACCTACTGATTTGGTTTGGCTCTGTGTCCCTGTCCAAATCTCATCTCAAAATGTAATCCCCATGTGTCACAGGAGGGACCTGGTGGGAGGTGATTGGATCATGGGGGTTCTCGTGATAGTGTTTCCTCATGCTGTTTTCACGGTAGTAGGTGAGTTCTCATGGGATCTGATGGTTTTATAAGTGGCGGGCTCCCCTGCTCTTCCCTCTCATTGCTGACGCCGTGCGAAGAAGGTCCTTGCTTCCCTTTTGCCTTCTGCCATGATTGTAAGTTTCCTGAAGCCTCCCCAGCCATGCAGAACTGTGGGTCAATTAAACCTCTTTCCTTTATAAATGGCCCAGTTTCGGGTATTTCTTTATAGCAGTGTGAAAATGGACTAATACACCTATTGTTCACTTTTGAATGAGAAAACACAGCTTGGAAAGTAGAGGGTTTCTCTTTTCTGTTACTCAACTGCAGTATATAGCTGCTGCCACTGGATGGCAACCAAAGACACAGAAAGACCAGGAATGCCTGAGAAACAGCCTACAGAGCTTCAGCATTTCAAAAGAAATTCTAATACGTTAGACTAAAAACAAAATGCATTCAGTAGGTAAAAAAATATATACTTACAGTCTGTGAATTAAGTGGCAATTGTTTAACTAAAATATATTATCCTTCAACAAGTCGTATTTTAATATGTTTTGAGAAAATATGTCTAAAGTAGGGATGGTCTCGTTCTTATTCATCAGGACTAGCTCAGAGTATAATAAATTTTTAAATGTTCAGCTTCCAAGGTGTTTCTTTGATGGAACCTTCACTTAAAGAAAGAAGAGGTGAAGAACAGTGGAAGCTTATTGTTTATAGTAGATTATTGAGGTGAGTCACTCGAGAGACTGAGGCAGGAGAATGGCATGAACCCAGGAGGTGGAGCTCAGTCACAAGTTTTGGAAATAGGTAGAATTAATTTTAACCTACAGACTTTAAACTTAAGAATGCACTCATGTCGGCTGTGGTGGCTCACGCCTGTAATCCCAGCACTTTGGGAGGCCGAGGCAGGTGCATCACGTGGTCAGGAGATCGAGACCATCCTGGATAACACAGTGAAACCCTGTCTCTATTAAAAATACAAAAAATTAGCCGGGCGTGGTGGCGGGCGCCTGTAGTCCCAGTTACTCAAGAGGCAGGAGAATGCCGTGAACCCGGGAGGTGGAGCTTGCAGTGAGCCGAGATCACACCACTGCACTCCAGCCTGGGTGACAGAGCGAGACTCCATCTCAAAAAAAAAAAAATTAAAAAAAAAAAAAATGAACTCAGATTCTTCTACTTGTCAGTGCTGCAGTTTTCTCATACGTAAAATGAGGAAGATATGTCTATTTCACGGGGTTGGTAAAAGGGAGAAAATGAACTAATTTAGGCAAAGGTGCCCATTGTTAGGCTTGGCATGTAGAAGACACAAAGCAAATGGTAGCTATTACTTATTCTGTGAAAAAATGGTTAAGTTTTGTTTATATTTGACTGGATCAAAAGTGAAATGATCCATATATGATCTTTTACTTACTACATCTGTTGATGCTGTCCTGAAGACTATCTTACAAATAAAAGGTTAGATTTGTTAGTCAGTATTGAACTAAATCAGTACAACATCTTTTCTATAAAATGCGACAGCACCTAACCATTCTCAGTACAGCATATGCACTGTCATAAGTATAGCATTTGTTTTGTTAACTTTTTAGGTACAGATCTCTTAAACTGAAAGCCAGTGTTGGACAAGCAAATGCAGCTTCAAAATGGCAACTGGATAAGGATACATTCTTTTTTTTTTTTTTATACTTTAAGTTCTAGGGTACATGTGCACAACATGCAGGTTTGTTACATATGTACACATGTGCCATGTTGGTGTGCTGCACTCATTACCTTGCAGGTTTGTTACATATGTACACATGTGCCATGTTGGTATGCTGTACCCATTACCTTGCAGGTTTGTTACATATGTACACATGTGCCATGTTGGTATGCTGTACCCATTACCTTGCAGGTTTGTTACATATGTATACATGTGCCATGTTGGTGTGCTGCACCCATTAACTTGTCATTTACATTAGGTATATCTCCTAATGTTATCCCTCCCCCCTCCCCCCACCCCATGACAGGCCCCGGTGTGTGATGTTCCCCACCCTGTGTCCAAATGTTCTCACTGTTCAATTCCCACCTATGAGTGAGAACATGTGGTGTTTGGTTTTCTGTCCTTGCGATAGTTTGCTGAGAATGATGGTTTGCAGCTTCATCCATGTCCCTAGAAAGGACATGAACTTATCCTTTTTTATTGCTGCCTAGTATTCCATGGTGTATATGTGCCACATTTTCTTAATCCAGTCTATCATTGATGGACATCTGGGTTGGTTCCAAGTCTTCGCTATTGTGAATTGTACTGCAATAAACATACGTGTGCATGTGTCTTTATAGCAGCATGATTTATAATGCTTTGGGTATATACTCAGTAATGAGATCATTGGGTCAAATGGTATTTCTAGTTCTAGATCCTTGAGGAATCACCACACTGTCTTCCACAATGGTTGAACTAGTTTACACTCCCACCAACAGTGTAAAAGTGTTCCTATTTCTCCACACCCTCTCCAGCACCGGTTGTTTCCTGACTTTTTAATGATCGCCATTCTAACTGGCGTGAGATGGTATGTCATTGTGGTTTTGATTTGCATTTCTCTGATGGCCAGTGATGATGAGCATTTTTTCATGTGTCTGTTGGCTGCATAAATGTCTTCTTTTGAGAAGTGTCTGTTCATATCCTTCGCCCGCTTTTTGATGGGGTTGATTTTTTTCTTGTAAATTTATTTATTTGTAGATTCTGGATATTAGCCCTTTGTCAGATGGGTAGATTGCAAAAATTTTCTCCCATTCTGTAGGTTGCCTGTTCACTCTGATGGTAGTTTCTTTTGCTGTGCAGAAGCTCTTTAGTTTAATTAGATCCCATTTGTCTATTTTGGCTTTTGTTGACATTGCTTTTGGTGTTTTAGTCATGAAGTCCTCGCTCATGTCTATGTCCTGAATGGTATTGCCTAGGTTTTCTTCTAGGCTGTTTATGGTTTTAGGTCTAACATTTAAGTCTTTAATCCATCCTGAATTAATATTTGTACAAGCTGTAAGGAAGGGATCCAGTTTCAGCTTTGTACATATGGCTAGCCAGTTTTCCCAGCACCATTTATTAAATAGGCGTCCTCTCCTTTCATATCTAAGAGTTTTATGGACAGGCTGATGGCGGTTATGTGCATGTGGGGAAAGCTTAGAGTGGGAGCCAGTCATTACACTGGTGGACGTTTAAATGCCATGGTAGGGAGGCTTCCTCCAGAGGACCGACAACTACACCAGCAGCACCCACTCTCACTAGGCAGTGTACACAACTCTCTTTGGAGAGAAACCCTGATTTTTTTCTTTGGGGTAAGTGACTGGCTGCATCCATGATTTGGGGGAAGGGGCATTAATTGTCCGTACTGGGTCTCCATCTATTCTACCTGTTCCAGTCCCATTTCCACTTTGCCCTCTGTGATACCTGCACTGGAGCCTGGAGGCTCCCTGAGGTTCTCACAGGCAGACAGGTCAGCCCCCCCACCCCGGCTCCAGACCGTCTTCGTATTTTCTGGGCTTGTGCCCTCGAATCTATCCCACAGATCTCTAAATCCTATTCATCTTCCAGATGAAATCGTTCATCTGCTAACGACTTCCTTCTGCCCTCTTTGTTATGTGGCTTAGACTTTTAAAAACACTGATCCATTAGTTGAATGGAAGAAGAGGATATAAATGTGATTTATCAGACCCCATCTTGAATCTCATTCATTTCACAGCTGCTGTCCTAACTCAGGCTCAGGGTGTGCAGAGGCCAAGTGCACACTATCTAACCCTAATGCAGCTCAGGATTTGGCTTTCCCCAGCCCGTTCTCCTCAGGGTCTCAGGTCAGGCCCTCAGGGCAGCAGGAAGATGGGCTCTCCTCACCCCCCAGGCCCCCTGTCCTTCTGTGCCCCCCATCTTCAGAACTTCCCATGCCACAGCTTCGCCTAGTCCAGCCACAAGGACAAAAGAAAACGAGGGCAAATCACCAGGATTTGGGGGAGGGAGGCAGCTGAGGTCCCGCTCTGCATAGACGAGGCACCTTGTGCATCTCTCACGGCTTACCACATCTACCTGGGACTCATGAAAGGGCCAGAGGGCCGAAGGTGACACCGGAGTCTCCAGCACGACCTTCGCCGAGGGCCTCCAGGGGATTTCTCGCGCTGTGGGGGCGGAAGACTGGCTCCCCTGGGAATGTGTGTGAGTGTCTGGGAGTGTGGTGTGCTCCCCAGGGCCCCGCGGAGGTCAGGGTCCTCTCCATTCAGGACAGCAAGAAGAGAAAGGCCTGGAGTGAGGCCGTGGGGCTGGGAGCTAAAGCAGCAGAGTAACAGAAATGGGGTGCTAGGGTGGTTACTGGGGACTGGCAGGGAAGACTTGGAGTCTAGCATGCGCCTAGGGGTGCTGCGGTGGGGAGGCAGCAGGGGGCCTCCTCTGCCCGATGGGGCTTTCGGAGGCCGCGATCCCCGAGGGTTCCTCGCTCTAAGGTCCCCGCTTACAGCTGCGCGGGGCCCAGCGAGCAGGGCGCAGCGCCGCGGCCGGGGCAGGGTGCGGAGCCTCGCGTTCACCGGCTTTACCCGCGAGACCAGACCCCTGCAGCTCCCCAGCCAGCAAGGCCGGGACGTGCCTCGGGCATCTGTGTGCTTCCTAGGGCCCGGGACGTTCGGGGCGCTGAGCCGTCCAGCGTCTGGGTTCCAGCCCCGGTCCCGGAGATCCTCCCGGCTGGACCCGGGTCCTGGGTGCACCCGCCCGCCCTGCCGATGTCCCAGTGCCGGAGCCAGGGGGCGCAGGGCCTCACGAACGCCCGGCACGGACGCATCTTTTTCTTCCCTCTCTTCCCCGCGCGCGGTGCCGCCGGAAAGCGTTTCCCTGCCCCAGTGATCCAAGAGCGGGTAAGGTAAAGCGGCGAGGACCTGGGCGCGGGCTCGGCAGCGGCAGCTCAGTGCGCGTGCGCCAGGTAGCGGCGGCCCTGCGTGCTTTCCGTACTCCGCTTGGGACGCGTCCCCGCCGCTATTCAGCTTCTGGGCTAATTAGCAGTCGCGGTGTGCGGCTAGGCGCGGGCTCTCAAGGAGCGCAGCCTCCCGGACGGAGACGGCGGCGCGGCGAGGACGGCGGCGGACCGGGGCAGCCCCGCGCCGTGGCCAGGTAAGCTGGGGAACCTTGGCTACCCGACTCGCTGGCGACGGCAGCCTGGGGCTGCCCGCGGCGCCGCGGGGACCCGGACGCGTGGGGGGCGGCGCGGAAGCTGCAGGCCAAGAGCTCCCGAGCGCTGCCCCCCGGACTCGGCGGGGCTGCGGGGAGGCCGCCGCTGGGATCTAGGGGTGCAGCCCGGCGGCCCTACGCCTCTCGGACCGGCCCATCCTCCTCCCACGACGGGCGGGCGGGTGCGGCGGGGACCAGGCGATGGCTTTCGCATCCCGGGGAGGGGTTCACCGCGGCGAGGGGCCACTCTCGGCGCGGGCAAGTGGCGCTGTCTGGCGGGGCCGCCCGCTCGGGTCTCACTGGGCTGTCCGGGCCGCTAGTGCGTTCCGCTGCTCCGCTTGGCGCCGGCATCAAGTCCCCGTGCTGGGCGGTAACTACTGAGTTTGGGGTCGCCTCTGGGTTCGCTTCCCCGGGAGAATCCGAGCCCGGCCGGATCTTCGCCCCTTCCCTTTCTCTGTATAATAAGGCCCAGAGGGAAAAACTTCTCAATTAAAAACCCCACACCTTGTTGCCCCTGGGCTGCAGGCGCCGGGTTGGGGGCACGGCGCAGACCTGCCCCTCGCCAGGGCTCCTTCTCCACGCCAGGCACTGCCTGGCAAGGCTGCTGGAGGGAGATCTGGCCGCAGATGGTGAAGGAGAACATCGAGGCCCCCGGTCCCCAAGCAGGGCTCCATGGGTCGGGCGGCGGGCCTTGACAAGCCCAGGCGAGGGGCGAACTTCCTTTCCCCGGGGCCGACGCGGAGGGAGGGTGCGGGGAACGCCCGCTGAGGGACCTGTCCTGCGGTACCCCAGTGGAGAGCAGAGCCTTAGAGGGGCCTGCTGGTCTGAACTTAGTATTTACTGGCAGAAGGAAGGCTTATTTTTTCAGATCTCTTCAGATACGACCTGGCAGGCACCAGACGTAAGTCTGTGGTTGAGTGCAGTCAGCTCCTAAATGGGCATGCGATGGATGAAGCGCCCCAAACTTGGCATCTTGCGTCTGGCACTTTGTTTTTGGGCTAAACTTCTTCAACCTCCTGTGCCTCTTTCTGGTTTTCTTTTGTTTTTTTTTTTTTTTTTCTATTTTCCTTCCTCTTCGAGAAAGGACAGTGGTTTTAGAAATAATGACCTGAGAGCTTTGCAGGTTGAAGTGGGACAAGTTTTCCTAAGGTGCAGGTTGGCAGGTGCCAGGAGCCTGCAGGTGGCTTTTTCTCAGGCCTCTGGGTCCGAGTGCCTCCAGTGAGGTGAGGCAGGGGTTTCTCCCCTCCCAGAGGTGTGGCCACTACGCAGCCGGACAGGAACTGGGTTGGGGAGTCCAGGATGCCCTGCCCTCTGCGCTGATTCCTAGGTGACCGTGGGGGCTGCCTTCCCTCGCAGCCTGGCCTGGAGAGGGTCTCCTGAGCTTAGGATCTGCGGGGCAGGAGGGCTGGGGTGACAAGGACACGTGGAACCTGCTGGGGCTCCGGGCAGTGTCCAGGGCGTGAGTAGATAAAGCTGGAGCTTGCAGCTGTGTGCCGGCAGCCCTCGGTGGGCTCTAGCAGTACTGGCAGAGGGGCCCTTGGAGTGGGCTCCCTGGCTGGGCTGGAACTGGGTGATGGCAGTAGCAATGGGGCACCAAGTCTTCCCTCTCATTTGTTAGGAAGTGTGGTCTGTGCCCCTCCCCACTGTTTGGCTCTTGGGCTGGGAGAAGCTGCAGGCTGAGTCCCATGGGGTGTGAGTGTGTGTGAGCAGGAGTGGGTGCTGGAAGGAGGTAAAGCTGGTGACCATCAGCTCCTCATTCTCTTCCACCTTGCATGTTTTCTCTGACACCCCAGACCCAAGTTGTGGCCTGCTAGTTAACTTGTTTACATAACCTTTTTAAGTAGCTCTAACCTTTAAAAAAAAAAAAAAAATCAAAATGTTAGTTTCACAGGAATAATTGGTGGGGATGGATTGTGAAATGGAGCTGCATAAATATCCAGTTTGCCAACTGAGCTAAGAAATACTGGATAAAAGTAAAAGGTAATTCTAAAAGACACTGATCACACCCCTGGAAGCTTAGAGATGGGATAAGACACCTTGATTTTTCCTAGACAAAACTGAGGAAGTCAGAGGAAAAACAGTTGATGGTGAGGTTGGCATCAGCCTGGGCTTTGTTTGGATTGGGCCGCAGTGGCTGCGGTGAGGGCTGTTGGAGTGGGGAGAGTCGGGGCTGAGCCTGGCCGCAGAGGCCCCCTCCAGGCCTCAGCTCCTCTCTGGCACTCCTCACTGTCTTCTGCCATGCATACCTGCCCCGGTGACTTAACAGGTGTGGGCCTCAGGTGACACCATGGTCTGAAGTCTTGGAGAAACCTTTACTGTCCCGGGGAGGAGAGAACTGGCAGTCGGTGGGGATCGAGACCCTGCACACATCACTGGGTGGCTTGAATGTCTTCAGCAGAGATCACATGCCCTGCCTTGCAGCCTGGTCCTTAGAGAAACGGAGAGAGCTCTGGGCCTGGGCGGCGGCCCTGGCTGTACCACTCACAGGCTGTGTGCCCTCTGTGCAGTCTCAGTTCCTCACCCTTGCCAGGTGGCCATGAGGACTGGGGACGTGGAGGCACAGGTAGGGTGTAAGGTAGTCACTGATGACCAGGCAGGCCTCCACAGTGTAGGTCAAGTTTGAGAGGGTTGCTCACCAGGAGGCAGCCTGTGTGCCCGGCGGGGGCTGGGGGTGCTCATTGTTCCCTTGGGTGGTGGTTGGCCCGAGCGCCCACAGGGAGACTTCTCTGGCTCCTTCCTTTCCCAGAGTTCCTCCCCACCCGCCTGCCGCCCACTGCCTGGGTTGGGTCCAGCTCGTGTCTCAGAGCAGCCTGCTGGCACAGGCTGAGTCAGCTGTCATGGGCACTGTCTTTTCTCGTCTCTCCTGAAGCCAATCCTCCCCTCTCTCCCTGTCTAGACACACAAGGGAGGCCCGGGAGTTAGGTGACCTCAAGATCGTGCAGCTAGGCTCTCTGTGTGGAACGCTACGTACTGGTGGGGTGCCATTGCTGTGTGCGTTATGATTTCTGTGCCAGCTGTGAGGTTTCCCAGGTTGGGCTGTGCGGTACCCCTGAGTCTGCAAGTTGGCCCAGGCCAGGTGTGTCACCATTTCCCAGGCCTTCAGTGGCTTTCCAGTGCTCCCTCCACATTCATGTTTCTCGGCCTGATTTTTCTCAAGTTCCCCCGCTTGCTCCCAAGAATGGCCCCTCCAGGCTGTCCTGGCTCCAGGCAGACAGGCTCAGTGCCCACATCTGCCCTGGGTTGTCCCCACCCCATCCCCCCCTGTCATCTTGGCCCATGTCCATCCTGGAGATCCTAACTGAATGTAGGCTCTTTCGTCTTATCCGTTGGTCCTCAGATTTGCCAGGCCACTCTTGCCTCCAGGCCTTTGCACATGCTATTCCCACCCCCTTGGCATCAGCCACCCCCAGATGCCCACCTGGCCGGCCCCTCACTTATTGCCAGCTCCCTGACAGCCCTACATAAATTAGCGTTACTTCCCCTTCTCTTGTTAACCTTGCTTTGTGTTTCTCCTTAGTACTCAACATTCAGTGTGTTATTTATATACTTGTTTGTTTATTGTCAGTCTCTTATCACTCAAATGTAAAAGGCTTTGTTCACCTCTGGATCCCCAGTAGCTAGAAAAGTGCCTGGCACACAGTAGAGCCTTAGCGCTATCGTTGGATGAGCGAGTGAATGAGACACGGGAGCATTAGTCTCCCTTGCAGCACATGTCCTGCTCCCTGTGCCTCCTTTTCCCGAGTCCCAGAGCTGGAATCTAGCTGTGTTCCCCTTTGGATCCTCCTAGAGTGTAGCCCAGACCCTCACTCAGTGGGCAGTCAGGAAAGAGCTGCAGAGTTGTACAGTGCAACATCAGTTTCACATAGGTCAGAGGAGAATGTGTTTGGGAAGGTAACCAGCCCAGAGAATGAGCTTTCTGATTCTGCACTGAGATTCCTTTTTGGATTTTCAGTTGTTTGGGTTCTCTGCACCAAGGTGGTCCCTGCTGCCAAAGTCAGCGCCTCGTCTCCCTGCAGTCACCTCGGATGTGGATGCACTTTGGAAGGAGGCACCCCCATGCCCAGATTCCCTTCCCGCTCCATCTGGATCTTTCCAAACTTGTCTTGTACCTAATGTCAGACTCTGTCCCAGCGCTCTCAGCCACTCTGCTTTCCCTTCCAGAAGCCGCCTCCTGCTTGACTCTCTCCTGCCTGTGTCCTGGCCTGGTTGGAGAAGGTACTTTGGTTTTATGTGAAAGGGACTGGGAGGTAGGAAAAGAGATGGGATTTGGAGTAACAATAGCTCAGTTCCAGCCTGGCCCTGCCACTAATCCCTGGGGCCCAGGACCAGTCATCTGGCTTGAGAGTCTTTCTCAGCATCTGCAATATGCGCATGAGGCCTCTTGCCTGTGGTTGCTTTGAGGCACAGAGGAGATGCGATATTGAACTGATGCGAGATACTTTATGACAGCAAGGGCTCCATGGTGTGGCTTCTCTTATTGTCCTGGGAGTTTTAAGGGTCAGGTTTGTGAGTTACAGCTACTGCCTGGTGAGAGAATGCAGAGGAAGCATGTCATAAACTCTAAAGGGCTGTTTTAAGGTAAGGTGCTGCATCTGTTGTTTTGTGTTTCAAGGATCAAAATTAAGAGAAAAAATATGTGGTTGAGATACCTGCATTGAGTGACTGAAAATATTTTCATCTCTAGTTTTCTGGAAACGGAAACACTCCAACATTTGAAGATGGTTTTGATGGCGAAACCACTAGAATGAAACACACATCATCAGGCAATTCTGTGTGTTGAGTTCCATCTCCCTTTGTTTGTCATTTTAAATAATTTCCCGACAAATCCAGAAGGCAGGTCTTGTCTTAACTTCGAAACGAGGAGGCTGGGGACAGGTAGCTGAGCTGTGGGTTGCCTAAGAGCACTCTGCTGCGACGGGGCAGTGCTGGCCTTTGAGCCTGAGCTGGAGAGAGTGTGAGGCCCATGTTTTCTCCCTGTCTCCTGCTGGGGCCCATTTTTTATCAGATTTATTTTTAACGGGGTGGGCATGACTAGGACTTATGACCACTGGTGAGCATGTACAGGGGCTAATTTTCAACACGTGCTGAGAGACTGATGGCTGGCATCGGAGAGTCATGGAAATGCCACAGATGACGTGAGCCCTTCAGAGCAATGGGGAAAGGGTCTGGGAGCTTGCCCTCCAGGAAGGTGGCTGACATGGTTGGTGGGACACTAAGGTGTTTTCCATGTTGCACTTGAAGCCAACATGGATTCTTAGCACTTCTTGTCCCTAGAATCAACTGTGCAGAGAGACACTTGGTTCTGAAACTCTCAGGCAAAGACAGTTCTGAGGAAACTCTTATTAGTAAATAGTGAGTCAGAGAACACTACTGACATTTAGAATTTTCAGTTGAGATATATATGTACAGTCATGCATCACATGACATTGTTTTGGTTAATGATAGCATATATGACAGAGGTCCCATAAGAATATCATGGGGCTCAAAAATTCCTGTTGCCTAGTGACATTGTCGTAAAGTTGTAGTGCAGTTACTTTATTTTAAAAAAAATGTAGCCTAAGTGTACAATGTTTATAAAGTCTGCACTAGTGTACAGACTGACTCACCCAAGCAATTTCCATTCATGGAAGGTCCATTCATGGAAAGTGCCCTAGACAGGGGCACCATGTTTTATCTTTTATAGCATATTTTTACTTTGTGCCTTTTCTATATGTTTAGATACACACATTCAGCACAGTAACATGCTGCCTAGGTTTGCAGCCTAGGAGCAATAGGCTGTACCCTATAACCTAGGTGTGTTGTAGTAGGTTTGTATAACGTATGCTCTATGATATTCTCACAATGATGAAATTGCCTAATGATAAATTTCTCAGAATACATCCCTGTCGTTAAGTGACGCATGCGTGTGTGTGTGTGTGTGTGTGTGTGTGATATATAATTTTTTTCATTTGGTTGGTTTGGCATTCCTGGAATTGATTCTCCAGCAAGGCAGCTCTAAATATGAATTCCTGTGAACTGTTGTATGCATTGTTAATTTAATAAACAAGTATCGTTTATGGTTTCTCACAGTTGGTTTGGTTATCAACTGTCTTGGAAAAATCCATTGTTTCAAAAATAGTAAAGCCACTAGTTGAGTAACCACATGCATTTAGGGATGATGGATTTCTCAGGTCTCTCTGGAAGCAAGTGTGTGCATTGTGCAAATAAAACACAGTTTCTGTTTCTCAGTCTTTTGGTGTAATAAGTGAGCCATGTGCTCTAGCATCTGTCTGGATTATCCGGAGCTGGTGGCAGCTGTCACTGGTGTGGTGCAGTGGGGCCAGGCGTGTGTTAGGAACTGGAAGCTCTGGGAAGCCAGGCTCTGCCTCCATGCATGAGCCAGCTGTATAGCATCACTGCTCAGTTTGTCTTGACTCATCCCAAGAAGGGCATGTGGAGATCTGTGTCCCATTCCTCACCAGCCACTGAGTTACTGTGGATGGAGGAGATGAGATGTGTGCAACTGTTCTGCTGTAGTAAAGCACTCAGTCAGTGCAGTCACCAGGGTTAGGGTGTGTGTGTGTTTTACCAACTTGCCTGCTGGGTTTCAGACACCTGGCACTACCTCCAGCCTCTAACTGATTCTGGCTAGTACGCGTGAAAGCTGTCAGCTGAGCGATGAATGGACCAATTTTGGCCACAGGTCCCTGCACTTCCCACCTGGCCTGACTGCTATATTCTGAGCCCCTGAGGCAGGACTGAGTGGGTCACATTGGTGGCTGATTCTCTCGGGAATGGCATTGGGTGAAGTCGAGGTTTTCCTGACCCACCGTCCCTACTAGAAGTGCCTTTCTTTTGTGCATGTATTGTGAAGATTCTGCCTGTGAACTTTCTCTACCCGTTGAGTCCTTAGGTTCGGGTACCTGGAGAGGAGCATGTCATCGTTTTGCAGGTTGGATGTGCGGTTGTTGGGGAAGACGTCTTTGTGCTGTCTTGGGTTGGAAGCTTTGAGAGCAGAAGCCCCTCCAGACCAAGAACTCCTGATTGTGTCTTTCCCTTGGGCTTTTGCCGTTTTCAGCTTCTAAATTAATTGTATTTTATTAAGTAATGGTTTTCTTCTTGATCACAGGCGTGCCTGTGCTTAATCAGCACTGAGGGCTGGTGCTACTTCAGTTGATTTGATACACCCAGAGGCAGCCTCATCTCCAACTTGTCTTGACTTCGTCTGGGGAGCTGCCGTGGGGGACCCCTGGACTGGCAGCATTCCCACCCCTCACTTTGGCAACCCCGGCCTAACTCCTTGTATGTGTTGCTCCTTTTATCTGTCACGTAGGGTGGTTTAATCTAATAGCAGAAACAAAAGGGTGCGGGACACTAACGTGGTAGGTCTCACCTTGCCCGTCATTCACCTCTCAGTCCTTTGACACTCAGGGACTCTGCAGTGGTAGAACCGGGAGCAGGTACCCTTCACTTTTCTTACCCCCCCGCCGAGTCCCTTTGCCTGGAACACTGTCCATCTATCCACCCATGCACTCAGTAGGTATTTTCCGAGCAGCTACTATATTCCAGCTTTCTTGTTCCCAGTTTAGAGCTGGGTGGGATCAGGAGGGAGGGCATGGAAGGGGTTGCTGGAGAATGTGCAATGGCATCAGAGCCCCATTCTGGCTTTGGGTCCAAGGCCCTCCTAGAGAGCACAGTCTGGAAGATGTGAGAGCCCCACAGTAGGTTGGGGTGGATCATGGACCCCATCCTAGAAGAGTGGGTGAGTGTGCCCCTTCAGAGCCCAGGCCAGAAGAGCCCTCTAGGCAGAAGGGCCAGCCTGGAGTGTGGCACCCTGGGCATAGGGAGGGCCAAGTTTTTGGCAGGATGATTGTGTAGTTTGTGTAGGTCAGAGCTGGAGATGGGGGTTGGGGGGCAGTTCCTGACCACTAGGGGCTTGGTAGCCCTGGAGAGCCCTTGCTGTGGGTTGGGAGCAAAGTAGGTGGGCCAATAACAATGCATATTTTACCAAGCGAATTCTAGGAGAGTGATTTCTGCAGCTGGCTTCCCTAGTGGACAGTTGAGCGCATGGGAGGAAGACGCGGTCAGGGGCATGTTGAGGGATGCATCCAGAGGCGAGGGGAGAGTGTGAGGAAGTATGAGCAGAAAATGTGACATGGGGTGGGGAGGGGTGCAGTGAGGACGCAGGAGGGTGGTGGGGGCAGGTTTCTGGCCGATGCAACGCCTGCGTCATGGAGAGGCTCTGGAGTCCACTCCCCACTGGGTTCTGTAGGAGGTGGCAGCTGATACCAAGTCCCAGCCTTGCTAGTGCGGACGTTTTATTTTACCCTTTTTTTTTTTTTTTTTTTTTTTTTTTTTTTTTACAAGGATTTACAGGATTTCTAGATTGAATTGCCCCTGTTCTCCAAGAAGGAGCGGGAACAGCAGCGCTGCAGGGTGATGGGCTGCAGAGGCCTCTGCAGCAGGGTGGGGTCTGGGGAGACATTCAGGTGCCTCCTGTCCATGGCCTCGATAGGCCAGGGCACCTGCAGCTTGGGCCCTCTTCCCCTTTCAGGTGGAGGGAGCTGTTCATCCTCTGGGGGCTGCTGGGCAAGAAACATTTCTTACCTGATAATGTGAAGCGTCAGAGGTCCGTGTTTTATGGGTAAGTTGCTGTATGTTTTGGAGCTGCAGTCAGTCTGTTTTTCTCACTAGCATGGTGTGGAGGTGGGGGGCAGTATTCCCTCCCATGAGGCCCATGTCCGCTTCATTATCCCTGTCTGCTGGGACTGCACTGGACGCTGGCTGAGGTTGCCTTTGTTACTTCCATGCACCATAACTGGAAAGGCCTGCTGCTTGTTAGGCTCCTTAGAAATCTGATTTGAAGGCTGGGCACGGTGGTTCATGCTGTAATCCCAGCACTTTGTGAGGCTGAGGAGGGAGGATCGCTTAAGCCCAGGAGTTCGAGACCAGCCTGGGCAACACAGGGAGACCTCACCTCTACAAAAAAAATAGAAAAATTAGCCAGATATGGTGGCTCATGGGTGTGGTTCTAGCTACTCGGGAGCCTGAGGTGGGAGGATCACTTAAGCCCAGGAGGTTGAGGCTGCAGTGAGTTGTGAGGGTGCCAGTGCCCTCCCCTGGGTGACAGAGCGAGAATTTCTCTCTCTCAAAAAAAAAAAAAAATCTGATTTGAAGGAGAGAAAGTTCTATTTGATGTGGGGGTTGGAGGGTGGAGAGCACCTCTGCGATTAAACCTTTATATCATCTTGATGATTTTAATCAGACATCTAATATTATGCTGTAGTTCATGTCAACTGATTTTCCAAACCTGAATTTCAGAGACTTCCTATGACACACCAGGCAGTGGGAGTGGGGATGGTGAGAGACTGTTAGTTATTCCAGGAAGAGAGGCCTTTTCTGATTGTCCTGCTCACCAGCACACTGAGGGGCTGGGCCGCTGACCTGATGGAATGGGGAGTAGAGCCCTGGCTTATTTATGTGCGGTTGTTTCTTTTGAACGTGTCTTGTTTTGCTGGTGATTTGGCAAATAGGTTGAAACCAAGCCCTCCCCCAGTTCCTCAACTGCCTAGGACTCCACAGGTGCCTGGGAGTCCGATGGCTGGCAGGCTGCCTTTTGAAGCTTGGCCTAGTGTCCCGCAGCTGTTGGTTGTCCTAGGAATCCAAGGAAAAGCTGCTGGATTCTGCGGCCCCAGGAGGATCTTTGTCCTCCTTTTGCAGAGCAGTAGGTGGATTTGCTCTGTTGAGCTGGAAGGAAGAATTTTTAGATTTCCTCTGGCTGAAGAAGTTAAAATGGAACCATCTACGTCAATTCCCCACAATTGGACTTTAAAGCAAGTTTTCAGAAAAACAGACTCGATTATTTTCTATGCATGGAAGCAAATTCCTTGGGAACTTCTGGTGAATTTTTTTTTTTTTTTTTTTGAGACGGAGTCTCACTCTGTCACGCAGGCTGGAGTGCAGTGGCACAATCTCGGCTTACTGTAAGCTCCACCTCCTGGGTTCATGCCATTCTCCTGCCTCAGTCTCTCGAGTAGCTGGGACTACAGGCGCCCGCCACCACTCCCGGCTAACTTTTGTATTTTTAGTAGAGACAGGGTTTCACCATGTTAGCCAGGATGGTCTTGATCTCCTGACCTCGTGATCCGCCCGCCTCAGCCTCCCAAAGTGCTGGGATTACAGGCATGAGCCACCGTGCCCGGCCTAACTTCTGGTGAATTTTAAAGTGCTTGTCTATTTTGTTTTATTCTCCAATACTGAGAAGTCTTTAACAACTAGCGGCTGCCTGAGTAGGTCAAGGTCTGAGGGGCAGCACTCCCCACCAGAGCTAATCATTAAATAGATCTGCCATCTGTAGTTTTTGTTTTGCGTTTTGAGATGGAGGTGTTGCTGGACTTGAACTCGTGGGCTCCTGGCTGTGGTGGTGGCAATGTCTAGGACCCATGCCAGCAACCTGGCAGCCACTGGTAGCCTCTGCTCCTTCCTCCAAACTGGTGAGGATCCCCAGGCAGTGGTGGTGGCCCCCTGGTGCACAGGCAGATGAGGGGGTAGGGGGAAGAGGGTAGTGTACAGCCCTGGTTCTCAAAGCAGGTGGTGGGGCCAGCATGTGTGACACAGTGGCCAAACGGACCATGGATGTGGACCAGACTGGTCGAGGGAAGCCCCCGCCCTGACTGTGCCAGGAGATGCTGCCTGAGCCACCAAATTCCCACTGGGACCCATGGCCCCAGGGGAGGCCCTGGAATCTGTGAAACTCAGGGTCATCCTCACTTGTTTCCTGTCATTTATGTTCTAGCCTTGACCTTGGAGTGTCCACCCTGCAGGAGCTGCCAGTTGCTGTGAGTTTCTTGTGCTTCCTTGTGACAAGTGATAGGGAGTGGCTACTGTTAGGTTAGATTCTGTTATTTTGCACATCATAGACTTTTTACACTAGTTTCCATCATTTTCATCTAGAGTCTTTGTTTAGGGTGTTACAGCTATCAACACCAGCTAACAATGTGTCTGTGGTGATGGGCATCAAATTTCTCATCTTATGAGGTAAACCAGCCAACCTAGTGCCTTTTGCGGGAAGGTACTGATGCTTCGGGACTTGGGACTGATGGGTGGGTGTTGCCAGGAATTCAGCCTCTTCCAACAGGAGCTGTAGGGTGGCGTGATGTGGCCCCATGTTGCCCTCTGGTGGTAGGGCCGGGGGTGGCGCCTGGAGGCATGGGGGGTGGTCAGGCTTCCAGGAAGGTGATCCAGGCCCAGGAAGGTCCGAAGTGTGATGGAGGGGAGAGGGAGAGGAGAGGAAGCCTACCGGGAGGCGTGGGTTCAAGGCCTGGGTTTTTGTTAGTTTGTTGTCATGCCATCTGCTAGGCATCCATTCTCTGTTGTGGTCCCCAAATGCCCCATTTCTGGCTTCATTCAGACGCAGTTCCTCTGCTCAGTGGAAGTGGAAGAGGTGGAACAGTCGTCTGTGCTGTCTTCAGAGCCGGTGGAGGCGGAGCTCGGCCAGCGTGTCACAGCCCTAGTGGAAGAGCAACTAGCAAGAGAACCCACTCTTCCCTGTGGCTCCTAGACACCTTGGTTGGAGGGTTGGCCAGGAGCAGGAGCAGGAAGAGCACTGTGGACAGAGCTGGCTCCTGGGACATGGGAGGCCTGTAGAATGCCTGCAGAATCAGCATGAGAGAGAGAGAGAGAGAGCACAAGCGCACGAGCGCGAGTGTGCACAAGGCCAAGTAGTAGGCATGGCAGAGGGGGGATTCCAACCCCCTTCTGACTCCAGGGCCTATAAACTTAACCATCCAGTAGCAGGGCCTCTCAGCTGGAAATCAGTCACATGCTTCCCAGAAGGTATTTTTATGAGTCAATATACTTGACTTTGGGAATTGGCTATAAAGAGAAAATTTACTACAGGTTTAAAGAAGTGTGTACTGGATTAATTTGGCAACCTCTTTTCTTTTTGAGACAGGATCTCACTGTGTTGCTCAGACTGGAGTGCAGTGGTGTGATCTTGGCTCACTGCAGCCTTGACCACTTGGGCTCAAGTGATCCTCCCACCTCAGCCTCCAGAGTAGCTGGGATCACAGGCGTGCACCTCCATATCCAGCCAACTTTTAAATTTTTCCTAGAGATGGAGTTTCACCATGTTGCCCAGGCTGATCTCGAACTCTTCTGCCTCCCGAAGTTGGCAACCTCTGCATGTGCTGCTCAGAGCTGCCTGTTTGCAAATGAACCATGAATATTTTTTATACCTGAGGTTAATTTCATGTAGATAGAACACCACTACAGGAGATGGGGGGGTGATGTCACAGAGCACTGGACAGATAATCAAGATGGGGTCCCCTCGTTGCAGTCGAGCTGACCTCTTTTGGGGCTGTCGCCAGCTCAGTGGTGACCACCTGCTGTCTGCAGTCTGAGGATCGGGGTGTCCTAAGCTCTCTCCAGCTCAGAAATCTTTAACTGTCTACTGGGTTCATTTGTCTGGAACCTTGCCTCCCCTTTCCCTGTGGTTCTGCATGTTGCCGGGTGTTTCTCAGGGACACCTGCCTTTCCTGAGGGTCCGCAGCCGTGGATGGGAGAAGAGGGTGTGTGATGTCTGACACCCGGGAATTGGTGGGTCTCCATTATCTGAGGAGGGTGTCCTTCCCAGGTTAGCTGGGCATGAGTTCAGTTTCAGTTGTATCCTTCCTTCCAGTTTGGGATGGGTTCTGAAATTTGTATTGCAAGTGATGAAAAAGGGGTAAGTGGCTTTTCATCTCAGTGGGGTTAGCTTTGTCGTGGACCCCTGAGCTGAGAGATGGCATTATTGGAAGTCCAGTGCCTCAACCCATGCAGTCTTATTGAGGACTTACTTGTATCATTGTGTATTACTTGAAAGCGAGCAATCTGTACGGTAACTTTTAGGATTCTTGGTGTGGATGGGTTTAATATCTGCCCGTGTGCCTCGTTTCCTGGGTATCACTGAGGAATGGCTCTTTGATTTTCAATTTTAAACCCTTATCTTGCCACAGTCGGTTTTTTATACAGAGCAGAGTGCTGGAGACAGGCTGCAATGACAGTGTTCCTAATGGGATGGGTTTTATTTCGAATGAGTGGACTGTGACAACTTTTAGGTACCTTCTCGTGACTCTTCTCACAATAGCCGATTTTCCTCTTGTTTAATGGAAAATTAGTAGCTGAAGCCTGCTTCACGTCTCTGCCCCCGTGGTGTGGCCTGGGAGTACCCTGGCTCATCTCCCAGGGCAAATGTCAGACAGGCCGGCCACAGCCCAAGGAAGTGGGGGCAAAGGGGGTGCCCCAGTCCGACCTCAAGGGCCCATGTGGCTTTTGTATTGAGGGCAGAGTAGTTGTGCTGTTGGCTTTCAGCAGGAGCCAGGCAGAGCAGCTGTCCGTGGGCTCCCCTGTTGGCCGGGGATGTTGACCAGGATGTGGAAGGAATCAGGCGGGAACCCCCGGCGGGATGGTCATTGCGGTGTCTCTGCACCTAAGTGATTTGTTTTCGCAGACATCAATGCTCAGGATTGATCAACCGCAGGATCATCAATGCTTGGGAAGGGTAGAGCTTGTGTCCCATCAGAGATATGACTCCGAATCTGTGGGGACTCTCCCCCGGCTGACTCATAAAATGAATGGGCACCTGAGCCACTCCGTGTGATGCTGAAAACCGGGAGCGCTCGGGTGACGCTTTCAGCCATAAAGTCTGCCTTTACCCAGGGGAGTGGCTGCCGATGGTGTGTTTTCTATTTGAAGTAACTCTAAAGGGGCCCACCCAAGTTTCAGAAAGAAACTCAGGTTCTTGACATATGCAGGGGGAACCCTTTCGTTTCTAAAATCTGTTAAAAAAATTTTACTATTGGTGAAAATATCCTCTTACGCATTTGCAGTGACACCTCCATCCTCACTGCAGTGCCCCGTGAGTGCAGGCCTGTGCCCGTGACCTGGCTGGACCCTGGGGTTTTCCTGTGCCGCTGGTCCTGAGCTGCTTTTGCTGTCAACAGGGCAGCCCTCTGGGTCTGGATAAGAGGTTCTGCGTGCTCCTTACAGTTCAAAGCAGGTGTGGGCCATCTTCCCTGCCTCCTGCCTTGTCCTCCAGTAGTAAGTCACGCCCCTGTCACTCCCTGGAGCCACTCCACTGAGATTGTTGATTTTACACTGAGGCTTCTCTTTGGGACACCCCAGGCTCGTGGTTACCCGATGGAGGAAAAATTCTGGGAGAATCGGCTGGTGAGATGCCTGACACCACTCTCCTGGCATCTGACATCAAGGATATCTTAATTTTTTTAATTTTTAAAAATTGTGGTAAATACACATAACATGAAATTTACCATCTGAAATACTTCTAAGTGTATGATTCTGTGGCATTAAATACACTCACAGTGTTGTGCAACCATCACCACCATCCATCTCCAGAACTTTCTTCATCTTGCAATCTGAAACTCTGTGTCCACTAACTCCCCTTTCTGCCTCCCCCAGCCCCTGGCAGCCACCATTCTACTTTCTGTCTCTGAATTTGACGACTCCAGGTGCCACATGTGAGTGAAATCATACAATCATTTGTCTTTTTCCAACTGGTTTCTTTCACTTCGCGTGACATGCTCAAGGCCCACCTGTGTTATAGCATGCGTCAGAACTTCCTTCCTTCTTAGGGTTGACTACTGTCCCCATTGTATGGATAGGCCACACTTTGTTTGCTGTTCATCCCTCAGACATCGAGAATATCTCACATAGTAGCATGAGTCAAAGAATCTGATGAGGGCTTCATCTTGGTCACTCATGCTCTCTGCAACTCCACCCTCTGCAAGGGTTGGGTGGACAGGCTGAAGCTACCTGCTTATCCTGTATTGAGCAGACAGGCCTGGTGCTGGGCGCAGAGGATGCAAACTGGAGCAGAGCCACTTCCTGCCCTCAAAGTGCAGCAGCAACATGCCATGTTAGTACCAGCCTATCCGGGGCTTTATAAAGTTAAGAAAAGAGCCTGTATCCATCCTGAAGGCTGTGTGACCACAGGGCTTTTAAAGGATGCTTCTGTGTTCCCAGAGTTAGGTGGGAGCTCTTGGAAGGATCTCTTTTATCCCAGTGCTGTTGCTAAGAATGGAAAGCCCCTCTGCGTGACTGCAGTAGCTGGTGCGATCCTCTGGTCACTTGCATCAGAGCCTGGGAGGTTGTGGTCTGCAAAGCTCACCTCTCATAATGGGATGCCAATAAATAGTATCCAAAGTTGATATACCCAGAAAGAGAGTTCAAAAATTATTTAGAGAGGTGGAAAATAATCACCAGTAGAATTAAAATCAGAAACAACAAGGATGGCCAGCGGAGTGGGGAAGTCCAGATTGGGGAATGTGATGTTTCATTATAAGGTCTTTCAGCATTTGCTTACTTTGGTCTGAGTGAAAGAATTGTCTCATTTTTTTGAGGGCCATGTACAGCAAAGGACTGACCATCTGTCAGACACACTGGTCAGTTCTGGCAAGGCAGAGTTGGAAGGTTTCTGTCCTCAGGTGGGTGGGCAGGGATGGCAGCTTGCCGTAAGGTATCCAACAGCACCAGGGGCAGGAAATGAAAAGTGCTCAGTGATTGGTGGGATAATGGTGTCTAGCACAATGATTCCTGCCAAAATCTTTTTTTTTTTTTTTTTTTTTTTTGTGAGACGGAGTCTCGCTCTGTCTCCCAGGCTGGAGTGCAGTGTCGCGATCTCCGCTCACTGCAAGCTCCGCCTCCCGGGTTCCCGCCATTCTCCTGCCTCAGCCTCTCCGAGGAGCTGGGACTACAGGCGCCCGCCACCACGCCTGGCTAATTTTTTTTGTATTTTTAGTAGAGACGGGGTTTCACCGTGGTCTCGATTTGTTGACCTCGTGATCCGCCCGCCTCGGCCTCCCAAAGTGCTGGGATTGCAAGCGTGAGCCACCGTGCCCGGCCCTGCCAAAATCTTAACAGTGGCTGGGCATAGTGGCTCATGCCTGTAATCCCAGCACTTTGGGAGGCTGAGGTGGGTGGGTCACTTGAGGTCAGGAGTTCAAGACTAGCCTGGCCAACATGCTGAAACTCTGTCTCTACTAAAAAAATACAAAAATTAGCCGGGCGTGGTGGCACGCACCTGTAATCCCAGCGACTCGGGAGGCTGAGGCAGGAGAATTGCTTGAACCTGGGAGGCAGAGGTTGCAGTGAGCAAAGATTGTGCCACTGCACTCCAGGCTGGCTGACAGAGCAAGACTCCATCTCAAAATAAATAAATAAATAAATAAAACCACAAAAACAAAAAAAAACTTAATGGTGTGCAATAAATGAAAATGCTGCCCCAGTCAGATGGGACTAGCACTTTTCAGCAACCCTCAAGGTCTCGTGTCAGAGGAATAAAGATCTGAGTATTTCCTACCTGTGGAGGGGCTTGGTGAAGGAATTTTCAGTCCTGAGCACCCTGGCCTGTGCTGAAAGCCTCTGCGTCACACCACATGAGTTAGTTGGGAAAGAGAGCTCCCACCGTTCTCTTTTAACCCTTGTCCTTTTGTACCACAGCAATTGCTTTCCTGGAGATCAGAACCATGGCTGGGTTTAACATCATCTTTGGAAATCCTAAAAGGCAATGAAGTGAGTTTTCTCTTTTCATTTTTTTTTTTGATACAGCTGTGTCACTTTGAAATTTTATTTTCGTATCGGTTCTAATATTGTGTCTGCTTGACATAGTTTCTATTAAATGGGCTTGATATGAAGTTATTTTAAAATTCAAGTATATAGAGTTTCAGGGCCCATCGTCTTGATTTTTGGTGCAGTACCCCAGTTTCATACGGTGTTATTCTTTTCCAGAAAGGGGTCACTGAATAATTTACATTTTACGGTTATTTTCTGAGAAACTATTTCTGGTTATAAATGGTAAACATCTTCTAGGTTTTGCAGTAAGAAATAATTGATTATGTTAGAAAAAAAGAACCATAAGAAGATGTGATTTTAATTTTGACTTCCTGTAAGTACCTTCTAGAGCAGAAGGTTTTCTCTTCGTGGATTCTGCATCTTGGATTTGGGGACTCTGTTGCACTGAGCTGTGCTCTGCCGGGAGGAGCCTGTGGCAGAACAGTTTGGGTTCTGCTGGCCACCTTTCACTCTATTCAGGGAGTTTGGGTCCCAGAGAAAGATGATAGCAGTTAGGTCTTGTTGGGAAGAAAACACAGCTACCAACCCTGGACCATTTTGCTTCCCCTGAACAAATAAGATAGTTATTTGCCTACTTTTGGGGATGGTGCCTGTGGTTTGCACAGGACGAGGTGGCAGCTGGCTTGCCTGCTGGCCTGCTTCATGGAGATAGGATGCTCAGATCCACCGCTGCTCTTCAGGGGTCGTGGAAGGAATTAATGCACTTCCTTCTGTCCCTCAATCTCTGTCCCTTTACGTGTCTCTGGAGCTGAGCACGTATTCCTTTTCTTTCTTCATCTCAGTAGAGCTTTTAAATTAAATAGATGTTGCTTAAGCCATTCAGAAATGTTTCACATTTTAAAAAACAAAAGGTAGCTGCTGCCATGATTCCTTCGCCCACCCCTACACCGTGTCCTTGTAGGACAGTCGCCACTTGGCTGTGCTGAGCCCATCTGGAAGTGTTTCTGATTCTGATCAGAAGTGGAACAGTTTCAGTGCAGATTGTAGGTTCCTGTTAGTGATGAACTTGGGTGGAGATGGGGACACAGCTTGTTCTTTCCTCCTGGACTCTCATCCAGGGTCCTGAGCTGCCAGGGGCCTGGCCACTCCTGCCCCGAGCCCTGCCTTGGCTGAGCTGATTATCGCTGCATGTCCCATGCTGCCGGTCTGCCTGTCACCTGCAGTGCACATGTGTGCATGTGTGTGCATTCGTACATGCACCACACACATACCATGCCCACCTCATACACACCACACACATACCCCATACACACCACACACCAACCACACACATTACACACACTGCAAACACACCACACACCACAAACACTACACCATGCACACAAAAATACATACACATTCAATCCTTCCACACTACATCACACTCCACACACACCACACATCACACTCCACACACACCACACGCACATATCACATTCACGTCACACCACACCACATACTACACACCATATACAGTACACTCCACACACCACACCCTCCAGGACACCCCGCCACCATACACACACAAACACCACACACCCACACCATACTACACATTTACCACATACGCACCACACTCACTGTATCTCATGAACACACCACACACCCCTGCCACACACATTTGCATGCAAACTACTCATTGAATGAAACTGAATGATTTAGTTTTCCCCAAATTAATACTGTCCGCCTGTGCACCCCTGGCTGTCCTGGCCGGCACATCCCCTGGTCCTGCCCTCCCTTGGGTCAGCACCGCCTCCTGTGTTTCAGGTGTCTCTGGCTGTGCCCTGTGGTGTACTTACGTCCTGATTTTGTGGGAGGCTGGCTCCTCTGCTCCAGTGGCTGCCTTCCTGGAGGAGACCAGCTTGTTTGCCACCTCTCCTGATGCCCAGAGCAGCGGCCCACTCGGGAAGTCCTGCTTCCTCACCTCGCTGTCTGCCCTTCCCCACAGGTGGTTTTCTGTCAGTGCCGACATCTCCCCAGCTAGGAGACCCTCAGAGGTGCACAGGTGGGTTTGATTACAATGCTGGTAAATACTAAACACGTTTTGGTGAAACACTCAGCCAGTACATACATCTTTAATAAAGTAAAATGTCCAGGCCCCCTCTGCTCCCACCTCTCTCTCCCCTCCCACCGCTCTCCCCCCTCCCACCTCTCCCCCCTCCCCTCCCCAGAGGACATGGCTGACAAGCCTTTGGGGGGTTTCCCCTTTCTGTGTGCCTCTGCGTGTGTGTATGGGCTGGGCAGTGTGTGTATTCTCTAGACATCTTGACGGACCTGTAACTGGGATCTACACACGTGCACTTGCTGTAGCTCACTTGCCATTTTCCCTCAAAAATAGGCCTGTAAGATCCCTCACTGTAGTGCGTGTTGCCCTGCCTCTTTAAAAACGCCGTCAACTCTTCCAGCACATGAACTCTGCCATCATTTATTTGATCATTCTCTTATTTATGGGTACTTAGGTTGTTTCCAGTTTTTTAAAAGATTGCAGCAATGAAAATCTTCAGCTATCATGTTTCACATTGCTGTGGGAGAACGTGGTGGGAGGTGCTGTGGCGGTGGAGTGGTCTCATGCGTGGCCAGGCTTTGTGGGGTTCTGACTCTGTCCTTGCCAATGTTCCTCCCCACAGTGGCTGCCTCTGAGGAATGATGGCTGCGTGAGCGCCCGCCATGCCCCACGAGAAGAGTCTACCACTGCCCACCGGAAGCGTCTACCATGGCCCACCAGAAGCGTGAGAGCGCGGGGAGCAGCATGTTGGACCACAGGGCAAGACCGGGTCCTGTCCCCCACCACCAGGAGCCCGAGAGCGAGGACGTGGAGCTGCCCTTGGAGGGCTATGTGCCCGAGGGCCTGGAGCTGGTCGCCCTGAGGCCAGAGAACCCCACGCCTAAGGAGCAGGAGTGCCAAAACCACAGCCCCGATAGGGATTCCAGTTCCGACTACATGAAACACCTCTGAGGAGGAGGACTATGACGAGGGCCTCCCTGAGGAGGAGAAGGAGGGCATCCCCTACTACATCCCCCACTGCCCTGAGGACGACAGCTACCTGGAGGGCATGGACTGCAACGGGGAGGAGTACCTGGCCCACGGCGCGCATCCTGTGGACACTGACGGGTGCCAGGATGCAGTGGAGTGGACAGCCTGGGCGGGCCTGCACCCCCATGGTCACGGGGCTAAAGGCAGCCAGGACTACCCAGATAGCCAACTGCCCATCCCGGAGGATGAGCCCTCCGTCCTGGAGGCCCATGACCAGGAAGAAGACAGTCACTACTGTCCCAGCAAAGAGGGCTGCCAGGACTACTACCCTGAGGAGGCCAACGGGAACACCGGCGCCTCCCCCTACCGCCTGAGGCGCGGGGATGGGGACCTGGAGGACCAGGAGGAGGACATCGACCAGATCATGGCAGAGATCAAGATAAGCCTGAGGATGACCAGCATCACCAGCACCAGTGAGGCCAGCCCCGAGCATGGGCCAGAGCCAGGGCCTGCGGACTCTGCAGAGGCCTGCCCACCCATCAAGGCCAGCTGCAGCCCCAGCAGGCACGAGGCGAGGCCCAAGTCGCTGAACCTCCTTCCCGAGGCCAAGCACCCCGGAGACCCCCAGAGAGGCTTCAAGCCCAAGACCAGGACCCCAGAAGAGAGGCTGAAGTGGCCCCACGAGCAGGTAGGACTCTGGCTGTCCCGGCGAAGGGAGCAGAGGGGCCCGAGAGCAAGGGACCTCAGGGTACAGGCCTCGCAGATGCTGAAGCGAGGTGGTGGGGGGTGCTGGGTGCCTTACAGTTCTAATGGTGGCTGAGCTCTTCATTGGTCCAGTTGGGAGACATGTTGCATGGATGCTCCGGCCACTCTTAAGCTCGCTGCTCAGACTCAGGAGTAAAGCCAGTTGAGGGCTGAGTGGCAACTTGTGTCTCGTAGAAGACACCCCTCCTCCCACCCTAGAAGAGAGGTTGGATTTCTTGCCCACCGCCCTGGGTCTGCTCATGGTGGGGCAGTATCTGTGGGAGAGCCCCTCAGTCCTCAGGGGTGTACTCAGACCAGCAGGGCAGTGGCAAAGACGTGGGGGTGCTGGTACTCACACACTGCTGCGGCCAGTGTTGGGTGGCCTGGTGCCTGTGGTCGGGGCCAGAGTGCATTTCACAATGGAGGGGTCTCTGAAAGCCAGGGGCCTTGGCCTTGGCCTTATGGGCAATCAGCTGTGAACACCTATTTGGAAAAGGATTTTTTGAAGGTTTGACAAAACCTCGGGGAAGAAACGCATGCTAATGAGGGCAGTGGATGTCAGCATAACTGTATTTTAATTATAGCAAAGTCAGCGTGCATTCTAATAAACACATTTGAAAAACCGCCTTCCAAAAAAAGCCTCACTGTGAGTATATAAAGATGTGATTATTGAACTTGGGTGAAGGAACTTCTATTTTGCCAATTATGTGGACTGCTTTCATATTTTTTAAAGCCTTAACTACTATTTTTTTCTGAGAAGAATTCATGAATTTGTGTGTGTGTGTGTGTGTGTGTACTGAGAGCTTGGGTTTGGAATGGAAATCATATTGATCCTGGATTTTCAGCACTTGTATTTTAATGTCTTGTCTTCCCTCTAAAGAACGTTAGGTGTCAGTTGACTTCACTTTGGGGGTGTTCCTGTCATTCACAGCAATTCCGTGTTTACAGGGGGCTGTGGGATGCATAGGAAGTCCCATGGTGATGGCAGGCACGGGAATTTTACCCCAAGGGACTATGGTAATAGGGGCTGACCAAGAATAACTCCTAATCCTATGTCAGATAATACCACGAGCAACTCAGGAAAACTACGCACAACTCAGACATATGCAGAAAGGAGATGTGGAATGGAATGGAGCCCCCTGGGCTGATAGAGGCCTCCAGGACCTGTCACACCCATGTCTGCCCCCAATTCCCCAGTCAACCTTCACAGAAGAGAAGTTGATCTCTCTCCAGCTGAGACGAAGCCAAGGCCCAAACTTGGAGCTGAAGAATGTTTGGGCTAGGCTCATAGAAGATGTTCCGCTACTGCAGTGTCAACAGCTACCTGTGGTCCAGGCCTCTGTCTGGTCCTTTTTTTTTTTTTTTTTTTTAGATGGAGTTTTGCTCTGTTGCCCAGGCTGGAGTGCAGTGGCATGATCTCAGCTCACTGCAGTCTGTCTCCCGGGCTCAAGCAGTTCTCCTGTCTCAACCTCCGGAGTAGCTGGGATTACAGGCACCTGCAATCATGCCTGGGTAATTTTTGTATTTTTGTAGTGGCAGGGTCTCACCATGTTGGCCAGGCTGGTCTTGAACTCCTGACCTCAGGTGATCCACCCACCTCAGCCTCCCAAAGTGCTGGGGTTACAGATGTTAGCCACCGCACTCAGCCTTGAAGAGACATTGGGCCTTTTAGGAGACACTGGGTGCTGACTCACTTCTGAGTCTGCCCCACGGGTGGCCCGCCGGGTCTGCTCTGGGTGCGATCAGGCTGTGCAGGTCCAGGAGCCTAAGCTGGACTTAAGGTGGGGAGACATTGCTCCCCAAGAGCTGCTCGGGTGCGATGTCAGGGTGGAGGCTCTTGCTGTGTGTGGTGGCATCACTCATTTACCCTCTTGTCCCATCAGCCTCTGTCCTTCGGCTCATGTGCTTGCAAGTGGCCTCTGATTCTGCCTCTGGAGCCTGTCTGCCCCTCCTTGATTCATTCATTGGGCCCCAAGTATGTGAACAATAGCATGCTAGCCACTTTTAGAAATATCTGTGTTCATCTTCAAGAGAGGGGGGTCATCCAGCCCTTCCCCAGCCCACAAAACCCACTCCACAGACAAAGCAGTGGCGGGTCAGGGCTCCTCTTGCTCTTCTGAGCCTCTGGCATAGCGAACACGGTACAAAAGAAAAGGATTTCACATGCGATCGAATTTCATTCACCCTGAAAAGGGAAGGAAATTCTGACACAGGCTACAATGTGGATGAACCTCAAGGACATCCTGCTAGAGCCAGTCACAAAAGGACAAGTACTGTGTGGTTCCATTTCTCTGAGGCACCCACAGTAGAGTCACAGAGACAGGAAGTAGAATGGGGGTTGCCAGGAGCTGGAGAGAGCAGGGAGTGGGGAGCTGGCGTTTAATGGGTGCAGAGGTTCAGTTGTGAAGATGGAAAAGTTCTGGAGATGCATAGTGGTGAAGATCGCACCAACAGTGTGAATGTACTTAATGCCACTGAACTCTACACCTAAAAATGGTTCAGATGGTAAATTTTACGTTATGTACACTTACCGCAATAAAAGAAATAAGAAATAAAAGGTTTTTGGATGATGAATGGGCTTGAGCCAGTTTGGACCCTCTAAAGCTAAGTTGAGCCAGCCTGAACCCATGTAGCCAGAATCACACTGTATTAGGCTGTTCTAGCCCTTCACATGGTGAGAATGGGGGAGAGAGAGAGAGATTAATTGATTGATCGGGGGCTGTGCAGGAGGAGTGCTACACACTTTTAAACAACCAGATCTCTTGTGAACTCAGAGCAAGAGTTCACCTATCACCAAGAGGATGGCCCAAGTCATTCATGAGAGATTTGCCCCATAATCCAGACACCTACCTCCCACCAGTCCCCGCCACCAGCATTGGGGATTGCATTTCAATATGAGATTGAGGTGGGGACAAATATCCAAACTGTATCACCCACAAAGAAGCAAAAACATTTTGGGCCAATCAAAACTATTTTGATGTAGCCACAGTAGGGGTGAGCTGTGATTACACCCATTCAGGCCTGTGGACCTGGCGTGTGAGGTCGTGGGGCGGTGGGTCGGCATATCCCTGGGAGGTTGCAGGAGGACGTTCAAGACCAAAATGAGCCATGAGTGAATAATACAGCCACATCCTGAGTGGGAGTCGGGCAGCCTCCCCTTCTCTCCTAGGTCTTGTATGGGTCATGATCCCACCTTGGCAGGAGTGGAAGGAACATAGATCCTACAGGCTGTGGCTTATAGTAAAGTGATTGTGGTCATGCCTTGTGAGTGTCATTGAAATAAACATATATCGTTAAATCCACCATCAAATAACAGCCATTTCTGCTGTTCTCTCGCCTTTTCCACAAGTTTAAATATCCCAGGTATTCTACTGTGTATATTCCTAAAAGTAGACAGGTAGATTTAATGAAGTTAACTGGATCATTGGTATCTTCTTTATAGATCATCTGGTGAAACTTGTTTTTCAAATTATGAGTTGTAGGACTTTGTTTTAATGTCTATAGCCTTAGGCAGTTCTATCGAGACTAAACTCAGTTTTTTTCTTATTAGGACTAATCTTATTGACCGGAACTGTGGACTCCTCATATTAGGAGAACAGAGATCTGGCCTGTATAAATGACTGGAAATTAAATGCTGTAGAAAATGCCCTCTGGAAATTGAAGTCTAATACTGACTTACTATTGGTCATTTAATTTCCTTTTGGCTTGGGCACCATCATTACATTCATTTTTCAGATGTCAAGCTAGTTTTCTCAGAATGTGTGCAGGGCTCGAGGCCGAGTGTGGAGACTACTGGGTGAATACAGGAGAGGTCACAGGTCAAGCCTCCTGAGAGAACTGCAGGCTTGAGCCTCCGATAGAGCCACGTGAATGATTTTTAGCCCCAGTAGGTTGCTGTCATTAAACTATGCACACAGGGCTTCTTGCTTTTAAGTTAGCAGGATGGAAAAATTGCAGGTGTTTGCAGCAAGCATGAAGAACCAGCCATGCTGGCCCCTAAGCAATGGTATTAGAAAGGATTGGTGAAGATTTTCTCATTTGAGAATTGAAGAAAACCAAATGGAATTCTCCCTAGTTCTGCAGCTCTGGGGGCTGTAAGCAGCAGAGCTCCCACCTTCCCCACAAATGGACCCAGAGTGGCACCTGGTGTGTGAGGCAGGTGACCAGGAGAAGGGGGTGTCAGTGGTTGATGGGCAGCTGCCTCTGCTGCCTGGTTGACCCAGCCCCTTCCTGGGTCATTTCCCACTTTGCCTGGGTGTCAGTCACTGGAGGGTTAGCTCAGTCCAAGCTGGCAGGTGACCTCTGTAGAGCCTAGGTGAAGGGACTCTCACAGGACAGTATGTTTGAGACCCTTAGAGGGCTCTCCTTACTCTTGCTTCTCCCATTATTGTTAAATTGTAGTAATACACTTGTAACATAAAGTTTACCATTTTAAGGTGTACAATTCAGTGGCATTTAGTACAATGTTGTGCAGCCACCTCTGATATTTAGTTCCAGAACGTTTTCACTGCCCCAGAGGAGACCCTGTACTTATTAAGCAGTCACTCCCCATTCTTCCCTCTCCCCCCAACCCCCACAATGAAAAACCTGTTTTCTCTCACTTTGGATTTGCCTATTCCGGATATTCCATAAAGATGGGGTCAGACAATATGTGCCCTTTAGTGTCTGGCTTATTTCACCAGCATAATGTTTTCAGGGTTCATCCCTGTTGTAGCATGTGTCAGTACTTTGTTCATTTTTGTGGCTGAATGATATGCCACCGAATGGCTATATTTTTATTTTTTGAGATGGAGTTTCACTCTTGTCGCCCAGGCTGGAGTGCAGTGGCGTGATCTCGGCTCACTGCAGCTGAAGGGCTATATTAAGTTTTATTTATCCATTCATCCACTGAGGGACATTTGAGTTGTTTCTACCTTTTGATTAATGTGAATTCTGTTGCTGTGACCATGCGTATACAAGCTTTTGGGAAATTTTGTTTGGCGAGTCATAACTTTAAGTTTTCTTTTGGTTATTTATTGTTGCTTAACCAATTATCCCAAAACTTAATGGCATAAGACAGCAAATTTGTCTATCTCTCACTATTGTATGGGTTAATGGGCTAGCTGGACAGTTTTTCCGCTGGTCTCATTTGGCAGCTCTCACTGTGCGGTTAGACAGTGTCAGAGACTGGTCGTCTGGATGCTCAGTTGCAGTGGAATGTCTGAGACGGCTTCTTCACCCACAAGTCTGCTGCCTTGGTGTTTCTTCATGTGGCCTTTCTACATAGCATCTCATACTCTTGGCCCTTTTCATGTAGCTTCTCTTTCTCCAAGAGGATAGTCAGTTCTTTTTGGCTTCCAGAAGCACAAAAGTGCAAGCTGTCAGGTATTCTTAAGGCTAAGACCTAGAACAGGTCCAGTTTCATTTCTGCCACATTCTTCAGGTTAAAGTAAGTCTCAGAGCCAACCTAGATTCACTGTGGAATGGGCCCTTCCGAGGACATGAATGACAGGAGTTGTGGCTCATTGGGGACCAACTCCAAAGATGAAGCCTGAGTTCTGAGAACATTTTCTTCTTTGATTATTCCTTATTCATATTCTATTTTTTGTCTTATAGATGTAATATATTCACAAGTGTCTTTAAGGAGCTATTTTGATATTCTTTTGTCCTCTCCCTAGCATGTCTTTTTTCTTTAATAATTTTTTTCTTAGTTTATTTTGGTCTTATTTTTCTTTCAAAAGCCTTTCCCCAAATATCTATTCTATGTTGCTCATCATTTGTCGTCTTTTTTAAAATTCCCCCTTTCGTTCATTCATGTTTGAGAGAAGGACTAAAAGACTGATTGGGAGGCTGGGTGTGGTAGCTCACATCTATAATCTCAGCGCTTTGGGAGGCCGAGGTGGGAGGGTCACTTGAGCCCAGGAGTTCAAGGCTAGGCTGGGCAACATCGTGAGGCCCCCATCTCTAGAAAAAATAAAAAATTAGCCGGATGTGGTGGTGCCTGCCTGTAGTCCCAGCTCCTCAGGAGGCTGAGGTGGGAGGATTGCTTGAGCCCAGGAGGTTGAGGCTGCAGTGAGCTATGATAATGCCACTGCATTCCAGCCTGGGCGAAAGAGTGAGACACTGTATCAAAAAAAAAAAAAAAAAAAAAAAAAGAGTTCTTTGTGGCCAAGACTTTTCAGCTGATAGCTTTTAGGGGAAAGAGTTTTTAGGGGGAATTTATGCTGATTCCCAATTGTTATCCCCACCCCTCTCTCCTTTCTCCTTGTGCAGTCATAAATGACGGCAGGAACTACTCCATTCCTCTGGAGGTGAAATCTGTGTTCTCTTGCCTGAGGTAAATACATGTTTGCTGGGGTTCTGCTTAAGGAGATGCGGGAGAACAATGTGTTTCAGGGCCTGGAAAGTGTGTTCTGTATGCAGGCTTTTGGTTAATCTGTTTTCAGTCTTGCCTATCAGTTCCACTCTCCAGGGTACCTGGTGTCTGAGTCTAGTGCCTCTCCAGGGTACTGTGGGACAAATTAGCCTCCTTGTCATCAGTATCCCCCTAACCTCCACCTTTGTTTGCTTTGCTTCATTAATTAACCATTTCCCATTTACTGTCATTGTCTATTGGAGGTGAATTCTCTTCTCTTGGTAACCCCCATTCCTTTTTTTTTGTAATTGTGTGTGTTTATACAATGTTTATTCTTCACTGTAATTCCCATGGAGCCTCAGGAAAAAGAGCAGATGGGAGACATATGTGTTCAGTGTTCAGTTTTCCTTCTGTAAGACATCTGCAACGTGTGTTTTTCACTGAATAGATCATGAACTTAATGCATATAGAGCTAATTTGTTTTTCATGATTGTGCCTTCAATTCTATGTAGAAATATAATTTGTGAATTACCTGATGAAATTTTCCTAATTTTGAGTCATCCTTGTATTCCTATAATAAACACTGTTAGAATGGATATGGTAGTATTTTATTTTTGCATTTTTACTTTTATATTAAATAAGATTATAGTTTTGTTTGTTTCCTTCTAGGCTCTTATTTCATTTCTGTACCAGTGGTATGCAGGGCTGACTTGGGAAGCTTACATCTTTTTCTAAGATCTAGGATGCAGCTCTAGTTTACAGAGTAATTTTCAACTGAAGGAGATTTTTGCCCCCCATGGGATGTTTGGAAATAATCTGGAGACATTTTTGGTTGTCACAACTGGTCATGATGGGAGGTGCTACTGGCATTTCTTAGGTAGAGGGGATGTTACTAAATGTCCTACAACACACAGGAGAACCCTCCACAAATTGTCTGGCCCAGTATATACATATCACTGAGGCTGAGAAACCCTGGTTTAAATAAATATCCAATTTGGAGAGTGAGTCTTTGACTGCCGTTTTTCTTCTTCTATGTGTTGGTCTCCAGATTTCCCACTTTTTCAGTTAGTTTTAGTAACTGTAGATTCTTTAAAAAAAAAAAAAAAAGGATTTTTTCATCCGTACTTCTAGGCTGCTGTAAAGATGTATAAAGTTTTCACTTTTTCCATCATACTCACATTAGAAACACCTGAATTTTGGAGGGAACACATTCAAACGGTAGCAAATTTAGTAGAGCAAATTCCAAAGACATTGAGCCTAGGCCAGTTGTCAGTCCTGGGTGTAATCTTAGATGTTTTCAGGCTCTGAAGCTTTGCATTTAAATGCGAATTTCGGAACAAAGATCTGTGTCTCTGCATTGACCAAATAGAAGGTACGTGAATGTTATGGTCTTGATTGTTTTCCAAGATTTTTTCTGCGGGGTCTTTTGCAAGCATGTAGGGAGAGATGAGAAGTTCCAAGGAAAAGGGTGTGAGGTCTTTGGGGCCAGCTTTGAGCTGGCAAGGCTAAATTATAGGAAGAAGGCAGAGAGGTGGGCAGAGACCAGATGTGGGAGGACTTCCTGTGTCATGCCAGGGAGTTTGGACTCCACCCTGTAGATGACGGGAGCCAAGACAGGGCTTGGCGCAAACACATGGCACATTTGTGGTTAAGAAACGTCTTCCTTGCTTCCTTGTAGCCTTGAGGGATGAATTAAGGGGCTGGAAAAGTGGGAGCAGGACGGCCTGTGCCCATGGTTCAGGTGAGAGGCGGGTGGGTGGCAGGGGCTAGGGAGGAGGTGGCTGAGTTTAGCTCCAGTCCCCAAAAGGCGCTGTGGGGAGGAAGAATTTCCAGCTGCCAAGTCAGCCTCTTAGATCAATTTCTTTTTTTTCTTTCTTTCTTTCTTTTTTTTTTTTTTTGAGACAGAGTCTCACTCATGTCACCCAGGCTGGAGTGCAATGGTGTGATCTTGGCTCACTGCAACCTCCACCTCCCAGGTTCAAGCAATTCTGTTGCCTCAGCCTCTGGAGTAGCTGGGATTACAGGCGTCCACCACCACGCCCGGCTAATTTTTGTATTTTTGTAGAGACAGGGTTTCCCCATGTTGGCCAGGCTGGTCTCGAACTCCTGACCTCAGGTGATCCACCCGCCTCAGCCTCCCAAAGTGCTGGGATTACAGGCGTGAGCCACCGCGCCCGGCCATTAGATCAATTTCTTTATGCTTAAAATGAAGGAAAGGTGAATCATTGATAAGGTGTCCCCTCTTTAAGAAAGCACAAGATGGTTTATCAGGGCCTCTCTTCGCAGGCAGTGGGGCCTCATCCACAACCCTGGAAAAGAACTGGAAAGCGTTGCTCAGCCAGGTACGGAGGGCAGGGCCACGTGGGACTCCCGTCTCCAGGCCCCCTCTCCAGCTCCCGTTTCTTTTTTTTTTTTTTTTTTTTTTTTTTTTCTTTTTGAGACAGTTTCTCTCTTGTTGCCCAGTCTGGAGTGCAATGGCGTGATCTCGGCTCACCGCAACCTCCGCCTCCTAGGTTCAAGCGATTCTCCTGCCTCAGCCTCCCTAGTGGCTGGGATCACAGGCATGTGCCACCACGCCCAGCTAATTTTGTATTTTTAGTAGAGACGGGGTTTCTCCATGTTCGTCAGGCTGGTCTTGAACTCCCGACCTCAGATGATCCGTCCGCCTTGGCCTCCCAAAATGCTGGGATTACAGGCGTGAGCCACCGCGCCCGGCCCAGCTCCCGTTTCTTGTCCTCCCCAGGGGAAGTGTCTGAGGCCGCAAAGAGGAGATGATGGAGTGTGGGGGGTCCTCCTAGACACCCACGCGGACCCTCCGCCAGGCCGCGGCCCCTGCAGCCACGGTTGGACTCAGTACCCCGGGAGTCCAGCTTTGAGGTCCCGGGCACCTCCAGCAGAGCCGTTGGCGCTGTCATCCTTGAGTGTTTTTCCCTGGAAAAGCTTCAGTGAGAAGAAGGGAGAAGCTTACAGGGGCCAACAAAACCCCAAAGCGTTACCCCCAGATTTGGATTAAACTGCTCCGTGATCTTCATCAAGTTAGTGTAAGGCATGATGTCGCCACTGTGCTCCAGCCTGGGCGAGAGCGAGACCTGGCCTCAAAAAAGGAAAATCAATAAATCAATCAATCAATCCCCGCATAGGGCGACCCTGCGGGTCCGCAGTTACACCAGCCACGCCGCCTTCAGCCCCCACGTCTTCCCCCGGCCCGGCAGGAGGGTGTCCAGGGCCCCGCGCTCAGGTGCAGGGAGCGAGGCCGACAGGGGAGCGGGGCGGGTGGGGTCCCGGGGCCGGCAGTGCGCGGCGGGGAAGGCTTGAGTCCAGGCCCGGTAGCTCCCGCCCTCCCCCGGCGGCTCTGCGGCCCGAGCTGGCTGTGGGATACCCGGGGCGGGTTCTCATCCCCCAGGCCCGCGCCTCGCCGCGAGGAGCCGCTGACCTCAGGCGAAACCCAGCAGGAGAAGAAGAAGGGGAAAAGGCGTGCGGGCGGAAGGGGAAACTTGATTTTTCCTCTGGTCTCTTCCAGGCCGCGGGGAAGGGTCGGCGCGGACGGAGCTCGGGGCATGTGGGACCCTCGCGCCTTCGAGCGGCGCTGGCGGGCCGAGTTCCCCGGGGCGGAGGCGCCGGTCCCGAGGCTGGAGTCGGCGCGGGACGCGGAGCAGGAGCTGGAGCGCTGCAGACTCAACCTGGAGCAGCTGCAACAGGTGCTGGCGGAGGAGCAGCTCAAAGCCTCCCTCCTGCAGGCCGTGCTGGCCGGGGGCGGCGGCGGAGACTCCGGGGACCCCGGGCGCCCCCACCCCGAGGCTGAGTCTCCCGGCGCGGACCTGCCCGCCGGGCCGGGGCGGCCGGAGAAGCGGGCGGGGGAAGGAGCTGGGCCGACGCCGTCCACCAGCAGCTCCTGCAGCCCCAGCTGCAGTTCCGAGCCCGGGAGGACGACGCGCCCCTCGGGGACCCCCACGCGGCTCCTGGTACGGACGAGGGGGGCGACGGCAGCGACCACGACTTGGAGATGGTGGATTTCAATGAGAAGTTCGTTCTCGGCTGCTGGCTGGTGGCCCCTTACCGGTTCGGGACCCGCGAGGAGGCGGAGAGGCCGGGGCGGACGTGCAGCCCCCACCGCTGGATGCACCTGATCCCCGGGGGGCGGCGGCCGCAGCGGGGGACCCGCGACCTGGAGCAGCCGGAGGCCAAGGACCTCCCGGGCTCGCCCCTCGCCGCGGAGGAGACCCCCAGGCGCGAGTACCTCCCACCGTGGAGGCACCAGAGGTTCCTGCCAGTGCCCGAGCGGGACTCGCCCGGCCACAGCTCGCCGGAGAGAGACAGCGACGGCAGACGGCACAGCTCAGACCGAGAGGATGGCTTCTCCGCAGGTGGGCGCCCCCCTCAGAACCCCGCTCCCCGCCGCGACCCCCCAGACTCCCCTAGACCTCGCCGCGCGCCGCCCACCCCGGGCTGCTGGGATCCCTTCCTGGCCGACTCCGTGGCCCTGTTTAACCTCAAGCTCGGGGCTGGGGAGCGGGCGGGAAGGAGGGTGAGCTGCGCCTGTTTACCACAAAGCCACTTGTGGAACTTAGAAAAAACATGCAAAGCGACGTTAAGGTCGAGCGACTCTATGAAAATGAACTTGTGGCGGCGGCAGGGCTGATGAAATGGGTCGTGTGGCCGGCCCGTGGGAGTAGCCTGAGCCCAGGCCTCAGCCTTTCATCTCTGGCCGTGACATCCCTCACCCCCCTCCCTCAAACCTGACCCCCGCCAGATTCCTTCACACCACCGGATGCTGTCACCCTTCTGTCTGTCACTCCTCTCTGCACACACTCCAGGGGCTTCCCATTTCCCGGAAATTCCCCATCCTTCTGAGCTCCGCTTTCCTAACCGTGGAAAGCCAAACCTTCCACTCAATTTTCTGAACTTAGTCTCGTCTTCTCCAGGCTGCTCTGTGTTTTGGGGCCACATGCAAACTTCAGGGAATGTCCATGGCCCTCACCAGCGCTGTTTGCGGACTCGTCTTCTCTTAGAAGGCGGCGCCCAGCCTCTTGGCTTTCTAGGGGTCTGGGAGTAAGAGAGGAAGGGGAAGGCTTAGGCCCATCTAGTTTTCCAGCTGGCCTGGTGCCCAGAGATCATGTCTAGTCCAGCGTCTTCATTTGATAGAAGAGGATACTGAAGCTCAGAAGGATTAAGTGCTCGTTGGGGTGAGCTGAGACCTTCACCGAGTCTCCTGTCATCTCTCTCCCCTCACATGTGCTCTCTTTTCTGAGGACAGGACCTGGTCTTAGTCATCTTTGAACCCCCTTCTGGTAGTATGCACGGTGCCTTGTAGCAGTCAAAGCTCAATGAATAATGGCTGAATAAATGATTGCCTGGGAAAAAAAAAAAAGATTTTTTGTTTGGGGACTTATAGTTAATTTAGGCTTTCATTTTCTTGGTTTGGAAATTGTTAATCTAAAATATACTTTCGAGTGCTTCAGAACTAAAGAAGTAATGTCGTAGGCTTCTTTTTGTTTGTTTGTTTGAGACAGGGTCTCACTGTCACCCAGGCTGGAGTGCAGTAGCATGGTCATGGCTCACTGCAACCTTGAACTCCCGGGTTCAAGCAATCTTACTGAGTCGCTGGAACTACAGGCGGGTGCCCCACGTCCAGCTAATGCTTTTTTAAAAATTTTTTGTAGACTTTGAGTCTCGCTCTGTTCCCCAGGCTGGTCTTGAACTCCTGGCCTCAAGTGATCCACCACCTCGGGCTCCCAAAGTGCTGGGATTACAGGCGTGTGCCAATGTGCCTGGCTGTAGGCTTGTTTTGAGTCTGGGAGTAAAATACTTCTTAGAATTGTCCAATTAGAATGAGAGTTTGTTTTAATGTTTTTATGCAGTTTAACTGAGGTGGAATAAACTGCATGAAAACATTAAACCTTTTCCGTGGGTCAGGCAGCCATTGTACTAAAGATCATGAACCCTTTCATTTTCTCCTCTAAGATAATAAACAAGGGACCGCAACTTTGAGGGAAATCTAGAAAGGTAAGAGACTGAACTTTGGAGATGTCACATCAGGACAGGTGAAAAGCAGATTTCTAGGCTCCTAAAATAAGGTGGGAACAGGCCCAGAACAACCTTGGACATGGTGTGTTCGGATGCATTGGATGCTTTTCTTTTGAGAAGGAAAGTTGATGTGTTGAAGTCATGGAAAGCAAGATTGGTCAGAAAAGGTAGATGGTTAGAAGTCTTGAATTCAAGACAGGTGTGTGTTTCTATTTGGTTTGATTATTGATAGGACGGCCTTAAGCAGGGGATAGTGTGCTCAGGATATTGCTTTAGAAAGAGATGTTGAATTCTGTTTGTGATGTGCTGATTAATACTTAAGTGGAGAAGTTTTGTGGATGGGAACATGACTGAGGTTGAACGTATAGGAGGAAATACAGGCCAAAGGCATTTGTGAGCATTGTGAGGAAAACAAGCGTAGGATGGAATATCAGGGCTGAAAGGTGAAGGTGCACACAGGGAGAAGGGAGCTCCATGAAGTATGGAGTCATGGGCAGAGTTTGAGTGAAGGTAGTCAGTAACCAGGTCTAGAAATCAGTGAATTAGCCGGCTTGGAAAAAAAAAAATCGAGATGAATATAAACTACTCCTTTAGAGATTTTGGCATTTGAAGTAGAAAAATAAGGTAATTGAAAAAAGTTAGGATTTTAAAAAATCTGCATATATTTGTTATGTGTGTAAGAACAGATAGTATGGGAAGGGAGGGAGCAGAACGATGCAAATAAAGATATTGTTCTGGGGGATATTATTCAAATTCTTTTTAAATTGTTATTATTTTTTGAGATAGGGTCTCTTGTCACGCAGGCTGGAGTGCAGTGGCATGATCACAGTTTACTGCAGCCTCAAATTCCTGGGCCCAGACGAGCCTTCTATTTCCGCCTCCCGAGCACCTGAAATCAAATTCTTTTTCTAACTCATTTTTTAGTTATTAATGTCAATAGATGCTTACTACATAAAACCATAAACTGAAATTAGGGGAAAGCACCAAATGTCTCCAGAGAGAACAACTAAAATTAATTGAAATTAACATTTCAATATAAGTTCTTCTGGTCTTTTCCTGTGCATATTTCAACATAATTGAAATTCTATTCCTTTGTGTATTCCATTTTTCATTTCAAAGTTTTTTGATACAGGAGAAATTATGCTGTGTTGGTATTTCAGTGGCCTGTTAATATTTCATGGAATTAACTGTTTTGCTCTTTTTGTACATGCAGATTTTGTGTTTGTTTTTGTGGTTGCAAGGTTGAGATAGGTATCCTTATGCCTAAATTTGTGTTTACATCTTAGACTAGTTTCGTGGAATACAATTCTAGAAGTTGAGTTTCTGGAACAAACTATGAACAGTTAAGGTTCTTGACACCTGCTGCTAAACTGTCTCAAAGGTTCCTCTTAAGAGGAGATTTAAAAGATGGCTTGGCCAGGCGTGGTGGCTCATGCCAGTAATCCCAGCACTTCAGGAGACCGATGTGGGTGGATCACTTGAGATCAGAAGTTTGAGACCAGCCTGGCCAACATGGTGAAACCCTGTCTCTACTAAAAATATAAACAAATTAGCTGGGCGTGGTGATGTATGTCTGAAATCCCAGCTACTCGGAGACTGAGGCACGAGAATCACTTGAACCTGGGAGGCAGAGTTTGTAGTGAGCAGAGATCATCCCTGTATACTCCCACCTGGGTGACAGAGTGAGACTCTGTTTTAAAAAAGAAAGTAAAAATTAAAGAAGTAAATAAATAAATGATGGCATATTTCATAATAGTTATGACTTTGTAAAGCTTTTAAATCTGCTTTACCCAGAGTCTAGCTTTTAAATAAAATCTAGGATATAAAAGGTGGGAGCCTCCTGAATGGAATGTGGGGGCTTTTTCTCTCTCCCTGTAGTATAGATATATTCTGTTTCTTGTCCCCCATTGAGTCAAGAATAACTTAACTTTTGGCATAAGAAACTGCTGAAGAAAAATAGGTTGAATAAGCTAACATTTTTCTTCTTTTTGCAGGATATAGAAGAGTTAGATCACTACGAGATGAAAGCAGAGCCCATTAGTGGGAAAAAGTTGGAGGATGAAGGAATTGAAAAAGAAAATTTGGCAATATTAGAGAAATTAGGAAGACCGAAAGGCAAGACCATTTAAATGTGTAAGTGTGTATAAATAGCTAGAGCCTGGATTTTTGTTTAAGTAACGATAGTTAATACCAGGCAATGCATGAACATGCCGATCTCAGCTGCTCTCCTCCTCCATTCCTGCCTTAGTGGTAGATTTAGTCACATGTTTATTGGTTTTGAGACAGGGTCTTGCTCTGTCACCTGGGCTAGAGTGTGGTGGCACAATCATAGTTCACTGAAGCCTTGATCTCCCAGGCTCCAGTGATCCTCCTGCCTCAGCCTCCCAAGTGTCTTGGACTATGGACATGAGCCACCACACCAGGCTAATTTTTTAGATTTTTAGTAGAGATGGGGTCTCACTATGTTGACCATGCTGATTTGGAACACCTGAGTTCACGCGATCCTCCTACCTCAGCCTGCCAAAGTGCTGGGATTACAGGCATGAGCCACCGTCCCTAGCCACGGTCATATGTTCTTTTGCCCAAGGTTATCTTTCTCATCTATGAATAGCCACTTTTTACCCTGTTCATCTGCTCTTCACATCCTGGAACCACCTGCTGATCCCTGTGTATGCCCCTTTCCAGCCTGTTTATGCTATTTTCTCTGCTTACCTTCCTTCTGTGGCATCTGTATATTCACATTCATTCTCTCCTACAAAACACAACTCAAATTATTTCAACTTCAAGAAGCTGACTTTGGTCCATCCTGCTCTGACCAAATCAAAACTGATTCTTCTCTTTTGACTTAACATCTCTTTTATGTGAAGCGGCAGGATGTGAAAGGAACACTGAGTTTGGTGACAAACACACCTTTTTTGGTTTCACTTTGCTCAACTCTAAAGTATGGATAGACAGTACATACCTTTTGGATGATTGCTATGAAAAATCAATGAGAATGATGTGTGTATACACATGAAATGCTCAGACAGAGCAGGGAAATATCAGATGATTATCTGAACACTTACTACTTCCTGCCTTGTATTAGAGCTATTTACCAACTCCACGAAAGCCGAGGACCAGTTACTTTGTCTTGGGCACAGGTTTTCCAAAACAGGGAATGAATTGTTAGGCAAGTAGATGCCAAGTGTTGAAACCAGATAGATTACTCTCCCTCCTTCAGTCTTAGTTAGATATTAATTTAATTAGTAATTTTTCCTAGAGGAAAGAAATTTAGTCAGTTTCTCGTATCTTGATTATTTAAAAACTGAGTTTGTAGCATTTGAAATAATTTTACTGTACTTTACGTGTCTTGTGATCGATGCCACTTGGAATGTCAGTTTGTTGTTTTTGGTGAGATTCTGGAAACGGTCCAATTTTACTTTTTCCCCTTGACTCCAGACTTCTTAACACTGATGTGCTGCTGTTGAGGCATATGTCATTTTGTTAGGCCTTCTCAAGTGAGAATCAGGAATGCTGCTGTGTTCTAGAGATGCTTTTTTCTTGCGGTAGGGCTGAAGCAGTGCCTACTCGACAGAACCAGTCATCGTGCAAAGAAATGCCACCTGACTCAAAGGCAAAGCCAGAGTACAGCTTGGAGCAAAGAAGGTATTTTATTAAGAATTTTACATAAGCCATAAGATACATTTTATATTACTTTGTGAGCCTTCTGCCTGTCTTGACTTAATTCTTTTTGAGAGAATTTGTTTCATTTTCATTGGGTTTGTTTTCTTCTTGTTACAAAGATGATCTATAGAAAATATAGAAGTATCATTTCTTTATTATTGCTTCCCCCCCCCGCCCCGTGCCTATGCTTACCAAGTCTTTTTATGTTTTACTTTTTATTAAGTCTTTCAGTCCTCTTAATAACTTAAAAAGAGGGTATTCCTAATATCTGCATCTTGTGGATGAGGTAACTGAAGGTAGGTAACTTGTCCAAGGTCACAGGTGGCAGAGCAAGGATTAAAACCAGACCGTCTGGCTGCCCAAGGCCCAACCAAGAGGAGCTGAGAGCAAGCCACCGGGGAGAAGGATGTTGGTCAGGCTGGTTTCCTGTTCAGTTACCATGAAACGCAGGCTTAACCTTAATTCTAGGACATTACCAAGAAAGCCTTCCAAAGCCATAGGTTTTTTACCATGACCATGACTTTTAGCAAGAATTTGTGGTTTAGGCTGGGCACGGTGGCTCACGCTTGTAATCCCAGCACTTTGGGAGGCCGAGGCAGGCGGATCACGAGGTCAGGAGATCGAGACCACGGTGAAACCCTGTCTCTACTAAAAATATAAAAAAATCAGCCGGGCGTGGTGGCGGGCGCCTGTAGTCCCAGCTACTCAGAGAGGCTGAGGCAGGAGAATGGCGTGAACCCGGGAGGCGGAGCTTGCAGTGAGCCGAGATCACGCCACTGCACTCCAGCCTGGGCGGCAGAGCGAGACTCCGCCTCAAAAAAAAATAAAAAAATTAAAAATAAATAAATAAAAAAAAAAAAAAAAAGAATTTGTGGTTTAAAGGCAACATGGTGCTCTAAGAAGCTTCTGTTCACTCTTACAGAGGGACTGGTAGTTGAGCTAAGTAGTGAAATCCTGGAGCACACAGCCTTTAGGGCAGCTTCTGACCTATTTCTATGGTCAAGAAAGACACCTGTCCTTCCCTGCTGCCTACAGCCTGCAGTTATTCACCTTCAGAATTTCCTAGTCTGTGATCACATTCAGATGAGAGATCTGTTTTGTTTTTTCCAGGGTAGGAGGAAGTGAGTCACCACCTATACTAAGCAGTCTAGTCTTCTGTGTATAAATGAGCAAGGTTGGGGAGCCAAATTTGGGAACCTTGTGTAATCCTGACATTCTCCAAGAGAATCCAAGAGAATGTCAGGATTATGTACGGTGGTAAAGTGGTCTCATGTTAGTTGTCTCCACAGCTCTCATCAGAAGCAGACACAGATACTTTTTGTAGGAAAGCATCTCTAACTTAAGCCTGTAGGATTCCCAAAGATTAAAAGCAGGCAACTATGAATTCAGTGAAATCATAGCATTCAAGTAGTTAACCCAATATATTTGAGGATTATCAGAAACAATGAATAATATGTTTCCCAAAGACTGTAGGTTTTGGAATTGGCTTCAAATATTAGGATTGCAAGAAAATAGTTACATGTGAAATAAATCTATTGTATAAAAAAAAGATGGACTCATAAAATTGAGCGAGCAGTAAGACCACCAGGAATGATGAGGAAGACCTGAAAGGAAAACAAGGAAAATGGATGAAATAGAACTTACAGAAATAAAATATATATCTGGGTATGGTGTCTCACGCCTGTAATCCCAGCACTTTTTGAGAGGCTGAGGCGGGAGGATGGCATAAGCCCAGGAGTTGGAGATAAGCCTGGGCAGCATGGTGAGAACTCGTTTCTACAAAAAATACCCCACCACCACCAAAAAAAAAAAAAAAAAAAAGAAAAAGTTAGCTGTGTATGGGGCACCTACCTGCCTATAGTCCCAGCTACTCAGGAGGCTGAGGTGGGAGGATCACTTGAGCCCAGGAGGCCAAGGCTGCAGGTTCGTGCCACTGCAGTCCAGCCTGGGTGACAGAGTGAGACTCTGTCTCACAATAAAATGAAATAAGGAAATATAAAATGGAATTCTTGAAATAAGAAACTGAGTGGATGGATTAGACACCAGAAGAAAGGATTAATTGGTTAGACGATTATCTCCAAAAAGTAAGTCCGTATGTTACACAGAGAGACATGAGGATAAATGATAGGGCAGAAGTTGGTGAGGTTGGCAGGGTGAGGAGATCAGAATGAGGTCTAAAATATGACTTAGTGGTATCCCAGGAGGAGATATTAAAATTATATTGGAAAGTGAGAGAAATGGAAGTTCTAAAGGTGACAGAAGGAAGTCCACATAAATCAGTCACAACAAATGTAAATGGACTAAAGTTACCAGTTAGACAGATGGAACTAATAAAACGATATCCAGCTGTTTTAATCCATCTTATTGAAAATATGAGGATGTGAAAAGATTGAAAGTTTTTATAAAGGAGAGAGAGTGACAAAGATATGCCAGTATACATTAACCAAAAACAAGTGATGGAGCTTCAGTTTCAAACAAGATAGGATTTTGGAACAGAAAGCATTAGTAACAACTTGATGCTAAATGACTGTTAATTAGGAGGATGTAGCAATTTTCCTACTGTATGTACCTATCAAAATAGCCTCAAAATACAGAGGAAAAACTGATAAAACCACAGGGAGAAATTGACAAGTCTGCCATTGTATTTGGAGATTTCAACATACCCTGCTTACCATAAGTAAGTTACACAGAATGCCCATATATAGATTGGAATAACCCGTGATTGGACGTGATATGATGGACAAATATAGACCTCTGTACCCAATAATCAGATATTCTATATTCTTCTCAAGCATATGTGGACTGTGGGAGAAACATTAATTATGTATTAATCCATTAAGCAAGTCAGAAGATTGAAAAACAATTGGTACCATCCCCACCATAAAATTTATAATTTAAATATGAAGCAGTTAAGGGTAGAAGTTAATAATGAAGAGATTAACCAAAAGCTACATGAATTTGAAAATTAAACACCCTTGTAATTCATAGTTTAAAAAATCCAATGAAATTTTAGAATGCTTAGAATTGAACCATAGTTAAAATAGGAAACTTCTATCTACCGCTCTCTCTCGCCCTCTCCCTCCCTCCAAGACCCATTTCTTATATTTCTGCTTGTTAATTTGTTATAGTTAATTTGGATATATACAAAGACTAAGAACAATTCCTTGAATATAGTGACAACCTGTACCTGGAATAGTCCAAAGCCTAATTACCCTGATTCCTCCACCAACAGTTCCCAAACTGGTGTACTAGAAAGTCTTCCGAATGCTCTTTGGAAAAAAAAAAAAAAACATCGTGGCCATATAAATTCATTGTTCTGAGAGGTCCCGTTGAATTTACCAAGCATTTCCCAAATTGCTTTATTCATCAATAATCCCAGGGTGCTGGGATTACAGGCATGAGCCACCATGCCCCGCCTTCCATAAGGCATGTAAAGGCACTTCCACAGGTAGAATCAACAGACATTCCAAAACTCAGTGGCAAGATCTCTAGACTCAGACCCGCCTTCAAGTTCCAACCCCCGGCAACCCAAAGCCAATTAATTGTCCTCCCAGAATAACATCAGATAGCAATTAGAACGTGGTCCTCGAATTCTCCAGATCAGCTCCGAAAACATATACACTATTAACAGGGGAAATATTGTGAACTGAAGTCTTTAACAGGTAACATTAATCAAAAATATTTCCATGGATAAACGATTATATATAAAATACGTTTCTCACCAACAAAAACCTCTATAAATTTCAGGCTGATGACAATTTAACTTATTTTTTAAATGCATAATTATGTCAAATAAATGCATCTACAAAGGCCTGAATACAGTCTCTGAGTCTTAAGCTCCCCCCATCTTCTCAATTTCACGTTTCATTGTACGTGTATTTGAGAGAACATTACTCATTATTTGTTTTGGGAATATTATGGAATATTATCCAATATTTTGGATATTATTGAAACTAGTTGATTGGAAGTCAATGGCACTGTTCCTGCTAAAAGAGTAGGATCCTCATCAGTAGACAGAGACGTATAAGAATAGTCATTCTACATCGACAAAGTGTCAGTATCAGGCAGTGGCTTCAAAGCCAAAGTGGTGGTTGGATGTAAAGTGGAATTTTAATTGGCGAAGAGGAGGCAGATAGTGAGAAATGTTGATTCAATAATAACGTGAAGTCCAGGAAAGCCTGTGGCTGTAAAGAATGTTGAGCCATAGAGCCCATGGGACATAGGAAAGGGGGCCTCGAAATATTCAGAGACTTGTAGAAGGGTAGAGTAAATATCTAAGATAATTGTGATGGATAGTGCTTGAAGTATTTGCTTTCGACTACCTTCTATCAGGCTGTCTACAAACGTGGAAGTTTCTTGAGGGCAAGAATGAAGTCTTTTACAGCTTCTGGCATGCCTCCGTGTACCCAACAGGTCCTCAATAAATAATTTGTTACCCTACTTTGTCATACAATATAGGACATACTTAGCTGTACAGCACGATGTGATTTGATCACATCTAACCTATGAGTGGAGAATCACAGCGTTGAGTCTGTTTAAAAACAACACTCCCTATTCCCTTTCACTTTCATAATATATTCATTTGGTTTCTAGTAATGTTGGTTCTACCCATATGTTTTTAGGTAATAGTACCATCTGTGATGTGCCTAAGTAAAATTATACCAAGAATTCTATGGCGGCAAAGCTAATGCACTGCTCTTTGTTTTGATTAAGATTTTAAACGTTTGAAAATGTAAATTCAGATATTGGACAGTGAGGGGTTTATTTTGGAGGTTGCAGGAGATTGAAATGTTGGGGTAAAACTGCTAGGCTCTTTTGGGACTTGTCTGTCGGGGTGGGGAGAATATACAAGTTAACCAAATCTTGGAAATTCTCACATTGCTTAGTTTTGTGACTGTACAAAAACTGGCATTGTTCTTCCTAGGTCTCAGTGGAGAAATGTAAGCTGTGAGTTTAACATCCTGTTTACTGTGTTTTGGCCAGGATTTTGCAAGCTTTTGTGGAGAAAATTATATTGCTTTTTTTTATCCTGTTGTAACATATATGTATATCAGTATGCTTCCTTGTGTTTTACTATGGTAAAATTGTATCTTGCATATAGAGAAATAAGTCTATTAGAGTGAATTTTAAAAAATCTTTACTCTGAGTTGGCAGCCTTGGGTAATGAACCATACGTTTAAGCCTTGTAAATACATCACACTAGAGCCCAGCATGGTGACGTGCACCTGTAATCTCAGCCACTTGGGAGGCTGAGGCAGGAGGATTGCTTGAACCTAGGAGTTTCAGACCAGCCTGGGCTACGTAATGAGATCCCATCTCAGTCAGTCAACCAATCAATCAGTTACACAAAAAAGATCAAGATCTTTCTTGCTCTTTTAGAATGTCTTTCCCAGACATTCTAACAAATGTCTCGGTGTCTAAAACAATGAAAAGGGTTTCTGACAGAGTTACAGCAGTCATCAGAGAAAAATCCTGGACAGATTGCAAATGTGTACCAGTTGTGAATTTCTATGACTGCAGTTGAAATCCAACGTTATTTTTGTACAGTCTTCTTGGGTGTATCTGTGTTTAATAACTTGTTTTCAAATTTAGAGGACTGTAGCTATGGTTTCTTCTTAGAGACCTTGACCTTGAGGGGCTCACAGTTTAATGAAAGAGAGAACTAGAAACCAAGAATTAAATGCAGAGAGTGAGATTCTGCAGCACAGGGTGTATACAGGGTGCAGAGAAGCACTGTGGCACCGTGTTCTGGCCTCATCTTCTATTGCTCTAGACTTCCTGAAATGCCATTTCCTGACCCTACCTGGCCCTCTCTCTGTAGGTGCCGTTCTGTCTCCTTGCAAGCCTTTTCTACACCTTAAGTACCTGGTGAAGTTCTGTTTCTTCAGAAGCTTCTTGAAGCCTGCCTCTAGCTCATCCAAATAATTGTTTTGTCTACATCTCTGTTATTTCTTTATAAATAATTACAGCCAATTCTTATTATTTGCAGTAGTAATATTCTATAAAGTTGCCCAGAACACTGAATTAATCAAATACCAAACCCTTGTTTCCAGGGTAAATATGTACATAAATACATATGTCATATAGGTTATCATCTTAATTCCTAAAAACAACTCATCCTGGTAGATTGAATTTTCTTTATTTCCAAAAGAATAAAGGAAGTACAGAATTGTAAGTGATTTGTCTGAGGCCACTCCACTAACAGGTGCCAGTGTTATGATTCAGACCCTGTCCAATTGGCCCCAGAGCCACAGCTTCTTGCACTACCCTGCAGTGTCCTCTACTGTCTCTGTCCTCAGGTCATCTTTGTATGAGAGTTGAAACAAGCAGACCAAGGGTCACTTTATTTGACCTTAGTGTGGGATGTGTGCAAAGAGTGACAGAGTTTTCACTACTGTGTGTCTATCCAGGAGCCACCTTGAAAGTGCCACAAGTATTACTTTGGGGATTACAAAGACATTTTAGCAAGTAGGCTAATTTGCAAATGTGGAATACACAAATAATGAAGGTCAACTGTATTTGTAAGTGACTGCTAGGGTCTGTTTCATGGTAATCCCTTCCCCCAAGAGCGTGGAATGTTTCTTTAGCTTCTTTGATAGTTTATTTGTTCATTCATGTATTTATTAAGTACTTACTATAAGCCAGGCTCTGCTTTAATCTGTGTGAACAAGCTAGAGATTAAGGTCCTGCCCTGTGGATTTTGTATTAGAGTAAGAAAGACAGATAGCTAAGTCTGGAGCTTGGGGGGCGAGGCCCAAGTTGGAATTATAGATTCACTTGACCAAGGTGAAACCTGGTGTGCCCCCTCCTGCTTCACATGCACAGATATACTTCCAGAACATTTCTGTTCTATTCTTGTGTATAAAATCCTCCTTTTCAGCCCCTCTCCATTGATGCATGTCAACCTCTACTTGCATTTTGTTGATTTTGAGGCCACTTGCCCATGTAGCTGGCAGGATATTGAAGAAGAATCATACTGACCTGGCTCTGCTGCCTACCAGCTAAGTTACTTTGGTCAAGCTCTTGGACTTCTGAGCCTGTTTCCTAATTTCAAAAGTGGTGATATGATGTGTTAGGCCCTGGTGGGTTGCAAGGAAGAGGCACACATGTATTCCCTTTGTGATGAGGGCCAAATATTAACTTGGATGGAAAGTCATCCAAGCAGCCGTATTGTCTCTGGCCCTAGTACTTTCAAAACCTCACAGAACATTAATTTCGCAGTATTTAGGATAGGACTTGAGCTCTGAAGACCTATAGTGTGGTTATTTGTTCATATGGCTGTTTTCCACACTAGACCATGAGCTCCATGAGGGCAGGGTCTACAGTTTCGTCTTTCTATCTAGGCACTCAGTTCACTGCCTGATACATAGTAATAGAGGCACAAATGTTTCAAAAGTTGAGGAATTTTCAACACTTCCTGAAAGAATAGGAAGAGATAAAGGCTTCTCAGAGAAGGTATTATTTAAGCTTTTCTTTTTCTTTTTTTTTTCAGATGATGTCTCGCTCTGTCACCCAAGATGGAGTGCAATGGCACAATCTCAGCTCACTGCAACGTCTGCCTCCCAGGTTCAAGCCTCAGCCTCGCGAGTAGCTGAGATTACAGGCCTCTGCCACCATGCCCAGCTATTTTTTGTATTTTTAGTAGAGACGGGGTTTCACCATGTTGGGCAGGCTAGTCTTGGAAATACTGACCTCAGGTGATCCACCCACTTTGGCCTCCCAAAATGCTGGGATTACAGGCATGAGCCACCATGCCCAGCCTATTTATGCTGATTCTTTAAGGGTGAGTAGAAATTTTTTCCAGGTGACTAAAACCTTGAGACATTATTCCAAGCAGAGACCAGCAGGGGCAAAGACACAGGGATATAGAGATGTTGAAGTTTACCAAACACTACTAGATTTAAAAAACAAAAAAGAAACAAAATCAAAAATTAAAATTAAAAACCACCTAAAAAAAAAAACTATTAATGGCCTTGGCCAGAGGTGACATCACAGTTGAGTTAACTATGACCATAGACACACAGTAATGGATGGAAGTTTTAGGGAAAAAACATAACATTCTCAGGTTGTTGGCAGAGTATCTAGAACAATTTAGAAATACAGGTATTGAGTTCTGGGAATAATTACACCGTAGTAAAATCATTTCCTTCTCTGCATTTGAAGCATGTATGTGTTGCACACTGTTCAAGGTGCTGAAAATCAGACTCTTCTCAAGGAGCTCATGAGCAATCAAGGGAGATGGATGGGTGAGCCACTGATTATCATGTGACAAGTGGGGTAATAGAGATATGACTCAAATGCTATCCAAAGAAGAAGAAGGGAATTATTCATAATATATGGAGTGCTGGGGAAAGAGTTCTGAAATGAAGCCGGCCGGGTGTGATGGCTCACCCTGGTACTACTGGAGGTGGAAGTGGGAGGATCCAGGAGGATCTAGGAGTTCAAGGCCAGCCTGGTTGACAGAGCAAGACCCTGACATCTCTATATTTGTGAAAAATAAATAAATAAATATTTTTAATGAAGTGATATTTGAGCACTCTGGAGCACCATACAAATATAGGACAGACTGAAGGAATATATGTAACTTAATTTGAGTTAGCAGTTTTTGAAATTTTATATTGCAAAAGTGTACATATTTACTGTTGTGAAATTAGAAAGAATTGATAGTCAAGGAGGGCGTTCTATAAAGCACTCCATAGATGCACCATACTGAGACAATGCTTAATGCTTTGATGGATTTATTTATGCTTTCTATGCATATGCATGTATTGTATACATACATATGCATGGTTAAATAGAAATGGTTCTCCTTGGTGTTCTGTTTATCCATTTATTGTTATGAAGTAAATCCCCAAAGAGTATGTTTGCTTTGCCCAAGGGAGTCTTTTGCTACATACTGCTGTACATAATGAATACTAAAAAAGGGGCTAACTTTTCAGCCTTGTGACATTCTGGTGATTCAAACAGAGGCTTCATCAAAGGCAGATTCCGAAATGAACTTGGTGTGTGTAGGTGGTTATGCTTGGCATTATTGCCTGTAATAGATTGATAGGGATGATTTCAGTGTCCGCCAACAGGGAACTGGTTAAGTAAACTGTGGTACATCCAAATGATGCATACTGTGCAGTTGCAAAGAAGAATGAGAAAGACCTCTGTACTCTTGTAGAAGAACTCGGATATATTGTATGTATTTTTTTTTTTTTATTATACTTTAGGTTTTAGGGTACATGTGCACAATGTGCAGGTTTGTTACATATGTATCCATGTGCCATGTTGATTTCCTGCACCCATTAACTCGTCATTTAGCATTAGGTATATCTCCTAATGCTGTCCCTCCTCCCTCCCCCAACCCCGCAACAGTCCCCGGAGTGTGATGTTCCCCTTCCTGTGTCCATGAGTTCTCATTGTTTAATTCCCACCTATGAGCGAGAACAGGCGGTGTTTGATTTTTTGTCCTTGCGATAGTTTACTGAGAATGATGTTTTCCAGTTTCATCCATGTCCCTACAAAGGATATGAACTCATCCTTTTTTATGGCTGCATAGTATTCCATGGTGTATATTGTATGTATTTTTTAAAAGGAAGAAGGAATGGCATCGTATGTGTGGTATGCTATTTTTTGTGTTGAGAGAGAAGAGTAGAATAAGAATATACATGTGTATTTGCAAAGATAAATTCTGAAGTGATATATAAGAAACCAATTAAAAGTGTTTGGCTGTGGAAGGAGAATAAGACTGTGAATGGGATTTTGCCGCATACTTTTATAGGTAGTTACATTTAAAAATTTTCTGAACTATATATTTGTACACATGACCCTTTTAAAAATAAGTGAATGAAGGAATGAAGTAGGATTATGAGAAAGAGATAAAAGGATCTAAGGGGCTGCCCATCTATTTATTACCCAGTGAATATTGATACGTAACAATAGCAGCAAAAATTGGAAGAGTAGCCCCAGGAGGGTGGGGAGTCAGCCTTTCCTTTGTCTTTTCCTCAATTTCATATATTAAAAAACATATATTCTGAGAACAATAAAACAATTTGAAATAAAAGTGTCTCCAGATCTCTTAAAAGGAAGATGGGGCAGCTTTATGTAGTGCACTTCTGAAAAATGGGCTGGTTTCCCTCAAGAGGCAGGGATTCTAGCCTACATGGGACACATACGGGAGAAAAAATAAGAAAAAGAAAAGAGATTTAAATATAAATAAATGAAAATATCACTTCTCCCTGATTACAAAGGAAATCACATTCTTTCTGTAATAATTTGGATGACAAATATTAAGTCTTTAATTTGCCACCCAAAACATTCTGGTTTGTTGCTTTTTATACTTTTTTATGCATGTAAACATTTTAAAAAGTGGAATCATACTAGATAGTCTTTTGTCGCTTACTATATTGGGGGCATATTTCTGTGGCAGTAAATATATCCTGGCATCATCATTTTTAATAGCTGGATGTATATTAATTGTTGCCACCGCAGAGGTGAATTTTCTTATATTTACATTTTAATGGACGCGTGCAAGCATTTCTGGACTGAATTCATAGAAGTAGAATTTCTGGAGGGTAACAATGTTTAGGGTCTTGAATAGAAATTTTCAAATTATCCTCCAGGGAAAGTGGCTCAGTTTACACTGTCACCAACGGGGACAGAGCTCCAGGTTCCCCCTTCCATGTGTCATCTTTGCACCTTTATACAGCAAATGTCATTGTTTTCATGACATTTCCTTGATTTCTGGTGCTTTTGAATCTTGTTTGTATACCTATTGGCCATTTTTATTTTTGTGAGAAGTGCCTGCTTCTCCATTGCCTATTTTCTGTTGAAAATCATTTGGTTTTTTTTTCTGAGTGATGTTAAAGATTTCTTTATAGGCTAAGGATACAAACCTTTTATTCGTCATTGAGTTTACTAAAACTTTCTCCCAGAAGTAATTTGTCATTTCATTTTTTTTCCTTCTTCCTTCCCTTCCCTTTCCTTTCCTTTAGTTTCTTTCCATTCTTTTCCTTTCCTTTTTTCTTTCCTTCCTTTTTCCTCTTCTTTCTTTGCTTTCTCTCCTTTTCCTTCCTTTTTCCTTCTTCCTTTCCTTTCTTTTCCTTTTCCTTTTCCCCTTCCTTCCTTCCTTTGCTTCCTCCCTCCCTGCATCCCTTCCTTCCTTCCTTCTTTCTCCCTCCAAACTCCAAAGTCACATTTCACTTAATTTTTATCCTGCCAAATTGGAAAGCGTTTTAACTTAGCGATTTTAGTGTAAACAGGAGCAGGAGAGAATGTAATTATCTAGGTCTCACTCTGTCACCCAGGCTGGAGTGCAGTGCCATAATCATAGCTACTGCAGCCTCAAATTTTTCCCACCTCAGCCTGCCAAGTAGCTAGGACGACAGGTGTGTGCTACCACGCCCAGCTATTTTTAAAATTTTTTTGTGGAGATGTGAATTTGCAGTGCTTCCCAGGCTTGTCTTCAACTCCTGACTTCAAGTAATCCTCCCACCTTGGCTTGTCAAAGGGCTGGGATTCCAGGTGTGAACTACTGCTCCCGGCCGAGAGTTTAGTTTTCTTTGCTAGTGATGTTCTTGGTATCTTTTCATATTTGAGGCATTGGTGCTAGTGCTGAAGTATTACACTCACCATCCAAGGCTTACAGGGCTTTTGTTTTAATATGGAACAGTTGGAACTGTTTAGTTCTGCATCTTTGCAGGTATACAGAATGTGCCTACCAGGACACTGCTTTATATCCATTGAAAGCAAGAAGTAATACAGTAAAACTTTGCTGGGCTAGAGGCTTTGATTGAAGGAATGGAGTGTTCTGGTTGAATTCTATTAACTCGAAAGTATGAAGGTGAGAAAAATTCAGAACTTAAATTTCCTTTAAATGCAATTTGAAAATACAGCCAATGATTCCACTTTTCTTCTCTAGTAACCGTGGACATTCTGATCTACTTGGTGTTTTATTATAGAACTCCTAGTGTGCCTGAAACTTACATTGTGAAGATACTTTTTTAAAACTTTAGCTAAGAGGATGTAAATGGTTTTGTATAAGGTCAGGCTGGATGAGAACTAATACTTGTAAATATACTTTTTAGACTAAACTTCTGACTGCCACTTGTTTTCTTATTGAACTCATAAAAACATAACACATTGGATGGAGGGTAGGAGTAGGAAGGAGAGTTAAGTGTTTTAATTGCATGTCATTGTTTCATATCGAGATAGAACATATAGTATCCCTGGCTTTGGACCTACCGAAGGAAAGACATTTTTCTACCTGCTATATGCCAGAGGTTCCTGAGCACCTGGGGGGATTACTGCAGCACAGATTGCTGAGCCCTACTCCAGAGATTCTGATTCACCAGGTCCAGGGTAGGGCCTGAGAATTTGCACTTACAGAAAGTTCTCAGGTGCTGCTGCTGCTGCTGCTGGTCCAGAGACTACATTACTGAGAACCACTCTTGTCTACTAACTGTAAATTGTAGAACTCTAAACAAAAGCTTAGTTTGGTCTGGGATAAGAAGCGCACATAGTTCATGGAGCAAATCATGAAAGATTCGACCCTTGATCCCAGCCTCGTGTGAAATTCAGGTAACAAGCAGTACACAGTGACACAACACAATTCTTGCTTTTCATGATTGCAAGTCATAGCCAAGTATCAAGTGAGAAATTCAGTTTCATTTGCAAGGCTTAGAGAAGCCAAGTGATTCTAGAAAAATGGACCTTGTATTTGTTTTAAATTGGTAAAGAGCTTTGAGTGCTTATTAAATTGAAAGCTTTTAAAATTTACTTTGTATTTTATTTTATTTCTTTTGAGATGGAGTCTCGCTGTGTCACCCAGGCTGGAGTGCAGTGGCATGAGTTTGGCTCACTGCAACCTCCATCTCGTGGGTTCAAGTGATTCTCCTGCCTCAGCCTCCCCAATAGCTGGGATTACAGGCACCCACCACCACGCCTGGCTAGTTTTTGTATTTTTAGTAGAGATGCGGTTTCACCATGTAGGCCAGGCTGGTCTCGAACTCCTGACCTCAGGTGATCCACCCGCCTCGGGCTCCCAAAGTGCTGGGATTACAGGTGTGAGCCACCGCACCCAGCCCAAAAGCTTTGTGTTTTTACAGATATTAACCATGTTTCCTGTTTAAAAAAAAAACAACAACAATAATGTAGGAGAATAAGAGAAACATTTTTCCAAAAAAGCACTTTGATTATTTTATCTTATTGGAATGTTGGATAATATAGTGTGCTTCATTAATCATCAAGCACGTATGGATTTCCCACTTTTATAGGATCTGTATCTCAGTTCAGGTAATACTGGTAATTTTTGTACTGTATTTGAAGATGAAAAGTATAGGCCAAAATCATAGACCTTGCATAGAAGCTGGTTAATGAAGACAGCTCTGGAGGAACACATAGATACACACAGAGAGACAAACATATATGTGTATATATATATATATATATATATATATATATATATATATATATATATATAAAGTATACACACATCTGTTTTTTAAAGTTTTAAAGCTTTTAAAGCAAAAGCCGGCCCCTCCCCTCTCTCAGAGTGGGTGGGGACAGCAGTTACATGGGCAGCTTTCCTGATGAGCCACAGGTCCCTCTGGACACAGTTGCCTGGCCACGCCCCCTTTCCCTTTCATCTTTCTCATTGACCAATGGGCTTGGAGCATTAAGGCCATGCCCCTATTCTGCATTCTACTGGTTCCCTGGTTACGGCTTCCTCTGGCTCAGTTACGCAGCTGCCTGCTAGGTGACTGGACGTGTTGATCAGTGCTCGCTGGGATTTTGCTGACGTGGCCCCAACCCCGCCTCCCTCCCCACCCCGCCTCCCTCCCCACCCCGCAATGGCAGAAGAAACTCGACAGAGCAAATCGGCTGCAGCCAAGAAAAAGGTAAAGACGTACCAGGTCATGGCCCCCCAACTCAGCCACAGATCCCCTCTGACGACAAGACCGCTGCCAGAGTCCATACTACTACTGAGACACACCGAACTTTGCCCCCCAACCCCAGCGCTTCTGGCCTCCCCCTACAAAAATCTTGTCAGTCAGCCCTGCCCCTTCAGCAAACAGCTCAGTCCCTGCCCTCGCCAGTCACCCCAGGGTGACTTTGGGCGGGTGACTCCTGGGGCTCCCCGTTCCATTACTGAGCCCTCACCTCTTGCCGCCCCAAGTTGGACCTCCCTGGGCTCTTTGGGCTCATGTCTCCAAGGACCTGGGTTCCCCAGCCCCAGGCCCCGCCCTCGCCAGTTGTCCCTGGGTGACTTTGGGCTGGTGACTCCTGGGGCTCCCTACTGTAGACTCTGCCCTGCCCTCCTGCTGCCTCAAGGTCGACCTCCCTGGGCTCTTTGTGCTGGCGTCTCCAAGGACCTGGGTCACAACCCTGTGTTTCCCTCCCGCATGGTGGAGCTGCGACTCAGACATCGCGCTGTCCCTCCCCCGCACTAGGAGGAGTGGAATGTAGTGATGTCACAGTCTGCCTGCAAACTGTCATTACTGAAAGACTGGCCTTGGTCTTATGACCGAGTCCCTTAAGCGTTGTCACCCCATTTCTGTTTCTTCTGGTCCCAGCAGAAATTTCCAGCTGGAAGGAGAATGGAGACTATGGGACCTAGGAGCAAGAGGTTTCAGGCTGCCTTACTCCCTTAACATAGACATTGACGGTGGGGAAAGCCTACACTTCCCCTGTGAGCTCAGAACGTTGACAGTATCTCTGGATGGTGATGGGAGAATGGGTTTGGTTTTGTTTTCTCCCAGGCGTCTACTTTCCAGAGAGATTTTAACATTTTTTTTCTGAGTTCTCCACCTCATATTCTAATTCTCCATGGTTCTGGGACCAGACTGCCCTTCAGTCAGTGGTCTCTGAAGTGAGAATTCCTCATCTTCTGTGGAATAGATCTTGGGAAACTGAACTTGACAGTTGGAATCTTCCTGATATTATCTCAACCTTGGGTACTTTGAGTGCCACAAGATAAATGTGGGACATCTTTCAGAAGCATCAGTTTCCCTTGATTCTCTTGAGATCAAGAGAAAAAACATGAATGTACTTAGGGATGACAGTCACATAGGTTTCTAAGAGTATACCAGACTTCTCTCTGAAATGAGGCTTGGTTTGTCCTCTTTCTGATAAACTCCCAGATTTAACAAAAAGGCTGCCTTCTGCCATGAGAACACGTTGATATAAAAGTTTGAGAGGTACTGGTGCACCTCTTCACACTAACAGACGTGTGAGGATATGTGACTCTAAACCACATGGCATACAGTTCCTGCCTACTTAATGTTTACTTTTCTACCTCTGCCTCTGGTTTTGGTCCCTGGCAGCTGCTGATTCTTGGCAAAACCCCAGAGCTTGGAGTCAGAAGACTGAGTTTCAAAGTCCCAGTATCGCGTTTTTCTTTTTTCTAGCCATGATATCAATCCCTCTCAGTCACTAAATGATTATGACAACACCTTGTACTGTTGTTGGTGTCATTACATCAGATGGTGTATAAGAGTATTTTGTAAAAACTGTAAAGGAGGATGTGGCTGTAGGGGCTGACAGTTCTCATGAGTGTTACTGCTCTTCTTTCCCACAGTTTAAAGCATATTCGCAGAAAAACAGCCCTAGAGTTCCAACAGGAGCAAAGAGGAACAGGAAAACAAATGGCAGTATCCCTGAGGCAGCCACTTCTCGTGGTTGCCAGTCACCTGGGGATGTGAGTCTTGGCTGGCCAGGCTCCTGGGGACAGGGGGCCCAAGGGGCAGTAGAGGGTAATTGTTAAGATTGTGGATGGACTGTTGGGTACTGGTTAAGAATTCTGGGTTTGGCCGGGTGTGGTGGCTCACGCCTGTAATCCCAGCACTTTGGGAGACCGAGGCAGGCAGATCACGAGATCAGGAGATTGAGACCATCCTGGCTAACATGGTGAAACCCCGTCTCTACTAAAAAATACAAAGAAATTTGCCAGGCGTGGTGGCGGGCGCCTGTAGTCCCAGCTATTCGGGAGGCTGAGGCAGGAGAATGGCGTGAACCTGGGAGGCAGAGCTTGCAGTGAGCCGAGATTGTGCCACTGCACTCCAGCCTGGGAGACAGAGTGAGACCCTGTCTCAAAAAAAAAAAAAAAAAAAAAGGAATTCTGGGTTTGAATCCTGCCTCTCTGTCTGGGAGGGATATGATTTATGGCAAGTTGCTTGAGCTCTTTGGGCCTCTCTTTTTACGTCTGTATAACAGAGGTGGTATTGTTTGACTTCCATTTGTGAAGTTTAAATGAGATTTGTTATTGTTGTTTTTATGTTAATCCCTAGTACATAGTACATGGCCTCCTGCAAACACCCAGGACACCCAGCATTGCTGTTTGATTTTCCTCATCCCCAGTCTCAAGGGGAAGCCAGGACAATGAGAACAGTCACTTGCCATCAGGAGTCATTGAAAGGGCCCCCGGGTGGGATGGTGGGGAGATAAGAACCATGAGAGAAGTTGGCACAGAGTTATGGGACAAAGGTCCAAGATAGGCAGAAAAGAAAATGTTGCCAGTTGATGGGGAAGAAAGGAAGTCAGAGGGCTCAGACACTGAGGGGGACAGAACATCTCCGTATGCACTCTCATCTCTTGTAGTCAGCAACAGCTTTCCACGGGGAAGGCCCTACATCATCGACTACCCTGAAGGATCTGGAGGTAAGAGGCTCTGGGTGAAGGTGCAGTGACCCTGCAGGCCAGCCCTCCAACCTCCTCACACAGCGGGGACTAGGTGCCCCTCTGTCAGCTGAGACAGCCCACACACCCCAGCCCTAATGATTGTTCTCTCTACCTCTCCCCAAACTCCTGCTCCACCTCCTCCTCTCTGCATGCACCTCAGAGCTCCTGCCAAGAACCGGCAGTAGTCCGGGATTCAAGGTCCATAAAAATCAATCTACTGAAGAACACCATCAAATCTTTGGTAAGAGTTCAGTGGGGTCCCCTGATTCCATGCTGCCAATCCTGGGCTGGGTTTCCCCTTAGGGCCCTGAAGAAAGAGCTGGGGGCCCCTGGTGCCAAGGGTAAATAGGGAGTTGGAGTGCCCAGGCCTCACCTGGAGGGACCCCAGAGCATGCAGCGTGGCTCTTATTTTGCTGCCCTCTTTGCCGACTCTCTCCTCTCCAGACACCCCTGCTTGAGTCCTTGCTACACACGCCCTGGGGTTGTTGCCTGTCGGGGAATTGCTAGCCTGACTGGTTGTCAGGGGCCCTGTATTTGTGCTGTGACTCAGTCCCCAATTTGATCTTCGATTCTGGACAAGCCACCTCTCCTTTTTGGGCTTGTGTTTCCAGAGGAGGTAGTGAGTATCAAAGATCTCTGTTAGCTCTGAGAGTCCGAGATTTAAAGACCCCCTAGAATGGAAACCTCAGGGCCAAGGGCTCCTGTCTGTCCTTTTCCATCCTATATCTGCTGTGAAGAACCATACCTGGCCCGTACGTGCTCAGTAAATGTTTATTGAATGAACGCACTTTCTAAATCACAAGCTGCCAGAAGGAGGGGCCTTTCTCAAACTCCATCTCTAGGGGTTTATGTTACTGTCCTCTCAAGAGAGTCCTGATTCAGACTTTGAGTTCTGTGGCTGTGGGCAAAAACCAAAAAAGACACAAATCCTCTGTCCTTGGGAGCTTGAGGAGACTTTACCGGTTCATGTTCCCATTATGTCTGAGAACTTTGCCTTTAAAATCCATTCCTGGCCTCTGCCTACGGCTTCCTGGTCTGGGGAATAGAGTTGAGGGGGCCACACTCCATCACCTTAATTTGACTCTCCCCACAGAAACAACAGAAGAAAGACCTGGAACATCAGCTGGAAAAAGTAACGTGATTTCCTTTCCTTGCGACATGACTGCTGGGTTTGGGGGGCACTCAGACATAGAGGCCTCAGTCTCATCTCACCCACTCCCAGCCTGGGGAAGAAGGCTCACTCCTCACATTCCACCCCATCCCCACAGGGCCTCTCATAACCTGGTCCCATGGGTGGGCCTGTCCTGGGGCATTGGTGGCATTCTGGGGGCGTGTCTCTTGCTGTGCCATCTGCCTCCCCCTGGTAAGAGCTCTGTCTTCCTCTTCCTACAGGAAAAGAAAGAAAACAACAGGAGACACCAAGCCAAAAGGGGGCTAGAAGTGAGTGGAGGGTGTGAAGTTTCCTCCTGTCCTCCCGAGAATGTTTCTTTCCTTCTCTTTCAGCACTTGCTTGGTTTTTCTCCCAAAGGTTCAAATCAAGATATTGAACACCGAGAAAAAGAAACTGCATACGGACATATCCCACACAAAACGTTCTCTCAGATACTTTGAAGGTGGGAATCTGGGCACCCTGTCATCCTTCAACCTGGCACTTTGACAGGTCTTCGGGGGAGTCCTTTGGGCCTCATCTCAACTCTCATTACAGAACAGTCCAAGGATCTGGCAGGCCAGCTGCAATGTTCATTGCAGCGTAAAGAAGAATTAGAGCGGGTTCTCTCTGCTGTCGCCGCCACACAGAATAAGAAGCTGGATGGGGTGAGTCCAACCACCTGCCCCGTCCCCTGGGAGCCCAGCTTCACAGATGGAGGAGTGAGCCTAAAAGTCCCTTCTGCAGGATGGAGTGTCCTGCCCAGAAGGCAGCATGGCCATTTCTCGCTGCTTTTGTTTATGGTTGTTAGAGGCAGCATGGGGCTGAGTCAGCTGCTGTGGGTGAGTTGGGGGGCACTGGGGAGCGAGCACTGGACACAGAGCTTGGAGGCCAAGTGCCTGCCCCACCCTTACCTGGCTGTGGTCTTGGGCAAGTCCTAGGTGGGGTATTGGGTACTTGTACTGTGAAGGTACAGAAGAGTACCTTTAGTATGTTACCATTTCTGTAGAGAGGGGAAATGTGTGTGTGTGTGCGTGTTTGTGTACATACTATGATAATATACATAAAATGTGTCTGCAAGCGTTCATAAAAAATTCAGGAGAGAGCAACAAGATGGCTGGGAGATACTTCCCTTCTGTACCTTCTGAGTTTTGGACTATGCGAATGTATCATCCTTTCAAAAAGTGAACAAAAGATTAATTTTCCCCTTCCTATCTGTGCCCCCATCCCCAGCAAGAAAAATGGGCTTAGAGAATTGGATAGACCTGGGTGTTTAAATCCCAGCTCTACCTAAGTGATCTTAGGCAAGCACTTAACCTCAAATACTCCATGTTTTTTCATCTACACAATAGAGGTAATCATAGTAACTGTCTCCTGTGGTGGTTGTGAGGATTAAATGGAATCACTAGCATGGTACCTGGTGAAGCACTCCATAAAGGTTCAAAGAGTGGTAATAATAACAGTAATAACAATAGCAATATTTTCTGATCTCTCTGGGCCTCTGTTAGCCAGCTATAAATTAAATATCATTCCCTGTCCTTTCCAACTTTACTGAGTTCTTTTAAAAACCACACCACAGGCTTGGAAATGCCTTGATCTTTACTGGCCGAGTTGTATATTGGGCCTAGCCCTAGCCCTTTTAAGGGGCACTGTGTGGAATGTTCCGGGCTCTCCAGATTGAAACTTCTCACTCTTCACCATCCAGTTCTTGAGCCACAGTAGAGCACGTATGGAGAGGATGTTACAGCAGTCCCTACAGGACCAGGCACTGCTCAAGGCACAGCTGACACAGGTGAGGTTTTGCAGAGGGAGGGATGTGGAAGGAAGATGACCCCAGGTGGCCAGGAGCAGGTGAGGACCAGTGACAGCCCTTCCTAACTTCTGTGCCCATTCTTGCAGTTGAAGGAGACATTTAAACAAGGCCTATCAGAGCGAGACGAATATGCTCAGTGTCTAAAAGGAGAGAAGGCCCGGTGGCAGCAGAGGATGACACAAATGTCGCAGGAAGTGAGTTCTGACCCTTCAGACCCCCCACCTTAGATAGGTCACTGGATCTTTCTGGGCATCTGTAAAATGGGAATAGTACAGCCAGAGGTGGTCATGGGTCTGGGCTTTGTGGAGGTGGGGGCAGAGAGGGAGATAGCAGCCTGCCCAGCCACCAGCCCCTCTCTCCAGGTCCCTTTCCCCTGTGCTTTGGCCAGGTAGACAAATTGAAGAAGGAAAATAATCATTATATGCAGTGGGTAGAGGAGCTGGAGAGGCTGTCCGAACTGCAAAAACAGACGGGTAAGATGGGGCTGGCGTGACCCGGGAGCAGGACTGGCATCAGAGGGCTGTGCGGGTGGCTTAGAATGCCTCAGGGAGGTGGGTGGATGGAAGGGCTTTGAGGCAGAGGGAAAGAGGTCTGTGCCAGGAGACGGCAAGTCTTGTCATCTCCATTAGCCCCAGTGTCCCCATCAACAAAGAGAGCCCATTGTCAGCCACCCACAGTGCTCTCTTTCTGAAAGTGGCTTGGAAGATTGGCTACCATCTGGGCGTGAGGAATCATTAGCAGTGAGGCCATGTTTGAGGAGCGTGAGAGGAGCTGTGCGCCAAGAGAAGGGTTTTTTTTTTTTTTTTTTTTTGAGAATCCGGAGGCCCTTATTGTCTGCTTCCTTTCTCAGCTGAACCCCTGCCCCCGGAGCCCCCAGCAGTGCCCTCTCAGGTGGAGCTGCAGCACCTGAGGAAGGAACTCGAGAGAGTGGCAGGAGAGCTCCAGGCCCAGGTCGAAAAGAATCAGCGCATAAGTTTCCTGAACCGGGTCCAAGAAGAGAGGCTTCAGAAGCAGGAGGAGAAGCTTCAGGAACAGCAGGAGAGGCTTCAGCAGCTGGCCAAGCCACAGAGCGTCTTCGAGGAGCTGGTGCGTTGCCCCAGCTGGGGAGCCTGCCCTCCACCCTAGCCCTCCGGGCCTTTGTTTCCCCACCTCTAAAACAGGGCAGTGTAGCCCTCACGTGAAATGTTACTTCTAAAGGCACCTGTGAACCAGGTGGCTGTGGGAGAGAGGGGATGATTTTTCTAACCTGCCTCCACCCTTCCTGGTGCCATGGGAGGCAGACACCAAGTTCTGGGGTCTCCAGCTGCAGTGGGTGGTTGCTGATTGCTTCTCTCTGTCCTGAACAATGAGAACAAGAGCACCCTGTGTTTGGAGCAGCAAGTAAAGGAGCTACAGGAGAAGCTGGACGAGATGAAGGAGACGGAAACCTCCACCCCATCCAAGAAGGGCTGGGAGGCGGGCACTAGCCTCTGGGGAGGGGAGGTGCCAGGCCAGAGGCAGCTCCAGCCTGGGGGCTGGTGACCACAGCACCCCCCAGGGCATTCCTGTGGCTGTTTCTTGCTTCCTGCCCTCTGACTTTTAGAGGTGGGTAGCCCTGGGCTTCTCCCAGGTCTGGACATCATCATCCCAGCTAGAGGCATGGAGCCCCCCAATCACAGAGGAAGAGACAGTGGTATAACAGGCTCCTTATGCCAGGCGCAGTGGCTCATGCCTATAATCCCAGCACTTTGGGAGGCTGAGGCAGGAGAATCACTTGAGGTCGGGAGATTGAGATCAGCCTGGCCAATGTGGTAAAACCTCATCTCTACTAAAATTACAAAAAAAAAAAAATTAGCGGGGCATGGTTCACATGCCTGTAATTCCACCTACTCAGGAGGCTGAGGCACGAGAATTGCTTCAACCCAGGAGGTGGAGGTTGCAGTGAGCTGAGATTGCACCACTGCACTCCAGCCTGGGCCACAGAGTGACACTGTTGTCTCAAAACAAAACAGAAAGACTCCTTACATTAAAACTGGATTCCAGCCTCCGTTCCACTGGTCACCATTCAAGTACTTTGCATCTCTAAGTCTCTGTTTCTTTAACTTCAAAAGGAAGTCAGCATTTTCCTTACACAGGTGCTGAGGATTAAATGAGAAGAGGGTATGAGATTTGAGGCTGGGGAAGGAGGCATGGGGTTCTAGGAAAGCGAGGCAGTCACTTAGGCCTGGAGTAAGGAGACAGGGGCCTGGGCAGCCGACAGAGCCCCCACAGTGCTCTCGCTACCCTATTAATGGGCCCAGAATCTGGAAACCAGCCACCACGTGCCCACACACCCAGGGTCTTCCTGCAGGTGGAGCTGAAGAGCCAAGAGGCTCAGAGTCTGCAGGAGCAGCCAGACCTTTACCTGGGTCACCTGCAGCAGTACGTGGCCACCTATCAGCAGCAGGTGGCCACCTATCAGCAGCTGACCTCTGAGAAGGAGGTGCTGCACAGGCAGTGACTGCAGCAGACCCAGCTAATGAACCAGCTGCAGCAGCAGGAAACTTGGGGCAAAGCGGTGGCCAAGATGGCCCGCCAAAAGTTGCAGGAGACCCAGGGGAGGGAGCTGCTGAGGATGGGGCCGTGAGAGGGAAGACTTGGCAAACTTCGTCCCTTCTCACTCTTTCCTGGCCCCTTAGGAGCACCTGGAAGCTGCCAGCAAGCAGAACCAGCAGCTAACAACCCAGTTGGGCCTCATGGTTCTACCTGGGGAAGGTACGGGAGACCGCTCAGAGGAAGAGGAGAGAGCCCCAGGAGGAAGGGGGGACTGTTAGCAGCATAGGATTGAGGAGTTGGAAGAGACCTTTAGAACAGCTGGTCACTATGCCGACCGGGTGCCTGCACTAAGTCTGGCATCAGTGTGGTGACCTCCTGTGAGCAGGGGCCACCAAGTTGCCTAAGGATGGCTGAACTGGCCCAGGTCAGAAAGGGAGCAGGTCAGAACTCCCACATCGACCAGTAGTGGGAGTGTGCCTGGGCGGAATAGCAAGATCTTGATTCTTAAAAGTAAAAATAAAGAACAGCAGCTCATTCCTCTCTGGGGAGGGGCTGGCTCAGGGTTACACAGTGAGGGTAGAGGTAGAGGTGGGCCCACGGTACCTCCCTTGTTGGGTTGTCTGAGGACCCCTCTGGCCACCCCCCACAGGAGATGGAGGAGAACCTCGGTCCATGCTGAGCGTCCCAGAGGACCTGGAGAGCGGGGAGGCCACGGTGAGCCTGACTCCTCCTGCACCCACTTTGCCACCTTCCTCTGTGGTCCCTTCAAGACCCCTTTATGCTCTTAGATTCCCTTCCTTCTGATTTCTCTGGACCTTCACCCCTTCCGAGAGCCAGTGGTCAGACACCATTTTACCTGTGACCAACAGGTGCACTCTGAGGCCCCAAGGGAAGGGGCAGCGCTCCACCTCTCTGCCCCATTTCTTCTGTGTATGCCCCTACAAGAATGCTCACGTCTTGCCCTCAGGTGGCATTTTTCAAGGCCACTGGAGCCACTGCCCAGGAGGAGCAGGCATGGTTACGAGAGCAGGTGAAAGAGCAGAGGGTGTGCTGCCAGCGCCTGGCTCACCTGTGGCCTCGGCCCAGAAGGAGCCAGAGGCAGTGGTCCCAGCCCCAGGGACTGGGGGCGAGTCTGTGAGTGGGGAGACCCACCGGGCCCTGCAGGAAGTCATGGAGAAGCTGGCCCACGCCAGTACTCCCCTCCGCCTTCTCCATGACTTGAAAATGCCACCTGAGGGCAGGTCACTGCCGAGATATGACCACAATATTTTGGCTCCAGATCAGCTTTATGGACCACCTGGAGGAGAAGGCAGACCTGAGTGAGCTGGTGAAGAAACAAGAAATACGATGCCATCAGTGAGTGGGAGGCCAGGGCACGGCAGGGGGAGCTGCAGGGCCGTCAGAGAGGCCCCGGTGTCTGAGCCCTGTCCTCCTGCAGGAAAATCCATCACCTTTTAAAAGAGCCAGGGCGCCATGCCAAAGATGCGGCACTGGGAGGAGGAGATCATGAGGCTGGCCCAGGACAGGGAGGAGATGAAGGTAGGGTGTGCAACATCTCTGTGGGGGTGTGGGTGGGGGTGGGTGTGAGGGTGGGCGCAGGCAGTGGCATGACAGCTGAGCACCCCTCCCTCCAGGTGAAGCTGCTGGAGCTGCAGCAGATGGTATCGGGGCCTGTGGCAACTACAACAATGGGCACAGAAAATTCCTGGCCGCTGCCCAGAACCCTGCTGGTGAGCCCGGTCCAGGAACCCCAGCCCCCCAGGAGCTTGGGGCTGCAGACAAGCATGGTGGTGAGTACAGCCCTCAGGCGGGGTGGGCAAGCAGGAAGAGGGGGGCTCCCACTGTGCTCAGATCCCTGCCTCCCTCTCTCCAAAGATCTTTGTGAGGTGAGCCTCACCACCTCTGCGCAAGGAGAGGCCAGGGAGGGTCCTCCCTGTGACAACCCTACTGCACAGCCGATCGTGCGGGACCACCAGGAGCACCCAGGCTTGGGCAGCATTGGCTGTCTTCCATTCTTTTGCTGGGCGTGGCTGCCGAGAAGAAGGAGATAAACATCATCATCATCAAAGAGCTGGCCAAGAAATTTTTAAATAAGAAACCAAGTTATGGGGTTAATCTCCGACACAATTCATTTCGTTCATTTGAATGTTAGAGCCACTCATGATTATTTGTGTTTCTAATTTATAGTTTAAGTTTATTTGTAAAAAGTTAAAAGAGAGTGGGTCTCTGTGGCTTTCACTGATGTTCACTCTGGCATCCTTTAGTATTTTTCTTTTTTAATTTCATAATTGTAGGTCATTAGCATGCATATCGAGTTTGCCCTTATGTGGTGGGAGTTCAAACACGCAAAGACTCACTCTTTGCAAAAAATTCTTCTCGTTGGTTTGGAATAGGCTGCCATGCTTTTGTAATGTCATTGCAGCATGTATATTCATTACAGAATTCAGATAAAATTTGCCTATGTTCTGCTAGTGTTTGATCTAATCTTAATCACAGTGAGCTCTTCATTAGCTCAATATGTGGTTTGCCCCCAAGTGTGCACTGTTTATTACTTTGTAATATGCCACTATGAGTATTGACATTTAGAGTTGTTCAAAGGCCGAGAACTGGAAACAGCCTTTCCTCCATTTTCTGTGTATTGGTGATGGGAGTCATAACCTTTTGGGGGAGCTTTTTAAATCTCACAGAAGAGGAAAGTGGCCTGCTCCTGGCAGGTATGTGCAGGATAGAGTGTGTTTCATCTGTCCCGGTGCCAAGAATTAGCGCTGTATTATGGTGATTCCCTTAGGATTTGTATGTGCTCTGGGCTCATGAAGATACTGCATCATGAGCTGCAGCAGTTGTACTCTTTTTCGATGACCTAAAAAGGGATGATTTCTGAGGAACGAAAGGCTCCCATCATTGACTGTGGATGTGGAAAACCTTTCCTAGCTTAGAGCATTTGTATCTATAATACGTTTTAAAGTCAGAGTTCATGTTACCTGTTTTAATCACATGACTACATGCCTCAGTACACAAAAGGGCACTGGTTGGCATTCTTCTTAATGTATTTAGTGAAGATCATAAGAAATCCTTTACGAGTTCAAATGTCCCTGGAACAGGCATACAGGCTCTAGCCAAGAATGAATTAGAGTGAAGGAAAGCTGTGTGACGCCTGGCATTCCTCTCTGTTCACGGAGCTTCTTTGAGGCTTGAAGATTGATTTTACCATCTAGACCTCTCTGGCTAATACCTATTCGTCAACCACCTTGGTTACTCTGACATAGGAATTTACTTCTTTTCCTTGAATGGAAAACACTTTAAAAAATGATAAGAAACATTATTATAAACTAATACGTGTGAGAGTACTTAGTTGAAACAAAAAGGAATTTTAGTAGACAGTATTATATTATCTTTGAAAATCAAGGAGAAGTTTATGAAACTTAAAATGTTTACAAACTGCAGTGCAATCTACTGTTTGTGAATGTTGATGTATTAGGAAATGTGTCTATACAATCACACAGTTATATTTTCTCACAAACTTCTTTACGAAGAGTGAAATATGTTTCTGTACCTCTCGGTTTCAGTTAGGGACATGTTTTGTGCAATATTTATGTGACTGTGCCTATGCGTGATGAATGAATGCATTTCAGTCATATATTGCCTAAATCATAACTTGATGATGCTTGGGAAAGACTCAACAGTTCAAACTTCATGAAGTTCTAATGTCTGTGTTCCAGAACACATCACATTGTTAGGAGGTAGGGAGATATGTATGTGTGCTCCCTGGGGTGGGGATTTCTAGTTACTAGACCATCTCCATATTTAGCATTTGGCATCCTCCTGATACTTCTATGACATTAACAGGAGAGCAACATGATTTAACCAATGGAATAACAGATTGGCTGGCATTCACTGAACGAGGGCAAATATTCGGTCCTTGTGACTTCAACTGACTCTTCCAAATTTTATGAATGTATCAATGTATTAGATAAACCCAGTTACAGAATGATAAAGAAAAAATGTTGGACCAAATAATGCGGCTAATTAACAGTGGTATGATTTCTAGCCCGTGGGTTTAAAATGCACTTAAAGTCCTGTTCTTGCCTTTTATTTTCTGAACTTGCCGCTTTTGCATTCTTTGAGTTCAGTTTAAAGACAATTACTTTAAGAGCATTTTAAACCTTCGGGCTAGAAATCGGACCACTGTTAATTAGCCACATTATTTGGTCTAACGTTTTTTCTTTTATCATTCTGAAACTGGGTTTATCTAATACATTGATAAATTATTTCAAAGGTACTTTTATCTTTGAAATCACTTTTACCGTGATGAATATCAGTGACTAGGAATGACCTTCAGATAGCGTTTAGCATCTGTAACGAATCTGACAATAATGTGTTTATCAGGTGCCTATGGATTAAATCACACACTGGCATATTTAAGCTGAAGGTCAGTCTGGAAAATAAATTTACTATGTTGACTGAAATAGCACTCTTTGTATAGGTATTTGTCATATATTTAACAAAAAGCTAAAAAGAATGGAAATTGTATGACAATAACTTAAGTCTTTCTTCAAAGTGCATGCCGTCTTTTGCGATACCTCATTCAGCCGAGTATTTGTGCTCTTCCTCATTCAGTGTAAGGCAGCTCTCAGTTTGCTTAGAAGGCAACATTGGAAGGTTACAGTTCATCAGAAACATAAAATTTTAAAATGTGAGTTCCACTGAATACATTTTAATTTCTGTAGGAAAATCAAAACACCGATTTGAAGATTGCAGTATGTAATAATTATTTTAAAAGTATTTGATTAAACCTGATAGATTTTCCAGAAATGAAAAAATATCAGCTCTAAAACCAAAGCTGAATTTTAGAAAATTTGAAAATGTAAATCAGTCCTATCCATAATATAGTTTCTCTAAAACTTTATCTTGCAGAGTCATTTTAAAATAATATAGCTAATAAAAAATGTAACTGCTATCTTAATGTTCTGAAATAAGTTAAAACATTTTAAAATATGAATACTGTAGTACAAAAGAAAGAAACGGTGGGAAGGAAAAGCAGAGAAAGAAATGCCAATTCCAGTCCAAAGCTTTATTTGCCAAGTTTTCTTAGAATGAATTTTACTAATTTATGAATTCTTGTAAACAGAATGTGTAATGGAAATACTGAAAGATTTTTCCCTAGAGTGGCATTATTGACTGCTGATGTGATTCTACTGTAATGTAATAAATTATTAAATTGTTTCAAAGTGTTGTTTTTGCCTTAAAATTTTATTTTGCGTTTCTTGAAAACTGTAGTATTAAAGGTATTGATACTGTGCAAATGCTGGGCATGCTTGGCATGCCCACAAAATAAAAAAGTTATGGGATTAAAAAAGTTGTGGGGTGAAAAAGTTAGGGGATAAAAAATATAAAAAAGTTGTGGCAAAAAAACTTGTGGGAAAAAAGTAGAAAAAAGTTTTACGAAAACTTACAAAAAAAAGTTATGAAAAAGAAGTTATGGGATTTGTTTAAAAAGTCACGGAATAAAAATAAAAATTAAAATCAGGCCCCTGTCAGCAAAGCCTGGAGAAGTGGGGCTGGAGTCTCCACCGCCACCATGTCCCTACCACCCCTTCGCAGGCACCCCTTTACAATTAGGGTAGCAGGACAAGACCTCTGTCTAATGGGGAAAGACAAACAGACCCTTTGCCACCTTGACCAGGGCTCAGTCCCTAAATTTCTGGATGATGATGATTGTTATTTAAGAGCCAGAGGCTGGTGGAGTTGGTTTGTTTGGAGGAGGCCTGATGGCCCCCTTACTCTCACCATAGCAACTTTTCCCTCAGGGGGACTCCCATCTTCTTATTCAGAGAGATAGCTGAGGCAGGAAAGTGGGGCTAACGGTGGACCAGCGAGGGCATGGGCTGCTGGGGTGGCCCCCCTTCCCCGGTGTACATACTGTGTCTGTGTAACATTTTGTATATTCCAGAGGGTAGGGCTGCCCCTGTATCATACCTAGCAGTGGTTGGAGCTGGCACATGGGAGGAGGTTCTAATAATTATTTGTGGCTGGGAAACTTATTTATTGCTAGCATAGGACAGAGGAAGGAGGCGGGGATGGGGTCGTGGCTCCCTGGTGATGCGACTCGTGTTTATTTTTCTTTTTATTTTGCAATAAATGGATTTAGACATACTCCTCGGCCTGGTGTGTTCCCGTTTCCCTCACTGGGTCCTGGAGTTCGTGCCACCAAACAAGGAGTCCCAGAGTGTCTTGAGCATGTCCAGCTAGGCTGTTGGGGACCTTCCAGGTGTGTTACCTGTATGCTGCCTGGTGGCGCCTGGAGGATTCCACAGGGACTGCCATGGCGCCTATGGGGCGCAGTCCAGCCCTGACAGTCAACAGGCTCAGAAGCCTGATCTAGCGGTGGCCGGGAAGACAGATACCGGCACCTAAGGGCACTGACTTCCACCCACCCCAGGAGTCTTCCCTTCCGTCTCCTGGCCTCCCTCTCCTGTCTGCACCTGGTGGCCTGTTCTGTCTGTCCCTTCAGAGTGCCAGCTGCCCCGCAGGCTCCCTTCAGGCTGAGTTCGTGGCCCTGCCCCCTGGTGGCCAGAGCCGGCTTCACAGGATAACAGCCAGCTGAGTTCCAGGGGCTTTCCAGGAAAAGTGTCCCTTGGAAAAGGTATGGCCTTTTCACCCCTCCAAACAGCACACTAAAAATGGCTTGGCCTTTCCCCTCCCCTGAGCTCCACAGAGAACACACCCAGCAGACGACACACTTCCCCGTCATCCAGAAATGGGTTTGATTCTCAGCCAAGGGACAGCAGGACTGGTAGAGACTGTCAGGCCACACAGCTGCCTGCACAGCACTCCCATGCTTGGTGGGGGGGTGGGGCGGAAGGGATAGCGGGGGCTGATTCTCCATAGGCTGGGCATGACAGGCCCCCTGGAGGTCGTGCACTTTGGAGAGGCAATGTCAGGTGACAGTTTTCTCTTGTTGGACCACAAGACTCCAAAAGGACAGCACAGTGACTGACTCCCAGCACTAGAGGCGAGGCGGTCAGCCACGTGTAGGTGTAGGGGTGTGTGTGTGTGTGTGTGTGTGTATGTGTATTTATAAATATTTATAGAACAATGCAGGGGCATACCACAGAGGGGGGCACAAGTTTTCACGACGGTCACACCTGGATGTGTCAGCTCACCACCACAACAGACTACTAAGTCACAGATGAAGGGGGCTTGCTTTGGGGCTGGGGGAGCCACTGCCAAGTCACAGAACAGCCGCCCAGGCAGGCTTGGAAAGGGAGGCCTCCAAGAAGAGGAGGGATCTGTTTAGAGATCGAAGGGGGGCCTGGGGCTCCCAGGATGGGATGGACTTGCCTGACCCAATCGGCTGGCAGTTGAAGAGAAAGCAGAGAGAAAACAAGAGAGAGAAAAGGGAGCAGAGAGCTGGTGAGGCAAGTGCAGAGCACAGGTGTGCCACAGCAGCTGTGGGAGGGCCAGGGAGGGGAGGGTGCAGGTGAGGGTGTGGCAAGGTTCCTGGAAAAGAGGGGCTGGAAGGGAAAGGGGAGGAAGATGGAGGGAGGAGCCGGAGCTTCACAGGTAGTGCCTGGGGGCTGCGGCGGCCCTCCTCACCCCACACATGCTGGCCTCTTCCATTGCACTCAGGCAGTGCACCCACAGGTCAGACCAATGCTCGACCCCCTTGGGCTTCCCTCTTCTCTGGTCACCAACCAACTTGTCTTCCAAGCTGTCTTCCAACCAACTGGTCCGGGGCCACCTCTCACCTTGGGGAGCCCAACGCAACAGCCACCAGGCCTGACAGAAGGAACACTGCTTGAACAAGGATGATGAAGCTAAATGGGATGGATGGCTGGAGTGATCGCCGGAGCCCCCTCTGGGTGGTCAGAAAGCCCAGGACCCTCTGAAGGGACCCTGGGGGAGGCAGGGAGGGCAGGCAGCCGGAAGCCACTGGCTATAGACTTATAAGTCTAAGAGGGGAGCCTCAGCTTGTTGGGGCTTGCAGGTCACATAGGTGAGGCTGGGTCCTTCCTCCTAGGAAAAGAAGAGGGAGACCATGGCAGGGGAGGTGGGTGGGCTTGCTGGGCAGAGCTCAGCTGGGCCAGCAGGCACTGTGGTCCCTTTGGCTGAATAGCAGGGCCAACCTCTAGGAGCAACAAGCCAAGGTGCGTGAGCCTGCTGGCTGGCGGTAGTGCTTCAGCGGGGCCCAGGGACCCTGCCTTCAGTCACATGCTAGCAGCTATGATGGTACCTGGGAGGGAGGGAAGGGGGCTGTGTGCCCCTACCTGGCCTGTGAGGTGTGTTTTGGGTTGACCGTGTGCATGGGACTCTTGAGGTTTTATCCTAGATCACCACTGTTTTGCCGACAGATAGAGGAGGTGGGACCCTATCACCCCCGCTCTGCAGTGGATTTCGCTCTCAGCACTCCAAGGCATCCAGGCTGGAGCTGGATGCCCCACCCTGGCAGCATGGCTCAGACAGCACAACAGGTACGGCATGCCCAGGATGACATTCCTAGGCCTCTGGCCACCTCAGAATACAGCCCCACACACAACCCCCTCCAAGCTCTCAGCCCTTACACCATAAACCACGAGCTCCCTGACAGCTCCAGAGAGCACCCACATCTGCCAGCTTGGGCACGGAGCCTGTTCCAAGAGCCCCCAGACTCAGCCATGGGGGCCAGCCCTGGTACCTGCATCTGGCAAGGATGCTCTGCACCTGCAGCCAGGAGTTGCCCACGGGCCCCCATGTGCACGCTGATGGTGGTTGTGTTGGTGTCACCGATGATGCTGAGCGCCTCCTTCAGCACGTGGTGAATGCGCAGCATCTCATCCCGCCACTGTGCCTGCTCTGCCAACTCCTCCATCAGTGTGTTCTGGTTCCCATGCAAGTACAGGTTGGACAGCAACTCTGATAATATGAACTCCTTGGTCTGAGAGAGCGCAAAGAGGGAAGGAGGTTGGGACCTGATGCCTGTGCTGGGACAGTGTGCTGGACTTGGAGCCCCGAGTATGGCTTTTCACACGCGGCTTCTACACCACTTAGACTCAAAGATCTGCCTCCCCACTGCCCTTTTCTCATTCAGATAGGGACACTGAGGTCCAGAGGAAAAGTCACCTGTCCAAGGTCACAGATCTGGCAGGGGACCCAGGACCTATCATGCCACCAGCACACCTGTCTACTCAGTTTTTTTAAAAAAACATTTTTTGGAGATGGGATCTCGCTGTGTCGCCAGGCTGGAGTACAGTGGGTGAGATCACCGCTCACTGCAGCCTCAACCTCTTGGGCTCAAAGTGACCCTCCAATGTCAACCTGTCGAGTAGCTAGGACTATAGGCACGTGTCACCACCAAGCCCAGCTATTTTTAAAATTTTTGTGTAGAGACCAGGTCTCACTATGTTGCCAAGGCTGGTCTCGAACTCCTGGACTCAAGCTATCCTCCTGCCTTGGCCACCCAAAGTGCTGGGATTACAGGCATGGGCCGCTATCCTCAGTACCATGTTATATTTCTATGAGACAGCTCTGGTCTGGACCGTGCCTCCCTCCCTGGACCTGGTCCCATAGGGCTGGTCGGCATCTCCCCCTGGCCAACATGGCCACCTGCATCCCCAATGCCACAGGAGCCCCCTGCTCCCATGAGGTGGTGCATGCATGTTCTTGATCATGACATGCATGATGGCCTTGGGCGTGACACCAACCATGAGGTCCCACACGGTCTTGTTGACAATGGCCATGTAGGAGTCCACCAGGTTCTGCGTGGTTTCCATTTGCTGCTCCAGCTGTGAGTCTATGGAGTGCATGAAGCTGTCAGAGCCATTCTCCTCGGCCTTGCTGTCCTGTCATGGAGAACACAAGGGCATCAGGGTGGCCAGGCCATGCAGCCAGGCTCCAGGAATCCCTAGGATCTCAGCACTTCCAAGGGTACCTAGAACGTTGAGGCACAGAGAGAAGCAACTGGCCTGAACATGCACCCAGCTCCCCACATGCTCTAGACGGTTTCAGGTCTCTGCCTCTCAGAACCCCAGACTCCCCTGATTCAGTCTCCTCTTAGTTCTGACTCTAGTGCCCAGAATTTGCCTCACGTTACCAATCCAGAAATTGGAAAAGAACATCTCCAGGTCCCTTGCTTGGAGACCTGGCCAGAGCTTGTGCCAGGATGCAGACGCCTGGCAGGAGGCAAGAAAAGGGCATATTCACTTTCCCCTTGTCCGGGGAGGCCCATGCACCAACACTGCCACCGCCGCTGCCACCAGGGAACACAGCAAAGCAGACGCACACAGAGAGGAAAACGGGAAGGGTTGAGTGACCTGCGAAACTGCACCCCAACTTTAATGCATTGTGGAATTCAGTTAGCTCATATTTTATTGAGGATTTTTGCATCAATATTCATCAGTGATATTGGCCTGTAGTTTTCTTTTTTGGATGAATCTTTGGTTTTGGTATCAGGGTGATACTAGCCTTGTAGAAAGAGTTTGGAAGTATTCCCTCCTTCTCTATTTTTGGAATCGTTTGGGTAAGGTTGGTATTAGTTCTTCTTTAAATGTTTGCTAGAATTCAGCAGTGAATCATCAGGTCCCAGGCTTTTCTTTGCTGGGAGATTTTTACTACCGCTTTGATCCCATTATTTGTTATTGGTCTGTTCAGGTTTTGGCTTTTATCATGGTTCAATCTGGGTAGTCTGGATGTGTCTGGAAATTTATCCATTTTTAGTAGGTTTTCCTATTTCTTCGCATATAGTGGTTGATAATAGCCACTAGTGATCCTTTGAGGTTTTGTTTGTTTGTTTGCTTGTTTTTTGAGATGGAGTCTCGCTCTGTCTCCCAGGCTGGAGTGCAGTGGCGCGATCTTGGCTCACTGCAAGCTCCGCCTCCGGGGTTCATGCCATTCTCCTGCCTCAGCCTCCTGAGTAGCTGGGACTATAAGCGTCTGCCACCATGCCCGGTTAATTTTTGTTATTTTTAGTAGAGATGGGGTTTCACTGTGTTAGCCAGGATGGTCTCGATCTCCTGACCTCATGATCCACCCGCCTCAGCCTCCCAAAGTGCTAGGATTACAGGTGTGAGCCACCGCGCCCGGCCTGAGTTTTTGCAGTATCAGTTGTCATGTTTCCTTTTGTTTGTCAATGTGGTGTATCTTTTCAAAAACCCAACTTTTTAAGAAATTATTTTATTTTATTTTACTTTATTTGGAGACAGAGTCTTGCTCTGTCACCCAGGCTGGAGTGCAGTCATGCAATCTCTGCTCACTGCAACCTCTGTCTCCCACGTTCAAGCGATTCTCCTACCTCAGCCTCCTGAGTAGCTGGGATTACAGGCGTGCACCACCACGCCTGGCTAAGTTTTGTATTTTTAGTAGAGACGTGATTTCACCATGTTGATCAGGCTGGTCTTCAACTCCTGACCTCCTGAACAGCCCATCTCGACCCCCAAATTGCTGGGATTATGGGTGTGAGACATCACAGCCGGCCTACAGTTTGTTGTTAAATTTTACTTATTTACTTTTTTTTTTCTTAAGAGACAGGGTCTCATTCTGTTGCCCAGGCTGGTATGCAGGGCTGACTTGGGAAGCTTACATCTTTTTCCTAAGATCTAGGATGTAGCTCTAGTTTACAGAGTAATTTTCAACTGAAGGAGATTTTTGCCCCTCATGGGCTGTTTGGAAATAATCTGGAGACATCTTTGGTTGTCACAACTGGTCATGATGGGAGGTGCTGTTGGCATTTCTTGGGTAGAGGGGATGTTACTAAACATCCTACAACACACAGGAGAACCCTCCACAAACTGGCCCTCAGTATATACCTGTCACTGAGGCTGAGAAACCCTGGTTTAAATAAATATCCAATTTGGAGAATGAGTCTTTGACTGCCATGTTTCTTCTTCTATGTGTTGGTCTCTAGATTTCCCACTTTTTCGGTTAGTTTTAGTAACTGTAGATTCTAAAAAAAAAAAAAAAAAGGATTGCTTCATCCGTACTTCTAGGCTGCTGTAAAGATGTATAAAGTTTTCACTTTTTCCATCATATTCACATTAGAAACACCTGAATTTTGGAGGGAACACATTCAAACAGTAGCAAATTTAGTAGAGCAAATTCCAAAGACATTGAGCCTAGGCCAGTTGTCAGTCCTGGGTGTAATCTTAGATGTTTTCAGGCTCTGAAGCTTTGCATTTAAATGCGAATTTCGGAACAAAGATCTGTGTCTCTGCATTGACCAAATAGCACCCAGGTGAAGAGAAGGCACATTGCCGACCATCTCTCGGCCGCTTCCAAATCACTGCTCTCTGTACACTCATCTTTCCTTACTTTTCTCTAGTGTTATCACTCATGTGTGCATCCTTGAACAATATCGTTTAGTGTTGCCTATTTTTTGAGCTTTTGAAAATTATATTCTATGTATTTTTGATACCTTTGTTGTGTTCAACATTGTGTGTGAAATTTGTTCCTCTTGTGTGTAGCTATAGTTCTTTTGCATTGCTGTATTTACTCCATTGTTGAATACACCATACCATTTATCTCTTTGACTATACGCAGACATCTGTGTTGTTTCCAGTGTTGTTAGGAACAGCAAATGCTGCTATGATTATTCTTGTCTGTATTTCATGGTACCCTTGTGCCAGCATTTCTCTGGGGCACGTACTTAGAAGAGTTGGATGACTGGGGCATGAGGATCAATTTCTCCTTTTACCCAAGAATTATCTAGGAAAAAAAGACTTTTTAAAAAGCATTTTCACATGGTTTTTGAGTTATTTTTAGTGCTTCAATATGGTCAAAGAATATGGCCTGTGATCTATGAGCAATCATTTAGACTTCACTATTGGTGTTACTGTTGTCTTTGTTCATTGCTATTTCTTGTATTATGTCTCCTGCTTCCTGCCCCTCAAGTATATCCCTGAATGATATCCACATTGGTGTGGAGAATCCGGAGGCGAACATACACAGAGATGCTTCCTGTCTTGATGGAGCTAGATATAGAATTTTAAGTTTATAATTGAGTCTCTTCCCAGTTCTTTACACTTTTATCTTCTGATATTTATTGTTACAAATGAAAAGTCTGATGCCCATCTGATTCTTCTTTCTGGTAGTTGGTATGATTTTCTCTGTAACTGTAAAGTGTGGGGGTTTTACTTTTCAGTATTTGTTTTTTGAGATAGGGTCTTGCTCTGTTGCTCAGGCTGGAGTGCAGTGGTTTGATCACAGCTGACTGCAGCCTCTACCTCCTGGGCACAAGCAGTCCTCCCACCTCAGTCTCCTGAGTAGTTGGGACTACAGGTGCACACCACCATGCATGGCTAATTTTAAAAATTTTTTTGTAGACATGGGTTTTTACCATGCTGCCCAAGCTAGCTTCGAACTCCTGGGCTCAGGTGATTCTCCTGCCTTGGCCTCCCGAGGTGTTGGTATTATAGGCGTGAGCCACTGTGTCTGGCTTTCAGTATTCCTTCGGGGCATTCAGAGCCACTTAATATTCTCAAGTTTTTCTTTGGCTCAGCTGCATTTGTCTCTTTTCTTTCTTTTTATTCCCCTCCATCCTCTGGATGAATGTTAGATCTCTGTATCTTCCATGTCTCTTAACTATTCCCTTTTTTTTCCTTCCATTTCCTTTTTTTCTCTGTTCTATGGGAATGTCACTGTTTGATTTTCCTAATCATGAATGCTTTGTTGAGTGAAGTCTATTGTGCTCTGGCCCTTCTACAGGTGGTTTTTTTTTTGCAGGGGAGGGTATCTTATTTTTATTCCTAGAATTGTCTTTTACATAGTAATCTGTTTTTTATTTTGTGGATACAGTATCTTCTCAATTACTGCTAAAGATTCCAATTAGGTTTTTAAATTCTGATTATTTCCTACATTAGTAGTGCTTCAGGTCATTTGTGCTTATTAGACTTGGCACCTTCCTTTCAGATTGCTTGTTTATCTGTTCATTTATAGTGAGGTATACCATTGATCAGTATCAGTTGTTGATATGAGTGTTGTATTAAGAGTTCTCTAAAGGGACAGAACTAAAAGTGAATATATATATAAAAGTGTATATATATATATATATATATATATATATATATACACACACACAGAGAGAGAGAGAGACATATTTATTAAGGAGGATTAAACTCACATAATCACAAGGTGTCTTTATTAAGGAGTATTAAACTCACACAATCACAAGGTCCCACAATAGGCTGTCTGCAATCTGAAAAGCAAGGAAGCCAGTCCTAGTCTCAAAGCTGAAGAACTTGAAGCCTATATTCGAGAGCAGGAAGCATCCAGCACGGGAAAAAAGATGTAGGCTGGGAGGCTGAGCCAGTCTAGTCTTCTCACGTTTTTTTTCCTGATTTATATCCTAGCCTCCCTGGCAGCTGATGAGATGGTACCCATCCAGATTAAGGGTGGGTCTGCCTCTCCAAGCCCACTGACTCAAATGTTCATCTCCTTTGGCAACACCCTCAGACACACCCATGATCAGTACTTTGCATCCTTCAATCCAATCAAGTTGACACTCAGTATTAACCATCACAAGTGTCTTCAGAATTTTCATTCTTTTCTGCTGTGGCCACCCACTCCTGGTTTGCAGACCCATGCTCCTCCTGTGGCACAAGGATGGGGAGGTGTTGGCAGGAGAGCTTTCTAGCTCCTGAGTTAAAAGGAAGAGATGGAGTCTGTTGTAAGATATTTTGCTGCCGTGTTGAGTTATATTAAAAACATTCTGTCTTTTCGCTCTGGTTTTCACACTCATAGTAAGAGGCTATCAAGATAGCCTTCCTACATCAGAGGGTGATCCTTACCAACTGTAGTTGGGACAAGTACAATAAAGAATGTTTGATTCTTCTGGAAAAAAGTGGTCCCTCCATTATTTGGATTGGGTTTGTGGCTTTGTCAAGCCCAGCAGTCTGATTCCATCTGCTTTGTGTCTTCCAGCATGTCCCTGTAGTTTTGGTTCACTAAGGGTATTCTCCTTGTATTTGTGATTTTTCTGCTGTGCAGCAGACTTACTCTTTTTAATAAAATACTGTCATTTTGGTGGGGTTTTGGAAAGAGGACCAGACTACATCTTGAAATGAAATTCATCTTAGGATTTCACAACCCTAACTCACTTTTTGTTTTGATTAAATTACCCTTTTTGAGGGGTGGGGGCTCAGCTTTCTCATTTGTAAAATAAAAGATAGTAACTGGACTGATGGTTACAAACATGGATGCATGTCAGAATCACCTCAGAGAGCTTTTTAAAAACGGATTCCCCCCAGCACTTTGGGAGGCCAAGGTGGAGAGATCATGAGGTCAAGAGATCAAGACCATCCTGGCCAACATGGTGAAACTCTGTCTCTACAAAAATACAAAAATTAGCTGGGCTTAGTGGCACGTGCCTGTAGTCCCAGCTACTTGAGAGGCTGAGTGAGGCAGGAGAATCACTTGAACCCAGGAGGCGGAGATTGCAGTGAGCCAAGATGCTGCCACTGTACTCCACCTGGCGACAGATCAACACTCCCTCTCAAAAAACAACAACAACAAAAACCCAGATTCTCAGGGTAGGCTTTAAAATGAGCATCTTTTTTTTTTTTTTTTTTTTTTTTTTTTTTTTTTTTTTGCGACGGAGTCTCCCTCTGTCCCCAAGGCTGGAATGCAATGGCGCGATCTCGGCTCACTGCAAGCTCCACCTCCCAGGTTCATGCCATTCTCCTGCCTCAGCCTCCCAAGTAGCTGGGACTACAGGTGCCCAATGCCACTCCCAGCTAATTTTTTGCATTTTTTAGTAGAGACGGGGTTTTACCGTGTTAGCCAGGATGTACTCGATCTCCTGACCTCGTGATCCGCCCGCTTCGGCCTCCGAAAGTGCTGGAATTACAGGCGTGAGCCACCGCGCCTGGCCAATGAGCATTTCAAAAATGCTCTTTCAATCACTGATGCAACCAAAGTCTTTGGGACTTTTAGGCTAAGTATATATTCTTTAGATACCCAGAATAGTTTGATTTGGAATATAACAATTTAGGGAAATGAAGAAGTGGTGAATTATGTTTTGGAAGCTGCTGCTTGCTTCCTTTTTCCATTTAGATTTTAGAAGACAAAGAATGTCTAAAAAGATGCCGATTTAAAGGAAATATAAGTTAATTCTGCATCGGTATGTTTATCTACATGGCCTTCTCCAGCTGACTAATCCAGAAGAGTTCTAACACCCTCTGTGACCATGGGTTTGTTTTTCTTAAGAATTACTCCATCAGAGTATCTAAGAACAGATGCTTAGAAACTGCTGAGACCTTTGTTGGTCTTACTTGATCTCTGGATCCTAGTTTCTTGATATTTTACATATTCTGGGTTCTAACCTGAACTGGCTTTCATGGTTAAAGATGCATTTATATACTGTGCCCTGGCCAGGAAGCTTATCTTTTGAACTTTGCCCAAACTGGGTATGAAGGCCCTTCCTAAAACCCCATTAAATTCATTTCTAAACTTGATCATTGTAAATTGTGTCAGTTGGTAAATTCTGTCTTGTAGGGAGGTATTTTGTAGTAAATAACATGTTTTTGAAACTAAAATTGGCCTTTTAGTAAGGTGGTAATCATTTCATAATTCTTAGTTTTGTGAAGTGTCTATAAATCACACATCTGATCTTTTAAAATGTAAGGCAATTGAATTTATGCAATGATTCAGGCTTTTCAAAGATAAAAAGGTAGTTATTTTAAGGAATGGATAGTTTGTGATATTTATTTTAAACAAAATAAGCCATGGATCTTATACACATAGCGATGAAAGTAAAATGTTTTCTTATTTTAAATTAGATTGTTTTAACATTTTTTTCAGTTTTGTTTTACATTTGACTAATATTTTTCATATTTCGTATTTATAGTGGATTGCTTTTCTTTATTCCTAATTCTTTTATTTTCTGTTCCATTTTTAAAAGCTGATAACTGTCAAATCAAGCTTGGATTTAAAAATAAACATTTAATTTTAATAAGCTCTCTGTTAGCGGCTCTGCAGTGACAGATGGTTGAGTTTGTCCCTAAAGCTATGGCACCAGTCTTCTAATGGACTCAGCCTGTATTCAGCCTGCGTAGCCCTGGCAGATTCTTTCTGTTTCACAATGGGACAATGGTAGTGGGGCGGTGGTGCTGTTGCCCTTTTAAGCTGCGGCTTGACGGGAGCAGCGCCTCCTGTCGGTGGAGTCTGTTACAAGGGGAGCAGCCGCCCAGGCCGCCACACAGCTCCCCTCAGAGGCTTCGGTGCCCCTTGCCATTTTCCAGCCCTACTCCGACTAGAGTGGAGGCAGCCGGGAGAGGCGGAGCCGCGAGAGCGCCGCCGAGAGGTCCCGCAGGTGGTCGCGGCCATGACAGCGGCTCCCGACCGGCTCACCTTCCGCGCCCCTCGCGCCAGAGGTGAGAGTAAAATGTCCGTGTGAGGGTTCAAGGCCAAACTGAAGTTGCTGGCCTCTATCTTCCACAAGAACCAGGAGCCGCCGCCGCAGCTCAGGCTCCACTGCAACATCACGGTGAGGTGCCCAGTGGCGGCCTCACGGGGCAGGGCTAGGGCGGAGAGGAGGCGCCCAGAGTCCCGGGACAAAGGGGAGCCTGCCCGGGAGAGGCCCTAGTTCCCCGGGCGGGGCGAGCGCGGCCCTTTCTCCCGCGCCTGGCCCGCCCCGCTGCGTGAGGCTTGGGTGGGAGGAGGAGGGCGCGTCTCTCTGGCTCCTTGCACGGGGCTGGCTTGGGGGCTGCCAGCACCTCTCGCCCCAGTCGCCGCGCCCCGAGGTGGGAGCCCGCGTCGCCCGCAGCCCTTTCGGAGCCCATGATCGCCCTCAGTCAGCCAGCCTGCTCCCCGGGACCGCGACGGGGCGTGGCAGGGCGGCTCCAGCTGTTGTTTGAGCCCAGGCGGGGAAGGGGAAAGGCCTTTAAGATTTTCGGTTTTTTGGCCGGGCGCAGTGCTCATTCCTGTAATCCCAGCACTTTGGGAGACAGGCAGCTGGATCGCCTGACGTCAGGAGTTCTAGACCAGCCTGGCCAACATGGTAAAACCCTGTTTCTAGTAAAAATACAAAAATTAGCGGGATATGGTGGCAGGCGCTTGTTGAGATGGAGTCTCACTCTGTCGCCCAGGCTGGAGTGCAGTGGGGCGATCTCGGCTTACTGCAGCCTCCGTCTCTTGACAGTCCATGGGTTGAAGCGATTCTCCTGCCTCAGCCTCCCGAGTAGCTGGGATTACAGGCGCCTGACACCACGCCTGGCTAACTTTTGTGTTGTTTAGTAGAGACCGGGTTTCACCATGTTGGCCAGGCTGGTCTCCAACTCCTGACCTCAAATGACCCATCTCTGCCTCCCAAAGTTCTGGGATTACAGGCCTGAGCCACCGCGCCCGGATCCTAAGGCCCTTAAGCTTAAACGCCTCATTCTTCAGTCAGGTTTTCCTTGTTCCCGCGTGTGCGTGTTCAGCCGATCGTTTTTAAGGAGAAACTAACAATGAAAACGGACTCGTGGATGGAGGAAAAGTTGGAATGCAGCCTCTGGTGCTGTTTGAGCGATCCCTCTCCCCCGGGCCGCTGCTGTGTTCTGGAAAGGCGCATTGTACCGTGGATGCAGTAGGTAAGAGTCCTGTCCAGGTGCTCTGCCCGCTTTTCCTTTCAGGCTTCTGTATCAGCTGTTTTTTCCCTGTAGAATGCGCCCCTGACAGCCACCCACTAACCCTACCCAATTTGTCTTTACGCGTCTGACCATCAAGGCTCTTCTGGGTCATATTTAGTTCGTGCTGATATTTCCCCTTCCTCCCCTCTTTAGTCCTCACTATTTTTGCTTTGGTCATGTTCTGCTGTATTCTGTAAGGCTTAAAAATTCTTTTATGGTGGCAGGGGAGAATGTTTTATAATTATGCTTTGTGCTTTTTATCTTCCACTCAATAAATGCTTGGTAAATATTTGTTTTATTGAATGTATGACCCTATTCTAGCTATATTGTGCTTGAACAAAAATCTTAACTGCCTTGTAAGTTAACTGCTAAGAATTTGTCAAAAGTGCAGACATAACATCAAGAACTTATCATGGATAGTACAAAAAGGTCTCTGAGGGCTTGATGGAAGTCTGTAAATTGACTTCCTATGAAGGAGAGTGTAAGAAGTGAAAATGTAAAGCATGACTGGAAAGCCGGAGTGATGAAGCCAGGGTCTCTTTCTCCAGATCCTTTGTAACAGTGTTATGTGACCTCTTCTAGAAGATCATTCTGAAAGATAATGCCGACTCGGAACCTAGGAAACCATCCAGTGGGTTTCTGCAGCTTAGGTGGTTCAAATCCTCATCAGCACCTTTGTTTTGTCTGCTTCTGTTTGCTTACAGTGATGTTCTCAGTAGCTGTAATTGCTGTCTGTCTTTGAATACTTAAGCATTTTTTTTAGATGACAGGGATATATGTGCATTTTTATTTTACCAAGTGTTAGAATTTTTACTCTGCTTTTGTGGGCTCTGGGTTAGCTACTTGGTTGTTGTAAAATGATTAGCAGGGAAAGCCGTGTGCGTGTGTGTGTGTACGTGGGTATTTTAAGTTTCTTTTGTTGTCAGAGGACTTCGAATTTTATTTTATATGGTAATTCTGCCAATTTACTTTATTCTCCACCCCACATTTATTGAACAGCAAAATATGAAAGTAATGTGTCCCATAAGCAGCCTTCAGAAGAATTACAACTGCTGTATCTCTGAAATTCTTTTTTTTTATTTTTTTTTATTTTGAGATGGAGTCTCACTCTATCACCCAGGCCGGAGTACAGTCGTGCGATCTTGGCTCACTGGAACCTCTGCCACCCAGGTTCAAGCGATTCTCCTGCCTCAGCCTCCTGAGTAGCTGGGATTACAGGCACCTGCCACCGCACCTGGCTAATTTTTGTAGTTTTAGTAGAGACAGGTTTCACCATGTTGGCCAGGCTGGTCTTGAATTCCTGACCTCATGATCTGCCTGCCTCCGCCTCCCAAAGTGCTGGGATTACAGGCGTGAGCTACCGTGCCCGGCTGAACTTTCCAGAAGAAGTTTGTGCATCAGTTTTCAAAAAATTATGATATCAAAAATAGCTGTGCCCTACATTTGGAAAGATACAAAAACTGAACCTACTGGCAGGCAGTTTTGTTTGCTGGTGCTTGAGATAGAGGCGCACATTGGTCTCGGTGGATTTATGGAGAAAAATAGATACAGAAAGTTGTTTCTAAATAAGACCAAAAAATCCTTTTCTTAAGCAGTGACAGGTAAAGAGGTTGCCTTGGCTAACCTTGAATTGTGTTGCCCTTGATTGAGACAGTTTTATGGTGGGGATGGTAGTGGTGATAAACTTGTTGGAAATTTGTCTGCTTATAGTAACCTTTGTGGTAGCTGTCACAGACAACTTCACCCTCACAGGCCTTGAAATTAGTAAAAAACTAACAGAATGGAGGAGAAACAAAGAACCTGAATAATTAATTAGATGCTTAGATAGTTGTTCTGCGTTTTCATAACCAGTGAAAAAGAGCAGTATTAGAAGCACTTAAACATTCTATGTAAGGAACACTGGCTGAATTTATATTGCAATTTTTGAACACCATTCACTGTTTAAAAACAGGCATATTGTAGGTAATATTTAAAAGACAAATAGAAAATTTATCTTTTCAAGATGGATGTAAAGCTTAACCTTATCAAAATTACAAAATTTAAAGCATGTGATTGAAAAATACTAATGCATAGGTTTAAATATCGGTCATTTTAGATGTCTTTCAAAATAGATTCTCTCTTAAATATTAAACTGAACAAACTTTGAACATGTTGTAGAGTTTGTGCTGAAGGTTAAATTTCCTGGGGTGATGGATATTTTATAATATGGAAAACAAAACCTTCTTATTTTAAGAAATTTAGAAAACTTTTAGGCAAAACTAGAAAATATTACCTATATAATTCTACCACTCAGAAAGTGCCACTGTCAGAAATTTCTATCTTTCCAGTCACCTGCTCATCTCCTTTCTCCTATGCTCGTATATGTTTCCTCTCCCTTAAAAATCAGATATTTGTTTGTAATCTGCTTTTTCACTCAGCAGTATTGTAGATCCACGTTATAACTTACTCCTCTATATTGCCTTCAGTTATTGTGTGCTTTCTGTTGAATGACTGTACCATGTAGTCAGTCATGTTTTCTGGTACTGAATACATAGGGGTATATGTGTGTGTGTGCATGCGCGTGTGTGCATATTTTTTTCTAACTTAACTAATGCTTTCGACATCAATAGGTAGACCTAAATCCTTGAAACCTTCCACGTGGTGACTTTCAGTTCTCATTGCTGAATTTGTTTCTAGAGATGGAAGAAATTATATTGTATGGGAACTTTTTCTTTTTTTTTTTTTTTGAGATGAAGTCTTGTTCTTGTCACCCAGGCTGGAGTGCAATGGCGTGATCTCAGCTCACTGCAACCTCCACCTCCTGGGTTCAAGCAATTCTCCTGCCTCAGCCCCCCAAGTAGCTGAGATCACAGGCGCATGCCACCAAGCCTGGCTAATTTTTGTATTTTTAGTAGAGACGGAGTTCCACCATGTTGGCCAGGCTGGTCTTGAACTCCTGACCTCAGGTGATTTGGCCACCTCAGCCTCCCAAAATGTTGGGATTACAAGTGTGAGCCACTGTGCCCAGGCTTTTTTCATCTCAGTACCAGCTTTTATTTATCAGATTGGTAAAAATGTTAGAAAGTATGCAATGAAATGGGCATTCTTACAGTCACGGCAAAAAATATAATTATCTTTGACTTTCGAGAAAGTAGTTTGGCTTTCTAGAAACTTGTCTGAATTCTCCCTGTTTAGGCCCTGCTGTTGTCTTAGAGTGAAGTGAGGAGAACCTACATTGGTGTGGTAGTCATGGGAATGGAAGGAGGAATGAAATGTGAAAGCTCATTGGAGGCAGAGTCAAAATGGCTTGGTCTTCATAGTCAACTGTTAAGTGAGGAGGAGGAATTATTGGCTGACTTAGGAAGAAGTAAAAAATGTGAAATATCAGTAAAGCACCAGGCTTGCAATTTTAGTCAGGGTAAAGCTTAAGCATTATGTGATTCTAGATAGATTACTGAGCAGTTTTGTTCCATTTATTTTATATCCCATATCTTTGAGCTATGATCCTATTCTTTATTTCTTGACATATCCAAACATTTTTTAAACTATTGTGATACAGCTTTTATATGATAAGCCTCACCCTTTGAAGTGTACAGTTCAGTGGTTTTTAGTGTATTCAGAGTTATGCAGCCATTACCACTACCTCATTTCAGAACTTTTTCTTCTCCCCAAAAAGAAACCCTGTACCCATTAGCAGTCACTCTCTATACTCATCTCCCCCACCGTTGATCCTGGCAACCTCTGATCTAATTTCTATCTCTGTAGATTTGCCTATCCTGGACATTTCATATAAATAGAATCATACAAAATGTGGCATTTTGTGACTGACTTTTCTTTGAAGTGATTACAAAGCAAATGCCTGAAGAGGCTACGCTTAGGATAGTGTTTGCTGTACAGCTTTGACAACTGAATTTTTTTAAGTTGAAAATATTACTGTGTCTGTATATGTGGCATGTTATCCTTAGACGACCCTTACTTCAATTATTAGAATTTTTTTCCGTAGTATTCTTGAACTGTCTCAATATTCAGTAGGAACCCCCCTTTGGAGACAAAGAGCAGTAAGAATTTGGAACATGTATTGACAAAATGAATGTCATTTAATACAGTAGTAGAGTCGACCACTTTTAGGTGTCAACGCTACTGAAAGTGTATATTAAGGAAAAGTTTACTTATCTTACTTACCTAGTGAAGGTACTAGAACTACTTCTGTCTTCTGTTTAGATTTCAACAAACATTTGTATAGGTATTATATGGTCGTACAAACGTACTGTCTTTTGACCTGAAAATGAAAAACTTTCCTTTCTTCCCACTTTCTGAGACTCTGTAACCTTAAAGGAAGAGTGAGGTACTTTAAAGGAAAGGTGGTGATGGTTGGATAATGGGTAACAATGTCTACTGTATACTTCCTTTTCCCAAAACAAGTTCCTGTCTACCATGAGCATCTCCAAAATTTGAAGATCAAGTGTGGTGTTAACTCATTAACTAATGACTAGACTTTGAGCAGTAGTGGAACCAAAATCTAAGTGAGTGCCTGGATGTTCTAATTCTGTTAAATCAATGAGTGCACATTATATACAATACTCTCTTAGCCCAGTGGCAGATTTAAGGAGTGAGAGATTTCTATGTTTCAGAAATCAAATACAGAAAGAATAAAAATTTTTAATCCCATGATTTTTTACCTGAGTTTAATTTTTTGGAGAGTTTTTCGTTTAGATCTTCTTTTCCTTCCATTAAACTTTCACTTCGAAAGTTCCCAGGGTTTGGGCAAAGCAAGTGGGACACTTGCTTGGATTCTCCAGGGCAGGGGAGTTAAAGAAGACTTCTTTCCCTCATTTTATTATTGAATAATGTCATGATAACAATTATTAAGGTGAATGGTCTACAGTAGAAGTTTTTAGATGCCTTCTCTGCAAAATAATTTGGTTTAGTCAATGCAAGGATGCCTTTGGTTAGCTGGAATGGAAGATGCGCAGGCTAGAGTGGTCTTGGCAAGTCTGGGGGGAAATACAGCATTTGGAAGGGTAGGAAGCAGAAGGAATCTCAAGCAAGGGAAAGGTGTGGGTAGAGCCCCGGAGGACAGAACAGTTTGTGGTGGACTTGGTGTCCACATAGATCTAATCAGTGGTCTTAGCTTTTGTGTTTTCAAAATTACCACAGTTTTTGTTCTAAAACCATCATTCCCTTGATTTTACTTTAGGCATGCTATCTGGGTATTTTGAAATTTAAAATACCATTAAAGGAGAAATGAAATTATTTTGTTTGAGAAAGAGTTAAAAGGTTAAAACATCTTGATCTAAATAATTTTCTAATGGGAGATTTGGTACATCCCCAGACGTTGTCTTTGGTTCAGAGAACAGTCTTCAGACCTAGAAAGGACTTGAGGAGTCCCAGAGAGGAGCCACATGGTGTGAACCATTTGATTCTCACAACAGAATGGATAAAAACAATTTGAACCATGAAACCATGCAGATGTTCATATTTTGGATAGGGTAGGGTCAGTGCCATTGTCAGAGGAAAAACTCTTGGCCATCGCAGGATGGGAGAGAAAGTTTCCATTGTAAAGAATACTCAAATGCCATTTAAGGCAATGGGTTCTTCTGCCCCTATTCTTTGGAATATTTAGGGCCATGTTCTTAGTTTTTGACATCATAAAAATTTCAAAGTATTCTGTTCTGATTGCCATTTCAAACAATTGACTAGAATTTCAGAGCAATTACATAAGAGTAATACCATTAGAATTTTTAAATTACCCATAGTCCTATATCCCTAACAAGTATGTTCATGCTTGCATGTTCTCTTCTTATCTTTACCGTGTGCATACTTTCTTAATAATGCCACATGGAAATTGTTTAAGCAGGAATAATTCTCAAGATAATTTTGTATGTTTCCTTTTTTCTTTTTAAGGTATGTATTGGGTGGAGGAGCATTATGTATGGAACCGCTCACAAAACAGGTGATTATTTTCTTATTATACTCAATTTTCACCCTCAATAGAGTGTTTTGATTATGTAAGTTAGATCGTAAGTAGACGGTTCTCTTAAAGACATGTAGTATTTTGTTTGTTTGTTTTTGTTTTTTCGTAGCTCCTACTTTCAAGAATGAAAATGGTATCCCAGCAGTTTGGGAGGCTGAGGCGGGGGGATCACGAGGTCAGGAGATCAAGACCATCCTGGCTAACACGGTGAAACCCCGTCTCTACTAAAAACTACAAAAAAAATTAGCCGGGCGTGATGGCGGGCGACTGTAGTCCCAGCTACTCGGGAGGCTGAGGCAGGAGAATGGCATGAACCCGGGAGGCAGAGCTTGCAGTGAGCTGAGATGGCGCCACTGCACTCCAGCCTGGGTGACACAGCGAGACTCCATCTCAAAAAAAAAAAAAAAAAAAATGGAAAAGGTAAACCAGTAAAATGACATTGTACTTGGTGCTGAATCTACGCTAGGATAGGCATTAACAGTGACCTTTATTTAAGGATCTAATTTGCTCATGTTGGGCACTTAGAACATCGGTTTGTTGTTTTTTTGTGAGATTCTGGAAACGTTCCGATTTTACCTTTCCCCCTTGACTCCAGACTTTTTAACACTGGTCTGCTGCTAAGTTATATGCCATTTTGTTAGGCCTTCTCAATTGGGAATCAGGAACGCTGCTGTGTTCTAGAGATGTTTTGTTCTTCCTGTAGGGCTGAAGAAGTGCCTACTCGATAGAATCAGTCATCATGCAGATAAATGCCACCTGAGTCAAAGGCAAAGCCAGAGTGCAGCTTGGAACAAAGAAGGTACTTTTATTAAGAATTTTACATAAACCATAAGATATATTTTATGTTACTTTGTGAGCCTTCTTCCTGTCTTAATTCTTTTTGAGAGAATTCATTTCATTTTCATTTGGTTTGTTTTCTTTTTGTTACAAAGATGATCTATAGAAAATATAGAAGTATAAGAAAATTAAAGTTACTAACTGATAATCACTTAATGATTTAGTATCTGATTGTTTAGTCTTTCTTATATTTACTGTAGAGAAACATGTCTACTGTTGTAAATTTATTATTGTTATGTATACCGTAGTAAAAGTTATATGTACTTTGAAGTTTTGCAAAATTGAGTTCATGTTATAGAATTAATTCCTGATGAACTTTTATGTGCTAGGCGCTAGTCTTTTTATTTATTTATTTTTACTTTTTTTCTTTCCCTCTGTGCCTATGCTTACCAAGTCTTTCTATTTTTTACTTTTTATTAGCTCTTTCAATCCTCTTAATAACTTTAAAAGAGGGTATTATTAATATCTGCATTTTATGGATGAGGCAACTGAAGGTAGGTAACTTGTCCAAGGTCACAGGTGGCAGAGCAGGGATTGGAACCAGACAGTCTGACTGCCCTAGGCCCAACCAAGAGGAGCTGAGAGAAAGCCATGGGGCAGAAGGATGTTGGAGGCTGGTTTTCTGTTCAGTTAACATGAAATGCAGGCTGTAACCTTAATTCTAGGACATTACTGAGAAAGCCTTCCAAAGCCAGAGGTTTTTTGTTTGTTTGTTTGTTTGTTTTACCGTGACTGTAACTTTTGAGCAAAAATCTGGTTTTGTTTACAGGCAACATGGTGCTCTAAGAAACTTCCACTCACACTTATGGAGGGAATGGTAGTTGAGCTAAATAGTGAAATGCTGTAGCACACAGCCTTTAGGGCAGCTTCTGACCTATTTCTATGGTCAGGAAAGACACCTATCTTTCCCTGCTGCCTACAGCCTCTAGTTATTCACCTTCAGAATTTCCTAGTCTGTGATCACATTCAGATGAGAGATCTGTTTTGTTTTTTTCCAGGGTAGCAGGAACTGAGTCACCACCTATACTAAGCAGTCTAGTCTTCTGTGTATAAATGAACAAGGTTGGGGAGCCAGATTTGAGAACCTTGTGTAATGCTGAGAGGCTCCAAGAGAATCCAAGAGAATGTCAGGATTATGCATGGTGGTAAAGTGGTCTCATGTTAGCTGTACCCAGAGTTCTCATCGGAAGCAGACACAGATACTTTTTGTAGGAAAACATCTCTAACTTAAGCCTGTAGGATTCTCAAAGATTAAAAGCAGGCAAATATGAATTCAGTCAAATCATAGCATTCAAATAGTCTCAACCCAACATATTTGAGAATTGTTAGAAACAATGAATATGTTTCCCAAAGACTAGGTTTTGGAATTATCAGATACAGAACACAGACTTCAAATATTAGAATTGTGAGAAAATAGTTATATGTGAAACCTAATATAAAAGAAAGATGGACTCATAAAATTGAGCAAGCAGTAAGACCACCAGGAATGATGAGGAAGACCTGAAAAGAAAATGGATGAAATAGAACTTACAGAAATAAAATATATAGCTGGGTCTGGTGGCTCACACGTGTAATCCCAGCACTCTTTGGGAGGATGGTATGAGCCCAGGAGTTGGGGAGACAAGCCTGGGCAACATGGTGAGAACTCGTTTCTATAAAAAATACCCCAACACCACCACCAAAAAAAAAAAAAATAGCTGGGTATGGGGCACGTGCCTATAGTCCTAGCTAGTCAGGAGGCCGAGGAGGGAGGATCACTTGAGCTCAGGAGGCAGGGGCTGCACATGCATGCCGCTGCAGTCCAGCCTGGGTGACAGAGTGAGACTCTGTCGCAGAATAAAATGAAATAAAGAAATAAAAAATGTAATTGTTGAAATAAAAAACTCAGTAGATGGATTAGACATCAGAAGAAAGAATTAATTGGTTAGACAATTATCTTCCAAAAGTAAGTCAGTATGTTACACAGAGAGACATGAGGATAGATGATAGGGCAGAAGTTGGTGGGGTTGTGGGGGGAGGGAGATCAGAATGAGGTCTAAAATATGTCTTAATGGAATCCCAGGAGGATATGTTAAAATTATATTAGAAAGTGAGAGAAATAGAAGTTCTAAAGGTGACAGAAGGAAGTCCACATAAATCAGTCACAACAAATGTAAATGGACTAAAGTTACCAGTTAGAGAGATGGAACTAATAAAAGAATATCCAGCTGTTTTAATCCATCATATTTAAAATATAAGGATATGAGAAGATTGAAAATTTTTATAAAGGAGAGAGAGTGATAAAGATATGCCAGTATACATTAACCAAAAACAAATGATGGAGCTTCAGTATCAAACAAAAAAGGATTTTGGAACAGAAAGCATTAGTAAGAACTTGATGCTAAGTGACTTAATTAGGAGGATGTAGCAATTTTCATATCTTATGTACCTGTCAAAATAGCCTCAAAATACAGAAGAAAAACTGATAAAACCACAGGGAGAAATTGACAAGTCTGCCATCGTATTTGGAGATTTCACCATACCCTGCTTACCATAAGTAAGTTACACAGAATGCCCATATGTAGATTTGAATAACCAGTGAATGGACGTTGTGTAATGGACAAATATAGACCTTTGTACCCAATAATTAGATATTCTATATTCTTAAGCATATGTGGACTGTGGGAGAAACATTAATTATATACTAATTCATAAAGCAAGTCAGAAGACTTAAAAACAATTGGTACCATCCACACCATATAATTTATAATTTAAATATGAAGCAATTAAAGTTAGAAGGCAATAATGAAGAGATTAACAAAAAGCTACATGAATTTGGAAATTAAACACCCTTGTAATTCATGGTTTAAAAAACTGCATGCGGCCAGGCACGGTGGCTCACGCCTGTAATCCCAGCGCTTTGGGAGGCCGAGGCGGGTGGATCACGAGGGCAGGAGATCGAGACCACAGTGAAACCCTGTCTCTACTAAAAATACAAAAAATTAGCTGGGTGCGGTGGTGGGCGCCTGTAGTCCCAGCTACTCGGGAGGTTGAGGCAGGAGAATGGCGTGAACCCGGGAGGCAGAGCTTGCAGTGAGCCGAGATTGCACCACTGCACTCCAGCCTGGGCGACAGCGAGACTCCGTCTCAAAAAAAAAAAAAAAAAAAAAACTGCATGCAATTTTAGAATGGTTAGAATTGAACCATAGTTAAAATACGAAACTTCTGTCTATTCCTCTCTCTCTCCCTCTCCCTCCCTCTTCCTATCTGGAACATTCAAGAAGCTAATCTTTTTCAATGAAGAACACCCCAAATACTGAAAAGTAGAAAAAGGACAGATGGCATTTCATGGTAATCCCTTCCCCCAGGAGTGTAGAATGTTTCTTTAGCTTGATAGTTTGTTTATTTATTAAGTACTTACTATAAACCAGACTCTGCTTTAATTTGTGGTGAACAACCTAGAGATTAAGTCCTGCCCTATGGATTTTATATTAGAGTGAGAAAAACAGATAGCTAAGTCTGGAGCTCAGGGGTGAGGCCCAGGTTGGAATTATAGATTCACTTGACCAAGGTGAAACCTGGTGTGCCCCCTCCTACTTCACACCGCCAGACATACTTCCCGCCATACATTTCTGCTCTATTGTTGTGTATAGACTCTTCCTTTTGAGCCTCTCTCCCTTGATGCCTGTCAACCTCTACTTGTCTTTTGTTGATTTTGAGGCCACTTGCCCATATAACTGGCAGGATATTGAAGAAGAATCATACCAACCTGGTTCTGCTACCTAACAGCTGAGTTACTTTGGTCAAGCTCTTGGACTTCTGAGGCTGTTTCCTAATTTCAAAAGTGGGGATATGATGTGTTAGGCCCTGGTGGGTTGCAAGGAAGAGGTACACACGTATCACCTTTGATGATGAGGGCCGAATGTTAACTTGGATGGAAAGTCATCCAAACAGCGATATTGTCTCTGGCCCTAGTACTTTCAAAACCTCACAGAATATTAATTTAGCAGTATTTAGCCTTGAGAAGAGTTTTTATTAAAGAGGCATTAATGATGGAGGACCCTTGCATAGTGAGGAAACCTTTCAGCCCATAAAACATCATGGTGGTGCAGGATATGGGGTCAGTATAAATATTGGCATGTAGTCCCTTTGCAAGAGTGAGGGCTTGAGTTAAGGCAGTGAGTTCGGCTTGCTGAGAGGTAGTGGAGAGGGGCAGAGCAGTAGCCTCAATGACAGATGTGGAAGATACTATAGCATAGCCTGCCTTTGCTGGTGAGTGGCAATTAGGCCTGGTGGAACTGCCATCAATAAACCAAGTGTGATCAGGGTGAGGAACAGGAAAGAAGGAAATATGGCGAAATGGAGTGAATGCCAAGTGTATCAGAGAAATACAGTCATGGGGGTCAGGTGTGGTATCAGGAATAATGTGGGAGGCCGGATTGAAGTCTGGGCCAGTAACAATGGTAACTGGGAGACTCAACAAAGAGTGAGTACAGCTGAAGGAGCTGGGGAGCAGAAAGTATATGCGTCAAGTGTGAGGAAGAAAATAGATTTTGGAAGTTATGAGAACTGTAGAGAGTGAGTTGAGCATAGTTTGTGAGTTTGAGGGCCTCTAAAAGTATTAAGACGGCAGCAGCCGCTGCACGGAGACATGATGGCCAGCCTAAAACAGTAAGGTCAAGTTGTTTGGACAAAAAGGCTACAGGGCGCAGTCCTGGTCCTTGTGTAAAAATTCCAACTGCACAGCCCTGCACTTCAGCTGTGTGTAATGAAAACGGTTGGGATGAGTCAGGGAGAGCTAGTGTGGGGGCAGTCTCTAAAGCTGTCTTCAAGGAACGGAAAGAGGAGTGGGGAAAAGATTTAGGATCTGTGGGGCCAGCTAGGTTTGCTTTTGTGAGTTTACATAATGGTTTAGTCAGGATGGTAAAACTAGGTATCCAAAGGCGGAAATTCCTAACCATGCCTAGGAAGGAAATGTGTTGTTTTGTAGAAGGGATTGTGGTTTGGGAGATTAGCCGGACATGATCAGCAGGGAGAGCATGTGTGTTTTCATGAGAATTATGCCAACATAGGTAACAGATGTTGAAGAAATTTGGGCTTGACTGAAGTAATGGGGGCTGTCTGTGAAGCTTTGCGGCAGTACAGCCCAGGTAATTTGCTGAGCCTGATGGGTGTCAGGGTCAGTCTAAGTGAAAGCAAAGAGAGGCTGGGATGAAGGGTGCAAAGGAATAGTAAAGAAAGCATGTTTGAGATCCAGAACAGAATAATGGGTTGTGGAGGGAGGTATTGAGGATAGGAGAGTATATGGGTTTGGCACTACAGGGTGATAAGCAAAACAATTTGTTTGATAAGGTGCAGATCCTGAACTAACCTGTAAGGATTGTCTGGTTTTAGGACAGGTAAAATGGGGGAATTGTAAGGAGAGTTTATAGGCTTTAAAAGGCCATGCTGTAACAGGTGAGTGATAACAGGCTTTAATCTTTTTAAAGGGTGCTGTGGGATGGGATATTGGCATTGAGCAGGGTAAGGGTGATTAGGTTTTAATGGGTTAGTAAGGGGAGTGTGATTGGTTGCCAGGGAGGGAATAAAGGTATCCCATACTTGTGGATTAAGGTGGGGAGATAACAAGGGGAGGACATGAAGGAGGCTTTGAACTGGGGGAAAGGGCAGCAATGAGGTGTGGCTGTAGCCTAGGAATAGTCAGGGAAGCAGATAACTTAATTAAAATGTCTTGACCTAATAAGGGAGCTGGGCAGGTGGGGATAACTAAAATGAGTGCATAAAAGAATGTTGTCCAAGTTGACACAAGAGTTGGGGAGTTATAAGAGGTTTAAAAGCCTGGCCGTCAATACCCACAACAGTTATGGAGGCAAGGGAAACAGGCCTTTAAAAAGAAGGTAATATGGAGTTGGTAGCCTCTGTATTGATTAAGAAGGGGACGGACTTACCCTCCACTGTAAGAGTTATCCAAAGCATCTGTGATGGTCCAGGGGGCTTCCAAGGCAATTGGGCAGTGTCAGTCTTCAGCTGCTAAGCCGAGAAGATATGGGAAGGAGTCAGAGAGCCTTCTGCCAGAGTTCCAGGGGCTCTGGGAGTGGCTGCCAGGTGAGTTGGACAGTCCGATTTCCAGTGGGGTCCCGCACAGATAGGACACGGCTTAGGAGGAATCCCAGGCTGTGGGCATTCCTTGGCCCAGTGGCCAGATTTCCAGCACTTGAAGCAAGATCCTGAGGGAGGAGGTCCTGGAGGAACACCTGGCCGCTGCAGTTCAGGTGTTTTCAAGTTCTTGTGTGCTGGAGATGTGGCTGGGGTTTCTTTCACAGTGGAGGCAAGGAATTGCAACTCAGAAATATGTTGCCTCTACTCTATTATCGTACACCTTGAAGGCGAGGTTAATTGAGTGCTGTTGTGGGGTTTGAGGGCCGGAATCCAATTTTTGGAGCTTTTTCTAATGTGAGGAGGGGATTGGGTAATAAAATGCATACAGAATAAGACAGCCTTCTGGCCCCTCTGGATCTAGGGTGGTAAAGCATCTAAGGGTTGTTGCCAAACAGGCCATGAACTGGGCTGGGTTTTTATATTTGATGAAAAAGAGCCCAAATGGCAGCTGATTTGGGAGAGGTCGGATAAAGAAAAAAGGAGCATTAACCTTGACTATGCCTTTAGCTCCAGCCATCTCTTTAAGAGGGAATTGTTGGGCAGGTGGGGGAGGGCTAGTCGCGGAACAAAACTGTAAGCCAGACTGGGTGTGAGGAGGGGAGGTGATAGAAGGATTATAGGGTGGGGGAACAGAGGCTGAGGAAAAATTAGGACCTGGCTTGGCCTGGTGAGGAGCAGCCTGGGGAGAAGGGGAGAGGTCAGATGAGTCCGTAAAAAAGAAGGATTCAAGGGACTCAGAACTTGGGGTGGAGACTGAAAGAACAGACAGGTGAGAAAGAAGAAAGATTTGGGATGAGTTGCACTGGGAGCAGAGACTAGGGAGTGACCGATGTGTAAAAGAATGCCTGGACGTCAGGCACCTCAGACCATTTGCCCATGTTTCAAGAAAAATTATCTAGGTCTAGTAGGATGGAGAAATCAAAAGTGCCATTTTCTGGCCATTTAGAACCATTGTTGAGTTTGTACTGGGGCCAAGCAGTGTTGCAGAAGAAAATAAGATGCTTAGATTTTAGGTCAGGTGAGTGTTGAGGAGGTTTTAAGTTCTTGAGAGCACAGGCTAAGGGAGAAGAAGGAGAAATGGAGGGTGGAAGTTTGCCCATAGTGAAGGAGGCAAGTTTAAAGAGAAGGGTAGAGACATGGAGAAGGGGGTTGGGGAGCAGCCAAAGCAGGCGTCCCGGCAGTTGACTTGCCACCAAGGGAATGTGGGTGAATGACCAAGGCAGGCATCCCAACGAAGATCAGACACCAATGGAACGTGGGTGAATAATCAGAGAGGCATCCCCGCAATGATTAAACACCAAGGAAAGGCTGCCTTCCCAAGTCTGTGACCACCAATGGAGTTTTGGGTCCACGTATAAAATGTGTCTCCTTTGTCTCTACCAGAAAGTGAAAGGAACTGAAATTAAAAGAAGGGAGAGATTGAAGGGTGGCGCCAAGATTGAAAGGAGAAAGAGGTTGAGGGAGAGTGAGAGAGGTTGGAGAAGAGAGTAAAAAGAGGCTGCTTATCTGATTTAAAATCGGTCAGATATTCCTTGGGCTGGTTGGTCTGAGGACCCGAGGTCATAGGTGGATCTCTTTACAGAGTGAGGGTGAGGACAGGGGACTGGTCTCCCGAAGGAGCCCTGCTCACCTGGGTCTTCAGCACCAAATGTCTCACAATGTCCATGTGAAGAGACCACCAAACAGGCTTTGTGTGAGCAACAAGGCTGTTTATTTCACCTGGGTACAGGCGGGCTGAGTCTGAAAAAGAAGTCAGCAAAGGGTGGCGGATTATCATTAGTTCTTTTAGGTTTTTAGATAGGCAGTGGAGTTAGGAGCAATGTTTTGCGGGCAGGTGGTGGATCTCACAAAGTACATTCTCAAGGGTGGGGAGAATTACAAGGAACCTTCTCAAGGGTGGGGGAGATTACAAACAACATTGATCAGTTAGGTCGGGGCAGCAATACATCACAATGGGAATGTCATCAGTTAAGCCTATTTTCACTTCTTTTGTGGATCTTCAGTTGCTTCAGGCCATCTAGAGGTATACATGCAGGTCACTGGGGATATGATGGCTTAGCTTGAGCTCACAGGCCTGACACTTATCAGACCTAAAAAGGTGTCAGATTCAGTTAATTCCTTCCTGGATCAGGAAAAAATCAAGGATTCTCTGTAGAATATAGATTTTCCCAATGAGAGAAAGCTTTGCAGGACCATCTCAAAATATATCAAAGAAGGCTGGGCATGGTGACTCTTGCCTGCATTTTGGGAGGCCAAGGTGGGTGGATCACTTGAGGCCAGGAGTTCAAGACCAGCCTCGCAAACAGGGCGAAACCTCATCTCTACTAAAAATACAAAAATTAGTCGGGCATGGTGATGCACGCCTGTAATCCCAGCTACTTGGGAAGCTAAAGCACTAGAATTGCTTGAACTCGGGAGGCACAGGTGGCAATGAGCCAAGATCACATCACTGCACTCCAGCCTGGGTAACACTCTATCAAAAAAAAAAAAAAAAAAAAAAAATATATATATATATATACATGTATAGATATATACACACACACATAATATATAATATATGTATATATATGTGTATATATGTATATATATGTATATATGTGTATATATGTATATATGTGTATATATGTATATATGTGTATATATGTATATATGTGTATATATGTATATATATGTATATATATGTATATATATATGTGTGTATATATATATGTGTGTATATATGTATATATATGTATATATGTGTATATATGTATATATATGTGTGTGTAGATATATATATATATGTCTGAAAGAAATATATTTTGGGGCTGGGCATGGTGGCTCATGCCTGTAATCCCAGCACTTTGGGAGGCCAAAGTGGGCAGATCATGAGGTCAGGAGATCGAGGCCATCCTGGCCAACATGGTGAAACCCTATCTCTACTAAAAATACAAAAATTAGCTGGGTGTGGTGGTGTGTGCTTGTAATCCCAGCTACTCAGGAGGCTGAGGCAGGAAAATAGCTTGAACCATGGAGTCAGAGGTTGCAGTGAGCTGAGATGGTGCCACTGCACTCCGAACTGGCGACAGAGTAAGACTTCGTCTCAAAAAAATAACAAAATATATATAATAATAATATATATGTAAGAAATCAAAGTATTTTACCCATATATAAATATATATATTCGATTTCTTTTAGTCAGACTGGAATTTGGTGTCTTATTGCTACAGGAAGTCTGTTTTATTCTTAAGATCTCTATTTTAATGTTAATGCTGGTCACCCGTGCCTGCATTCCAAAGACAGGAGAGTGTAAATAAGGCATGCCCCATCCCCTGCATCTCATCATGGTCTGAACTAGTTTTTCAGGTTAATTTTGGAATGCCCTTGGCTGAGAGGATGGGTCTATTCCGTTGATTGGGAAGCTTAGAATATTATTTTTGGTTTACAAAATCCCACACCAGGCACACTGCCTAAGAATTTTTCATCGGCTTCATAGAGATAAAGAATTGAAAATTAGCATCAAAACTTTCTCTGTATATCATTGAGGGTTAGTTGTATGTGATTGTGTTTAATTTAATTATAGTATTAAATTATTACTCCATAGGTTTGAGTCCTAAGTTTAATAACTCTTTCTGATATGGTTAATTTATGTTAAAATATTAGACCAAGACTGTATCCGCCCCAAGCACAGACCCTCACACTCGACACTCCTCCACCAGTCCAAACTTGCTGCTAGCTCCCCATGAATGATGGTATCTCCACACTTGCAGTGACAATGCCCCCCAGGGTATCTTGCCTTCCATCACGGGATGCCCACGGAACCAGTACATGACAGCAGGCATGGGTCAGAAGGACTCCTATGTGGGTGACAAGGCCCAGAGCAAGAGAGGCATCCTGATCCTGAAATACCACATCCAGCACAGCATCATCACCAACTAGGATGACATGGAGATCTGGAACCACACCTTCTACAACAAGCTGCACACGGCTCCTGAGGAACATCCCATGCCGCTGACTGAGGCTCTTCTGAACCCCAAGGCCAACTGCGAGAAGATGACCCAGATCATGTTTGAGACCTTCAACACCCCCACCATATATGTGCCATCCATGCTGTGCTGTTCCTGTATGCCTCTGGTTGTGCCACTGGCATTGTGATGGACTCCAGTGATGGGGTCACTCACACTACTCAGCTACGAGGGGTACACCCTCCCCAGTGCCAACCTATGTCTGGACTTGGCTGGCTGGGACCTGACCGACTACCTCACAAAGATCCTTACTGAGCATGGCTACAGCTTCACCACCACGGCCCAGCAGGAAATCATGTGTGCCATCAAGAAGAAGCTGTGCTACATTGCCCTGGACTTCAAATAGGAGATGGCCACCATGGCCTCCAGCTTCTCCCTGGAGAAGAGCTACAAGCTGCTCCAGAGCCAGGTCATCACCATCTGCAACGAGTAGTTCCACTGCCCTGGCCTCTCCTGCAGCCTTCCTTCCTGGGCATGGAACCCGTGACATCCATGAAACTACCTTCAACTCCATCATGAAGTATGATGTGGACATCCATAAAGGCCTGTACGCCAATGCAGTGCTGTCCAGCGGCACCACCATGTACCCTGGCATTGCCCAACAGGATGCAAAAGGAGATCACTGCCCTGGCTCCCAGCATGATAAAGATCAAGATTATTGCTCCTGCTGAGTGCAGATACTCCATGTGTATCATTGGCTCCATCCTGGCCTCGCTGTCCACCTTCCAGCAGGTGTGGATCGGCAGGCAGGAATACAAGTCCCACTTCTCTCACCCCCATCTTCTACTGCAAATGCTTCTAAGCAGACTGTTACTTAGTTGCGTTATACCCTTTTTTAACAAAAACCTAACTTGCATAGAAAACAAGATGAGATTAGCATGGCTTTATTTGTTTTTTGGGGGGGTGTTTGATTGGTTTGGGGTTCTGTTTTGATTTGGGGTTTTTTTTTTTTTTTGGCTTGATGATTCAGGATTTACAAACTGGAACAGTGAAAGTGATAACAGTCTGTTGGAGTGAGCATCCCCCAAAGTTCTACAATGTGGCCGAGAACTTGGATTGTACATAGTTATTTTTAATTTTAGTTTTATTTATTTATTTTGAGACAGGGCCTCACTCTGAGGGTCTCACTCTATCACCGAGGCTGTAGTGCAGTGGCCCAATCACAGCTCACTGCAACCTCAACCTCCAGGGCTCAGGTGATCCTCCCACCTCAGCTTCCCAAATAATGGACTACAGTGCACACCACCGTGCCTTGCTAATTTTTCTATCTTTTGTAGAATAGGGGTCTCACTATGTTGCCCAGGCTGGTCTCAAACTCCTGGGCTCAGATGATGTGTCTGCTTCAGCCTTACAAAATGCTAGGATTACATGCATGAGCCACCACGCCAGGCCTGTTCTTTTTTTTTAATAGTCATTGCAAATATCATGAAATGTATTGTTACAGGAAGTTCCTTTGCCCTCCCAAAAGCCACTCCACTTCCCTCTAAGGAAAATGGCCCAGTCCTCTCCCAAGTCCACACAGGGGAGGTGATAACATTGCTTTCATGTAAATTATGTAATGCAAAATGTTTTAAATCTTAGCCTTAATAACTTTTTTTTTTTTTTTTTTTTTTTTTTGAGACGGAGTCTCGCTCTGTCGCCCAGGCTGGAGTGCAGTGGCGCAATCTCGGCTCACTGCAAGCTCCGCCTCCCGGGTTCACGCCATTCTCCTGCCTCAGCCTCTCCGAGTAGCTGGGACTACAGGCGCCCGCCACCACGCCCGGCTAATTTTTTGTATTTTTAGTAGAGACGGGGTTTCACCGTGGTCTCGATCTCCTGACCTCGTGATCCGCCCGCCTCGGCCTCCCAAAGTGCTGGGATTACAAGCGTGAGCCACCGCGCCCGGCCTTTTTTTTTTTTTACTATTTTTTGAGACAGGGTCTCACTCTGTCACCCAGGCTGGAATGCAGTGAGGCGATCTTAGCTCACTGCAACCTCTGCCTCCCAGGCTCAAGTAATCCTCCCACCTTAGCATCCCGAGTAGCTGGGACCACAGAAGCGTACCACCCTGCCTGGCTAATTTTTTGTATTTTTGATAAAGACGGGTTTTCACCATATTGCCTAGGCTGGTCTCAAATTCCTGAGCTCAAGTGATCAGCCTGCCTTGACCTCCCAAAGTGCTGGGATTACAGACATGAGCCACTGCGTCTGGCCTGTTTTGTTTTATTTTGAATGAGCCATTGTGGCCACACTTTTTGTCCCTAAACTTGAGGTGTATGAAGGCTTTTGGTCTCCCTGGGATTGGGTGGAAGTGTGAAAGTAGCAAGGCGTTACCTGTACACTGACTTGAGACCAGTTCAATAAAAGTGCACATTAAAAAAAATACAATATTAAAGGCATAAAAGTAAAATTATGTGTAACTGTGCATGTATGAATTGCCTTAATTGAAAAAAATATAAAATTATTGGAACTATCTTGGAAAACACAAGATGTACAGAAACCTGCCCTCCTTTAAATAATAGATAAAAGAAAGCTATGGAATCATCTCTAAGAACCTTTAAGAAATTGTCTTAATCTTCTCAGGCTGCTGTAATAAGATGCCATCGACTGGGTGGCTTAAACAACAGAAATTTATTTATCACAGTTCTAGGGGCTGGGAAGTCCAAGATCAAGGCGCCTGCAGATTCAGTGTCTGGTGAGAGCCGACTTTCTGATATGTAGTGAGCTGTCTTCTCACTGTGTGCTCACATGTCCTTTCTTCCATATGTACTCATGGAAAGAAAGATCTCTCTCTCTCTTTCTCTTCTTATAAGGGCACTAATCCCATCATAAGAGTCCTACCTTCATGACCTAATCTAGACCCAATTATCTCCCAAAGACTGCACCTTCAAATAGCCATCACGTTGGGGTCTAGGGCTTCAACATATGAACTGGGGGGAAGGGAGACACAAACATTCAGTTCATAACAGAAATAAATCTTGTCCTAGTGTGGTGGCTCATGCCTGTAATCCTAGCACTTTGGGAGGCTGAGGCAGGAGGATTGCTTGAGACCAGGAGTTCCAGACCAGTCTGGTCAACATAGTGAGACCCTATCTCTATTAAAAAGAAATGAAAATAAGATTAATAAAATTAAAAATTTAAAAAGGATGGGCCACCAGTAGTGGCTCACACCTGTAATCCCAGCACTTTGGGAGGCTGAGGCAGAATGATCGCTTGAGCCCAGGAGTTTAAGACGAACAAAGCAAGACTCTGCCTCTATTTAAAAGAAGAAGAAGGAGGTGGGAGAGGGAGGAGTGGGGGAGAAGGAGAAGGAACAGGAGGAGACGGGGGAAGAGGAGTAGGAGAGGTAGGAAGTGGGGGAAGAGAAGGAGGAGGAAGGGAAGGGGAGAAGAGGAAGAGGAGGAGGGGAGGAGAGGGAGGATGAGGAGAAGAGGAAGAGGAGGGGAGGAGAGAGAGGATGAGAAGAAAAAGGAGGAGGAGGAGAAGATGGAGGGGGAGGAGGAGAAGGGAAGAGAGGAGGAAGAAGGAAGAGGAGGTGGGGAGGAGAGGGAGGAGAAGAGGAGGAGGGGAGGAGAGGGAGGATGAGAAGAAAAAGGAGAAGAAAAGACGGAAGAAGGAAGAAGACGGAGGGAAAGGAGGAGGGAAAGGAGGAGGGAGGGGATGAAGAGGAGGAGGAGAAGGAAGAAGAGGAGGGAGGGGGAAGGGGAGGAGGAGAAGGGAAAGGAGGAGGAAGAAGGGGAGGAGGAGGTGAAGGAGGAAGAGAAGAAAAAATGCTGAGAATGCTGACTGCCTTCTTTGAGGCTATAAAACATGGGAGGTTAGGAGGGAGTCTAGACAGGAGTAACTTCTGGCTTCTGTCTGGTTCCCCCTTCCAACAGAAGATTAATGGTATCCAGTAATCCAGAATTCCATTGATATGTCATTGTCTCCGTTACTCCCAGGTAATGGTGACTGATACAGATACAGGGGTCAGGTGGAGGAGAAACCTGTCTAGCCTGGTGGATATTTTCAAGAGAGTGACAGATGCTACCAGAGATGATCAATTTCCCAACGTTACTACTTACAACTGGGTTGCCCCTTCTCAGATTGCCTGCAGAAAGGCCATCATAATAGTTTGGTGAGGGGCTAGAAAAAGGGGAAATGTGGATGCTTTCATGACTCATTCATAGAAATGAACTTTTTCGTTCATCCTGGATGACTGACACTGGCAAATATTTGATTATCAAAACTCTACCCCTGTAGTTGGGTTTTCGTAGTATTTATTGCTCTTGAAGAGCACCAAAAAATTTCATTCCGAATTTGATGTATTTTGAGACGACTGTTCAGAAAGCCTGCAAAGCTGTCTTTTGTGGGGGAGATTTGCATCTGCAGAGAATCTGCATCGATGCAGACAGGCTTTCTCTGGTGCTCTCCCTTGTCCAGATCTAGGAAAGATTAACTGAGAGTCTGATATCTTAAAAGATCTGACAGAAACCTTTACCATCTATTCCTTCTAAAGGCTACTCTCTGTGAGATTTCATTTGTTCACGAAGACCGTCTTTGCTAGCCAGGCCTCCTCTTCTCCCCCTCCCATAACCTGTCTTGCCACCATAACCTGTTTTGCCCAGATGCAAGCTCCCATTCTTTCTGTATCCTCAAGGTGGTATAAAAGCAACTATTTGGCCATTTCTTTGAGTTTTTATATTTTGTATGACTCCCACACACATGCATGCATCCAATAAAATTTGTAGGAGACTGGACCCGGTGGCTCACACCTGTAATCCCAGCACTTTGAGAGGCCGAGGCGGGCAGATCACCTGAGGTTGGGAGTTCAAGACCAGCCTGCCTAACATGGCGAAACTCCGTCTCTACTAGAAATACAAAAAAAAAAAAAAAAAAATTAGCCAGGCATGGCGGCGTGCACCTGTAGTCCCAGCTACTCAGGAGGCTGAGGCAGGAGAATCGCTTGAACCCGGGAGGTGGAGGTTGCAGTGAGCTGAGATCCGTGCCACTGCACTCCAGCCTGAGCAACAGAGCGAGACTCCGTCTCAAAAAAAAAAAAAAAAAAAAAAAAAAAAAATGCGTAGGCCTCTTTTCCCTTTAATCTATGCAGTTTGTTTTTATAGACTCAAATTATCAAACATTCAAGGGAAAAATTTAAACTTCCCTACACTCTCATCTTTCCCTGTCTCCCACCTTATGAACATTATCTTAGTCCTTAAACCTCCTTCTAGGCTGGGCATGGTGGCTCACACCTGTAATCCCAGCACTTTGGCAGAGGCAAGTGGATCACCTGAGGTCATGAGTTCAAAACCAGCCTGGCCAATATGGTGAAACCCCATCTCTACTAAAAATACACACACAAAAAAAAATTAGCTGGGCATAGTGGTAGGCACCTGTAATCCCAGCTGCTCTGGTGGCTGAGGCAGGAGACTCGTTTGAACCGGGAGGCAGAGCATACAGTGAACCGAGATTGTGCCATTGCACTCCAGCCTGGGCAACAAAAGTGAAACTCCGTCTCAAAAAAAAAAAAAAAAAAAAGCCACGTGCGGTGGCTCACGCCTGTAATCCCAGCACTTTGGGAGGCTGAGGCGAGTGGATCATGAAGTCAGAAGTTCGAGACCAGCCTAACCAGTATGATGAAACCCCGCCTCTACTAAAAATACAAAAATTAGCCAGGTGTGGTGGTGCCCGCCTGTAATCCCAGCTACTCAGGAGGCTGAGGCAGGAGAATTGCTTGGAGCCGGGAGACGGCGGTTGCAGTGACCTGAGATCACGCCATTGCACTCCAGCCTGGGCAACAGAGCAAGAGCAAGACTCCGTCCCATCCCAAAACAACAACAACAGAAGACACACACACACGCATACACACACACACAAAACTCTTCCCCAAAGGCAAGGCAAGGGAGACTTAATACATGCAGTTGTACTTTCTCGGTTCTGGTGAGAAAGCTGAAATCATCTGCCTTTTTTATTTTTTTTTTGAGACAGAGTCTCGCTCTGTCACCCAGGTTGGAGTGCTGGAGTGCAGTGGCGCGATCTCGGCTCACTGCAGGCTCCGCCTCCCGGGTTCACGCCATTCTCCTGCCTCAGCCTCTCCGAGTAGCTGGGATTACAGGCGCCTGCCACCACGCCCGGCTATTTTTTTTTATATTTTTAGTAGAGATGGGGTTTCACCGTGGTCTCGATCTCCTAACCTCGTGATCCGCTCGCCTCGGCCTCCCAAAGTGCTGGGATTACAAGCGTGAGCCGCGGTGCCCAGCCATCATCTGCTTAAAAAAAAAAAAAAGGTTTGAGCTGTACACGGTGGCTCACTACCTGTAGTCCCAACGGTTTGGAAGGCCGAGGTGGGAGGATCACTTGAGGCTAGGAGTTCAAGACCAGCCTAGGCAATATAGCGAGACCCTACCTATACAAAAATAAAATTTAGAAATGATGTATTTGTGTTGGGACCTCTGTGTTATATACAAAAATATCCCAGTGCAGCTCCTTGGTCTCAGTAGGATGCATGAGCCTTCAACCCTCTCAGCCTGAGCTCAGAAAATTTCCTGGAGCAGATTAATTTGGAGTTTGGTTTAAAGGAGAAGCCAGTGGCGGCAAACACTCTTGGTTATGAGAGGTCTCTTTTTCTTTCACTTTCTTCCTTCAGCTCCCCTAACTGCCATGCACTGGGCAGAAGACATAAAACAAGGTGGACTTATGGCATATTCTTTGCTCAAGCAATGAGACTCTTACCCCCTTTGTCATGGCAATGGATCTCAGAGTCCACCTAATTCCCTAGTCCCTGATCTCAAACGATGGCCTGAGGCTAAACAGTTTGTTTTCTAGGGTAGCTTGGAGCATGTGGGTGAGGGGAATTACCACTGTGTCCTCTGCGTTCACCCAGAGAGAGACAGAGATCAGGAACCACTGCCTCTCCCCTGCCAGACCTTGTCGGGCTCATGGGAAGCACATGCGTCAGTGTACTAGGGATTCCTGGCGCCTCAAGGTTTCAAGCAACCCTCACAGCAGTAAAGGCGGCCCTGCCTAGCAGAGGCAGGACGCGGAGGTGGAGAGTTGCGGCGCGCCAGGCAGCCGCCAGAGGACGCAAGCGCCGCAAATCCCCGCGCGATGGCGCCCCCCGGACCGGAAAGGAAAGGTGGTCCGCCTGCAAGGAGGCGCGGACTGGGCCAAGGAGCCCATAGGGAGGGCGGGGCGCCGCCTCACCCGCGAGCTGCCGGCCTCTGCATCCGGCCCACCTGTCCCTCCCTGCCTACCAACCCAAGAGCCTGACCCCGATCTGCGCTCGCTGGGTGACCTCGACGCCCGGGCGGGGACCGAGGGCGCTCTGAGCTCAGCGCCCAGCTCCCAGACCCACGCCCGCTCCGAGGCGGAGGCCAGGTCTTCAGAGAGGAACGACAGAGGGGCAGAAGCCTGGGGCAGCCTGCTCCAGCCCTTGCAGCCGCGGAACAATGGCCCGAGGGGCTGCAGGCGCCGCAGCGGGCGCGGAGGAGCAGGGGCGCCAGGGCGCTGGAAGCCCCGCCCCCGGGCGGCGCCCTGACAACGCGGGCGGGCTGGGCTGCGCCGCCTGCTCCCCGCCCCTCGGCCGCCTGCACCGGGCGGGGCCCGGGCCAGAGCGCCGCCGCCGCCGCTGCTGCAGCAGCAGCTGCTCTGCAAAGTGGTGGCCGGGGCCGGGGCCGGGGTGCCCTCCTTCCCACCTTCTCCCGCCATGAACCAGGGAAGTCCGGGGGACTGGGCCCCCCTCGATCCCACCCCCGGACCCCCAGCATCCCCCAACCCCTTCGTGCATGAGTTACATCTCTCTCGCCTCCAGAGGGTTAAGGTAATGTGTGGGGAGCGGGCGTCGGAGGGACCCGTGGGGATAGGAAAATGGGGCCATTTGACCCTGGCAAAGGTGGGCTTGGGGATCCATGAGAAGGAGATGGCTGAGCGGCTTGCGGAGCGGGAATCCGGGGGTGCGCACGTGGGGGCGGCCGCGGGTGGGCAAGGAGTCCTGGAGAGGACGCTGCGGGCTTGGGCGATAGACAAGCTCGCAGGTGTGGAAGAACTGAGTAGGTGGGGATGGAGGGCTGCAGGGGACCCTGGGGTTGGAGAGATGAAGGACGCTGGGGAATGCGGATTACATTCTGCAGAGCCTGGTGGCTAGGATGGAGTTAGAGGCTACGGGAAGCCGGTGGTGGGGGCGGGGGCGTGCCGAGTATTCCTCCGAGGCATGACTTAGAGGGAAGACGTTTCTGGGCCGGGAGCCTGCGACCCTGTGCCCTTCCTACACTCCCTCTTCCCACTCCCTCCAACCCCCCTCCACCCCGCACTGCAGCACCTCCCGGTGGGGGCAGGGAGGCTGAGAGGGAGGTTAGCTACAGGAAGTGGAGGGCCGCGCCAGCCTAGGGAAACTGGGAGGTGGTGTGGGGAGGGAGTGTCCAATGTTTCTGCTGTCATCACCTCCCCGGAGGCAGGCTCCAGGGGCTAGGTTTGTTTACCTGCTTCTTCCCCAAGGCAGCCTATGGAGTCACCCTGGCTCCTGGCAACCTCTCTCCCATGCGGAGTGAGGCCGAGCTCTTGTCTCCCGTATCCCCCAGTACTATAGGATTGCTGTTGAGCAGTGTTAGAAACTGATCTCGGGCGTGAAAACTGGACCTCTCGCTGTTTACAACCCTCTGCCTCCTAGGCCCAAAGTGGAAAGATCTGTGCACCTGGTTTCTGTTGGGCATAGGAGCTATTTATGGAATAAGATGTGGGGGAGGAGGACCTATCTCTAACCTACTGTACATCAAGCACAGCACCCTGCACTTTTGCATGCATTCTTATTAAATCCTCTAAGTGCTAGATGCTTTTTATGACTTTCGGTTTTATAAATGGGGTAGAGACCAACTGAAAGACAGGAAAATAAGGCCCTTGATGCCATTAATCTTTTATCCTCTTGCCCTCATTGGTATCTTCATCCCACCTTGGGTCCCAGTCCCCTCTCCTGTTCCCACACCACCTGTCACATGCAAGGGATGATGGCCGTCTGCTCCTGGGTCTATCCTTTGTGGGAGAGGGATGCTGTGGAGGGAGCATATCCAAGCTCTAAAGTGGCATTCTCTCCCACCCTTTGCAGTTCTGCCTCCTGGGGGCATTGCTGGCCCCCATCCGAGTGCTTCTGGCCTTTATCGTCCTCTTTCTCCTCTGGCCCTTTGCCTGGCTGCAAGTGGCCGGTCTTAGTGAGGAGCAGCTTCAGGAGCCAATTACGGGATGGAGGAAGTAAGTGAGGGATCAGCCCCCAGAGACCCTACTTCTCTTCCCTGCTGTCTATTCGGCCCCCTCTTTGAGAAGAAGAAAAGGGAGCATTCTGAAACTATTCTGTCTAGCTTGGGTAGATGAGATGAGTCAGCCAAGCTCAGAAGTGGTTCCCAGACCTCACCTCTAAGTAATGTGCCCTGATAGGTCCCAAAGTGGCCAGAGACCTTGGCCCCTTGGTCACATCCTATTTAAGGGTAAAAGAGGGGTGCCCTACTTTCCCGGTGTCTGAACCTAGGGGCGGGTGAGGGTTAGAACCACTGCTTCCGCTGATACCCAGCCTTGCCCTGGCAGGACTCTGTGCCACAACGGGGTGCTAGGCCTGAGCCGCCTGCTGTTTTTCCTGCTGGGCTTCCTCCGGATTCGTGTTCGCGGCCAGCGAGCCTCTCGCCTTCAAGCCCCTGTCCTTGTTGCTGCCCCACACTCCACTTTCTTTGACCCCATTGTTCTGCTGCCCTGTGACCTGCCCAAAGTTGTGTCCCGAGCTGAGAACCTTTCCGTTCCTGTCATTGGAGGTGAGAGAGTTCAAAGCGGGTGAAGGGCAGGGTGACAACTCTGGGCAAAAAACGTCAGGAATGGAGACACTGGAGAGAATTCGCCTCAAAGTGGGGAGGGACTCTTGGCAAGTGAAATATAAATTAACACCATTAGTCAACCAGTCTTAGATTCTGAGGGCTGGGACAGAGAGAAGGTGTTGGAGGCAGTTCTGGTCAGTTCTCTAAAAGGACAACTACTATAAAGGGATTGTCCCAGGGCAAAGAGATAACAGGCCAGGCACGGTGGCTCATGCCTATAATCCCAGCACGTTGGGAGGCCAAGGCAGGTGGATCACCTGAGGTCGAGAATTCAAGACCAGCCTGACCAATATGGAGAAACCCTGTCTCTACTAAAAATACAAAAAAATTACCTGGGCTTAAAAGAAAAAAAAATTAGCCGGGCGTGGTGGCCCATGCTTGTAATCCCAGCTACTGGGGAGGCTGAGGCAGGAGAATCGCTTGAACCCAGGAGGTGGAGGTTGCGGTGAGCTGAGATCCAGCCATTGCACTCCAGCCTGGGCAACAAAAGCGAAACTCTGTCTCAAACAACAACAACAACCACAAAAGAGATAACAGAAACTTCTCATGCTGTTGAGGAAGTGGAGGCTGCAGGTGTTACTGCCCCTGGGTTGGAATGAAGTGATTCCTCTTTGTATCCTTCCCAACCCCAGCCCTTCTTCGATTCAACCAAGCCATCCTAGTATCCCGGCATGACCCAGCTTCTCGACGCAGAGTGGTGGAGGAGGTCCGAAGGCGGGCCACCTCAGGAGGCAAGTGGCCGCAGGTGGGTAAGGGTCTCAAGACCATCTTCTCACTTCCCATGTGCGCCTGAAGAGGCTTCCCTTTCCTCTCTCCACAGCCTTCTTCAGCCTTCTTCACCTCATTCCACTCTTTTTTCCCCCAGGTGCTATTCTTTCCTGAGGGCACCTGTTCCAACAAGAAGGCTTTGCTTAAGTTCAAACCAGGTGAATAAAATGATAGTGGGTGGTGGGCTGTAGGAAAAGGAAGTTCCAGATTTGGGGAGGGACTCTGAAATAACCCAAGAAGTAGAAGGGTGGGAGGGATGGGAGAGGAAGGGAGACCGGCAACCTCCTAGCTAATGCTGACAAGTCGAGGAGTCAGAGAGAAAATTATCAATGAGTGGAGCAAAGCCATATCTCATTTGACTGCCATACCTCATGCCCTCTAGCTACTTCTGTGTACTAACCTCTGCCTTGTGGGGGTGGGGGGTGGAAATGGGATTTAGGAGCCTTCATCGCAGGGGTGCCTGTGCAGCCTGTCCTCATCCGCTACCCCAACAGTCTGGTGAGTCTTAGTCCAAGAAAGAGTGGAAAGGGGGAGCACAAATCCACCCCAAATGGAAATAAGTGAAAACTGTTGGTGCTGTGATGGGATGTGCACTGCGGGGTGTGACCAGAGGTGGGATCAGGCCCTCTGTTCAAAGGTGATTGGCCAGTTCCGGGGGGAAAAGTAATGCTCTTATGCCTTCACCTGTGTTTCTCCCATAGGACACCACCAGCTGGGCATGGAGGGGTCCTGGAGTGTGAGTTCTGGTATTCCTGGGGTGAGGGTGGGGAGCAGGGTCCATCAGAGAATTCCTGGCCCATCTTCCAATCTCCAGACAAGGTGAATGGCCCTTCTTCATCTGAGGACTGAGAGAACTCTAGAGGAGACACCACTTTCCCCCTGATGTCCCCATATAATCTGGCTGTGCTTAGATTAGCTATCCCACCTAAATTGTTCCTGCTGTGATTATGGCTCCTATGCATTTATTTTCCCATGTTTCTGTGATTTTCTCCCTCAATTATCCCTTCCTGAGAACCATCACCATCAGGCATGCCTCTTGCCTTTTTCCTCCATTACTCAAACCTCTTCTTGCCTCCTCTTGCCTACAGTTCTTCCTCTGGCACATCCATGCAGCTCTGCTCTCTTTCCCTACCGCGTTTCTGGCCCTTCCTTGTGTCTCCCAACTGCATATTCACCCACCTGACTGTATGGCTAGGAGTCTGTCCCTATATCAATGGGCAGAACTTTTCCCACTCCCCACCTGGGTTGGGGAAGGGGAGTGGGGTGTGGGAGCCGGGGAAGGAGCCCATAGTTAGAGATTGGTGAGTATCGAAATCTCTCTTCTCTTAGACTCAAAGTCCTCTGGCTCACAGCCTCTCAGCCCTGCAGCATTGTGGATGTGGAGGTATGGCTCCCGTGGGTGCGGTGGGAGAATGTACATCTCAGACTCCTGAAACCTTGGGAAAAGAGGGTGGGAGTGGTCATACCTCACATTGAGGTTCTGATAAGAATTGTGTCTGTGTTTCAGTTCCTTCCTGTGTATCACCCCAGCCCTGAGGAGAGCAGGGACCCCACCCTCTATGCCAACAATGTTCAGAGGGTCATGGCACAGTGAGTGCCCCACAAACTATTTCCTGGAGCAGTTGCACAGGGCAAAGGAACCACAGAGGGGTGGAGGGGACGAGGTTTTCAGGCAAAGATCGAGGAGCAGGCAGTGGGAAGGGCTCTTCAACAGCTGAGATAGAGGCGGGGAGATTTAAAGGGGCCTGATCTACTCCAGTCAGCGGGCCAGGGTCAGGAACCAACCCTCAGAAGTTTCTTCTGCTTCAATCCCCTCCATCCCATCCCTCTTCATCCTGTAGGGCTCTGGGCATTCCAGCCACCGAATGTGAGTTTGTAGGGAGCTTACCTGTGATTGTGGTGGGCCGGCTGAAGGTGGCGTTGGAGCCACAGCTCTGGGAACTGGGAAAAGTGCTTCGGAAGGCTGGGTAAGTGGTCTTGAAAATGAGGGTGTGAGCAGTGTCACAGAGAGAGAAAGAGAGAGAGAGAGCGAGAGAATAAGAAGGGGAGAAATGAGAAGGAAGAAGGAAATCTTAAAAATGAAAAAAACTGGGAAGAAAGATAATGGAGTGAATAAAAGGAAGCAGGGAATAAATGGAAGGATATGTAATAACGCAGGTGAAAAAAGTAAGAAGGGGCCGGGTGCGGTGGCTCATGCCTGTAATCCCAGCACTTTGGGAGGCTGAGGCGGGTGGATCACCTGAGGTCAGGAGTTCAAGACCAGCCTGACCAACATGGCAAAACCCCATCTGTGCTAAAAATACAAAATTCGCCGGGTTTGGTGGCGCATGGCTGTAATCCCCACTACTTGGGAGGCGGAGGCAGGAGAATTGCTTGAACCTGGGAGGTGGAGGTTGCAGTGAGCCAAGATCGTGTCACTGCACTCCAGCCTGGATGGCAGTGCAAGACTGTCAAAAAAAAAAAAAAAAAAGAAAAAAGTAAGAAGGGCTCTCAAGGGACTGTGAGTCAGTACATCTTAGAAAAACAGCAGCTGAAGCTTTACTGGTAGAACTCTTGGTACTGGGGCCGAAGTCCTGCTGATGATGGTGTGTCCAGAAGGAAACTGAGACAGCTCTTTGCCTTCAACAATTCCATTGTAGGCTGTCACCTGGCTATGTGGACGCTGGGGCAGAGCCAGGCCGGAGTCGAATGATCAGCCAGGAAGAGTTTGCCAGGCAGCTACAGCTCTCTGATCCTCAGACGGTGGCTGGTGCCTTTGGCTACTTCCAGCAGGTAAAGGAGCTGGAACAAAGAACAGAGCAGAACCCAGGCTTCCCTCCAGGCTGACATGTTCCTAGTGGCCGTATCAGTCACTCACAGTTTGGAGTCCTCAGTGGATGTTCTCACAGCTGTTGTTAGATGGCCATCCCCTGAGATCCACTGAAAATTCATTTTTTAATCAAGCATCCAGTGCATTGAAGAACAATGTTATCATCATTATGAGGAAGAACAAGGGAGAAATAATCAGTGAGGACTATAAATTTCTGAAACCACTTTAGAGAGTGGCAGAGGTGGGGAATCATAAGACCTTGTGGGGCACTGGGTGAGGGTCTTTGAAGGAGAGTCATGAAGGTTACGTGGGAGGATGACATGTAGAAGAAATAACGCTGGACAGTTAGATGGTTGAGAGCTTGAGACCCAGATATATCTGTAGGACTTGGGCAGATTATTTTAAATATCCTATAGCTGGCCGGGCGCGGTGGGTCACGCTTGTAATCCTAGCACTTTGGGAGGCCGAGACGGGCGGATCACGAGGTCAGGAGATCGAGACTACGGTGAAACCCCGTCTCTACTAAAAATACAAAAAATTAGCCGGGCGTGGTGGCGGGCGACTGTAGTCCCAGCTACTCGGAGAGGCTGAGGCAGGAGAATGGCGTGAACCCGGGAGGCGGAGCTTGCAGTGAGCCGAGATTGCGCCACTGCACTCCAGCCTGGGCGACAGAGCGAGACTCTGTCTCAAAAAAAAAAAAAAAAAAAAAAAAAAAATCCTATAGCTTTTCTAGAGGAATTTTCTCAAGATTCTTAGCAAGCCATGTATTTCTCAAGCTTTAACCAAGTTCCCCGGTCAACTTACAAAAGTCCTAAAAGATTCTTAATGCTTATGAACAACCAACAGTGGTCCCAAGGAGCTTTTTGATCTGAGATGCAGAATGTGACCCTCAACATCCTCTGAAGGGACAGAGTGACCAGGTGTCTGGATTCCTTAGATTGAGGCGGACTGTCCCTGAAAAGAGCTTCCCCCACTTGGCCTGTGGCAGAGCAGAAACAAAAATTCAAATGCCATGGTCTCCCATGGAGCTGGTACAGCAGGCATCCTCCTTGTGTATTTCATAAGAAATTATGCCTATGGCCCCCTTTCAATCTGTTGGGCCAGTTCTTCTACATAGGCTGAGTCAGAGAGAACCAGTTTGTCTAGCCTGGGGACCAGGACTGCCCTCCGCTGGCATGTCAGAAACTTCATAGTAGCTTCAGCATTCCTGAGGGATTCCCTTACATTCCTAGGAGATCCCTTTATGGCAGGGCTTTGTCACCAGGTGACCTGGTATAGCTTGAGAAAGCCTATGACCTGAGAGAAATTCCAGGGATCCTAAAGAGTTTGGGGCTCACAGTTCTGAGGGGAGCAGTCACAGGGATCACCCCCATTATTTGCTGAGAAGAGGGAGGAGTCAAAATCCAAAGAGCAGGAAGGGAGGTGCAGGGTCCCCGCATTGCCCTGGTTTCTTTTTCACACCAGGATACCAAGGGTTTGGTGGACTTCCGAGATGTGGCCCTTGCACTAGCAGCTCTGGATGGGGGCAGGAGCCTGGAAGAGCTGACTCGTCTGGCCTTCGAGGTAATGGGGGGTGGTGGTGGTGGGGGGTGCTTAGTGGCTATGCTCACCCCACTCCAGGAGGCCCATTTTGATATGCTGTTTCCAGTAGTTTCTAGATATTAAGCACTTGGTATCCAACCTAGTGCCACAGTGCCTAAAACTGCAGACCACGGCCGGGCACGGTGGCTCATGCCTGTAATCCCAGCACTTTGGGAGGCCGAGGCGGGCAGATCACGAGGTCAGGAGATCGAGACCATCCTGGCTAACACAGTGAAACCCCGTCTCTACTAAAAATACAAAAAATTAGCCGGGCGTGGTGGCGGGCGACTGTAGTCCCAGCTACTCGGAGAGGCTGAGGCAGGAGAATGGCTTGAACCCGGGAGGCGGAGCTTGCAGTGAGCCAAGATTGCGCCACTGCACTCCAGCCTGGGCGACAGAGCGAGACTCCGTCTCAAAAAAAAAAAAAAAAAAATTAAACTGCAGACCCCCAGCCTCTATGTTGAGACCTAGCTGGGAACAAGAAGAAGGAAGAAGAAGGAAAAAGCTATAAAGTCTACAGTTCTGCAGAAAGGGCACTGGAGGGTCAGGGAAGGCTTGTGCACCACCCTTTTGGAAGAGGAGGAGCCTGTCAGGCCAGTCTGTGGGGCAGGGTGAGGCCGTGGCATGAGGAGAGAACTTGACTCGCATCCCTTTCTCACCCAAGCTCTTTGCTGAAGAGCAAGCAGAGGGGCCCAACCGCCTGCTGTACAAAGACGGCTTCAGCACCATCCTGCACCTGCTGCTGGGTTCACCCCACCCTGCTGCCACAGCTTTGCATGCTGAGCTGTGCCAGGCAGGATCCAGCCAAGGCCTCTCCCTCTGTGAGTCACTGCCTTCTCAGCCCCACACGGGCACTTGGGGCACCATCAGCATCCAGGAAAGCACTGGGCTGGGAGGGAACAAGGGTTAGTGGCCAGTGCTGGAGATCAGAACCTATGAGAAGTGAGGCTGGGAGGAACAGGCTAGAAAGGAAGAGAGGACCTAAACCTGGATTTGAGAAGTTAAACAGAGTAGAGGGACAAGATGTTTTAGTTCTGAGAAAAAAGCAGGGAGATTCTCTTCTCGTTCTTAGATCTTTTCACTTTTCTCCATCTCTTATTTGTCCAGGTCAGTTCCAGAACTTCTCCCTCCATGACCCACTCTATGGGAAACTCTTCAGCACCTACCTGCGCCCCCCACACACCTCTCGAGGCACCTCCCAGACACCAAATGCCTCATCCCCAGGCAGCCCCACTGCTCTGGCCAACGGGACTGTGCAAGCACCCAAGCAGAAGGGAGACTGAGTGCCTCAGCCTCTCGCCCCCTCCTCCTCAGGGCGGCGCTAGGGGCCTCCCCTATGCCTCAGCCCCATCTCTGCTCCTGTTTGAATTTTGTTATTGTTGTTTGTTTGTTTTTAAGTTGATTTTAATTTTTTGTTTGGTTGATTTTTTTGTAAAAAACTATTTTATATATAAATATAAATCTATATCTATATCTATTAAAAAAAATGAAGTCCAGTCACACTGATGTTACCATTACTTGGGAAGGAAAGGGATGAATGGTTGTAGGACGCCTGTTGGAAAATCCCAAAGGTTTCCAAGGTTCGTCCTCTTGGCCATAGCTGGATGAATCTTCCTCTTTGGACAGGGCTCTTTCCTGCACAGAAATCATACCGGGGTTCCATATCCTCCCTCCTGCTGTCATCTCCTATATGTACTTTTTAACAGACTTCCTCGTGAACCTCTTTTCAGCCCATTCCCTCTTGCTCTGTCCTCATTAAAGATTAAAAAATAGCTTGCTACCATTCCATATTTAATAATCCTACTGAGACTTGATTCTATCACCCCTAGTGGAAGCAAGGAGCTGTGTCAGTAAGGAACCAGCCTCCTCCCTGCAGGTCAGACCAGCCGTGCAGGAGGGTTTCTCTGACACAAGATGAGTAAAGACACTGAAGTCCTTTCTGTTCAGCCTCTTTTCAAGGAAGAAAACAAGGCCCCCTAGAGACACAATTATGGACAATTAGAAAATTAGGCTGGGCATGGTAGCTCATGCCTGTAATCCCAGCACTTGGGGAGGTTGGGGCAGGCAGATGGCTTGAGTTCAGGAGTTCAAGACCAGCCTGGATGCTATGGTGAAAGCCCGCCTCTACAAAAAAAAAAAAATAGAAAAATTACCTGGACATGCTGGTGCACACCTGTAGTCCCAGCTACTTGGGAGGCTAAGCTGGGAGGATTGTCTAAGCCCGGGAGGTTGAGGCTGCAATGAGCCATTGTTAGGCTACTGTACTCTGTAGCTTAGGCTACAGAACAAGACCCTGTCTCAAAAAAAGAAGAAAGAAAATTAGATCTCTATCTCAGAGATCTAACAGGTAGAAAAGCATCTTTCTGTTCTATCTATAGACTTAAAGGGAGGCAGATAATTATAAGATGCCCAGATAAGCCTTCCTGACACCAAGTCCAGGCTTGTGAAGAGGGGATATATAAAGTGATCATTGGAGATTCCTCAGTTTGGAGACTTATCACAGCCTGACAGCCAGTCTGTTGCCAGGAGGAGGCTGCAGGGAGTCAAGATAAGGCTGGAGACAAGGTAAGATTTATGGATTTGTAGAATCTAAGACTACCCCTACAGCCTTTCTTCATAGCATCTTACCCTATCTAGCAGCAAAGACACGAGTACAGAAAAAGGGCACTCTGAGAGCATTTTCCAACAAAAACACTTTATTCATTTTTTTTCTATATAGCTCCTTCCAAAGGTAATTCCCCCTGCAGCCTAGCCAGTCTGACCTCTCTTTCCATGCTTGCCACTTTTGCAGAACAACAAAACAACATTGGGATGAGATTCAACATCGGGATTCTCCACTGGTGGGCAGCAGGGGTGGAATCTACTCTGGGGTACCCACCTTTAGGGACTGGCAAGTGGGGTCAGATGGTCCGGCTGCTCCCTACTGGCTACGACGTCGTTTCTTCCTTCTGCCCGTAACAAAACTGTCACACCGCCTTTTACGAGGCTGTGAGGGTCGAACTACTCCCAGAGCTAGGGGTTTCTCCCTGGGGACCCCAAGTTGAGCTCCTGAGTGGGGTCTCTTTTCAGTAGGGGCTGGACCTCCAGCTAGAGCTCGCTTCCCAGACTTGGCAACAGGATATGGAGGTTTGCTGGGGTCTTTTGCCCCAGCAGAGAGCAGGTGGGATGCTCTCTGGCTGCCCTGACCTCCTGAAGCATGGTGAGGACTGAGAGGACGCCCCCTTGGTGAGAGGCTAAGTTTAGAGGCCAAGAGGTAAGCAAAGTTGGAGAGTTCCTCATCCTCTTCCTCTGCTTCCTTCTTCTTTTTCTCCTTTCCTTTGGCCCTGTCTGCTGACCTGCGTGTTTTACTAACAGAAGTTTCTCTCAGAACTATGGCATCCCTTGTTCCCCATCTAGGGAAAGTGCTTCCAAGACCCTGGTGAGAAGATGTTGCTTTGGGAGTCCCAGTTGTGTAAGACTCCTGACTCTCTTGTAAAGGAGCAAGGTTTTTAGGCTTGGACAGATCAGGATCCACCCTGCCTTCTCCTTGGGGGTCATAAGAATTAACATTCAGTGGGCAGGTGTCCTCGCTGACCCTTAGTTGGAGGCTACAGTCATCTTTAACATCTAGTATGTTGACCGGTTCTATGGTTTCCAACAGAGGAGAAAAGGAATTGCCTCTGCTCCCTGCCTCTTGGCTGGCTTCAGGCAAGGAGGGGGCATCCTCGGTCCCCATGATAAGGAGATTGCCTTGGCATGTGGGCGGAAGGGTTTCTTTGGAAGACACCAGTGTGGAACCACCACTTTCCTGCAATGGGAAGCAACCTTCTGCCCACAGATCACTGGGATCCCCTATGGTTTTACGGCTCTGTTCTTGATTTTCTTTGGACCTCGAGGTTGGGCTGTTGGCCCTCAGAAGTCCTGGCAAGCTGCAATAGTTTCTCTTTTCTAGGGCAGCTGCCACAACTGTGCCTCCACAGGGAATCACACTGCTCTCTGTATCCCCAGGTACTATGGTTTCTCCAGGACCCAAGGAAATGTTGCCCCTGGATCCCAGTCCCTGGCAGCCTTCCTGATACTCAGTTACACACTCCTCAACTTGAAAGCTCTCTATGACCTCCTCTATTTGTATGGGCAGTTCCAAGCCTACAGCATCCATCTCACTGCTCAGCCAAAGTCCTGGGCTGAGACAGACTTCATCCCTCTCCCCAGCTGCTCTAGGGGAAGGATTCTGATCATAACTCTGAGCCATGGGGGTACCTCTGTCATCTCCCCACATGGCTCCTGAAGAGCCTTCCCGGGGCACTGCTAAAGGCTCCTTCCCTTGAGGAAGCACTCCACGACCCCCTGTTTGTTGTCCTTTCTGCAATCCCAGGACTTGCTTTTCTAACCCTTGTCCTTGCAGAGGAGCCAGCTCTGCAAGTCCACCATCCAAACTGGGAGTGCTCTCGGGCTGGAAGCCTTCCTGCCAACAAAGGGGCAGAGACTCTGAAGTCCTACCAGCTACCAGGCAGTGCCCAGGAGGCCCAGCGCCTCCTAGATGGCCATCCTGATGTAGAGATACCTGGTTTATAACCTTCCCAGACCCTCTCCTCCCCACACCCAAGGGTCCCGGAGTTCCCTGTGGAGCTGCAAGTTCTGGCTGCAGGTCCCACCTGCTGCGGGATGGCAGAGTGTTCCCATCCCTGTGCTTCCCTCTGGGGCTATCTAGGGCTTGCTCCTGCCCACCATGCACTTCTCTTGCCTGTTTTCCTGAGGAAGAAATCTTCCCAAGGCAAACGGCGCCCCCAGCCCCCTGAAGCCCAGGTGAAGGCCGAAGCCGCCCATCCCCATCTTCATCCTCATCAGAAACAGAAGGACTTGAGTCCAACTGAGCTCCACTGTAAGTTGGAGGCACCTCTGCATCTTCCTCCTCTTCCAAGGCCAGGAGTCGCTTCTGGACCAGCTGGAAGAAATGGACAAATAATCAGTTCTATACATGGTTGTGAAAGAGGTGGCTGAGTGGGTGGCACAAGATGGTATTTGGGCAGGGCGAGGAAGGCAAGCAAGTAGTTTAAGCGATGGTAGCAAAGACAGATACTGCAGGTCTTTCCCACCTTCTTGTGCCTTATTCCCATGCTTTGAGCCCTTACATTCTCATTTCCTGTGTTTTCATAGCCTTCTACCTACTCATTCTGCACCTGAAGCCCAATCCTGAAGCTGTTCATCTCTAGAGCCATATCACCCAGGACAGTGTAGGGTTAGATAAAATCTTGCAAGCTTCTTCTCATATTTCCTATACCCCAGTTTTACCTGGGCAAGAGTGAGTCCTTCTTCTTGCTCTAGCTCCTCAATTAAGGCCAAGGGATCTCTCTGTTTTTCTGGGGACAGCAGATCTGCCAGAAATTGAGGGTGAATGACAGCCTCCACCTGGATAACAGAAGGAAAAGCGATATGTCTGTAAGCAGGTAACCTGTGAAACAAGGGGCTTTACAGAAGAAACCATGAGCTCCCCAACTGTCCCCTCTTACCCCTCTGGTATTGTAAACTGACCACCACCGGCTACACACATTCTCATGATGATGCATGCACACACATTACTCAGTTATAGAATAAAACCTAAGTCCTACTACACTGGACAAACCCCAGAGCATTAGTTCCCGGGAGTACCCACCCCAAGGATCTGCTAGAAACCAGATGTGCAGGCCCAGCTCACCTTGGAGACAAAGACCTTCTGAGAACACAGCTCATTGATGTAGCTCAGGAGACCTGGATCTGGATACATCCCTTCTTCCTCCTGCTGCTGCCCTTCTTCATCTTCTTTTCCATCTGACTCCCCAGTGGCCAAATGAGTCCCCACCAGCCCTTCCATGATGTCAATATACTCCTTCACAGCTTCTGGTGGGATTTCCTTGGGTGCCTGAGGAACAGGAGGTCTCTGGGCTTTATGCTGACGCCGGCGGGGGGCCCGTGTCTTGGAGGCTGCCTTCTTCGGAATGTACACTAAGGGAAGAGATGAACAGGAGAATGGGAAGTAGCACAGAAACTACAGCTTCTGCCTCCCAGCTCTGTAAGGTCAGCAATCTGGGTACATTGAAATGGTTCCAGGCTGGATTGGGCCAACCTGAAAAAGCACCAGCCATGGGAGATTTAGGACCTAGAGGGTCTAAGAATCACTGTATGAGGAATTTTGGAATCCCTGAAATTCCAAGAAACCCCCTGATCCAGCCCCCATTTCTTAGGCAGATGAGGTATTATGTGCTGAATTTAGAGTCTCAGTGAGAGTAGTTAGTTTACTTCACCAAGATCAATACCTAGTTCAGGGCAAAAGGAACCTGAGAACCCAGCCTCCTATGGGGTGGTCTGTTTGGAATATCAAATGCCACTCTCCAGAGGGAAAGTGGCAGAGCCTGGGCCATGCCTTCTCTAATCTGTGACTGGCTTCTGTACGCATCCCTTTGAGCCTTTGGCCCATGGCTCCTGTCAAAATTGGGTAGCCTCACCTGGCTGCTGGCAAACCTCAGAGGCCAGGGGCCCTAGAGGATCAAGTTTCAAAGGGGTTGCAGGAGACAGGCCCTGAGACCCATTCATCAGCTGTGTGTTCTGAATCTGCATCTCCTCAGCCTCAAACTCCATGAACCTGCAGAGGGTGAGAAAGGCATAGGCAATGCTAAGAAGGAGACCAGACCCATCAGAAATCCAGACGACAGCCAAGCATGGCTAAGAAAGGAAGTGCTCTCAAGCAGGCAAAGTCTGCCTAAGTCATGTCACCCAGGAGGGTGGTCACAGGTGGCTTAATTATATTTCCCGGGAAACTTCAGGAGCTCAGCACGTAGTTCCTTCCCCTATAGTCATCACTTAGGAAGCTTAAGAAAATGAATGGTCAGGTGGGGTGGCTCATGCCTATAAACCCAACACTTTGGGAGGCTGAGGTGGGCAGACTGCTTGAGCCCAAGAGTTTGAGGCCAACCTGGGTAACATGGCAAAAACCCATCTCTACAAAAGATCCAAAAAAAATTAGCCAACAGTGGTGACACGCGTCTAGTCACAGCTATTTTGGGGCTGAGGTGGGAGGATCGCTTGAGCTCAGGAGGTGAAGGCTGCAGTGAGCCATGACTGTCATTGCACTCCAGCCTGGGCAACAGAGTGAGATCCTGCCTCAAGAAAATTTTTAAAAAGTAAAGAATGAGGCCAGGCGCAGTGGCTCACACCTGTAACCCTGGCACTTTGGGAGGCCGAGGCGGGTGGATCATGAGGTCAGGAGTTCGAGACCAGCCTGGCCAACATAGTGAAACCCCATCTCTACTAAAAATACACAAAATTAGCCTCATGTGGTGGTGGGCGCCTATAATCCCAGCTACTCAGGAGGCTTAGGCAGGAGAATCACTTGAACCCAGGAGGCAGAGGTTGCAGTGAGCTGAGATCATGCCATTGCACTCCAGCCCTGGCAACAGTGTGAGACTTTGTCTCAAAAAAAAAAAAAAAAAGTTAAGAATGATCTAGAGCTTGTAAACTTCTCTTGGACAGAGCCAGGGCTTTCACTACTTGCTTTTGTTTTTGTTTTTGTTTTTGAGACAGAGTCTCACTCTGTCGCCCAGGATGAAGTGCAGTGGCCCAATCTCAGCTCACTGCAACCTCTGCCTCCCAGGTTCAAGTGATTCTCCTGCCTCAGTCTCCGGAGTAGCTGGGACTACAGGTGCGTGCCACCACGCCTGGCTTTTTTTTTTTTTTTTTTGTATTTTTAGTAGAGAAGGGGTTTCACTGTGTTAGCCAGGATGGTCTCGATCTCCTGACTTCATGATCCGCCCGCCTCGCCCTCCCAAAATGCTGGGATTACAGTTGTGAGCCAATGTGCCTGGCCTCACTTCTTTTCCATACCTATCTCACCCAGCGTCATCTATTGTACACAGCAGTGCTTAATATAGGCTTGTTTAATTTAATCAGGCCTATGCAACAGCCTGGTGGGAATCTCACAGTGGGATCCTCCTCAAGACCTCATTTGCCCCTGCCTACAACCACAAAGAATTCAAGGCAGTTCCTACCAGGAAACAATGTGAGATCCCAGAGTCCTGAGACTGGGATGGGATTCTTGGAAAGGTAAGTCTAGGAAGCATGGGTCCAAAAGGTTTTGGGAGGGAGTAAGTGGAAGCTAAGCTTGGAAAAATTCATTCATTTTTCTGAGTTTTTCCTTTCTTTTTTTTTTTTGAGACAGAGTTTCGCTCTTGTTGCCGAGGCTGGAGTGCAATGGCACAATTTCGGCTCACAGCAACCTCCGCTTCCTGGGTTCAAGCGATTCTCCTGCCTCAGCCTCCTGAGTAGCTGGGATTACAGGCATGCACTACCATGCCTGGCTAATTTTGTATTTTTAGTAGAGATGGGGTTTCTCCGTGTTAGTCAGGCTGGTCTCGAACTCCCGATCTCAGGTGATCCGCCTGGCCTGCCTCAGCCTCCCAAAGTGCTGGGATTACAGGCGGCAGCCACCACGCCCAGCCTTTTTTTTTTTTTTTTTAATCAAAGATATTATAGAGAAATAGAATAAGAGCCAGGAGACAACTTTGGGCATCCAGGACACTGGCTTTCCCCGGCTCTTCCAGAACCAGCCCCTCCCTGGGATAAAGGCAGAAAGGGATTTTCTGTGCCACTATTTCCAATGGAGGAGTGGTCCTGAAGTTCTGTATCAATAGCCACTTGCTACCAAGTCAGTGAGAAGAGAAAAGAACCTGCTGGTAGAGCATACCTCCTCATTGCTAGGTCCCTTCAGCATGAAATTTCTATACCTAATGGGGTCCAATCCCATCCTAAGACCTACAATATCCAGGTTCCTATACAGATTCAGGATCTGGTGAGGGGGGAGCTTTCAAGAAGAAATACGATAGAAAAACCCAAGAGTCAAGGTGGTGGAGGAAGAAGCAAGGATCCAGGAAACCGCCATCCTAGTGTACACCCCTCCTCCCCTCGCTTTTCTTCTTTCTTTTTTTTTTTTTTGAGATGAGGTCTCGCTATGTTGTCCAGGCTGGTCTTGAACTACTGGACCCAAACTATCCTACCACCTTAGCCTCTGGAGTAGCTGGGACTACAAGCACACACCTAGCCTAACATCCCTTTTTTTTTTTTTTTGAAACGGAGTTTTGCTCTATCACCCATGCTGGAGTGCAGTGGTGTGATCTCAGCTCACGGAAACCTCCACCTCCTGGGTTCAAGCGATTCTCCTGCCTCAGCTTCCCGAGTAGCTGGGACTACAGGCACGTGCCACCGTGCCTGGCTAATTTTTGTATTTTTTTTTTTTTTAGTAGAGACGGGGTTTCACCATGTTAGCCAGGCTGTTCTCGAACTCCTGACCTCAGGTGATCCACCCGCCTCGGCCTCCAAAGTGGTGGGATTACAGGCGTGAGCCACCGCGCCCCGTCCTAACATGGCTTTTGATAATCACCCCCACACGAGCCTCTCCGCTGCCCCTACTGCTCTCAGCCACACAGCCTCCCTCAGGAGAATGAGGGTTCATCGAACTCACCTTTCTGCCATCTCATAAAAGGTCATCCGGTCAAAGTTGCTGGTGTGCTCCCACTCCTGCACAGCCAATGGCAGTCCCTCCTCCAGGGTCATAGTGGGCTTCAGCCGGGCCAGGGAACGAAGCACTGGGCTAAAACCCCCATTGGGTCAGTCACATTCTAAAAGTGTGCTCCCATCCACCTGCCCTGACACCTACCTCAGTAACACATCCCCTGCCCCTCATCAAATCTATTGTGCCCCTCAGGCCCTGTCATGTCCCACTTCTGATTAGACTTACAGACGCTCAACCTCCCGTCCATTCATTTACCATACTCGCCCCTCTTCCTGTTGAAATTTACAACTAATATAAAATCAAACAGACAATTCTCCCCACCTTTTAAAACCAATGGCAACTACCACCCCTAATTCTCACAGTGCCATCCTCAATTAATGATTAGAAAGGGAGGACTCGTGTTATTAAATGAATGGGATTTGCTATAAAGTATGTTTAACTTTGTCCAAAGGCTCTTGCATTTTTTCTTTAAAGGCATTTGCTAACCCAAAGGAATCTCTAATTAAAGGTCATGTGGTGTTTTTATTTATTGGTTTTTCAGTCTGTTTCCAGATACCCCCAACAGTCAAATGCCAATGCTAGACCTCCACTTCTAGAGGGCTCTTGAGCCCTTTCTAATCCAGAAGAAATCAACAGCCCAGCCTAAAGCAAGGGCTTCATTTTTGTCTGACTCCCTTGGAGTCCTCAGACATTATTGTGCATCAGAATCGCTTGGGGAAGCTCGTTATAACCAAATTGCAGCTCCCCAGGATCCCACAGCTGAGCATTTTAGGAGCTTCCCATGTTGCAGTGGTCTGGACTGCCTTTTGTGGAAGACCCTGCCCAGAGCCCGTGAGTGTGAAGCACAAGCAGGCCAGGACCCAAAGCAAATGGATCCCATGCAAACCTTGAGAGCCCACAGTGGTTCAAGATTTCGAAATTTAGCCTGCTAGCCTCCAAGAGCGAACTCAGATCTGCCTTGAGAAAGCAGGGAGTCTGTGGCCGGGCGCGGTGGCTCAAGCCTGTAATCCCAGCGCTTTGGGAGGCCAAGGCGGGCGGATCACGAGGTCAGGAGATCGAGACCATCCTGGCTAACACGGTGAAACCCCGTCTCTACTAAAAATACAAAAAATTAGCCGGACGTGTTGGCGGGCGCCTGTAGTCCCAGCTACTCGGGAGGCTGAGGAAGGAGAATGGCGTGAACCCGGGAGGCAGAGTTTGCAGTGAGCCGAGATCGCGCCACTGCACTCCAGCCTGGGGGACAGAGCAAGACTCCGTCTCAAAAAAAAAAAAAAAAGAGAAAGCAGGGAGTCTGAAGATGCTGTACATCTAGGACTTTGGGGGAACATCTTGATTCATTTGCTCCAAGTTTGGGGTAGAGGGGGAGATTCCTTTAGGAGTTCAGCCACTGGAAGAGCACCACGTACATTTGTTTAAAGCAATAAAATGTGGTATATGTTATATAGCGGCTTACACAAAATGCTGAGGGCACAGGGCAGTTGAGAGGGACAGTGGGTCTGGGTGGGAAGGGAAGACTATTCCCCAGCTGAGGAATGACTGTTCCGTAAACAAAACAGCCTAGGACCCCGGGCTCCTTGGCTAAACACACACTCGCTCTTAAGCAAGGACGTTTTGACCTTTTGCGAGTTCTTTTCCTCTTCTAGATTGCCTTTTTATGATAATAATAAAATAGTTGACACTTAATGAAACATTCTCTGTGCCAAGGACTTCACGTATATTAACCCATTTAATCTTCTCAGCAACTCTGTGAATTAGGTATAGTTATCCCCCTTTTTAACTGAGAAAACTGAGGGCAAAGATGTTAAATGTCCTGCCCAGGATCACAAATCTAGTGAGTGGTAGAGCCCATGCCCTTGACCACTAAGCAAGCTCTACCCACCACCCTATTTCAACGTGAATTCTCCTGAATAAAATGAGTAGAGGGAGCAGCACACACTGTCCCCCATGCGACCCAGGGCCCTGAGTCAGGGTCCAGCACTCATCCTGGCTAGTTTGGATAGTTCTGACTCAATGTCAAAAGGTAGTAAAATAGAACAGGGGGAGGACTCTGGCACTTAGAGTGAGAGACCTAAGTTCCATCACTGGTCCTTGGTTTCAGTCTTCTTATCTGTAAATGAAGATTGCCAGAGGAAGGCTTGCCTGAACTCACAGTGTTGGGAGGATCACTTAAGATAAGACACCTGAAAGGTTGTTATAAACCAGGAAGTGGGTTAAGAGGCTGATTATTATTATTAATACGTTTTTCGTTCTCAGAGCATCTCCATTGCCCTCATGACCTTCCCTCGAGTATTCCTAAATAGCCTAAACTACTACGTTCACTCCAAAGTTCTCCTTATTTAAAAGCCCTAGAATAATTAATCTCAGGTCTCCCCACTTACATAAGAAAACAGGAAAGAGCTTCTGTGTCAGGACTCTGGGATAGGTGCCTCTGGGCCAAGGCTTTGTAATGCTGCCATCGACGGAAGTTCTCGTAAACGTCCTTGGAAATTTTGGAGCGGTCACCTAGTGAAGGCTTGGATAGAGTGGCTGCAGGACCTCCTTCCCCGGTTGTTCCATGTAGCCCTGGCCAAGCTTTTTCCAGCGGCACAATGGGGACCAGTTGAGCAACTGGTGGTGGAGCCTGAGGCGGAAGGCCTGGAGGGCCCTCCTGGCTGACACCAACAACCTTAGAGGGCAGAATGGTCTTCACATTAGATGCTGTCACAAATGGAGGTGCAGGACCCTCAAGGCCCCCACAGGGAGTGCCCGGGGAAATCGAATTGAGGGCAGTCTGAGTAAGGATAAAGTTCTGAGTTTGAGAGGGCTCAGCTGATCCCCTTTCTGTCTTGACTTTGACAATGACCTTGCCAGCCCCAGCCCCACTGAGGCAAGGGCCCCCGTCCCCTGTCACCAACAGTGAGCTGGGGAAAGCAGAGAGCATCAGAGGGTTGTCTGCAGAGAATACTGAAGGCATGATGGGCTGTGGAGGTGGCTCCCCGGGTGGGTGGTCTGGTGGGCCAGAAGTTGGTGGGAGAAAGGGAAGTGCAGGGGATGGAGACGGGGCGGCACTAGGTTTCATGCTCATATCCGGTCCCGGCAATGCAGATGCTGTTGAGACAAAGAAAGAGAAGAAATAGAGTAGGAGAAAAGAAGACCAGAGTTAGCCATCTGAATTCCCCATTTTTAATTTAAAATTTTTTTTTAATTTTTATTTTTTTTTTGAGACAGAGTCTCGCTCTGTCGCCCAGGCTACAGTGCAGTGGCGCAATCTCGGCTCACTGCAAGCTCTGCCTCCCGGGTTCACGCCATTCTCCTGCCTCAGCCTCTCCGAGTAGCTGGGACTACAGGCGCCCGCCACCACGCCCAGCTAATTTTTTTGTATTTTTAGTAGAGACGGGGTTTCATCGTGGTCTCGATCTCCTGACCTCGTGATCCGTTTATTTTTATTTTTATTTTTTGAGACGGAGTCTCGCTCTGTCGCCCAGGCTGGAGTACAGTGGCACAATCTCGGCTCACTACAATCTCCGCCTCCCGGGTTCACGCCATTCTCCTGCCTCAGCCTCCCGAGTAGCTGGGACTACAGACGCCCGCCACCACACCCGGCTAATTTTTTGTATTTTTAATAGAGACGGGGTTTCACCGTGTTAGCCAGGATGGTCTCGATCTCCTGACCTCGTGATCCGCCTGCCTCAGCCTGCCAAAGTGCTGGGATTACAGGCGAATTCCTCCTTTATTTTTAAAATTTTTTGTAGAGGCCAGGCACGGTGGCTCACGTCTGTAATCCCAGCAGTTTGGGAGGCCAAGGTGGAAGGATTGCTTGAGTCCAGGAGTTTGAGACCAGCCTGGACAACATGACAAAACCCTGTCTCTACTAAAAATACAAAAATAAGCCAGGTGCAGTGGCATGCACCTGTAGTCCCAACTACTTGGGTGGCTGGGGTGGGAGGATCTCTTGAGCCCAAGAAGTTGAGGCTGCAGTGAGCTGAGATTGTACCTCTGCACTCCAGCCTGGATGACAAAGGAAAACTGTCTCAAAAAAAAAAAAATTGTAGAGATGGGGTCTCGCTATGTTGCCTAGGCTAGGCTCAGACTCCTGGCCTCAAGTGATCCTCCTGCCTCAGCCTTCCAAAGTGCAGAGATAACAGGTGTGAGCCGCCACACCCTATCTGAGTTCCTCTTTAGACGCGAAGACTCAAAGCACTGATTCTCAACAGGTGAAAGAGGGGATATGGATGGGGAACTTGCGTAGTTTGCAAATGTCCCCCAAGTGATTTTGATCTTACTTCTCGTTGAGGACTGCATTAAAGAAGCTGCTTCTTTTTCAACAAGACACACAGACCCCTATCTGCCAAGAAGAGACAAGCCCAGCCTCTACGTGCTGCTTTTTTTTTTTTTTTTTAGATGGAGTCTTGCTCTGTGGCCCATTCTGGAGTGCAGTAGCACGATCTTAGCTCACTGCAACCTCCGCCTCCTGAGTCCAAGTGATTCTCCTGCCTCAGCCCCCCAAGTAGCTGGGATTACAGGCGCGAACCACCACATCCAGCTAATTTTTGTAGTTTTAGTAGATACGGGGTTTACGCCATGTTGGCCAGGCTGGTCTCGAAAACCTGACCTCAGGTAATCCACCTGCCTCGGCCTCCTAAAGTGTTGGGATTACAGGTGTGAGCCACTGCGCCCAGCCCCCTAAGTGCTTCTCTAAGAAAATTCCTGGCAGACCTCTCCAGCCTCTCCATAAGCTGTTTACTAAGATACAGAATTGGGTTGACACCTGATCTGCAGGGAAAACAGCCCACAGCAGGCTCAGTGCAGTAAGGGAACTAGTCCACGGTAAGTTCCAGCCCCTCTCGAGGCATCCACAAGGCCTTTGAGAAGGAGGCACTTTCAGAAATATTATTGGCTCATTCCCTCCTCCTTTTCGTTTTCCTGTTGCTTCTTTTTTTTTTTTTTTTTTTTTTTTTTTTTTGAGACGGAGTCTCGCTCTTTCACCCAGGCTGGAGTGCAGTGGCGCGATCTCGGCTCACTGCAAGCTCCGCCTCCCGGGTTCACGCCATTCTCCTGCCTCAGCCTCTCCGAGTAGCTGGGACTACAGGCGTCCGCCACCACGCCCGGCTAATTTTTTGTATTTTTAGTAGAGACAGGGTTTCACCTTGGTCTCGATCTCCTGACCTCGTGATCCGCCCGCCTCGGCCTCCCAAAGTGCTGGGATTACAAGCGTGAGCCACCGCGCCCGGCTCCTGTTGCTTCTTATAAATCTCTCTTAACCTAAAACAACAGAAGAAAGATTCAATCTACAAGCAGGAGCAGTGACTCTAGGACCCATGAAGCTCAGATATCCCGAAACACATTCCACTCAGCATTACACGTACATCTCCTATGCTCACCTATTCCAAACAAAAGATTCAAACCACCTGAACCCTGCTTTCTCCCAGCTGCTCTGTGGCCTCTGCCACCACTCACAGAAGTACTGTTCCCAGGAGAGGATACGGGGATTGGATGTTTGGTTCCCAGAAATGTTGTTGTATAACAGCCAGTAATAATTAGAGAGGATTAGATAAGGACAAGGAAATGAGTGAGGGGAGGGCAGTGTGGGGAGAGAAGTTTCCAGATCTTTAAGTAACTGCTGGACATGTTTGGTGATGCAGACTATCTGTGGTCCTTCTACCTGGAGCTCCTAACATCAGAAATGTAGGGCTCACTAGGAACAAGGCACTGAGCTAGGTGCTAAGGAAAGGACAACAAAGTCCTTCATTGTCACAGTTCCAGCTGAGGAGGGGCTATGTGGACTCTAGTCAAAAAGACCAAGGATAAGTATACAAATGTGTACTTAATTAATCAGAACCTGTGTCTCCTAGGACTTTTTTTTTTCTTTTTTCCGAGGCAGAGTCTCTGTCACCTAGGCTGGAGAGCAGTGGCACAATTTCAGCTAACTGCAACCTCTGCGGCCTCCTGGGTTCAAGCGATTCTCCTGCCTCAGCCTCCCGAGTAGCTGGGATTACAGGCGGGTGCCACCGTGCCCAGCTAAGTTTTGTATTTTTAGTAGAGATGGGGTTTCACCATGTTGGCCAGGCTGGTCTCGAACTCCTGACCTCAAGTGATCCACCTCCCTCGGCCTCCCAAAGTGCTGAGATTACAGGCGCTTGAGGTCAGGAGTTGGAGACCAGCCTGGCCAACATGGTGAAACCCCATCTCTACTAAAAATACAAAAATTAGCTGGGTGTGGTGGTGGGCGCCTGTATCCCAGCTGCTCAGGAGGCTGAGGAAAGAGAATCGCTCGAACCCTGGAGGCAGAGATTGCAGTGAGCTAACATCACACCACTGCACTCCAGCGTAAGCGACACAGTGAGACTCCATCTCAAAAAAAAAAAAAAAGAAGTAGAATATAACCTGCTTAAATCTCCTCCCCCTTACAAAAAATATTCCACTGGCAAACTAACAACACTCAACTTCTGCATTCTGACCATGGAACATAAGCAAACTCAGATTCAAACTCATTTCAGCCACAGAGCAGAGGGCTGAGGGTATGCCACTGAGTACAGAACACAATGAAAGGGGCCTGAAGGCCTGAGATCCATAAAAGGAAGAAAAACTAAGAGCATCTCAGTGAAGCCCGAGCTCTCATCCTGGCTGTCAAGACCCACCTCCCAGGCCCAGATGAATCAGGAAAAACTGCTTCCTGAACTCAAAGCGAAGCCACCTCTAGGGCTGGAAGGAGCCGTGAGGCTCTGAGCAGAGGCAGTCGTTTTTTGTGTTTTGTTTTGTTGGTTTTTTTTTGTTTTTTTTGAGACTGAGTTTCGCTCTTGTTGCCCAGGCTGGAGTGCAATGGCGCGATCTTGGCTCACCACAACCTCCGCCTCCCAGATTCAAGCGATTCTCCTGCCTCAGCCTCCCGAGTAGCTGAGATTACAGGCATGCGCCACCATGCCCGGCTAATTTTTTTTTTTTTTGTATTTTTAATAGAGATGGGGTTTCTCCATGTTGGTCAGGCTGGTCTCGAACTCCTGATCTCAGGTGATTCGCCCTCCTCAGCCTCTCAAAATGCTGGGATTACAGGCGTGAGCCACTGCGCCCAGCCCGAGCAGAGGCAGTTTATAATACATTCCAGCCTAGTTTTCAGGAAGGCATTTCTCTGCGACAGATAACTACAGATTATCTTTTCCCACTAAGGTCTTTCCCACTTTACCCTCCCATCCTCCATCCTCCACATCCCCTTCCCCTCATAAGCTCAAGCATGGCAAAATCCTAGAACGGGCTCCAGTTGCCTAAAAAAGACAGCTGAACTTGGGCCTTCCCCCTTGAAACCTCTCTGTGCCAGTCCTAAGACACATACCTCTGATCCTCTCTCCCACCACAAAAACACATGCTGAAGTGTCCCCTGTTCAAGAGAATCAAGTTGCTAATTGCCATCCATTCTCTATACTCAGCATGTGTCCTCAGAGACACCTTGATCTGCCCTTAAGGAAGTCCTCTTCCTTCCCCAGCCCCTAGTCTTAATGGTACAATCTCCTTCCCCAGCCTCCCCAAGTGTGATACCCTTGATGGGGTGTAGCACCTCACATTCCTTTAGGTCAGCCCAAAGAGCTTGTTTCAAAGGATATGAGCAGGTACCAGAAATCCTCCTCACCACCTGCAGACTTACCTCCATCTGAAGCCATCCTCTCAGGTTTGGGCACTAACCGTGGCTGTCTGGAAGCCTCCAGAATGAGGCAGTCAGGTCCAGGACCCAGAGTAACCTGGTTCCAGTAGGTGCACAGGGATCCAAGGAAGGGAAGGTAAAGATCAGATCACACAGAACTAGAATATGGAACTCAAGGCATTCTGCTGTGGGGGAGGGGAGAGGGAAAAGTGGGGTGAGGGTGGGGACAGATATTCCATGAAGGGTTCTAGTAAGTATGCAAAAACCAGGAATTCCTTTCAAACTACAGTTTGGCAACACAATTGATGTTCACCTCTTTAGGGCTATTTGTAAATTCTTTCTCAGATTACAGTTGTACCGTTTGGTTCACTAGACTTCGATTCTTCACCAACGTATCTCATTTTGTGTCCTTCCATCCCAGCCAGTTCTGTAACTGACTTCCTATTAACAGCAGGTTGATGGTAGACCCCTGACTTAATTCAATGATGGCTATATTTTCTGAACTAAATTCAGAGTACATTGGTCTATACGCTTAAGGATCATGGGAACTAAAGTTTAAAATTAGAATTGTCAGATGATCCAAGGTGCTCAATTGCTGTGTGCACATCATTTCCTTGGAAAGGAAACATAGGCTCTGTACTCCACAGACGCCTTACCCTTTGCTGAAAAGCCTCACTAAATAAAAAAGCTGCCATGCAGTTTAAAGTTTCCAAAGTAGAAAGTCCTTCTTTTTGTTAAATTATTTTGGTTTAAATTTTAAAAATAAAATTTATCTGCTAAGGTTCCTGGCGACTATTTCAGGCCAGTAACTCCCAGACCATCCTTTACAGCCACAGCTTCATGCAAACGTGGATTTCCCCCAAAAGGCCTTCCCTGGGGTTCATGGCATCTTTCTTGCTTCCTCTGAGATATCTTTTCTCTTTTCTAAAGAGTATTTCATTAATAAGACTTGAAGGCTGAAATCATCATTTTCCTTTCTAACAAAATTAACTACTTAGATTTAAATTTTTTTTTTTTTTTTTTAAACGGAGTCTCGCTGTCACCCAGGCTGTAGTGCAGTGGAGTGATCTCTTCTAACTGCAAGCTCCGCCTTCCGGGTTCATGCCATTGTCCTGCCTCACCCTCCTGAGTAGCTGGGACTACAGGCGCCCACCACCACGCCCAGCTAATTTTTTGTATTTTTAGTAGAGACGGGGTTTCACTGTGTTAGCCAGGATAGTCTTGATCTCCTGACCTCATGATCTGCCCGCCTCAGCCTCCCAAAGTGCTGGGATTACTAGGCGTGAGCCACTGTGCCCGGCCTTTAAAAAATTTTTAACAGGTAATACATTAGCAAGGTTCAAAAATCAAACTGCATAATAAAATACATAGCAATAAGTCTGCCTCCCACCCCTTACCCCTTTCTCCTGGAACTAAGTTCTCTATCCCAGAGGAAACCAGTATCATCTGTTTCTTGTGAATACTTGCAGAGATTTTTTTATGCAACTACAAGTAAATACAAACCATATTCTTTTTTTTTTTTTTTTTTTTTTTTGAGACAGGATCTTGCTCTGTCGCCCAGGCTGGAGTGCAGTGGCGTGATCTTGGCTCACTGCAACCTTCGCCTCCTGGGTTCAAGTGATTCTCTTGCCTCAGCCTCCCAAGTAGCTGGGACTACAGGTGCCCGCCACCACGCCCCACTAATTTTTGTATTTTTGGGGGTTTCACCATATTGGCCAGGCTGGTCTTGAACTCCTGACCTTGTGATCCACCCGTCTCAGCCTCCCAAAGTGCAGGGATTACAGGCGTGAGCCACCGCGCCCAGCCACAAACCATATTTTTTTTTTCTTTGAGACAGAGTGTCACTCTGTCACCCAGGCTACAGTGTAGTGGTGCTATCTCAGCTCGCTGCAACCTCTGCCTCCCCGGCTCAAGTGATTCTCTTGCCTCAGCCTCTGAAGTAGCTGGGACTACAGGCGCCCACCACCACGCCCGGCTAATTTTTTTGTATTTTTAGTAGAGACGGGGTTTCGCCAGATTGGCCAGGCTGGTCTCGAACTCTTGACCTTGTAATCCGCCTGCCTCAGCCTCCCAGTGTTGGGATTACAGGCGTGAGCCACCGCGCCCCGCCAAACCATATTCTTAAAAAAAAAACAGTGCAGGTTTTTCTGGTTACACAATTAATATATATTCCAATGCTTTTGTCATAAATAATGGCGTAATGATGATCTTTGTAATGATATTTTGGTTCTCATTTTCATTTCTTTAAACGAGAGTCTTATAAGGAGAACTTCTACATTCTTTTAAAAATTGTAAAAACTCCTAGAAGGTGCACTTTATTACGCTATTATTAGCTACTCACCACCATAAGAAAGAGCGCTGAATTTGCGGCAGGGACCTAACTTTAAATCTTGGTTCGACCGCTGAAACATGCTTCACCAGTTTCATAAAATAACTTTACGCTCTTTTCGCTTTAAGGAATATTGATACTCAACATGCATTCTTTACCGCCAACGCTTTGAAATGGAACAGAGGAACTGGATGTAAAAGAGGGGAGGGAAGAAAACCTCTTCTTTCTTCCTTAGGGTAAAGGGGCTCTGAATCCTGGAGCCCTTGTTTCTTCAGGCACTGAAAACTCACTGCTCCTGAAATGGGTGTGTATCTTGGACAAAGACAGGCTTCTATACGTCAATATTCTATCCACATCCATCCCTACCCCCCTCTAACGCCGTGTACCTAGCACACAGTAGGCACACTCCACGTGTTTTAGCCTGCAAAGTTGCAAGTAGGGCCCCAAGCCAAGCCCTGCTCTCGTGCGCCCCCTTCTGGCTAGCTGAAAATAAGGCAAAAATTGATTACATTTTCCGGAGAGCTCGGAGAGAGAGACTTCCGGTTATGCAGGAAGGAAATTGACGAACACGTGACACGGTCGGGCGGACCACTGCAGACGGAGCGGTGGACCGAATTGGGACCGCTGGCTTATGAGCGATCATGTTTCTCCAGTATTACCTCAACGAGCAGGGAGATCGAATCTATACGCTGAAGGTGAGGAGAGAAAACAGGGTGTAAATAGGCATGGCGAGAAATGTAGATGGGAGGAGTGGGTGAGGCCATACACGGAGTTACCTAAATGGGTGCGGGAAACCAGAAAGTCCAGAAACGAGGTGGGGAAGAACCGGGAGCGCGCGACTAATTTTTTAATTAAAAAAAAAAAAAAAAAGTTTTGGCCGGGCGCAGTGGCTCACGCCTGTAATCCTAGCACTTCGGGAGGCCAAGGCGGGTGGATTGCCTTAGCTCAGGAGTTCGAGACCATTCTGGGCAACACGGTGAAACTCCGTTTCTACTAAAATACAAAAAATTAGCCAGGCATGGCGATGTGCGCCTGTTATCCCAGCTACTCGGGAGGCTGAGACAGGAGAATCGCTTAAACGCGGGAGGCAGAGGTTGCAGTGAGCCAGGATAGCGCCATTGCACTCACTTTTCCTTTTTTTTTTTTTTTTTTTGAGACGGAGTTTTGCTCTGTTGCCCAGGCTGGAGTGCAGTGGCGCAATCTCAGCTCACTGCAAGCTCCGCCTCCCGGGTTCACGCCATTCTCCTGCCTCAGCCTCTCCGAGTAGCTGGGACTACAGGCGCCCGCCACCACGCCCGGCTAATTTTTTGTATTTTTAGTAGAGACGGGGTTTCACCGTGGTCTCGATCTCCTGACCTCGTGATCCGCCCTCCTCGGCCTCCCAAAGTGCTGGGATTACAAGCGTGAGCCACCACGCCCGGCCCTTTTTTTTTTTTTTTTTTTTAATGACAGGGACTCGCTTTGTTGCCTAGGCTGTAGTGCAGTGGCGCGGTCTCGGCTCACTGCAGCCGCCGCCTCCTGGGCTCAAACAATCCTCCTGTCTCAGCCTCCCGAGTAGCTGGGATTACAGGCGTGCGCCACCACACCCGGCTAATTTTTGGTTTTGGGGTTTTTTGTTTGGTTGGTTGGTTTTGTTTGTTTGTTTGTTGTAGAGACGAGGTTTCGCCATATTGCCCAGGCTGGTCTCAAACTTCTGACCTCAAGCCATCCTCCCGCCTCGACCTCCCAAAATGCCGGGATTACAGGCGTGAGTCACTGTGCTCGGCCTTTTAAAATTTTATATTTCTCTATTTATTTGTACAATTTTTTGAGCTGACCATTGCGTCTTGTATTTTCATGTTTGCCCTTTTTCGCGCTGGCCCCATCCCATTTCATCACGTCTGTACTGACATACATTCTGTGTTCCTGGAGCAGAAATTTGACCCGATGGGACAACAGACCTGCTCAGCCCATCCTGCTCGGTTCTCCCCAGATGACAAATACTCTCGACACCGAATCACCATCAAAAAACGCTTCAAGGTGCTCATGACCCAGCAACCGCGCCCTGTCCTCTGAAGGTCCCTTAAACTGATGGCGTCTCTTCTGCCGCCTGTTACCCCTCGGACACTCCGTAACCAAACTCTTCAGTCTGTGAGCCCTGATGCCTTTTTGCCAGCCATACTCTTTGGCATCCAGTCTCTCATGGTGATTGATCATGCTTGTGTGAGGCAATCATGGTGGCATCACCCATAAAGGGAACACATTTGACTTTTTTTTGTCATATTTTAAAGTACTACAAGATTATTAAAGATAAAATGATTTGAAAAACTCTTATTTGGTGAGTTGTTGGAGGAAAGGATTGGCAGTATTTTTTTAAAGGGAGGGAGATGATAAAGGAGAGTACCCCAGAGAGTTGCAACAATACCACTTGGAAGAAAAACTTCAGTCCTGCTGTTGCAAGAGTGGTCATGTGCTGTTAATGATAGGAGAGTATTGGGGAAGAAAGATTAAGACTTTCACAGCTGTCAGCATTCACTGAAAAATACCCCTGTTGTCACTTACGTAATTTCTTGTCCCTTGAAATAACATTTTGATTAAAAATGGAAGAGTACTTGAAAAAGTAGTAGGCATATTATAGAGAGAAGGCAGTGAATTGAGAGTCAGAAGACCAGTATTTGCTTTTTGTATAGCTTTGAGAAAGCTAATTAACCTGTTTAGTCTGATTTTTCTCTTGATTAACTTTTTTTTCCTTGATTAACTTATCTTTGAACTTAAATTGATTTAGTGGTGGGCCTTTCTTTTTTTTTTTTTTTTTTTTTTGAGACAGAGTCTCAATCTGTTGTCCAGGCTGGAGTGCAGGGGTGCAGCCTTGGCTGACTACAACCTCCGTCTCCCAGGTTCAAGCAATTCTCCTGCCTTAGCTTCCCAAGTAACTGGGATTACAGGTGCACGCCACCACACCCGGCTAATTTTTGTATTTTTTTTTTAGTAGTGACAGGGTTTCACCATGTCGGCCAAGCTGGTCTCAAACTCCTCACCTCAAGTGATCCACCCGCCTCGGCCTCAAAGTGCTGGGATTACAGGCGTGAGTCACCACACCAGGCCTGGGTCTTTCTTTCTTTTCTTTTTTTTTTTTTTTTTGAGATGGAGTTTTGCTCTTGTACCTCAGGCTGGAGTGCAGTGGTGGGACCTTGGCTCACTGCAACCTCCGCCTCCTGGGTTCAAGCTATTCTCCTACCCCAGCCTCCCAAGTAGCTGGGACTACAGGTGCACACCACCACGCCTGGCTAATTTTTGTATTTTTAGTAGAAACAGGGTTTCACCTTGTTGGTCAGGCTGATCTCAAACTCCCGACCTCAAGTAATCCACCCGCCTCGGCCTCCCAAAGTGCTGGGATTACAGGCATGAGCCACCTTGGCCGGCCTAGTGCTGCAGATTTTAAAATTGCTTTGTGGAGTCTGTATTTTAATTCTGCAATTTTTATTTTCTATCATATTAAAAATTATAGATTCCAGAAGCAGATATAACTTAAATTAGCACAGATGTGATTTATGAAGACATGCCCTGGAAATACTTTTTATTTTATTTTATTTGAGTCAGGTCTCGCTCCTGTGGTCCAGGCAGGAGTGCAGTGATGTGATCACAACTCATTGCAGCCTCTACCTCCCCGTCTCAAGTGGTCCACCCCATTTTTTAATTTTTTATAGAAACGAGGTCTCACTGTGTTGCCCAAGCTGGTGTTGCACTCCGGGACTCAAGCTGTCATCCTGCCTTGGCCTCCCAAAGTGTTGGGATTACAGGCGTGAGCCACGGTGCCTGGCCAGACTTTGCTTTTCTTGGATCTTGCTATTTGACCATCCCAGCAGAAAAGTTCAGGATAGTTGGGGGGTGCTGAAAAGAAAAGAAAAAAATCTCTCAACTGGGGTCATAATAGAAGACAGATGATTTTCAAATACATTACTGAAACGTATAGGAATGGTGAAATGAGATACTTGTTTCCTGTCAAGGAATTTTATTTCTCCTGTTCACTTACTTGCAGGGTTAACATTGGATCTGAAGGATTTTAAAGAGTTAACTTAGAGAAATTGTGAAATGGGATACTTGTTTCCTGTCAAGCAATTTTATTTCTTAGCTTGTTCACTTACAGGATTGGATATAACATTGGATCCGAAAGATTTTTAAAAGTTATCATATCCAGTTAAGGGGACAATGATTGGAGACATGTTTCTTAAGCACCAAAGTCAGTAAGTGAATTTTGCTACCAGTTTTTTAATGTTGGCTGCAGTTCTGCCTTTATCTTACAAAAAAGGAAAAAAAAAAGAATTAGCATTGCTCCATGCTACCACCTGTGTAGACTGAAACGCTTTAACCTGGAAATATGCCTAATGAATATAGAGGAGAAAAAGCAAACTGGCATGAATATACCATTTCATTCATACCAAACTGGCATGAATATACCATATACCAAGGACTTTTTCCATAAGAGATCCCCTGAGGAATGAGCCTTCATTTTGCACCAGAGGCTGTGTCTCCCTGAGAAAATGAAAAAGAGATCCCTGGGGTATTAACATCTGAGACGTACATTTATAGGGCTTGATTAGTGCTCAGAAACAAGAAAAGTCTTAACAGGGATAGTATATTGGAATTAGGTGGTATATATAAGTAAATGCAGATACACTAGTAGGAAATTGGGTTTCATAAAAATTCTGTGTTTCTTTATAAAGGAAAGTCTGCAGTTTGAATGAACGGGAGGCCTGCCTGAGGAAAAAATGGGTGAAAGCTGTGGGCCTGAATCAAGAAACCCAGACTTTATAAAGAGTCAAACTTCAGGAGGTTTACACTTTACATTTGGACTTCTCATTTTGTTACCAGGATCTTTTTAACTTTTTGATCCTTTAATCCTTGAAAGGATTTGGACTTTGTGTGTCATTTGATAAAAGAGAATTTCCTGGAATACAGTTCCCATTGCTAGGAGTGCTGCTTAAACATAGCCACTTGTGAGGAGCCAAGACCCCAGGCAAAACCAGGGGCCAGTTTCTGGGCCCAGGTGATTGTTAAATTTAGAGGTCTTGATCACAGCTATAGGAAATAGCTTTTCTTTTTTTAAAAATTTTTTTATTTTTTATTATTATACTTTAGGTTTTAGGGTACATGTGCACAATGTGCAGGTTTGTTACATATGTATCCATGTGCCATGTTGTTTTGCTGCACCCATTAACTCGTCATTTAGCATTAGGTATATCTCCTAATGCTGTCCCTCCCCCCTCCCCCCTCCCCCCACCCCACAACAGTCCCTGGAGTGTGATGTTCCCCTTCCTGTGTCCATGAGTTCTCATTGTTCAATTCCCACCTATGAGTGAGAACATGCGGTGTTTGGTTTTTTGTCCTTGCGATAGTTTACTGAGAATGATGTTTTCCAGTTTCATCCATGTCCCTACAAAGGACATGAACTCATCATTTTTTTATGGCTGCATAGTATTCCATGGTGTATATGTGCCACATTTTCTTAATCCAGTCTATCGTTGTTGGACATTTGGGTTGGTTCCAACTCTTTGCTAGGAAATAGCTTTTCAAACAAAACATTGATGAGTCAAAATTTATCGAACACCTCCATTTATACATTAAATAAACACTAAGAAAAAATATTCTAGCGACAATAAATGTAGTGGTGAAAACATGGAATGGATTTGAGAAAATACCTCAACATCTTCTCCAGGTATAAAAAACGTATTATTTAGTGGAACTTTCAGTCTGACTAGAAAGTGGACAGAGCATTTATTAAAAGGACAAGAACAACAAAAAAAATTAAAGTCGGACAAGTGTGTTTAAGGTACTTTATAGTTTTATTTTTATTTATTTATTCCTTTGAGACTGAGTTTTGCTCTTGTCCCCTCAGGCTGGAGTGCAATGGTGCGTTCTCGACTCACTGCAACCTCCGCCTCCCGAGTTCAAGCGATTCTCCTGCCTCAGCCTAAGGAATAGCTGGGATTACAGGCACATGCCACCACGCCGGGCTAATTTTTGTGTTTTTGGTAGAGAAGGGGTTTCGCCATGTTGGCCAGGCTGGTCTGGAACTCCTGACCTCAGGTGATAGCCCACCTCAGCCTCCCAAAGTGCTAGGATTACAGTCGTGAACCACCACGCCAGGCCTACTTTATAGTTTTAATTTTTTTTTTTTTACATAAAAATGCTTTATTTGTATGTAGACCTCTACATAAAAATTAACAATGAGGGTTATTCCCAGGTATAGGAGCGGTGTTTCTGGTTTATAAAGAAATCATGAATGATGTTTTCAGAGACACTCATGAAAGACAAATGGCTCCCCGAGTTCTGAGGGTGAGGAGCAGCGCCCGCCCTCTAAGATGCTTCCAGAGTGAATGTGCAGCACAGCCAGACCAAGGAAAAGGATTATTCCCGTCTTCACGCGGGTCACGCCGTGCCCTGGACTACACCTCCCGTCGTGCCCCTTGGCCACTCCTATTCGGCCCCGCCCCGCCTGCCGCGTCTGCGGCGAGCGCAGGCGCGCTGCACTCTGTCACCGCGAGCTGCGGAGGCTGGGCGGTGCTTTCGGGCGCCCGCGGGACGGTTCCGCCCTCTCACGGCACCCCCGGGCTTCTCTTCGCAAGGTTTACCTCGAATGAAGAACAAGCGGGGAGGGAAGGGAAGGGCTGCGGCGGCGCGGGCGCAGCCCGTTGGGCCCGGGGCTGGGGGAGGCCAGGTCACGTAACTGCTGCTCTGGCGTCGGGCCGGGGAGGGGGCGCCAGCCCGGGCAGCGAGAATCTTGCGCGCGCCGCGGCTCTGAAACAGTTACAGGCTAGTAAACAACAGCTGCGCGCCCACCCGCATTAGCTGGCGCCGGGATACCGCACCTGCGACCTTCTCCCTCACCCCGCTGCCCAGTCAGGCAAGCCTGCGTGGCTGTCTCCTCCTCTGCTGGGACCCGGAGGAAGAACGACGAGGGGGTGACCTGCGCCGGGGCGGGGATAGGGGAGAACGCGCCTCTGGCAAAGGGGGTGGCTCGTCCTGTCACACGCTGGAGAAACCTAGCGAGCGGACCGTGGCTCAGTGGACTAGCCACGACTTGCCACGACTCTGAGCTGCAGTCCGAGGTGTCTTGATCCGCTAACCTCCTCCCAGACCCCGAGGACCTTTCTGCTAGGAGAAGAGCGGACGCACCACCCCCACCGACCTCTCGGAGACAGGAATCCGCTCTGCCCCTGCATCCTCCTTTGCTCACCCTTCTCTCAGTAGTGTGGGTTATTTTTCCCGTTATGCATGCGCACCTTTCCCACCAGACCCAAGTGGATTGTCGACATCAAAAACACCGGGTGGCTTTGCATACACCTCCCCCCAGCCAGACCTGTGGGGTATTCACCTGATACACAACAGGTGGCCGGGTGTACACCATTTTGCAATCTGATCCACGCTATAGTCGCCTGATAAAGGTTTGCCTGCACGCACTTCGCCCAACTAGAACCGTGGGACACTCACCAGATAAAGGACTACCTCGACAGGAACTTGGGGGCTGAGGGGAGGGAGGCTTCATCTGCTGCCCTGAGACCATGTCACTGAGCCTTCAGCCCTGGACCAGAGGGGATAGCTAGGTAGCTCTTCATTCTGAAGGAAAGAAGTTACACAAGATTGGCATTGTTTTGTCTTTTTTTTTGTTTTTTTCTCTCTTAAAAAATATATTCACCTATTGGTGATGCACTTTCTAGGACAGTCGGCTTGAATTCTGAGTAGAAGGATTCTTATTTGGGGCTTTTTGTGTGGTATGAATCAAGGTTATTGAAATGTGTTATTTTTCAAGTTATCTTTTGTATTGCAGTCAAAAGTAGCTAGCGTAAGAGGAAGATTTTGCGAGGTTCCCCCCACTTTTTTTGTTCTTAAAAAGAACAAAATGCATCCTCCAGAAACCACCACCAAGATGGCTTCAGTTCGGTTCATGGTGACACCGACAAAGATCGATGACATTCCAGGTTTGTCAGACACCAGTCCGGACCTCAGCTCTCGATCTAGTTCCCGAGTAAGATTTAGCTCCCGGGAAAGTGTGCCTGAAACAAGCCGGAGTGAGCCTATGAGTGAGATGTCTGGGGCCACCACTTCGCTGGCAACTGTTGCACTGGATCCACCCAGTGACCGGACTTCTCACCCCCAGGATGTCATCGAGGGTAAGTAGAAACACAGACCGCAGCATACTTTCATTACTGGCCTCTTTATCCAAGATGCCTATCTATGGATCTGGAAGATCATAATCATATAATTATGATTATAATAGTCATCAGGAACCAAGGCATCTCTGTGAGATGCTTAGAAACTCTTTGGAATAATAGCATAGTGGCTCTTTGCAGTAATAATTTGGTATGTGGGAAGGTGTATGACAAGAAGGAAGGCAAATGTATATTTTAACTTCCTCATTTTTGTCTTCTTAGAAATGAAATGGGTATTTTGGTTAAAGGTGTATGTCAAAGAATGTAATCGTTTTCAGCACAGAGAATCCTAAATTTTAAAATTTAGTGAGTTGGGTATGTGTTCTGTAGCCATCATTGGCTATTTCAGTCTGCTTTAAGGCCGGTTACATGGAGTAGTTATTGGTCATATCTTAGTAGCTTTCCTCCAAGACTTCGGATGTGTATTGCAAAATTGTTTTTTGAAATCTATATGGAAGACTTCTGAAAAGGCTTTTAGGGCCCGATTCCCATGTAATTTCTTCTCTCTGAGCTTTAAATGGGAAGTCTGATGAGTCTTTAGAGTTAGCAGGTAGCACACAAGCCACTCCTGGCTCATGTTGACTGCTGCAGACCTTTAGCTTCCTAAACCAGTTTGTGTGTGTCAGCTGGCTTGGTTTTATTTGATGTACTGGGAAGAGGTGATGGAAGAGAGAGAAGAGAGAAAATGGGGAGATCATAACATTTTTTGGACTCTGAAATTTAAAAGTTTGAGACCTATACTGCTTTATATATTTAGTTTTATGCTGTGTTGTAACTAATATAATCTTTTAGTGATAAAAATTTCTCTTAAAGACTCTTAAAATAATATGCCACCCAAGTTTGAAAACCATAGCCTCACCCACTGACTTGTGAAAGCAAGGCTTACTCACCATTTTCCGGTGTCAGAAAATATTGTTCCTTTTAACCTAAAGGGTTCAGGAAACCAGAATGATTTTAGTTCCCTAATTCTGTGTTTTTAATATCTGGAGACAAGGTAGATTTGGTAAAGTTTACAGTCCTAGAATTCACTCATCCTTGACTAATCATTTTTTCTTTTATGGAGATATAGCTTGGTTCTCAGACTTTACTGTTTTCAGCTTTTTGACAAATTTTACAGTATGTCATACACTGTATTAAAATTACAGTATGGAATAAAAATTTATCATTTCCTGTTCCTCCAAATTAATTCCAAATTATCGTTTTAGTTTTTACCCATCATGCTATATTTAGGTTGTAAACATTCCAGGTAAAGACTATACCAGTGTTAATTTTTTAATACTGTAATTATCATTTGGTAATTTATAGTTTAGTTTGTTAGACTTGTGACTTACATGTGATGGAATTGTATTTTTATTCTTTGGAAAAGTGGACTTATTTCAGTAATGTGTTAGACCAGCAGAACAGGATCCTTGTCCAGTCTGCGGTTCTTACGTTACCCTTAAGCATTCTTTACAGTCTAGAGTGGTATCCTTTTACACTATAGGGGTAAAAATGGGGACATATCTAAGTGAAATCTATGTTTGTTTACGTGGTTACAGATGTTAAAAGCTTGATTCTCTATATAACACATTCCTTATTTAATGTTTAAATATTCTCCGGTACCCAGATGAAAGGGAAATTAATAGTCCGGCCATTAGAGAGCACTTTGCCCTATTCTCGTGGAACTTTCTACTTTCTCAGTGACCTACCTTTTCTCTTTTTTTTCTTTCTATATTACAAAAAATTCTTATGATGACTGTCACCATGTGATAAATTTTCCCCACCATTAGAAGAAACCACTTAGAAACATAATTATTTCACCCTTGGCTTCTCAGTATGTTAAAGCCCTTGTTAGATTTAGATGTAGATCTTCAAAGGGTGCTGTTGTGAAGAAAAGGGCCTAATGTTAATATACATTTCCCTCTAGGCTGGCTTTAATATAGATAACAACTGCATCCTTTCTACAGTTGAGTCTCCTTAAGCTCATAGTGCATTTCACAATTAGTTTGCTATTTTAGTATTTACAGTTCTCTGAATTTTTTCACCCTTTGTACATCCTTCTGTGGTTGTGACATTAGTATGATTCTCCTTTCCCCCATGCCTCCCACGTTTCTTCCTGTAGAGAAACTTCCCACCTGAAGTTTCTTGTCATATGTCTTTTACTCACATTACATCACACAAACAGGAGGTGACACATGAAGTTGTTTTTTGTTGTTGTTTTGTTTTTTTTTTTTTTTTTTTTGAGATGGAGTTTCACACTTGTTGCCCAGGCTGGGGTGCAAGGGCGCAATCTCCACTCACTGCAACCTCTGTCTCCCGGGTTCCAGTGATTCTTTTGCCTCAGCCTCCCAAGTAGCTGAGATTACAGGCATGTGCCACCACACCTGGCTAATTTTTTGTATTTAGTAGAGATGGGGTTTCACCATGTTGGTCAACCTGGTCTCAAACTCCTGGCCTCAGGTGATACACCCACCTTGGCCTCCCAAGGTGCTGGGATTACAGGCGTGAGCCACAGCACCCAGCCCTACATGAAGTTTTAAGTACTTATTTCAGTATATTTTAATTTTTTCTGCTGTTGGCTTTCTGAGTAGTTTTCTTTCTGCTATCGAAGTAATTTTTCTTTCATTTTGGCAAGTCTCCATTTGAATTTATAGGACTGTCCAGTTGGTAAAATCAAGAATCTTAGCAGTGTATTAGCTTATGGATCAGTGGCCTTTTTTTTTTTTTTTTTTTTGAGAAGGAGTCTCACTCTTTCACCCAGGCTGGAGTGCAGTGGCGCGATCTCGGCTCACTGCAGGCTCCGCCCCCCGGGGTTCACGCCATTCTCCTGCCTCAGCCTCCCGAGTAGCTGGGACTATAGGCGCCCGCCACCTCGCCCGGCTAATTTTTTTGTATTTTTAGTAGAGACGGGGTTTCACCGTGTTAGCCAGGATGGTCTCGACCTCCTGACGTCGTGATCCGCCCGCCTCGGCCTCCCAAAGTGCTGGGATTACAGGCGTGAGCCACCGCGCCCGGCGGATCAGTGGCCTTAAAGATACAAAAGAAACTGTTGAGAGTGGATGCCTCTGGAAAGTGAGTTACAAAAATGAAGTGGAGCCGGGCATTGTGGCTCACGCCTGTAATCCTAGCACTTTGGGAGGCCGAGGCGGGTGGATTGCCTGAGCTCAGGAGTCCAAGACCAGCCTGGGGAGCATGGTGAAACCCTGTCTCTACTAAAAATACAAAAAATTTGCCAGGCGTGACAGCGTGCGCCTGTAATCCCAGCTACTCGGGAGGCCTTGACAGGAGAATCGCTTGAATCCAGCAGGCGGAGGTTGCAGTGAGCTGAGATCACGCCACTGCACTCCAGCCTGGGTGACAGAGTGACACTCTGTCTCAAAAAAAGAAAAAAAAAATAGAGTGGAATTTTCTTTTACCAAAACAATTAAGGGCATATATAATTTTTAAATATTTATAGTGTATCACTTTTATAGTAATTTTTTTGAAAAGCACCACGTTAGAGCTAATGATCTAGAATCTCGTTCTGATCAAACCACATTTTAATAAGTGAGGAGACTTAAAACCCCAATAGATTAGACTAAAAAAATAACAAAATAAATGAGGAAACTAAGGCTTATAGAGATGGTTATTTGTAGATCACATAGTGGCAAAGCCAAGACTGAAGTTCAGGCCTCCTGACTTTTATCTAGTGCTCTTTCTTGCATCATTTTGCCTCTGCTATGATGAACATTTTTTTACATGTGCTTTATAACCATGTGGCTGTAAAACATATTTTTATATGTCATTTGCGGTACCTAATACTTTTTTTTTTTTTTTTGAGACGAAGTCTCGCGCTGTCGCCCAGGCTGGAGTGCAGTGGCGCTGTCTCGGCTCACTGCAACCTCCACTCCCCGGGTCCAAGTGATTCTCCAGCCTCAGCCTCCCAAGTAGCTGGGATTACAGGCATCTGCAGCCACACCCGCCTCAATTTTGTGTTTTTAGGAGAGATGGGGTTTCACCATGTTGGCCAGGCTGGTCTCAAACTCCTGACCTCAAATGATCCTCCTGCCTCGGCCTCCTAAAGCTCGGGGATTACAGGTGTGAACCATACACCCTGCCTGCAGTCCCTAATACATTTCAACCTTTTATAATTCAACAGATACTCTGTGAGACGCTGGTATGTATGAGGCAGTCTGGTATTAATTGTAGGAAATATACAGATAACATATAGTTTCTACCTTTGCAGATCTCATGGTATAGTGGTGAAAATGACTAGAGCACTTTACTTATTCCTTCACCAAATGTTTATTACTCTGCACAATTATTAAGGATAAGGCACTGGCTGGCTGTTAAAGATGTTGGGTGTTAAAGACAGAGAAAAAGAATCTGTTATCTGTTCTAAGGAAAGTTATGATCTAATAGAGAAAGCAAACACATTTGTATACAAATTATAATGCTATATAAGTCCAACAATAGAAATATGCAAAAATACGGCAAAGGAAAATGATCAACTGAGATAAAATAGAGACACTTAAGAGACTGGAGGACTTGATAAGGTAAAGTGTGGTGAAAGGTGTAGAAAGATTAAAGACTGTGGTCAGATGGTTGAATGTTGTTGGAGTGAGCAATTTCAGAGGTAGAGCATTTCTCATGTAATGTGATCTAGTGTGTAGCCTTGGAGTAGGTTTCTGAAGTGGAGAGTTGAGGTCTAAGTGTAACAACTTTGAGACTGGCTGTTAACCAAGTTTTTGTGAGAGATGTTAGAGACACAAAAGTAATTTAGATAAGTCCTTTCTTTAAGGAGTCAGGTTTCCTCTCTGAAACCTTTTCTGATTGAACCCCATATCCAGATATAATAAACCAGGCTCTTTTTGTCCCTATATTGCTATAATGCCCATATCACTCTATTTTGTTTTTTATTTACATATTATCTTTCTCAACTATGCTGTAGGGTTCTTGAGGACAAGGATACAAAATCATTTACACCTAGTATAATATATGATATCCCATATAACTTGTATACCATAAATATACACTGAGTTGAAGATCTTGTAGACTTAAAAACAAGAGACAAATTAAAAACATACTCTGATAAAGGCATATTAATGTATGTACTAGAGCAGTGCTACTTCATCTGGCTGCATAATGAAATGATCTAGAGAGCTTTTCAAAAAATGCCTCTAGGCTGGGTGTGGTGGCTCATGCCTGTAATCTCAGCACTTTGGGAGGTGGAGGCAGGCGGATCACTTGAGGTCAGGAGTTCGAGACCAGCCTGGCCAACATGGTGAAACCCCGTCTCTACTAAAAATATGAAAACTTAGCCAGGTGTGGTGGTGCATGTTTATAATCTTAGCTACTCAGGTGGCTGAGGCATGAGAACCTGGGAGGCGGAAGTTGCACTCCAGCCTGGGTGACAGAGCGAGACTCTGTCTCAAATAAATAAATTAAATAAAAAATAAAAAATACCTCTACCCTGACAAACAAAACTCAACAAAAAACAAAATTATCATTTTTAGCCACACACCAAAATAAGTGAATTATATTGTATTGCTAATCATAGGTGACTATTAGTATTATTATTGTTATTATTATTTTTTGAGACAGAGTCTCACTCTGTCACCCAGGCTGGAGTGCAACGGTGCAGTCTCCACTCATTGCAACCTCCGCCTTCTGGGTTCAAGCGATTCTCCTGCCTCAGCCTCCCCAGTAGCTGGGACTACAGGCACGTGCCACCACACCCAGTTAATTTTTGTATTTTTAATGGAGACGGGGTTTCACTATGTTGTCCAGGACGGACTATTACCTTTCTCTTAAATATATCTTCTATATTATATAATTATTGAATACTATCCGTGTTTTACCTTGGCATTCTGATAGCTAAAATATGTTGATTTGGTACCTTCCTAGCTTGTCTGAAAGCATCCTCTTTATAGTTTTTTTTTTTTTTTTTTTTTTTTTTTGAGACAGGGTCTCATTCTGTCCACCAGGCTGGATACAGTGGTGTGATCACGGCTCACTGCAGCCTCGAGTTTCTGAGCTTAAACAATCCTCCACCTCAGCCTCTTGAGTAGCTGGGAACACAGGTGCACACCACTATGACTAGCTAATTTTTTTTTTTTGTAGAGACGAGGTTTTACCATGTTGCCCAGGCTGGTCTTGAACTCCTGTGTTCAAACAGTTAGCCCACCTCAGCCTCCCAAAGTGCTGAGATTACAGGCGTGAGCCACCATGCCTGGCCTTAGATTTTTTTCTTTAAAAAAAGCTTTTCAGTATCACTTGTCCAAAACATTTTGGTTACAGACCTTTTTTTTGCTGTGTGGCCCAGGCTGGAGTGCAGTGGTGCCATCTCGGCTCACTGCAAGCTCTGCCTCCCAGGTTCACGCCATTCTCCTGCCTCAGCCTCCCTAGTAGCTGGGACTACAGGCGCCCGCCACCATGCCCGGCTAATTTTTTTTTGTATTTTTGGTAGAGACGGGGTTTCACCGTGTTAGCCAGGATGGTCTCAATCTCCTGACCTCGTGATCCGCCCTCCTCAGCCTCCCAAAGTGCTAGGATTGCAGGTGTGAGCCACTGCGCCCAGCTAGTTATAGACCTTAACTGTTTTTCCTCTCTTCTCTATACTCCGTAGCCAGATTAAACTTTATAATATACTGCTTTATACCACAAGAAGCAATCAGCCAAATCCAGAATATGGGAAGTTTTATTGAATAACTAGATTCTTCAACAAATAATTGGGATGGGGTGGAGGAGGAGGGATGGGAAGAGAGGGAAAGCTGTTACAGATAAAAAGAGCCATATCAGCCAAATGCAGTGTGTGAACTTGGTTTGGATTCTGATGTGCATAAAACAATTGAAAAAAGGTACTTTTGAGACAAATGGGGGAAATTTGAACATGTACATGGTATTAAACAATATTAAGGAATTGTTAATTTTCTTAGAGATGTTTATGACATTATGGTAACATAAAGCTGTTATCTATAAAGATATATATTGAAGTATTTACAGGTTAAATGAAATGTACTCCAGCTCCTTCCTCCCCACTCCTCCCCAGAAAAGTTGGGGAGAGATAGACAAAACAAGATTAGCAAATGTTTATAATTTGTTGAAGTAGAGTAAAAGGTACATTTTACTATTTCTTAGCTTTTATCTTTGAAGATGTCTGGGAACTCCTGAGCTCAAGTGATCCTCCCACTTGGGTATCTCAAAGTGCTAGGATTGCAGGCATGAGCCACCATGCCTGGCCAATTTTTAAAAAGGTTAAATTACAATTAAAGGATTTTCTTTTGAGTGTGTCCTAGAATACTGTAGATATTTGATTAAATATCAGTGATTGGTACGGTGATTACCTCAACTTCTTGTCTTTGATCTTCGGTGGTCTCTTCTGCGTCCTCACTAAGTCTTTCCATCATGAGCCCAAATTCTTTTCTTCTCAGTGACATGTTTCTACATTCCAGATTCTCATAAATTTTGATATTACCTTTACTGAAATGGAAGGAAACGAAAGAAGGTTCTCCTGCAAACGTGGGAACCTTATGAAAGTCATGCTTTCCCATTTTAAAGCTGTTAGAAGAAGGGGAATGTTTCTATTGCTGACATTTAAGGCAACTTATAATGCTGTAAGCTTTTGAATTATGGCTGCTGCTTCTTTTGCCCTTCGTGTCTAACATATATTTCTGGACTACTAAGAACTTTGTGCAAATTCTAAAAAGGCACCCCTTTGTGCCCTGGGCCATCATGGCTTCACTGGAGAAGGGCAGGCTGGATTTCAACCCCCTTCCCCTTGCCCTTCTAGCTTAATGCCCTTGTGCACTGTCTACACAGCTGTAGCTGGTGAGCTTGTTGTTTCAGAATAATGAAGTTACATGTGTTTAAGTTTTTGGTGATGTTTGTTTCTGAGGAGTAGGTATGAAAGTTTGGAGAGCTATAGTGTAGGAATTATGTGAGCATTTCAATTTTGTGAATGTTAATGTATTCTTTTAATGAAGTTTTATAAGTTTTACAAGTATATAGAAAAACAAGAAGCTATTCTCTGTTAAAACCCTGTAATTAGTGCTTCAGTGTATATATTTTTTTATTTTTTGAGACAGGGTCTAGCTCTGTTACCCAGGCTGGACTTGGGTAGGCAGTGGCTATTCAGAGGCACAATTGTAGTACACTGCAGTCTTGAATTCCTGGGCTCAAGCGATCCTCCCACCTCACCCTCCCGAGTAGCTGGGACTATAGGCATGCACCACCACGCCCAGCTAACTTTTGTATTGGCTTTTGGTAGAGATGGGGTTTTGCCACGTTGCTCAGGTTGGTCTCGAACTCCTGGGCTCAAGCGATCTGCCCACCTCGGCCTCCCAAAGTGCTAGGATTACAGGTGTGACCCACTGCACCCGGCCCTGGTATACTTTTAAGAATCTCAACAATTACATTTGAAGGTACAAGCACAAAACTGCAGAACATACAACATAAAAACATGCATACAGCACCTTGCCTTAACGGCAGAAGTTCGATACCTGATTAGTAGGAAACACTATCACCATATTTGCTCAGCTCTAAGGTGTGTACATTACCATATTTTAACATTGCTGATATTCTCAGGTGCATTTTACTTTTGAAGAATTTTTAAGTTACTGTTAAAGTGGAATTTATACTTAACAAGATTTCAGAATCAAGTCAGTATTGTAAATAAGTCAGTCTGAGGGGCTTTGCGAAACCTGAAATTTTGAAGTTACCTTTGAATGTCTTAGCTGAAAAAAAATGTAAGAGCTGAAGTTTTTTTCTTCCTAAAATTTCAGTTTTTGTAGATGAAAACTGTAGAAATAGAAAACAAAAGCCACATTGTTAGGAAATGACAGATCTTAATTCTAATTTTAGTCTTTTTTTTTTCTCTTTTTAAAATTTCCTGTTATCTTAGCTCAGAGCTGGGTTTCAGTCTCCAATTTTCTAGCTAAATTAACCAGTGGCAGCTTTTTGTTTGTGGTTTTATTACGGCATTGCTAATCTTCGTTATATTTGTCGTGGCCTTGAGCAAAAAACTCAACTGATGACATTAATCTGTTTATAGTCATAACCATTTGGTAAATAACTTTAATTTTTGGCAGAATAGCACCTGAATTTCTCTCATTTTTTCAGACAGGTCTACATTTACTTTGGGGTAAAGCTATTTATTTTTCATATTGCTAGTTTAAAAAGAGAAGAGAGAACACTAATAAGTTAAAAACTCTTATGTACACATGTACATTTTCACTTTGAGGAGCTGTGAGAAATTGAATCTAACCAAAATTTACCTTTATTCTATTTTGAGAGCATTTGCATTTACCATATTTAGTTTTTTTTTTTTTTTTGAGGCGGAGTCTCGCTCTGTCGCCCAGGCTGTAGTGCAGTGGTGCAATCTTGGCTCACTGCAGCCTCCACCTCCCAGGTGCAAGCAGTTCTCCTGCCTCAGCCTCCTGAGTAGCTGGGATTACAGGCACATGCCACCACGCCCGGTTAATTTTTGTATTTTTAGTAGAAACAGGGTTTTACCATGTTTAGGCCTCAAACTCCTGACCTCGTGATCTGCCCGCCTTGGCCTCCCAAAGTGCTGGGATTACAGGCGTGAGTCACTGTGCCCGGCTAAAGTTGTTTGTTTGTTTGTTTGTTTGTTTTTTTAACAGCCTTTTTCACAGCTGGCTAATTTACATCCTAAGATGCATACAAAAGATTATGCTCGGTTTATTTATTTTTTTCTGATTCAGCAGCATGCCACATTTCAAATGAAATTTTAAGAATTGATAGGAATAGAAAAATATTCTTCCCTATTAGATGAGGTCAGTTCTTTCCCCTTTTGAAAAATGATCAGTTTTGGTATTTTTTCATTTTTTAAAAAGTCATTTTATTCTGTACTAAGATGAAATTTTTCTTATCCAGGAGAAACCTGGGGTTGATAAGGTTAAGTAACTTGCCCAAAGTCATACAAATAATAAATTAAAGAATAATGATTGAACCTAGGCACATGTAATTCTAAGACCAGCATTTTTGTCATTACACTGCATTTTCTCTGGTATGCTAATAATAGTTGGCCCTATTGAAACATTTATTAGGACATAATTGTTAGCCTGGGCAACATAGTGAAACCTCGTCTCTACAAAAAAAAAAAGAAAAGAAAAAAAAAAGCAGCCAGGTGTGGTGGTGTGCACCTGTAGTCCCAGCTACTTGGGAGGCTGAGATGGAAGGATTGCTTGAGTCCGAGAGGTCAAGGCCATAGTGAGCCATGATCATGCCACTGTACTCCAGCCTGGGTGACAGAGCAAGACCCTGTATCCAAAAAAAAAAAAAAAAAAGTAATAAAATGACATATTCTCTGAATAACTTAGATTCTATGTTCGTAAAAAGAAATCTGAGCCGGGCGCGGTGGCTCACGCCTGTAATCCCAGCACTTTGGGAGGCTGAGGCGGGCGGATCACAAGGTCAGGAGATCGAGACCACGGTGAAACCCCGTCTCTACTAAAAATACAAAAAATTAGCCGGGCGTGGTGGCGGGCGCCTATCGTCCCAGCTACTCGGAGAGGCTGAGGCAGGAGAATGACGGGAACCCGGGAGGTGGAGCTTGCAGTGAGCCGAGATCGTGCCGCTGCACTCCAGCCTGGGTGACAGAGCAAGACTCCGTCTCAAAAAAAAAAAAAAAAAAAAAAAAAAAGAAATCTGGCATAAGGATACGTATTTCATTGTCTTTTACACAAATTATGTGCCTAGAGCAGTGTAGTAGTGCTGAGTTACATCAACAGTTATTGATTTAGTTACATTAATTATTCTGTCGTAAAGCTAATGAAGATTTTGACCCAAGTCTCAGTAGATCTAAAAAATTTTGTTTTGGATTGTGTTTTCATTTTCCTTTTCTCACATTTTTAGAAATATGTCCTTAGTTTTAACAATGTGTTGCTTAATGTCAGGTTTATTTTCTATACACTTTTTTTGTGTTGACTAGGAGCCCATTTTTAATCTAGCAAGCATTTCATAATGGAAGAATGAAATATCTTAGATCAGAAATGAAACCCTGAGTAACTGAATGTCTATCTTCATAGCTGCCAGATTCCTCTTTGGAATCTGCTACCCTCTTTGGTTGGGATTCTCAGGTCCTATCTGTCATACCTGGGCTATATTGACATTAGACTAAGGAAAAAGGTAGCAACCTTTTATAAAGAGTTGTGATATGCTGAAAGAGGCAGCAGTGGCAACTGAGGACTCAGGGGCATTTGATAATGCCTGCTTTAGTATTTGGATTAGTGGCCGAAATGGCTGAAGTAGCTATCAAATTAGTTAGCCATCAACTATCCTACTCTATTCTTTCCTCTAGTGAAGACACAACTTTTAGGAAGTTGAAAAAGTCCTAGTTTTGTATTGCCTATAGTTAATTTGGATAATAAGACTGTGAGCTCCTTGGGCAGGAACAGTGTCTTGCTCTCCATTTCATTCCTATTTCTTGGCACTTAGTGGGCACTCAAATATTATTGAGTAAATTCATGATCCTTTCAGCCTCAGTTAAAGCATGAGATTTTCCTGAGGCTTTAACTTGGAGAACTCTTTGCCTTTCTTACTCTACAATATGTTGAATCCATCAGAAAATAATGTCTTTTATATATTTATAAATATATAAATCACCAACCAAAGAGGTAGCACTGGCAGCTATGAACACAGACATTCAGTTACTCAGGGTTTCATTTCTGATGTATGACATTTCATTCTTCTATTTTTTAGTTTTAGCCCCCAAATTCATTATATATTCACCACTGATAACATTTCATAAAAATCCATTTTCATAGACAGTTTCAAGTCAAGATTTAAAAGACTTAAGCTGTAAGTCCTTACCATCCCATGATAGTTGGTCTTTACCAAAGTAATTGATGCATTCAATTCTTCTAATAATTTTATACATAGTAAGGCAAAATTTAGAATTTGTGATCATTTTTATATTTTTCACTAATATTTCCTGTCTCAGTTGCAGAGGGATAAGAGGGTTTGCTGAATATGATAAATAAGGAAAATGTGGGCCGGGCGCGGTGGCTCATGCTTGTAATCCCAGCACTTTGGGAGGCCGAGGCGGGCGGATCACAAGGTCAGGAGATCGAGAACACAGTGAAACCCCGTCTCTACTAAAAACACAAAAAATTAGCCGGGCGTGGTGGCGGGCGCCTGTAGTCCCAGCTACTCGGAGAGGCTGAGGCAGGAGAATGGCGTGAACCCGGGAGGCGGAGCTTGCAGTGAGCCGAGATTGCGCCACTGCACTCCAGCCTGGGTGACAGAGTGAGACTCCGTCTCAAAAACAAAAAAAAAAAAAGGAAAATGTGTATACATCTTCTACTTAAGAATGAGACTGTACCTTTCAGGCTCCAGCTATAGTAGTAGCCCTAAATGTAAGTGGTGAACAGCTCATTCTCCTGTAAGATGTTTATAGCATTTTCTAACACGGAACTATTCAGAGTGTAGTACAAGACAGTGCTGGCCCATGAGCTGTTTATTTTCTGTGAGGAGATAAGTTCAGAAATTGAGTTTTTAGAAACCTGCATAGCAGTTTGATAGAACAAATTTATGTCTGTCAAATCTAATATTAACAAGTTGGGGCTTATATTTGATATATATTTATTTTATTTTTCTAGTAATTCATTTTTACTATTTTTTAACAAAATTATTGGCCCATAATGAATTGGAAATTCAAAGAAAAAAGTTATTTACCAGAGATAATTTGCAAAGCAGTGTTCTAAAACAGTGGTTCACATCCTTTCATGTTTGCCTAACCTTCTAAATGATACCACACTCGAGAGGGTGCGGAGTGTGGGATATAGAGTGCTATTTCCCTACCGGTAGCCCTCTGATAGAGAATCCTTATATTGAAAATAATTTCCCGCTGACTTTCCCTTAATTGTTTCAATCTTTTCACTAATCTAACTTAAAAAATTTTTTTTAATAAATGGGTTTAATAAAACAAAACACTGGTTATTATGAGTTCTGAGCTGTGCTAGTGTAACATATTAAGTTGCAGTGTCAAAATACTACCCCAAAATAGACCCATTCCTCTGAAGAATGGGCATGCTAACTATTTTTAGCAGGTATAATATAGTCACAAATAATGTGTTTTACTGAAACTAATTAATAACATAAATACAATATGTATAAGATTTGGCCTAATATATAAAGCACTATGGGAGTAATACCATTATAAATGCCCTTTTTGCCCTGGCCTGACCTTTATATCTTATTACTTAAAAATACCATAATTTCTTTAAAGTATACAAATGTAAATATTTCATACCTGTATGATTCCTGTTTATCATTGAATAATAATTCATTGTATGCCATATACTGAAGGTTGATTATTTTATTGATGGATACCTGGGCTGTTTCCTGCTTGGGTTATGAATAAAGCTGTTATATACATATTTGTTTGAATTTTTTGTGGACTTATGCCTTTATTTCTCTTAGGTAAAAATACTGAGAACAAGAATTGCTGGGTCTTAGGGTAGGCATATGTTTTTGATTTATAAAAAAACTACTGGAACTTTTTCCAAAATGATTGTGCCATTTTACACTCCCCACCAATGTTTGTGCTACATCTTTACCAAAAGTCTCTCTTTTTTTTTTTGTTTTTTGAGACAAGATCTCACTCTGTCACCTAGGCTGGCATGCAGTGGCACAACCTCCCAGACACAAGCAATCCTCCTGCCTCAGCTGGGACCGCAGGTGTGCAGTAGCAAACCTGGCTAAATTTTTCTGAATTTTGGTAGAGAAATGGTTTCGCCATGTTGCCCAGGCTAGTCTCAAACTCCTGAGCTCAAGCAGTCCTTCCACTTTGGCCCCCAAAAGTGCTGGGATTACAGGCCTGAGCCACCATGCCTGGGTGCCAACAGTCTTTTAAATCAGCAGTCCCCAACCTTTTTGGCACCAGAGGCTGGTTTCATGGAAGACAATTTTTCCACAGAACTAAGGTCGGGTACAGGCATGGTTTTGGCATGAAACTGTTCCACCTCAGATCATCAGGCATTAGATTCTCATAAGGAGCACATAGTTTAGATCCCTCGGAATTGCTGTTCACAATAGGGTTGGCGCTCCTATGAGAATCTAATGCTGCTGCTGATCCGACAGGAGGCGGCGCTCAGGCAGTAATGCTTGCCTGCCTCTCACCTCCTGCTGTGCGGCCCTGTTCCTAACAGGCCAGGGACCAGTACCAGTCCATGGCCCAGGGGTTGGGGACCCTTGTTTTAAATTGTGATTTTAATTTGCATTTCCCTGATGGCCAGGGATGAGCACTTTTTCAGCGGTTTTTAGTGGTTTGCCTATCTTCCTTTGTCAATTGTTTAAATCTTTTGCCCATTTTATTTGTCTTCATATTATTGAGGCGTAGGGAATTTTTATGTCTTCTAGATACAGATCTCCTTTGTCAAGTATATGTTTTGTGAATATTTTTCCCAGTCTGTGACTTGCCTATTTCATTTTCATAATGGTGTCCATTGTATTTTTTCAACATTTTATTAAGAAAATTTTCTTTTATTTTTTTCTTTCTTTACTTTTGTTTTTTTTTTTTTTTTTTTTTGAGACAGAGTTTCACTCTGTCGCCCAGGCTAGAGTGCAGTGGTGCAATCTCAGCTCACTGCAACTTCCACCCGCCCGGGTTCAAGCAATTCTCCTGCCTCAGCCTCCCGAGTAGCTGGGGTTACAGGCGCCCACCATCACGCCTGGCTAATTTTTGTGTTTTTAGTGGAGACGGGGTTTCACCATGTTGGCCCGGCTGGTCCCAAACTCCTGACCTCAAGTGATCCGCCTGCCTTGGCCTCCCAAAGTCCTGGGATTACGGGTGTGAGCCACCACGCCCAGCCTATTATGAAAATTTACAAGCACACAGGAAGTTGAAAGACTTTTATCGTGAACACCCATACACCCACCACCTAGATTCTATCATTAACATTTTATTATACTTGTCTTCTTACATATGTGTCCATCTATCCTATTGTATGCATTTTAAGGTAAATTGCAGAATCAGTTCACTTCCCACAAATATTTCACAATGCGGCCGGGTGCGGTGGCTCACGCCTGTAATCCCAGCACTTTGAGAGGCCAAGGCGGGCGGATCACGAGGACAGGAGATCGAGACCATCCTGGCTAACACAGTGAAACCCCGTCTCTACTAAAAATACAAAAAATTAGCCGGGCGAGGTGGCGGGCGCCTGTAGTCCCAGCTACTCGGGAGGCTGAGGCAGGAGAATGGCGTGAACCCCCGGGGGGCGGAGCCTGCAGTGAGCCGAGATCGTGCCACTGCACTCCAGCCTGGGCAACAGCGAGACTCTGTCTCAAAAAAAAAAAAAAAACAAAACTTCACAGTGCATTATTATGAATTATAAATTAGAATTCATATAATTATGAATTAGAATTCAGTAACTGCAGCTTTTTTTCTTTTGAGCTAAACTTTTCGTACAGTCAAGGCACGAGTTTTTGTTTTTGTTTTTGTTTTTTTCGAGACAGAGTTTCACTCTTGTTGCCCAGGCTGGAGTTTGGCAATGATCCCGGCTCACCGCAACCCTGCCTCCTGGGTTCAAGTGATTCTCCTGCCTTGGCCTCCCCAGTGGCTGGGATTACCGGGCATGCGTCACCACGCCCAGCGAATTTATATTTTTAGTAGAGACAACGTTTCTCCGTGTTGGTCAGGCTGGTCTCAAACTGACCTCGGGTGATCCGTCCACCTCGGCTTCCCAAAGTGCTGGGATTATAGGTGTGAGCCACCACGCCCAGCAAAGGCACGAGTTTTAAGTGAACATTGGCTGAGTTTTGACAAATGCATGCGCCTGTGGAATACTAAACCCCATCAAGATGTAGAATATTACCATCACTCTAGGAAGTTCTTTCAGGCCCAGTCCCAGTTAATCTGTATTTCCATTCTTCCAGATCCAACCATTGTCCTGCTTTTTCTGCATCATAGGTTAGTTTTGTCTGTTCTAAAACCTTATAAAAGTGGATTCACATATTATGTTCTCTTCTGTTTAAAGCGTCTTTAACTTAGCCATAATGTTTTTGAGATTCATCCATGTTGTTGAATATATCAATAGTTTATTCCTTTTTATTGCTGAATAGTAATCCTTTGTATGACCATATCACACTTTATCCATTCTCTTGTGAATGTATACCTAAGATGTTTCCAGTTTTTGGATATTATGAATAAACTGTTGTGAACATTTTTGTACAAGTCCTTTTGTGGGAATATATTTTCATTTTTAAAGGTAAATACCTATGAGTGGAATTGCCAGATTATAGGGGAAAGTGTGAGACCCTTTTCCATAGTGGTTGTACTAATTTATACCCCCAACAACAGTGTATGAAAGTTCTTTTTGTTCCACAGTCTTGCCAAATTTGGTGTTTTTGGTCTTATGAATTTTAGCCATCTTGGTGAGTGTAGTGATACCTCATTGTGATAGTGTATTGTACTTTACATAGCTATTTCTCACATCCCACCTTCTTTAATCACTCTCCATGCACATCACACACCTCAGCTTTACTAGTTTTCTCTCAGCTTTTTCTGTACTGCTTTAACTTTGCCTTCAATTTTCTATGCCCCTGCACTTTTATATAGTTCACCGTAGGAGAGAACCTGTGCAGCCAAACCAGTGCTATTAAGAACCAATGAAATAAAATTTAGGTGAGTGTACCTGAGTTTTCATTCTTTGAAACATACTCTATGTTGCCTACCTCAGGGCATTAGAGGTTTTAAAGTTGAGTTTCACCACTTACAATGGTGACTTAGGGCAAGTTTCTTAGTCTAATGTTTCTGTTTTTGTGCTGATTAAATGAGATCGTGATGTAAAGTTTCTAGTGCAATGCAGAGTACAAACTAGGTCTTTATTGCTTCCTTCTCTTTTAGAAGTGGTATATATTTGTAGGGTTTTCTTTTCCTTTATTTTATTTTGTTTTATTTATTTTTTTTGAGATGAGTCTTGCTCTGTCACCCAGGCTGGAGTGCAGTGATGTGATCTCGGCTCACTGTAAGCTCCACCTTCCAGGTTCATGCCATTCTCCTGTCTCAGCCTCCTCAGTAGCTGGAACTACAGCCTGGCTAAGATTTTTGTATTTTTAGTAGAGACGGGGTTTCACCATGTTAGCCAGGATGGTCTCGATCTCCTGACCACTTGATCCGCCCACCTTGGCCTCCCAAAGTGCTGGGATTGCAGGCATGAGCCACCTCTCCCAGCCTAGCTTTTCCTTTTAAAAAAAAAAAAAATGTTTATTCCAAAACAGGCCAGTATTCTTGCTAGCATAAATCAATTATCAACGTGATTGTGCTTTTATATTTACCTTCTTTTTTTTCTCTTTAATCCTCCTTCCCCCTACACTTCCTGGCCTCTAGTGACAACCATTCTACTTTCTATATTCATGAGATCCACATTTTTAGCTCCTACGTGTGAATGAAAATGTGATATTTGTCTCTCTATGCTTGGCTTATTTCACTTAACATAATGACCTCCAGTTCCATCCGTGTTGCTGCAAATGACGATTTCATTTTTACGGCTGAATAGTATTCCGTTGTATATATATTCCACATTTTCTTTATATACTCATGCATTGATGGGCACTTAAGTTGATTCCATATTTTGGCTGTTGTGAATAGTGCTGCAAGAAGTGGTATATAACTGAATGAATAAGAATTCAAAGCATCATTGCTTCAGTTAAATTTAGCACAACCTTACTTGTCAGACGGAAGGCATTCCCAATAACAGAGGCCTTATACTACATCATCAATATGGACATTACACAGAGCTCAATTTACTGAACTCCTCTACTAAGTACAGAGGTAGAACCTCATACTCTAAAGTCGTCAGCTGAGAACTTGATACAGTTGTCTGATAAAATATATCAAGAATTAAGTATGTTATTTTAAGGGTATGCTAAAGGAACTGTACACCACTTAAAAGGATTTTCTGGGACTTTTTTTTTCTTTGAAACAACCACTCTGTACAATACAAAAGTTCTAAACTCTTTAAACATATATATATATATTTTTTTTTTACTTTTTTTCCGGACAAGAGTCTTTCTCTGTCGCTCAGGCTGGAGTGCAGTGGCGCAATCTTGGCTCACTGCAATCTCCGCCTCCTGGATTCTAGGGATTCTCCTGTCTCAGCCTCCTGAGCAGCTGGGACTGCAGGCATGTGCCACCACGCCCAGCTAATTTTTGTATTTTTAGTAGAGATAGGGTTTCCCCATGTTGGCCAGGCTGGTCTTGAACTCCTGACCTCAGGTGATCCGCCCACCTTGGCCTCCCAAAGTGTTAGGATTACAGGTGTGAGCCACCGCGCACAGCCGTATCTTTCATATTTTAAGTTGATATAGTGCCAGTCTTTCTTTAAAGAGGACAGTATAAAAATGAACTGTTCGGCCGGGTGCGGTGGCTCACGCCTGTTAATCCTAGCGCTGCGGGAGGCCAAGGTGGGCAGATCATCTGAGGTCAGGAGTTTGAGACCAGCCTGACCAACATGGTGAGACCCTGTCTCTACTAAAAATACAAAAAAAAAAAAAAAAAAATTAGCTGGGCGTGGTGGCGCATGTCTGTAGTCCCAGCTACTCGGGAGGCTGAGGCAGGAGAATCGCTTGAACCCGGGAGGCGGAGGCTGCAGTGAGCTGAGATCGCACCACTGCACTCCAGGCTGGGCAACAGGGTGAGACCCTGTCTCAAAAAAAAAAAAAAAAAAAAGTGAACTATTCCTTAATCTTTCTTGTGTGAAATATGAGGGCAGAGGTTGAGATCATGACATGCAGATAAGAATGACAACTTCAGTGAAGGAAATAAAGGAGCAAGCGGTGGACAGTAGTTCACTGTGAATTCTGTCCAGTCTCCAGGTTTCGGCAGCTTTGGGAAAGCAGGCTAAACTGTTCTTGGAGTTCTTCAGGTTAACAACAATAAGCAAGGGTGGAGTGCTTAATCCTTTTAAGTGAATGATAAACACTGTGGAAGGCGTGTCTTCAAGCGCCCCACTCCCTCAGGGCTGTAGGTCATGTGAGCTTAAAGTACTTCCCGAATCCCCGCCACTGTCTCCTGTAGGCAGGGATCACTGTCTGAAAGGACAGCAAGGAAGAGGTAGGCAGGGAAAACTAACTGGCAGGAAGTTTAAATACAGAAAGAGCCAAGTATTATCTAACTATAACAATGCCACATTTTACTGTGACTAAGGTAGAGGACCCAGAGGAGGGGGCAGCGGCTTCGATCTCTCAAGAGCCTAGTTTAGCAGACATAAAAGCCCGGATTCAGGATTCAGATGAACCAGGTGAGTACGCAACTTGGGAGCTTTTGGAACCTATAAAATTTTTCATGAAAGAGGTAACTAGGATATCAAAATTCAAAATGCCTTCTTTAGGACAGAGAAAAGTGTTGTGGTTGAGGTGTTTTTCAGTTACTTGTTTCACTCCCCTGTATATCTGATAACTTCTCTTACTTTTCTCACACACTGGTTTGTTTTTCCCCACAGTGAGTTCTGTGTTCATTACCAACGGGTGAAACTGAATCAGTGGCAACGTTTGAAGAGTTTTCAAGCAGAAAGAAAGGCACATAAGTCAATTTATGTGGAATTTAGAATTCACTTTTTCCTCACAGTTTAGATTGTATCTGGAAAAGACTTTAAACCCAACGAGTGGATGACATTTAAACTTAGCAGTTTATATAATATTATATAAAGAGGGAGCATGGTTCAGTAGTTTTGTACCGTGGACTTTGACTGTACTTGTGATTTCTCAGGTTATTCAGTATTTTACCTCAATTTACCAGCTTAAACAATAATTCAATAGTGAATGGTCTAAGAATTTTTTAATGGCAGAACAAAAGTACAATAGATGGTCATTGTGGTGACCAGCATAGCATCAGGTTAAAAAAAGTATTTGATGAATGTGATTATCCCTTTTATTTTCTTTAAATGGTAACAGTTCACACTTGCTAGAGGAATTGTGGTTTTGAATTTTTAAACAAGCAATTAAATCTTTGTTAATATTATAGTATTAAATATAGTAATTTGAAGCCCCTTATTTTTCAAGTCTGTAAATTGTGAGCACCTTCTTTAGTTATATGAATTAAGAATAAGGAAATAAGCTTTCAAAATTACTTTTATTTTATTTATGTTTTTGGAGATGAAATCTTGTTCTGTCACCCAGGCTGGAATGCAGTGGGGTGATCTCGGCTTACTGCAACCTCCGCCTCTCGGGTTCAAGCAATTCTTTTGCCTCAGCCTCCCGAGTAGCTGGGATTACAGGTGCCTGCCACCACGCCCGGCTAATTTTTGTATTTTTAGTAGAGACAAGGTTTCACCTTTTTGGCCAGGCTAGTCTCAAACTCCTGACCTCAAGCGATCCCCCGCTTCTGCCTCCCAAAGTGCTGGGATTACAGGTGTGAGCCACTGCGTCTGGCCTCAGAGTTACTTTTAATCCCATGATTCTGTGATTCTCACTTTCCTTTATAGCATGTAACATTGCAATTCCTTGGTGTCAACAGTGGTTGGTTATCTTTTTCGTAAAACCATTCGAGAATTTTTATGAATCTTGTTTGAAGATACAAACTATTAAGGAAAACGTTCCTTTTGTTTTTTCCTTCTAGTGAGAGAATTTATTAGGGGAATATCAGAAAGAAGATTTTATGTAAACTCTTTGTCCCCAAGGTTATTTTCATTTTGCTGAATAGGATGATGAAAAGTGGAAAGCAAGTTTAATCTACTTTGAACTTGAATGTGATTCTCTACAACTCAACTGCAGCTCAATTAGGTTCTGTCTCAGGCCTGTGCATATTTATTTATTTACTTATTTTTTACTTAATCCCAAATGTGATAGTAAGGCTTATGTGTATTTGAAGCTGCACTTTCCTTGCTTATGTTTGCCACCCTTAGCGTTTAATCCCTTTAGGCTTTTGTCTTTGCTATTGTCTTCGTTAATTTCATAAGCTGCAAACGAAGTCCATCTGTACCTCATTTCATTTGTTTTTTAAATTTGCTTTCTCCACCACCTCTACTGTTTTTTATTATTTCATCTTTACTAGTCCCATTATGTTTGCAGAAATTTGCTTTCTTCACATTATAAGAGTGTTAAAATCATTCAATCTGTTAGCAACTACCTGTAAAAAGCCATAAAAATTTGATAGTACCCAACTTTGTAATGAGTGACATTATTAGGCTTAATTTATTTTCTTCCATAGTAATTGCTTTTAACAAGGAAGAAGTGACAGATATAATTGAAATTGAATTTGATAAGCATTTTTACTTTGGTGTTTTCCATAATAGCCCAGAAAATACCTACTTGAATAAACTATTGCTTAGCAAGTGAACAACTGCTGGTAGTATATTATCTAAATTGCACTTGCCTTTATGTAAGGTTAAATTCAAGGGTAGGAAGGAGGGAAATGTGTGTGAGAACAATCTAAAAATTGTTTGTTTTTTTAAACCTAGGAGTAAAATGTTTTTGAAGAGACATGATTTTTTGGAGCAGTTGCTTTTCATGCAGTGAGTTTTATCCCCTTGTTCTCCTAAGTTAAAAAAAAAAATCTTAAATTGGTCATGGTTTTTTCACAAGCACTTCCAACATTGGCCAGTTATATAACCAGTAGCCTTTTTCATTGTTTTTTCTTCTGAATTTGTATGGAGAGAAAAATATGTAGTGTCGTATAAATTGAACATATTTAGAATGTAAATCATCCTTTAAAATGTGTTTTTTAAATATGAGATTTATTTGAACGGGACAAATGAGGAATTTGAGATAAAATAGTGTGAATACAGATAATCTAATTTTTTGAAAAGGTACAGGTATACTTTGGAAATATTGTGGGCTCAGTTCCAGACCACTGCAATAAAATGAGTCACATGAATTTTTTTTTTTTTTTTTTTTTTTTGAGATGGTGTTCGCTCTGTTGCCAGGCTAGGGTGCAGTGGTGTGATCTCTGCTTGCTGCAACCTCTGCCTCCTGGGACTACAGGCACATGCCACCACACCTGGCTAATTTTTTGTATTTTTAGTAGAGATGGGGTTTCACCGTGTTAGCCAGGATGGTCTCCTGACTTCGTGATCCGCCTGCCTCAGTCTCCAAAAGTGCTGGGATTACAGGCGTGAGCCACTGCACCCGGCCTTCACATGAATTTTTGACTTCCCACTGCATGTAAAAATGATATTTATTTATACTATACTGTAGTCTGTTAAGTGTGCAATAGCATTATGTCTTTAGAAAACAATGTACATACCTTAATTTTAAAATTATTTTTATTTTTATTTTTTTAAAGACAGGGTTTTGCTATGTTACTCAGGCTGGACTCAAACTCTTGGGCTCAAGCAATCCTCCCCTCCTGCCTCAGCTTCCTAAGTAGCTTGGACTACAGGCATGTACTGCCATTCCTGGCTCTAAAAAATACTTTATTACCAAAAAATGCTAATGATCATCTGAGCCTTCAGTGAGTAATAATCTTTTTGCTGGTGGAGATGGAGAGTGTTGGCTCAATGGCTGCTGCAGGGTGGGCTGCTGAAGGTTGTGGTAACTGTGGCAATTTCTTAAAATAGAACAACAATGAAGTTTACTGCACGAATTGACTCTTTCTTTTATGAAAGATTTCTCTGTAGCATGCAATGTTGTTTGATAGCATATTACCCATAGAACTTCTTTCAAAATTAGAGTCAATCATCCAAACCTTGCTGCTTAGTTCATGGAATATTCTAAAATCTTTTGTTGCCATTTCACCAGTGTTCACAGCATCTTCATCAGCAGATTTCATGTCAAGAAACTTTCTTTGCTCAACCATAAGAAGCAACTCCTTATCCATTAAAGTTTTACCATGAAATTGCAGCAATTCAGTCACATCTTCAGGCTCCACTTCTAATTCTCGTACTCTTGCTATTTCCACCATATCTGCATTATTTCCTCCACTCAAGTCTTGAACCCCTGAAAGTCATACATGAGGGCTAGGATCTACTTCTTCCCAATGTTAGTGTTGATTTTTTTTTTTTTTTTTTAAGGCTAGTCAAGTGAAGGAGTAGGAGTGAGAGAAGGAACAAAGAAATCTGTAACTGGTTATGATCAGTTAGTTGTAAACACCATTGCACTCACCAGCCTAATGTTGATATTTTTACTTTTTCCCATGAATCACAAATGTTCTTAATGCCGTCTAGAATGGTGAATCATTTTCACTGTACTTTGCCCAGATCCATCAGAGGAAGCACTATCTATGGCAGCTACAGCTTTAGAAAATGTAGTTCATAAGTAATAAGACTTGGAAGTTGAAATAATTCCTTGATCCATAAGCTGCAGATGGATCAAAGATGCTGTTGTTGATGTTATCCTGGCAGGCATGAAAACAACATTGATCTCTTTGTACATCTCCATCGGAGCTCTTGAGTGACCAGTGCATTGTTGAAGAGCAGTAATATTTTTGAAAGAAATCTTTTTTTCTTGGGCAGTAGGTCTCAGCAGTGGGCTTAAAATACTCAGTAAACTGGCTGGGCTCGGTGGCTCACACCTGTATTCCCAGCACTTTGGGAGGCCAAGGTGGGTGGATCACCTGAGGTCAGGAGTTTGAGACCAGCTTGGCCAACATAACGAAACCCCGTCTCTACTAAAAATGCAAAAATTAACTGGGCGTGGTGGCACATGCCTGTAAATCCCAGCTACTTGTGAGGCTGAGACAGGAGGATCGCTTGAACCCAGGAGGCGGAGGTTGCAGTGAGCCAAGATCGGGCCACTGCACTCCAGCCTGAGCAACAGAGCAAGACTACGTCTCAAAAAAAAAAAAAAAAAATCAGTAAACCATGCTGTAAACAGATTAGCTGCTCTCCAGGCTTTTTCGTTCCACTGAGCATAGGCAGAGTAGATTTAGCATAAACCGGTTTTTTTTTTTTTTTTTTTCGTTTTTAAGAGACAGGAGTCTCACTATGTTGCCCAGCCAGCCTTGAACTCTTATGCTCAAGTGATTGTCCCATCTCAGCCTCCTAGTAGCTGAGACTGCAGATGTGCACCATTACACCTGGCTTGTTGTATAGTTCTTAAGGGTCTTAGGATTTTCAGAACAGTAAATGAGCATTGACTTTAACTTAAAGTCACCAGCTGCATTAGCCACTAACAAGAGAGGCAACCTGTCCTTTGAAGTGAGGCATTGTCTTGTCCTTTCTAGCTATGAAAGTCCTAAATGGCATCTTCTTCCAACATAAGACTGCTTCCTCTCCAGTGAAAGTTTGTTGTTTAGTGAAGCCACCTTCATCATTGATCATAGCTCAATCTTCTGGATAACTTGCTATAGCTTCTGTAAAAGCACTTGCTGCTTTACCTTGCATTTTTATGTTTTGGAGATGGCTTCTTTCCTTAAACCTCATGAACCAACTTCTGTTAGCTTCAAACTTTTATTTTGCACCCTCATCAACTCTCTTGGCCTTCATAGAATTGAAGAGAGTTAGGGTCTTGTTCTGGATTAGGTTTTTGCTTATTGGAATGTTGTGGCTGGTTTGATCTTCTATCCAGACCACTAAAACCTTCTCCATATCAGCAATAAGGTTGTTTAGCTTTCTTAACATTTATGTGTTCACTGGAATAGCACTTTTAATTTCCTTCAAGAACTGTTCCTTTGCATTCACAACTTGCTGTTTAGTGCAAGAGACCTAGGTTTTGGCCTGGCAGCTTTTAACATGCCTTTCTCACTGAGCTTAATCATTTCAAGCTTTTGATTGGAAGTGAGAGATGTCCAACATCTTTTCACTTGAAAACTTAGAGGCCATTGTGGGCTTATTAACTGGCCTAATTTCAGTATTGTTGTGTCTCAGTGAATAGGGAGGCCAGAGGAGAGGGAGAGAGAAAAGGAAGCAGCTGGTTGGTGGAGTGGTCAGAACACACACAACATTTATGGATTAAGTCTTCTGTGGGCACAGTACGTGGTACCCCAAAACAATTTCAATAGTAACAGCAATTTCAATAGCACAGATCATCATAAACAAGTATAGTAATAATGAAAAAGTTAGAAATATTGCAAGAATTACCAAAATGTGACAGACATGAAGTGAGCACATGCTATTGGAAAAACAGCACTAAAAAGACTTGCTTGACATAGGGTTGCCACAGACTTTCAATTTGTAAACAAACAAAAAACCCCAAAGTATCTGTGAAGCACCATAAAGCACAGCACAATAAAACAAGGTATGCCTGTATATTAGAACCCTGCTTAATTTCAAAACTCTGGGTTTCGAAGGGAAAAGCAGAAACTCGGACTTTCCTTACATCTTTCTTGACTGTTTTCTTCCTACCCATTCTGTTTTCTCAGCAGCCTGTGCTCAGAAACAGTACTTAACCACACACTGTATTATAATAATCTGTTTACTTGATTCTCTCCCCTGGTACACTGATTATAAGCTCCTTGAGGACCTCATCAGATCATTTTCGTATCTCCAGGTCCTAAGGTAAAAATCTGGCACATAATAAGCAACTCAGTGAATAAGACATACTCCCTGCCTTTTTTATTCACCAAACACATGTTCAGTATAAATATGTCAGGTATTGTACTTACTTTTTTCCTAAGGCTACAGAAGTATAAGATGTACGGGAGGATCCCCACCAAAGGCAGCAGAATGAGAGTCAGAGACTTCACTAAATCCCAGTCCTACTAATTATTACTAATTATTAGTGATAATTTGTTATTAATTATTACTTGAGTTACTTTTGCCAAGCTGTTTAACTTCTCAAGACCTACTTTCCTTCACTGATAAAACAGAGAATAGCAGCACCTGCTATACAGGGTGGTTGTGAGGATTACATGGGATTATGTACCATCTATAAAGCACTTAATACATATGTGGCAGCACTCAAAAATAAGAACTACCTTTAGTGGTTTAATAAGAAAAACAGATTTGGATAACAGATGATAGACAGAATAATAATATTAACTGGACAGGACCCTGGACAGGTATTTCAGAGGAAGGGACACAATTCTTGCAGGAAGGTTTAGAGGCAATGATAAACAAAAGGAACAATACAAAGGAATGAGAGCAGGGTATAGCACATGGGAAATAAAAGTTTAGGGCAGTTAGCACATTGGGCATGTGGTAAAGAGATAAGACATGAGGGAGAGAGGTAGATTGAGGCCATTTATGGAAGTGTTATTAATTTCATCCTTTCCCCACTCTGTGGGACAGTGAGTGGTTATTGCCTTTTTAGTGGTAATCTGAGGCTACTGAGTAAGTGACTTGCCTCAGGCCACATGGTGAGTAGCAGAGCCAATGTTCAACTTCTAAGTTCTTTGTGCTCTCCACTATACCATGATGCCAAATCCTAGCTTTTTACTAATAAGAAGAGATTACTTTATATCTTAATGTGTCTGAGCCACAGATTTTGATGTGAGCATTGTCAAAACTGTGATTTTTAAAAATAGGACCAGTATAACAAAGTTTTACTGATTATTGCATTTACTTAATCAGATATGAATTTCCATTCATTCATTTATTTAAATATTTATTTCCACTGCTTCACTTGGCTAGCCTAAAAATATATGTATTAAAAAATAAAAATAAATATTATGGTTAGTATTTTGGTGAAATAATTGTTTGAGATTTTCTCCCCTGTTCCTCAAATCTTATATTGCCTATGGATTAGGCAGATTTGAATTGATAAACTTGCCTTCACTGGACACAGATTGCCGTTTAGCTTTTCTCTCCTTTAAAATGAGGTTCTAAGGAAATTTTTAGAAATGGACCTATAGCACAATAGAGAGAGGAACCCGTACTGGTATTGAAGAGCATCACCAAACTAACTCACAAGTAATACAAATGGTAGGAGAGCAAACTATGAGACAAATTTCTATTAAATGGGGTTTAAATTTTATTGAGAATCCACAGGATGTTAGACTATTAACTAAATAATTGTTACCCATGAAAGCTTATGTTCTAAAAAAGGTGATTTGCCTGGGCTTGGTGGCTCATACCTGTAATGCCAGCACTGTGGGTGGCCAAGGTGGGCAGATCACTTGAGCCCAGGAGTTCAACACCAGCCTGGACACACACACACACACACACACACACACACACACACACACACAGATTAGCTGGGCGTGGTGGTGTGTGCCTGTAGTCCCAGCTACTCGGAAGGCTGAGGTGGGAGGATTGCTTGAACCCAGGAGGTGGAGGCTGCAGTAATCCGTAATCATGCCACTGCACTCTATCCTGGGCAACAAAGTGAGAAAGTGAGACCCTGTCTCAAAAAAAAAAATTATCTCTTTTTATTCACTAACATTAAAATAGATTGAAATAGACAACTAAAGAGCTTCTCTGTGTCAATAAAAATCTTTTCTATAGTGACTATTGAAAAACCTTTTATTTTCTAGTCCTTTTAACAATTCACGGGAGGCTTTTACCAGCCTAACGGAAATTTAGATCTGCACGCTTTAAAATCTCAGGGTCAAAACTTTATCCTTTTTTTAAGTTGGCTCTGTAAGGCATGTTTTCCTGCCTCCTTCCCCAACCTGCAGTATCCAGCCATTGTCAGAAAGACTAATACTTCTCTGAAATGTCTTCCCAATTCTTTTTACTGTATCTAAGACCTTAATATAAGAATACAAATTTGATTCCTTTCAGATTTTTACATCTTAAAACTTTGTTTAGATTGTGACCCTTCTTTCTCATATTACAATCTCAGACACTTTAATTTCTTATTTGAGCGCTGTTATCACCGGCTTTTTAGAATCTCTCGCTTCCAAAATTTTTCTAGCTTAGTATACCAACCTTCTGTGAACTGTCTGCTACTTTTGCCCCACAAGAGATACACCAGATTTCAACTGATTTAATTCTATAAAGATAAAAATTTCTATAAAATATGCATATTGCTTAATTTTTAAATTCTATAGTCAAAGCAATATTTAGTTTAGGAATATAAAAATATATTAAGTGTAATTTTAGTGTATTATAAAATATTCAAAAGATTTTTAAATTTCGGGCTGAATTTAGACATACGGCATAGGTTAACAAATTGATTATAAGCTGGTAAATTTAAAGAATCGAGAATTTCTTGCTTTGGCCAGGCTGAAAGAGGAAACAATTTTACCCAGAAAATGTCATCAACATTGCAATAAAAATACCAACTACCATTGTTGAGCATGGTGAGTAGCAGAGCCAGTGTTCAAACCAGGCACTGGTTTGTGGCTTATTTAATCCTCACAACAATCAGGACAGGTAACCATTATCACCATGTTAAAAATGAGGAAAGTGAGGTGCCAAAAAATTAAGCAGATAATTTAAGTGACAGATTTAGAATTCAAAATAAGGGCTGTGTAACTCTAAAGCCATTATTTTTCACCACACCACACTGTTTCTGCTTTAAACATATATGTAATTATTTGTGTTTTCTGAACTAGGCTGCTCTGTTTTTTCAGGAGTTACTAGTTCTTCTTAAGCTCTATTATCTTCATGGATTTAACAAAATTAATTGAAAGTTAACTGCTTCTTCTACCGTTTTGTTGTGGATTGCTTTTTTATTTGGCATAGAGTATTTACAAATGTAGAATATTCTTTTTTTTTCTTTTATTTTTTTTATTTTTTTTTATTTTTATTTATTTTTTTTTTTTGAGACGGAGTCTTGCTCTGTCGCCCAGGCTGGAGTGCAGTGGCGCAATCTCGGCTCACTGCAAGCTCCGCCTCCCGGGTTCACGCCATTCTCCTGCCTCAGCCTCCGAGTAGCTGGGACTACAGGCGCCCGCCACCGCGCCCGGCTAATTTTTTTTTTTGTATTTTTTAGTAGAGACGGGGTTTCACCGTGGTCTCGATCTCCTGACCTCGTGATCCGCCCGCCTCGGCCTCCCAAAGTGCTGGGATTACAAGCGTGAGCCACCGCGCCCGGCCACAAATGTAGAATATTCTTTCAAATGGCACTAAAAATTGAGAAATCCGAACTTGACTTAATCCAACAATCTGGTTTTTTTTTTTTTTTTTTTGGTCGGGGGGACAGTGTCTGGCTTCTTTGCTCAGGCTGAAGTGCAGTGGGGTGGTCTCGGCTCACTGCAGTCTCTGCCTCCCAGGTTCAAGCAATTCTCCTGTCTCAGACTCCAGAGCAGCTGGGATTACAGACATGCACCACCATGCCCGGCTAATTTTCATATTCTTAGTAGAGACAGGGTTTCACCATGTTGGCCAGGCTGGTCTTGAACTCCTGACCTCAAGTGATCCACCCACCTCGGTCTCCCAAAGTGCTGGGATTACAGGCATGAGCCACCATGCCCAACCTTTAATCCAACAATCTTTAGTAGCTCTCCACTCCTCACATTTCTAGGAAGATGCAGTTATCAGCGAGATAGAAATAAGACTTAACAATTCACAGGAGACTTGTACCAGTCTAACTAATGGAAATTTAGATCTGCATGCTTAAAGACTAAGGGTTAGTGATGGAAAAAAATGGGCATATGGAGCAAGTGAAATAATTGAATTTTAATATCACTGAAGGTATGTAGGATATTTTTAATATATTAAGAAAAATTATAATTCATTTTCATGGAAATGAAGCTGAGTAAAAACTAAATTCTTTCTAGAGAAAAATACTAATATAGGTAGAATATAGACATGGCAAAGATTAAATACGGTGCATAAATAACAAATGACTTTAATAAGTTCTAAAGCCTCATATGGTAAATTAGATCTCATTTATTTTCCTGTATTCTTTCCATCAACATGTAACTTTTTGTGACAAAAGATTCTGATGGTTATATTAGAAATAGTGAACCTATAGTAAAAGCCCTAAAAGTTGTCTCCATCTTCCCTTTCATTGCCTTCATTCATATTTTTTTCTTCATCTCAACTTTCTTCTCTTCTATTTCCTGCCTAGAGTAAAAACAGTTACATACACCCACATTCAGTTTCATTACTTCAAGACCAAGTTCATACTTATTTCCTCCAAGATGACTTGCCTAATCTTCTACTCCAACTTTGATTATATCATTAATTGGTATTAATGGCTGGACATGGTGACTCATGCCTATAATCCCAACACTTTGGGAGATGGAAGCTGTAGACCAGGAGTTTGAGACCAGCCTGAGAACATAGACCTCATCTTCAATTTTAAAAATAAAAGAAAAATGTAAAAACAAAGAAAAATAATTGGTATTTATCAGCAGTCAAATATTCTTGCAGTAACACTGTAATTATGTTTTTATCTCTTCACCTGTATTGAGGGTGAGACATAGTGTTTTAATATTTTTCTGAAAATTACGGCCGGACGCAGTGGCTCACGTCTGTAATCCCAGCACTTTGGAAGGCTGAGGCGGGTGGATCACGAGGTCAGGAGATCAAGACCATCCTGGCTAACACGGTGAAATCGCGTCTCTACTAAAAATACAAAAAATTAGCCGAGCGTGGCGGCATGCGCCTGTAGTCCCAGCTACTCAGGAGGCTGAGGCAGGAGAATGGCGTGAACCCGGGAGGCGGAGCTTGCGGTGAGCCGAGATTACGCCACTGCACTCTGGGCTAGGGGGCAGAGGGAGACTCCATCTCAAAAAAAAAAAAAAAAGAAAATTACATATTTTATTTTTTATTGCGGAAATTTCAAATTCAGAAAAGTTTAGTGAACTTCCTGTTCATGTCTGTTACCTGTAGGTATTCTTCTTTATTTTTTAGATATTCTTTATTTTTAGGGATGTCAATCCCTTTGGGAAATAAATTCCAAATGTTTTTCCCCATCAGTATTTCTTTATTGAGGTGCAGTTGACATAAAGTTAATTGTACATCTTTAAGGTGTATATTTTATTGATGAATTTTGACATTTATATGCCCATGAAATAATTGTAATGAAGATAGTGAACATTTTCGTCACCCCCAGAAGTTTCTTTGTGCCCTTTATGCCCCACTCACCTAATTCCTTGGTCCCTAGGCAACCACTGTTCTGTTTTTCTGTCACTAAATTAGTTTGCATTTCCTAGAATTTTATATAAATGTAATCATACAGTATGTACTCTTTTTGGTCTGACTGCTTTTATATAACATAATTATTTTCAGAGTCCATCTAATCAGTTTCCTTTAGTTTTGACTTCCATTAACATCTTCCTTATTTCTTAAATTTTTTCTTCAAAACTTCATACTTAGGGCAGTAGTTGAAAACAATGCAGTCCACAGATGTTTGGACTTTACAGTGGCACTTTAAATTTTTGACTTATATGCCAAGATTTTAATGCTTTTAGGATTAGTCTGTAAACAGGACTGACTTTTCAGAGTGAGTTCTGGGAAGGTGGCTACTTGAATATCTCACTATCCCTCCATTCCTACTTCCAGCCTGTATCTGTCAGTCTTGAGTGAAGTGGCTCCTGGATCTGATGAACAGTTGAATGCAAGTGAGGCCATGGGCTCTGTGAGAACTCTGTCAGGGAGAGTTGGTACAGGAGTTTTCCTCTAGACAAGAGCCTGGAAAATCTCAGGATGAGGATAAGAATGGCAAATCCAGGAAATAACTTGGTCTGGTAGATATCCATGGATTCCTGGAGGGAAGGAGAAAAGGAAAGAGCCAGGGGTCTGAGATCTTCCCATCCCTGTGACTGGCATATGTAAGGAGACCTGAGAGCAGGGAGGCTTCCTCCTGGGCCTCCACAAGAGCTGGTGGCTTGCCTGCTGCAGCACTGCCTACCCACTGGAAATGGAAATACTGCTTTGCCTTTCCATTTTCTTGAGGCTGCTACCACTTGTGGTCCTCCAACAACTAAATCTAATCCCCCATGAGGTGACAAAGATAAACAACCCATCTGGAGAAGCCAGGCAATCTGAAAGAGAAAAACCACTTAGAATAAACAATATATTGAGTTAGCTAAATAGAAATGCCGGAGGAGGCCGGGCACGGTGGCTCACGCCTGTAATCCCAGCACTTTGGGAGGCCGAGGTGGGCGGATCACGCAGTCAGGAGATTGAGACCATCCTGGCTAACATGGTGAAACCCCGTCTCTACTAAAAAAATACAAAAAATTAGCCGGGCGCGATGGTGGGCACCTGTAGTCCCAGTTACTTGGGAGGCTGAAGCAGGAGAATCACTTGAACCCAGGAGGCAGAGGTTGCAGTGAGCCGAGATTGCGCCACTCCCTTCAGCCTGGGCGACAGAGCGAGACTCCATCTTAAAAAAAAAAAAAAAAAAAAAAAAGAAATGCTGGAGGAGAGAGAAACTTGACCATGAAAATAATAATGGGCACATTTAAGACTTTATGGAACAAAAAATGTGATTTTCCACCTAAATACTTATTATCACCTGACTCCATTTATCCTTACACACTTATTTTTTTTAAAACTATCTCTACTAGAGTGTAAGCACCAGGAGAACAAGAACTTTTTTTGTCTTGTATTCACTGCTAATCTGTTGTCAACTCTAATACCTAGAACACTGTCTTACACATAGTAGGCACCCGATACATTATTATTGAATAAAGGAATGAATGAGTATGAACAATTACTGACCTGGAAGATCAAGTAAAAGAAATATTTTTAAGCATGGAGCCAAAAAAATACAAAAAAAAAAACTTTTCAAAAAGAGACCTATTGGATCAATTCAGGACACCTAACATGGCTAATACAAGTTCCAGAAGAAGAAAAAGGAACAAATGGAGAAGGAATAATTAAACAACATAAAATCATTTCCTGAGCTAAAGACTTCAGTGTGCAGAATGAAGTTCTGGGGGAGATCAGTGATGAAAAACACATACCTAGGGATATCCTTGTAAAATTTTTGAGCTCCAAGGATTCACCTTGGAGGCTTCCAGATAGAACAGGTTGCACCTATCAAGTATCAGACTGGAATCAGAATTCTAATTCACAACACTGGAAACCAGGAGATGGTAGAAGAGTATTTACAGATTTGGGATTTCACAATCCCAAATCCCTATTTCCCTTGAAGATACTTCTCCCCTGTGAGGGGGAAACATGTTACAACTATACAAAAATTTCAGGAATATAATACCCACTTAACTACTCTGAGAAAATTCAAGAAGGGGTTTTAGCCAAATAACAAGTGACCTAGAACACAGATCACATGATGAAAGGGATAGAAATAATGGGAAATGACAGACTCTTTGGGAATTTATTATGTAAATGCTAAGTAAGGTTTTTAACCAAAGGATGCATAGTTCAGAGAACAATAATATTTACAATGTGATAAGTAAGTCAGGGCAGAACCTCAAAACTGTGGGAACAAAAGGAAGTAACAGCTTTCCAATTAAGGTGAGGAGAGGAAAAGCACCAATATGCACATGAAAAGATGCTCAACATCTTTAGTCATTAAAGAAATGCACATCAAAACCAAAATGAGATACAGCTTTTTCACACTCACTGGGATGGCTATAATCAAAAAGACAGATATCAAGTGTTGGAAAGGATGTGAAGTATTGAAACTCTCATCCACTATTAGTGACAATGTAAAATAGTACAACTACTTTGGAAAATAATTTGACAGTTTCTTAAAAAGTTAAACAGAATTACCATATGTCCCAGTAATTAAGTGTATTTCCACACAAAAACTTGTACAGGAATGTTCATAGCAGCGTTATACATAATAGCTAATAAAGAAGTAACAGCCCAAATGTCCTCCAGCTGACAAGTGAATGGATAAAATGTGATATAGCCATATAATGGAATATTATTTGGCAATAAAAACTACTGATTCCTGCTATAACATGTATGAAGCTTGAAAATGCAAGTTAAGGAATCTAGTTGCAAAAAAAACCCAAACACATACTGTATGATTCCATTCGTAGGAAATGTCCAGAATAGGTAAATTTATAGAGACAGAAGTTAGATTAATGGTCGTTTGGTCTGGATAGGGTGGGGGAGAGTGAGATGGGGATTAGCCTGCTGATGGGTAGAGGGTTTCTTTTTTTTTTTTTTTTTTTGACACGGAGTCTTGCTGTCGCCCAGGCTGGAGTGCAGTGGCAGGATCTCGGCTCACTGCAGGCTCCGCCCTCTGGGGTTCACACCATTCTCCTGCCTCAGCCTCCCGAGTAGCTGGGACTACAGGCGCCCACCACCTCGCCCAGCTAATTTTTTGTATTTTTAGTAGAGACGGCGTTTCACCATGTTAGCCAGGATGGTCTCGATCTCCTGACCTCGTGATCCGCCCGCCTCCGCCTCCCAAAGTGCTGGGATTACAGGCGTGAGCCACCGCGCCCAGCCTTGGGTAGAGGGTTTCTTTTAGTGGGGAGACAAAAATGTAAAATTAGATTGTGGTGACAGCTACACAACAGTGTGACTATATTAAGAAACATTGAACACTTTGAGTGAATTATATGGTATTGTCTTAGTATGTTTCATGCTGCTGTAACAATACCACAGACTGGGTCATTTATAATGAATTGAAATTTATTGACTCGTGGTTCTGGAGGCTGGAAAGTCCAAGACCAAGGTGCCAGCATCTGCTGAGGGCCTTCTTGCCACATCTTCCCATGGCAGAAGGGCAGAGAGGGTAAGAGGGAGTGAGAGAGAAGGGGACCAAACTCCCTATTTTGTTACAAACACTCTTGATAATGACATTAATCCATTGATGAGGGTGGCCTAATTACCTAATGGCCTAATTACCTCTAATTAGTCCCCCACCTCCCAGTGATGTTGCGTTGGGGATTAAGTTTCCAACAGATGCTTTTTGGGAGGATATATTCAAACCATGGCAGATCTGTAGTTTATGTTTCAAAACGTATTTTTTTAAAAAGGAACTCGTGTTGATAATACACAGCAGCTTGCATGAATCTCCAATGCATTAGGCTCAATGAAAAAAAGGCAGTCTCAAAAGTTTATGTATTATATGATTCCATTTATATTTTCTAAATTATTGAAGATCATGACACATTTACTATTCAAAGTATACACACTAAAAACAATGTTTTTAAAAAATTCCAGAATACAGTATATATAATAATAGTTTCTAGTTTAATGTCTGGGTTTAAAACTTTAGGAAATGTTATATTCAGCCTACATGAAGCAGTTAACCTTTGACTGTAACATGAAATCAATATAGGCTCTTAAAATATTGGAAATGTTCACAGTAGTCTCTTAGTCCCCCAATTCCCCTTTTAACTTTTTAGTTCCTAATTTGTTGTTTAGGCCAATTTTCTCCCCTTCTTGTTAAGAAGATAGTCTCTTACGGTCATGTTTATTTTTCCAAAACCATCTTTAAAATGAAAATGTGAGCCGGGCGCGGTGGCTCACGCCTGTAATCCCAGCACTTTGGGAGGCCGAGGCGGGCGGATCACGAGGTCAGGAGATCGAGACCATCCTGGCTAACACAGTGAAACCCTGTCTCTACTAAAAATACAAAAAAATTAGCCGGGCGCGGTGGCAGGCGCCTGTAGTCCCGGCTATTCGGGAGGCTGAGGCAGGAGAATGGCGTGAACCTGGGAGGCGGAGCTTGCAGTGAGCAGACATCGAGCCACTGCACTCCAGCCTGGGCGACAGAGCCAGACTCCATCTCCAAAAAAAAAAAAAAAAAAAAAAAAAAAAAAAAAATGAAAATGTGGAATACGTTTCCACAGTGCATGAAAAATAATTTGGATCATCCACAAAACCAAAGAATGACATAATTTTTTTTTTTTTTTTGAGACAGGGTCTCCCTTCTCCCGTCTGTCACCCAGGCTGAAGTGCAGTGTCATGATTATGGCTCATTGCAGCCTCAGCCTCCTGGGCTCAAGCAATCCTCCCACCTCAGCTTCCCAAGTAGCTGGGACTACAGATATCCATACCACGCCAGGCTAATTTTTAATTTTTTTGTAGAGACGAATCTCCCTATGTTGCCCAGGCTGGTCTTGAACTCCTAGGCCCAAGCAATCATCCCACCTCCACCTCCGGAAGTGCTGAGATTATAGGCATGAGCCACTGTGTCACCCAGGCTGGAGTGCAGTGGCACAATCTCAGCTTACTGCAACCTCCGCCTCCTGGGTTCAAGCAATTCTCCTACCTCAGCCTCCCGAGTAGCTGGGATTACAGACTCCCGCCACCACACCTGGCTAATTTTTGTATTTTTGGTAGAAATGGGGTTTCACCATGTTGGACAGGCTGGTCTCAAACTCCTGACCTCAAGTGATCCACCCGCCTCGGCCTCCCAAAGTGTCAGGATTGCAGGCATGAGCCACCACACCTGGCTAGCCCATAATCTTCTTCATTTATAAATGTCTACACCAGTAGCCTCCGCTACCACCATCATCCCCACCATCATCCCCCAGCCTGAGATTTCAAAGTAGGAACAAAGGTAGAGCTTACAAAGGCAGCCTTTCCCCTTTGCTCTGAGGGACTCAGATTAGTACCCCACACATGATGTGGATTACAGATAAACAAGTGAAAATGATCTTCACGAAATGATTGGGGTCTCCTGGCAGTGTCACTTGGAAAGCTTTCAAAGTATTTATTTTTTTGTTTAAGCAATGATGCAAACTGATAAAGGCAGAATTTTAGGATTATTAGTATGGAGGAAAATGTAGGATTGTTTGAAGATGGGAGAATTGGTGGCAGTTGAACTGTTTTAATGGTCTAAGCTGAAAAGGATGAGAATCTAAATGATGGCAGTGCAATGGAATAGATTGGTGTGGGAGCATACTGAAGCCACAGTTAACTGGATTTGGTGACTAAATATTGAGACTGAGGGAGGAAGGGGGAAGAATCAGGTTGGAAGTACATGTGCTCACTGCTTCTGTGTACCCACTTTCTCTGTGAATGACAGGATTCTTCTTTTTTATGTTAGGTATATTAAATCCTGCTATTTTATCTCTGGAATGTCTCTCCTCCATTTCCCCCCCACCCATTTTTCTACTTTTTCATGAACTAATTATCCTTCAAGATTTAGCTCGGTTATCCCCTTGACAACATCCCTGACCATTGCTTTATTTTTATTTTATTTATTTATTTTGAGACAGAGTCTCACTCTGTCACCTAGGCTGGAGTGCAGAGGCGCCATCTCAGCTCACTGCAACCTCCGCCTCCCAGGTTGAAGCAGTTCTCCTGCCTCTGCCTCCCAAGTAGCTGGGATTGCAGATGCCCGCCACCATGCCTGGCTAATTTTTGTATTTTTAGGCTGGTCTCGAACTCCTGACCTTGTGATCCACCCGCCTCAGCCTCCCAAAGTGCTGGGATTACAGGTGCGAGCCACTGCGCCCGATTTTTGTTCTTTCCTTCTTGAGTCCCACAGTATTTGTACTTACACTGTAATAATTTTATTGTTTCATAATTGTGTATTTTTCCCCTCTGAACTTCTTGAGAGCAAATGGTCGCTGTTTTTGATATCCATAGTGCCTAGCATGTACCTGACATTCGGAGTCTTGGTTGAATTAATAATAATAACTACTACTGCTATCCTAGACAGCCTTAGAGATGTTTGCACATGGACAGACTGCAGCGGTCTATTGATGAGTCTGCCTGCCTGTCAATATATCTAGCATTTATTTCTTTTTGCATTTTGTACTCATGTTTCCTTGCCTAAAATACTGCTTTCATTTTTAGACCTCTACATAGAGAATTTTGGTTGTTTTCCATCTCCTTTAGACTCCCCTATTTGCCTTCCAAGATTTTCCTAATATGACCCAATCCTCCCAAGCAAATCTTCCCAGACATGTGCTGTATTTATTCCTTCTCTGTGATTTTGAGCCCTCCATGATTTTTAAGGTTTTCAAAAATCCTCCTTCAAGTTCACACTGCCTTGATCAATGTTTCGCATCTCCTTTGGACCCTCACACTACTTCTTGCTAGTGAGATGATCCAGGACCACAGCTGAGGCCGGGCTTTGCCGTGGTTCCCTTGGCTTTATTGGCTACGCCACCTTGGGCAAATAATTTCAGCTTTCTCTGAGTTAGTTTCTTTATGAATATAGGAATAATTCTTCCTCACACGGTTGCTGTGCAGTTTTTATGTGATGATAGTAGGAAATTTTCCCTAAATTCAGTCTTTTAGAGACTACCTTTGTAATCTTTCCATTTTTATAGATCATCTTTGTGTTTATTTAATTTTTTTCTTAAATTGAGTCATTGCTTTTATGGTTTCCTTTTAAAAAGGAACGTTGTCACTAAATGAAATACCAGCATGCTTGCCATAAATAGAGTATAAATTAAAAATAGATACAATAAAGCAACTAATCTTGTTAGATACTGTTGCCAAGCTTAGGCTCTGACTAAGCCTGTTAAAAAAGAGATTAGCAACGTTTGAAGAGATTTTAAAGATATTCTAGCACAAACATTTTTAAAAATGGTATTTGGCAAAGTGCTTCCAACTTTCAGTTAGCTGGGTTAATGGCAGGATGAGGGGAGAAGGTAGAATCACAGTTAAAACTTATCAAGATGTTTAGTAGAAAATGAACTTAAACATTTGTAGTTAAATTTTCAAAAATTTGATTCTTATGGAGTAATCAGAAGTATACAAATAACACAAGTAAAATAGTTTGGTTACTAAAATTTTTTTTCAAATATCAAAGTAGAAGCATATCTACTTTTCTGTGTGGATGTTCTTTATCTCTTCTTAATTTCTCTACCTTCAGTCCTGACTGTGTTGGATTCCATAACCACATGAGCTTTCCTTTACCTTCTCTGTGTTCTGCCTTGCTCTTGGCAAAAAGGGATAGGGGCAGTCTTACCTGGGTCGGCAATGTTTGTGAACTCTGCTGCATTAGCAATGCATCGATGTGGCACTCTGTGGTCACTGTGTAGTTCCATGCACTGGATACCTACTTTGACTGTAATTATTTCATACATGCCTTGTTGTGATCTTGTGCCTTAGATAATTATCTTCCCTGGATAGTTAAAAGTTACGTATATTGCCGTTATTCATTCTTGTACCTAAATTTTAGGAACAACCAGTATAATATAGTAGACAAATCAGAATCCAAGTTCAAGCGAGTCTTTCTTTGAAATTTACACTCAGTTTGCCTTGGATGAACCATTGAGCCTAATCTTGCTTTAGCTTTTTAATATTTCCTATCTGTATCACAGAGTTATCATGAGAACCAAAAGAAATATATGAAAATATTTTAAAAACTGTAAAATGTTACTATGTGTAAGATACTATTATTACCATCATTCTTTCTTAGTTTCTTAAGTTGAAGTTGACTTTTCAACTAGATTATGAGCTGCTTAATGTCAGGAAATATCTTATGCTCACTCTTGTTCCCCACAGCATCCAACACAGCTTTAGGCATGTTTAAAACTTATGGAATTAAATTATCATTGTTTATTTGAATTGGAGTCATTAATAAAATTGTACTGGGAAATGTAGTACAGACAGTCCTTAACAATTACTATTATAATTAATTATATCGCAACATTCCAAACTGTGTGTTTGTTTGTTTGTTTTTGAGACGGAGTTTTGCTCTTGTCATCCAGGCTGGAGTACAATGGAGCGATCTTGGCTCACTACAGCCTCCGACTCCCGGGTTCAAGCGATTCTCCTGCCTCAGCCCCCCGAGTAGCTGGGATTACAGGCATGCGCCACCATGCCTGGCTAATTTTTTGTATTTTTAGTACAGATAGGGTTTCTCTATGTTGGTCAGGCTAGTCTTGAACTCCTGACCTCAGGTGATCTGCCTACCTTGGCCTCTCAAAGTGCTGGGATTACAGGCGTGAGCCACCACACCCAGCCTCCAAACTGTATGTTAATGTGTATTTGGTCCACACTATAAATGTATCAAATTTTTTGATACAAGAATAGTGACTCAAACTATTATCACATGACTGTATCGTTATAAATCAATGTGTATATTAGTGCTAAGAATTCAACCACATTACTTTGATATTTTCCGCAGTACTATTGTACTACAAAATGTTTAGAATTCCAAGAAATATGCCCAGCTACCTGAATTCTAATTTGTCACCATGACTCTTTGTAGCATATAATTGTTATTATGTCTGTTGAGGATCATTCTGTGGTTTATCTCAATTTTCTGTGATATAGTATTACTCCTATTGCATAGATGATAAATTAAGGCTAAGAAGTATTGACCCATTTTCCCAAGGTTACACTAATAACATGTGGTAGAGCTAGTGTCTCACCTGAGCTTTACCTGCTTCCCAATCCTGTGTTATCTTTTCTCTCTACCTCATGTCTGCTCTCTGGGATAGTTGCACAGCTGTCATAGTGGGCTCTGTCTTCAGCATCATCCTGGAGGTTCCCTTTGCCTTTCCTGTAAAATGGAACAATCATGATAGTACTTACAGCATAGGATAAGATTGCTGTAAATGAAATAATACAGGTAAAACGTTTAGGTGTCTATCACATACGTACCCTAATAAGTGCTAACTGTTGATAATTCTTTTTATTGTTGTTGTGTCTACTAGGAGACTTTTATTGGTCCCAAAATTATTCATGCCACTTGTATTTATTATAAATCCATAATTTAACCAAATGTTACACAAATTGATGTAATATGAATAGGGAAAGAGTAATATGAATAGGGAAAGTAGAGTTGTGTCTATAAAAGCTAACGTGGATTATTTAGCAGGTCATTAAACACTTATTTAAGGCTGGGTGTGGTGGCTCATGCCTGTAATCCTAGCACTTTGGGAGGGGAAGTAAAAGGATCTCTTGAGGCCGCAAGTTAGAGACCAGCCTGGGTGATATATTTTTGTCTCTACCAAATAAATTAGCCAGGTATAGTGGTGCACACCAGTAATCCTAGCTACTCAGAAGACTGAGGTGGGAGGATTGATTGAGCCCAGGAGTTAAAGATTATGGTAACCTAAGATTATGTCATTGAACTCAATCATGAGCAACAGAACAAGACCCTGTCTCTTTAAAAAAAAAAAAAAAAAAAGGTATTTAGGGCCGGGTGCGGTGGCTCACAACTGTAATCCCATTACTTTGGGAGGCCAAGGTGGGTGGATCACGAGGTCAAGAGTTCGAGATCAGCCTGGCCAACGTGGTGAAACCCCGTCTCTACTAAGAATACAAAAATTAGCCTGGCGTGGTGGTGGGTGCCTCTAATCCCACCTACTCAGGAGGCTGAGGCAGGATAATTGCTTGAACCAGGGAGGTGGAGGTTGCAGTGAGCCGTGATCACACCACTGCACTCCAGCCTGGGTGACAGAGCAAGACTCCGTCTCAGGGTGGGGGTGGAGGGAAGTATTTAAATTAGCAGTGGACAAGAGACCTGTAAAAGAGTTGGGAGTGGGGCAATGACAGAGCTTTGAAAAGAGTATAGATATTGCTTCATAAGTATCTTTAAGCCAAAGTTGGAAATCACAGACTTATGCCTTATGTGTGTAATTTACACAAGAAAGAAAATGAATAAATTCAATCTGCATAGTTGTATCGCTTTCACAAAATGGTGAGTTAATATATATTTGCAAGTTTATATACTTTTATGTTGAAATATTAATGTATGAGCCATTTTTTTGTGTGTGTGATTCTCTATTTCAACGAACTTTTAAAATTACCTATCAGCCCTGGCTGGGCATGGTGGTTCACACCTCTAATCCCAACACTTTGGAGGCTGAGGCAGGAAGATCACTTGAGAACAGGAGTTTGTGGCCAGCCTGGGCAACATAGGGAGACCTTGTCTCTACAAAAAAACATTTTTTTTAATTAGCAAGGTGTGATGGCACATGCCTGTAGTCCCAGCTACTGGGAAGGCTTAGGCCAGAGGATTATTTGGGCCCAGGAGGTTTAGGCTGCAGTGAACTGAGATTGTGCCAATGTACTCCTGCCTGGGCCCCAGAGCGAGACTTTGTCTCAAAAAAATAAAATAGGCCAGGTGCGGTGGCTCATTCCTGTAATCGCAGCACTTTGGGAGGCCGAGGCAGACAGATCATCTGAGGTCAGGATTTCGAGACCAGCCTAGCCAACATGGTGAAACCCCGTCTCTACTAAAAATACAAAAATTAGCTCAATGTGGCAGTGGGCACCTGTAATCTCAGCTACTTGGGAGGGTGAGGCAGGAGAATTGCTTGAACCCAGGAGGTGGAGGTTGCAGTGATCTGAGATTGCGCCACTGCACTCCAGCCTGGGCAACAGAGTGAGACATTGTCTCAAAAATAAATAAATTAATTAAACAAAATAAAAACCTATCAGTCCTGACAGCAATGGATAGAATTACTTTTACTACATTTTACTAATTTCCGTGTTTTACCTAATTGCTGTATCCTTAAAGCCATATCAAAACTCAATTAAGATTTTTTAAAAAACACGTATCTTAAGGAGTCGCTTCCAAGATGGCTGAATAGGAACAGCTCCAGTCTACAGCTCCCAGCAAGATCAACACAGAAGACGGCGGATTTCTGCATTTCCAACTGAGGTACCTTGTTCATCTCATTGGGACTGGTTGGACAGTGGGTGCAGCCCATGGAGGGCGAGCCGAAGCAGGGTGAGGTGTCGCTTCACCCGGGAAGCACAAGGGGTTGGGGGATTTCCCTTTCCTAGCCAAGGAAAGCCATGAGTGACTGTGCTTGGAGGAGTGGTACACTCCTGCCCAAATACTGCGCTTTTCCCACAGTCTTCACAACCCTCAGACCAGGAGATCCCCTCCCGTGCCTAGCTCAGCGGGTCCCACACCCATGGAGCCTTGCTCGCTGCTAGCACAGCAGTCTGAGATCGACCTGGGACGCAGGAGCTTGGCAGAGCAAGGGGCGTCTGCCATTGGTGAGGCTTGAGTAGGCAGTTCTGTGCTCACAGTGTAAACAAAGTGGCAGGGAACCTCGAACTGGACAGAGCACACCACAGCTCAGCGAGGCCTACTGCTTCTCTAGATTCCGCCTCTGGGGGCAGGGCATATCTGAACAAAAGGCAGCAGACAGCTTCTCCAGACTTAAACGTCCCTCCTGGACAGCTCTGAAGAGAGCAGTGGTTCTCTCAGCATGACGTTTGAGCTCTAAGTACAGACAGACTGCCTCCTCAAGTGGTTCCCTGACCCCTGTGTAGCCTGACTGGGAGACACCTCCCAGTAGGGGCCAACAGACACCTCATACAGGCAGGTTCCCCTCTGAGATGAAGCTTCCAGATGAAGGATCAGGCAGCAATATTTGCTGTTCTGCAGCCTTCGCTGGTGATACCCAGGCAAACAGGGTCTAGAGTGGACCTCCAGTAAACTCCAACAGACCTGCAGCTGAGGGGCCTGTCTGTTAGAAGGAAAACTAACAAACAAAGGAATAGCGTCAACATCAACAAAAAGGACATCCACACCAAAACCCCATCCATAAGTCACCAACATCAAAGACTAAAGGTAGATAAAACCACAAAGATGGGGAGAAACCAGAGCATAAAGGCTAAAATATTCCAAAAACCAGAATGCCTCTTCTTGTCCAAAGGAACACAACTCCTCACCAGCAAGGGAACAAAACTGCATGGAGAATGAGTTTGACAGGTTGACAGAAGTAGGCTTCAGAAGGTCGGTAATAACAAAACTTCTCCAAGCTAAAGAAGCATGTTCTCACCCATTGCAAGGCAGCTAAAATCTTTGAAAAAAGGTAGGACAAATGGTTAACTAGAATAGCCAGTGTAGAGAAGAGCTTAAATGACACAATGGGTCTGAAAACCACAGTACAAGAACTTCGTGAAGCATACACAAGCTTCAATAGCCGATTCCATCAAGCAGAAGAAAGGATATCAGTGATTGAAGATCAAATTAATGAAATAAAGTGAGAAGACAAGATTAGAGAAAAAAGAGTGAAAAGAAACGAACAGAGCCTCCAAGAAATATGGGACTATGTGAAAAGACCAAATCTATGTTTGATTGGTGTACCTGAAAGTGACGGGGAAAATGAAACCAAGTTAGAAAACACTCTTCAGGATATTATTCAGGATAACTTCCCCAACCTAGCAAGGCAGGCCAACATTCAAATTCAGGAAATACAGAGAACACCACAAAGATACTCCTCAAAAAGAGTAACCCCAAGACACTTAATTGTCAGATTCACCAAGGTTGAAATGAAGGGAAAAACGTTAAGGGCTGCCAGAGAGAAAGGTCAGGTTACCCACAAAGGGAAGCCCATCAGACTAACAGCGCATCTCTCAGCGGAAACCCTACAAGCCAGAAGAGAGTGGGGGCCAACATTCAACATTCTGAAAGAAAAGAATTTTCAACCCAGAATTTCATATCCAGCCAAACTAAGCTTCATAAGTGAAGGAGAAATAAAATCCTTTACAGACAAGCAAATGCTGAGAGATTTTGTCACCACCAAGTCTGTCTTAGAAGGGCTCCTGAAGGAAGCACTGAACATGGATAGGAACAACCAGTACCAGCCACTGCAACAACATACCAAATTGTAAAGGCCATTGATGCTATGAAGAAACTACATCAATTAACAGATGAAATAACGAGCTAGCATCATAATGACAGGATCAAATTCACACATAACAATTATTAACCTTAAATGTAAATAGTCTAAGTGCCCCAATTAAAAGACACAGACTGGCAAATTGGATAAAGAGTCAAGACCTATCAGTGTGCTGTATTCAGGAGACCCATCTCACATGCAAAGACACACATAGGCTCAAATAAAGGGATGGAGGAAGATCTACCAAGGAAATGGAAAGCAAAAATAAATAAATAAATAAATAAAGCAGGGCTTGCAATCCTGGTCTGTGACAAAACAGACTTTAAACCGACAAAGATCAAAAGAGACATTTACATAATGGTAAAGGAATCAATTCAACAAGAAGAGCTAACTATCCTAAATATATATGCACCCAATACAGGAGTACCCAGATTCATAAAGCAAGTTCTTGGAGACCTACAAAGAGACTTAGACTCCCACACAGTAACAATGGGAGACTTTAACAGCCCACTGTCAATATTAGATCAATGAGACAGAAAATTAACAAGGGTATCCAGGAATTGAACTCAGCTCTGCACCAAGTGAGCCTAATAGATATCTACAGAACTCTCCACCCCAAATCAACAGAATATACATTCTTCTCAGCACCACATAGCACTTATTCTAAAATTGACCATGTATTTGAAAGTAAAGCACTCCTCAGCAAATGTAAAAGAAACAGAAATCACAACAAACTGTCTCTCAGACCACAGTGCAATCAAATTAGAAATCAAGATTAATGAACTCACTCAACCACGCAACTCGCAACTACATGGAAAATGAACAACCTGCTCCTGAATGACTACTGGGTAAATAACGAAATGAAGGCAGAAATAAAGATGTTCTTTGAAACCAGTGACAACGAAGACATAACATACCAGAATCTCTGGGACACATTTAAAGCAGTGTGTAGAGGGAAATTTGTAGCACTAAATGCCCACAAGAGAAAGCAGGAGAGATCTAAAATCAACACCCTAACATCACAATTGAAAGAACTAGCGAAACAAGAGCAGACAAATTCAAAAGCTAGCAGAAGGCAAGAAATAACTAAGATCAGAACAGAAATGAAGGAGATAGACAAAATCCCTTCAAAAAATCAATGAATCCAGGAGCTGGTTTTTTGAAAAGATCAACAAAATAGACTGCTAGCAAGACTAATAAAGAAGAAAAGAGAGAAGAATCAAATAGGCACAATAAAAAATGATAAAGGGGATATCACCAGCTATCCCACAGAAATACAAACTACCATCAGAGAATACTATAAACACCTCTATGCAAATAAACTAGAAAATCTAGAAGAAATGGATAAATTCCTGGATACATACACCCTCCCAAGACTAAACCAGGAAGAAGTTGAATCTCTGAATAGACCAGTAACAGGTTCTGAAATTGAGGCAATAATTAATAGCCTACCAATCAAAAAAAGTCCAGGACCAGACAGATTCACAGCCGAATTCTACCAGAGGTACAAAGAAGAGCTGATAATATTCCTTCTGAAACTATTCCAATTAAGAGAAAAAGAGGGAATCCTCCCTAACTCATTTTATGAGGCCAGCATCATCCTGATACCAAAGCCCAACAGAGACACAACAAAAAAAGAGAATTTTAGACCAATATCCCTGTTGAACATCAATGCAAAAATCCTCAGTAAAATACTGGGAAACTGAATCCAGCAGCACGTCAAAAAGCTTATCCACCATGATCAAGTGGGCTTCATCCCTGGGATGCAAGGCTGTTTCAACATAGCAAATCAATAAATGTAATCCAACATATAAACAGAACCAAAGACAAAAACCACATGATTATCTCAACAGATGCAGAAAAGGCCTTCAACAAAATTCAACAGCCTTTCATGGTAAAAACTCTCAATAAACTAGGTATTGATGGAACATATCTCAAAATAATAAGAGCTATTCATGTCAAACCCACAGCCAGTATCATACTGAATGGGCAAAAACTGGAAGCATTCCCTTTGAAAACCGGGACAAGACAAGGATGCCCTCTAGAACTAGAAATACCATTTGACCCAGCAATCCCATTACTGGGCATGTACCCAAAGGATTATAAATCATTTTACGATAAAGACACATGCACACATTTATTGCGGCACTATTCACAATAGGAAAGACTTGGAACCAACCCAAATGTCCATCAATGATAGACTGGATAAAGCAAATGTGGCGCATATATATCATGGAATACTATGCAGCTAAAAAAGGATGAGTTCATGTCCTTTGCAGGGACATGGATGAAGCTGGAAACATCATTCTCAGCAAACTGTCACAAGATCAGAAAATCAAACACCACATGTTCTCACTCATAAGTGGGAGTTGAACAATGAGAACACATCGATACAGGGAGGGGAACATCACACACCAGGGCCTGGGGGTAGGGGAGGGATAACATTAGGAGAAATACCTAATGTAGATGACGGGTTGATGGGTGCAGCAAACCACCATGGCACATGTATACCTGTATAACAAAACTGCAGATTCGGTACATGTAACCCAGAACTTTAAATAAAAGTATTTAAAAAAAAAAAAAAAAAGTACTTGCTTTGGCATTTGCTTTGCTTTGCTTTGCTTCCTCGTTGGCTTTTTTCAAGCAAATTGTTATAAGTAATTTCTGTAGCTGCACTAGGCGTCATCATATTTAAGCTTTATGATTTGTCCTCTTTTGAAGCATAGTATGAGCACATATCTTGTGAATTAGAAGATAAGGTTGCTGCATAATTAATGCACATAGGGAAATTTTTTATTTTTGAGACAGAGTCTCACTTTGTCTAGAATGCAGTGGCGCAATCTTGGCTCACTGCAACCTCCGCCTGCCAGGTTCAAGCGATTCTTCTGCCTCAGCCTCCCAAGCAGCTGGGATTACAGGCACCTGTCACCACACCCAGCTAATTTTTTGTATTTTTAGTAGAGATGGGGTTTCACCATGCTGGCCAGTCTGGTCTCAAACTCCTGACCTCAAGTAATCCACCCACCTCACCCTCCCAAAGTGCTGGGATTACAGGCGTGAGCCACCGTGCCTGGCCAGGGAAATTTAAAAAATGGAAAATGGAGCTCTCCTTTTAGACTTATGAATGCTATTAATGAAGACCACAATGTATTTGCCAAAAGCCTATGGAGTCAAATACAATTTTTTAAATTGTGGCTTAAAAAAATAGCATAAGGCCAGGCATGGTGGCTCACGCCTGTAATCCCAACACTTTGGGAGGCTGAGGTGGGCAGATCACTTGAGATGAGGAGTTTAAGGCCAGCCTGGACAATATGGTGAAACTCCATCTCTACTAAAAATACAAAAAAATTAGTTGAGCATGGTGGCACGTGCCTGTAATCCCAGCTACTCGGGAGGCTGAGGCGGGAGAATTGCTTGAACCTGGGAGGCGGCGGTTGCAGTGAACTGAGATCATGCTACCGCACTCCAGCCTGGGTGTCAGAGCAAGACCGTTTAAAAAAAAAAAAAAAGCAAGAAAAAAAAAGCAATAAAACTTAGCGTCTTAATCATTTTTTAGTGTATAGTTCAGTAGTGTTGAGTATTTTCATTGTTGTGCAGATCTCCAGAACTTTTTCATTTTGCAAAACTGAACTTCTATACCCAGTGAACAACTCTCCATTTTCCACTCCCTACCACCCCCTGTTAACCACCATTCTGTTTTCTGTTTGTATTAATTTGACTCCTTTAGATAACTAATATAAGTGGAATCATATGGTATTTGCCTTTGTATGACTAGCTTATTTGATTTAGTGTATTGCTGTCAAGATTCATCCATGTTGTAGCATGTGTCTGAATTTCCTTCCTTTTTAAAGGTTGAATAATATTCCATTGTGTGTGTGTGTGTATATATATAGAGAGAGAGAGAGAGAGAGAGAGCACATTTTATTTATTCATCCATCAGTGGACATCTGGATTGCTTCCACCTCTTTAAATGAATTCATTGTTACTACCATTTGGTGGGTACATGGAGACCTCACACCTAATTTAAAAACCCATCCCACTGGTTTTCCACTGCACAGGATTCCCTACTAAGATGGCTTGGAAAAAAAAAAAAAAACATCAAAAGCACTGTGCCTTTAATTAGATTGATAGCTCTTTGTCAGTCTCCAACTCAGTAAATGGTAAATGGCATCTCTGTTCATCTAATTGCTGTGGAAATATCTTTGACTCTTTTCTTTCTCTCCCGCCCTGTAGCCAGTCATCAGCATGCCAATCTTGTCAGTCCCTCCTTTGAAACATACCTAGGCTAGTCAACATATCCAGCATCTGACTGCTTCTCATTACCTCCAGTACTTCTGATCTGATCCATACTACCATTATCTTTTCTTGGGCCACTGTAAAAGCCTTCTAACTTTTCTCAGTTTATTTGCTTGGCCCCTGCAATCTGCTTATTCCAGACTATAGCTGTTGTGATCATGTTAAAACAAATCAAAACCTTTCAATGGCTTCTTATCTCACAGTAAAAACAAAAATCCCGACTATATCCTACAAGGCTGCACATGATCTGTGTTTCCTCCTCCAACATCTATATCCATCTCTTATTCCATACTCCGTCACTTTCAACTTGCTTATTTTGTCTGATAATCCAGTCTCCTTGCTGCCATTCGTCAAACATGTCAATACATACCTGCTTCACTTAGCACTAACTGCTCTTCCTGCAGATATTTGTATGGTTAGATATCTTCAATTTTCTGCTCAGATATCATGTTATGTGAGAGGCCTTTCAGACTGAGTAAGTGTGCACACAAACCACTCTCCCACTAGTCCTCTGTATTCTTTTACTCAGCTTTTTTGTTTGTTTTATAGCTTACTGTTGTTGACATAGGTTACTGGTTGGTCTTTTCTTCACTAAAATTTAAGCTCCTTGATGGCAGGGATTTTGTTACTACATTTCTAGTAACTAGAATAGTGTTTCACATGTAGAAGGTTCTCAGAAAATATTTACTGAATACATGAATGAAAGAGCTACAGATCTGAAAGTAACATGGGCCAGGCGCGGTGGCTCATGCCTGTAATCTCAGCACTTTGGGAGGCCGAGGCAGGTGGATCACAAGGTCAGGAGTTCAAGACCAGCCTGGCCAACATGCTGAAACCCTGTCTGTACTAAAAATACAAAAATTAGCTGGGCACGGTGGCGGGTGCCTGTAATCCCAGGTACTCGGGAGGCTGAGGCAGGAGAATCGCTTGAACCTGGGAGGCAGAGGTTGCAGTGAGCCGAGATGGCGCCCACCTAGGCAACAGAGCAGGACTCCATCTCAAAAAGGAAAGAAAGAAAGAAAGAAAGTAATATGGACATTACCTTTGAAGACTAGCCCATGAGCTCTCGTTCCGCAAGATATCATCAACCTGCCTACCTCCATCAGCTTCACTACAGCCATTATCATGTCTTTCTGTGGTTTCTTCAGTAAACTTCTAATTCGTTTCCCCATTTCTGTTCTTGGTCTCCCCTACAATCCATTCTCAAACCAGCAGCCTGCATTTTTAAAAAATTATGCTGGCCAGGTATGGTGGCTCACACCTGTAATCCTCAGAGGCTGAGGCAGGAGAATTGCCTGAGCCCAGGAGTTTGAGACTGAGACCAGTATGAGCAACATAGGGAGATCCTGTCTCCATAAAAAAATCAAAAAATTAGCTGGGTGTAGTGGCACATGACTGTGATCCCAGCTACTAGGAGGCTGAGGCAGGAAGATCACTTGAGCCTGGGAGGTTGAGGCTGTAGTGAGCCGTGATTGCACCACTGCACTCCAGCTTGATGTCAGTGCAAGACCCTGTTTCAAAAAAAAAAAATGCTAACCTTTCAATTGTTTTACGTCATTTTCAGAGTAAAATTCACACTCCTTACTATAGTGTGCTACACTACAAGATGTAGTGCCTACCTAATTTACCCTCTTTTTTAAAAAAAAACACTTTGTTGCTCACTATGCTTTAGCTACATTAATATTTCCTAAATATACCAAGCTGATTCCCATCTTAGGGTCTTTTCACAGCTATGCCTCTGCCCTGATCAGTCTTTTCAGGATCCTCATATGTCTGGCTCCTTTTCACGCAAGTCTCACCTTAAGGGTTACCTCCTCAGAAAGGTCCTGACAGTCCACCCAATAAAAAATAGCCTCTCTAATCACCCTTCTTTATTTTCTTTATAACACCATAAGCTGAAATTATCTTGATTATTAATTCTCTTTTCTATTTTTATTTTTATTTTTTTTGAGACAGTTTCGCTCTTGTCACCCAGGTTGGAATGCAATGGTGCAATCTCCGGTCACTGCAACCTCTGCCTCCTAGGTTCAAGCGATTCTCTAGCCTCAGCCTCCCAAGCAGCTGGGATTACAGGTGCCCACCACCACGCCTGGCTGATTTTTGTATTTTTAGTAGAGACCGGGTTTCACCATGTTGGCCAGGCTGGTCTTGAACTTCCGACCTCAGGTGATCCACCCACCTTGGCCTCCCAAAGTGCTGGGATTACAGGCGTGAGCCACCGTGCCCAGCTGTTAATTTTCTTTTCTTATTGATGTTCCCATATCTGCATGACAAAAGGAACTTTTTCTTATTTACCTTCTATCCCTAGCACATGGAAAAATGACTGGGACTTATTAGTCACTCAAATATTTAAACAGAAGAATGGTTGAATGAATGAAGTTTTATAGTAGCCATCTGAGGCACTTGGTAAAACTACAGAATCTCAGCCTCCTCCATAAAATTGAGTCATTAGGGTTAGTTATGTGACCCAGAAATTTGTAGTTTAACAAATACCCCATGACTGTTTTAACCAGGCAAATTTTGAAAATACTGACTTAATGGAAATAGTGCTGAGTGAATGAATGAGTGAGTGAGTGAGTGAGTGATCATAGCTCATTGCAGCCTTGAACTTCTGGGCTCTAGTATCCTCTCACTTCAGCCTCCTGAGTAGCCGAGACGACAGGCACACACCACCACACCCAGCTAATTTTATTTCTTTTTAAGAGATGGGGTCTTGCTATCTTGCCCAGGCTGGCCTCAAGCTCCTGGCCTCAGGTAATCCTCCAGCTTCAGCCTCCTGAGTAGCTAGAATTACAGACTTGAAGCACTGTGCCCAGCCAGGGAGTTATCTTTTAACCTTAGTATATTGATAGGAGTTAGTTCAACGTTTCCCAAAGTGTGTATCATAGGACACTAATTATACAAGGTATTTGATACAAAATGAACAATCTTTTCTGATGTGTTTAGGAATGCTGAATATTCTTCTTTTGGAGATTAGCTAGGCAGTCATTAGCATTTTGAGGGGTATGAGAAATTACACTTCAGAGCAGTCTACTTATCTATTAAATAGATTTGACAAGTCTACTTACAATCCCTGCCCCAAACCATTTCTCGCCAAATCCCTATTAATATACTAAGGAATATGTACTTATGCACTAAGGACTATACACTGTACATGAAGTAGAGTACGTGGTTCCATGCTACTATCGCAGCTTATTCTGTTCACGGTTAACTGTCTACACAAGCCACTATGTAGCAGATGGTGTGGATTAAAGTACACATTTTAGCTTAATGATCTTTAGCTATTTTTTTTTGGCATATGTAGGCTCTATATATCTTTTTTAAACTATATTTTTATTATATTAAAAATTAAAATAAGGATTTTTGTCCTTTATGAGGTAGTGTAGAAACATAAAGAATTAACTTTTTGTATGCACTGGTTTACATTACCATCTTATTGCTTAATTACTTTGCCTAAAATTGCCTACTATTTTTTAGTTATTTATTTATTTATTTTTGAGACAGAATGTTGCTCTGTCACCAGGCTGGAGTGCAGTGACACGATCTTGGCTCACTGCAACCTCCGCCTCCTGGGTTCAAGCGATTCTCCTGCCTCAGCCTCCCAAGTGGCTGGGACTACAGGCATGCACCACCATGCCCAGTTAATTTTTTGTATTTTACTAGAGATGGGGTTTCACCATGTTGGCCAGAATGGTCTCAATCTCCTGACCTCGTGATCCACCTGCCTCGGCCTCCTAAAGTGCTGGGATTACAGGTGTGAGCCACTGCACCCAGCCTACTCATTTATTTAAACCTCATTAATCTCATGTTAGTTTTTCTACGTCTATCTAGTTCATTGCTATAAATTTAGAATATGTTATGTAAAGAGGATGGGCTTTTCAGATTTTGACTTAGTTCAACTTGTTTTCCCACCAAGATGAGAGCCTACCCATATAGAGAGGCAGAATCTAATAAATGTGAATGTTAGAGTAATTGTCTTTGGTTCCATCTTTTTTTCAATACCTATTAAAGTGTAGTGATCAGATCAGTGTAAGTAGTATATCCATTGTCTCGATCATTTATCATTACTTTGTATTAGAAACATTCAATATCCTCCTCCCAGCTATTTGAGGCTAATAATTATTGTTAACCGTAGTCATCCTTCAATAGTGTAGAATACTAGACTTACTCTTTTTTTTATCTAGCTATAATTTTGTATCCTTTAACAAATCTCTTCCTATCCCCCTGCCCTCCGCCGATACCCATGCGCTTCTCACCCTCAGGTATCATCTGTTCTAATTTTTACATCTATGAGATCAACTTTTTTTTTCTGACTCTCACATATGAATGAGAACATGTGGTGTTTAGCTTTCTGTTCCTGACTTATTTCAGTTAACATAATGTCCTTCAGTTCCATCCACATTGCTGTGAATGGTAGGATTTTATTCTTTTTTATAGCTGAATAGTATTCCTTTGTATATACATACCACATTTTCTTTATCCATTCATCTGTTTTTGGACACCCAGGTTGAGTCCATTTCTTGGCTACTGTGAATAGTGCTGCAATAAACATGCAGTGCAGGTGTCTCTTTGATACACTAATTTTACTAATTTCCTTTGCTTTGTATAAATGCTCAGTGGTGGGATTGCTGGATCATATGGTAGTTCTAGTTGTACTTTTCTTGAGTACTCTCCATACTCTTCTCCATAGTGGCTATACTAGTTTACATCCCCAAATTTGGTTCCATCTTTAACTATCTTAGTTTAATTCTGAGTTGGAATCGTTTCTTTTGATGATGATGACGCTTTGGTTTTTTTAAAAACTGGGAGTTAAGAAAGCTAGAAATGCCTTACACGTTAAGACGAGTCATTTCAGGTGTTTGTTTTCCTGAAACAACTTTTGTGGTATGTCTAGATAACACAGCCAGTAGCATAATAGTCTTAATTCTGATGTATATGCGCTTGGTCATGCCTACTTCTTTATCTAAAGAATTGGGCAACAATTTCTGCTGTTGGTGTGTTATTTAATTATATTACTGATTCTAGATTTAATAAAGACTAAAACCTTCTACCCTGTGTTTTAGCTACAGTATACCAGCTAGCCTTTATTTGCTTCAAATTATCTGCCAATGATGGTAAATGAAGTGATTCTCAAAGGAAATTTTGTTCAAAATAGTCTCAAAGACTATTGCTATTGGCAAACTAAGGAAAATAATAAAGCTCTTCAGAAAAACTTGACAGAGGCAGTTTTGCAAGTGAGTACCACCCACAATCATTTCACTCTGTCTCCATTCTCCCAGGTGCATGGCAGGAAACTAAAATCTTCATTCTTACTATTTACCCAAGATAAGTTAAATATATTGAGCAAGTGCTTATTTGTAAAACTACCATATCATTACTGTTACAAGGAAATATTTTCAGTTCATTTTTATGATTACATCTACCTATTTTTAATAGGTATATAGTTTGTTTCTATTTTTTATTTGATCTATCATTTTGACTTACAGGGTATCTCTGGCTTTTGATTATAACCTGATTGTATTTTGTCCTAAGAGTAGCTTTATTTATGAAGGCCATCAAAGGATAAAACTAGTGACATTATTGGCACATAGTTCCTATTAGAGAAAATAATCTGGTTTAAAATAAATGTCATTTTGAGTGATCTTTAGGACAACTCCCAGTCTTAGGCAAACTTGGGTGTGCCCTCACCAATGACATAGTCAGGAAAGGTGGTAAATGGGGGAGTTTAGACACAGAACAATTGAAAGGTGCTCAGACATATCTCAGCAGTGTTAGCATGATGACTGCACAATTTGGATTGCAAACCCAGAAACGCCCTTCAAGTTAAATCCACTGAACAATTGTAATTTTTGCAGGCAAAACTAGTTTCATTCTGGTGGGTTCATGGGCCTGTATACTCCCAGATTGACCTTTGTTTTAGTTCTTTGTTTTTTTGTGTGTGTGTTTTGTTTTGTTTTGTTTTTTTGAGACGGAGTCTTGCTCTGTCGCCCAGGCTGGAGTGCAGTGGCCCGATCTCCACTCACTGCAACCTCCGCCTCCCGGGTTCAAGCAATTCTCTGCCTCAGCCTCCTGAGTATCTGGAATTACAGGGGCACGTCACCACGCCCAGCTAATTTTTGTATTTTTAGTAGAGATGGGGTTTCACCATGTTAGCCAGGCTGGTCCTGAACTCCTGACTTTGTGATCCACCCGCCTCAGCTTCCCAAAGTGCTGGGATTACAGGTGTGAGCCACCGCTGCCAGCCTTGTTTTAGCTTTTATGTATATTAATAAAAGATTTGCAGGTTCTTGGAGGTTAGTCTTCAGATTACTAAATAAGTATCAAGGATTGCCCATAATTTTTCAATTATAATAAATGAAAAATAAAAATCTAAGTTGAACTTGTAGGGAACTACACAAAAGACTTGTTTCTGGTTGGGCTCAGTGGCCCATGCCTGTAATCCCAGCACTTTGGGAGGCTGAGGCAGGTGGATCACGAGGTCAGGAGTTCAAGACCAGTCTGGCCAACATGGTGAAGCCCCAACTGTACTAAAAATACAAAAATTAGCCGGGCGTGGTGGCGGGCACCTGTAATCCCAGCTGTTCTGGAGGATGAGGCAGAGAATTGCTTGAACCTGGAAGGTGGAGGTTGCAGTGAGCCGAGATCGCACCACTGCACTCCAGCCTGGGCAACAGAGCAAGACTCCATCTCAAAAAAAATAAAAAGACTTGTTTCCACTCATCTGAAGTATAGGAGGGTGTTCAAAGGAAAACTCCTGGATTGTCTAGAGAGTATACATACATCACGTATGCACAGCTTAGAAGGAAAGAAAGTATATTACACAATAGAGGAGTTAATTTTTTTCTTTTTTTTTTGAGATGGAGTTTCACTCTTGTTGCCCAGGCTGGAGTACAGTGGCGTGGTCTTGGCTCACTGCAACCTCTGCCTCCTGGGTTCGAGCCATCCTCCTGTCTTAGCCTCCAGAGTAGCTGAGATTACAGGTGCGTGCCACCACGCCCGGCTGATTTTTGTATTTTTAGTGGAGATGGCATTTCACTATGTTGGTCAGGCTGGTCTCGACTCCTGACCTCAGGTGATCCACACGCCTCGGCCTCCCAAAGTGCTGCGATTACAGGCATGAGCCGCTGCGCCTGGCCGACTTAGTTCTTTTTAAAGGCAAAGTCATTTATATTTTCCTCTCTAAAACCATACCTAGTCTGCCAGAGTTATCTGAGATGTTTTCCTATTTCTCTTCATAGGATGTATTCCCTGGCAATTTCAAATAACTTGTTTTAGCCTATCATACCTTGTTTTAGAACAAGAAAGTTAGAATTACAGAATATTGAGAAGCAAGAACATAAGTTCTCAAAGCATCAAGACTATAACCTTTTTCTTTGGGCAGTAGTATGATGTGTCTTTAGTCACTGATTAACCCAGGCATTAGTTTTTTAGAACTATAAACATTAAAATATGAGGTTCTCAACTTTTCTGTTCCTGCACACCTGAGAGATACAAGCTATTCATATTAGTGACTATGGCTGGGAATCAGAATCTTGAAGGAGAGGTGTTGCTGTGATTTAAAGAGAAAAATAAATGATCTGATAACCTTTCCCCAGCTTTTCCTCTAGAGTCACTGGAGTAGGTTTAGATGACAACCAAGGTTCTTCTAGTTCTAAAATTCTGTTATGCTTTCTCTGCTCTTCTTTTCATGCCACCTACATGCTTGCTTCTCCATAATGATAGGGCCCAATTTTCCCTAAGAGAGAGAGTGACTACAGAACTGTTATTCCTACTTTGTCTTATGTGCAAGAACATTCCTACTTTGTCTTATGTGCAAGAATATATATATATATATAGTGGGGGGTTGGGGGAGAGATAAGGTCTCGCTCTCACCCCGGCTGGAGTGCAGTGGCATCATCATAGCTCACTGGGGCATCTAACTCTTGGGTTCAAGAGAACCTCTTGCCTAAGCCTCCTGAGTAGCTGGGACTACAGGTGCACACGCCACTATGCCTACCTAATTTTTAAAATGTTTTGTAGAGATGCGGTCTCACCATGTTGCTCAGACTGGTTTCAAACTCCTGGCCTCGTGATCCTCCCGCCTCAGCTCCCCAGAATACTGGGATAACAGGCAGGAGCCATTGCACCCAGCCCCAGTATCCTTTATTTAGATGGGAAGTAAGATAAGTTTAAAGTAAAAACTGGGAATTCACTTGATGGTATGTTTGGGGAAAATATTCTAGAATAGGAACATTTCAAATTTCACTTTTTCAAACCAAGTTAAGGAAAAAAATCCCCTGAAAATAAATTTTTAAATGTTCAAATAGCATTTAAAACTTTTGTGGTAGAAATCAGGTTTCTACCTTACTTCCTTAATTAAAGTATATAGTGTATACTCCAGTATGCATCAGAAACTGGAATTTGTTAAGTATTCTGATTGTTTCTTTCTGTCTGGGATGCTTAAAGTGTTAATTAAATGATATATAAAACATATGTGGGCTGGGCGTGGCAGCTCATGCCTGTAATCCCAGCACTTTGGGAGGCCGAGGCGGGTGGATCACCTGAGGTCAGGAGTTCGAGACCAGGCTGGCCAACTGGTGAAACCCCATCTTTACTAAAAATACAAAAAAAAAAAAAAAAAAAAAAAGGCAAGGAGAAGGCCAGAAGTTAAAAAATAATAATAATAATAATTAGTCAGGTGTGGTGGCAGGTGCCTGTAGTCCCAGCTACTCAGGAGGGTGAGGCAGGAGAATGGCGTGAATACAGGAGGCAGAGCTTGCAGTGAGCTGAGATTGCACCAGCGCACTCCAGCCTGGGCGACAGAGCGAGACTGCGTCTCAGAAACAAAAACAAAAGCCATATGTGGACTATGGAAGATATTTGAATTTTGTCTAAATAATGTGATATAAAAATATCTGAGATTTATTGTTAGACAAAATCACAGGTACTTTTATGTAATCTATTGCATACATCACAGCTGTAGAAAATCCTTAACTTCAGTTAGAGTTTAGTGAAAATAAAGATGTAACTTTTTTCCCATTGTTCACATGACCCCCGGTCTAAAATTATTTTTATTACCCCAGGCACATTCAAGAAAGCCAGAATCATCAGCGTCTCAAGAGATTTAGTCTTTGAGGAAAGTGGAGCTTAGTCTTTTCTGTTTTTAGCTCTTAGTGCTTTTCAAACCTTTAAAATAAGCAAGTGGTTGACTGTTAAATGATGATTGTCAATATCTCTTGCATTAAGAACTTGGCTTATTGCCACTAATTTTATTTCAGATTACTAAAGAAATTGATATTTATGAAAGCCAATTTAGTCAGTGTATCTTAAAGTCAGACTACTAGAACATATCTGCTAATAGTAGTAAGTGCTTTATTTATGTCTTGACTTTGAGCTGCTATAGCCATAAGTTTTTTTTGTCATTAAAATGTTCCTTCGTCATTAAAAATATAACTCATATCACAATCCTGAATCATCCTTCTACTTTATGAAACTACTGCTTGGTCAAATTTGTGTGATTATTATTTTTTTCAATTTACTTTTTATTGTGGCAAAATATATACAATACAGAAGTTACCATTTTAACCATGTTTAAGTGTACAACTCAGTGGCATTAATTACATTTATAGTGTTGTACACCCATTACCACTGTTTGCAGAATTTCTCATCACCCCAAACAGAAACGCTGTACTCTTTGAGCAATAACATTCCATACCCTACTCCACCCAGCCCCTGGTAACCTCTAATCTACTTTCCATCTCCATAAATTTGCCCTTTCTCAACATTTTATATACATTGAGTCATATAATATTTATCTTTTTGTGTCTGGTTTGTTTTCCTTAGCATAATGTTTTCAAGGTTCATCCATGTTGTCACATGTATCAGAATTCCATTCATTTTTATAGCTGAATAACTTTCCATTGTGTGTATATATTACATTTTATTGATTCATTCATCTGTAGGAGTATACCTGGTAACCTTTTGGCTATTGTGAATTATTTTGCCATAAACTTTGTAGTAAAGTATCTGAGTCCCTGTTTTCAATTATTTTGGAAGTATAATTAGGAGTAGAATTGCTGATGGTGATTATGTTTAACTTTTTGAGCAATGTGATCATTCTTTACACTAGTTCGTTCTATTTTTTATTATCTTCACATTAACATTTCATAAGTTTTTTAATTTTTTGCTTATTTCCTTGGTTGGCTTTTGTTGCTGATTTTAAAGAAATTATTTGTTTTGATCATTCATTTTTTTCTTTTCTTTTCAATTGTTTGTTTTTCAGACCCGAGTCAGAACTCCATCACAGGGGAACACAGCCAACTGTTAGGTATAGTATTACTGTGGGGATTGACTCTATCCAAAGTCACCCTTAACTCATTTATCCTAACAGACATTACTGCCTTCTCGGATTCTATTTTCTATCCCCTCCTTTTCTACTTCCCACCCAACAACTTTTTTCCTGCTGTTTCTATTCCCAACTTGCCAAGTTTTAGGAAACTGCTTCTATAATTGATTACTAAGACTCAGTTAAATAAAAGTAATTTTGCATGATCTATGGTTAAAAAAAATCTAAGAACTAGAATTTTTTAAGATAATTTGGAAAAGAAGATATTATAATACCTTTATAATATCTGACTTTGCAGCTAATTTTCCCTTTTTATTACTTTTCTTGGCCTTTTGATCACCTTTTTAATTATTGAAAGTACTTTATAAACAGCATGTCCTTAAGCAGTCCTTAGAATTTGGTGTTCCAGTTCCTTATCTATGAAACAAATTATGGAAATGAATTTACTTCCTCTGGGTATCACTTCTTTAAAGTAAGTGGGTAATTTGACAAGAATTTCTCTTTTTTTTTTTTTTTTGAGACAGTGTCTCCCTCTGTCACCAGGCTGGAGTGCAGCGGTGCGATCTCCACTCACTGCAATCTCCGCCTCCCGGGTTCACGCCATTCTCATGCCTCAGCCTCCCAAGTAGCTGGGACTACAGGCGCCTGCCACCACGCCTGGCTAATTTTTGTAATTTTAGTAGAGACAGGGTTTCACCATGTTGGCCAGGATGGTCTCCATCTCCTGACCTCGTGATCCGCCCACCTCAGCCTCCCAAAATGCTGGGATTACAGGTGTGAGCCACTGCGCCCGGCCTTGACAGGAATTTCACATGATCTCAGGACTGATAAATTTTCAAAATGTAAAAAGAAACATACTCTGATGAGGCATTCAGCTCAAACAAAAGGCATATATAAAGAAAGTAAAACTATCTCTTTTTCTTACCACCTCACTTCCACCTCTTAAAAGTACTTGTTGTTGACAGTTTCTTGGGAATTCTTCTAGAAATTTTTAATTATAAATTTTTATATTATATATGACTATCTTTTCCTTTTTATATCAATGGTGTTATAGTAAATGGATTGTTCTATTATACAGACCACTTCTTTTTACTTAACATTTTACCTTGGACATCTTAGTACATAAAGTTCTGCTTCATTCCTTTGTTTGTGATGGAAGAGTATTTCATTGTGCTCCTGCACTATAATTTTATTCAGCCAGTTTCCTACTCATGAGCATTTATTTCCAGGTGTGTTACTGTTGTAAGTTATGTTGCAATGAATATCTTATATCCAGTATATAAGATAGATAGATCAGTCTTAATGCCAGTATATTTGTAGGGTAAATTCCTAACAGTGGAATTCCTTACTCAAAAGATATATACATTTTTAAAAAGATACATGAGCTTAAACTCTCACCAGTATGGAGTAATGCTTGACTCCCTATAATAAAAAAAAAAAAAAACAGGTATTATTAATCTTAAAATAGTTTCTTTACCTAATAGGTGAAAATGGCATCTCTAGTTTTTTATTTATACTTCCTTCAGTATAAGTGAGGTTAAGTAATTTTTAGTATATTATTTAGTATTTAACACTCGTGTGTGTGTATGTATGCTTTGATTTGAGGCTTCTTTTGATCACTGCTGAGCTTTTAGCTGTTTAAATATGTGTAAAGCAGCTGTGGAAAAATAAGCTATCAAAAAGTCCAAAGTAGGGAAAGTAAAAACTTCAGAGGATTAGTTGAAGAAACTGAGATGCTCCTTTTTCGTTCTTTCTATGTTAAAGACTTAGAATAGTCCTTGGGTTAATGAGAAGAGTTTATGAGACCATAGCCCTCATTCCTTTAGTGAGTTTACATGCTGAAACAGTACCTGACATCCTAGGCACTCAGTATATATTTGTTAAGTAAATGGTTTGACATAAATATACAAATCTGATCACTAAGGTCCTGGCCGTGCGATGTTAGAAGTTTTTTGTTTTTTGTTTTTTGTTTTTTTTTTGAGACAGAGTCTTGATCTGTCGCCCAGGCTGGAGTGCGGTGGCACAATCTTGGCTCACCGCAACATTCGCCTCTTGGATTCAAGCAGTTCTTTGGCCTCAGCCTCCTGAGTAGCTGGAACTACAGGCGCACGCCACAACACCTGGCTAATTTTTGTATTTTTAGTAGAGACAAGGTTTCACCATATTGGTCAGGCTGGTCTCGAACTCCTGACCTCAGGTGACCCACCCACCATAGCCTCTCAAAGTGCTGGAATTACAGGCATGAGCCACCACTCCTGGCCACTTTTTTATACTTTTATATTGGATAGTTTCTATATGTTGCTCAAAATTAGTCTTCTGTATATAAAAATTTTATATTTGGATCAGGAACGATTAAGCTTTCATTGAAAAATTTTGCCAGACCATGAAAAGAACATCTTTCCTCTAAACTATGAAAGTGTTTCTGTCCCTGATACATACATGACAGGCAGAGATGTTTGAGAATAGTTCATTATCAGGAACACATGTACAATGGAGGCAACTTAGCTAATGAAATGGACAGTCAAAAGTTGATACAATTCCAGTATTACTAAGCTGGATTTTGTTCCCAGCTAACCACCTGCAGTAAAGGATACCTGGGGAACTGTAGGCAAAAATAAGTAACTTTGATTGTGAAGGAAGAGTTATCTTAGTCATTATTAGCCAAAAAATTCTAATAGTATTTGCAAAGAGACTACTTCAAACATTAATCTCATTTGGCAGCCTACAGTTGCATTCAATTTTTAGCCAGCCTGAGGATTCATCCAGTCTTTTAGCCAGATTATCAGGTATATCTATCCTGCCAGCCTGAGTTCTCTCTCCTAGATTCATGGAGTCAGATCATATTTTCCTTTTTTCTCATGCTCTGAAGAACTATCCTCTTCTGTCTTCTGTCTTAAGTATCTTTGTTTTAGCTGTAGCCTCAGAATCTTTAAAAGTCTGGTTTATTAAAAAAATTAATGAGTTTGCAAGAGTGTAAGATTTTTTTTGTTGTGTTTTCTAACCATCTGATAAGTTACTCAGAAAAGGCATTATAAGGTTGAATGAAAATCTTCCGGCCAGGCGTGGTGTTTCACCACGCCTGTAATCCCAGCACTTTGGGAGGCCAAAGCCAGTGGATCGCAAGGTCAGGAGTTCGAGACCAGCCTGGCCAAGATGGTGAAACCCCGTGTCTACTTAAAATAAAAAAAATTGGCCAGGCATGGTGGCGGGTGCCTGTAATCCCAGCCACTTGGGTGGCTGAGGCAGGAGAATCACTTGAACCAGGAGGTGGAGGTTGCAGTGAGCCGAGATTGCACCACTGCATTCTAGCCTGGGCGGCAGAGTGAGACTCTGTCTCAGAAAAAAAACAAAAACAAAAAAAGAAAAAGAAAAAAAAAGAAAATCTTCCCAGCTCTCCCTAAAAACCTTGTTTAGGATAATTTGGCCTGGTAGGTGAAAAACTGGTTCAATTGCCTTGCCTGCTTAATTGAATTTGTAATAACATCTTTCAGAACTTTGCTGTTGAATTGGATATATAAGAGCCCTTTCCAGTCCTTCTAAATGTTTTTACTGTCAACAGGGCAGTTATTTTAATGTATCTACTGTTCCCACTGACTCACCAGGTCTCTTGCAAAACTCAGGGTCAGGCTGAGGAGATATACGGGAGGGTGAAACTGCTATTGTAATAATCAAGCTATACATCTGTGATTTATGAACTTTTCCGTGTGTGTGTGTGTGTGTAGCTTTCCATTTAAAACATTTTTAGAAAGCTAGCAAGCAAACAAGCCATGGGTCCTGGCATTATTAAAAGTTTTATCAGGCATCCAAGGAAAAATAATTCGTGTCTTCTGCAGTCAGTCTTTCATAAGGAATAGAAAACCAAGTAACCACTACCTCAGTTTTGAGGCTTTTGCAACCTTGATAACCAAAACTTAAGGATGGCAATATGAGATTAAAAAAAAAAAAAAGTATAGGCCAACCTTACTTAGGAACATATCTACAATCCTGAACAAAATATTTGGAATCTGAATCAAGCAACATATTTTTTTAAATTATCCCTATCATCAAGTTGAGTTTCTGCTAGAAATCCATGGTTGGTTTAATATTGAAGGTTAATTTGTATAATTCACTATATTAACAAATTAAAAGAAAAATATTGTATAATAATCTTAATAGAGGTTGAAAAAGCATTTGATTTGAAACATACCTGATATGGTTTGGCTGTGTACCCCCCCCAACTCATCTTGACTTGTAATTCCCATAATCCCCACGTTTTGTGGGAGGTAACTGAATCATGGGGGCAGTTTCCTCTATGTTGTTTTTATGACTGTGAGTGAGTCTCATGAGATCTGATGGTTTTATAAGCATCACGCATTTCCCCTCTTTGCACTCATTCTCTCTCCTGCTGCCCCGTAAAGAGGGGCCTTCCACCATGATTATAAGTTTCCTGAGGCTTCCCTAGCCATGTTGAACTTGGAGTCAATCAAACCTCTTTTCTCTCTCTTTTTTTGTTTTATTTTTTGTTTTCTTTTGTTTTGTTTTTTGAGGTAGAATCTTGCTCTGTCACCCAGGCTGGAGTACAGTGGCATGATGTCGGCTTACCGCAACCTCCGTCTCCCAGGTTCAAGCGATTCTCCTTCCTCAGCCTCCCAAGTAGCTAGGATTACAGGCACCCACCATCACACCTGGCTAATTTTTGTATTTTCAGTGGAGACGGGGTTTCACCATGTTGGCCTGTCTAGTCTCAAACTCCGAGCCTCAAGTGATCCGCCTACCTCATCCTCCCAAAGTGCTGGGATTAGAAGTGTGAGCCACTGTGCTCAGCCAAACCTCCTTTCTTTATAAATTACCCAGTCTCGGGTATTTCTTCATAGCAGCATGAGGAAGGACTAATACAGTAAAAACCCAATATTTAAGTTTATGAGTTCATAATGATAATTTAAAAAACGAGCCAGGCGCAATGGCACACGCTTGTAGTCCCAGCACTTTAGGAGGCTGAGGAGGGAGGTAGGAGGATTACTTGAGGCCAGGGGTTCAAGATCAGACTGGGCAACATTGCAAGAACCTATCTGTACAAAAAAGCAAAAAATAATTAGCTAGGCATGGTGGCACACACCTGTAGTCCTAGCTAGTCTGGAGGCTATAGTAAACTGTGATGGTGCCACTGCACTCCTCCAGCCTGGGCAACAGAGTGATACCCTGTCTCTAAAACAAAACAAAACAAAACCCACAACTAACTGCTCACTATTGGAGTATTTAGTGAACCAATTATTCTGAGAACTGGTCAGTAAAGGGAAAGAATTATTTGTCCTGTTTTTAACTGAACTACTTGGTAATCAAATAGTAGATTAAAGGAAATGTCTCTTTTTATAGAGGTATTCCAGCTAATAAATGAAGGAACAATAATAGAATGAGAATATTACCATTTGGTGACCTCTCATAAATTAATGGAGCTAGGCATTACTCATCAAGTTGCTAATATCTCAAAAGGAAAGACAACCAGATGACAATGACGTGTACCTCCTGGCAGATCATAATACCACTGTGAAATAGTTTTCCTGCCTACTCTCCTAGAAGTACTGAATGTGATTAAGCTTTTAGATTCAACTACCAATTTATAGGAATTACAAAAAAAGGAACATGTTAAACAGCATCACATGGATGCCATCATCAAAACCCAGACCATCAGAAACTCTTCAGAACAAATTACATGGTTTCCTTAACAAATCAATGGCAAAACAAAGTATAAAATCAAAAACATTATTTTGGGATAACCTTTCAGATTCACATAGTCACATAGTACAAACCCAAACCTGTGCCAAGGGAAATTAAGTACACTTACTGCTCTGTTGCCTAACTCAGACCAGCAAAGGCCATTTGACAAGATTAGGAAGCTAAAGGAGTAACTTGAGATTTATCCAGGGCCCAAATTATAGTATAAGTGGTAATTGACAAATGCAACATTATAGAAGTAATACCATCACAACAGTAAAGTGTTTATAAAGAGTAAGACCTTTGGTATACCTTTTTTCTGTTTACAAAAAAAAAAAAAGTATGCCATAAAAAACAAATCTGAAATATTTAGTAGAACTATGCTATCAGTTTTCATTTGAATTATGCAGTGAAACACCAGTAAGTTTCCCCAAAATATCAGCATTATTTAGATAGTAAAATGAGAAAAAAGAAACATAATAGTGTCTGGGTGCGGTGGCTCACGCCCGTAATCCCAGCAGTTTGCGAGGCTGAGGCAGGTGGATCACCTGAGGTCAGAAGTTCAAGACCAGCCTGGCGAACATGGCAAAACCCCGTGTCTACTAAAAACACAAAAAATTAGCCGGGCATGGTGGCAGGCGCCTATAATTCCAGCTTCTCGGGAGGCTGAGGTAGGAGAATTGCTTGAACCCTGGAGGCGGAAGTCACAGTGTGTTGAGATTGTGCCACTGCACTGTAGACTGGGCGACAGAGCAAGACTCCATCTCAAAAAAAAAAAAAAAAGAAAAAGAAAAAAGAAACAATAGTAATCTGATAGGTGATGTAATGCAAACCATTACTGAGGCCAGTCTCCGTGGGGATCCTTCAAAGGACTCATCTTAGGATTCTGAATAATCCTAAAAGAGCCCTGGAATATGGATTTGGTTCTTAGTTCCTGCAGAGTAAAGATTATTTGCTACTCAGAAACTAGAAGTTCCATTCCATCTGGTATTTCTTGGGGTCACAACGGTGACCTAAACTTTTGAAGGCTGAACTCTAAAGCAGCATGGTTTCCCACCAAGATATTCAAGCCAAAAATTAATCCATGCCTTTCAATATAATCACTTCTAATTTCATGCCTTTTGGTATAACCACACTTGATGAATGCTTCATTTCTTGCCTTGGAAAGCCTTGACCTTTCATGACTGTCCACAAGCCATGATTGACCAGGAACTCTTTGGGAACCTCCCATTGCACAGCACTACCACAAGTAGACCATGAGTAGGACATTATTGGAGACATCATTGGTCTCATAAAATGTAGACAAAAATCTCTCCAGGGATATTCTTCTACCTTTCTAAAAAAAGTAAGCAAGCAAATGGAAGGTGGGCCAGAAACAGCCAGGATCCAGACTGTCTGATGATAATAATAAATAAAATTGTCATAAAAGTTATGGTGATTTCACCTGAAACTTGAGATGAGAGAGATCCAAACATAGAGGTGCCAGGGATGCAGCAAGGGGAGCCAGAGCTGCTAGGAGGTGGCTTGGACAGCAGGTAGCAGAATGGGACAGGTTTGTCTCATGCCAGATTTTTGTAACAGCATCATTGTAAGGTTATTGAATAGCAGAGAGGTAGTATGTTGAACTCTTACTTCCATAACCCTCAAGAGAAATGACATGGCCCTGAGTCTGGGATACAAAATTCCATTAAATGTTTTTTTTTTTTTATTATTAATTTTTTTTTGCACACAAAAACAATAAACATTTTCTAAAAATACATACAAACAAAAAGATGCATATCAAACATATTAGGAAGGTTGCACATGGGAAGTCGGGGAATAGAAATGGGGGGTGGGAGTTAAAATAAATGAGAGAGGGACTTTATATGGATCAGTGATAATAACTCAATCCTCTATTTGACAAAGAAGAGGGAGAAGGTAGAGGAAGAAAAAGAAAGTGGGATAAAGGATCAGAAAGGGAGGAAAATAGAAAAAATTAGAGTATGACTCCAGGGTAGACCTGTTTTGTTGTCACTGAGTTGGTTGGTTGGTTTGTCTGTTGTATTTTTCATGTTTCGCCAAGTTGGCCAGACTGGTCTCGAACTCCTAGCCCGAAGTGATCAACCCGCCTCGCCCCCCAGAGTGCCGGGACCACAGGCGTGAGCCACCACGTCCAGCCCCCACATTGCTTCTGGCCTCCGTGGTAGACCTCCCAGACGGGGCGGCCAGGCAGAGACGTCCTCACTTCTTCCCAGACGATAGGTGGCCAGGCAGAGGCGCTCCTCACTTCCCAGACGATGGGTGGTTGGGCAGAGGCGCTCCTCACTTCCCAGACGGTGGGTGGTCGGGCAGAGGCGCTCCTCACTTCCCAGACGGGGCGGCCGGGCAGAGGCGCTCCTCACCTCCCAGACGATGGGTGGCCGGGCAGAGGCGCTCCTCACCTCCCAGACGATGGGTGGCCGGGCAGAGGCGCTCCTCACCTCCCAGACGATGGGTGGCCGGGCAGAGGCGCTCCTCACCTCCCAGACGATGGGTGGCCTGGCAGAGGCGCTCCTCACCTCCCAGACGATGGGTGGCCGGGCAGAGGCGCTCCTCACCTCCCAGACGATGGGTGGCCGGGCAGAGGCGCTCCTCACTTCCTCCCGGACGGGGCGGCCGGGCAGAGGCGCTCCTCACTTCCTCCCGGACGGGGCGGCCGGGCAGAGGCGCTCCTCACTTCCTCCCGGACGGGGCGGCCGGGCAGAGGCGCTCCTCACTTCCTCCCGGACGGGGCGGCCGGGCAGAGGCGCGCCTCACTTCCTCCCGGACGGGGCGGCCGGGCAGAGGCGCTCCTCACTTCCTCCCGGACGGGGCGGCCGGGCAGAGGCGCTCCTCACTTCCTCCCGGACGGGGCGGCCGGGCAGAGGCGCTACTCACTTCCTCCCGGACGGGGCGGCCGGGCAGAGGCGCTCCTCACTTCCTCCCGGACGGGGCGGCCGGGCAGAGGCGCTCCTCACCTCCCAGACGACGGGTGGCCGGGCAGAGACGCTCCCCACCTCCCAGACGGGGCGGCGGCCGGGCAGGGGCTGCAATCCCAGCACCCTGGTAGGCCAAGGCAGGCGGCTGGGAGGCGGAGGCTGCCGCGAGGCCAGACCACGCCACCGCACTCCAGCCCGGGTAACACCGAGCACCGCGTGAGCGAGACTCCGTCTGCAGTCCCAGTACCTCGGGAGGCTGAGGCAGGCAGAGCACTCGGCGTCAGGAGCTGGCGACCAGCGTCGCCAAGATGGCGAACGCGTGCCTGCAGCCAAAGGAGAAAAAGCAGGCAGCGGTGGCGCGCGCCGGCAGTCCCAGGCAGTCCGCGGCGCGGGCAGCAGGGAGCCGAGTAGATTGCAGCCTGGGCCACAGAGAAAGAAAGAAGAAGAAAAGAAAGAAAGAAAGAGAGGAAGGGAGGGAAGGGAAGGAAGGGCCAAAATTCCATTAAATGTTTAAATCAGTAGAGGATGCAGTTAGGAAGATGAGCAAACTCCTCAAGAATAAAAGACTGTTTAAAGAGAAGGAAAATAAATGGAACTTCTAGAAAAGAAAAAAAATATATGTATTGATATAAAAAAGTTAAACAGTAGCTTAGTCATAGTTAAATAGTGTAAACAAAAAGAACTACACCTAGATACATCTTAATGAAACTGCAGAATATCTAAGAAAAGATCTTGAAAGCAGCCAGAGAGAAAGGACAGTTCATCAAAGGAACAACAGAATGACAGAAGAATTCTCAATACCAAAACACAGCCAGAAAACACAAATAAGTGTACACAAAAATTTTGTAGAGACAAGGTCTCACAGTGTTGCTCATGCTAGTCTCAAACTCCTGCCCTCAAGCAGTCCTCCTGCCATGGCCTCCCAAAGTGGTGGGGTTACAGGAGAGGGCCGCTGCGCCCACCCTGGAGACATCTCTGACAGTCACTACTGGAGGTGCTACTGGCATCTAATGAGTAGAGGCCAGGGATTCTCTTAAATATTCTACAGTGCACAGGACAGTCCCCCATAATAATTATTTGCTCCAAAATTCCATAGTGCTGAGTTTGAGAAACCTAAAGGAATTCTAAGGAATATACCTCAAGAAAGAATAAAATGATCCTAGAAGACTAGTAGTCTGAAATGTAAGAAAGAGTAGTGAATAAATGAACTAGTAAACTTGTACATAGACTCAAATCAGTGTTGTCTCTATAAAACAACTCTAATATCTTGTTTATGGAGTTTTTTTTTTTTTAAAAAGAGACTACTGGAAATGTTGGACACCAATATTAGGTAAGTCAGGAGGAGAAAGTTGGAATTGAAGTATTAGAAAGTCTTTGTGTTGTTCAGGAGGATGTCAAGCAATTGTTTAAACTTATTTAACTATTTAAGTAAAATATATAGTAAAATTTCAAGGGTCATTGCTAAAAGAACAGAAATAGAGAGTGGAAACAAGAGGGGAAAATGTCATTAGGGAAAAACAAACCAGAAAATCCCAAGAGTGGGAGAGACAGAGACAGAGGATGAGAATGAGTCATAGAGAAAGAACAAATAAAAAGATGTCAGAACCCTGTCTAAATATATTAATCACTAAGGTCGATGGACTAAACTTGGCAGCTGAAAAGACAGATGGTCAGACTTTTAAAAATCCAACCCAAACAAATAGATGATAAAGTGTGTTGTTTAAAATGCCAATAAATTTGGAAGTAATTTGTTAAGCAAAATAATAATAATAACTAAACGATAGATGTATGTTTAAAGTTGTTGTGCCAGCCAGGCCTAGTGACTCACACCTGTAATCTCAGCACTTTGGGAGGCTAAGGCAGGCTGATGGCTTGAGCCCAGGAATACGAGGCAACATGGCAAAACCTCATCTCTACAAAAAATCCAAAAATAGCTCTTCGTGGTGGCATAAGCCTGTAGTCCTAGCTACTTGGGAGGCTGAGGTGGGAGGATCTCTTGGGCCCAGGAGGCTGAGGCTGCAGTGAGCCATGATCGCACCACTGTACTCCAGCCTGGGTGTAAGAGTGAGACCCTGTCTCAAAAAATAATAATAATGATAATTAAAATTGTCATGACTTCTTGGTGGATTAAACCTTTTGTTATTATGTGGTATAAATAAAATTGTCATGCCTTCTTGGTGGATTAAACCTTTTGTTATTATGTGGTTACCTTCTAATTCCTAATAATATTTTTCTCATAAATTTATCTGATATTAATAAAATTATGTCAGCTTTCTTTTGGTTAGTATTTGCCTGATATGTCTCTTTTCTTAATATTTTCTTAATGTTCAGCTTTTGTATGTCTTTATATCTCTTATAAATAGTATATGTCTAGATTTTATTGTTTAATCCAGTCTGTCAATCTTTGTCTTAGTCTATTTACATTACTGGTATTATTGATATACTTGGAGCATTGTGCCATCCTAAATTATTTGTCCTACTTTTTCTGCTTCTTTATAATCTCTTCTTAAAAAAAAAAAGCTATCTGTATTACCCCTGCTTCCCAAATGAGTATTAACACACTCTCACATTACTCTCTCCTTTGGAAGAACTATCCTTTAACTAACTTAACGTGGTCTGGCTCCTTTCTTTCTTTCTAAATATGCTCTCCTTTCCTCACTGTCCTTTAGCTATACTGTCCTTTCTGCTCTATGAATTCACTAAAATTGGTTCTGCTTTAGGATCTTTTAAAATTGCTATATTCCCTCTGCCTGAAATGTAGGCTTTTCCTTACTATCCTATGCCAGGAGTGTGCTGCAGCCAGCTCACATCAGCTCACAAGAGCCAGTTAATGCAAATCTCTTCCCAAAACCAGGTTCATTGTCTTCACATTAGTAGTTTGAAAATGGCCATGTGTGAGTATTTATACCACAGAAATTGTCAAGTACTGTTAAGTCAGGGGTTTGTTTTAATTCTTCAGAGGCTGCTTATCAGCACACCGATGATCTTATATGAAGTCGTCATTCCCCTCCCTAGTCACAGTCTCTCCCAGTACCTATTTGATTTTCTCCCTTGAACTTACCACTTCTTGAAATTCTTTTTGGGTTTTTTTGTTTTTATTTTGTCCTGTTTTTTTTTGTTTGTTTGTTTTTGTTTTTTTTTTTTTTATTGCCGCTGTTGTTTTTCCTTACTTTCTGTCTTCTGTAACTTCAGTATATGCACAGTGAAGGCAGGGTCTTTAACTGCCATGTCCACTGCTATACCCCTAGGACCCAAAACAGTATCCAGTACATCCTAGGAATTTAATAAATATTAGTTGAATAAATGAATAACTCAGAAGTGGTGATAATTTTAAGCTATACTCTTTAGAATTTTCTGGAGCCATTAGGAAGAGGAAAAGAATTACATTTTTCTTTTTATAACTTTTTGTTACTGAAAATATCAAAGGTTGCCGGGCGCGGTGGCTCACGCCTGTAATCCCAGCACTTTGGGAGGCCGAGGCAGGTGGATCATGAGGTCAGGAGATCGAGACCATCCTGGCTAGCACTGTGAAACCCCGTCTCTACTAAAAATACAAAAAATTAGCCGGGCGCAGTGGCGGGCACCTATAGTCCCAGTTACTCCGGAGGCTGAGGCAGGAGAGTGGCGTGAACCCAGGAGGCGGAGCTTGCAGTGAGCCGAGATCACGCCACTGTACTCCAGCCTGGGCGACTGAGCGAGACTCTGTCTCAAAAAAAAAAAAAAAAAAAAAAAAAAAAATCAAAGGTACAGAAAAGTAGAATAGCATAATCAACTTTTATGAATGCATCACCCAGCTTCATCAGTGTTACAAATCTGTTTTCAAGACCCTACCTAATTTTTCCCTAAACTGTTTTAAAGAAAATTCCACATCATATGATTTTACTTGCCCTTTTTTAAAAAAAGAGTGATATATTTTCTCTTATTTTTTGTTTTAAAAATGCCTTTTACCTTTGGTTTGTTGAGTCAGGATCCTAACAATGTTCATTTGCAATTAGTTGATATGTCTTTTAAGTCTCTTTTATCTATAAAAGTTCACCTTTTAAGTTTTAAGTTTATGCCATTTATTTGCTGAAGAAGTCAGATCATCTTGTAAAATTTCTCATCTTGTAAAATTTGGTGATTAGATCCTTCTAATGTTTAACATGTTCCTCCTTTGTGTTTTCTTTGAACTGATAGATTTCGAGGCTTGATTAGATTCAATTTCCATTCTTTTGGCAAGAATACATCATAGCTTGTACAGTGTATTTTTCATTGTATTACAGGAGATTGTATTGTCCTACCTTCAGAGATGTTAAGGCTGATGAGCAGGCTCCAGATCACCCTGATCCATCCATTGTAAAGTTCTGCCTCAGCGTTTCACCTAATGGTTTTAACAACCATTGATAATCGTTGCCTAAATCCATTATTTCATTAGTGATTTTTTCTATCATTCCATCATTAATTAGCTGGAATGCTTCTATAAGGAAGAAATTTTAATTATTGGTTACCCTGAAATACAGTTGGCACAAGAAAGGCAAGATGATTGCTTAATTCTTTCCATTTATTTTTTCTATTTATTAATGTTATTTTTCAGAGTCATGTATTGTTTCCTTAACCCGGCAAAGGTGACTAATTTTTCAGAATATCATTTTGATTATTTCATGAATTTGCATTTCAATCCATCACATTATTTATTTTTAATGTTTATATTATTCCATTTTGGGGCATTGGGAACCCCTTCAGTTTGGTTCTGTGCCCTTTGACGTGACCTAGTAATTCTGATAGTTTACTGACTGTTTCTCAAGCCCATCCTTATACATTTAAGCTTATAGGGTTTTTAATTATTTAATTTTTATATTTGTATTTATTTCCCCAGTATTGAAAATCTTAGTTTTTAATAGCATTTATGTTTTTTTTTCTCTTCTCTCCTGCCAGACTCTGTAATTATATAACTTTTGCATAATAATGAAACAAAGTTAAGGTAGTGCTCAGATAAAACAAAGTTTGCTGTCTTATGGACCTGGTCTCTTTTTTTTCCTCATAGCTATTTCACCGAATTTTTGTCAGATGCCTCTTTTAACGTTTAAAAAAAAATGTGGAAGGGTTTGTACAAAAATAATAGTTAAATGACATAATATAATTTTTTTCTTTTTTCAACTTTTTTCCCCCGAGACAGGGTCTCACCCTGTTGCCCAGGCTGGAATGCAGTGGGTCAGTCACAGCTCACTTGCAGTCTTGAACTCCTGGGCTCAAGGAATCCTTCTGCCTGAATAGCTAGAACTATAAGCATGCACCACCATGCCCTGCTAATTTTTTAATTTTTTTTGTTGAGGCAGGGTCTCAGTGTTGCCCAGGCAGGTCCGGAACTCCTGGACTCTAGCAGTCCCTCACCTGGGCCTCCCAAAGTTCTAGGATTACAGGCATGAGCCACCATGCCTGCCCTATTTTTTTCAACTTTTATTTTGGATTTAGAGGATACATGTACAGGTTTGTTACATGTGTATATTGCATGATGCTGAGGATTGGGGTATGGGTAATCCTTTCACCCAGGTAGGAAGCATAGTGACACAGGATTTTTCTTGGCCACTTTGCCAGCCAGATACCTCCAGCCAGCAACATCCATGCCCAGGCTTTGCTCAGGCCCAAGCTCACCAGAAGAGATGCCCCGTCTATTCAGCCTGCTGGGCTGTGCCTGGCTTGCACTCCAATGCAGATCCTGCAGCCATTGCAACTGTGCACTCAGCCCCTGGTGGGAGGGGGTGAGTGAGTGAGCGAGTGCAGTGTCCAGCTGGCTGCTCCAAGCAGTGAGACAGAAGCGGGCTGTATGTGGGGCTTGCTGCTGGACCAGGCGTGTCACACTGAGGGGAACATGGTGGTGCCCAAACGGGTGTCTGCAACCCTGAAACCTCAGAGGGGTTGTTACCGTGTGCCAATAGCTCTTTCAGTCCCACCATCTGCAGCCTGATGGATGGCAGCATGTTAACAGCTCTGTCTGTCCTGTCGCCCCTGCTCCCGCCCGCTGCTGCTTCCCATCACGTGGGGTAGCTGCCCTCCACTGGCAGAGCGTGGAGGGCCACAGTATTACAGCCTTCTTTGTACCTGTGTTTGGTGGGTCCTGAGTTCTTGTCCCACATCCAGGAAGAATGAGGTTGTGCTGGTGATCAAAGGGTGAGGAGGGCGGAGAAGAATTTTATTGAATGACGAGAAACAGTTCTCAGTGGAGGGTGGTCTCTCTCTGTCTCTCATTGGGGCTGGGGCTGGGGCCTTTATGAGCTCAGAATGGGGGAGTGTATGCTCATTGGTTTGTGAGTATGCAAAAAAGGCTAAAACAAAGGCACCACTCAAAGGTGGGCATGACAGTGTAAAAAACCAATTAGGGAAGGGTAGGTATATGTAAACTAGGTAAAGGGTGGGGAATCAATCAGAGGAAAGTATGCCAAATGGGAAGAGAGTTTCTCAATCCAGTCCGTGGATTTATCCAGGACTTGTAGCTAGGCTTTAAACTGTCTTTGGCTTAAAGGTTGGGTTTCAATTGTATGTAATGAACATGCAAGTGCATGTATCTTTTTGGTAGAATGATTTATTTTCCTTTGGGTATATACCCAGTAGTGGGATTGTCGGGTGGAATGGTAGTTCTAAGTTCTTTGAGAAATCTCCAAATTGCTTTCCACAGTGGCTGAACTAACTTACATTCCCACCAGCAGTGTATAAGCATTTCTTTTTCTCCACAGCCTTGCCAACATCTGTTATTTGTGACTTTTTAATAATTGCCATTCTACTGGTGTGAAATGCTCATCACTGAAATCATTAGAAAAATGCAAATCACAACTTCGTATAGTTTATAAAAGGTCAGACAGCTGTGGAGGCAGAGAGCTTTTACTGTCATTATCAGCAGCAATAGTGTGTAAAGGAGACTACATCTAACAGTATTATACCCTGAGTGTATACTCAATATCTTTTATTCCTCCTAAACTTAGGTGACTTTAAGAGTAGAGTCTCGGCTGGGTGCAAGTGGCTCAGGCCTGTAATCCCAGCACTTTGGGAGGCTGAGGTGGGTGGATAACTTGAGGCCAGGATTTCGAGACCAGCCTGGCCAACGTGGTGAAACCCCATCTCTATTAAAAATACAAAAAATTAGCTGGGCGTGGTGGTGCGCGCCTGTAATCCCAGCTACTTGGAGGCTGAGACAGGAGAATCGCTTGAACCAGGGAGGCGGAGGTTGCAGTGAGCTGAGATTGTGCCACTGCACTCCAGCCTGGGTGACATAGCGAGGCTCCATCTCAAAAAAAAAAAAAAAAAAAAAAAAAAAAGAGTAGAGTCTTCATGGGCTGGAATTCCAAAAGAATAGTGTCTCTAGGGGTCTTTATTATTGTTAAGGAAAGGAATGACCCATGTTTATTTACTTCTTAGAGAGTTTTATTTTTCTTCCTGCTGGAGAGGGGTCTATATTCTCCAAACAGTGCTGGTTGAGTTCTCTTTAAGATTAAATTTGAATATGAAAATGGGTTATATTAATACCAAAGCAACCTACACTTACCTGGTGCTGATGTTTCTTCATCAGAAACCAGTGAGAAGCTAACTTGATCTACCTTTTTTTTTTTCCCCAGACGATGGACATAAGAAAGCCCGAAATGCTTATCTCAATAATTCCAATTATGAAGAAGGAGATGAATATTTTGATAAAAATTTGGCACTCTTCGAGGTAATATTTCAGAGAAAACTATGGACTGAGACTTTAGGAACAGAGATCTCATGATAGCCATATTTTACCCCATTTGGTTTTAAAATTTTACAAGCTGGATAATTTAATGTTAAAAGAAAATATTGTAACTTGTTATTATAGTAAATTTTGTCTGTGTAATCTAATTATAGTGAGTAACTATTAAATCAAATTGTTATGTAGTAAGGAAGAGGAGTTTGACTTCTTGGACATATGGATTACCTTGCAATCTAATTCAGTTGTGATTTAATTGTTTTTATTAGAATAATCTTTCTTCTAAGTATAAATCAGTGTATTTCTCCACGCTTGTGTCTGGAAAGACTATCATTTGCCTTAGAACTAACTAAACAAAAATCACTGTAGGAAGCAGGCTTCCAGATTAGCAGGACCTTCATGTCCTTTTTTTAATTGTCAAATAATAACTATATATTTATGGATTACAATGTGATATTTTGATATTTGTATACATTGTGGAATGATTAAATCAAGCTAATTAACATATCTGTCACCTTGTATATTTATCATTTTTGTGGTGAAAATATTTGAATTTGACTTTTTTTTTTGAATTTGACTTTCTTAGCAATTTTGAAATATACGTTATGTTAACTGTAGTCGCTATGCTGTGCAATAGATCTCAAAAACTTATTTCTCCTGCCTAACTGAAACTTTGCATCCTGTGACTAACCTCTCCCCCTTCCCCTACATACACTCCAAGCATCTGGTAACCACCATTCTATTACTACGAGTTCTACTTTTTAGATCCCACATGTAAGTGAGATCGTGTGCTATTTATCTTTCTGTGCCTGGCTTATTTCACTTAACATAATGAAGAGGACCTCTATATCTTATCTGAATAAGACAACATGGACTCTATGGCCAGGCTCCATAAGCTGTGGCCAGGTTGTTGAAAGGAGCCTGGTTTATTTCAGCACTACCTTTTTCTGGCCTTTGACAATGATCCAAGTGCCACTTCTCTCAATGTACCTTTTTTTAGTTTGTTTTTGAGACAGGGTCTTGCTCTGTCACCCAGGCTGGAGTGCAGTGGCACGATTACAGCTTGACCTCCTGGGCTCAAAGGACCCTCCTACCTCAGCCTCCCTAGTAGCTGGGACTACAGGCACATGTCATCACACCTGGCTGATTTTTAAATTTTTTGCAGAGACAGGGTCTCAACTTTGTTGCCCAGGCTGGTCTTGAATGCCTGGGCTCAAGCGATCCTTCTGCCTTGTCCTCCCAAAGCATTGGGATAGCAGGTGTGAGCCACCACGCCCAACTCAATGTACCTTTTTTTTTTTTCTTTTGAGATGGAGTCTCGCTCTGTTGCCTAGGCTGGAGTGCAGTGGTGCAATCTTGGTTCACTGCAACCTCTGCCTCCTGGGTTCAAGCCGATTCTCCCACCTGAGCCTCCCGTGTAGCTAGGATTACAGGCGCGTGTCACCACACCCAGCTGATTTTTGTACTTTTTAGTAGAGATGGGGTTTCACCATCTTGGCCAGGCTGGTCTCGAACTCCCAGCCTCAGGTGATCCAGCCACCTTGGCCTCCCAAAGTGCTAGGATTACAGGCGTGAGCCACCATGCCCGGCCTACCTGTGAAATATTTTTTCACTTAATTCGAAGTTTTCTGGTAGCAAGATTATTCTGATGCTTATGTTCAGTGTTCTTTGTAGCTCATTTCTTCCATGTCACTGGCTTTATAGGAAGAAATGGACACCAGACCGAAGGTGTCTTCCCTCCTCAACCGCATGGCCAATTACACTAATCTGACTCAAGGAGCAAAGGAACATGAAGAGGCAGAAAACATCACTGAAGGGAAAAAGAAGCCCACCAAGGTGAGGCCTCAGAATAACAAGGAATACATAAAAAGAGCCCTGTATATAAGAAAGAAGGAAATACCTAAGGCACCATTCTGTGTTCAGCAGCTATTTATTAAATGCTTGAGAGGTGCCTGGAACTGTTCTGGGCACCAGGGTCATGGCACAAACAAAACATACGATGCAGTCTAAATTCTAATGTGGGGATACAGTCCTTAAGCTGTTTTAACTGCCAAAATATATAACATATTAAGTGTTGATAAATTCCCTAGCAAAAAATTAAGCAGAGTAAAGAGACTGAAATTGGCAAGGGAGCCAGAGTGGAGGGCATTGCTACTTACATAGGTTGGACAGGGAAAGCCTTTCTGACAAGGTGATATTTGAGGAGAGATCTAGCTGATGTGAGGGAGTGAGCTATGTGGGAAAAGAGCATTCAGGGAGAGGGAATAGCTTTTCAAGAGAAGAGTGTCCATACCCATCTGCTGATGCCATCTGTCTGTTGTGAAGTTGTTGAGTTTTTTAAAGACCAAACATCAGTTTTTCTCAAAATGAAAATATAAGACATTCAGCTTACCATTCTGGTTGTTCAGCTCTTTGAAAAGGGGATAAAACGGCCGTCAGATCTTCATTTTACCATCTATTTTATTTACCAACTACTGTGAAGAATTTATGCCAAATTCTGAAGAAATTCCATCAAGTCCTTATTGTTTTTAAATGAGAAAAGCCAACAGCTTTGAAAAAATTTTAAATTGTTGTGGGTGCACATAAAAGTTTATTTGTGGCCAAATGCCTATGTATAATAAACACATGCAGGAACCTTTGTCAAGTTAAAATGTATAGCTTTAGGAATAAAAGTATGGTGATAAACACTTGAAAGATGGAGATTTTATATGTGCCCTTTTGAAGATGTTGATTAAACTTATGATCTCTGCTTAGAGGTTAATATGGTAGTTAGGGAGCAAGTTATTATATAAAAGAATAAAAACCTCTCTTTAGGATAACTGTTTAATTTTTTGTCAATGTCTTTCTTTCTAGACCCCTCAAATGGGTACCTTCATGGGTGTCTACCTCCCGTGTCTACAAAATATTTTTGGAGTGATCCTTTTTTTACGCCTTACGTGGGTGGTGGGCACAGCTGGAGTTCTTCAGGCTTTTGCAATTGTCCTTGTCTGCTGCTGCTGTGTAAGTACTGCACTGGCTCCTGGAGATCACCTGACCGTTGCCAAGTTCTCAAGAGTAGATGCACACGACCTCTTTGGGAATCAAACAAAGAATACTTAGGGAAGGACTCATGATCTCAACAGAAGAAATTATTCTGATATTAAAATCTAAAGGATTTTCGGTTATTCAGTGCGTATTAGTCACTGCTTGCTATCTATTATATGATGTACTAGAAATTACAAAGCAAGACTTCAATTGGAAATGGAAGATAAAGTTCCTGTCTTCAAAGAATTCAGAATCCAAACTATTTGAGCTTGATAGCACCAACGTTGTGACAGAAAATATGTTAGAAAATGTGATGTATTACTCCAGTATATATTGAGAAACAAGACAGGTTATTGCGGATGTGAGGGGTATTTGGTTTTTTTATTTGGTTTTGAAGTTCCTTCCCTTATCCCTTCCTTGGAAATTTAGATGTTCTTTCCAGGTCTTCTCTCTACTGAGAACATTTTTATCTTCCTTTAATTTAAACTTCTCCTCATTATGTATCCCAGCCACACCTATGAATTTTATAGGTTTGTACTGTCCTCTTTTATCACTATGACCTTTATACCCTACCTGTATATTATCCCCAGCTGATGAGCAAAACAGGTTAAGCAGGCACAGTTCATATTTTTAATAACTTAAAATGTTCATGGTACCACCTTTTTTTAGTCTCTCAGGCTTAAAACCTCAAGGCTGTGTTTGGCTTCTTAATTGCTTTTCACATCTAATCAGCTACCAACATTAATCTATTCTCTGAAATCTTTTACACTCAGCCCTTTTTATTCACACTACCACCACGATAGTTTTTACCTCTCACTGTACTACTATGGTAGCCTGCTAACCAATCACTCTGCCTCCAGCTACTCCTATCTGCAGTCCATTCTATACTATGCTACCAGGTAATATTTTTAAAATGCAGTTCCTATGTGCTCAGAAGCCTTCAGTGATTCCCTTTCTTACTGAACATTGTTCTTAATATTGTATTTAGTCTTTAGTCAGGTTCTAACCTGTTTTCTGTCAGGTTCTAACCTGTTTCCTTTTGAGTATACTAATCTCTATTCCCTGTGTAACTAGGAAATCTAGAGTGAGATTAGCAGTTCTTAATAGCACCTGACCTACCGATGTGGGAGCATTTTGACAGAATCCTCCAGATATTAGTGGTATGACTAGTGCAATGAATTGGACCATATCATCTTATTTCCATACCATTAGGTATGACTGTCCATAAGGTAGAGTTAAATGTTTGCCAAGTGCTCTTGGAACACAAATAGAGAAGTGGTATAGAAATGTCATCTTTACACAGTAACAATCCCCTCCTTTCCCTTTCTCTGCAGACAATGTTGACTGCTATCTCCATGAGTGCCATTGCCACTAATGGAGTGGTGCCAGGTTAGTAGGTCAAGGTTGTATTTCAGGATTTATCAGTGTTGACTCTATGTTTATGCTATAAAGCTAGAGGTGCAAACTTCTGAAGAATTGAATACTATTTAGTCTGTTCTGTGCTACAACAGAGTAATGGTCTGTAGGACATAGACATAATACTATTTGACTTTAAGATGCCGTCTTTAAAATCTCTTTATTTTTTAAACTAGAATGCATTAATTTCAGTCACATGCTTAGCTTTTATTAGTTAGAATATATATTTTTTATAGACAGAGTCTCACTCTGTCACCCAGGCTGGAGTGCAGTGACACGATCATAGTTCACACAGCCTCCAACTCCTAGGCTCAAGCTACCTTCCCACTTCAGCCTCCTGAGTAGCTGGAACTAGAGGTGTATACCACTATGCCTGGCTATTTTTTTTTTCTTTTTTGTAGAGGTGACATCTCACTATGTTACCCAGCTTGGTCTCAAACTCCTGGCCTCAAGCAGTCCTCTCGCCTCATCCTCCCAAAGTGCTACCATTAGAGGCGTGAACCTCCACACCCAGCCAGAATATATTTTATTGGGCTGTCTCGTGTCATAGTAAATATTCTCTAATTTTTTTCTAAGTAATGCTGGCAAACTGTATTGCTTCATATGGCTCATTACATTAGATGTGCAGTATATCCCACAATAACACTTTCACCTTTTACTTCCCACTAGTACATCTTTTTATCACATTGAAGGTTTGCAGAAGCCTGAAACATTTAACCTTCATGTATATATTTTTTCTTATTTCTATTTTATTCATATTCCTCTTACTAATACCCACTCTTTCTCCTATTCACCTTCTGTTTTGTCTTTTAGCTGGGGGCTCATACTTTATGATTTCCCGGGCACTGGGCCCAGAGTTTGGTGGGGCTGTTGGCCTCTGCTTTTATCTTGGTACCACATTTGCAGCAGCCATGTACATTCTTGGTGCCATTGAAATCTTTCTGGTAAGTAATGACTTCATTGTGGTCTATAATATAGAAGAAATATTGATTTGGGTTTATTCTTTGCTATGAAAGCTTCTGAGAGATCAGCTGTGGGAATAAATCAGGTGATGGACTACCAACGTCAGTTGGCCTCTTAAGTGAATATGAGGTGGAAAAGTTGAAATTCCCTTTGCCTGCCTGTCCCTTCCTTTCTACCTGATTGCACCACTCTGCCACCTCATCCAAGAGATTCAAGTCCAATGGGAAAAAGTAAAGTTTATCTTTTTTTGATATCTTCGTCCCTATGAAATAAAATGCTTCTCATTTCTCTATTCACTGAGACATATTTACTATTTAAAGTAGTGATACTAGAATCAGGGTTAAAGATAATCATTATAATTACTTTATATAACCCTATGAATAACATTAATAATTTTTTCCTTTCTTTCTGTTTGGAAATGTAGTTATTCGGAACAGCATGTAGACCAAAAAAAAAAAAAAAAAATCCATGACATCCCATTTCTGAAGGCATTTCAGATCCTATTAGAAACTGGGCTAATTCCCCAGTTCATTTTCTCTCTCAACTTTGCTTTCTTTTGTGAAAGTAAATGCAAGCGAATACAGCCTTTTTACTTAATTCTTTTGAAATAACCTAATTTTCTCCTTTATTTTACCTAACAGGTCTATATCGTCCCCCGGGCTGCCATCTTTCGCAGTGATGACGCACTCAAGGAATCAGCAGCCATGCTAAATAACATGCGTGTCTACGGCACAGCTTTCTTGGTCCTTATGGTATTAGTGGTATTTATCGGCGTACGCTATGTGAACAAGTTTGCCTCACTTTTCCTGGCCTGTGTCATTGTGTCCATCTTGGCCATCTACGCTGGAGCCATCAAGTCTTCTTTTGCCCCTCCACACTTCCCGTACGTGTCTGTCTCTCTGCCTAGCCATCCTTATTGGGTAGTAATTGAAAATATCTGGTGGTGTGATAATTTTAAGTCAGAATTTCATGGAGTCTCTCTGAGATTTTCCCTCTTGGATAAGCCCAGTTAGACTTCCTTCCTCATCTAGGCAGGAAGCCTCCCGGCAAACTATGTCCTATTCATCCTCTTTCTTATGTCCCAAGCATAGAACTAGTAGCTGTAATCATCATTTAGGTTCAGATATTAGATTTTCTTCTCCCTGATAATGGTACATAATCTTTTTTTATTATACATATTTTGAACTATTCATAAAGGGCTTTGCAGACAGTGTAGTTATTGCCAGCAACCTTTATAAGGTATTTAAATGTTGGATTTCTTTTACTAATTAAAAATCAAGGGAGTCAAAAGAAACCTAAAATCTTACCTAAAATGTTTAATTAATTAAATTTTTTTTTCTGTCAGTATTGTAATGGACTTCCTAGTCATAAAGGGAAATATTATACAATTTGCATATATCTCTCTATATATGTAATATTACACACTATAAGTAATAACAGCTACCTTTTTTCAACCTTGATTTTATTTTTTTTAATTTGTATAAATTTATGGGGGTACAAGTGTAATCTTGTTACATGCACATATTATGTAGTGGTGAATTCAGGGCTTTTATTTATTTATTTATTTATTTAAGAGTTGGAGTCTCATTCTGTTGCCTAGGCTGGAGTGCAGTGGCACGACCTTGGCGCATTGCAACCTCCACCTTCTGGGTTCAAAGCAATTCTCCTGCCTCAGCTTCCCAATTAGCTGGGATTACAGGCATGTGCCACCACACCCAGTTAATTTTTTTTTTTTTTTTAATGGAGTCTTGCTCTGTCACCCAGGCTGGAGTGCAGTGGTGCGATATTGGCTCACGCAACCTCTGCCTCCTGGGTTCAAGTGATTCTCCAGTCTCAGCCTCCCAAGTAGCTAGGACTACAGGCACACACCACCGTGTCCAGCTAATTTTTGAATTTTTGGTAGAGATGAGGTTTCACCATGTTGGCCAGGCTGTTCCCAAACTCCTGACCTCAAGTGATCCACCCACCTTGGCCTCCCAAAGTGCTGGGATTACAGGCGTGAGCCACTGCACCCAGCCTAGGTCAGGGCTTTTATCCATTACCCAAATAATGTACTTTGTACCCATTGAGTACTCTGTCATCATTCACCTCCTTCTTCAACTCCCTAGTGCAAGTACTTTAAAGTATGTTTTTTGAAGTAGTAATGGATTTGTGCAGATCTGTGACTCACAGGCTCACTTTTCCCTTTGACTAGTGGCATAGGGACTAGCTGGCACTGAATGTTATTTATAGTCTTGTTACAGAATTGTCTTGAAGAGTCATCTGGATTATCTGAGGATCAAACTCATCGGTTCTATGTTGATTTAACCAGATTACAGAAAAAAAGATTTTTCAAGACAAAAAGACAGTTCCAGTAGGTTTAATGACTTACCTCAAAGTTAATTAATGGCAGAGCAAGAAGAAGAACTGTGATTTCCTGACTCCCCATTCAGTATTTCTTCTATGCCATGCTACATGATGGCAGAAGTAGATTCGATCTTAAACTTTTAATCTGCTTATCTAGGGACTGTAATATAGCTGAAGGTCCTTTTTAGGGTCATAAAATTTATAAAGGTAACATTCTGGTTATATCTCAATTTGGGAAATTCCATTTTGTCTCAGGTTCACCTTTGGGGCTTCTCCTCTTTTTTAATTAGTACATGGTCATAATGCATGATATTTTCTTCGAGATATTCCAGCAAAACAAGACAAAAAATCTAGAAGAATACATGAAACAAGACTGGGAAATGTTGAGAGTTGTTGAAGCTGAGTAATAGGTACATGGTTCATAATAATGTATTCAATCATTTTGCAAATTTTAGAAGCCCCTTTGTTGGACCTGAGAGGTATTTTAACTATGGATGTATTATTCCTTTGTTTATATTTGTGTCTCTGGGTTAAAGAAAAAAATAAAACCAGCAGGTTAATATTTATGTTATCCTTACCCTCACTCCCACTGAGTCTAGGCTTAAGTTCAAAAACAGTGTCTCTTAGGCCATAGAGGGATCTGCCTTTTAATTCTGGCCAAGCTGTTTTCCTTGCAACAGTAGCCAGAAGATTCAACCTTTAGCATAACATTTTCAAGGTGGTTGTTATGAATGTTAGGCTTTTCTAGGCCAAAAAAAGAGGAGTGCTTTATAAGAACAACAAAAGGACTTCAGTATTCTTTTAGACCTAACAATTTTAGCCAAAAATTTTGGAAGATGAGTCAGCATAATGTCTTCAGACAGTTCTTCAATTTGACTTCCTTCACTGCCACCACCTATGACCTTGGACAGATAACTGTATTTCCCTAACCTTCAGTTAACTCCCTGACTTCCTAAACTTCAGTGCCTCCATCCACAACATAGAAATTCTAATACATTGTGAGGTTGCTGTAAGTATTAAATTGGCAGAATATGTAAGTCACCATTCACAGTGCTAAAATAAATTATAAATAAATAAACATTAGTTCGTTTCCCACCCATGACAGTAGAAGCTCTTAAAGATGGGGTTCTTGTTTCCTTTACTAACCTGTTTCCTTTTTTTTTTTTTTTAAATGTATTTTTTTTTCCTTACTTGATCTTACTCCCTATTTCTTTTCACTTAGGGTCTGCATGCTGGGTAACCGCACCCTTTCATCAAGACACATTGACGTTTGCTCTAAGACCAAGGAAATTAACAACATGACAGTCCCATCAAAGTTATGGGGATTCTTCTGTAACTCAAGTCAATTTTTCAATGCCACCTGTGATGAATACTTTGTTCACAATAATGTCACTTCAATCCAGGGCATTCCTGGATTGGCTAGTGGTATAATTACAGGTAAGTTAGGGAGTTATTGGACAAGTTTTTTCCTATTTTCTGGGGAAAATAGGCCTTGTCATCTTAGATTCTTCTAGTGTCCATAAAGATTCACTGCCATGGTGCTAATTCCCTTCTTAAGCACACCACACAGCTCTTAATTCAGCATATTTCTGCTTTTCCATTAGTAAAGCTGTCCTTATTCGGGACTCCTTTACAGAGTGATGTCTGCTAACATTCACCTCCATTTCAGAGCAGAGTTGAGCAAATCACTTTCTAACCTTAGGGTAAAATATACTGTGTATTCTTGTAAAATTGCCAATGTTCTTCCTGCACTGACAGAATAGAACTGTTTTAATGTCCACATCCACATGTATCTTCCTAACTTAGCTAAATTCCTGAAACATTCCTTAAGTGGCTTCTATTGTAAATGTTTGGTCTGTAAATTTCTTTGCACATAAGTAAGTTTACATTAAGGTGTTAGAAACAGCATTGATGACTGATAAATAATAATGGGATTTGTGGGGCATTTAGTTTTAGTTCGTTTAACTTTTACTAATTTGCATTAGTAAAGTTAAAATGTATTTGCATGTACCAAATCATTTTGCCAAATTATATTTAAATTAGATAAGAAAGAACATTATGTTTAGCTGGGCGCAGTGGGTTATGCCTGTAATCCTAGCACTTTGGGAGGCCTAGGTGGGAGGATCATGAGGTCAGGAGATCAAGACCATCCTGGCTAACATGGTGAAACCCCGTCTCTACTAAAAATATAAAAAATTAGGTGGGCGTGGTGGCGGGCACCTGTAGTCCCAGCTACTCAGGAGGCTGAGGCAGGAGAATGGCATGAACCTGGGAGGCAGAGCTTGCAGTGAGCCGAGATTGTGCCACTGCACTCCAGCCTGGTGACAGAGCGAGACTGTCTCAAAAAAAAAAGAACACTGTGTTTTTATCTATGTGTGTTTTATTGTGCAATGTGTGTGTATACATGTGCTCATGTAGAAGCAAACACACCTTTAGAAACTGTATAAATGAGAAGCCTGATTTTGAATGTTTGGATAGAAAATTAATTATCTTTTTTTCATACTGCTGCTGCTTAAATTCTCATTTTTCCCGCTGCAGAGAATCTTTGGAGTAATTACCTACCCAAGGGAGAGATCATTGAAAAGCCTTCAGCCAAATCTTCTGATGTCTTAGGCAGCTTAAACCATGAATATGTTCTTGTTGACATCACCACCTCCTTCACCCTTCTGGTGGGAATCTTCTTTCCCTCTGTTACAGGTAAACACGTAGGCTGTTGTATATTTTAGAAGCTGTCAGACCCACCGAGTGATTTTTCTCAGGAGGCAGAATTCTCAGGGTTCCTAGATTTGCTTCTACTCTTTGCTATCAGTATCAATATCAAAGTGTCCAAGAAGTTAACTTGGTTTTTTCCCCCTTATCTCTAAAGGTATCATGGCTGGATCAAACAGATCTGGAGATCTGAAAGATGCTCAGAAGTCTATTCCCATTGGTACTATCCTTGCCATCCTGACCACCTCCTTTGTCTGTATCCTTTTTATGGATCCAGTCTGAGTCTTAGTCATAGGAGCATCCAGTAGAACTAGATGATCAGTATTTTTATCCTGGTAACAAAGATACCTGCTTTCTATCACTTCACTTCTTGCCAGATAATCTGCCTACCTCATATAGAAAATTCAAAAAATAATTTATAGGAGTATTTAGCAGCTCATTTTACTGACAGAAGAAAGTGTCTGCTGAGTATCTACTTTCTATCTCATGTTAGAGGGTAAACAGCAGTTTCCTTGACTCTCAATATGGTAGATTTAAGCAATGTTGTCCTCTTTGGTGCATGTATTGAAGGGGTTGTTCTCAGAGACAAGTGAGTAATGAATTTCTTTGTAACAATTATGTGTCTGTCTGCCATGACTTCTGATCATTCCACATAGCTCCAAGATAGTTACAGACTTACAGTCTCAACACAGCCAGGCACCGTGGCTCATGCCTGTAATCCCAGCACTTTGGGAGGCCAAGGCGGGTGGATTGCATGAGATCAGGAGTTCAAGACCAGCCTGTGCAACATGGCAAAACCCTGTCTCTACAAAAAGCACAAAAATTAGCCAGGTGTGATGGTGTGCACCTACAGTCCCAGCTACTTGGGGGACCGAGGTGGGAGGATCAATTAAGCCTGGGAAGTCAAAGCTATAGTGAGCCATGATCGTGCCACTGTACTCCAGCCTGGGTGACAAAGTGAGACCCTTTCTCAAAAAAAAAAAAAAACCCAACCCGAGTTATCAATCATGACTAACAATAAGAAAATATATGAATGTAGTTCCCAAAGGGGCCAGTATTTTCTAGTGAATATATGAGACAGTTAAATACAGTCCTTCAAAAAAGCAGTGAATGTGTCTGAATAATGAGGACTTCCCTGTCCATCAAGAACTGTTCAGAAACGAGACCAAAAGTCAATAAGGGCAAGTAAAAACAATTTCAAGTGTCTCTAGCATCTCCTTTATGAGAGATAAGTATCTAATTGTGTTTGACATTCTAAATAAAAGACTGAAACTTACTTTCTTCATATTCTGTTCTTTTGTCTTCTCTTCTTTTCTTTTCTACTTATTTATATAGAGACAAGGTATTGCTCTGTTGCCCAGACTACAGTGCAGTGGTGCAGTGATGGCTCCCTACAGCCTCACCCTACTGGGCTCAAGTAATCCTCCCACCTCAGCTTCCCAAGTAGCTGGGGCCACTGGTGCATACCACCACACCCAGCTAGTAGTTTTTTTTGTTTTTTTTGTAAAGATGGGGCCTTACTATGTTGTCCAGGATGATCTGAAGCTCCTGGGATCAAGCAATCCTCCCACCTGAGCCTCTCAAAGTGCTAGGCTTATAGGCATGAGCCACCACACCCAGCCCTTTCTGCCATTATTCTTTTTTAAATTTCCCACACTACACAGATGTATCCCCTATTCTTTATCCACATCACTCACTTTGTACAGGCCTTCAGGATTTTTGCCTACGTTACTGTAATAATCTCCCTTTTAGTTCTAGCCTCTAATCCTTCTTCCACACTGCCACCAGAATGGCTTTTCTAAAACACAAAATTTGAACATACAAACCTCCCTGCTTCAGAGCCTGCCAAAGCCTGTTAAAATCCATCACTGTGATCTGGCCCTCTCTACCTCTTTTTACTCTTTATCTCCTGCCATTCCCTCATAAGCTCCCTAACTTAGAGTTTAATATGTCTTATTATGTCTCCACTTATAAACACATTTGTCTGTGTTGTTTCCTTTGCTTAGAATAGGTTGCTCCCACCTGGCCAACTCATATTCATCCTCTTAGAGACTAGGCTAAGGGTCTTCTCTCCTGTAAAGCTTTCCCATACTCACCCAAACAGAGGTAAACACTCCTCCTTGTGTTCAGCCACTCTATTTGAATATACTATATTATGGCATTTATGATGCTGTATTGCAGCTACTTGTTTTCATATCACTGTCCCCTACACGATGAGCTCTTTGAGGACTTGAAACCTAATAGATGCAATATAAATATTGTTGACAAAAATAAAAAGCACAATATATATATGTATGTAACATAGTGTGTGTGTGTGTGTGTGTGTGTATATATGTATGTATATAGTATAGTATATTACTATACCATTGTAGGAAATTCATGGAGCTTTGGTAAGTTACACCATAATATAAAAATTATTATTGAGAGTGTAAATTAGAGTATCATTTTGGAAAATTATTGGTTATTATCTCCTAAAGTTGAACATGTGCTTACCTATGACTCAGCATTTCCACTTCCAGATATATCTAACAGAAATGCTAGCACATGTGCATCAAGAATAATTCACAAGAATTTTCACAGTAGTGTTATTCTTTTTTATTTATTTATTTATTGCCTGCTTCATTTTCCCTTCATAAGTATTCTTAATAGCCAAAACCTGGAAATAATCCAAATGTCCATCACTAGTAGAATGATTAAATTATATATTCATGTAATAGGAAGCCATACAGCAAAGTAAGTCATAGCAATATACACCTCCCCCCCAAAAAAGTTCACAAGCAATGCTAAGAAAACCAAACACAAAAGTATGTACTGTGTATCATTTATATAAAATTTTAGAACAGTAAAACTCTATAGTATTCAAAGTCAGAGGGCTGGGTATGGTGGCTCATGCCTGTAATCCCAGCACTTTGGGAGGCTGAGGCTAGAAGATTGTTTGAGGTCAGGAGTTCCAGACCAGCCTAGGCAACATAGCAAGACTTTGTCACTACAGAAAGTAAAAAATTAGCTGGGCATGGTGGCGTATACCTGTAGTCAGCTACTGGGAAGGCTGAGGCAGAAAGATCACTTGAACCCAGGAGGTTGAGGCTACAGTCAGTCAAGATCACAGCACTACAGTCCAGCCTGGGTGACAAAGCAAGACCCTGTCTCAAAAAAAAAAAAAAAAAGTCAGGTTAGTGGAGAGGAAGAAAGGGCTAATGAGTGAGAATGGGCGTTAAGAGAGAATTTTGGGTACTGGCAATGTTCTGTTTCTTGACCTGCATGGTAGTAGGTCAACACCTACAGCATGGGTGTTTGCTTTGTAGAAATCTTCAGATGTGCATTTGTTGTTTTTTGCACATTAATTTTTTTTTTTCCCCTAGACGGAGTCTCGCTCTGTCGCCCAGGCTGGAGTGCAGTGGTGCAATCTCGGCTCACTGCAATCTCTGCCTCCCGGGTTCACACCATTCTCCTGCCTCAGCCTCCGGAGTAGTTGGGACTATAGGCGCCCGCCACCATGCCCAGCTAATTTTTTGTATTTTTAGTAGAGACGAGGTTTCACCGTGTTATCCAGGATGGTCTCGATCTCCTGACCTTGTGATCCGCCCGCCTCGGCCTCCCAAAGTGCTGGGATTACAGCCGTGAGCCACCACATCCAGCCTTGCATATTACTTTTTGTGTGTGATACTTAATAAAAATTGTTAAAAGAAGTAATTAAACTGATGCCATGTTTCACCCATCAAATTAGAAGTGACCTTAATTTTTTTTAATACACAAGACTGGTGTGGAGTGTGTATGTGCCATAAGACTTGAATCTTCTTATATTTCCAGTGGAAGTAAAATTTAGTACAAACTTTCTGGACAGCAGTTTAGTAGTGATTTTGAAATGTTTTAAGATATTGATCCCTTTGGTTAGTTACTCCCTCTTAAGAATCTGCCATAACTTAGCTGGGGCCAGGCGTGGTGGCTCACACCTGTAATCCCAGCACTTTGGGAGGCCGAGGCAGGCGGATCACGAGGTCAGTAGATCGAGACCATCCTGGCTAACACGATGAAACCCCATCTCTACTAAAAATACAAAAAATTAGCCGGGTGTGGTGGCGGGCGCCTGTAGTCCCAGCTACTCAAGAGGCTGAGGCAGGAGAATGGCGTGAACCCGGGAGGCAGAGCTTGCAGTGAGCCGAGATCACGCCACTGCACTCCAGCCTGGGCGATAGAGCGAGACTCCGTCTCAAAAAAAAAAAAAAAATTACTTAGCTGGGCACAGTGGCTCATACCTGTAATTCCAGCATACTGGGAGGCCAAGAGGGAAAGATCACATGAGCCCAGGAGTTCATGACAAGCCTGGGCAACAAGGCAAGATCCTGTCTCTACAAAAAATTTTGTAAAAGATTAGCTGGACATGGTAGCGAACACCTGTGGTCCCAGCCACTTGGGAGGATGAGGCAGGAGCATCGCCTGAGCCAGAGAGGTCAAGGCTGCAGTGAGCCGAGATAGCGTCACTGTACTCCAGCCTTGGCAACAGAGTGAGACCTGTCTCAAAAAAAAAAAACAAAAAAAAACCTGCCATAAGGAAAAAAACCTGAACTGTGAATGTAGATATGTGCATAAAGATATTAATTATAATATTTTATATAATAGAAAATCAACACTAGAAGAATGGATAAGAAATTGTGATGCAATATTATTCAAATCACTAAAAATTTTTATTCATAGCTTTTTATGACATAGAAAAATGCTTATGTTTCAAGAATACAGAATTATAGTGCAGTGAGATCTCAATTTTTCTAAAAAGCAGATATTTTGATACCCTGAAGGGGAAAGTTATAACTGAAGCTTAGCTTCTTTTCTAGCCCCATATGTATTTTTTTCCTAATATAGGTCAATAGTGCCTTTTGATCAAATCTAGCTATCTTTATATTTCGTAATATTATTTGTCTCATTTTTGATTCGCTAAAACTTAGAAGAAAAAAACTGGGTGGGCTGGACGCAGTGGCTCATGCCTGTAATCCCAGCACTTTTGGAGGCTGAGGCAGATGAATCACTTGAGGCCAAGAGTTCGAGACCAGCCTGGGCAACATGGTGAAACCCCGTCTTTACTCAAAATACAAAAATTAGCCAGGTGTGTTGGCGCACATCTGTAATCCCAGATGCTCGGGAAGCCGAGGCAAGAGAATCCCTTGAACTTGGGGGGCGGAGTTTGGAGTGAGCCAAGATGACACCACTGCACTCTAGCCTGGGTGACAGAGTGAGATTCTGTCAAAAAAAACAAAACAAAACAAAAAAAAACACTGAATGTCTCTAGTCTTTCAGTCTAAAGTTATTTCAAGATTAAATTTCCCACTCCTATTTCTTTCCCAGGTTCGGTGATGCTGTGAAAGGTAATTTGGTGGTGGGCACCTTATCTTGGCCTTCCCCATGGGTGATTGTTATTGGCTCCTTCTTTTCAACATGTGGAGCTGGACTTCAGAGCCTCACAGGTGCACCGAGGCTGCTACAAGCTATTGCCAAGGATAACATCATACCGTTTCTGAGGGTGAGTGACCTTTTATTATCCCTTCTTTTTTTCCCAGCTTTAGTGAGAAACAGTGTGGTCTTCATGGGCTTAGAAATTACTAGATCATAAATGTGGAGACATGGGTTTTTAGTACAAGACCCTCTAAATCCCAAGCGTGAGTTTACCTGTGAGTGCTGTAAAGGTATTTAAAAGATATCACAGTTGTAACACTATTGTCTTCCAGATGTCTGAAATTGTAGGCTAGATAAATCAGACAGCAATGACTCAGTACTCCTATGCCTGATATTTCCCTTTTGTGTACAGGTTTTTGGCCACAGCAAAGCCAATGGGGAACCTACCTGGGCTTTACTTCTAACTGCTGCCATTGCAGAGCTCGGAATACTCATTGCCTCCTTGGATCTTGTGGCCCCAATTCTTTCCATGTAAGAGCCAGTAATTCTCTTCAGTTATTCTTGCTTAAATGATAAATAATACATGTTTATTTCCATCAGTCATGTAACAGTAGTGATAACAGAGTGGGCTAAATACAGATGTAACTTCACTTAAATAAAAATCATTCCTGAGAACTTCCAAGTAAGGCTAACTTTTGTAAGTTATTAGGTTTTTTCCTACCTATTTAACTTCAAAAGTTCTTTGGCATCATTTCTAATTCATTATCAATTCGTTGTAGCTTTTACCACCACTGTTAGTTGTTATTTATTCACCTGTGACTTATTGATGACTTACTACTTACCTGGCACTGTGTAATATGATATTCTGGGAATACAAAGATGGATAAGACACAATCTTATGGAACTGATAACAGATAAAGAAACCAATGATTCCCATATAGCCTGATGAGTGCCATGGTAAAGGTGAACACTGAGTGCCCTAAGAACACCAGAGCAAGGCATCTAAACAGACGGAAACTCAAGAAAGATTTTCTGGAGGAAGTGATACTTGTATCTTGAAGAATACCTGGTTATTTGCTAAGAAAAGAAGTGGTGAAGAACATTCCAGGCAGAGAATGTGTATAAAGGAATTGAGGGATGACATAAGGTAGCACATCCAGAGAACTGGAAGTAGTTTGGCTTGGCTAGAGTGGAGAGTACATGTTGAGGGAATAACAGAATAGAGAAGTAGGTAGACCCACATCACAAAGGGCCTGGAGCTTTTACCTGGAAGTAGTGGGTAATCCTTGAGCACAAAATGATAATGCTTTAGGATGATCAATCTCATATAAAAGATGGATTAGAAGGAGGCTAGAATTGAGCTGGGAATGCTAATTGGAAAGAAGAAATGAGAGCCTGAACTAAGGTGATTAGTAGATGAAAAGGAAGAGAAGCAGCTTAGAGATTTTTAAATAGAATCTATAGGACTTGGTAAGTGAATTTGGAACAAGGGTAAGGAAGAGGAAACCTGGATTATCCTAAGAACAACTGGGTGAAGAGTGGTTGTGTCATTGACTGAGAGAACAGAGAAGGATGAACAGCTTTGTGGGGAGAGGCGTAAGTTTCTCTACTTCCTACTTAAGGGTTAGTTGTCTAGAAACAGGCTTCAATACAGCAAAGGTATTCAGTTACTTAACCTTCAAAAAATAATCTTACAGTAATAATCATTCCTCTTACTCTTTTTATTCTTCAGGTTTTTTCTCATGTGTTACCTCTTTGTAAACTTGGCATGTGCCTTGCAAACATTACTTCGAACACCCAACTGGAGACCCCGATTCCGCTACTACCATTGGTAAGTCTGCTTCTTTTATTCTTTTTACTCACGTTTGGAGAGAACCCATCTTTGAACTAGAAAACTAGGAGAGTCTGGGTTCTCGATAAAATTTTTTTCTCGGTCAGCCATTTCATACTATTTCAACTTTCAATTCTTATCTGAATCCTCATCCTCCTATCCTATTTTCCTATATCACTTTATAATAACTTATAACACCCAATATGAATAGAGCAAAAGCACAAAATAGATATATCCAGCCTTCTATAATTTTCAGGTTAAAACAACCTTCTCTTGCATATTTATTTTCCTGTTTGTCTCTTAGGGCTACGGAGTCAGAGGTTCTAAATTCCAATCTCACCTCTACTATTTCTTAGCTTTGTAACCTTCAGCAAAGTACATAACCATGTAAAATTTAATTTTATTCATTTGTAAAATGGGACTAATAAATCTAAAGTGCTTATCATAGTTCCTGGTACATAGTAAAGCTCAGTTCTCAATGAACTGTTGCTGCTGTTGCTGCTGTTGTAGTTAAGTCTCCCCAGTCCCGAAGGGGTCATCATGAAAGATTTTTGACTACCATCCCATCTCTTTCCTCTTATAGCTAAGAGCTCATTAATTATGTCCTGTATGTACCCATTGCTACATTCTTCTTTGCTAACTTTCTCCTTGTTCCCTTTCTGTCTTCACTTACCAATGGTGGGCAGTGATGTAACGTTTACTGGGCAAAAATTAAAATCCGGCCGGGCGTGGTGGCTCACGCTTGTAATCCCAGCACTTTGGGAGGCCGAGGCGGGCGGATCACGAGGTCAGGAGATCGAGACCACGGTGAAACCCCGTCTCTACTAAAAAAATACAAAAACTTAGCCGGGCGTGGTGGCGGGCGCCTGTAGTCCCAGCTACTTGGAGAGGCTGAGGCAGGAGAATGGCGTGAACCCGGGAGGCGGAGCTTGCAGTGAGCCGAGATCGCGCCACTGTACTCCAGCCTGGGCGACAGAGCGAGACTCCGTCTCAAAAAAAAAAAAAAATTAAAATCCTCAACTGATTTTAAATGCCTCAAATCCTCTTTCTAGCCTTAACGTTAGTTAAAAGTTCTATATGAGGCCGGGCACAGTGGCTCATGCCTGTAATCCCAGCACTTTGGGAGGCCAAGGCAGGCGGATCATCTGAGGTCAGGAGTTTGAGACCAGCCTGACCAATGTGGAGAAACTCTGTCTCTACTAAAAATACAAAAGTAGCCGAACGTGGTGGCACATGCCTGTAATCCCAGCTACTCAGGAGGCTGAGGTGGGAGAATCATTTGGACTCGGGAGGCGGAGGTCGCAGTGAGCCGAGATCGTGCCATTGCACTGCAGCCTGGGCAACAAGAGGGAAACTCCATCTCAAAAAAAAAAAAAAAAGTTCTTTATGGACTTTTTTTGTTGCTATCTTGCTTCTGTTTTTCTGTTTACCATATATTTTCATTACATCCTAGCTTTCTCCAGATTAACACTCCTATTCATTCTTTAAAAATAAAATTCATTCATCACAGAGCTAAGAAGTTCATTCTGTACACAGAAAAACTTCAGTAAATGTAGTTGTCTACCTAATTTGTGTGGTCAAAACAAGCAATTTATTACCGTCTACCAGGTTTCTCTTATGTACAGTCCAAAAATAATTTTCTTTCTTTCTTTTTTTTTTTTTTTGAGACGGAGTCTCGCTCTATCGCCCAGGCTGGAGTGCAGTGTCCCAATCTCCGCTCACTGCAAGCTCCGCCTCCCAGGTTCACACCATTCTCCTGCCTCAGCCTCCTGAGTAGCTGGGACTACAGGTGCCCACCACCGTGCCCGGTTAATTTTTTGTATTTTTAGTAGAGACAGGGTTTCACCATGTTAGCCAGGATGGTCTCGGTCTCCTGACCTTGTGATCCACCCGCCTCAGCCTCCCAAAGTGCTGGGATTGCAGCCGTGAGCCACCGCGCCCAGCCCAAAAATAATTTTTCTCAGTGAGTTCTGCAGTTACGCTAATATTTATAAAATTTTTAGAAATATGTATATGAAATTTTTAAAAAAGATCCTAGAGTTATTAACATTTCTGGCTGCGTGTCCCATCCTGGCTTTGCCAAGTAAGTATTAATTGTCCTCATAACTGCAGATGACTGATAGTGTTCCGTTATTTATATGGTTTTCCAGCAGTTGGAAACATCTGCTGTTGCAAAGGACAGTTTGGGTTTTAGTGCACATCTACCGACTCTTTCATGATAAGACAACTGTAGAATTGAGAATAATCATTTAGAAACTTTTGTGGCCGTTTGACATTGCTACAGCATCCAGGCATGTGATAATTTTTTGAATAATTCATTTTTATTGCATTTTACAAAAGTTCTATTTATAATACTTTCAAAGTTTTTAAAAAATAATCCCTCACCACAGATAGTTTGAGAAGCACCTTTAACACAGGCTTCTTTTTCAGCTACTTTAAAAGATACTTTTTTGTATTTGTTTTTAATTTTCTAGGGCCCTTTCTTTCATGGGAATGAGTATCTGTCTGGCTCTGATGTTCATTTCTTCCTGGTATTATGCCATTGTAGCCATGGTAATAGCTGGTATGATCTACAAGTACATTGAATACCAAGGGTGAGTGTGGATTTAATCTTGATCACTGCTAAAAGTAGCAAGACTAGCTAGTTTGGTTAGAGCCAGCTCAATGAAAATACCTTAAGGACCCAGGTAACTTCATTTTCATAACTATATTTTGTACCCCTAATTCTCTAACCATCTTACTGACGCAAGCTTTTCATCACAAGGGAAATCCATTGAGAAAGTATGAATGGATCAACAGAAAATAACAAAGGACATATCCAAATAATAATGATTAGTACTAAACAAAGTATAACACAAATATAAATATTTTTGCTTATCTCTTCAGTCAAGGGGTTGTCTCTGAAATGAAAAAGAAATTAGTTCTGAACAACTTTGTAACTACCAAGACTTACAGCTTTCAAAAATGAGGACGAAATAACATTCTTATTCAGAAGATCACATTGAACTTTACTTTCTCTGCATTATTTTCAAAGTAACTTAAACTCCAGGTCTGTTATAATTTTCTAATCTAGGTTGCTCTTTTACATTATTGTTTTGAACAATTACGTAGAAGGACTGAATGAGTGACCCCTTCAGGCTTTATTCTGAACTGTTTGTGCAGTGCAGTCTGTTGGTGCTGTTGATCTGCCTACATCGGGTTCATTATGTTAGTAAAAACCATTATGTAAATAATTAATCTGAACTTTAATCTTCTACCTTGCACATGTGTGATTTTTAGATTCAGAAAAAAACTTTAGTTTTTAAAATTATACTTACTATAGTTTAAATTTGTCTCTGCTCTTTTCTTTTTCTCACAGAGCTGAGAAAGAATGGGGTGATGGTATCCGTGGGCTGTCCCTCAGTGCAGCCCGGTTTGCTTTGCTTCGATTGGAGGAAGGACCTCCACACACTAAGAACTGGAGGTAAAGAAATCAGCACTAGCAGTATTTGGCACATAGTTAACACACAAAAATATGTGCTTTGTTGATTACAGGATAAGGAAACCATGTGGCTCAAGGAATTGGTATAATGGACCTGTTTTGAACTATTCTAAATCCTTAATTTTTTTATTCCCTTTTCTTCATGTCATTTATGATCAAGACTGCTACAATTTATTATTCCTTGAAGACTGATCAACTTGAGATTGTACTGGGAGGATTCAAAATAATACCCTGATTTCTTCCTTCTGTCAAATTACCCGTTTCATACAGATCTCCTGAATTAAAGGGTGGAGTCTGTCATTCTGTTCCCCAAACCCAAAATGTTTTCTCCTCCCCTCCAACCCCCACCAACCTCTTCACAGGCCTCAGTTGCTTGTATTACTGAAACTAGATGAAGACTTACATGTCAAGCATCCTCGCCTCCTCACCTTTGCCTCACAGCTCAAAGCAGGAAAAGGTCTCACTATTGTGGGCTCTGTCATCGTGGGGAACTTCCTAGAGAACTATGGTGAAGCTTTAGCTGCTGAGCAGGTAAGAGTCAGACTTTTGATATATTGGAACTCAGCTTACAGCTTTGTGATGTTAAGTAGTAAGACCTCAAACTTCTACTTGAATCTTGTTCCTGAGTGATCTAGGAGGTTTCTCACTTAGTCCTGACCTTTGAACAGACACTTTCTCCCAAATAATAAGATGAGCCAGAAAACAGTTATTTATTATTTCTTCCCATTTAAAGCATTACTAAATTATAAGATTATTAAGTCTAAACCTTATTTTCAAATATACTCCAAACACTAAACACTGAGAAAAGTCATGTAAATAAATTGATCCCTTGAACTATGGAGAGGGTTCCTCTCAATCTTATGACAACGAGGAGTAATGACCAAATTGTCTTCCTCTTTACTAATCTGTGTGGTATCATGAGCAAGATTCCTTTGCCACTTCTGGTTAGCTGTACTGAACATTAAAGTTCTACTTTAACAAGGAAGTTGTTTTCACTGTAATACTTATTATATATGATAGAACTAATTCTGTTTTTGAAATGCCATTGTGGGCCGGGCGCGGTGGCTCACACCTGCCATCCCAGCACTTTGGGAGGCCGAGGTTGGCAGATCACAAGGTCAGTAGATCAAGACCATCCTGGCTAACGTGGTGAAACCCCGTCTCTACTAAAAATACAAAAAATTAGCCTGGCGTGGTGGCGGGCGCCTGTAGTCCCAGCTACTCAGGAGGCTGAGGCAGGAGAATGGCGTGAACCTAGGAGGTGGAGCTTACAGTGAGCTGAGATCGGGCCATTGCACTCCAGCCTGGGCGACAAAGCAAGACTCCGTCTCAAAAAAAAAAAAAAAAAAAAAAGAAATGCCATTGTATTCAATGGCATTTCAAAAGTTTTACTGGATTTCATTTTGGAATGCTTTGAAATTCTAAACACTAGAAATGCTGAAGAAACATTACTCCAGAATGATGGTAAAAATTAATAAAAGGTACACAGGGTTGAAAATCAAGAGAGCCTAGTTCTTAGCCACATCACTGATTTAATCTGTGCCTTTGCAAAAATCATTCCATTTTCCATACCATTATTCCCTTCCTTTTCCCACCAAGAGGTTGGAGTAAGAGTAAATGAGATGATATCTCCAAACTGGTTTGACTAAATAAAAGAAGAGTAATGCAAATACAAGTGTCATGAATAATCACCATTAAAATGTCAAAAAGCATATGGGAATGGGAGAAGCAAAAAAGAAAACATACCTGAGAAAATTCTAAAGTGAAACTGAATCATCATATTGAGTTTCTGGTAAGATGAGTCAGGGCATGACTGGGGCTGAGGCAGGAAGGAGATCTTGTTCACACTAGTGAATCATCCTGGTCAACTGAGAAAGAATGTTGAATATTCACTTTGTAGAGATCCCTGTTCCCAGTTTTTTGGTATGGTGCAAAGGAACAAAATCAGAACAGAGGAAAAAACAGAGAAACTACATGTAGACAACCAGCTACAGAGGCAAAAATATGTAGTAAGCACTTAAAAAGTGAAAAAGACAAAAGATCATGAAATTCCTTTGGGATAATTTTAACTTTTTGGACTTTTCTGTAGACGATATAGTTTTATGAAGACTTTGGGAAAAGGTGGGGGATATAATATGGAGAAGGAATAATGGGTTAAAAGGTCCAGAGTGAACCAGTTCAGTGTTGCGGTCCTGTGTCTCTTTCAGACCATAAAGCACCTAATGGAGGCAGAGAAGGTAAAAGGATTCTGCCAGCTGGTGGTGGCCGCCAAGCTGAGAGAGGGCATTTCCCACCTCATCCAGTCATGTGGCCTTGGGGGCATGAAGCACAACACGGTGGTGATGGGCTGGCCTAATGGCTGGCGTCAAAGCGAAGATGCCCGCGCTTGGAAGACTTTTATTGGTACTAACCATTTCTCATACAAACCTAAGGGCTCAAGTCGAGGGGATATAGTTAAATCTCTGTTACCCCCAGCCTCCTAAAGTAGAGACTATGCCATTGCTGAAGCATAGTCTTATAAGGCAACCTGAAAAACTACTGGTAGTAATACCCAGATTGTACCTACCCCCTTCAGCTTCACATTATGTTCATGAATTATTTCTGTCAAGTCTTGTGCTAGGAATTATCTCCAAAATTGCCATGTTTTCATTTGTGATTTTCCATATTGATGTTCTCACAGGAATTGGAAGAATTGTTCTTCAGCATCATAATCTCCCAAATTCACATATCCCCCCTTAGAAATGTAGTAATCAGAATATACCTAGTAACATAAACTGTGGTTCTCAGTCTGTTAGCTATTCAGATTTTTCACAATGATTTTTGTTACATAATGAGAAATAACCTACTAAGTAAATAGGACCCCTTGCTCAAAGAAGTGTGAAAAGAGCATTTCCTTGCTTTTCTGACATGCTAGGAAGCAAGGCAAGCCTAAGGATTCTTCTCTGCTTATTCTTTTTTCTCCCTAGGCACAGTTCGAGTGACAACTGCTGCCCATCTCGCACTGCTGGTGGCTAAAAACATCTCCTTCTTTCCCAGCAATGTGGAGCAATTTTCTGAGGGCAACATTGATGTGTGGTGGATTGTGCATGATGGGGGGATGCTTATGCTACTACCATTCCTACTGAAACAGCACAAGGTATTTTAGACAACTTTTTTTTACAAAAGTCTTTCTCCCTTCTGTCCTGGTTCACAGGACAGACAAATTCTTTCTCTGATTATATAGTTTTGGGGTTTAGAATCAGAAGAGTTGGAAGTTATTCTAGGCTTTCCCATGATCCCACTTTCAACCTTAAGAGAAATCATTGTCTTTGTATTTGATACCTACTTATCTCCAAGTGAAATTCAGCCAATTAATAAAGTTCCATATGAGTGCTTGGGGAAAACAACAAGTGAACACATCTTTTTTAAAAAAATACTGGAAACTGAAGGTATATGTATGTGTGTGTATCACACACATATATGCGCTCATTCTGTGGTAAGACTAATAAAATGAAATTTAAAATAGTAAATATATAGTCTGCATGTTGTCATTGATGTACTGTCTGAATAAAGCACCCTCTTAACATATCGTGAGCCATCTTTTCTTTTGCCGGTGTTTTCTTGTTATGAAATTAAGGACTCCTTAAAACCGTATTAAATGTGGTGTTTAGTCAATCTTTTGCCCTAGTACAATAACATGGCAAGTAGGAAGCTAGGAACAAATAGCCTCATACTACATATAGCAAGGTTCTTCTAGACCACAATGTCTAATGTCTTAGGAAATAACTTTTTTTGCCTCCTTGCTCTAATTTTCCACATGTGTATGTCACTCTCTCAGGTGTGGCGAAAGTGCAGCATACGGATCTTCACGGTGGCCCAATTAGAAGACAACAGTATCCAAATGAAGAAGGACCTAGCCACCTTCCTATATCACTTGCGCATTGAGGCGGAGGTAGAAGTGGTGGAGATGGTGAGAAAGCTGAGTTTGAGATACAAGAGGTTCATTCCCCCATTCCTCTCCCTGTCGTCCTTGAATCTTTTCTAGTTTGGGAAATTTTTCAGATCTAAATGTGGATTAATCCCCTAGTGCCAAAAAAACAAAACAAAAAAACCCTAATTTGTTGCCCTAAGTAGAATGTGTATGTGATGCATGTTTGATGTTACTTTTTGGCTTTGCTTTCTTGTTTATTACACAGCCCTTATATTTCTGCCAGATTCTCATCTGCTTAATATCGTTTTATGAAATTTTAATTCATATATTCAGCTTAAAATTCATACATGGCTTTAAAAAAAAAAACAGTATAAAAAAGACAGACTAGAGTTTGTATTTTGTGTTTCAAGGCAATACATGTCTTGGTTAGATTATGGAAAAGACTCTCAGGGCCTCTGGATTTTTATCTACCATCACAAAAACATGTAACTCAATGACTAAACAAAATAGGGGTGAAACTTAGGTTAATATTGTGATGCTTTCCCTGGTTTAATTTAGTGACTGGAAATAAAAATGTATGCTTCATCTTTCTTTCTCCTTTGTGTGATGTCTATGGCAGCATGACAGTGATATATCAGCATATACTTACGAGCGCACTTTGATGATGGAGCAAAGGTCCCAGATGCTCCGGCACATGCGGCTATCCAAAACAGAGCGAGACAGAGAGGTGAGACCTTACTGCATCAATCCAATCCGGACTCTAAAGTCTGTCAGTGAAAGGGATGATACTGGGCTGGGCACGGTGGCTCACGCCTGTAATCCCAGCACTTTTGGAGGCCGAGACGGGTGGATCAAGAGGTCAGGAGTTCAAGACCAGCCTGGCCAAGATGGTGAAACCCCATCTCTACTAAAGTACAAAAATTAGCCGGGAGTGGTGGCACGTGCCTGTAATCCCAGCTACTCAGGAGGTTGAGGCAGAGAATTGCTTAAACCCGGGAGGCGGAGGTTGCAGTGAGCCAAGTTCGCGCCACTGCACTTCAGCCTGGGTGACAGAGGAAGACTCCATCTCAAACTAAAAAAAAAAAAAAAGGATGATACTATATTGTTTTAACAGGATGACAAATTTTTTCCTTCTCACTCTGTCAGTTATTCCACCATAACCCATTATTGCCTCAAAATAACCAAAGATGAAGTGTGAGAGAAAATTTGGTAGAATAACTTGTGTTGGATCTTCTTCCTCAGGCACAATTGGTGAAAGACCGAAACTCAATGCTACGATTGACCAGCATTGGCTCTGATGAGGACGAAGAGACAGAAACGTATCAGGAGAAGGTGCATATGACTTGGACAAAAGACAAGTACATGGCATCCCGGGGACAAAAAGCCAAGTCAATGGAAGGATTCCAGGACCTGCTTAACATGCGTCCGTAAGTTTTCCCACTCCTAAGTTTATCATAAAATTACCTAATCAGTGGCACAAATGTGACTTTGCCTGGACACACAGGATGGCATCTATTCATTTCACCCTGAATCTAGCCACCTCATTATTGTTTGCCTATTCATACTGGCTCCCAATGAACACTGTACACAAGCTAACCATCCCCTCTATCCACATAGTTCACCCCCATACTGTGTTCTTACTATAAAATAAGCCAACAGAATGAGAAAACCCAGATATTAATATCATAAAGAAACCATTTTAGGCTGGGTGCAGTGGCTCACGCCTGTAATCCCAGCACTTTGGGAGGCAGAGGCAGGTGGATCACCTCAGGTCAGGAGTTCGAGACCAGCCTGCCCAACATGGTGAAACCCTGTCTTTACTAAAAATACAAAAAAAATGAGCCGGGCGTGGTGTTGGGGGCCTGTACTCCCAGCTACTTGGGAGGCTGAGGCAGGAGAATCGCTTGAACCTGGGAGGCGGAGGTTGCTGTGAGCCGAGATTGCACCATTGCACTCCAGCCTCGGTGACATGAGCGAAACTCCCTCTCAAACAAAAAAAAAAAAAAAGAGAAATCATTTTATCAGATTATCCATAGTCAAGTGAAAAAGCTCTGGATCTCAAGTTTTTAACGTTGACTATATGGCTAGTTTTCTTTTTACCTTAACAACCTTTATTTCTTCCCCACTCAGGGACCAGTCCAATGTGAGGCGGATGCATACAGCAGTGAAACTCAACGAGGTTATAGTTAACAAGTCCCATGAAGCAAAGCTGGTTTTATTGAATATGCCAGGGCCACCCCGAAACCCTGAGGGTGATGAAAACTGTATCCTTTCCAAGAGTGGGGCTTCCGGTAGGGAAAATCTCCTTAACCTCTTTCTGAGATAACTAGGTAACAATAAAAGTCATTGTCTATGCCCCACTTTCCTTCTTTAAGGAAGGAAGACTTAAAAGTCTTAGGCAAGGATTTTTACAAAGTTATCTTGGGGCAAATATAATTCAGTTCTAAAAGACGTTTTAGGTAGTGTATTTGCAACATGACATCTAATATTCAGTGTATAAAACCCTTCCTGATAATCCTACAGACAGCATACCCACATCCTTTCTCCTTTTTAGGTTCTACCCACTTTGCAAAGCCTTTTTCTTTTGGATATAGTTAGGGGAGAAGCTGAGATAGAACTTCCTTTAACTGAGGGAAAAAAGAGATAGGGATTTTTCCTCATACCTTCATCCCAGGACTCCTGGAATAAGGGAAACCCTTCAGCACTGACACATAAATTAGCTTATTCCCACCAGTACCATTAAGAAAAAAGAGGTTTAGGCCGGATGTGGTGGCTCATGCCTGTAATCCCAGCACTTTGGGAGGCCGAGGCGGGTGGATCGCCTGAGGTCAGGAGTTCGAGACCAGCCTGGCCAACATGGTGAAACCCCATCTCTACTAAAAATACAAAAGTTAGCTGGGTGTGGTAGCGGTTGCCTGTAATCCCAGCTACTCGGGAGGCTGAGGCAGGAGAATCACTTGAACCAGGAGGCGGAGGTTGCAGTGAGCCAAGATCACACCATTGCACTCCAGCCTGGGCAACAAGAGGAAATTCTGTCTCAAAAAAAGAAAAAAAAAAAAAGAAAAGAAAAAGTAAGAGGTTTAAAAAGAAAAAGACAAATCGAACTGGCAGAAAAATCTGACTTGAGCAGCTTCACTTAGAAATTACTTGGGTTCTCTCTAGGAATCTTGTTAGCTGCCCTATTACGGCTTTTTTTCTTCTTTCATCGTTTTTATCTTATTTAGAATAACACTTGTAGGTTTTCCCATTTTTTAAATACACAAATGAGAGTCTTGTGTTATGTATGCAAAAGGACTGGATCTCTGGTTACTTCACAGGATTAAATTCAATCCAAAGTTCAGACTTTTCTGAATATATAATAATTACGCAGCTAATTTTGTAGCTCTATGATCAGATAACCTCAGATTATGATGATGCCAGGTTCTAAGTTTGTGCTCTTCTTTTGCCTGTCTCCTTGACAAGTTTTGAAGACATGGAGTTCCTAGAGGTGCTTACCGAGGGACTAGAGCGAGTCCTACTTGTCCGGGGTGGTGGCAGTGAAGTGATCACCATTTATTCATAACCTACTCTGAATGACTGTGCTTGGCCTGTTTTCTTAAAAGGCCTACATCCTCCATGGAAGTGCCAGCTCAATACTACCACTCCCACTCAACTAGAAGCCTGTGTTCTGTACACATCATACTGAACTCTTGATGAGCTGAGCCTCAAGTACCTGTGTAAAAGAGCTCCCATCTGATCTGCAGTCCTTACAGAAAAAGCAAATTTTCCCTCAACATCAGAACAATGCTCAAGTCTTTCAAGCCACGTCTGAGCAGTCAAAGGCAAATTAGAATTAACAAGCTGAGCCAATAAATGAATTGGTAAAAGGGATGCTAGAAATTCATCTGAAGAAAAAAGCAAGTCAAGTACACATTCAGCATTAAAGATGAATCTCAGAAGTCATGGTTCAATGATGACACCGTGGGGATAACAACTAGAGACAGCTTCATCTTACTAAAGAATTTATGGTCAAGTATATTTGGACCTATTATCCTCGGCAAGCCAAGATGCAAACATTTTTTAACTATATTTCTTTAGTATACCCACTGCTCTAATTTTATATTAGGATACTAACTTGAAACATGGCTGCAGCCTCTACTTCTTCAAAAACATTCCCCCAAAATACCAGATTTAAATATCCATACTGTGTCAGTGTATACTTCAACTGTTTGTTTCTCTTAACTCAGAACCCATTCTGTCACTGTAACACAGGCAGTGTTACCATGGAAATTGTTTTCGGTAAGGTAAAAATTATTTCTTTCAGGTTCCTTTCAAATGGCTGAACTAAGAGAACTCCAAAAGGAAGCTATTAACATTTACTGAGTCTGTGGTTCTCTATGCAGCATGGACAAAACATACAAGCTGTTGTCTAAGAAATGCAGGTCATGGTGCACATTAACCAATAGGTTCTTCTCCCTCCTGCCCCCACCCCCGTGCCTTTTTTTATCCCTCTTATTAAGCACAGGTCAAAAAATCTTAAGGAACAAATACTTGGCTAAACATCCTTCCCTGAAAGCACTGGACCATCTTTTAGAGGGCACATCTAGCAATGGAATTGGAAGTTCTAGAGCCATACTCTTTCTTTAGTGCCAAAGTTACTGAGCGGCTACTCTCCTTACCTACTTTACTAAAATGGCATACAGATTGGCAGCATTGACCTGTTGAAATTTTACCACTAAGAAATCTTTTGCCTCATCTACAAAGCCATAGTTAAGACTTGAGGCATTCAACTTAATGCCAAGTGTAAGCATTTCCCCCTTTTTCTTTCAATTTTATTCTTCATTCTGACTATAGAAACTTGGCTCTGAACTAAGAGGTTAGCCAAGCCAACAGTCTTCTATTTGTTTTCAGAAACTTCAGGCCAGGTGCCCTGGCTCACACTTGTAATCCTAGCACTTTGGGAGGCCAAGGCAGGTGAATCACTTGAGGTCAGGAGTTCGAGACCAGCCTAGCCAACATGGTGAAAACCTGTCTACTAAAAATACAAAAATTAGCCAGGCATGGTGGCGCATGCCTGTGATCTCAGCAACACGGAAGGCTAAGGCAGGAGAATCATTTGAACCCAGGAGGCGGAGGTTGCAGTGAGCCAGGATTGCACTTCTGTATTCCAGCCTGGGTAACAGAGTGATATGTTTCAAAAAGAAAGTTCAGTGTGCCAAGGAAATACTTGTGTAAGCTCAGCTTTTTATTTACTAATTTACTGATCAAACAACATCTGGCTTACAAGCATAGGGAAACTACTTATGTGGCTGGCTGAGCAGTAATTTCAAGTATGTGAAATCTTCATTTCTTTTACAGAATAGGTATTTAGAGAAACTTCTTTTGCCTGTATTCATGTTTGTTTTTGAATTTCAATTTATTAGTCACAAATAGTGCCACTCTTCTTTGATTACTCTATAGGACATGGAACAAGCTGACCTAGGTGTCACAAATTGTTCATTTGACCCCTGTAAGGACAGAGAAAACCTTTAATATAGCTGAAGAAATTGAGTAATTTTGGGCCGGGCACGGTGGCTCACGCCTGTAATCTCAGCACTTTGGGAAGCCGAGGCAGGTGGATCACGAGGTCAACAGATTGAGACCATCCTGGCTAACATGGTGAAACCCTGTCTCTACTAAAAATACAAAAAAATTAGTCGGGCATGGTGGCGGGTGCCTGTAGTCCCAGCTGCTCAGGAGGCTGAGGCAGGAGAATGGCGTGAACCCGGGAGGCGGAGCTTGCAGTGAGCCGAGATTGCACCACTGCACTCCAGCCTGGGTGACAGAGGGAGACTCCGTCTCAAAAAAAAAAAAAAAAAGAAATTGAGTAAAATTGATTTGTTCCCTTTGCTTTCTTCAACCTCCAGGCCCACTCAGGATGGCAAAGCGGATAGGATCTTAAGTCTTTTTTTCTGTTCCTTCCTACAGACGGTAGAAGCATTATTTACAACTCCCACTGCAACACTCCATTGCTTAGTTGAGTTTAACAGTAGCGAGTCATGTCCTGCAGGATCCAGTATCTTTTTTTTTTCCCAAGATGGAGTTTTGCTCTTGTTGCCGAGGCTGGAGTGAAATGGCACGATCTCGGCTTACCGCAACCTCTGCCTCCCAGGTTCAAGTGATTCTCCTGCCTCAGCCTCCAGAGTAGCTGGGATTACAGGCATGTGCCACCACGCCCGGCTAATTTTGTATTTTCAGTAGAGATGGGGTTTCTCTACTGAAACTCATGTTGGTCAGGCTCGAACTCCTAACCTCAGATGATCTGCCCGCCTTGGCCTCCCAAAGTGCTGGGATTACAGGCGTGAGCCACTGCGCCTGACCAGGATCCAGTATCTTAAAGGCCCATACTGTAAAGGTCAGCCTGCCTAGGAATTCTGCCACATTTACACACACCCCTGGCCAAACTAATTTTTTTTTTTCCATGTAGAACAAATTACGGGCAGAAAATAAAGTTAGTTTTAGAAGTGCTGTTTGTGGTTGGAGAACTGTAAAAATCTTTTAAAGGGATAAGGGAATTAGTGGCCATTAATATAACCACTACTTCAGCCCCTGAAACACAAAATCACTGTTACATGGAAAACTGGTTATTAGGCCAGATTTATATTCATCTCTGTCTAGAGCATTTCATGTCTGTATGTGTTGCTTACATTGTCTCCAAAGTCTCTTATCTCTTTTAATCACTGCTAATACAGCAATACTGAAAACTTGAGAGAATGCACCTTAGGGGAAGGGGCTGTTTCAAGACAGAAGACAAAGGAAATACCTACCTTTTGAATAAGATCCCGCTTTTGAGTCTTACCTATGACTTTACCAGGGTAGATTAGAAATACACATCCTCCTGCTGACCCTCTGCCTTCAATAGCTATCTATCTTAAAAGCTGAAGTTTGAACTGCAGCATCTGCTTGACAGATGCCAGGTTCCTCTCAGCAGGGGGATGATCACTCTATACATCTTCCATTGCCTCAGATTCCTGTGGCCCCAAGGATCCCACCAATCCTCATTCCCCCTAAACATGCTAACAAAAATCCCTTATTGTGGGTATTAAAATAACAGTTACACTGTATGCGTATTTATGTGCTCCTTTTGTCTGGTTTATTTTTCTTTTCATCATCATGTATAAACTGAATCCAGCATTAGTTTCTCACATCTTCCCCAAGTATCCCCAACGGAATTTTTATGTCCCAGCTTGTATTAAATAGAAGTGAAATATTAAGGAAAATAGATTTAAGGGAACTTGTGCAACTTTTTTTATGCATTGTTCTCAACCATTTAATTTATTGAAAGGAGATGCTGCAACAGTTCTTGATTTAGCAGCAATTATTCTCTTGTTTACATAGTTATGATTTTATTTGTTGTTTTGCTCTGTACTGGAAACATAAATAAAGTTTTCTATATTATTTTCAGTCATGGGTTGTGGTATAGTTTCTTTGTGTTTGTAGTAATACACACATTGTCCTTCTGGGACCTGTCACCCCACCATGGAGAAAGGAGTCTTTTGGTTCTTTTTAACATAAGTGATTAGTTGAAGAGTATGCTGAGGAGCCACTGGGCTTAAAGAAGGATGTAAATAAGACCCAAATACATAGGGACCAGGCGCTGCTTTCTCATGTTCACAAAAGCAGTCCTCCACCACTGAACTCCATTCTCTGAAAGAAGAAAGAATAGGTGAGTGGCAAATGAGTGTTAAAATAACTTCCTGAATTAATTAATACTTTAACCACAAGCTCTATTTTGCCTATCCTTAAAAAAGAACTTCCAGGCCAGGCGCAGTAGCTAATCTTTAACACTTTGGGAGGCCAAGGCAGGCAGATCGCTTGAGCCCAGGAGTTCAAGACCAGCCTGGGCAACATGGCGAAACCCTGTCTCTACAAAAAATACAAAAATTAGCGAGCCACAGGGGTGCACACCTGTAGTCCCAGCTACTTGAGAGACTGAGTACTTGAGCCCGGAGGTTGAGGCTGCAGTGAGCCATGATCACATGACTGCACTCCAGCCTGGGTGACAGAGCAAGACCTTGTTTCAAAAATAGTAACAACTTGGCCAGGCATGGTGGCTCACACCTGTAATCCCAGCACTTTGGGAGGCCAAGGTGGGTGGATCACCTGAGGTCAGGAGCTCAAGACCAGCCTGGCCAACATGGTGAAACCCCTGTCTCTACTAAAAATACAAAAATTAGCCAGGTGCAGTGGCAGGTGCCTGTAATTCCAGCTACTAGGGAGGCTCAGGCACGAGAATCGCTTGAACCTGGGGGGCGGAGGTTGCAGTGAGCCAAGATCATGCCACTGTACTCCAGTCTGGGTGACAGAGTGAGACTCTGTCTCAAAAAAAATAATAACAACTTAGAAACTCCTAATGGCTCTTATTTTTTAAGAAACCCTAGGCCAGGCGCAGTGGCTCACGCCTGTAATCCTAGCACTTTGGGAGACCAAGGCGGGCAGATCACTTGAGGTCAGGAGTTCAAAACCAGCCTGGCCAACATGGTGAAACCCCATCCCTACTAAAAGATAAAAAAAATTAGCTGGGCGTGGTGGTGGGCGCCTGTAATCCCAGCTACTTGGAAGGCTGAGGCAGAAGAATTGCTTGAACCCAGGAGGCGGAGGTTGCCGAGATCATGCCACTGCACTCCAGCCTGGGCGACAGAGCAATACTCCATCTCAAAGAAAAAAAAAAGAGAAAGAAACTCTAATACCAACTCTAATTCCCTACCATCAAGTAGGTCAGCTATTCACTGTATACTACAACTACCCAAATTCAGCTTTTCTTTTGTCTTACCTCAGGGGGCTCAATGAAGGCTAACCAATCCGATGCATGTGTAGGTAACAGTCCCATGGACTGGCACTTGTAAACAGCCAATGCCAAACCCATCAGGTTCCCAATGAGATAGACCAAACCCTGAAGAAACTTCTGGCTTGAACTTTCTAACATCTTGAAAGCTGTTGGAGTAACAGAAGTTGTCAAACCAATATAACTCTTTCCCCCAATATGAGTCAAGCCAACCGTATATTAAATTCATATAGACAGACCCATAGTAAGACAGCAAATAGGACCATTAAAGGCAAACAGAAAACCATGGTAAGCACTATATTCCCCTCCATGCCACCACCATTACCCCATTCCCCTATATACCCGTTAGCCAAAAACTATCCCTAAGAATTTACCTTTAATTCTTTCTTTTTTTGAGATGGAGTCTCGTTCTGTCACCCAGGCTGGAGTGCAGTGGCACGATCTCGGCTCACTGCAACCTCTGCCTCCCAGGTTCAAGTGATTCTCCTGTCTCAGCCTCCCGAGCAGCTGGGATTACAGGCGTGTCCCACCACGCCCAGCTAATTTTTGCATTTTTAGTAGAGACAAGGCTTCACCATGTTGGCCAGGCTGGTCTCGAACTCCTGACCTCAGACGATCCACCCGCCTTGGCCTCCCAAAGTGCTGGGATTACAGGCGTGAGCCACCATGCCCGGCCTGCCTTTAATTCTTCAAACTTATGGAAGGGTTATTGTTTCAAGGATACTTACTGGCTGAAATGGCCATAAGTGCCTGAATGGGTCGCCAAGCCATCATACACACCATCATAGTAGGGAAGATGGAGATAGTATTGCCTGCCATGTACATGATGAAGAGATTCATGGGAATCTGTTTGAGGGGACCCAAGGCGATGTCCCAGCAGCGCTAAAATAAACACACAATTTTAACCCTCTGATCACCACCCTTAGTCCCACATTTGCCATATCACTGATGCTAAATCACATGAACAGAATTCCCAACTCCCTGCTTCTAACTGAGCTGACTCGTCAATTCTACGACCTCTTCCCTTCTCCATGTTGCCACAGGAAGGCTCTCTCTTCTACTAAAGATAAAGTATCCTCACCATCTGTTATGCCTTTTCCTATAGGTTTTCCAGATGTCATTTTTTCTCCTGATTTTGGAAAAAAGATCTCCCTGCTTTTGTCCTGGTACTTCTGTATTTATCAATGTCCTATCTACAACTGAAGAAATAGATAAATCCACATAATGGGAGATTAGCACACCTCAGTCAATAACTAATAGAACCATCGAACTAATTTAGTTCCAGAAATAATAATAGAATTAGCAGGCAAATCAAGACATAGAAGATTTGAATGACATTAACAAACTCACGCTTGTAATCCCAGCACTTTGGGAGGCCGAGGCAGGCGGATCACGAGGTCAGGAGATCGAGACCACAGTGAAACCCCGTCTCTACTAAAAATACAAAAAATTAGCCGGGCATGGTGGCGGGCGCCTGTAGTCCCAGCTACTCGGAGAGGCTGAGGCAGGAGAATGGCGTGAACCTGGGAGGCGGAGCTTGCAGTGAGCCGAGACTGCGCCACTGCACTCCAGCCTGGGCAACAGAGCGAGACTCTGTCTCAAAAAAAAAAAAAAAAAAAAAAAAAAAAAAACAAACAAACAAACTTAACCCAACTGACACGTAACACTGCACTCAACAATTGCAGAATTCACTTTTCAAACACAAGATATTCACAAAAACTGACCACTCGCTGAGCCATGAAGAAAATGTCAATCTCAAAGAATGCAAATTGTACAAAACATATTCTTTGACTACAATAATATTAAACTAGAAATAATTTTATAGTAACTAGAAAATCTCTTATGTTTGAGAATTAACAATGATACATGAAGAAATTATAATGGAAAATAGATTTATATGATAGCAAAAGTACCGCATTTTAAAACTTGCGGGACACAGCTAGAGTTCTGAGAAACTTATAACCTTAAATACCTACTACCAGGTTGCTGCAAAAGTAACTGCGGTTTTTGCCATTAAAAGTAATGGCAATCTGGCCAGGCGCGGTGCCTCACGCCTGTAATCCCAGCACTTTGGGAGGCCAAGGTGGGTGGATCACCTGAGATCAGGAGTTTCAGACCAGCCTGGCCAACGTGGTGAAACCCCATCTCTACTAAAAATACAAAAAAATTAGCTGGACATGGTGGCGGGTGCCTATAATCCCAGCTACTCGGGAGGCTGAGGCAGGAGAATTGCTTGACCCCGGGAGGCAGGGGTTGCAGTGAGCCAAGGTCGTGCCATTGCATTCCAGCCTGGGCGACAACAGCAAGACTGTCTCAAAAGAAAAGAAAAAAAGTAATGACAGTCTAAAAATAAACTAAGCATCCATTTCAAGAAACTAGAAAAAAAACCAAGAATTTTTGAAAGATTAATAAAATCAATACTGGTGATGGGTACAGTGACCTGTAAAAATAAATGAAAATAATTTTAAAAAAATCAATACTGGTGAGCCTGATGAAAAAAGGAGAGGAGACAAATATTCAATATCAGGAATGAAAAAACGAACATCACAGATCTTGCATATATGGAAGTGATCATATTATGAACAACTTTATATCAATACATTTGAAATTTTAGGAAATGGATAAGTTCCTAGAAAAAATGTAACAAAATGACAGGAGAAATTAGAAATATAAATAGGCCCGGGCCGAGCGCGGTGGCTCATGCCTGTAATCCCAGCACTTTGGGAGGCCGAGGCCGATGGATCACCTGAGGGCAGGAGTTCAAGACCAGCCTGGCAAACATGGTGATACCCTGTCTGTAATAAAAATACAAAAATTAGCCGGGCTACTGCAGATATCTAGATGAAGGATGGTGGCTTGGATTGGGATGAGATGTGAACACAGTAAAAAGTAGTAGGTAAAGCCAACAGAGTATCCTGACAGTTGGATATGTGGTGTAAGGGAACTAGAGTAGAAAAAGGATCACTTCAACTGGAAGATGTTGCCACCAAAAGATAGTTTTCAACCTACTTTCTTATACCTTATGCTCCAAACATCTTCTATTTTTCAAACTATTAAGCACTTTTGTAGCTGATATATAAAACACCGAAATACCAGCCTCAAGCAGTTTAGTTTCCAAATATTCAGGATAAGAGCTATCTACGTTAACTCCACCTAGGAGAAAAGGATGAGTGTATAACTCAGAACTGGCCCATGGACTACGGTAACATCTATACCTCTGTACCTTCTCCACCAGGATCCGGTCTGTCTCTTGCACGCTGGTATCAGGCACTTGCTTGTCCAAGTAACCGACTGGGTAGAGCGAGTCTCCCTGGCCACTGCCCCGGTCACTTCGACCCCTAAAAAACCAAACCAAGAAACTACAGCTGCAACCTCCGATACTTCTTATCCCACATTTCCTGATCTACTAATCATAGGAATAAAGATCTTCAGATGCACCTACTCAGATCAGACCAAGCCCCCTCGTGTGTTCCTCAGTCCTTTGACTTATCAGGAGGACTGATGTAAGCATTGTTTGAGCAGAGAAACCTCCACGGCAGAAAAGCCGCTACCTCCCCAGGTGATGTCTGCGTGCCACCCATCTTTTTCAGAGTTATGCCTGAGGGATCAGGTCTCATTACTCTGGTGCAGTTCTGGGATGAACAGTGACGTACAGCTTGCCCAGGTGCCTCACCTGCTGCCTCCTCCAGGCCCGCTTAGCTCAATGGCCCACTTGAAGCGCCGGCCTCGGTTAGCCACCAGGCTCCCCTGGGCCGTCATGGCAACAGCTGCGTCCTACAGCCTCGATGCTTCTCACTCCAAAGCGTACTCCGCAACAGGCCCACCAACGTTCTCCGCTTGGTCTCACGCTGCAAATGCACTTCCGGCGCGTGAATATAGACGTTATTTCCGCCCCGGAAATTGGCGGTGCTGTGGGTTGAGGAGTCCGGGTTTGGATTTAGAAAAGCAGGGAGGAAAAAAAAAACAGGCAAGACTGACTGCTTCCTAAAGCCACTTCCGCGCGCTCCCCTTTTGAATGTGCTTGTTATGTGTTCCCTGACCTCTGAGGTGCACTTTATGGGGCTGAAGGAAAGCCCATACTGACTCAGCGCTAAGAATTCGTGGGCGGACCACCTGAGGTCAAGAGTTCGAGACCAGCCTGGCTAACATGGTGAACCCCCGTCTCTACTAAAAACACAAACTATTAGCCGGGCTTACTGGCGGGCGCCTGTAATCCCAGCTACTTAGGAGGCTGAGGCAGGAGAATCGCTTGGATCCGGGAGCTGGAGGTTGCAGTGAACTGAGACCGAGCGATTGCACGCCAGCCTGGGCAGCAAGAGCGAAACTCTGTCTCAAAAAAAAAAAAAAAAAAAAAAAAAAAAAGGAAGCTAAGAAAAGCTTCTTAACCTCCTACGCGCTTCCTGGAACAAAAGATTCAAATCCTGGGTTTAAATCCTAGCTTGACCTTGAGCGAGTTACTTAGTAGTTTCTGAGTATTGAATGCCCACTCTGTCCCAGGAGCTCTCTGTGTTTATTTCATTTCACTTGCACAGTAATCTTGCGAGGTAAACAGTTCTAACCACATTCTGCACAAAGGCAAGGCGACATTGTGGGCATGGAAAGGGACATGGGCTCGGTATTCAGATAGCCTGCGTTTGTTGTTGTTGTTTGTTTTGGCTTTGTTTTTTGAGACAGGGTTTCTGTTGCCGAGGCTGTAGTGCAGTGGCGCTATCACGGCTCACTGCAGCCTCGACTTCCCCGGCTCAAGCGATCTTCCCACCTGAGCGTTCCGAGGAGCTAGGACCACGGCGCGCGCCACCACGCCCAGTCTTTTGTTTTGTTTTGTTTTGTTTTGTTTGTTTTGTTTTGAGACAGGGTTTCGCTATGTTGCCCAGGCTACTCTCAAACTCCTGGGTTCAAGTGATTCTCCTGCCTTGGCCTCCCAAAATGTTGAGATTACAAAGGCATGAGCCACTGCACCCGGCAGATGGCCTCCTTTTGAATCCTGGTTTCACCACTTAATTGTATGATCTTGGGTAAGTTAAATCAATTGTGTTTCAGCCTCTTCATGTAAAAGTTGGATAATCTACCTACTTTCAAGGCTTGTGAGATTAGTGCCCACCACATATGAAGTGTTTGGTTTGTTTGTTTTTTGTTTGAGACGGAGTTTTGCTTTTGTTGCCCAGGCTGGAGTGCAATGGCAGTATCTCGGCTCACTGCAACCTCTGCCTCCCGGGTTCCAGCGATTCTCCTGCCTCAGCCTCCTAAGTACCTGGGATTACAGGCGCACGCCACCACGCCCAGCTAATTTTGTGTTTTTAGTAGAGATGGGATTTCACCATGTTTGTCAGGCTGGTTTCGAACTCCCGACCTCAGGTGATCTGCCTGCCTCGGCCTCCCAAAGTGCTGCTAGGTTATGTGATGTTTTTAATGATGTGTCACATCATTACCAAATAACACCATTGATTTTTTTTAATGACATGTCATTAAATGATGTATGTCATTCTTTAAAGTGATTGGGTTTTGTATTGTATACCTTTTTCAGAATTTAGCCTATTATTGGACATTTAAGTTGTTTCCTGTTTTCCTTCCTTTTATAACCAGTGTTGCCGTGAACATATCTGTATGTGTTTTCTTATTTAACTAAACTTATAGTCCTAGAAGTGAAACTGGAATTGCTGGATCAAAGAGTATGGACATTTTTAAAGAATTTTCATTTTAAATGCCCACCAGGAGCCAGGCGTGGTGGCTCACACCTGTCATCCCAGAACTTTGGGAGGCTGAGGCGAGAGGATTGCTTTAGCTCAGGAGTTCAAGACCAGCCTGGGCAACATAGTAAGACCTTGCCTCCGCAAACAACAACAAAAAAATGAAAATGTCCACTAGGAAAAATGGCACCGTTTACATTTCACAGTCTATAATTTTTTTAATAGTTTGAAATGGTACTGTATTATTGTTTAATTTGTATTTCTTTGACTCCAAGTTATTTGATATGGCTGGAGTTGGGGAGAAGGAGATGCTGTGGAAGGTAAGGTTGAAAAAGGCTTCCTTGGCCAACTAAAAAGTTGGGACTCTTGAAGATGATGATGATGATGTAGAGAGGCTGAAGACTGCCACCTCCACTTTGTTTTCTGATTTTAAAAATATGTGTTCATAGCAGACTGCTTAAACAAGGCAGAAATGGAAGTCTTTTGCCTCCCCAATCCCTCCTAAAATGTGTATCTATCTGATTGTAGGAAGACCTAACTATAGATTGCGTTTCTGCTTTCTACTTTTTGTCTTTACCACGTTCTCTCTGATGAACCTTATATTTGTCTCAAGCTTCTGACCCTATTGGGCATTCTTCTTTGTTGCATTATATTCTGCATAATAGCACTTACCACATTGCATTTTGTTTGTTAAAGTCCCCTGAGCACTTATCTCTACCCTTCTATAGGCAACCCTAAATTCCTCAAGGTCAGAAGCTATATATTATCTTTGAGCCTGTTGCCTAGAACATAGAAAGTATTGAATAAATGAATGTGAGTAAATTAAATTGAAAGTAAACACCAAGATGTGAATGTACTATAACTACACTTGTGCAAAATAAAACATAAAAATGGATATACATTCTATTGGGGCAAAGATTTTCATGGAATTTTGTCTAATTTTCAAGATAATCTTTTTTTTTTTTTTTTTTTTGACACAGAGTCTCACTCTGTCACCCAGGCTGGAATGCAGTGGCACGATCTCGGCTCACTGCAACCTCCGCCTCCCAGGTTCAAGCAATTTTCCTGTCTCAGCCTCCTGAGTAGCTGGGATTACAGGCGCCCGCCACCACGCCCTGTTCATTTTTGTATTTTTAGTAGAGATGGGGCTTCACCATTTGGCCAGGCTAGTCTCAAACTCCTGCCCTCAGGTGATCCGCCCACTTGGGCCACCCAAAGTGCTACGATTACAGGCATGAGCCACTACACCTGGCCTTCTTATTACATTTTAATACATTTTTTTTTTTTTGAGATGGAGTCTTGCTCTGTTACCAGGCTGGAGTGTAGTGGCGCAATCTTGGCTCACTGTAACCTCCACCTCCCAGGTTCAAGCAATTCTTCTGCCTCAGCCTCCCAAGTAGCTGGGACTACAGATGCGTGCCACCACGCCTGGCTAATTTTTGTATTTTTAGTAGAGACGGAGTGTCACCATATTGGCCAGGCTGATCTTGAACTCCTGACCTCGTGATCTGCCTGCCTCAGCCTCCCAAAGTGCTGGGATTACAGGCATGAGCCACTGCTCCTAGCCATATTTTAATAATTTTTTTTTACTTTTTTTTTTTTTTTTTTTGAGAAGGAGTCTCGCTCTTTCACCCAGGCTGGAGTGCAGTGGCGCGATCTCGGCTCACTGCAGGCTCCGCCCCCCGGGGTTCACGCCATTCTCCTGCCTCCCACGTAGCTGGGACTACAGGCGCCCACCACCTTGCCCGGCTAATGTTTTGTATTTTTAGTAGAGACTGGGTTTCACCGTATTAGCCAGGATGGTCTCAATCTCCTGACCTTGTGATCCGCCCGCCTTGGCCTCCCAAAGTGCTGGGATTACAGGCATGAGCCATCACACCCGGCCTTTACTTTTTTTTTGAGACAGGGTCTCACTGTGTTGCCCAGGCTTGTCTCGAACTCCTGAGCTTAAGCAGTCCTCCTGCCTTGGCCTCCCAAAGTGCAGGGATTACAGGCATGAGCCCACACCTGGCCCTGCTTTAATAAGTTTTAAATGAACACTTTTGAAAACATTAAGTTAGTCATTGGAATCATATATTCTTTCTACTTAAATACTCCCCTACTTGCTATAAAAATGTGTAAACTATAACCTAAATTAAAGTTGCTTTGGGCCGGGCACTGTGGCTCACGCCTGTAATCCCAGCACTTTGGGAGGCCGAGGTGGGTGGATCACGAGGTCAGGAGTTCAAGACCAGCCTGGCCAAGATGGTGAAACCCCATCCCTACTAAAAATACAAAAAATTAGCTGGGCGTGGTGGCAATCGTCTATAATCCCAGCTACTCGGGAGGCTGAAGCAGAGAATTTCTTGAACCCAGGAGGTGGAGGTTGCAGTGAGCTGAGATTGTGCCACTGCACTCCAGCCTGGGGGACAGAGCAAGGCTCTGTCTCAAAAAAAATAAATAAATAAAAAATAAAAAGTTGCTTTGGCCTCAGTGGGGGTACTCTGGATCATTTATTTATTTATCCTAGGAATCCTCATAGTATTATTTGTGAAACTCTGTTCCAAAAAATGAATACATCAGGACTAGGCTGAGGATGGTTCCAAGATTAGATAAATTTGAGAAATTCTACATATTATATTCTGCACACACACCCAAGAGAGTCTTAGTGCTGTTAGTATAACATATGAAAACAACAAGAAATGGTTTGGTAAAGAATCTCCTTTAATTTTGTTTCCCAATCTACTTGAGTAAGGAACCAGTTTTTTGTTTTTTTTCCCTTAATACATTTGTTAACATCCAATAGAATCAGTGTTCCATAGAATACAGTGAGGGCAGCTGCTCTATATGCATGCTAGAATTCTTCAGGAGAAAGATGAAGGTCTTCCCTATAAAGCTTTGCTTGTTATTTTTAAAATATTAGAAGATCATTAGAAATAATAGGTTATTTATGGAAATGGAGCTTCAAGTTGAAATTAAAGTTTTAAAGTTTTTGCACAAATTTTGTTTTGCAAGGAAAACAAAACTAGTGTATGATTTTCCAGGCCTGGTGTGGTGTTTCACCCTTGTAATCCTTGTGCTTTGGAAGGCTAAGGTGGGCAGATCGCTTGAGGCCAGGAGTTTGAGACCAGCCTGGGCAACATGGTGAAACCCTGTCTCTACAAAAAATATAAAAATCAGGCAGGCGAAGTGGCTTGTGTCTGTAGTCCCAGCTACTTGGGAGGCTTAGGTGGGAGGATCACTGGAGCCCAGGAGGTCAAGGCTGCAGTGAGCTGAGATCGTGCCACTGCACTCTGAGAAACCTGGATTCTAATCCTGACTCCAAATGAACTACATGATTCACTTTGAATTAGGGACTCTCTTGACTTTAATTTCTTCACCTATAAAATAAGAGATTTATACTAGATGATTTCTAAGGGTGCCTTCTAGTTCTAAAATATATCATACTTATTTTTAAAAAAACATATAATGTGTACTATTCTTTCCATGCATATACACCCGAAATAAAACACTCAGTAATAGACACTCAAAGGAGTAATGGGATTTCAGATAATTTTTTTAAATTGTGCCTTCCTACAGTTTTCCTAGGTCTCTGCATTGTGCAGGTACTACTTTTGTAGTTAGAAAAACATAAATATTATTAATTATAACATGACATAATTCTAAACATGGAAGTATAATGGTTCTCTGTTACGAATACACATGAGAATCAACTTGAGAGCTCATAAAAATATTGATGCCTGCCGGGCACGGTGGCTCACGCCTGTAATTCCAGCACTTTGGGAGGCCGAGGCAGGTGGATCACCTGAGGTCAGGAGTTCGAGACCAGCCTGACCAACATGGAGAAACCCTGTCTCTACTAAAAGTACAAAATTAGCCAGGCGTGGTGGCACATGCCTGTAATCCCAGCTTCTTGGGAGGCTGAGGGAGAAGAATTGCTTGAACCCAGGAGGCGGAGGTTGCAGTGAGCCGAGATCTTGCCATTGCACTCCAGCCTGGGCAACAAGACCAAAACTCTGTATCTCTCTTTCTCTCTCTCTCTCTCTCTCTCTATATATATATATATATATATATGTATATATATATATAGATGCCTGGATGACACCTTTAGTGATTCTGATTCATTTGCTTTGGGTGAGACTTGGGCATCAGTATTTCTTATGGCTCTCAAGTGATTCTGCTGCGCAGTAAGGATTGAGAGCAGCTGATTTAAAGCATTTTGTTGCTTTAAAATAACAAGGTTTGAATTTACACAACATAATCTAAGCAGACAATCAGATTTTAAGAACCTTCTTGTATGCATCCCACTGGACTAAACCTGAATTGGAAAATGATGGAATATTGAAGTCATAAGTATTGCTGGGTGTGGTGGCTCACACCTGTAATCCCAGCACTTTGGGAGGCCGAGGTGGGCGAATCACGAGGTCACGAGATGGAGACCATCCTGGCTAATATGGTGAAACCCCATCTCTACTAAAAAAAAAAAAAAAAAAAAAAAAATTAGCCAGGCGTGGTGGCAGGTGCCTGTAGTCCCAGCTACTCAGGAGGCTGAGGCAGGAAAATGGCGTGAACCCAGGAGGTGGAGCTTGCAGTGAGCTGAGATCGTGCCACTGCACTCCAGCCTGGGCGACAGAGCGAGAGTCTCAAAAAAAAATAAATAAATAAATATTAAAATTTTCCTTTGTGCCTTTGAGCAAATACGATTTTAATTAAAGAAAGCATAAAAAGGCAAACCACAATTCTGTAACTCATATGAGTTACCTCGTTTGACTTTGTATAATTTGTGCCACCTGCACAGTTTTTGCGTTTTTGTATTTCATCCTTTACCTCTTCCTAAGACCCAAAGAAGCTATTTCATGCCATTCTTCTCTGAACAGTTGTATTTCGATTGAAACTTAACAAGAAAATTTTCTATTCAAACAACCAGGTTTGCAAGAATGGATCCCTCTGGGCGGGGGAGGGGGTGGTGGGGCTTTTATAGATATGTCTTAAGTTTTTGGCCTATACCATTTCACAATGTCTATATAATAATTCTATTTTGCCATCCTTCCTGGGACAACCAGTTTGCCTAGTGTGCTCTAAAAGCTCCTAAGATTCTTTGCAGCTTCAAAAAAAATCGGCTTCCATTGCAAATCCCAGTTATTTGTCTTATTTTAACTCTACTATCATTACCTTCTAAAAAAGACCAACTTAAAACTATGTCTTTCATGACACAATTTGCTGTGTATCAGTTGTGTGGTCTAAAGAAGAAACTTTTTTTTTCTTTTCTTTTTTTTTTTTTTTGAGACGGAGTCTCGCTGTCGCCCAGGCTGGAGTGCAGTGACGCGATCTCCGCCCACTGCAAGCTCCGCCTCTCGGGTTCACGCCATTCTCCTGCCTCAGCCTCCCGAGTAGCTGGGACTACAGGCGCCGGCCACCAGGCCCGGCTAATTTTTTGTATTTTTAGTGGTCTCGATCTCCTGACCTCGTGATCCACCCGCCTCGGCCTCCCAAAGTGCTGGGATTACAGGCATGAGCCACCGCGCCCGGCCAGAAACTTTTTTTTAACCCATTTTGACTGTTTGCATTTCAAACCCCTTTAGTGAAAAAACATTTTGTGTAAGATCTTACCTTGCTAGTTGCTGTTGGGGTACCACATCATTTCTACACAGATTACATTCTTTTTCAATTTCTATTTCATGGCTCTGCCGTGTCATGAAATGCCCTTGTCAGCAGCGACATGAACTAGTAGTATGGTGCTGGGAGAAGATGTTGGTAATACCATTCTTCCTTAGCAGTTACCTTTCCTTCATTTCAGGAGGCCTATTGTCCAATTCACATTTTAACAAGTTCCCATTATAGCAGCTTCCCTCCAGCACTTGGTTAGGAAGTTGGAAGGGTTGCCATTCCCACAGATCTCATTAATGGATAAGAATGACAACCATAGCATGAGTCATAATGATACATTACTAATGGCCTAACAGGTCTCTCCAAGATCAGTTACTCTGGATTCTTTTTGGTGATTAATCTCAGCTATCCTGAAAGTGGGCTAACTGTCTGTACATCAAGTAACTAAACCACCAATAAAGGTCCTTTGGGGCATTTTTTCCTATGTGCTAATTTTAAAAGGCTTCAATCAGTTCCGATATAAAGCATTGTTTTATAACCTGAGTTTGTTTTGTTTTGTTTTTCTGAGATGGAGTTTTGCTCTTGTTGCCCAGGCTGGAGTGCAATGGCACCATCTTGACTCACTGCAACCTCCACCTCTCAGGTTCAAGCCATTCTCCTGCCTCAGCCTCCTGAGTAGCTGGGATTACAGGCATTGCCACACGCCTGGCTAATTTTTTGTATTTTTAGTAGAGACAAGGTTTCACCATGTTAGCCAGGCTGGTCTCGAACTCCTGACCTCAGGTGATCCACCCACCTTGGCCTCCCAAAGTGCTGGGATTACAGGTGTGAGCCACCACACCTGGCCATAACCTGAGTCTTTTAAAGGAGGATTGTTATGGGCTGATTGTGTCCTCCCAGAAATCATATGGGATGATCCTAATCCTCTATGGGATGGTATTTAGAGATAGAGCCTTTGGGAAGTAATTAGAGTTAAATGAGGTAATGAGGGTGCATGTCTCATGATAGCATTGCCCTTATAAGACACTCAAGAGCTCTCTGCCAAGGCCAGGGAGCATTACTGCCTGAGCTCTGCCTCCCATGAGATCAAGGTGGGGGCATTAGATTCCTTAGGAGCTCAAACCCTATTATGAACTGTGCATGCGAGGGATCTAGGTTGTGTATTCCTTATGTCTTAATGCCTGATGATCTGAGATGAAACAGTTTCATCCTGAAACCACCCTCCCTGCCCAGCTCACATTTGTGGAAAAATTGTCTTCCATAAAATTGGTCCTTCATGCCAAAAATATTCGGGACCTCTGGTTTAAAGCACCCAGTATTTTGTTATGGCAACCCAAGCAGAATAATACAAGGATGAAATGAAATTCAGAAGAGTTGGAGAACAATAGGTGTCTTTTAGTGTTTGAAAGATAAATAAAGCCATTCCTTAAAACATGTACATAAACGTACTTGTTTAATTTGCTCATTATGTAAATAGGAATGTACTAAACACTGTCTATTGACTTGCTTTTTTTACTTAATCTATTTTGGATATCTTCCATGTCTATCATGCAGATCTACCTTATTCTTTTTCAAGGCTGCAGAATGTAGATGTGAGATAATTTAATTAGTCCCAAATTGATAGACATTCAGCTTGTTCCCATTTTTCGCTATTACGGAGAAATGTTGCTGTGAACATCGTTGGGTACTTGTCAACACATTTCTGTAGGACAGTGATACAATTAGGATTTGTTCCCACAGTTTATACAGTTAAAATGTTGATGGATTCAAATAGGCCCTCTAAAATGTACTATTTACAGTTCTAAGGGTTTACTGATTAAATTATTTCTAGAGTCTTTCAGTGAATAGAATAATTTCCTCCCCCCACCCCCAAATTTGTATCCACCCAGAGTCTCACATCAGATCTTTGGAATTAAGTTCTTGGCTGATACATTGGTTAAGATGAGGTCATACTGGATTACAGGGAGTCCTAAATCTGATGACTATAGCATCCTTATATGAAGAGAGGTCACACAGACACATGAGGAAAGAGGCCATGTGATGAATGGAGACAGATTGGAATGATGCAGCTATAAGCCGAGGAAGCTAGGAAGAGGAGGCAAAGGATTATTCCCTAGAGCCTTCAGAGGGTGCATGGTCCTGTTCCGGAGGCTGGGTTTTGGACTTCTGGCCTCTGGAACTGCGAGATAATACACTTCTGTTGGTTTAAGCTATTCAGTTTGTGGTACTTTGTCACAGCAACACTAAGAAACAAACACATCTCTTTCTAAAAGAGAGTCCATTCAGATGTATTAAGGATTAGCTTAAGGAGAAAATGATAACAATAAAATAATAAGTAAAATAATACTGCCATAATTACAGAATTAAATCCTAAACTTTAAAACATTTACACGAAAAGTCTTACTTCATTTCCTAATTGCTATGATTCGTTTCTTTAATAAAGTGATTTTTAAAAAGTCACTTTAATTTAAAAGCAATACATTTATTATATAAATGAGAAATACAAATAGGCAAAAAGATGAAAACCAACAAATCCTATCATGCCAAAAAAACCTTTCATGAGCATTTTGATTTAGATGTTTCCAGACTTTAAAAATTAATATTTAGACTTATTTAACACTGTATACTGTTTTATAACATGCTATTTCATGTTATTTGTATATATTCCAAAAGTAGCAATGCAAAGGCAGTTTTCCTTATTTTTATGTGAAATTATGAGATGTGGGGGCCTGGGCTACCCAACACTGATACAAACTTTATAACTTGGCTCTGGAGATTAACCTGCCTGAGATCTTGTGCCCTAATAAGCTCCAGAAATGAGAATATCAAGGTTCTTCTCTGGCCTCCAGCAACTGGAGGACTTGTATTAGCTGAGATTCTTCTGTGTTAACACAGCAGATTCCCTGAGTTCCAGGACTCCATCACTTGTCTTACCTCTTTAGCCTCCCTTGAGGATAAGGATCATATAGTACACTCTTTTTACCCTATTCTTCTGATGAGAGGACAGCACAGTGCCTTTTGCATAGTGGGTCATCAAGAAATTCCTGTTTATGATGATGAAGAAATGACTTGAGAGAAAGTGACTTCACCCATGTGTGTTGAATTTTTATTTTCCTTAAAACAACACATCTACTTAGTGGAAGTCATATTCAGGAAATATTCTTCATTGTACATCCATGGAACCTAGGGCTCCAGCTTCCTTTACTCACCTAGCTGGACTCTCTCAACAGTACCACCTATTAACAGATGTGGCCCCACACACAGGCATGTATGTGCCTTGCTTATGCTTGGTACAATCGAGAAGCTCTCAAAGGTGTTGCTTATGCCAAATATCCTAAAACTATTTTCCCACTGCCCTAAAGTCTTGCCTAAATTTGCAACATTACTTTTTTTTTTTTTTTTTTTATTAAGTAAGGACTCTGCTACTAGGGAGGAAAAATACATAAAGTTATAACAACCTGATGACATCTTAGTTCTCATCAGTTTATCTGACAGGCCTCCCATTGCTCAGAACTCCCACGGCATTTAGGAGATACCTTTTATCACTGCAGTGTATTGGAATGATCTCTTTTCCTGTTTTTCAAGCCACTGTGAGCTGCTTCAGGTGATTTCCAGCACCAGGCACAATTTGCCTGGCTCATGGCAGGCCTTCAAAAAGATTGTTAAACCAAACTTAAGCAGCCTGCTCCCTAGGCAAGCCTTGTAGAGTTCCGAAATGAGTGCCTGAAAAAGCAAGCCAAGGGATGTAGTCTTGTGGTGAGGAATTGTTTCCATCAAATGCACTGCTTGGTTGGTTTCTGCAAGGGGCGAGAGAACCACCATAGACAAACTTGCTCCTGTCACAGATTGGCTAACTTTGACCAGTGGCTTATCTATGAAGGTGAGCAGCCTGGTTCTAATGAAGAGAATTGCCCTCAGTAATTAAAAGTTCATCATCTACAGACCCAACCCTAACCTCATAATCTAATTTAGTGTTCCCCATCCCAACAAGACTGAACCGGCTTCCTGAGGACAGGTTCTGCATCATGTGCATTTCTTGTGCTCTTAAGAGTTTAGCACAAAGTTTGGCACATAATAGGAACTGAAAAAATGATGACTAACAAACACGTAGTGCTTACCATATGCCGGGCACTCCTCTAAGCATTTTATATGTATTAATTCATTTAATCCTCACAACGCTAAGAGACAGATACTATTGTTATTATCCCCATTTTACAGAAGGGGAAAGCAGAGCACCTAGGAGTTTATGTGACTTGCTCAAGGTCACATAGTTCCACAATCCATGTTTTTAGAAACTATGCCTTACAGCGTTTATTAGTATCATTTTTATTTTTATACAGACGGGGGCGGAGGTGGGGGGTGGGGGGTAGTTGTCCCCACGTCGTCCAGGCTGGTCTTGAATTCCTGGGCTTAGGTGAACCTCCTGCTTCGGCCTCCCAAAGTGCTGGGATTACAGGTGTGAGCCACTGCTCCCAGACCCTTAGTGTATTTAAATAGATGTGAATGAATAAATCTCTCCCCGAACCATAACTTTATAGGAAATTGTTTGCACCTCCTGGTACACCACTAATACACGGTCTCCCACACTAGGTTGTTCCTAGCGCACGGTCGGTCGTTCGTTGACCTTTACCCACCCTCAGTTCCTATCGCAATATCACTTCTCGCGCCGCAGCAAGGCTACCGTGCGAAGCTCTGGCCACCAGGGGGCACTGTGGCCACACGTCCTTTCCCCTCCGGCGCTTAGCGACCCCCAGAGGGGCGGAGCCAACGTTGGGCGGAGCCCGCGAGACGCCCACAGCGCCAGCTATCCCGGCGGGCCCCGCGCGCGGCCGCGTTTGAATGGCCCTGAGTGGGACTCGGCCCAGAGGCCGAGGGACCCTCTAGGCTGCCAGGCGCTGATCCTCAGCGCCGAGGCTGGGCTGAGGCGCGGCGGTACCATGAGGCGCCGGTAAGTGAGTGCCGAGCCGGTGCGAGCCCCGTGCCTGCAGCTGCCCTGCCCTGGCAGGGCTACTCCAGCCGGGCTTGGCCGCGCCCTGGGCCCACCTGCAGGCCCCGCGGCGGTCTCGACTCGGCCGGGCTCGCGGCAGCGCTGCCGGGTCGCGGGGCGGGACGGCAAGGCCGGGGCGGAGCCCCTCTGCCGGCCCCTGCGGGGAGGGTTGGGCGGCGGGCGCTGGGGGGCTCCCGGGGCCTGGGCCGGGAGAGGCGTGGACGGAAGCTGTTGTCACTTATTTATCTTCGGGTGGAGTCGACAGCTGCACCTGGGGAAGGGGAAGGACAGAACGAGTGTGGGGCGAGCTGCTTTGAGGACAGGTTTTCCGCAGAGCGCCTAGGCCCGGCCCAGGCATTTCCTTATTTTCCGACGGGTCCTCGGATTCCTGACGGATGAGCTTTTGTTTCGCAGGACAAAAACTTGACATAACTGCATAAGAATTGTCGATTGCAACTTTAAAAACCTTATTGTATTTTCTGAAAAGTTGTTCTGTAAAGTATCTAGGCTTTTACTACGCTCTTAAATTGCTTAAATATGGAGATAACAAAGGGTTGGTTTGTTTTCTTGTAGCTTATAAAGTTCCTTGAAAACAGAGGTACCTATGTCAGTTTCTTTGCTGATTTAAAAAAAAATTGTAAGAGAAATTAGTTGTGTAATAATCATCAGTTCAGCACTTGCGAGAATTATGAGAAACTAGTCCACCTAATAGCTTAAATCTGCTGGGTTTTTGGAGTTTCTTTGGATAGCCAGCTTCAGACTTGAATTGAAACATCATCCATTAAGGCTTTTACTTGGCTAATGACTAATATTAGCCAATAATAATATTAGCCAGTGTGATCATAATGATGGGCAATATTTATTTTGTGCTTTCTATGCGCTAGGCGTATTAAGAGCTTTGCTTTGGGATATATACTGTTGTCCCCATTTTGACAGTGAAGAAACTAAGGCACAGGGAATTTTAGTATTGTAACGTGTACCGTGCAGGGTTACACAGCTAATATAATTAACACCCGAGCAGGCTGGCTCCACGCTTTTAACTCTGCTGCTCTACTACCTCCTTTATCTGTGGCTCTTTTTAGTTTACAAAGCCCTTTCATTTCATTTACTTCAACTTCGGAGACCTGAGTGTGCTTTTGTGTACACATACATTCATTCACACACCATTCATTCAAATTTTCTGCTCTTGATGATTATACTTAAGGTTTGTGCCTGAACAAAAAATCCATTGACTATTTTAAGATAAATGGAGTTCATATGCTTTATGTGTGTTATAATTTATGTTTTAAATTCCTTTATATCCTTTCCTGAAAGTTTTGAAAGTGTTAGTCTTAGCAACTTATGTATTACTTTAAAATAAAAAGTTATATGTTACATGTTTTCATCCCTAAAACTTATTGAGTGGTTATTCTGTACTTGAAATGGTTATACTTAAACTAATACCTCCTTGACAAGGAATAAAGTTCAAAAGCAAAATCACTTAGTAAGAAATCAGCAGTTTATACTTACCTATAGCAGAGCTTTTGAATGTCATTCATCAGTTACAAAGCTTTCGATTGCCTGTATGCCCAACAGGGTGGTAGACCCAATTGGCTATACAAAAGAAATGTGCTGCAAGAATGACACTATGGACTTTGGGGACTTGGTAGAAAGAGAGTGGGAGGGGGATGAGGGATAAAAGACTACACATTGGATACAGTGTTCACTGCTTGGGTAATGGGTGCACCAGAATCTCAGAAATCACCCCTGAAGAACTGATTCATGTAACCAAACACCACCTGTTCCCCAAAAACCTATTGAAATAAAAAATAATAAAAATAAGAAATGTGCCAGGGCAACCAACCTTAGGGAGATTAATCTAGTTTGGGTTATGAGATTAACAACAAAAAATATATATGACACTCTTCATTAGTACAGTGGATGAATGCAGAACTGAACTGGGTAAAGCTTTTGCAAAAAACCAACAATTGCAGGATTTATGTAGGGCACTGAATAGAAGGGTGGATGGCGGGTCTAGGCATGGTTGGTAATCCCAACATTTTGGGAGGCCAAGACAGGAGGATCTCTGGAAGCCAGGAGTTCGAGAGCAGGCTAGGCAACATAGCGAGACCACATCTCTACAAAAAATTTAAAATATTTTGCCAGGCATGGTGGCATGTGTCTGTAGTCCCAGCTACTTGGGAGGCTGGGGTGGGAAGATCGCTTAAGCCCAAGAGGTCAGGGCTACAGTGAGCCGAGATTGTGCCACTGCTCTTCAGTGCAGCAGCAGACCGGTGTGGCTCACACCTGTAATCCCAGCACTTTGGGAGGCCAACGGTAGGAGGAAAGCTTGAGCCCAGAAGTTTGAGACCAGCCTGGGCAACATACCAAGACCCCATCTCTACAAAACATTTTAAAATTAGGGCCAGTGGGCATGCCTGTAATCCTAGCACTTTAGGAGGCTGAGGCAGGTGGATCACGAGGTCAGGAGATCGAGACCATCCTGGCTAACACGATGAAACCCAGTCTCTACTTAAAATACAAAAAATTAGCTGGGCATGATGGCACGTGCCTGTAGTTCCAGCTACTTGGGAGGCTGAGGCAGGAGAATCGGTTGAACCCAGGAGGCAGAGGTTGCAGTGAGCCGAGATCGCACGACTGCCCTCCAGCCTGGGCGACAGAGTGAGACTCCATCTCAAAAATAAAATAAAATAAAATTAGGCAGATGTAGTGGCATGCACCTGTAGTCACAGCTCCTTGGGAGGCTGAGGTGAGAGGATTCCTTGAGTCCAGAAGTTGGAGGCTGCAGTGAGCCATGATCATATCACTGCACTCCAGCCTGGGTGACAAAGCAAGACCCTGTCTCAGGAAAAAAAAAAAAAAAGTATTGTCTAGTAACAAGATGCATCATAACATTACATTAGTCAATATTATGTTGATGTTTTATCAGTCATTATATTTGTTGATCTATGTTAGTTAATTTGGTGCTTTCTGGAAAATGTATTTGGGAATATAATGTTTTTTTAATTAAAGACCTTAAATGTAATACAAATGGTACTTTTACTGGGAACATACACTTTTTAAATTGGAAGGGTGTAATTTGACTTTTTTTTTTTTTTTTTGGAGACGGAGTCTTGCTCTTGTCTCCCAGGCTGGAGTACAGTGGCAAGATCTTGACTCACCGCAACCTCCGCCTCGCGGGTTCAAGCTATTCTCCTGCCTCAGCCTCCTGAGTAGCTGGGATTACAAGCGCCCACCACCACGCCTGGGTAATTTTTGTATTTTTAGTTGAGACTGGGTTTTGCCATGTCGGCCAAGCTGGTCTTGAACTCCTGACCCAGGTGATCTGCCCGCCTCAGCCTCCCAAAGTGCTGGGATTACAGGCGTGAGCCACCATGCCTGGTGTAATTTGACTTTTCTTTGCCAGGTTCAAATGCTGTGTTTACTATTTCTTGTTCATCTAAGTATTTTTTCACTACCAGCTTAATACCCCTTAACTTTGGAGACTTCTGCATTATATTTACCATTCTTGTTCTTGGGGCATGATGAGGGTAGAAATGGGAGAAAAGGTATTCTGAAAGGACTCCCTTTTTGGCTTCCTGTAACCACCTCTCTCTCCTTCAGTTTTATATACTGTCTGAAATTCTTTTTGCCTTGAGCAAGTCACCCAGAAACCTACCACCTATGTATGAGTCATGAGATGCTCATTCTAGCATCTCCTCTGCTCACTAGCATACTCTTAAGATGCACAGCTTGGTGTTACAGTGGGAAAGGCACTATTACTATAAGTCACAACGCTAAGCCTGTTAGTAACTAAGTGTTCTTGGGCAAGTGATTTAATCTCATCTGAAATTATCTCCAAGGTCAAGAATCTATAAAATAGTTACTTTTTGAGGGGAGTTCTTTGGGGCAGGAGGGAGACCTGTGGGGAAGAGGCCTCTGGATAGTCTTTTACATCTTAGTATGATTAATCACAGATTATTTCTTCTAAAGGCATTTTTAAAAGCTACTTATAGGGTTGAGGAAGAAATCTTAGGATGGAATTTAAAGGCCAATAGAATATAAGCTTCAGTACAGCAGGGATTTTTGTTTGGTCCACTGATGTTTCCCTAGTGCGTAGAACAGTAATTAGTCTGTAACATGTACTTAATATTCGTTGAACGAGTAAAGAAATGAAGGAATGGGTTGCTGGGGAAAGACAAAGTTTGTTGGAGTATTGTGCAGATGCTCTGAGTGTCTTGAAGGAATTCAAAATGCAAACCAACCAGAGTACAACCCATCATTCCTACAATATAAAAATACCTCCCAGCAGTAGCAAAGTGTCTGTTGTTCACTTAATTGCCTTTCAGAACTATTAAGCGATTACTGCCCTGGCTGCCCCTCTTACTCACAGAGTAAGATTTTGACCATCACCACATACTTAAGTGCCAGCTTGACATTTCAGTATGCATTTTACTCTTACTTTCAAAAACCTATGTCCTAGCTATTCTCTGTGCCACTTAATATAATCAATAACAGGACATTTACTGTTGTAGCAAAAATGAATTATATATATTGATTAAAATTTGGCCTTTCATCCATGGAGGATTCATGGCACAGCATTTAAAAACTGGCACTCTTCAGGCACAGTGGCTCATGCCTGTAATCCCAGCACTTTGGGAGGCCTAGGTGGGTGGATCACAAGGTCAAGAGATGGAGACCATCCTGGTCAACATGGTGAAACCCTGTCTTTACTAAAATACAAAAAATTAGTTGGGTGTGGTGATGCACGCCTGTAGCCCCAGCTACTCAGGAGGCTGAGGCAGGGGAATCACTTGAACCCGGGAGGCGGAGGTTGCAGTGAGCCGATATTGCACCACTGCACTCTGGCCTGGCAACAGAGCGAGACTCCATCTTAAAGGCAAAAAAAAAAAAAAAAAAAAAAAAAACTGTCCCTCTTCGCTTTCCTGTTCCACAACTGCAATATAAATAATGGTCAAGAATAGTTTTTTCACATATAATTCGTATACAAAGTTTCTCAGTAAGTCTATTTTGTCTACAAGATAAAGTCCAAATTCCTGACCTAGCATTCAGGGACTTCTGCATTTTAGCCAACCTACCTTTCTATTCTTTTCCCTTACAGTGGCCTGGACTCAATAATTACTTAATTATTGAATAGTTGGTATAGAAAATAAGGAAACAAAAAGCAGTTATTCTTGCCTACAAAGTATGTTTCCAGTTGAAGAAAGTCTGGCAGACGGTTTTTCAAGAAGCCTGTATGGGTGGCATTCATTGTTTGAGTGAATTATCCATTTAGTGAAAAATAGCATTAGAGACAAGAATTCCTTAAAACTCCATGTAAACAGTTTTTTCGATCCTTGTTGACAGACCTGTTGGAAACTAGGTAATACAGTCTACCCTCAGCATCCATGGGTTCTCTGTATGGAAGCCATGAATACAGAAGGCTGACTAGGGGACATGAGTATCCATGAATTTTGGTATCTGAGGTGGTCCTGGAACCAGTCGTACTCAGATACTGAGGGACAACTGTAATAAGAGAGGAATTAAATATGTGTATCTAGTGACATCAGTTTACATTGCAAGTAACCACTTAGTGGGACTGACTGAATCATTCTGTGCCCACAGCATTGCTTGAACAGTTCATCAGTCTGGATGGACTAGGTGATTTTGTAGTAACAAACAGCACCCAAATCTCAGTGGCTTATTTCAGAGGTTTATTTTTCCTCAGTTCATGTTACACATGAGCTGTCTGGGCCTGTGCTCCTAGTTTTCCTTGCTTAGCAATGTGGACAGGTGAGTCTTAACTTTCTGGCCTGTTGTTGGTTACCTGTTGATGGTTAGAGGTAAGGTAATGGGAGTGAATCACACACACTAGCTTTTTTTTTTTTTTTTTTTTTTAAGTTCTGGGGTACGTGTGCAGAATGTGCTGTTTGTTACATAGGTATACACATACCATGGTGGTTTGCTGTAGCCATTAACCCGTCATCTACATTAGGTGTTTCTCCTAATGCTATCCCTCCCCTAGTCCCCCACCCCCCAACAGGGCCCGGTGTGTGATGTTCCCCTCCCTGTATCCATGTGTTCTCATTGTTCAACTCCCACTTATGAGTGAGAACATGCAGTGTTTGGTTTTCTGTCCTTCAATTAGTTGCAGTGAGCTGAGATCATGCCGCTGCACTCCAGCCTGGAGACAGAGCAAGACTCCATCTCAAAAAAAAGAAAAAATAGATACCAGAATAGGTGTATCTGTTCTAGGTACAATGAACATGGTTCCTGCTCTCATGGAGCTCACAGTCTAGTGAGAGGTCGTGGGCAATAAGTGCATAAGCTAATTTCCAGATGGTGATAAATGTGGTGGGGGAAAAATATAGGGTACTGCTATACAGAATGATTGTAAGTGAGGGTGGGGTTATTCTTGATTAGGTGGTGAGTTCGTGGGAGGAATATTTTAAGCAGAAAGAATGGCTTGGCCGCAAAATGGAAATAAGTTTGAAATGTTGAAGGACAGAAGGCCAGTGTGGCTGGAGCATTTAGGAAGCTATTATAGTCTAAAGGAGTTGGTGGTTTGGTCAAGAATGGTGGTAATGGAAATGGAAAGAAAAGGACAGCTTGGGAATATATTATAAAGGCAAAGTCAACAAATTGGATGTAGGTTATTAAGGAAAAAAGAAATCAAGGATGAATCCTTTATTTCAGGCTTGAGAAATTGGGAGGAGGATGGTTCTGTTTACTGAGTTAGGGACTGTTGGGAGGAGCAGATTTGAGAGGGGGGGATATTAAGGGTTCTATTTTTAATATGTTAAGTTCAAGAATAGATGACTATTCGATATCCATGTGGAGTTGGGTAGTAGGCAGTTGGAGATTTGAATCCAGACTTTAGGTGAAACAGTATGATGAGAGATTTTATTTATTTATTTATTTTATTTGTTTTTTTTTTTTTGAGACAGAGTCTTGCTGTCGCCCAGGCTGGAGTGCAATGGCGCGATCTTGGCTTACTGCAACCTCCGCCTCCCGGGCTCAAGCGATTCTCCTGCCTCAGCCTCCCCGGTGGCTGGGATTACAGGTGCCTGCCACCACGCCCAGCTAATTTTTGTATTTTTAGTAGAGATGGGTTTTCACCATGTTGGCCAGGCTGGTCTCTAACTCCTGACCTCAGGTGATCCGCCCACCCAGACCTCCCAAAGTGCTGAGATTACAGGTGTGAGCCACCGCGCCTGGCCGAGATTTTATTTTTAAATGAAAGCTAATATGTTAATTTTTGTTACAGTTAAGTCTTGGACACAGGAGTCATATTTTCTTGAGCCTGCATGTGATTCTTCTGTTGGAGAAGAAAGTGTTCCGTAAGAGAGGAGGCATTTTCAAACCTTAATATACGTTCTGATTTCAGCCCAGGAGATATGGTGGTGCCCAACGACTGTAACTGATGGGGTTGTAATATAATCCTCACAAGTTTTGGACCATAAGAAAGGTTTAAGAACCGTTGTTATAAAAAGATTTTGAATGTCTCTAGCATCATTTTTGTTGATTTTTTTTTATTCTTAAAGGATGATCTACCCTTTTTTCCAAGGCTTAGGGTATACTTAACCCTGTTGACTTCTGGTACTGTAGAAATTAGGCACAAGTGTTGTAGGGTGGTGACATTAGTCCAAATAATGAAGATAGAGTTTTTGAATTAATTTATATTAGCTCGTCGTTTTGAGAGTTGAATACTACTTTATTGGTATATCCTGTCATATGTAGAGAGTCTGTCGGTTTTGAAAGTATCAGAAATACCTTTAGCAGGCAAACAAGCGTCAAAAATGATCCTTAAAGTGACAATGTTTTATGTATGTACACATTCATCCCTCATTATCTATGGGCGATTGGTTCCAGGACCTCCCAATGATATCACTATCCGAGGATGCTCAAATCCCTGATATAAAGTGGTGTAGTATTTCCACATAACCTTTGCACATCCTCCCATACACCTTAAATAATTTCTAAATTATTTATAATATCTAGTACAATGTAAATGCTATGTAAATAGTTGTTATATTATTGGGGGACTAGTGATGAGAAAAATAAGTCTGCATATTCAGTAGAGATGTATTTTTTTTCTAAATAGTTTTGATTGGGAATTGATTGAATCCACAGATGCTGAACCCACGGATACAGAGGGCCAGTTGTATATATTTTTCCATTTCTGAGTCCAAGAAGACAATTAAAACAGAATCAAGTATTTTTTCCTCCCTGTTGAATATTTCCAGAAAATACTGGGTTATTCTAACAGGGAAAGTAAATTGGAATTTGGCGAATTCACCAAAACATGCTAGAATAATCATAACCATCTACTTCTAGGCATAAGAAGCCTTAAGTCTTCTCAAAGATACAGGTGTTTATATAGCCATTTAAGAAAATATGTATATAATACTACTAATACATTATAATTAAGTTAAAACATACTTGCACATTATACAAAATTCAAAAGGCCCAAAAGGGAAAAGTCTTCTCCCTTCACTCCCCAGCCACACATATCCTCTCACTAGAAGTGACCTTTGTCCCCAGATTCTCTTGTATCCTTCGAAAGATATTTAGTGAATATACAAGTACTCCCTCACAGACACACTTTTTTTTTTGTTATAAATTATGGTTATTTTAATCATAAGGATAGTAATTCTCAAAGCTTAGTTTACAGTTTGACAATGGTAAATGAAAAATTTATATGTTCACAAAAATATTTTGCAAACATAGGATTTGTACTTTCCTTTTTTTTTTCTTTTTTTTTAATTATACTTTAGGTTTTAGGGTACATGTGCACAATGTGCAGGTTTGTTACATATGTATCCATGTGCCATGTTGATTTCCTGCACCCATTAACTCGTCATTTAGCATTAGGTATATCTCCTAATGCTGTCCCTCCCCTCTGCCCCCACCCCACAACAGTCCCTGGAGTGTGATGTTCCCCTTCCTGTGTCCATGAGTTCTCATTATTCAATTCCCACCTATGAGTGAGAACATGCGGTGTTTGGTTTTTTGTCCTTGCGATAGTTTACTGAGAATGATGTTTTCCAGTTTCATCCACGTCCCTACAAAGGACATGAACTCATCATTTTTTATTGCTGCATAGTATTCCATGGTGTATATGTGCCACATTTTCTTAATCCAGTCTATCGTTCTTGGACATTTGGGTTGGTTCCAACTCTTTGCTATTGTGAATAGTGCCGCAATAAACATACGTGTGCATGTGTCTTTATAGCAGCATGATTTATAGTCCTTTGGGTATATACCCAGTAATGGGATGGCTGGGTCAAATGGTATTTCTAGTTCTAGATCCCTGAGGAATCGCCACACTGACTTCCACAATGGTTGAACTAGTTTACAGTCCCACCAACAGTGTAAAAGTGTTCCTGTTTCTCCACATCCTCTCCAGCACCTGTTGTTTCCTGATTTTTTAATGATGGCCATTCTAACTGGTGTGAGATGGTACCTCACTGTGGTTTTGATTTGCATTTCTCTGATGGCCAGTGATGATGAGCATTTCTTCATGTGTTTTTTGGCTGCATAAATGTCTTCTTTTGAAAGTGTCTGTTCATGTCCTTCGCCCACTTTTTGATGGGGTTGTTTGTTTTTTTCTTGTAAATTTGTTTGAGTTCATTGTAGATTCTGGATATTAGCCCTTTGTCAGATGAGTAGGTTGCAAAAATTTTCTCCCATTCTGTAGGTTGCCTGTTCACTCTGATGATAGTTTCTTTTGCTGTGCAGAAGCTGTTTAGTTTAATTAGATCCCATTTGTCAATTTTGGCTTTGTTGCCATTGCTTTTGATGTTTTAGACATGAAGTCCTTGCCCACGCCTATGTCCTGAATGGTATTGCCTAGGTTTTCTTGTAGGATTTTAATGGTTTTAGGTCTAACATTTAAGTCTTTAATCCATCTTGAATTAATTTTTGTATAAGGTGTAAGGAAGGGATCCAGTTTCAGCTTTCTACATATGGCTAGCCAGTTTTCCCAGCACCATTTATTAAATAGGGAATCCTTTCCCCATTTCTTGTTTTTGTCAGGTTTGTCAAAGATCAGATAGTTGTAGATAAGCGGCATCATTTCTGAGGGCTCTGTTCTGTTCCATTGATCTATGTCTCTGTTGTGGTACCAGTACCATGCTGTTTTGGTTACTGTAGCCTTGTAGTATAGTTTGAAGTCAGGTAGCGTGATGCCTCCAGCTTTGTTCTTTTGGCTTAGGATTGACTTGGCAATGCGGGCTCTTTTTTGGTTCCATATAAAGTCGTTTTTTCCAATTCTGTGAAGAAAGTCATTGGTAGCTTGATGGGGATGGCATTGAATCTATAAATTACCTTGGGCAGTATGGCCATTTTCACGATATTGATTCTTCCAACCCATGAGCATGGAATGTTCTTCCATTTGTTTGTATCCTCTTTTATTTCATTGAGCAGTGGTTTGTAGTTCTCCTTGAAGAGGTCCTTCACATCCCTTGTAAGTTGGATTCCTAGGTATTTTATTCTCTTTGAAGCAATTGTGAATGGGAGTTCACTCATGATTTGGCTCTCTGTTTGTCTGTTATTGGTGTACAAGAATGCTTGTGATTTTTGTACATTGTTTTTGTATCCTGAGACTTTGCTGAAGTTGCTAATCAGCTTAAGGAGATTTTGGGCTGAGACAATGGGGTTTTCTAGATATACAATCATGTCATCTGCAAAGAGGGACAATTTGACTTCCTCTTTTCCTAATTGAATACCCTTTATTTCCTTCTCCTGCCTGATTGCTCTGGCCAGAACTTCCAGCACTATGTTGAATAGGAACGGTGAGAGAGGGCATCCCTGTCTTGTGCCAGTTTTCAAAGGGAATGCTTCCAGTTTTTGCCCATTCAGTATGATATTGGCTGTGGGTTTGTCATAGATAGCTCTTATTATTTTGAGATACGTCCCGTCAATACCTAATTTATTGAGAGTTTTTAGCATGAAGGGTTGTTGAATTTTGTCAAAGGCCTTTTCTGCATCTATTGAGATAATCCTGTGGTTTTTGTCTTTGGTTCTGTTTATATGCTGGATTACATTTATTGATTTGCGTATGTTGAACCAGCCTTGCATCCCAGGGATGAAGCCCACTTGATCATGGTGGATAAGCTTTTTGATGTGCTGCTGGATTCGGCTTGCCAGTATTTTATTGAGGATTTTTGCATCAATGTTCATCAAGGATATTGGTCTGAAATTCTCTTTTTTGGTTATGTCTCTGCTAGGCTTTGGTATCAGGACGATGCTGGCTTCATAAAATGTGTTAGGGAGGATTCCCTCTTTTTCTATCGATTGGAATAGTTTCAGAAGGAATGGTACCAGTTCCTCCTTGTATCTCTGGTGGAATTCGGCTGTGAATCCATCAAGTCCTGGACTCTTTTTGGTTGGTAAGCTATTGATTATTGCCACAATTTCAGAGCCTGTTATTGGTCTATTCAGAGATTCAACTTCTTCCTGGTTTAGTCTTGGGAGAGTGTATTTGTCGAGAAATTTATCCATTTCTTCTAGATTTTCTAGTTTATTTGCACAGAGGTGTTTGTAGTATTCTCTGATGGTAGATTGTATTTCTGTGGGATCGGTGGTGATATCCCCTTTTTCATTTTTTATTGCATCTATTTGATTCTTCTCTCTTTTCTTCTTTATTAGTCTTGCTAGCGGTCTATCAATTTTGTTGATCTTTTCAAAAAACCAGCTCCTGGATTCATTAATTTTTTGAAGGGTTTTTTTATCAGCTCCTGGATTCATTAATTTTTTTGAAGGGTTTTTTGTGTCTCTATTTCCTTCAGTTCTGCTCGGATTTTAGTTATTTCTTGCCTTCTGCTAGCTTTTGAATGTGTTTGCTCTTGCTTTTCTAGTTCTTTTAATTGTGATGTTAGGGTGTCAATTTTGGATCTTTCCTGCTTTCTCTTGTGGGCATTTAGTGCTATAAATTTCCCTCTACACACTGCTTTAAATGTGTCCCAGAGATTCTGGTATGTTGTGTCTTTGTTCTCATTGGTTTCAAAAAACATCTTTATTTCTGCCTTCATTTCATTATGTACCCAGTAGTCATTCAGGAGCAGGTTGTTCAGTTTCCATGTAGTTGAGTGGTTTTGAGTGAGTTTCTTAATCCTGAGTTCTAGTTTGATTGCACTGTGGTCTGAGAGACAGTTTGTTATAATTTCTGTTCTTTTACATTTGCTGAGGAGAGCTTTACTTCCAACTATGTGGTCAGTTTTGGAATAGGTGTGGTGTGGTGCTGAAAAAATTGTATGTTCTGTTGATTTGGGGTGGAGAGTTCTGTAGATGTCTGTTAGGTCCACTTTGTGCAGAGCTGAGTTCAATTCCTGGATATCCTTGTTAACTTTCTGTCTCGTTGATCTGTCTAATGTTGACAGTGGGGTGTTAAAATCTTCCATTATTATTGTGTGGGAGTTTAAGTCCCTTTGTAGGTCACTCAGGACTTGCTTTATGAATCTGGGTGTTCCTGTGTTGGGTGCATATATATTTAGGATAATTAGCTCTTCTTGTTGAATTGATCCCTTTACCATTATGTAATGGCCTTCTTTGTCTCTTTTGATCTTTGTTGGTTTAAAGTCTATTTTATCAGAGACTAGGATTGCAACCCCTGCCTTTTTTTGCTTTCCATTTGCTTGATAGATCTTCCTCCATCCCTTTATTTTGAGTCTATGTGTGTCTCTGCACATGAGATGTGTTTCCTGAATACAGCACACTGATGGGTCCTGACTCCTTATCCAGTTTGCCAGTCTGTGTCTTTTAATTGGAGCATTTAGCCCATTTACATTTAACGTTAATATTGTTATGTGTGACTCTGATCCTGTCATTATGATGTTAGTTGGTTATTTTGCTCGTTAGTTGATGCAGTTTCTTCCTAGCCTCGATGGTCTTTACAATTTGGCATGTTTTTGCAGTGGCTGGTACTGGTTGTTCCTTTTCATGTTTAGTGCTTCCTTCAGGAGCTCTTTTAGGGCAGGCCTGGTGGTGACAAAATCACTCAGCATTTGCTTGTCTGTAAAGTATTTTATTTCTCCTTCACTTATGAAGCTTAGTTTGGCTGGATAGGAAATTCTGGGTTGAAAATTCTTTTCTTTATGAATGTTGAATATCGGCCCCCACTCTCTTCTGGCTTGTAGAGTTTCTGCTGAGAGATCAGCTGTTAGTCTGATGGGCTTCCCTTTGTGGGTAACCCGACCTTTCTCTCTGGCTGCCCTTAACATTTTTTCCTTCATTTCAACTTTGGTGAATCTGACAATTATGTGTCTTGGAGTTGCTCTTCTCGAGGAGTATCTTTGTGGCGTTCTCTGTATTTCCTGAATCTGAATGTTGGCCTGCCTTGCTAGATTGGGGAAGTTCTCCTGGATAATATCTTGCAGAGTGTTTTCCAACTTGGTTCCATTCTCCCCGTCATTTTCAGGTACACCAATCAGACGTAGGTTTGGTCTTTTCACATAGTCCCAAATTTCTTGGAGGCTTTGTTCATTTCTTTTTATTCTTTTTTCTCCAAACTTCCCTTCTCGCTTCATTTCATTCATTTCATCTTCTATCAGCGATACCCTTTCTTCCAGTTGATCGCGTCTGCTACCGAGGCTTCTGCAATCTTCGCGTAGTTCTTGAAACTTGGCTTTCAGCTCCATCAGCTCCTTTAAGCCCTTCTCTCTATTGGTTATTCTAGTTATCCATTCTTCTAATTTTTTTTCAAAGTTTTTAACTTCTTTGCTATTGTTTTGAATTTCCTCCCGTAGCTCAGAGTAGTTTGATCGTCTGAAGCCTTCTTCTCTCAACTCGTCAAAGTCATCCTCCGTCCAGCTTTGTTCCGTTGCTGGTGAGGAACTGCGTTCCTTTGGAGGAGGAGAGGTGCTCTGCTTTTTAGAGTTTGCAGTTTATCTGCTCTGTTTTTTCCCCATCTTTGTGATTTTACTACTTTTGGTCTTTGATGATGGTGATGTACAGATGGGTTTTTGGTGTGGATGTCCTTTCTGTTTGTTAGTTTTCCTTCTACCAGACAGGACCCTCAGCTGCAGGTCTGTTGGAGTTTACTAGAGGTCCACTCCAGACCCTGTTTGGCTGGGTGTCAGCAGCGGTGGCTGCAGAACAGCGGATTTTCGTGAGACCACAAATTCAGCTGTCTGATAGTTCCTCTGGAAATTTTGTCTCAGAGGAGTACCCGGCTGAGTGAGGTGTCAGTCTGTCCCTACTGGGGGATGCCTCCCAGTTAGGCTGCTCAGGGGTGAGGGACCCACTTTAGGAGGCAGTCTGTCCGCTCTCAGATCTCCAGCTGCGTGCTGGGAGAACCACTACTCTCTTCAAAGCTGTCAGCCAGACAGGCACATTTAAGTCTGTGGAGGTTCCTGCTGACTTTTTGTTTGTCTGTGCCCTGCCCCCAGAGGTGGAGCCTACAGAGGCAGGCAGGCCTCCTTGAGCTGTGGTGGGCTCCACCCAGTTCGAGCTTCCTGGCTGCTTTGTTTACCTAAGCAAGCCTGGGCAATGGCAGGCATCCCTTCCCCAGCATCGCTGCCGCCTTACAGGTTGATCTCAGACTGCTGTGCTAGCAATCAGCTAGATTCCTTGGGCATAGGACCGTCTGAGCCAGGTGTGGGACACAATCTCCTAGTGTGCCGTTTTCCAGGCCTGTTGGAAAAGCGCAGTATTAGAGTGGGACTGACCCGATTTTCCAGGTGCCATCTGTTATCCCTTTCTTTCACTAGGAAAGGGAACTCCCTGACCCCTTGCGATTCCCGAGTGAGGCAATGCCTCGCCCTGCTTCGGTTCGCGCACAGTGCGCTTCACTGACTGTCCTGCACCCACTGTTTGGCACTCCCTAGTGAGATGAAACCGGTACCTCAAACAGAAATGCAGAAATCACCCGTCTTCTGTGTTGCTCAGGCTGGGAGCTGTAGACCGGAGCTGTTCCTATTCAGCCATCTTGGCTCCACCACCACCCCCCACCCCACCCCCCGTTTATGGTCTGTCATCTGTTACTTTTTGTCTTTTTCATAATAGCCATTCTGATTGGTGTAAGATGATATTTCATTGTAGTTTTAATTTGCATTTCTGTGATTAGTGATATTGAACATTTGTTCACATGCTTCTTGGCCATTTGTCTTCTTTTGAAGAATGTCTATTCGTGTTCTTACCCTGTTTTTTAATGGGATTATTTGGGGTTTTTTGTTCAGTTGTCTGATTGTCTGAGATCCTTATAAATTCTGGATATTGGTTCACTGTCAGATATATAGTTTGTAGATACTGTCTGTTCACTTTGTTGATTCTTTGGTCATGCAGAGGCTTTCCCTTCCCAACCCCGCCTCCACACGGTCCTGCTCTGTTGTCTAGGCTGGAGTGCAGTGGCACAATCTCAGCTTAACTGCAGTCTCCACCTCCCAGGCTCAAGCTGTCCTCCCACCTCAGCCTCCCAAGTAGCTGGAACTACAGGCGCATGCCACCATGCTCACGTAATTTTTAAAGTTTTTTTTTTGTTTTTTTTTTTATAGAGACAGGGTCTCGGTATGTTGCCCAGGCTGGCCTCAAACTCCTGGGCTCAAGTGCTACTCCCGCCTTGGCCTTTCAAAGTGCTAGAATTACAGGTATGACCCACTGCACCGGGCCCTAAATCATATTTTCAAAAAAAAATCTTTTAATATGTAGGAAAATATAATATTAATGACAAAATGCAGCATATAAAACTAAATTGCAGGCTGGGTGCAGTGGCTCATGCCTGTAATCCCACCACTTTGTGAGGCCAAGGCAGGTGGATCATGAGGTCAGGAGTTCGAGACCAGCCTGGCCAATATGGTGAAACCCCATCTCTACTAAAAATACAAAAATAAGCCAGGCATGGTGGCATGCACCTGTAGTCCCAGCTACTCGGGAGGCCAAGGCAGAAGAATCGCTTGAAGCCGGGAGGCGAAGGTTGCGGTGAGCCGAGATTGTGCCACTGCATTCAAGCCTGGGCAACAGAGCAAGACTCTGTCTCAAAAAAATAAAAAACAACAAAAAAACTAAACTGCATAGGAGGAAAAGTGGTTGAATTACTGGCGATTTTGCTGGTGATTTTTTTTTTTTTTTTTTTGAGACAGGGCCTTTCTCTGTCACCCACGCTAGAGTACAGTGGTGCAATTTTGGCTCACTGCAGCCCCAACCTCCTGGGCTCAAGCGACCCTCCTGCCTCAGCGTCCTGAGTAGCTGGGACTACAGGTGTGCACCACTGTGCCCGGCTAGTTTTTTGTATGTTTTGTAGAGGCAGGGTTTCACCACGTTGCCCAGGCAGGTCTCAAACTCCTGGGCTCAAGCAACCCAACTGCCTTTGTCTCCCAAATTGCTAGGATTACAGGAATGAGTTATCATGCCCAGCCTACTGGTGATATTTTAATTAATTAATTTATTTTTTGAGACAAGAGTCTTGCTCTGTTTCCCAGGCTGGAGTGCAGTGGCGCCATCTCTGTTCACTGCAACCTCCGCATCCCAGGTTCAGGCGATTCTTGTGTCTCAGCCTCCTGAATAGCTGAGATTACAGACGTACGCCACCATGCCTGCCTAATTTTTGTATTTTTAGTAGAGATGGGATTTTGCCATATTGGCCAGGCTGGTTTCAAACTCCTGGCCTCAAGTGATATGCCTGCCTCAGCCTCCCAAAATGCTGGGATTACAGGCATGAGCCACTGCATCTGGCCTTGTTATTTTTAAAGTAAGTAATACTTATGAGATGCAAAATTTAGTATAAAGAGGGCATAAAGTAAAAATGTTTAATACTGTTGATCCCCAGCTCCCAGGTTCACCTTTGTGGAAGCATTCAGTGATTGCTGGGGGATATTCTAAAAGGAGAGAGATTATTTTTTCCATATTTATTCCTGATTTTTTCTTCTTCTATGCATCCTTCTCCTTATACCCAAATCCAGGAGTATGGAGTGGGAAGGACGGACAGCACGTAGTCTTTCTACACACATCTGTTTTTGTTTCTGTCTCTTCCCCCTCCCTGGACTTACACATTACTCTTACTGAAACAAAGTCAATTTCATCTACAGTCATTGAAGAGAATACCACCCTCTAGGCCTAAAAGCAAGAGACATGCCATTTTCTCTGTATCATTGCAGAACATTGCTATAAACGTGTATGTCTCCCATGAATTGGCTTTGTTCACTGAAATAGTCTAGTATCCTATTTCTTGTAACTTACAGGAATTGTTTTTTTTGTCTTTTTTTTTTTGAGATGGAGTCTCGCTCTGTTGCCCAGGCTTGAGTGCAGTGGCGCCATCTCTGCTCACTGCAACCTCTGCCTCCTGGGTTTAAGCAATTCTCCTGCTTCAGCCTCCTGAGTAGCAGGGATTACAGGCACGTGCCACCACACCTGGCTAATTTTTTGTAATTTTAGTAGTGACAGGGTTTCACCATGTTAGCCAGGATGGTCTCAATCTCCTGACCTGGTGATCCACCCGCTTCGGCCTCCAAAAGTGCTGGGATTACAGGCTTGAGCCACTGCGCCTGACTGAATTTTTAATCATATAAAAAAGCAGAGAGGATAGTAGAATAAACTTTACAATTACCCAGCTTCAGCAATTATCAACATATCTTACTTCATTGATACTCCCTATTCTGTGCAAATCCTAAATGTAATCTCATTTTATCTGTAGGATGTATTTTTTTTTTTTTTTTGAGACAGAGTCTCACTGTGTGCTCTGTGGCCCAGGCTGGAGTGTGGTGGTGCAATCTCGGCTCACTGCAAGCTCAGCCTCCCAGGTTCACTCCATTCTCCTGCCTCAGCCTCTCGAGTAGCTGGGACTAGAGGCGCCCGCCACCATGCCCAGCTAATTTTTTGTATTTTTGGTAGAAACGGGGTTTCACCGTGTTAGCCAGGATGGTCTTGATCTCCTGACCTCGTGATCTGCCCACCTCGGCCTCCCAAAGTGTTAGGATTACAGGCGTAAGCCACTGTGCCCAGCCAGGATGGATTTCTAAAAGACTCTAAACAACAACAAAACACATGACCACACTACCATTCAACTAAAAATAACTAACAATGATTAATAATAATTCTTCTCTCTCATACACTGCTGATCAGAATGTAAAATAGTATAACCACTATAAAAAAGGTTGGGCAATTTTCTTTAAAAGTTTAACATACACCTATCATAAAACCCAGCCATTTCACTTCTGGGTATTTAGCCATGAGAAATGAAAGCATATGTTCATACAAGTGTACATGACTTACAGTAATTTTACTAATAATAGTGAAAAATGGAAACAACCCAAATGTCCATCAGTAGGTGAATAAACAAATTGTGGTATAGCCACCTAATAGACTTATGTTAACAGTCTATTAACAATAAAAAGGAATAGACTGTTGATACATGCATGCAACAGCATGGATGATTCTCAAACTAGTTATGCTAAGTGAAAGAAGCCCTACCAAATAAATATGTATATATATATATATATATATATATATATATATATGATTTGTATGAAATTCTTGAAAAGGCAAACTATAGTGACAGAAATACATTCAAGTGGTTGGGGAGGGATATACATTTTAAGTTTTGTTTTTTTTAAACTAGGATCTAAGCAACATCCAAACATTGCATTTAGTTGATATAGTCCTGAAGTGTCTTTTAATATGTAGCCTCATCCTCTTATTTTATTTTCTTGTGAAGCATTTGTTGAGAACACTGAGTCATCTATCCCAAAGAAAGTTTTCTGGATTTTTCTAATTGCATCCTCATGGTTGCATTAACGGGTTCCTGTGTCTTCCGTATTTCCATTAAACTGGTAGTTGGTAACAGGCAGTTGAAGCTTGATCATGTTCAGGTTTGATTTTTTTTGGAAAGAATATTTATTAGTAGTGTTGTTAATATTTCCTGTTGTATCATATCAGGATTCATATAATGTCTGGTTGTCTCTTTTTTTGATGCTAAAATTGACTAGTGTCTTGGATGTTGTCAACCTGATTTATCCATTGTAAAGTTCCCCATTACCTTCTTTGACTGTTTTTGCTTTCTATTGATGCTCAAATTGAGGAACCATTTCTGGAAAAGAACTGGAAATTCGGAAATATGGAAAGCTCTGGATTCTGAATTTTGAGTATACAAGAGTTTTATTGTGGTTGCTTAACTAGACAGCTTTCCTTTATTTCATGTTTACAATTTCCTGTTTGTCTTCAGGACCACCGTGTCTACTGTGACCCAAGATGTATTCTGGGATGCTTCATTGCCTCTTAAATTAGATGAACTGCTTCTGCGTTTTTAGTAACCTGTGTCTATTCCTCTTTTATAGCACTCATTATTCATATTCATTGGCTTCCTTGTCATTTGTCCCCACTAGATTGTAAGCTTCTTAGAAATAAGAATGTATTTCTAGGCCGGGCACAGTGGCTCACGCCTGTAATCCCAGCACTTTGGGAGGCCAAGGCGGGCGGATCACGAGGTCAGGAAATCGAGACAATCCTGGCTAACATGGTGAAACCCCATCTCTACTAAAAATACAAAAAATTAGCCAGGCGTGGTGGCGGGCGTCTGTAGTCCCAGCTACTCAGGAGGCTGAGGCAGAAGAATGGCATGAACCCGGGAGGCGGAGCTTACAGTGAGCCGAGATCGCGCCACTGCACTCTAGCCTGGGAGACAGAGCAAGACTCTGTCTCAAAAAAAAAAAAAAAAAAATGTACTTCTCATTCATCTCTTGACACATAGTAGTGCTGAATCAGTACATGCTGGATTGAATACATACACTTCCTTTTAATTGTTTAAGAAATGAACCCTAAAATAGCAGTACTGAAACATACAAAGGTAACATTTGATTTTCTCTTTTGAACATAATTTGTGTGTAATATTAATGAGATAAAATATTTTTGTTTACTTTTTGAGTAAACTGCAGGGAATGAAGGAGAGGGAAGAGACAGATTTAGTTAGCTTTGTGCCGTCTTTATTAAGTCTTTTTGTTTAGGAAACTGTCTCCTCTCTATCAGAGTAAACGTTTTGTTTTTTCATTTTGGTTAAATGAATGACTATTTTATAGTGACCTATGGTCATATTTTGTGATATCAAGTTTTTTAAACCTTTGATATTTGACAAACTTTCCAAAAGCAAAATTGCAAGTTCTAAGTTCAGTCTTTTTGCCTCAAACTTTTTTGGATATTGGGTTCCCTGAAGTCCAAGAGAGACTTATTAGGCTTATTTGGTGTTAGATTTATACAAGGAGGCACTATCAAATGCGAGGTGATGTTTAACTTTCTTTGGATTATACTTATATAGATGTGGTATTAATATGTGTTCCAGGGCCAGGTGCAGTGGCTCACGCCTGTAATCCCAGCACTTTGGGAGGCCGAGGCAGGCAGATCACCTGAGGTTGGGACTTCGAGACCAGCCTGGCCAGCATGGCAAAACCCCATCTCTACTAAAAATACAAAATTAGCTGGGCCTGGTGGCGCATGCCTGTAATCCCACTGGAGGCTGAGGCAGGAGAATCACTTGAACCCGGGAGGCAGAGGTTGCGGTGAGCCGAGATCACACCGCTGCACTCCAGCCTGGCGACAGAGCGAGACTCTGTCTAAAAAAAAAAGGTGTTCCTGGTTGTATGAAATTCCTAAAATTCTGATGTCTTGATTATTATTAATATGTCAGTAATGACGTCTGTTACATTTTTGCATGCCACAAAAGTAACCAAATGTCCTTGTCAATTGTGCCTGTCCTGAGATTTTTGTCATTAATTGTTTTGCTTTGATTCTTTCCAAAAAGCAGCTGACAGTCAGTTATAATGCAGGGCTTACTTCTTTGGGGAGTTCCTGAAAAGGACTCTTGAATGCAGGCCTCTGATAACTTTGGAAATAGTGCCATGAGACTAGAGAGAAAACTTCCAGGACTAACCAAAAGGCTGATGCATTCATAAAAATTACTAACCCAATATGAAGCAGAGCAGGAGCTGATTGCATGGACAGAACTAATGGAGAACTGAAATAATTTTGTACGGCTTTTTGTTTGAAACACTACTACTTTTTTGTTTTGTTTTTCAGAGTCTGGAAAACTTTTTTTCTTCCCCCTTTTTGAGACAGAGTCTCGCTCTGTTGCCCAACTTGGAGTACAGTGGCACAATCTTGACTCACTGCAACCTCCACCTCCCAGGTTCAAGCAATTCTCAGGCCTCAGCCTCCCAAGTAGCTGGGATTACAGGCATGTGCCGTTATGCCTGGCTAATTTTTGTATTTTTAGTACAGACAGGTTTTCACCATGTTGGCCAGGCTGATCTTGAACTCCTGGCCTCAACTGATCTGTCTGCCTTAGCCTCCCAAAGTGCTGGGATTACAGGTGTGAGCCACCGCACCCAGCTCATTTGAGCTGTTTATAGCCTTTAACAGCTGAGTAGAGTATACAGAATTTGAGGTATATTTCTCTCTGCCCAGTTTCTTCAGAATTCATAAATTATTTGTGAATTTTTTTTTTTTTTTTTTTTTTTTAATAGATGGCATCTTCCTCTGTCACCCAGGCTGGAAGGCAATGGCATGATCTTGGGTCACTGCAACCTCTACTTCCCAGGTTCAAGCGATTCTCTTGCCCCAACCTACCAAGCAGCTGGGATTACAGGCACTTGCCACCATACCTGGCTGATCTGTGTATTTTTAGTAGCTATGGAGTTTCACCATGTTGGCCACGCTGGTCTCTGACTCCTGACTTCCAGTGATCCACCTACCTTGGCCTCCCAAAGTGCTGGGATTACAGGTGTGAGCCACCGTGCCTGGCCTATTTGTGAATATTCTTAATTTGTGGCAATGTGGTTGTTTGCATAAGTTCAGTAAGAATCCGTTTTCTTTTATAATGGGACACCGATGGAGGAACTGGTTATTTTTCCAGGACTTTGACTGAAATGGCCTTATGATAGGTTCCAACAAAACCATTTTAGGAGAGCCTATGTGGACAATGATTTTTGCTGTACTTTGTATGGGTAATCAGGCCAAGTATAGTTGGACTGAAGCTTATTTTACAGGTGGCTTGGTCCTGCTGTGATTTATCTTTGGTAGAAGTGGGGGACTGGAGAGAGAAATATTGTATTTCAGAGGAAAACTGTAGTATTAGATTACCTTTGATTCCTGAGTGGCCATGTTGTTATAGGATCTCGGGGGTGTCGATTTTTCTGGCCAGAACCTCTGTGGCTGCAGTGCCTTTGCCCAAGTTCTTGTCCTGTGTCCAGGAAGAATGAGGTATACAGACAAGTGAAGGGTAAAGAAGAATTTTATTTAGTGTTAGAACAGCTCAGAGGAGTGGGTAGCTCCTCTCTGTAGGCAGGTCGTCCAGTTGAGTGTTCAGCTCTTAGCAGAGAAGAGGCCCTGGAGAGAGTGGCTCCTCTCTGTAGTTAAGTCATTCTGATATCTCTGCAGGTCTCTGAAGCGCTCAGCAGATAGGGCAGCTTCTCTCTTCCGCTGGGTCGTCTCTGCAGCATTCAACGGATTCGGTACTCCTCTCTGCAGCTGGTGGTCCCATCTTCTCTGGCTAATCAGCAGAGAGGATACTTCACTCTGCAGCTAGTCATCCTCTCCTGTCATCTCTCTGCCATCTTTGTCCTCTGGCATCCTCTGCCCTGCTGTGGCTGAGCCCAGGGCTTTTGTGGACCTCAGAGGGGAGGAAGTACATGCCAGTTGGTCCATGGGCTGCCATGGGTGGGCCCGGAAGAGGCACCACGAGTCCCCATTCTTGTCCTTGGGACTGGCAGCCCAGCCCCCTTCCTTCAGGTCCTCCCTGGCCTGAGGGTGGGGCCTTACTGGGGACCCTGCCCCCTTCCATCCAGGACTCTTGTCTATCTCCCGCTGCCATTCATGGCCCTGGGGCTTGGCCCCAGCCCTGCTCTCAGATCAGAGCAGGTGCTGGGAGCAGAGAGAGGCCAGGCAATGGGAGCAGACACCCCTGAGCCTACAGGGACGGTGAGGGGGATCCTTCCTGGGGCGCCCAAGGGTGTAGACTGCAGAGATGCCCTGGTCCTGTGCCTGGGAGGGCAGCCGCAGCTATACAGGGGAGCTCCCACCCCGCCAGTTTGGAAGAGGCAGGGCTCCCGCCTGTCCCCAGCTCCTGCCTGCTTCCTGGAGAAGGAGGCCCAGGTCTGCAGCCACGGGTGCGGTGGCTGCAGCTGCACCCTGAAAGGCAGACCTGCCTCTTCCTGGCTCCCCACAGAGCACAGGGAGGCTGGGATCCACAGCTGCAGTTTGGGCGGCTGTAGCCCACCTGGGCGGGGCTCCTGCTTGCTCAGTAAAGCAGGAGACTTGGGTCTACAACTGCAGCGGCATGGGGACCTCCTGTCCCAACTCAGAAGGGGCGGGGCTCCCACTGGCTCCATGGAATGTGCAGCCCCAACTGGTCTCCCCTGCTACAAGTGGCATGATGGCAGCAGCCACTGTCATCAGTGTGGTCACTCATGGTATCTAGTTGCCTACAATGCCCCTCCTCAGCATGAAGCAGCCAGAAAGATCAATGACCAGACTCTTCATGATTGAGGGACTAATAAATAGAAAGGAGGGTACTGAAACGGCCCAATTGTCCCATAGAAGTGATGTTTATGGTTTCTTTGAATAAACATAGACATTGACCCTCCTGGTCTTAAAACATTGAGAAAGTAACTCTTGTCTTATGTGAATTCCTTTCTCAGGAAACCAACCAGCAGGCCTCTCAGACAGTATCATGGAGCTAAAACTTACCAGATCATAGCATCTGGGCAATGAGACACCAGACCCCTTATCTGTCATGATTGCCCAAGTGGCCACCTGCTTCCTGTTGTCCAACTCTTCTTTCTTACCCCTCCCTAATTCCTGTTTTCCTGCATGTAGTTACATTTCTTCCTTGCTATGTAAACCCCTGATTTTAGTTGATCAGGGAGATGGATTTGAGGCTGATCTTCCATTTCCTGAGCTGCAGCACCTGATTAAAGCCTTCTTCCCTGCATTGTCTCAGTGATTGGCTTTCTGTGTGCCAAGCATCAGGACCTAGACCAAACCTCTGCTGTTCTGGTAACAGTATTTTGAGTGTGATGATATTCATTGTTCACTGGAGGTTATATATCTATAGGTATACATTCATATTAACTAATAATCATTGATTTACAATTTACATTGCATACATAAATATATGAAATGCAGTTGCTGCCCAAGAGAAGTTTTGCAGTCTATTTGGCAAGAGGAGACACACCTGGATTAGTTAGTGCCCAGTGATATCTTGCCTTTAGGCCTTCAATTATTTGTAGATTGTTAAGTCTTAAACTGTGCAGTATTCACTAAGTACAAAAAGAGACAGTGAAGGAAGAAATCAACGAAGACAAGGATCTAGAGTCCTTCAGAGGCCGGCACAGTGGCACATGCCTGTAATCCCAGCACTTTGGGAGGCCAAAGCAGGCAGATCTCTTGAGCCCAGGAGTTTGAGACCAGCCTGGGCAACATGGTGAAACCCCGTCTCTACAAAAAATACAAAAATTAGCTGGGCATGGTGGCAGGCACCTGTAGTCCCAGCTACTTGGGAGGGTGAGGTGGCAGGATCACTTGAGCTTGGGAAGTCAAGGCTGCAGTGAGCTGTGATCATACCATGGCACTCCAGCCTAGGCACAGAGCGAGACCCTGTCTCAAAGAAGTGTTTCAAAGAGGAAGATTTGAACTCAAGTCATCAAGAGAGGCTATGATGAAGTAGAAAGGAAGGAAGGAGAAGTTTCAGAGAGAAGAAACATTTTGTTTTAATAAAAATGAAACATGGCCGGTTGCGGTGACTCACGCCTGTAATCCCAGCACTTTGGGAGGCCGAGGTGGGCAGATCATGAGGTCAGGAGATCGAGACCATCCTGGCTAACAAGGTGAAACCCATCTCTACTAAAAATACAAAAAATTAGTTGGGCGTGGTGGCGGGCACCTGTAGTCCCAGCTACTCGGGAGGCTGAGGCAGGATAATGGTGTGAACCCAGAGGCGGAGCTTGCAGTGAGCCGAGATCGCCACTGCACTCCAGCCTGGGTGGCAGAGCGAGACTCTGTCTCAAAAAAAAAAAAAAAAAAAGAAACATTAGGAGAGACAGGAAGTATTAATACCAAAAGCTGTGTTTAAGGATACTTACAATGAGTTTAGGGGTTTCTTTTTTTCTTTTTTTTTTTTTTTTGAGATGGAATGTCACTCTGTTGCCCAGGGCTGGAGTGCAGCGGTGCCATCTCGGTTCACTGTGGCCATCTCAGCTCACTGTAGCGTTGGCCTCCCAGGTTCAAGTGATTCTGCTGTCTGAGTTTGCCGAGTGGCTGGGACTACAGATGCGCACCACCACGCCCAGCTAATTTTTTTTTTTTTTTTTTTTTGAGATGGAGTCTCGCTCTGTCACTCAGGCTGGACTGCAGTGGCGCCATCTTGGCTCACTGCAAGCTCCGCCTCCCATGTTCACGCCATTCTCCTGCCTCAGCCTCCCAAGTAGCTGCGACTACAGGTGCCCGCCACCACGCCCGGCTAATTATTTTGTATTTTTTCAGTAGAGACGGGGTTTCACCGGGTTAGCCAGGATGGTCTCTATCTCCTGACCTCGTGATCCACCCACCTCGGCCTCCCAAAGTGCTGGGATTACAGGCGTGAGCCACTGCGCCCCGCAATTTTTTGTGTTTTTAGTAGAGATGGGGTTTCACCATGTTGGCCAGGCTAGTCTTGAATTCCTGACCTCAGTTGATCCACCCGCCTCGGCCTCCCAGGGTGCTGGAATTAAGGCATGAGCCACTGCACCCAGCCGAGTTTAGGAGTTTCTACCTTTTTCCCTCTGCTTCCTGTAAAAGATTTAATGTGGTAGTTTCTTAAGTTTTTGCCCTCTTCTCATAAATGGAATCGCTTGATCTCTGCATGGCATTCTTATGTTAGTACTCTGCCAAACTTTGCCTACCACTTTGAAATCACTTTGAACATCAAAATATTCTCTTGGGTTTTAAGAATTTCGTAATTATTTATTCCCCTTTCTCTTTATTGTAGTTTCCTCCTCTATTAAAAAATAATTGTATTTTATTGTCTGCAGGTTTTTCTTTCTTTTGGAGTGAGGCAAGGTAAATACATAAACGCCTTTAATAAATTTAAAAAAGTGAGACTCAGCTGTTTCCAAGGTTATAGAGCTAGTTAAGCGGGAAAGCTGGGAATTTGAATATGGATCTGTTTAACCTAATCTTTTTAGCTGCACCAGCCTTTAAAAATTTGGATGAGTCTTTAATTTTTTACCCAGATTGTAAGTTGTGATACCTACCTGCATAGTAAGTAGAAAGCTTTCCAGAGAGCTGGAAGGGGCAGGAGGAACCTGGAGGCCTTTGCAAATTAAGTTTTAACTCCCATTGGCTTGACAGCACTTACCCCACATCATTGCATGCAAAGGGTACAGAGGGCATCCCCAGTCTGCAGGGTCAGACCCAGCCCACACAGCTGAGAGGAGCAAACAAAACCAGTAGAGCTGGCCTTGGTAGTCGCCAGTCAAAATGAAAATTCCGGATACTTTGAGGAATGTTTCTGGCACCTCCAGGATTGAAGAGTAACCAGTTTCCTGGAGACGAAAGAATGGATGTGGGCCAAGGGGCGCCATATTTCTCAGCTCTGTCAAGCAAATGCCAAGTATCCAAGGAGTCTAGTGAAAAGCCATGGATAGCATGTTCTCTGTGCCCCAATTTATTTTTGAGTCAGATTATTGAGGTATCATACCTTTCCATGAGTTTTGGCAGTTGTGTAATTACAACCACAATCAAAATACAGAACATGTCCCTCTCCTCAAAAAGTTTCCTCTTATCCTTTTGTAGTCAGCTTCCTTCCCTGTCTCTGGCAATCACTGATATTTTTCTTATCCATATTTATTTTCTAGAATGTCATGAAAATGAAGTTGTGTAATATGTAGGCTTTTAAATCTGGCATCTTTCACTTAGTATAATGCATTTGAGACTTACCCAGGTTGTCATGTCTATTGGTAGTTCATTCTTTTTTATTGCTGAGTAGTTAGTCATTTGTATAAAAAAAAATCATGAATAAATCAGTCTAGGATGGTAAACATTTACCTCAGGTGGGGTGAACATACATCCCAACATTCCTGGGACTGATCTGATTTATGCCTATCGTCCCAGGATAATTTTTAATAGTAACTCCTTTCACTCTCAAAAGTGTCCTAGTTTGGATGATAAATTCTATGGTCACTCTAAATGAGGGCATACCAAGATGTGATTATATTTCATTTGCTTTATAATGCTGTCATATTTGCCTTCTAGAACACCATAATTGTATATATTTATATTTCTTATAAGTATTATTGGTGATAATAGCAGTAATAACTTATGTGTAATCTCATTTTGATTTTCACAATATTCTCATTTTGCATTTGAGAAAACAGATTTAGAATAGAATAAATGACCTGCCAAAAATCATGAGCTAGAAAGTGATAAAAACTGCATCGCTTATACATTCAGCCCTTAATCTCTCGTATTAATTGGGAGGCATTACAGTGTGTTCGTTAAGAATATAGGCAATGGAGACAGAACACCTGGGTTCCAGTGCAGACTCTTACTTGTTTTCGTTGTTTAATCTTGGGCAAATTATTTAATCTTTTTATGCCTTTATTTTCTTACCTATAGAAAGAGGATAATATGTCTTCAGTGCCTACACCTGGCATACGGTAAATTTTTGATAAAGTCTATCTGTTATTTTTAATGATACTGTTAACACCATCATAGTGGAATCTTTCCCCAGCAAAATCCTTTCTCCTCCCCATCCATATACATACATACATATATATATATATATGTATATATATATATATGTGTATATATATATGTATATATATATATGTGTATATATATATATATATATATATACACACACACACACACACAGGAATGTTTTGTGTTTTCTCCATTCTAATTTAAAAAATTAATTATTAATTTTCAATAGTAATGTCTCTAATTATGAAGACCTTCAATATTTAAGAGGTGAAAGATTAATACAATCTGAAGAGAAACAAGAGTATGTCTTTGATATTTAGATAAATAGTTTAGTCTTGGTGTAGCAAATCAATTCCAAAAACTATGTTTCTTGGAAATCTACATTTTTCAAATTTTATATGTATCTGCTAAAATAAAAATAAGATAGGATGATGGCTAAGTCTGGGAATCACGGAGTAAAATTGTGCCAACTTCTTAGGGCCTTTTTAATATATTTAAATTCCAGGAAATAGTTTAATGTGCAGCATATCCAAATGTGCTTGAACACAATAAAGCATCCATTAAAATCTACAGCACTACTTCGGAAATTCTGTAGTAGTATTTTACCATGAACACTATAGGTAATGATTGTATAGGATGATTTCCAAGGACCAGGAGAAGACTGGTGGCAGGAAAATCAAATAATTGTCATGGTGATTTAGGCTTGAAGTTATGGGGCTATAGTTCTGACAGTGGAAGAAGGAAGATCTGAATGGATCTGTGAAATATTTTTAAGGAAGGTTTTTTGTTTGTTTTGCATTGGTTTGGTTTGTTTTGGAGACGGGTCTCACTCTGTTGCCTAGGCTAGTATCGAACTCCTGGGCTCAAGTGACCCTCCCAAAGTGCTGGGATTACAGATGTGAGCCACTGTGCCCTGCCTGAAGATTTGAGAAAACTTGGTGATTTATTAGAAGGAAGGAGAAAGGAGTCAAAATAACTCCCATGTTTCCAGTCTGAGAGAATTTTGCCAGTCATTTCAAATGTGATAGCTAGGAAGGGCAGCAAGTTGGTTTGACATTGAAGAGATTTAGATGTGTTGACTTGGACCTAGCAGTGGCTGACCCAGGAGCCAAATACAAAGAAATTAAGGAAGACCTGGGTTGAGAGAAATAACTGAAGCCATGAAAGCATATTTCTTCAATTTTAGTAGAGAGAGGAGCTGCTGGAGGAAAAGGAACCAGAAAAATGGTAAGGGAACAAGGAGAGTCAGAACATCTGTGTCGTATGAACAGAAAGAGTCAGGGAAGGGCCATGAAGTGACGAAAGAGCTAAATGGTGATGAAGAATGAGCGATGTCTTTAGAGTTGGCTTGGCTGACTTTGATGAGCATCATCAGTTCTATAAAGGCTCCTATATAGGTTTAATTCAAGATGCACTTTTTTTTCAGATGAGAGAGCAAAATAAAAGCAAGATTACAAAGAGTTAAAGAGAAAATGGAAGCTAAAAAGCACGCATTGTAGAAATTTGGCAGGAAAGGGAAGCAGAGAAAGAGTATAGGAGTTGATTGTGGAAATCTGATCATGTTTGAAAGCAGAAGGGAGGAATAAGTTCAAAGGGAGAAATCAAAGATTTTTAAAAAGGGTTTGTGGAAGCAAAGTCCAAATTGAGGTGAGAAAGCAAGAACTGAGAAAGTTAGATGAAGCTGTCCTAATTTTGGAAAAGTTAAAATAGATTCTTCTTATAAAATATTACCTCCATGTATTGGCATGTCCACCTTTTTTGCTTGTTTACTATAAGGGAGTTATACGATTAAACCATGTTTTATAAGACAGTGATCTCATCTTCTGGAGGCTGAAGTGAGGCCAGCCTGAGCAACATATGAGACTTTATCTCTTAAAAAACAAACAAACAAAAAATACTATTGCTATGGTTTCAATGTGCGCTCCAGAGTTCACATGCTGGAAACTTAATCCCCTATGCGACAGTGTTGAGAGGTGGGACCATTAAGAGGTGATTAGGTCATGAGGGCTCTGTCATGAATGGATTAGTATTTTTATCATAGGAGCAGGTTCATTATTGTTAAAGTGGGTTTGTTATAAAAGTAACTTTGGCCCTTTTGCTTTCTGTTTTGCCCACTTACCCTTCTACCTTCCACCATGGGATGAGGAAGCAAAAAGGCCCTTGCTAGATATGGGCCCCTCAGTCTTGGACTTCCAAGCCTCTAGAACTATACAAAATAAACCTCTGTTCTTTATAAATTACCCAGTCTCAGCTATTCTGTTGTAGTAGCACAAAACGAGCTAAGACAACCATTATTTTTGGACTTTGCTCCACTTCACAAAACAGCCTTTGAAAATAGTCTTTTTAATATTCCATTGTAAGCACCAGTCCCATTGAGATCAGCCTTGGCTTTCTTAGATCCATTCTTATCACCTTCTTTTTTTAACCTGATCTGTATTGCATTTTGAAACATAACTACAGATAATACTGTGGTTATTGAAATACTGCACATATTGAGAGTCTGGCAACTGAATTTAGGAGGAAAGGAGGAAGGAATCAGTACGTACAGGCCCTAAAGATTATCCCAGAAAAATCTCATGTTTACCTTCTCTTCTTCTCTCCTTCACTGAAATCCTTTTTTTTTTTTTTTTTTTTTTTTTTTTGAGACAGAGTCTCGCTCTGTCACCCAGGCTGGAGTGCAGTGGCATGATCTCAGCTCACTGCAAGCTCCGCCTCCCGGGTTCACGCCATTCTCCTGTCTCAGCCTCTCAAGTAGCTGGGACTACAAGCGCCCACCACCATGCCCGGCTAATTTTTGTATTTTTAGTAGAGACGGGGTTTCACCATGTTAGCCAGGATGGTCTCGATCTCCTGACCTCATGGTCCGCCCTCCTTGGCCACCCAAAGTGCTGAGATTATAGGTGTGAGCCACCGCACCGGGCCCACTGAAATTCTTGAAGAAAAAAGTTCATGTTCACCCTTCCCTTTCATTTTTTACATGGTAGCCACCTCATGGGAAAACTTGTGATAAGGCCCCATGAATCTCCTGGTGGGCCTTAGTAAAGAGAGGAAAAGGCTACCCATGTTAGATGAAGGAAGGGGATGGTAGATAGCTTATAGCTTATGTTCACCTGTCCACCTGTTGTTATCTCCTCAGAAAAATTAGTACAGTCATATTATTTGGCTTCAGTATGCTGTTTAAAGTTGGTTATTCGGATTGAAAATGTTTATTCTAGTTGAGAACAAATTGAATTCAATTAACGAAAATAGAAATGTGGTTGAATGGCATGGATTCTACGTCCTGTGATCTGCTATTAACTGTCTTTGGGTTAGTTACTTGACATCTCTGGGTTAAAAAAAAATAGGCTAAAGCTTTTACGTTCTAAAACCCTTTTATTTCTTATGTATTGTATTATAGTGGTTATAAACTGTTTTCAACTTCAAGATTCTTGAGAGATAACTACACATACCCTTTGCCATAGTGGGAATGACTGTGTAGTAGTAACTGGAGGAGAAAGTTTCTTTGTACACAACTATGCTTTGATTTTCAAGAGGAGAAATGAAATTGCCTCGTGAAATTACAGAGTTAAATACAATGTAAGTGATAAATATATTGTAGTATATTAATGGAAAAAGAAAGCTTAACTTGATCTTGAGCTGTAACTTAAGGTGTTACAAACAAAAGTCTAGACGTGTTCCATTCCTGTATGATGAGTTTTTCTCATTATTTTAAGTAGATGTGGAGTATGTGAACACTTCGAGCTGTTTAATCTTTTTTTTTTTTTTTTTTTGAGACAGAGTTTCGCTCTTGTCACCCAGTCTGGAGTACAGTGGCTCGCTGCAACCTCTGCCTCCCAGGCTCAAGTGATTCTTCTGCCTCAGCCTCCCAAGTAGCTGGGATTACAGGCATGCACCACCATGCTCAGCTAATTTTATATTTTTAGTAGAGAGGGGATTTGCACCACCATGCTCAGCTAATTTTATATTTTTAGTAGAGAGGGGATTTCACCATGTTGGTCAGGCTGGTCTCAAACTCCTGACCTCAAATGATCCACCCGCCTCGGCCGCCCAAAGTGCTGGGATTACATATGTGAGCCACCGCTCCCAGCCTAGAGCTGTTTAATCCTTTGATTTGGCAGTCATTGTAGTAGATTATATAGAAAGATCCCTTTTCATTTTTCTGGTAGGTGATAGCTACTATGTAAAGAGAATTTATCCCTCCAATTCCTTCTACATGCTTCTGTTTTTCTACCTTCTCAGGACAATACCCTAAGGGTATTAGCAAACATTGTATTGTCTTTAAGAAAATATGCACTATATCCAATGTTCAGGATAGTTATACACAGTTAGTATATTGGCCCCTTTTCAGTCTTTTATTCTCTTAAGACCTTATTTCTTTTGTTCCTTTTTTTTTTTTTTTCATTAAAAGGCTATCATTGCCAGTTTCTATGATCACTGTCTTCAACCCTTAGTACCATTCCAGGTTCTTCACTTTTTTGTGTATTATCAAATAGCACTTCAAAAGCACATAGAGGCCTGACCATTGCTTTAAACTAGTTTTAGTTACATTGTCAAATGCTCTTGGTGGAAAAGGGATAATCCTGTATTGTTACCCCAACAAAGGTGCTGTCAAATATATGAGATATGAAACAAAATGGAATTTGTAGTGTATAAATCCTTTGCAATGAGACTTTACCATTACAATTATGATTTCCTTCACTCCTTTTAAAGCTTTATTGAAGTATAATTTATATACCATAAAATTCACCTGTCTTAAATGTACATACCAAAATGTTACAATTTACTGATTTTAACTATATTGTAAGTGTACACAGAACTGTGCAGTTGTCAACCCCAGTATAATTTTAGAACATTTCCATCATCCCAAAAAGAAACCTTGTGCCTATATATAATTATTCCCACTCCCATCCTAGCCTAAGACAACCATGAATCTACTTTCTATCTCTATAAATTTTATTTTTATAGACATTTTCATTTAAATTGAATCATGTAATATGTGGTCTTTCATGTTTGGCTTCTTTCACTTAACACAGTATTCAAACATGTTGTATACGTATTGGTACTACTTTTTTTTTTTTTTTTTTGAGACGAAGTTTCACTCTTCTCACCCAGACTGGAGTGCAACGGCGTGATCTGGGCTCACTGCAAACTCCACCTCCTGGGTTCAAGTAATTATCATGCCTCAGCCTCCCAAGTAGCTAGGATTACGGGTGCCTGCCACCACACCCAGCTTATTTTTTTTCTATTTTTAGTTGAGAGGGAGTTTCACCACGTTGGCCAGGCTGGTTTCGAACTCCTGACCTCAGGTGACCTGCCCACCTCGGCCTCCCAAAGTGTTGGTATTACAAGCATGAGCCACCACACCTGGCCACTTCATTCCTTTTTGTTGCTGAATGATATTCCATACAGATACACCACATTTCGTTTATTCATTCAGCAGGTGATGGACATTTGGGTTGTTTTTTGCTTTTTGGCTATTGTGAATAATGTTGTTATAACATTTGCATACATATCTTTGTTGGGATATATGTTTTTGTTTCTTTTGCATTTTTATGTAGGAGTAGAGTTGTTGGATCATATGATAAATCTGTATTTAATATTTTAAGAAACTGCCATTTTCTCACCCAGGCTGGAGTGCAATGGTGCGATCTGGGCTCACTGCAACTTCCGCCTCCCGGGTTCAAGTAATATTTGGAAAATACATTTTCCAAAGTTTGAATGTATTGTTACATTCCCATAGTAATGCGTGAGGGATCCAGTTCTTCCACATCTTTCTCAACATTGTTATTGTCTGTCTTTTTTAGTATAGCCATTCTAATGGTTACGAAGTATTATCTCATTGCTTGTGCAACAGGTTTGCAAGTAGTTTTGACTTGCATTTTATAATGACTAATGGTGTCAAGTCCTTCATTCTTAAAAAGTTTTAGAAAACTATTTTAGCCTATGAAGAAGTAAACATGTCTCCCATATGAAAGGGTGCAGACTATGTACATTATCATCTAGAGAAAAAAATAATTTTATAGATTCTTTAAAAACACATACAGGTTGAATATTCCAAATCTAAAAATCCAAATCTGAAATGGTCCAAAATCCAAGGCTTTTTGAGCACTGAAATATTTTGAGCACTCAACGGGAATGCTTACTGAAGCATTTGGGATTTGGGATTTAGGGTGTGTAACCAGTAAGTATATAATGGACATATTTCAAAATCTGAAAAAATAGAAGATCCAAAACACTTCTGGTTCCAAGCATTTCAGGATTTCAGGTAAGGGATACTCAACCTGTATGTACATATATGTTATATATGCCTGTGTGTGTGTGTGTGTGTGTGCACGTGTGTGTGTGCGTGTTGCTTATTTTATATTTGTATTATATTATTTTTATTGTAATGGAATCTTAGTATGTTGCCCTGGGTGGTCTTGAACTCCTGCACTCAGGCAATCCTCCTGCCTTGTCAGCCTACCACAGTGCTAGGATTACAGGCATGAGCCACCACCCTGGCCTGCTTTTTAAAAGTTATTATTTGTGGCCAGTCGCAGTGGCTCATACCTGTAATCCCGGCACTTTGGGAGGCCGAGGTGGGTGGATCACTTGGGGTCAGGAGTTCAAGACCAACCTTGCTAACATGGCGAGACCCTATCTCGACTAAAAATAGAAAAATTAGCTGGGTGTGATGGCGGGCACCTATAGTCCCATCGAGGCAGGAGAATCGCTTTAATGCGGGAGGCGGAGGTTGCAGTAAGCCGAGATCGTACCACTGCACTCCAGCCTAGGCGAGAAAGCAAATTAAGAAAAAAAAAAAGTATTTGCATGATACTTTTTTCCCCCCTTCCTTTTACTTTCTGCATGCCTACACCATTATTTTTGAAGTGAGTTATTTGTGGACAACATATAATTAGGTCATGTTTCTGAATTTACTCTGTCAGTCTCTGGCTTTTAATAAACTAAGTGACTTTTAGACCATTTACATATAATACAGTTATCAGTATGTCAGAGCTTAAGTCTATCATTTTATTTTTTGTTTTCTGTTCTCTCTGTTCTTTGGTTTCCCTGGCTTTATATGCAGGTTTGTTATTTTGTTTTGTTTGCCTTTCTCCAGGTTATGTAAACACGTTTCTCATTCCATTTTGATTTCCCTATAGTGTTTTTAAGTATAATTCTTGATACAGCTTTTTCAGTGATAGCTCTAGTTATTACATTATACATACATATCACAGTCTACTTATGTTGTCATTTTACCAGTTTGAGTAAAATGTAGAAATCTTACCTCTTTTTATGTCCTTTTAACCTCCACCACTTATCCTATAAAAGTCTTAATTAGTTTCTTTACCTGTATTTTGAACAGCATCAGATAGTGTTATAATTTTTACTTCAACAATGAAACATAATTTGGAAAACTCAAGAATGAAAGTCTATTGCATTTTCTTATATTTTTGCTCACTATTTTCTTTTTTTTTTTTTTTTTTTTGAGACGGAGTCTTGCTCTGTCACCCAGGCTGGAGTGCAGTGGCGCAATCTCGGCTCACTGCAAGCTCCGCCTCCCGGGTTCACGCCATTCTCCTGCCTCAGCCTCTCCGAGTAGCTGGGACTACAGGCGCCCGCCACCATGCCCGGCTAATTTTTTTTTGTATTTTTAGTAGAGACGGGGTTTCACTGTGGTCTCGATCTCCTGACCTCGTGATCCGCCCACCTCGGCCTCCCAAAGTGCTGGGATTACAAGCGTGAGCCACCGCGCCCGGCCTTGCTCACTATTTTCTGTCTCCCTGGTGTTCCTAGATTTCTTCTTTCATCATTTGTTTGTTTGTTTGTTCATTTGTTTTGTTTGGCTAAAGAGAACTTCCTATAGTCATTCTTTTAAGGTAGATCTGCTGGTAACAAATTCTCTTAATTTTCTTTCATCTGAGATTGTCAGTTTTCTTTTCATTCCTGAAGGATATTTTTACTGAACGTAGGATTCTGGGTTGACACTTCTTTTCTTATAGCACTTGAAAAATGTGCCATTCCTTCTAACTATTCCCCAATTGTCTCCATCTCCTCTCTAATTAACACCAGGTATTTATTATAAATTAATTTCATAATTTCTTTCCTCATGTATTCTGATGTATACCAGTTTTCCTCTACTTCTGGTGCACAGCCTTCATCTTGGGACCTTCTTTCATAATCATCCTGGGAAATGCCTTCCATATATCCTATTGGATTTCCATTTCTTACCCTTCTTTTTTTTGGTTTATCCTTCTTTTATTGCTTTCTGTGAATAAATTTTTGGGAACTCTGTGTATCTGAAGATAACGTTTCTCTTACCCTCACACTTGACAATTTGGCTGGATATAAAATTTTAGGTTGCCTGAGAATTTTGAAGGCTTTACTCTGTATCTGTCATTTTTACATGACCAAGTTTGGATTTTAGGATTTATTTTTTATTTGTTTGTGTATTTTCACCTTCTCTAGCTTCCCTACTACTCTGAAATTTAGCAATGATGTACCTTGTAGGTCTGTTTTCATCCATTATGATACACTTTCCATTTAGAAATTTATATCCTTCAATCTTGTACAGTTTTCTTAAAGTATCTCTTTGTTTGATTTCTCTTTTACTTTCTTGTACTCTTTCTAAAATTCTCTTTATTTGGATGTTGGTCCCTCTAAACCAGTCTTCTGATTTTTTTTTTCTTCCTATGTTCTGGGAGATAGCTTCAGGTTTCTCTTCCAACTTCTGTTGAGTTTTTTACTATTTTTATTATGTCCTATTTTTAATTTTTAAGAGTATTTTTGTTGGATTTTTTGTCTCATTTTTGTTGTATAGATGCAATTATTTCAAATATTTTTTAGAAGTTAGGTTTATCAAAGTACAATTTACACACAATAAAAATTCACCCTTTTTAGTATATAGCTCTATTAGTTTTGATAATTAGGTAAGTACCACCGTAGTTGACATACAGTTCTTTGTAAACAGACCACCATTGATGTTAGTATTTTAGAGAGAAGCGTGTGTGTGTGTGTGTGTGTGTGTGTGTGTCTGTGTGTTATAAGATTAGTCAGAATTCCTAAGAAAGTATCCTCTGCACTCTTCCCTGGAGTGTATAAGCCTGGTTGCAAGCCTCTGTGAGGCAAGGAGTAGAAAGAAGGTTAGCGGTCTCAACATTTAGTATGTAAACTTTCACTTGGTCATCCACCTTTTTAGAATATGTTCCTAGGCTGGGTGCAGTGGCTCACATCTGTAATCCCAACATTTGGATAGGCCAAGGTGGGTGGATCACTTGAGGTCAGGAGTTTGAGACCAGCCTGGCCAATATGGTGAAACCCCATCTCTACTGAAAATACAGAAATTAGCCAGGCATGGTGACGGGAGCCCATAATCCCAGGTACTCAGGAGGCTGAGGCAGGAGAATCGCTTGAGCCTGGGAGGCAGAGGTTGCAGTGAGCCAAGATCACGCCACTGGACTTCAGCCTGGGCAATAGAGTGAGATAGAGTGAGACTCCATCTCAAAAAAAAAAAAAAAAAAAAAGAATATGTTCCTCCCAAGGACTCTGTTTACGTTTTCTAGAGAATAAAACTCGTTTTTTTACTGGAATGAGAAAGAGGATCTAGTGAGCCAACTGTGTCTTAAATGGATATTCGATCTATCTACTTGTTCTTAGGGTTACCTTTATCTCCACTTCTTTTATTTATTTATTTTTTATTATTATACTTTAAGTGCCAGGGTACATGTGCACAACGTGCAGGTTTGTTACATACATATACATGTGCCATGTTGGTTTGCTGCACCTGTCAACTTGTCATTTACATTAGGTATTTCTCCTAATGCTATCCCTCCCCCACCCCCTACCCCATGACAGACCCTGCTGTGTGATGTTCCCCGCCCTGTGTCCAAGTGTTCTCATTGTTCAGTTTCCACCTGTGAGTGAGAACATATGGTGTTTGGTTTTCTGCCCTTGTGATAGTTTGCTGAGAATGATCGTTTCCAGCTTCATTCATATCCCTGTAAAGGACATGAACTCATCCTTTTTTATGGCTGCATAGTATTCCATGATATATATATGTGCCACATTTTCATAATCCAGTTTATCATTGATGGACATTTGCGTTGGTTCCAAGTCTTTGCTATTGTGAATAGTGCTGCAATAAACATACATGTTCATGTGTCTTTCTAGTAGCATGATTTATTATCCTTTGGATATATACCCAGTAATGGGATCACTGGGCCAAATGGTATTTCTAGTTCTAGATCCTTGAGGAATCACCACACTGTCTTCCACAATGGTTGAACCAATTTACACTCCCACCAACAGTGTAAAAGTGTTCTTGTTTCTCCACATCCTCTCCAGCATCTGTTGTTTCCTGACTTTGTAATGATCGCCATTCTAACTGGCATGAGATGCTATCTCATTGTGGTTTTGATTTGCATTTCTCTGATGACCACTGATGATGAGCATTTTTTCCTATGTCTGTTGGCTGCATAAATGTCTTCTTTTGAGACGTGTCTGTTCATATCCTTTGCCCACGTTTTGATTGGGTTGTTTTTTTCTTGACAATTTGTTTAAGTTCTTTGTAGATTTTGGATATTAGCCCTTTGTCAGATGGGTAGATTGCAAAAATTTTCTTCCATTCTGTAGGCTGCCTGTTCACTCTGATGGTAGTTTCTTTTGCTGTGCAGAAGCTCTTTAGTTTAATTAGATCCCATTTGTCTATTTTGGCTTTTGTTGCCATTGCTTTTGGTGTTTTAATCATGAAGTCCTTGCCGATGCCTGTGTCCTGAATGGTATTGCCTAGGTTTTCTTCTAGGGTTTTTATGATTTTACATCAAACATTTAAGTCTTTAATCCATCTTGAATTAATTTTTGTATAAGGTGTAAGGAAGGGATCTAGTTTCAGCTTTCTACATATGGCTAGCCAGTTTTCCCAGCACCGTTTATTAAATAGGGAATCCTTTCCCCATTGCTTGTTGTCAGGTTTGTCAAAGATCAGATGGTTGTAGATGTGTGGTGTTATTTCTGAGGTCTCTGTTCTGTTCCATTGGTCTATATATCTGTTTTGCTGTTTCTGAGGTCTCTGTTCTGTTCCATTGGTCTATATATCTCTTTTGCTGTTTTGGTTACTGTAGCCTTGTAGTATAGTTTGAAGTCACGTAGTGTGATGCCTCCAGCTTTGTTCTTTTGGCTTAGGATTGTCTTGGCAATGCAAGCTCTTTTTTGGTTCCATATGAACTTTAAAGTAGTTTTTTCCAATTCTTTGAAGAAAGTCGTTGGTAGCTTGATGGGGATGACATTGAATCTATAAATTACCTTGGGCAGTATGGCCATTTTCACGATATTGATTTTTCCTATCCATGAGCATGGAATGTTCTTCCATTTTTTTGTGTCCTCTTTTGTTTTGTTGAGCAGTGGTTTGTAGTTCTCCTTGAAGAGGTCCTTCACATCCATTTAAGTCGGATTCCTAGGTATTTTATTCTCTTTGTAGCAATTGTGAATGGGAGTTCACTCATGATTTGGCACTGTTTGTCTGTTATTGGTATATAGGAATGCTTGTGATTTTTGCACATTGATTTTGTGTCCTGAGACTTTGCTGAAGTTGCTTATCAGCTTAAGGAGATTCTGGGCTGAGACGATGGGGTTTTCTAAATACACAATCATGTCATCTGCAAAGAGGGACAATTTGACTTCCTCTTTTCCTAATTGAATACCCTTTATTTCCTTCTCCTGCCTGATTGCTCTGGCCAGAACTTCCAGCACTATGTTGAATAGGAACGGTGAGAGAGGGCATCCCTGTCTTGTGCCAGTTTTCAAAGGGAATGCTTCCAGTTTTTGCCCATTCAGTGTGAGACTGGCTGTGGGATTGTCATAAATAGCTCTTATTATTTTGAGATATGATTCATCAATACCTAGTTTATTGAGAGATTTTAGCATGAAGGGCTGTTGAATTTTGTCAAAGGCCTTTTCTGCATCTATTGAGATAATCGTGGTTTTTGTCGCTGGTTCTGTTTATGCGATGGATTATGTTTATTGATTTGCGTCTGTTGAACCAGCCTTGCATCCCAGGGATGAAGCCGACTTGATCGTGGTGGATAAGCTTTTGATGTGCTGCTGGATTTGGTTTGCCAGTATTTTATTGAGGATTTTTGTGTCAATGTTCATCAGGGATATTGGTCTAAAATTATCTTTTTTTGTTGTGTCTCTGCCAGGCTTTGGTATCAGGATGATGCTGGCCTCATAAAATGAGTTAGGGAGGATTCCCTCTTTTTCTATTGATGGAATAGTTTCAGAAGGAATGGTACCAGCTCCTCTTTGTACTTACTGGTAGAATTCAGCTGTGAATCCGTTTGGTCCTGGACTTTTTTTGGTTGGTAGGCTATTAATTATTGCCTCAATTTCAGAGCCTGTTATTGGTCTATTCAGCAATTCAACTTCTTCCTGGTTTAGTCTTGGGAGGGTGTACGTATCCAGGAATTTATCCATTTCTTCTAGATTTTCTAGTTTATTTACATATAGGTGTTTATAGTATTCTCTGATGGCAGTTTGTATTTCTGGGGCATCAGTGGTGATATCCCCTTTATCATTTTTTATTGCATCTATTTGATTCGTCTCTGTTTTCTTATTAGTCTTGCTAGCGGTCTATCAATTTTGTTGATCTTTTCAAAAAACCAGCTCCTGGATTCATTGATTTTTTTGAAGGGTTTTTTGTGTCTCTATCTCCTTCAGTTCTGCTCTGATCTTAGTTATTTCTTGACTTCTGCTAGCTTTTGAATTTGTTTGCTCTTGCTTCTCTACTTCTTTTGATTGTGATTTTAGGGTGCCGATTGTAGATCTTTCCTGCTTTCTCTTGAGGGCATTTAATGCTATAAATTTCCCTCTACACACTGCTTTAAATGTGTCCCAGAGATTCTGGTATGTTGTGTCTTTGTTCTCACTGGTTTCAAAGAACATCTTTATTTCTGCCTTCTTTCATTATTTACCCAGTAGTCATTCAGGAGCAGGTTGTTCAGTTTCCATGTAGTTGTATGGTTTTGAGTGAGTTTCTTAATCCTGAGTTCTAGTTTGATTGCACTGTGGTCTGAGAGGCAGTTTGCTGTGATTTCTGTTCTTTTACATTTCCTGAGGAGCGCTTTACTTCCAACTGTGTGGTCAATTTTGGAATAAGTGCGATGTGGTGCTGAGAAGAATGTATATTCTGTTGATTTGAGGTGAAGAGTTCTGTAGATGTCTGTTAGGTCAGCTTGGTGCAGAGTTGAGTTCAAATCCTGGGTATCCTTGTTAACCTTCTGTCTCACTGATCTGTCTAATATTGACAGTGGAGTGTTGAAGTTTCCCATTGTTATTGTTTGGGAGTCTAAGTCTCTTTGTAGGTCTCCAAGGACTTGCTTTATGAATCTGGGTGCTCCTGTATTGGGTGCATATATATTTAAGATAGTTAGCTCTTCTTGTTGAATTGATTCCTTTACCATTATATAATGGCCTTCTTTGTCTCTTTTGATCTTTGTTGGTTTAAAGTCTGTTTATAAGAGACCAGGATTGCAAACCATGCTTTTTTTTGCTTTCCATTTACTTGGAAGATCTTCCTCTATCCCTTTATTTTGAGCCTATATGTGTCTTTGCATGTGAGATGGGTCTCTTGAATACAGCACGCCGATATGTCTTGCTCTTTATACAATTTGCCAGTCTGTGTCTTTTAATTGGGGCATTTAGCCCATTTACATTTTAGGTTAATACTATTATGTGTGAATTTGATCCTGTCATTATGATACTAGCTGGTTATTTCACCTGTGAATTGATGCAGTTTCTTCATAGCATCGATGGTCTTTACAATTTGGCATATTTTTGCAGTGGCTGGTACCGGTTGTTCGTGTCCATGTTTAGTGCTTCCTTCAGGAGCTCTTGTAAGGCAGACTTGGTGGTGACAAAAAAAGCCAGGGCCTGGCTTATAGTGAATGCTTAGTAGATGTTTAAAGAAAGAATAAGGGAGGAACTTACATTCAGCGCATGACCTAAAATAAATTTCCAATGTGAAACCAGAGTGCAAGTGAGAAAATCACAAATTTCCTCTGTTACATAAATTAAGTCATAGCATTTGTTTCCATCACCACCCCCTCTTTAGACCCTCTTTAGATATAATTAATAAAATAGGAGGGCATTGATTTTTTTTTTTTTCAAAGGTAGAGGAGAGCTTTGGAGAGCTGTCTGCAAAAGTGAAAGAAGAATTTAAGGATTAGGCATAGGACAAGTCAGTTGTATGTAGTCCAATTTTGGTTCCTCTCATTGCTTAGGGTTGTATGTGCCCCAGTGATTTAGTTGCACAGTTTTAGGTTTCTATACATTTGGATGTCATAGATACCACCACCTTATACACCTTATTTCATAACCTGTGCATTTAATAAATGGCCAGTGACATGGAAAATGGGGAGATTGATGTGTTGCTTTGGCAAAAAAAAAAATACATACAATATTATTGTCACTGGTTCCAACTAAAGAATGAGGACAGGCTGGGCACAGTGGCCCATGCCTGTAATCCCAGCACTTAGGGAGGCCGAGGTGGATGGATCATCTGAGGTCAGGAGTATGAGATCAGCCTGACCAACCTGGTGAAACCCTGTCTCTACTAAAAAAATATAAAATTAGTTGGGCATGGTGGCACAAGCCTATAATCCCAGCTACTTGGGAGACTGAGGCAGGAGAATGCTTGAACCCAGGAGGCGGAGGTTGCCGTGAGCCAAGATTGTGCCATTGCACTCCAGCCTGGGCAACAGAGCAAAACTCCATCTCAAAAAAAAAAAAAAAAAAAAAAAAAAAGAATGAGGAGAGAAAGATCCTTAATTTCCTGGAATGCCTTGCCTTGTGCTTCCTCTATGTTCAGGTTTTTAAAAATGCGTAAATTAAAATGATGTCCTCTGCCTTTTTTATATAGCATTGTGCTACTGTTATATGTTCGTGTGTGTGTTAAAAATGATCAGACTCTTTTTGCTTTTTTAATTTTCTATTTTATTGTATTGTCTAGGTACTTAAGAGATTATGGCATCGGAAACCCACAATGTTAAAAAACGGAACTTTTGTAATAAGATTGAGGATCATTTCATTGATCTTCCTAGAAAAAAGATCTCTAATTTCACTAATAAGAACATGAAGGAGGTAAGTCCATGGTTTCTAGAAAACAGATAAGACAATTTAAACGTTCAGGTCTCTAGATATCTCTGGTTGAATTGTTTAAACAATGGGAGGATAATAATTCTGCTTAATCTCCCAGAATTAAGTTGAATTGGTGAAATATAACCAATTTCTTTTTTTTTTCTTTGTTAGGTCTTAACCATTTTATTTCTATAAGCTCTAAAAGGTTTTTAATCGGGCTGGGCATGGTGGCTTATGCCTGTAATCCCAGCACTTTGGGAGGCCGAGGTGGGTGGATCACCTGAGGTCAGGAGTTCAAGACCAGCCTGGCCAACATGGTGAAACCCTGTGTCTACTAAAAATACAAAAATTAGCTGAGCATGGTGGTGGGTGCCTGTAATCCCAGCCACTTGGGAGGCTGAGGAAGGAGATTCACTTGAACCCAGGAGGTGGAGGTTGCAGTGAGCTGAGATCGCGCCATTGCATTCTAGCCTGGGTGACGAGCAAAACTCCATATCAAAAAAAAAAAGTTTTTAGTCAGTATACTGTTTCAATATGATATAATTTAAATATTTTAGTTAAAGAGGAATTCTAGAGGTGCTTTGTGTTCACTATTGTAAGGTTCATTAGCACTGGTGTACTTTCTTTTAAACCACATTTAGGCCAGGTGTGGTGGCTCATGCCTATAATCCCAGCACTTTCGGAGGCTGAGGCAGGAGGATTGCTTGAACCCAGGAGTTCAAGCCCAGCCTGGACAACATAGTGAGACTCCATCTCTACCAAAAAAACTTTTTTCAACTAGCAAGGCATGGTGGCATGCACCTGTGGTCCTAGCTACTGGGGAGGCTGAGGTAGGAGGGTCACTTGAGCCCAGGGTGTTAAGGCTACAGTGAGCTGTGTTCATACCACTGTACGTCAGCCTGAGTGACAGAGCAAGATCCTATCTCTAAAACAACAGCAACAAGAAAAGAGATTAAAATTTAACTCACTTGTTAAGCATCCTATGAGTTACAGTATAATTTGCAACTAGAGGTGTGGAAAATAGAGAGCTGGATGTTGTATTAGTCCGTTTTTGTGCTGCTTATAAAGACATACCCGAGACTGGGTAATCTCTAAAGAAAAAGAGATTTAATGGACTCACAGTTCCACGTGGCTAGAGAGGCCTCACAATCATGTTGGAAGGCGAAAGGCACATTTTACTTACATGGCAGCAGACGAGAGAATGAGAACCATGTGAAAGGGATTTCCCCTTATAAAACCATCAGATCTCGTGAAACTTATTCACTACCACAAGAACAGTATTGGGGAAACCACCCCCATGATTCAGTTATCTCCAACTGAGTCCCTCCCACAACATGTGGGAATTATGGGAGCTACAATTCAAGATGAGATTTGGGTGGGGACACAGCGAAACCATATCAGATATGTTGCTTTACCAGAAATAACTACATATGATGTTGTTGTATGTTGATTCAGACTACAGAATTAGAACAGAGAAAACATTAATCTGAAAAACTTATCTGTTGAATTTTAGATTTGTTGATATCAATCACAAAATTTACATAACTATTAATGAACTTAAATATGCCTCAGTTATTAAGTACAATGAGTTCTGAATTCCTCTTCAAAGAATCAGTATGTCAGTATGTTCAGCTTCCTTATATTTTGTTCTGCATTTTAAAGTTTAACTTCCTCATTCTTTATGCCTCCTTGCCCCTAGTTTCAGTAAACAACCCCCTTCTAGCCTTTATACTCACATATTTAGAGTTCTTAGTCATCCTTAGTCACCTGCTCTGTCCTCAGTCATCTTAGTCACCTGCTCTGTAACCATCCTTCCCGCTGAAACTGCTCCCCCGCCACTCCAGTTCATACCCCTGCTCTCTAAATAGCCTATCAGAATTAGCTTAGACTGTGCGGTCCAACCCTAGCCAATAGGGGAACAACATAGCAGTAGGGACTAGCTGCGTTAGGGATAAGAACCCCTTCCCCTCCCTTGTCCAGTGTGCTTTTGCAACCACTCCAGGCATGATTGGCACCCTTCTGCAGAAGTAAATTGCCTTGCTGAGAAAGGTTTTTGCCAGAGTGCTGATTCTTCTTTGCGGCATCAAGCATTTGTTTCTAACAAATTTGGGGGTAGTCCGGGATTCCCATTCTCCTCTGGGGAAGGGTCTCCGGTCCTCTCCCATAAGGAGGCACGCCCTGCGGCCTCATTGCGGCGGCCTTGTGTAAGGAATCGAGGCCCACTCAGTGTGATGAATAAACCCGGACTCTCAGCAACGCAGGAAGAAACAGACCAACAACTTGGGGGAAAAAAATCATCACATACCAGGTAACCCTGTGCATAGACCAAGGTAAGAAATGTCACAAGAGTGACAAAGTATTTCCTTGGTGGTTGGGTTATCTTGGGAGGTTGAAAGTGTGTGAATGAGATGCACAACTGAGTGCAAAGCGAGTGTTGAGTCCAGATTTGTGGTTTCGTAGTCACCTCATACAGCTTAGGGCAGCCCTCCTGTAAAGGAGTCTGGGTTGGGGGTTTATACCAACCTGCCAATCCCAAGAGGGATCTGATGTTCCCATTAGGGAAGCAGCCAGAGAAGGATAAAGCGAAAGTAGAAGAATGCGAGAAGCCTCCAGCAGGGGGTGTTGAGCCTCTAGGAAAGGAAGGTGTGAAATCTCCAGTAGAGGGGATTGAGCCTCACACAACGTCCAGTAGTGGGGAAGGCAAAAAATTTCCAGTAGGGGAAATTGAGCCTCACCCCGAAAGTCGAGAAATGTCCAGTAGGGGAGATTGAGCCTTACCCCAAAACCATCAAGATGGGAAATACCCCAAGTAAGGTAAGGGATAAAAAGTATAAAGCTAGCAACAATAATATTCCCCCTGATAGTCCCCTAGGCCTGATGTTGAAATATTAGAAGAATAATGAAAAGACCTTAGAGAAATGATAATAAAAAGAATTCGAGAGTCTAAACCCCGCATCCAAAACATTACAAAAGCTTTCAATAACAAGGAAAAGATGAAAGAGCTGTAAAATTCCTAAAAAGACTCAAAGAGCAAATGAGAAAATATGCAGGTCTATAATTAGAAGACCCCCCCAGATGAAGGATGTTAAAGCTTCATTTTGTAACTAATAGTTGGCCAGATATTAACAAGAAATTACAAAAGATAGAAAACTGGGAAGGTAAATCTATAGAAGAGCTTCTAAGAGAAGCCCAGAAAGTATATGTAAGAAGAGATGAAGAAAAAAGCAGATGGCAAAAATTCTGCTGTCCACCATACAACAAAGTACCCATGGGGCCAGAAGCTGTAAGGAAGCTAGACCCCCGCTCTCCAGGCAATATGAAGGGTACAAAAGAGTAAAGCCAGGAGGCTCAAAGGTAAAAAAGAAAAAAGGACAGAACGAATGTTTCAAATGTGGAAAATTAGGTCACTTTAAAAGAAAATGTCCCAAATGAGAAAAGGAAGAAAAAGTCATCCCACTTAGAGCTTTTGAGGAAGACTAGGGAAGTCAGGGGCTGTATCTTTTTTTATCTTGAGTCCCACCAACAGCCCTTGATAAATTAGAAGTGGGACCTAAATTTGAGCTTATTACCTTTTTAATCAACTCAGGAGCAGCTCGCTCCTCAGTTTGTTACTTTCTATCTAGTGTAACTTGTTCACAAGGAGAACTTTTTATCTCAAGGGTAAAAGGAGAAGAGTTTAGAGCAAAAACTCTCAAGAGGAGACAGAAGTGAAATATAAAAACTGATCAGTTAGTATCAAATTTATTAATTCTGGATGCAGGGACAAATCTATTAAGAGAATTAATTCTAAAATTAGGCTTAGGCTTCCAAATCAATCATGGAAAATTCCTCCCCTTCCTAAATTTGCTCACCGCCGCAGACGAAGAACACATTCATCCCAAGGTATGGTCAAAAGATGGGAATCAAGGAAGGTTACAGATTTCCTCCGGTTCATGTTAAATTTAAAAAACCCTAGAGAAATGTAAAGAGAAAGCAACACCCTATTCCTTTAAAAGCCAGGGTAAATTTAAAACCTATAATTGAAGGTCTTCTCCACGATGAGCTTCTTGAACCCTGTATGTCTCCCTATAACACTCCAATACTGCCTGTAAAGAAGCCAGACAGGTCATACCAGTTAGCGTTAAGACCTTAGAGCTATTAATCAGATAGTCCAAACCACCCACCCTGTTGTTACTAGTAACTGTCCCCATCCTAGCTTTACCTTCCCCTAGAACTGCCTTTTCATCTCTTTGTCAATGTAAACAAAACAGTAGCCTTAGGCGTACTCACTCAAAAACACGGGGGCCACCGGCAGCCCATAGCCTTTTTGTCAAAAATTCTTGACCCTGTAATCCGAGAGTGGCCTAAATGTATTCAGTCTGTAGCAGCAACAGCCCTATTAACAGAAAAAAAAAAAAGAAAATTAACTTTTAGAAAGAACTTCATTGTCAATACGTGTCACCAAGTCAAAATTGTCCTTAATCAGAAGGCAGAAAGGTGGCTTATTGAATTAATAATTTTAAAATACGAAGCTATCCTGTTAGAGAGCAATGATTTAACACTAACCACTGATAATTCACTTAACCCAGCAGGTTTCCTGACTGAGAATCCAAATTTAAAGAGACCTGAGCATGAGTGTTCAGATTTAATTGATTGTCGTACTAAAGTCAGACCTGATTTAAGAAAGACCCCTTTCAAACCGGGCAGCACTTATTTATAGATGGCTCTTCCTGGGTAATTGAAGGAAAAAGACATAATGGGTACTAGTAGTCAATGGGGAACTCCTTGCAGAAGTAGAGTCAGGAATACTACTCCGTAATTGGTCTGCCCAAACATGTGAATTGTTTGCAATCAAGCCTTTAAAGCATCTGCAGAGCCAAGAAAGGACTATTTATACTGATTTCAAACATGCCTTCTGGTTAGCTCACACCTTTGAAAAAAAAAAATTGGAGCAAACAAGGTCTTCAAAGGCCAAGACCTGGTCCACAAGAATTAATCACTCAAGTATTAGGTAACCTCCAGTTGCCAGAAGAAATAGCTGTTGTCCATGTCCCAGGACATCAAAGAGGTATCTCTTTTGAAAGCTGGAGAAACAACCTTGCAGATCAAATAGCCAAACAGGCTGCCATTTCCTCTGAAATGCCTGTTTTTCACTTAACCCCTTGCCTTCTTCCCCCAACTGCAGTTCCCATCTTCTTTCCCACTGAAAAAGAGAAATTAATAAAACTAGGGGCCAAAGAAAATTCAGAAGAGAAATGAGTGTTACCAGACCAAAGAAAAATGTTATCCAATTCCCTCATGAGAGACCTCTCCCATCTGCATCAAGAGACTCATTGGGGACCTCAAGCTATGTGTGATGCAGTCCTTTGGGTTTATGGATGTGTAGGAATTTACACTTTGGCATGACAGGTTACAGATAGTTGCCTAGTATGTAGGAAGACTAATAAGCAGACCCTCAGAAAACCACCTCTTAGGGGAAGGTATCCGGAATTAAGACTGTTCCAAAGTATCCAAGTGGATTACGCCAAGATGCCCCCAATTGGTTGTCTAAAGTATTTATTAGTAATAGTAGATCACCTTACTCATTGGGTAGAAGCTATTTCCTTTCAAGTGCAACTGCTAATAATGTAATCAAAACATTAGTTGAAAATATTACATCCAGGTTTGGATTAATAGGAAACATTGATTCAGATAATGGAACTCATTTCACTGCACATGTCATTAAGAAATTAGCCCAGGTACTGGATATAACATGGGAAATCATACTCCCTGGCACCCACCTTCATCAGGAAGAGTAGGGAAAAAAAATGAACCAAACTCTAAAAAGCCACTTAAGCAAATTAGTCTTAGAGACTCGGTTGCCATGGACTAGATGCCTTCCCATTGCCCTGTTGAGAATCCGAACTGCTCCTCAGAGAGATGTCGGCTTATCCCCTTATGAAATGTTGTGTAAGTTGCTCTATTTGCACTCCACTGCTGACATTCCCATGTTCGAAACAAAAGATCAGTTTCTCAGAAATTATATACTTAGTTTATCTTCCACTTTCTCTTGCCTCAGAACTAAAGGTCTTTTAGCACAGGCACCACCCCTAGAGTTTCCAGTACACCAACAGCAGCCTAGGGTCCACATCCTTGTCAAAAGTTGGAGGGAAGGAAAACTTGAACCAACTTAGGAAAGACTCTGCCTAGTGCTTCTAACCATTGAGACCACAGTTCAAACAGCAGAAATAGGATGGACTCATCACACCCAGGTCAAAAGAGCACCACCTCCTCCAGAATCATGGGCAGCTATTCTAGGGCTTACTCTAACCAAGCTAAAGCTAAAACGGGTTTGATCCTCTTATGTTGCATCTCTTTCTTTTCCCCATCTATTGCTAGTCCTCTTGTTATTAATGTAACTAGGTCGAATTCACCCCAAACTATTACCTTTGATGCTTGCCTTGTGATGCCCTGTGGAGATGTGCCAAGCCAGAGGCAACTCTCCACTTCAGAAAAGTATCTTTGTCCTTCCTAGCTCTTCTCAGACTGGAATTCTGTTAACTGGGATAAGTTAGCTTGGGAAGAGTTTGACAGAGATTCCAGTATAAACTGAGAGTCTTGCCCTCCCAATACAAAGCTTTTATGCTGTAGTTGGTCCAACATTCTGTGGACCACTAAAGAGCAAGAATAGATTGCCCCAAGCGGTAGTTGTAATTTCCTAAAGCTATACATTCATTTTACTAAAGGAACAGCTTCCCCTAACTGGCAGCAAAACCAATGCAATCCAGTACAGGTTATTATCTCAAACCCTCTTAAGTTCTTCCCCTTCTCTAAGCCAATTTCCTTCTTTAAGCCAGTTTTATAATATGGGGGCTGAGGTTTCAGGAGCAGACCCTATCAGATCCTTTGAAATATTCTTCATTGCTCCCCCACCACCTACACCTTCCCCTAAGCCTTCTTCCAGAACCTCCCACAACAAAACTTGTTCTTCCTCCATCTAATGACAAGACCAAGGTAGCTATTGTAGAAGTCAAAGACCTAAAACAAACTTTAGCAATTGAGACAGGATATCAAAATGCCAATGCCTGGTTGGAATAGATCAAATATTTCATCCGCACTTTAAACAAAAGCAATTGTTATGCTTGTGCGCACAGCAGGCCAGAGGCCCAGATCGTCCCCTTTCCACTGTGATGGTCCTCCAGTCAACCGGGCATGGGCTGTGTGGTAGCTCTTTTCCAGGATTCCGCACCCTGGGGTAACAAGTCATGCCAAGCTCTTTCTCTGCTATATCCCGAAGTTCAACACCTCACAGGTTAGCCCCCGAGGGCCATCCAGCTTCCGTCTCCCAACACCGAGTTCACTTTGTCTCTCTCACGACAAAGAGGAAACTTAGCATCCCTTAGAGACCTAAAAGGATGCAGTGAGCTTAAGACTTTCCAAGAGCTCACCAACCAGGCAGCCCTTATACACCCCCGAGCAGATGTATGGTGATATTGTGGTAGACCTTTGCTGGACACTCTGCCAAGTAACTGGAGTGTCACTTGCGCCCTAGTCCAGTTGGCTATCCCTTTCACCCTGGCATTTCATCAACCAGAGAAAGAAAAAAACAATGTTGTAAAGCAAGGGAAGCCCCTTATGGGTCTTTCGACTCCCACGTTTATTTAGATACAATTAGAGTCCCACGAGGAGTACCAAATAAATTTAAGACCTGAGATCAAATAGCTGCTGGATTTGAGTCAATATTTTGGTGGGTGACAATTAATAAAAACATAGATTAGATAAATTCCACCTATTGCAACCAACAGCGGTTTATTAACTATACTAGAGATGCTGTTAAAGGAATAGCTGAGCAATTAGGGCCTACTAGCCAGATGGCTTGGGAAAATAGAATGGCCTTAGACATGGTATTAGCAGAAAAAGGGGAAGTTTGCATCATGATTGAAACTCAATGTTGTACCTTCATCCCAAACAATACCACCCCTGATGAAAGTATAACAAAGGCATTGCAAGATCTAACTGCTGTATCCAATGAGTTAGCAAAAAACTCAGGAGTAAATGACCCCTTCACAGGGTGGCTAGAAAAATGGTTTGGTAAATGGAAAGGGATCACAGCCTCCATCCTTACTTCTCTTGCAATTGTAGCAGTAGTGCTTATCCTTGTTGGATGCTGCATCATACCTCGCATCCGCGGGCTAGTCCAAAAACATACAGAAACAGCCCTTACTAAAACTTCTGTCAGTTCCCCCCCACCATATTCTGACAAGCTCTTTCTTTTAGAAAACTAAGCAGAACAGCTATGCTAAGACATGTTAAAGAAGTTTGAAGAGGAAGACCTGTAAAATTCAAAAGGGGGAAATTGTTAAGTACAATGAGTTCGGAGTTCCTCCCAGTATGTCAGTATGTTCAGCTTTCTTATACTTTGTTCTCCATTTTAAAGTTTAACTTCCTCGTTCTTTACACCTCCTTGCCCTAGTTTCAGTAAACAACCCCCTTCTAGCCTTTATACTCACATATTTAGAGTCCTTAGTCATCCTCAGTCACCTGCCCTGTCCTTAGTCATCCTTAGTCACCTGCACTGTAACCATCCTTCCCGCTGAAACTGCTCACCCTGCCACTCTGGCTCATACCCAAATAGCCTATTGGAATTAGTGTAGACTGTGCGGTCCAACCCTAGCCAATAGGGGAACGACACAGCAGTAGGGACTAGCTGCATTAGGGATAAGAACCCCTTCTCCTCCCTTGTCCGGTATGCTCTTGCGACCACTCCAGGCACGATTGGCACCCTTCTGCAGAAGTAAATTGCCTTGCTGAGAAAGCTTTTTGCTGGAGTGCTGATTCTTCTTTACAGCACCAAGCATTTGTTTCTAACATCAACTATCTACTTTCATTTTTCAGGTTAAGAAATCTCCAAAACAGTTGGCTGCTTACATAAATAGGTAAGAGTTTCTTTAAAGTTTGTGGGGAACAACAAATATGAAAGCTGGATAAGGATGACAATAAGGGAAAAAATAAACATTTTTTTATCATAATAATAATTAACTTATTGTCAGACAGCTCCTTTGTGCCAGTATCTGCACTAATAAACACATCAATATTGTCTCTGCTCCTTACAACAGTCCTACTCTATAGATAACATTACCGCTAACAGTTGATGAGAAAACTTAAGATCAGATAAGTTAAGTGATTTGTTCAGAATCATATAGCTAGAAAAGTGGTAAGAATGACATTCATTCTCAGATTTGCCTAACTTCTAAAGGCACTTTCTATAAAATGACTGGTTTTTAAAGTGTGATTTGAGGACCTGCGGGTTCCTAAAGACCATTCATGGAATTTGTGAAGTCAGAATTACTTCCATAGCAATACTAAGACATTGACTGTCTTCATTTTCATTCTCTTGTTTGAGGGTACAATATAATTTTTCAAGAAGCTATATGCCATTTGATATCACAATAGACTGAATGGAGAAGCAGAAATGAGAACCTAGCTGTCTTTTGTTAAACCAGATATTAGAGATATATAAAAATGTAAAACAGTACCATCCTTCTCACTTTTTAAAAAATTATTTTAGAAAATATGGGGTTTGGGTAAGATATTCCATATTAATATTAATATGTAATTAGTCTTTTTTTGAATGAATTAACAAATGATTTAAATTTTGTTTTAGTTTTTACACAGTAAATATCAATAGATATTATTCACATAAAAATTATTTTGGCCATGGCTCACACCTGTATTCCCAGCACTTTGGGAGGCCAAGGTGGGTGGATCGTGAGGTCAAGAGATGGAGATCATCCTTGCCAACAGGGTGAAACCCTGTCTCTACTAAAAATACAAAAATTAGTTCAGCATGGCGGCGCACGCCTGTAGTCCTAGCTACTTGGGAGGCTGAGGCAAGAGAATCACTTGAACCTGGGAGGCAGAGGTTGCAGTGAGCCGAGATTGCGCCACTGCACACCGGCCTGGCAACAGAGAGAGACTCTGTCTCAAAAAAAAAAAAAAAAATATTTTGAGTCATTAATAATTTTTAAGAGGGCAAAGCATCCTGACACTAAAATGTTTGAGAACCACTGTATTAAACCATGAGGCTTGCTCTATCGTGTTCTTACTCAAATAAACTAATATACTTCAGCTTAATTAAATTTTAAAATATTCAAACTTGCAGTCTTATTTGCCACTTTGTTAGAAAAAGATCAGGTTTCTAGAAAATGTTGTGATCTTCTTACTCCCAGAATGGCCTTTAATATTTCATTTTTAAAAGCATTCTGGTTATTATGTCTGTCTTTTTTATTTGGCATAAAATGTCATCCTTTACATTGTCTTCCAGATAATTTGTAATTTCCCTTTTACTTTTCTCCTCAACTCAGAATTAAGATTTTTCAAATTCTGTTTACTTCTAATTTTAGTGGATTACAATCACAAAATATAGCCTATTAATTCTCTGTTTAAAAACTTTTAAAGGATTTCATATGGTTCTTTTTCATTTAAGAAAATAAATTCTTTTTACAGAACAGTTGGACAAACTGTGAAAAGCCCAGATAAACTTCGTAAAGTGATCTATCGCAGAAAGAAAGTTCATCATCCCTTTCCAAATCCTTGTTACAGAAAAAGACAGTCCCCTGGAAGTGGGGGCTGTGACATGGCAAATAAAGAAAATGAACTGGCTTGTGCAGGCCACCTGCCTGAAAAATTACACCATGATAGTCGAACATACTTGGTTAACTCCAGTGATTCTGGTTCTTCACAGACAGAAAGCCCATCATCAAAATATAGTGGGTTTTTTTCTGAGGTAAGTCTTTTCTCTAACGCATGTCTAGTTTAACTTTGTTCCTGTTATAATCTCGATTTTTTTCTTTGCCATATTCCACTAGCAGAATAATTTGTCACCTATTGAATGTAGACTTATTTGAGTCATAGTAACTCCCTGAGACAATTTTCTAGATTAACCAAATTTGAATTAATAATTTATTCCATTTCTCTAAGATGGGATGAAATGCTTAGCAGGCTGCTAAAACTATCCAGAACGACAAGTTAGCCAGTAGAGATATAAAGGAAGGGAAAAGGAGAAATCTTGCCTAAAAAAGTGGAGCACTAGGCCGGACACGGTGGCTCATGCCTGGAGCCCGAGGTGGGTGGATCACGAGGTTAAGTGTTTGAGACCAGCCTGGCCAACATGGTGAAACCCCGCCTCTACTAAAAATACAAAAATTAGCCGGGCATGGTGGCGGGCACCTGTAATCCCAGCTACTCAGAAGGAGGCTGAGACAGGAGAATCGCCTGAACCCAGGAGGCAGAAGTTGCAGTGAGTTGAGATCGCACCATTGCACTCCAGCCTGGGCAACAGAGCGACTCTATCTCAAAAAAATAAAAATAAAAAGAAGGACAACATCTGCAGGCGGATCACCTGAGGTCAGGAGTTTGAGGCCAGCCTGGCCAACATGGTGAAACACCCTGTCTCTACAAAAGTACAAAAATGAGCCGGGCATGATGGCGGGTGCCTGTAATCCCAGCTGCTTGGGAGGCTGAGGCAGAAGAATCACTTGAACCTGGGAGGCAGAGGTTGCAGTGAGCCACGATCATTCCATTGCACTCCAGCCTGGGCAAGAGAGCAAGACTCCATCTCAAACAAAACAAAAAAAAAAAAAGTGGACCACCGAAGCCAGTTATCCAGACACATTTTGCCGGGCTCTCAATATTGCCTAGTTAAAGCATAGTTCAGGCAAACCTGCTGTGGTTTGCTGCTCTTCTGGCTCAAGCAAAACTGGTTAACAGACTCAAAAGCGTTTTTGAGAGTGATAGAAATATTCTAAAACTGGGCCTGGCCAACATGGCAAAACCTCATCTCTACTAGAAATACAAAAATTAGCTAGGCGTGGTGGCACACTTTGGGAGGCCAAGGCAGGTGGTCAGGAGTTCAAGACCTGCCTGGCCAACATGGCAAAACCCCATCTTTACCAAAAATACAAAAATTACCCAGGCGTGGTGGTGCACGCCTGTAATACCAGCTACTTGGGAGGCTGATGCTCAAGAATTGCTTGAACCTGGGAGGCAAAGGTTGCAGTGAGCCAGGATCTTGTCACTGCCCTCCAGCCTGGGTTACAGAGTGAGATTCTGTCTCAAAAAAAAAAAAAAAGTGGGCAAAGGACACAATAGACACTTTTCAAAAGAAGACATACATGTAGCTGACAAGCATATGAAAAAATGCTCAGCCTAAATGCTAAACCTAAAATCACTAATCATTAGAGAAATGCAAATCAAACCACAGTAGGATATCATCTCATACCAGTTAGAATGGCTATTATTAAAAAGTCAAAAAATAACAGATTCTGGCAAGGTTGTGGAAAAAAGAGAACACTTATACAATGCTGGTGACAATGTAATTTAGTTTCAGCTATCGTGAAAGCAGTGTGACAATTTTTCAAAGAACTTAAAACAATCTCATTGTTGGATATATACCCAAAGGAATATAAAACATTCTACCATAAAGACACGTGTATGCGTATGTTCATCACAGCACTATTCACAATAGCAAAGACATGGAATCAATCGAAATGCCCATCAATGGTAAACTGGATAAAGAAAATATGGTGCATATACACCATGGAATACTGTATGCAGCCATAAAAAGAATGAGATCGTTTCATTTGCAATCACACGGGTGAACCTGGAGGCCATTATCCTAAGCGAACTAATACAGGAACAGAAAACCAAATACTTCATGTTCTCAGTTGGAGTGGGAACTAAACACTGCACTAGTGCATATGGACACAAAGATGGGAACAACAGACATGAGGCCTACCTTAGGGTAGAGGGTGAGAAGAGCGTGAGGATCAAAAAGCTACCTATCAGTTACTGTGCTTATTACCTGTGTGACGAAATAATCTGTACACCAGACCCCCACAACATGCAAACTACCTATATAACAAACCTGCACATGTGCCCCTGAACATAAAATAAGTTTGTTTTGTTCTGTGTTTTGAAACAGGGTCTCTCACTGTATCACCCAGGCTGGGGTGCAGTGGTGCAATCTTGGCTCACTGCAACCTCCACCTCCCAGGTTCAAGCAATCCTCCCACCTCAGTCTCCAGAGTAACTGGGACTACAGGCATGTGCCACCACACCCAGCTGATTTTTGTATTTCCTATAGTGACAGGGTTTTGCCATGCTCCCCAGGTTGGTCTCGAACTACTGAGCTGAAGCGATCAACCTGCCGCAGCCCCAGCCCAAAGTGCTGGGATTACAGGTGTGAGCCACGGTGCCTGGCCAGAATAAAAGTTCTTTTTAAAAAGTTTCAGTTGTACATTTTAAAAACTACCCCAGTGAGACATCTTTCTCAAGAACCTCCTTTTACTTTACATTCTCATTTTCACTACTTTTCACTAAACCTTACATTTAACTAATAGGTTTAATGATTATTCTTGTTTCATACCTGTTTTCTTGATTGACCAGTACCTGCTCTAAAAATCTAAATCTGAAAGTGATACCATAGCATCTTAGCCAAGTTAAAATACATATATCCATTGACCTAGCTGTTCCAATTGTAAAATTTATTTTAACAAAAGTATCTGTACAAGTGCACATATTTACATATATCAGGATGTCCGCTGATGCATGGTTTTGATAGGTAAAAACCAGAATCTAAATAAATTATGGTATATAAAGACTAGAGAATATGCTATTGTTTTTTGTTGTTATTGTTGTTTTTAAGAGATGAGGTCTCACTGTCTCACTGTCTTTCCCAGGCTGGACTCAAACTCCTGAGCTCACGTGGTTCTCCCACCTCAGGTTCCCAAGTAGCTGGGAATATAGGCACACAACACTGTGCCAGGCTATGCTGTTGTTCTTTAAAAGTGAAGTTGGGCCTGGTGTAGTGGCTCATGCCTGTAATCCCAGCACTTGGGAGGCCAAGGCGGGCGGATCATGTGAGGTCAGGAGTTCAAGACCAGCTTGGCCAACATGGCAAAACCCCATCTCTACTAAAAATAGAAAAATTAGTGGGGTGTTGTGGTGGGTACCTGTAATCCCAGCTACTCGGGGAGGCTGAGGCAGGAGAATTACTTGAGCCCGGGAGGCGGAGATTGCAGTGAGCTGAGATTGTGCCACTGCACTCCAGCCTGGGCAACAGAGCAAGACCCTGTCTCCAAAAAAATAAGCTTGATCTGTGTTTTGACATTGAAAAATGTTCATATAGGTAAAAAAGCAAGGTTTTGAACAATATAGGTAATTAATTTTTCAGAGTGTTTATATGTGTACTTAATTTGTCTTTGTCTAGAAAATGGTCTGGAAAGATACATATCAGTCTCTTAACTGTGATTATTTCTGCAGAGTGATATTGGATGTTTTTGTGGGCAGGTAGAGAGTTTTTACTTTTTATCTTACATAGTTCTGTGTTAAACACATTAGAACAGGAAAATGACACTTCATTACTTAACAATAAATAGATAAATTTAAATGATACTACAACACTTGTCAAAAACTGAGTTTTTGTGATTCTCGTGCCATTCAGTTGGTAATGACTAGCCTATATGTTTACATTTTTCTTTTATACATGTTATAAATTAAGTCCTAGTTTATAGGTCAGCTAAAAATAATTTTACAATTTATTGGATTTTAAAAGAAAAATGGTAGCTAGTAAAAAGTATAAATGGGTCTTAAATTTGTTCAGATCATTTGTTTACTATGGTCTACTGCAGTATTCCTTTTTGTGGGCCAGTAAAAGGAGTTACCTTTGCATGATTTTTAACTATGTCTACCAGAACGATTTAATAAAAAAATAGTTTCATACCCTGTTTTGGTGTGCTTTTTAACAAATCAGATTATTGCCTTTCAGGTTTCTCAGGACCATGAAACAATGGCTCAAGTTTTGTTCAGCAGGAATATGAGATTGAATGTAGCTTTAACTTTCTGGAGAAAGAGAAGTATAAGTGAACTTGTAGCTTATTTGTTGAGGTAAGTGTGACCTTTTATCCTCTTTGTTCAATCACTTTTTTTCTGAGACAAGGTCTTGCTTTGTCATCCAGGTTGGAGTACAGTGGCACAATCATGGCTCACTGCAACCTCAATCTGCTGGGTTCAAGCAGCCCTCCCACCTCAGCCTCCCAAGTAGCTGAGAGTACAGGTGCACATCACCACACCTGGCTAATTTTTAAAAAAATTTTTTGGAAGACATGAGGTGTTATGTTTCCCGGGCTGCTCTTGAACTCCTGAGCTCAGGTGAACCTTCTTCATTATTCTAAACTGCCTATATGTAGCTTCAGTAGAGACAGTATGGCTTAAATTACATTCATCACCTATCTAAGAGTAACCAAAATACAGAAAACAATGTTTTATCAGATTGAACAAAGCTGTTACCTTTCCTGTCATTCTTACCTATAAAACTAAGAGATAATGATATGGGAAAACTAACCTTCTAAAAATCCCTTTTGAGGCCAGGTGTGGCAGTTCTTGCCTGTAATCCCAGCATTTGGGAAGATTGAGGTGAGAGAGTCACTTGAGCCCAGGCGTGAGAGACTGAGCAACATAGCAAGACTCCATCTCTACAAAAAATAAAAATAATAAGCCAGGCACGGTGGTACGTGCTTGTGGTCCCAGGTACTTGGGAGGATCACTTGAACCCAGGAGTTGGAGGTTGCAGTAAGCTGTGATTATGCAACTACATTCCAGCCTGGGCAACAGAATGAGACCCGTTTCTTAAAAAAAAAAAAAAAAAAAATTAGTAAAAATAAAAAGTAAACATCCCTTTTGAGTGGGAATTTGAAGCATTACTTTCCTCATTGTATTCGAGTCTCTCAGATGTTACCTTAGGGAAGCCTTCTTTGACCAACTTATTTTAAAATACCTATTTCTCCACTCCCTATCTCCCTTTCCTGTTTTATTTTTCTCCATAGCACTTACATCAACCTGCTCTATATGTCTTATGTCTTGTTATTTGTTTATTGCCTGTCTCGGTCCCACCCCCCAACCCCCACACTTGCTCACGCACTGGAATACAAGCCCTGCGTCTTTGTTCATTGCTGTATCCACAGACATGACTCATTGTAGATACCAACATTGTTAAATGAATGAATTTCTCAAAAGCAGTGTGAATAATCATAATATGAAAGTAAATAAGGAAATCAGCTCTCTAAGGCAATGCTATTCTTTTTATACTCTCAGGATAGAAGATCTTGGCGTTGTGGTAGATTGCCTTCCTGTGCTCACCAATTGGTAAAAACAATATTTTTCAGAAAAAAAGTAAGATTAAAGGAGGTCAAATTATGGCCCATCCATATTTTTATAATTTGGTATTTATTTTAGTTTACAGGAAGAAAAACAATATATCTCACTTGGCTGCTGTGTAGACTTGTTGCCTCTAGTAAAGTCACTACTTAAAAGCAAATTTGAAGAGTAAGTGCTAATCTGAATCTTGATTCATTTTTCTTTTTCAACATCCTTGATTTTGTGCTTTGTGAGTACATAGTAGATTGGGCTAAATGAGACATACAAGGTTTCTGTTTTCAAGAAGCTAATAGTACAATTAGGAAAAGAATATGAAATGACTAAAGGGCAATTATAAAAGCATCTCTAAACAAATTACATGAGATATACTTTTGTGAAATAGATATGAAGGTAACAAATTGTTAAAAGGGAAGAGACCAATGTGTGTATGTGTTTTTTGGGAGGGAAGGTATCATCTCCTATAAGAAGGGTTCTTAGATGAAAACACTTGAATTTTGTAACAAAATGTCATTTCAGATATGTTATAGTTGGTTTAAACTGGCTTCAAGCAGTCATTAAAAGGTGGTGGTCAGAACTATCATCCAAAACAGAAATTATAAATGATGGGTGAGTATACCTTTAAAGATAAACTCATGCTGAAATTTTCTTCAGGAAAGCAGCTTGATTAAACTAGGTAATAATTTTATCCCATTATCATCAGTGTATGCTATTTATTCTTTTTATGTTCAGAGAGATACTAACTTAAGATACTGTTCATTTGTGAAAACCACACCTGGAAATTGAATTCCAGAGCCTACCAACCTCCTGTATCTTTTCTCTTGGCACAACCCTACCCTTCATTTTAGAAGAAAAACACAATGGTGTTTAATTCTTATATTCATTATATGAGTAAGGGAGGAAAAAGAGATGCCCACAGTAGAATAAGGAATGGAGGCACCCTGCAGGGTCCTTTAGCCTAGACATTAACCTGAGAGTCCGGTGTTGATGTTTACAGTTCTAAAAACTGTATTATTACTGCCTTGATGTGAAAATTTGTGGGTATTCTACCAGAGTATACCCAGATTATCATGAAACCGCAGAAAAATATCTCCCAACAGTTTCCTTAAAGTCCATAATTTTGGGTCAGGCATGGTGGCTGATGCCTGTCTGTAATCCCAGCACTTTGGGAGGCCAAGAAGGGCAAATCACTTGAGCTCACAAGTTTGAGACAGCCTGGGCAACATGATGACACCCCATCTCTACAAAAAATACAAAAATTAGCCAGGCATGGTGGTGTGCGCCTGTAGTCCCAGCTACTCAGGCTGAGGCAGGAGAATCGCTTGAGCCCAGGAGGTGGAGGTTGCAGTAAGCCGAAATGGCACAACTGCACTCCAGCCTGGGCGATAGAGCCAGCCCTTGTCTCAAAAATAAATAAATAAATAAATAAATAAATAAAAGTCCACAATTTCTTTTGTAGGCTCTCAAAATTTTCTACTTCACACCAAGGAATGTCCAAATGTTCCAAACGCCTGGTCATTTTCTTACCTGCTTTGACAACTAAATAACCTTTAATTTTCTTTTTTTTTAATTGAAATCAAGTAAGACATTTTATTAATTTTGGAATTGAAAAAACGTCTTTTGTTTTTTCCAAGAATTAATTAAATTGGAGGTGTTTGGTGGTATTATGTGGATAAACCTTTAATTTTCGTGACTGACATGTATTATTCTAAAAGTTATTTGACTTTTTTTTAATTTCTCTCCACGTTCCCGAATGTTTTATTTCAAATAGCATCATTTTCTCCTGAAAAATACCTGAAACATTTTAGAACAGTTTTTATTATGCATATTTATGATGAAAGTTTATATCTTAATATATTTGCTTTCTCATTTTCTTCCTTTTTTTCTTTTAGAAATATTCAAATTTTAAAACAACAATTAAGTGGATTATGGGAACAGGAAAACCATCTTACTTTGGTTCCAGGATATACTGGTAATATAGCTAAGGTAATCTATATTTAAGCTTATAAATTAAACATTAAAAATTAGAAATAATATTTTACATTTATTTATATTTATATATTTAAAAATTAGAAATATATTTTTAATAGAAATAGAAATAGAAATATATTTTTAATAGAATATTTATTAGAAGGAATAATTTTAATAGAAATATATTTTAATAGAAATATATTTATATATTTAAAAATTAGAAATTTAAATATATATATTAAATATATATTTAAAAATTAGAAATAATATTTTACATTTTTCAAGTCTCTAGGCAAAATAATATGGTACTGTTCTAATGTCTAAAGTCAATTTCATATTTTCAAATGCTTCAGGTCCTCTGCATATAACTGTGACCTTGGCAGCAAGCACAGGAATTGGCCATTGAACATGTTTCATGTACAGCCCCTGAAATGTTATGCTAGAGGATATTTACAGAGGGTTTTAATCAGAGAAAAGTATTTGAAAAAATTTTGAGAATCCAGTAAGGACAGCATCAGAAAACAAGATGAGGAACTCAGGAAACAAGGGATAAGGAACATAATTAAATGGTTTTGGAGATTAAGTTTTACTTTTGCTAATGTTATGCTTTTTGAGACGGTAAACTATTTAAATCACAGTGAATTTGACTTTGGTCTTTATTGATTTGTCTCATAAAGGAAAAAGTAAAAATTGCTAGTTTGAATTTTAATATTTAAACTCCAGAAAACATTGGTAATTAGGCCGGGCACAGTGGCTTACTCCTGTAATCCTAGCACTTAGGGAGGCCAAGGCAAGCAGATCACCTGAGGTCAGGAGTTCGAGACCAGCCTGGCTGGTGAAACCCCGTTTCTACTAAAAATACAAAAAATTACCTGAGTGTGATGGCGCGTGCCTGTAATCCCAGCTACTCGGGAGGCTGAGGCAGGAGAATCACTTGAACCTGGGAGGCGGAGGTTGTGGTGAGCTGAGATCACGCCATTGCACTCCAGTTTGGGCAACAGAGTGAAACTCTGTCTCAGAAAAAAAAAAAAGAAAAAACATTGGTAGTTAAAAATTAATTGAAGAAAAAATTGTCATTAAGAAATACTTTTACTCTATTACTGGGCATACTGCTATCATAAATGGGCATTAGCCAGGAATATAAAAAGCATTTTTTGGTTTTAAAAGCATTCTTTGGTTTTAAATATATATATTTCTAAATAAGAGGATTTATGTCATGGACTTAGTTATAAAATTTTTCTCAGAGACAAAACAGCTTCTTAGAATTCAGGGGGAAAAAATACAATGCTAGGGGAAAAAATACAATGCTAAGGGAAACAGAGGCTTGGGCAAACCTAGGTAGCCTTGAGGGATAATCTGGCTTCTACTCCAAGATTGTAAGTTCAGATCTTACAGGAGACAGAAGCTTTCAGGGAATTAATGTAGCTGAGGGAAGAAAAGCAAATGGGAGTGATACCAACAGTGACCAACCAGAAGCTTATCTCCTGTCAAAGTGACAGCCACAAAGGAGCTCTGGCCATTGCTATGGAAGACCATGGCCCGTCTCCCCCTCAAAAAAAATTTCTCAGATACCTTCAAAAAAAAGAAGCAAAATAGAAGCAAAATGATATATCAACCAAGTTTGTTACCACTGTGTGGGATTTTACTCTATAGAATTCTTTTTTTTTTTTTTGAGATGGAGTCTCTCTCTGTCACCCAGGCTGGAGTGCAGTGGCGCAATCTCGGCTCACTACAAGCTCCACCTCCCAGGTTCACACCATTCTCCTGCCTCAGCCTCCCAAGTAGCTGGGACTACAGGTGCCCACCACCACGCCTGGCTATTTTTTTTTTTTTTTGTATTTTTAGTAGAGACAGGGTTTCACCATGTTAGCCAGGATGGTCTCGATCTCTTGACCTCATGATCCACCCACCTCGGCCTCCCAGAGTGCTGGGATTACAGGCGTGAGCCACTGCGCCTGGCCTATAGAATTCTTAATGATGAAAATCTTATGAACAAATCAATCTCTTAGGAAGTTTTTGTTGTTGTTTTAGGTTTTTAGAGCATACATGACGTATTACCTTGCTCTAAAGGGGTGTTGCATTCTGTATAGAAGAACTAAAAAATTATTGTTCCTTATGACTGAAATTTGCTTTCAATCAGAATTTTTTTTTTTTTCTTTGAGACTGAATCTTGCTCTGTTGCCCAGGCTGGAGTGCAGTGGCGCAAGCTCGGCTCACTGCAACCTCCACCTCCTGGGTTCAAGTGATTCTCCTGCCTCAGCCTCCCGAATAGCTGGGATTACACACGTGCCTGGCTAATTTTTGTATTTTTAGTAAAGACGGGATTTCACCACATTGGCCAGGCTGATTTCGAACTCCTGACCTCAAGTGACCTACCCACCTCCCCCTCCTAAAGTAATGGGATTACAGGCGGGAGCCACCACACCCGGCCACAATCAGTTTTTCACAAAGGGAGAAGCTTTATTGTGAATGTGACTTTAAGGTACCATTTATTATTGAGGACAATACTGACTGATTAAAAGTTCAATGCGAAGTTCCTTATGATGAGACTTTATTACAAAATTAAACTATCAAACTAATTTGTAATTTTTTGAGTATAGAAATTGAAAGAAGAGGGCCAGGCAAGGTGGCTCATGCCTGTAATCCCAGTACTTTGGGAGGCCAAGGTGGGCAGATCATGAGCTCAGGAGATCGAGACCATCCTGGCCAACGTGGTTGAAACCCCATCTCTACTAAAATACAAAAAATTAGCCAGGCATGGTGGTGCACACCCGTAGTCCCAGCTACTGGGGAGGCTGAGGCAGGAGAATCACTTGAACCCTGCAGGTGGAGGTTGCAGAGAGCTGAGATCACACCACTGCACTCCAGCCTGGTGACAGAGCAAGACTCTGTCTCAATAAAAAGAAAGAAATTGAAAGAGGCTATTGTCAAGCTGGGCTTAAGTGGATATAGCATTGATAGTAAACAGCACTGATAGAATTTCTGTGAATGTTAGCTATGAAAGCAGAGTTGTTTGAGCATAGGAACCAACACATTCATTTAGCACTTAGCAAATATGTATTGAGCGCATACTATGTGCCAGGCCCTGTGCTGAACAAATGCAGATAAAAGCACTGAACAAGACATGTCTTTTACCCTCAAAAGGTCACAAAAGGAAACTAAGGCAAATTAAGCAACACCAACAAAAAATGGATTGTTTATGTTTGTATTTACTGTACTGTCTAATGAAATGTTTTTGTTTTATCTTCTAAGGATGTAGATGCTTATTTATTACAGTTACATTGAGAGATTTCATCTACTAAAGAGCATTTGGTTTTTCAAAACATCCCTGAACTGTATAATTTACAAAAAAAAAAAGTCTCATCTGAGAACTGAACTGCGGAAGAAATCAAAACTATTTTTTCTTTTAAAAAGCCACATAATGAAACCACTAATGAAATCCCAACAATCTGCTTCACATTGAAGTGGAAAAATATCCAAAAGGAGCAGCTTCAATTTCATTGAGGTGAAAGTGCACTATGAAGATTGTTCAACTTTGCTGCATTTGGGAGTTATATGGTTATTTGGTAACATTAAGAACTGCTGGATTTTAATGCAATCCTGCATAAAAATATAATTTATACTATGTGAAAAAATAAGACAGGACTTACCACTAGGAACCACCAAGACCAATCATCATTAACTTTTTTAAGATTGTGTTTTATTAAAAAAAAAAAAAAAAACACTTAAATGTGTGCAGCTATTTTCTTATGTTGAAAAGACTGAAAGTTTAAAACATGAAAAAATCAATATTAAACATTTTTTGTTCACACTGAGATACTGTGTATGTAAAATGCCTTAATTATTAATAAGCCAATGTGTTATGATACCAATATCTGTTTTAAAAAACTAAAACCAACCATGCTTCTGGCATGATAAAATCATGGAATTAAATCAGGGGTTTACATTCTTGTAGAATGTTCTTGAAACACTCTCTGCACCATTTTTAAAACTTGAGAATAGTTTTAGTATCTCTGATATTTTTTGCCAGAATCATCATGTCATGTATGTATGTGTTATCCCTATCTAAGGAAAAAGGTGAATATGTTTTTGTGTGAATGTTTAACTGGAAATGTCCATGGACTTGGCTAATTTATATTTACTTTTTATTGTACATAGATTTCTAATATTTTTCATTCCTGTATCATTTAAACTTCCTTCATTTGAGTAAATTCACTAAATATTTCTATTTTTTGCTTTTTTAAATTCTGATTTTATATGAATTCTAATTCTTTTTCACTACATATGTTTTAAAGAGTTACATACAGTGATTTAGAATAGTTTACAGTTAATGCTGATCTTGTATTTTAAATTCCGACACTTTGTGTCACTACCTCCTCTAATGGCTAGTATGATATGCTAGCAGACTATATGAGGTCTTTTTTTAAAATACCATTTTTAGTGTCAGTGAACCAAATTCTGGAATGTCTTAACAGCTCTAAATCTTACTTGTCTTGAAAATGATTGGGGTTTAATACCACTGCTGGTGGTTCACACATCATCCCATCCTTAATATGCCTGACAGGCATCTGAGCAAAGGCTTTTAGTAATTGAATTTCTCTGCAGTAGTCCTTCAAGCACTTGAATGTAAACCTTTAGCATTTACTCGTTTAATGACTACTGATACGAATCTCAAGCAGATTTCTTGCTCTAAAAAGTTATGTTTCACTGAGTTCTGGTTTTGTATAGCTGTATTTTATATAGCTAGATATTCCTCGCAGTGAACATGAATTGTAATAATTGGTTATTTCCTTAAGTCTTTAGATTAGAATAATTTCAGATTATTGCACTTCTGTGATTTGAGAGGTGAGTTATTTAAGAGGCCAGTTTCCAGGACATGGGAATTTGAATTGTAAACCTGTTATCTCTGTGAAACTTTAACGTGATAAAATATAACCTTTCTTTGTGCTTATTCCTGTAGTTATCACTGTCTTATGTAGCAGTTTGAACCAGTTAACTTGGTTGGAGTATGGTGCTAAAGAGGCCGTGGACAGGAGTTTGATGCTTTTGTAGGTTCATTAACTTTACATACACACAAAATGTTTTTATAGCTGTCGATTGCACCTTCCCTCAGGTATCCATCTCAGAAATTCAGGAAGATGGTATGTATAGCTTAGCATAAACCTTTTGCCTCAAATGGAAGGATTACTCAAATAATGGGTATATGTGATACTGTAGACTTTTAATCTAACATTTAAAATAATAGATTCAAAATAAGATATCTAAAATACTGTGTAATGTTTAGTTTCAAAGTATTAAGTAATATTACATCAGATATTTTTCACATTTTTCTCTGGGTCAGGTCATTGACTAAATAGTATCTTCAAAAATCAAACTTCAATAAATCAGACTTCAGAAAAATTAAGTACAAATGATATATAGTAAGAACAGGTATTATCTTGGTAACACTTATACCTAAATTTAGGTTTTTTGAAGGCATGTAGATAATACTTTATCTTACATACTCAGAGCTATATAAGTCAGCAGTTTTTAGCTGACAAAGATTATTGAGTAGCATATACTCCTAATTTCTGTTCTTGGCCTTTGCGGTTTCCTTAATACCTACCTCTCTCAGTTATTGAATTGATTAGTATTAAGTGATTTTTAAGATTCTTAGATAAATGATATTAGATAAGTAAGTATTTTTGAACACTTCTGTTGCTATTAAGCCCTTTCATGCTACAGCATTTTAATTAGAACAGTGTTGATCTCCAGGAATAGCCAAAGAGAGTGCTTACAAAGTTTTGGCTGTTATATTGACCTAGATTAGGACAATTACTGTCTGTCGTTGCTAATTTCTTGCTGTGCTACTAAGGAGTATACAGAACTGAGGGACTACCCAAGGTCTCTATGCCTTCTTAGTCCTTCTATCTTAGGTTTTCTATGCTTGACTTTGCTAACTCTGCAAGTATAGGGGCAGGTAGTTTATTGAGGTGATAGAGGGTTATCAGATAATTTGCTTCTACTTGGGACAAAGTGGGTGAGTTTTGTAATGAGTGATCGTGATGAGAATAATGGTTAAAAGTTAGGAAGTAAGTATCATTAGATGGTTTTTAAAATTAATATTTGGCAGTGATTTCAAAGGCAATTGGCACTATTTGCATGAATCTTGAGATGTGAGAATTGGGATGTAAGTATTCTGTCCATTTGGGGGAATCAAAAATACCAGCATTGAACTCTAAGGGCTACTGAGGAATTAAATCCTAATGCCTCTAAATTTACTCGGTACACATCATGTCCTAACCTTAACCATGGTTGTGTGGGTTCAAAGCTAGGTTTCTGACCTTTGAAACAGTAGTTTTCTCAAACTTAGGACATTTCTATATTTTGCCAAGTTGTTCATATAATTAATATTAATGGATAACTAATTGGAGTAATGATTATTAGCTACTGAATGCTGATAATAGAAGTCATATTTAAATGCTTACTTAGTTACTTAAGTTAGTCAAGGACTCTGAAAAAGTAAGGTTTAAGTTAATAATTTCATCAGTCACTCCCAGTTATCTTCTTATTTAGGAACAAGATGGTAATGCAGTTGCCTTTGTTTATTTAAATAGAAAAAAATTAAATTAGGAGAAAATGACCCAACTACAGTGATGTATTTGGATACACTACTTCTTATCTTTCAATATAGACTTTTATTTCTGGATTACCATAGATGGAAATAGTATTACTGGACATATGTTGGTAGGTATTTACTTCTATGTTTTTCTTTTTCCTTTAATTTCGAATACTTCTAGCTACAAAAATTGTCATAAAACTTTACAACACACTATACCCCCCCCCTTTTTTATTCTATGACAGGATTATAGAATAAAAATTCACGCCAGGTGCAGTGGCTCACGCCTGTAATGCCAGCATTTTGGGAGGCTGAGGCAGGTGAATCACCTGAGGTTGGGAGTTCGAGACCAGCCTGACCAACATGGAGAAACCTTGTCTCTACTAAAAATAGAAAATTAGCCAGACGTAGTGGCGCATGCCTGTAATCTCAGCTACTCGGGAGGCTGAGGCAGGTGAATCGCTTGAACCCAGGAGGCAGAGGTTGCAGTGAGCCGAGATAGCGCCATTACACTCCAGCCTGGGCAACAAGAGCAAAACTCCTACTCAAAAAAAAGAATTATCCCTCCCTGAACACCGTATGCTTCTAATTTTTCATCTATTTGATTGATTCAGTAATAGCACCAACTGTAACAAAGTAAGTACTGCATATCATATATCCAGTATATTGAGTCTATTTTTCAATGCTATATGTAAAACATGTAGATACTATAATTTTCTCTGGGCCAAATAATTGACTTAATAGTACCTCCTAAAATCAAACTTCAATAAAATCTCAGTACAACTACAAAAAATATGTATACCATAGTATTTTATAGACTGTAATTGGTCATAAAACACAAAAAGACATAGCTCCTGTGTACTAGGAATTTCATGAAAGGGGCCAAGGCACAGTGGCTCATGCCTGTAATCCCAGCACTTTGGGAGGCCGAGGTGGGCGGATCATGAGGTCAAGAGATCAAGACCATCCTGGCCAATATGGTGAAACCCTGTCTCTACTAAATACAAAAATTAGCGGGGTGTGGTAGCGCGTGCCTGTAGTCCCAGCTACTTGAGAGGCTGAGGCAGGAGAATCGCTTGAACCCAAGAGGTGGAGGCTGCGTTGAGCTGAGATCACGCCACTGCACTCCAGCCTGGTGATGGGGCGAGACTCTGTCTAAAAAAAAAAAAAAAAAAAATTCATGAAAGGGCCGCCTCATAGCTGACAATACATTTTTCATAGCAAAGCTTGTTATAATTTCTTTTATATACAGAATTATTACTCTCTGCACTAAGAAGTTTTCTGATGGGAGATACCAGGAGTCCAGATAAGGATTCACTCCCCAGATACACTTGAATTGGTGTTGATTATTAAGCTTTACAGTATATTCTGTATTTTCATTTAGATTTAAACCAGGATTTGTTTAAAAAATGTCCTGGACCTGGCCAGGACAGTTGTGACACTGGATTTACACCAAAGGTACAAAGAGTTAATGCAAAGCATTTTCTAGGGTAAGAAAGAGTTGTCATGGGAGTCCTGGAATACACTGAATCACCATAATTACTTGCTTCCAGAATTATTCTATTGCATTTATCCACAAAACCTGCAGTGTGGAGCCTGGATTTGACTCTTCCAGGAGTCAAGGGTAGAATTAGCTGTCGGGCGCAGTGGCTCATGCCTGTAATCCTGGCGCTTTGGGAGGCTGATGGGGGCAGATCACGAGGTCAGGAGATTGAGACCATCCTGGCTAACATGGTGAAACCCTGTCTCTACTAAAAATACAGAAGATTAGCCGGGCATGATGGCACGTGCCTGTAGTCCCACCTACTTGGGAAGCTGAGGCAGGAGGCTGAGGTTGCAGTGAGCCGAGATGGCACCACTGCAGTCCAGCCTGGACGACAGAGCGAGACTCCGTTTCAAAAAAAGAAAATACTATCTACATTAGTCGTAAAAGTTATTGGTGATTTTAGTTTGGCATAGTTTCCTTTTTTTCTTCTTTTTTTTTTTTTTTTTTTCTTTTTTTGAGGTGGAGTCTGGCTCTGTCTCCCAGGCCGTAGTGTGGTGGCGCAATCTCGGCCCACTGCAAGCTTCACCTCCCGGGTTCACACCATTCTCCTGCCTCAGCCGCCAGAGTAGGTGGGACTACAGGCGCCCACCATCAGGCCCGGCCAATTTTTTTGTATTTTTTTAGTAGAGACAGGGTTTCACCGTGTTAGCCAGGATGGCCTGGATCTTCTGACCTCGTGGTCCGCCCCGCTTGGCCTCCCAAAGTGCTGGGATTACAGGCGTGAGCCCCCGCACCCAGCTAGTTTCCATTTTTTTTAACTTATTAAGTTAATAAGCAACATAGTGAAACCCCAACTCTACTAAAAATACAAAAATTAGCCGGGCATGGTGGCGGGCATCTGTAGTCCCAGCTATTCCAGAGGCTGAGGCAGGAGAATCGCTTGAACCAGGGAGGTGGAGGTTTCAGTGAGCCAAGATTGTGCCACCACGCTCCAGTATGTGCGACAGAGTAAGACCTTATCTCAAAAAAAAAAAAGTATAGCAATGAAAATAAACCTAAAATGTTAGGCATTTAAGAATATCCAATAGTACTGATTTAGGGCCATGTTATTATTGGCATAGTCTGATAATCAGCCATTTCTGCTGTGTCAGGCTCCATTTTGTAGTTAATGAGTATGACTACATTCTACAAACCTCCAAGATATGAAATAGCAAAAGATAGCTTTGAAAGTTTCTGAAGACTTCTATGTAGAAATTATACTTCGACAAACTATTTAAACTACAGTTTTCCTTAAATTTCATCAATTATTTAAATATTGACAAGTTTAGAATTAATAAAAGCTACAGTAATTATAATGATTGACATGTGCTTGGTGTAGTCTTAAAGGGAGTAGCTAATGTTTTAGAATAGTATTACGTCAGGTATCTTAAGGTTTGCTTAGACACATGATAGACTTTTATAATTTGAAATAAGTGAATACAGTATGACTTTCTTTTTCTGTATCTTTATTAGGTAGTGGGACCTAACAGTTTTTTGAAAATATAAGTTGATATGGAAGGACTCATAAGTTTTGTGTTTAAATGACATGAAACTTAGTGCTTCTTTAGAAATGTTAATGCAACTGTTGAGTAGTGTGATATTTGAGAAACTGCATTATATCTTTGAAATCAAATACTTTAAAATATATTTATAAAATATACACAGCTTCCATGAGCTCCTTGTAGCAGCTGGCACATCCACATTTGTCGTAACACATGTGGCATGAATTTCAAGTCTGTTACTTTTGTGTGTGTGTGTGTGTGTGTGTGGAGACAGAGTCTTGCTCTGTCGCCCAGGCTGGAGTGCAATGGCACAATCTCGGCTCACTGCAACCTCTGCTTCCCGGATTCAAGCGATTCTCCTGCCTCAGCCTCCCGAGTAGCTAGGACTATAGGCATGCACCACCACTCCCAGCTGCTTCTTGTATTTTTAGTAGAGATGGGTTTCAGCATGTTAGCCAGGCTGGCCTCAAACTCCTGACCTCAGGCAGTCCACCCACCTCGGCCTCCAAAGTGCTGGGATTACAGGTGTGAGCCACCACGCCTGGCCTGTTATTTTTGTCTGTTAATTAGTCTTTTGTTTCATCTTTTAAGAAAAAAGCAACAGCTGACTATATAGTGGGAAGAGCTTCCTCCAGTACATTCCAGTAATGTTTATTAGCAGTTACCTGAGTAAGTTGTAACACAGCCATTATAAGCCAAGTGTTAAAGATACCAAAGAAACATATTTGGTTCAACATTCAACAAGTAGGTTGTAAGTAACAACTACAACTTAATTGTATATTAAAGTTGTATATAAAGAACAGAGCCCCAGGGGGCACGGGGAAAAAAAAAAAAGAACAGAACCTCAAAATTAAAGTTCAATCTATGGAATTTTTCCCTTCAAGTTAGACTAATATATATCTCTTTTCTTGTTAGTCATTCTGATTATACAGCTCTCTAAAGTCATATTTCAGGTTTCCCAAAACTTTTATTGGAAAATTAATAGTTTTATGTCCCAACTAATGTTAATAGGTATGATTGAGAGTATGTCTAAATTTCTCTATTTATTGCATGTCCTTGTTTCTAGATGATAAACACAGGCATTGAGCTGCCAGATACTTGGTGTGTAACAAAATGTCAACTGGTTGAGGTAGTGAGGCCCTCCATAATAAACTGATTACTTGCTATATGCCTGTTAGTGTTAAGTGCAAAGGTAAGGTACAGTCCCTACCCTCAAAAAGTTGTTCTGAAATACTAAATGTATTGTGTTTCTAAAAGCATACTATTTTGGAAAATACTTTGAAAGCTTTAGTTCTAACTTATGCTTTTAGGAAGATCCAGATCTAAGCAATTTCAAACTCAAATGTAAAATATAATATTGCGTGTTGTAAAAACAGTTTTTTCTTTATATGTAGTATGTTACTTTTTTCTCCATGACTGGCTACAGAAGGAAGCTATTTGCACTACTGTCAATAGGACCCTCAGACCTTTATAATCAAAACTCAAGTAATAATTAGGTTTAATAGAGAGTTTTGTATACCATGGCCATCCCTGTTTATTTCTAAGTTAGATATATGATATTCATACTTACATATTAGTTCATTATCCATACTGTGATGTCTTTTGAGGACATAGCATCCAGTGGGCTAAGGTACAACTTTCAAGGGCATTTTGTCTTAGGTTCTTTCTTCCTTCCCTACACATTGTGACTTGTAGAATGGGTAGCTGCTGGGAAGTTTTCTGTACAAGAACTTGACGTGGAAAAATTCTGATTACATCATTTCCAAATCATCCTTTTTCTTGGCTGTAAATTTCAAAAATTGTTAAACATCGTAATGTTCTTTGGCGTCACACCATTATTATTTTCACTGAAATGATGACTATCTTGTTTAGCCATTAATACCTTTGAAGCCAGAGATGTTCCATTGGAGAAACTAATATAATTCAAATTTAAACATTTGCAAAAAAAAAAAAAAAAGTATTTCTACTTATTTTATGATAATTTGCTTTTTTTTTTCTTCTACATGCTGTGTACATCCTTGTTCCTATTTAATTTAGATTCTAAGTCCGCTAGACTATACACCCTTCAGTGCTTGTGTCCTGAGTCATACTGAGTAAATAGCTGCTTGGTAAATTCTAAGTATTGGTTTTTAATTTTTTCTTCCTGAATTGTTGCAGCAACATTCTATCTAAATTACTGCTTTTGGCTCTTCAGGAAAAAGTGACATTTTAATTATAAATGATATACAAAATCAAAACTATAGACAGAGCTCCTTTGGGCTTGTGAAGGCATCAACCTTTTGTTTTGGGGGGTTTTGTGTTTGTTTTGTTTTTTTGTTGTTGTTGTTTTAACAAAGACAGAGTCTTGCTATATTTCCCGGGCTGGTCTTGAACTCCTGGCCTCAAGATATCCTCCCACATCAACCCACCAAAGTGTTGAGACTACAGACATGAGTCACTGCACCCAACCACCATCATCTTTTATAGAAAGAACTTTTTATGTAAATTATGTAAAATCATAGCCTTTAAATATACCCATCCCTTGCCTCCTCTTCTCTGTATTATAAAATACTATTACGTGGTGAAATTGACATTGTACAGTGGTTATGCAGTGACTGGATTGTATTCCTAATGCACAAGATGAAACCATGTGTCAAAAGCACTCCCTTTTTTGTGGGTGTGTGGTTAGCCTAGAAGAAATACATTCCCTGAATTGTCTGTCTCCAACGAAATTACTGAACTTTTAACTCCAAAGTTGCATATGTCCTGGATATTTATTTGAGTTTTTCCTTTTAAGGAATCAGAAGGAAGCTGTTCCTTAGCACATGCAGAGTCATAAATACTGTAACACAGAGGAAAAGATACTAGTATAGGATTAGGGGACCCTGAGTTTTAAACACTTAAAATTGAGGCTCAGAGATTTTCAGGTGAAGTAGGTTTTATGTACTTGGATTATGAGAAATGAGTCTGACTTCAGCTCAGCATCCCAAAATAATAGGCTCTGCTTCACGATAATAAAGTCCTCAATATACTGTACAACTTCTGCTTTGACACCACAGTGCAAAATTATCTTAAAACTATGCCAAATTGGGAGACATTTAGATTTTATGTCATCTGAAGCCTTTTTTATATTCCTGAAGGCTGGCCTAGAAGCTGAGCTAAATCCTTAATCCTTAACAAACTTAAGCTCCTTCACTATAGCCTGACCTGCACCTTTTTGTATACTTAAGATATTAAAGATCTCAGTAAACATACAACAGCTAGTTAATTATAAGTTTTGAATTTATGTATTTATAGAAACATTACAACACTTTATTTGGAACAGCATTCAATGAATGCATTGCCTTCTAAAGGAATTTGCTGAATCACTTGATCTAGTTTGTGATCCATTCAACACTTTCATAGAACTTAAACATTATGTGTGTGAAGCATCAGCACAGCTGTAATTGTGTCCCATAAGCACATTTTTTACTCCTACATTCAAATCTTGATTCCTACTCATGAGCTCTTTCAGCATTTTATACCTGTTTACTCAAAACAACTTGCCTAAGTCAGAGCTTTACAATAATCAGGTGATTTTTTTGTCCTCACCCTTGATTTTTCTCCCAAGAGTTAGTGTTTGATTGCAGCTTTACATCAATAAACATTGCAATGATTACTTGGCTTCTTAATATTGTACATATATGTGTTATTTCTGCAATCAAAGATAATGCTAAAGAACACAAACATTTCACCCTTTCTAGAAAGAAGCCCTTGCTGTAATTGAGAAGAAAAAGTTTTTCTGGAGATTTATAATAATAGCTAACACTTACCGAATACTGCCAGGTAGTGATCTGAGCGCTCGTATTCACTCCTTTTGTCCTCACAACAACCATATGGTAGGTATTATAGTTGTCCTTAAGAAATGAAAGCAGAGAATTTAACTGGTTTGCCCAAGTCTATACAGTTAATAACTGTTAAAGCAGACAGCCTGACTCCAGAGTTTATGCTCTTAACCATTCAGTTATGTTCTAGGAGAACATAAAGAAGGGTGGAGGTGGAGCAGTCTTAGCAATATTTGTTGTTTGTTTGTTTGTTTGAGATGGAGTTTCACTCTTGTTGCCCAGGCTGGAGTGCAATGGTGCGATCTCAGCTCACCGCAACCTCCGCCTCCCGGGTTCAAGCGATTCTCCTGCCTCGGCCTCCCAAGTAGCTGGGATTACAGGCATTTGCTACCATGCCCACTTAATTTTATGTTTTTAGTAGAGACAGGGTTTCTCCGTGTTGGTCAGACTGGTCTTGAACTCCCAACCTCAGGTGATCCGCAATGCCTCAGCCTCCCAAAGTGCTGGGATTACAGGCGTGAGCCACCATGCCTGGCCACAATATTTGACCTTTTTTTTTGTTTATTTGTTTTTGAAATGGAGTCTCGCTCTGTCACCCAGGCTGGAGAGCAGTGGCACAATCTCAGCTTCTGGGTTCAAGCGATTCTCCTGCCTCAGCCTCCCGAGTAGCTGGGATTACAGGCGCCTGCCCCCATGCCCAGCTAATTTTTGTATTTTTAGTAGAGACGGTTTCACCATGTTGGCTAGGCTGATCTCAAACTCCTGACCACACGTGATCTGCCCACCTCGGCCTGCCCAAGTGCTGGGATACAGGTGTGAGCCATAGCTCTCGGCCAATATTTGACCTTTGAATATGTCACTTCACTAAGTAGGCATTACTGTCACCCTTGACATATGTAAATTTTATATTTCTTCAAATAATGTTTTATTCTTTCAGGATATGTGTCTAATAATTGTTTCTTTTGTATGATATATGTTAAACCTTACATGAATGTTTTAATCTGTTTCTACCACATCTCAGATGTTCTTGATAGGAATAATTTCTCTATAGTATTTAAAATACATCTTAACGTGTTCATTCCTGTTTTATTAATACTTTTAACTGTGTATCTTGGCTACTAAAGCACCATACCAATTCATTCCTATGGTGTGCCTTTTGAACTGTAAGTGGAGCAGGAAAAAGTTTCATTTAAAATGTATTTTGCTAAATTTAACAAGAAATCAAAGGTGTTTCCTGCTTATATTTTTTCTTACTGCAGAGGTTTTAGTATATACCAAACTCCTGCGCATCAAAATGGCAAAAATCTAATCTGAGGCTTATAATATAGTCTTTTGATACCCTAATAAAGGTAAGCAAAACCATTTAAGAAAATTGATGTTAAAATAACCCAAATAAGCCTGTGTCTTAAGGTAGACAAAAGAAACAATTATGTTCCTTTTGTATTTAAAGTAGTTTATTTTTACTAGAGTTTACTAATTTGTCGTATTGTACATCCTTTGTATATGTGGAAGGTATTCATTATTCTAATGTAACCATAAAGCAGAAAATCTGTAAAAGAGTAATATGGAAAGCTCTTTCCTCATTATGTTTGTAAATAGGGGACCCTAAAGTAAGAATAACAAAGAAAAAATAAGACTCCTAATCTGAAGGTAAAGTTAAGAAATGATACTGGCTTCCTTCCTAACCTTAATTTCTTAAATTTGAAGGCTTACACTTTTCTCCCTGCCCCACCACCACCACTAATAGTATTATTACAATGAACAGGAGGTTAATTTCCTGGGAAATATATTGCCAAGGATACATGTTTCATGAGTGGGGTCTAGGATTTCACAAAAGGCTTTCTCCTTTGATCATGGGAAGCTTCAGGATGAAAAATCAATTAACAACGTTTCCATTTTCCAGCTCATCTTCCAAAACTGAGCCTAGAGACTGTACTTTGAGGTTACATTTCCAGACTCATTTTCTTACCCTCCCCTCTTATTTGGATGCTATTTGGAGTTGCCCTCTGCCCTTAAGCAGTTTCCAACTTAAGTATAATGTATTAGGCTCAACAGTGGAGGGGAATGTAGGATTTTCTGAGCTCCCAGAGGAAGAAACATAAACAGACTGTGGAAAAAGAGACTAGAACGAAAAGATTCACAGAGGTATCCCAAGTTAAATGAAGATGAGTATGAGCTAGCTAGTTGGGGGAAAGGTAGCCCCAGTAAAGTAACCAGTGTGTCTGAAGGCTTGCAAAAGTTACATTGGAAGGTGCCAGGAGTATACATTGGGCCAGTTAGTAAACGTTTTGTGAGCTTTGATTATATGATTCCAAGTTGTTATATTTGAATCAATATTTGATTATTCAAAACAAATAAATTGCGTGAAAGTCTTGTCTTTCGGACAACTCATTCTGGCAGTAGTGTAGAAAAGGAATTGCAGGGGATTCAATGGAAGCAGAAAGCTCTGTTAGAAGTCTATGAGGATAAGTCCAGGCCAGTAGGTGTGAGGCCCTGAACTAAAGCAGAGGCAGTGGAATAGATAGGAAAGAGGTTAAGGTGGACATTGTGGAGTAAGTGAATGATTGGTGTTCCAGTTATCTATCTATGCCCTAAAACATTGGCATGTATGCAAGATTGCAGAAGACAAGGACAACATAGAAAAATTTATTGTATTTCTGTACAGAAGCAGTGAGCAGACTGAAAATGAAATTAAGGAAGTGATTCCATTTATAATAACACCAAAAAGAAATAGGAACAAATTTAACAAAAGCAGTGCAAAACTTATACTTTAGAAACTACAAAACATTGTTGAAAGAAAATAAGACTTAGATAAATGGAAAAACATCCCATGTTAATGGCTTGGAACACTGAATATTAATATGGTAGTACTCCCAAAATTGACCTACAGATTCCATGCAATCACTATCAGAATTACAGCTGACTTTGCAGAAATCAACAAACTGGTCGTAAAACTCATATGGAAATGCAAGGGAACTAGGATAGCCAAAACAATTGAGAAAAAACAAATTGGAGGACTCACACTCCTGGTTTCAAAACTTACTACAAAGCTATAGTAATCAAGACAGTGATAGTGGTGTAAGAACAGACATATATATCAATAGAACAGAATTGAGAGTCAAAAAAGCCCTCATATTTATGGTCAGTTGATTTTCCTCAATGGTGCCACAACAAATGGGGAAAGAATTGTCTTTTCAGAGATGATATTGCTGGAACGATCAAACATCTACATGCAAAAGAATGAATTTAGACCCCTCACATGTACACAAAAATTAAAATGAATCAGAGATCTAAGTGTAGGTGCAAAAACTATAAAACTCTTGGAAAAAAATAGGTTTAAATATTTGTGACCTTAAATTAGATATGACAGCAGAAGCATAAGCAACACAAGAAAGATAAATGGGGCCGGGCACGGTGGCTCACGCCTGTAATCCCAGCACTTTGGGAGGTCAAGGTGGGTGGATCACTTAAAGACCAGCCTGGCCAACATGGTGAACCCCGTCTCTACTGAAAATACAAAAATTAGCCAGACATTGTAGTGCATGCCTGTAATCCCAGCTACTCGGGAGGCAGAGGCAGGAGAATCCCTTGAACCAGGGAGTTGGAAATTGTAGTGGGCCAAGATCGCACCACTGCACTCTAGCCTGGGCGACAGGGCTAGACTCCATCTCAAAAGAAAAAAAGATAATTTGGACTTTCTCAAAAGTTTTTGTGCCTCAAGGTTTGTGCTATCGAAAAAGTGAAAATACCCATAGAATGGTAGAAAACATTTGCAAATCATATGTCTGATAAAGGACTTGTATCTAGAATATATATAAAGAGCTACTACATTTGTATAAAGAGCTATTTATACTACACGTATATAAAGAGCTACTCAGTAATAAAAAGACAACACAATTATGGACAAAGACTCTGAATAGGCAGTTCTCCAAAGAAGATACACATGACCAATAAGCACATGAAAAGGTGCTCAACATCATTTGCCATCAGGGAAGTGCAAACCAAAACCACAGTGAGATACCACTTCATACCCACTAGGATGACTATCAACAAAAAGATTATAGCAAGCGTTGGCAAGGATGTGGAGAAATTGGAATCCTCATACATTGCTGGTGGGAATGTAAAATAGTGTAGTTCTTTGGAACATAGTCTAGTAGTTCCTCAAATGGTTAAACAAGGTTACCATATGATTTAGCAATTTCACTTCTAGATACTCACCTAAGAGAATACCAAGAGAACAAAACGTGTTCACCCAAAAACTTGTATATGAATGTCCAAACCAGAATTACTTATGATGGCCAAAAGGTGAAAAACACCCAAATGCCCATAAGTAATTAATGGAAAGATAAAACGTATATTCATTCAATGGAATATTACTTGTCAATAAAAAGAATGAAATACTCTACATGCTACAACATGGTGAACCTTTAAAACATTCTACTAAGTGAAAGAAGCCAGTCACAAGGGACCACATTGTATGATTCCATTTATATGAAATGTCCAAAATAGGCAAACCTGTACAGACAAAAACAGCAGATTAGTGGTTGCCTAAGGATATATGGATGGGAAAATTGGGGAGTGACAGCTAAGGGGGGATAGAATTGGGGGGTTATGAATGTGTTCTAAAATTGTGATGGATACACAACTGAATATATTAAAAGCCATTGAATTGTATACTTAAGTGAATTTTATGGTATGTGAATTATATCTCAGTAAAGCTATTTGAAAGAAAAACTTAATGGCAGACTGGGCATGGTGGTTCATGCCTGTAATCCCAACACTTTGGGATAACTTGAGCCTAGGAATTCAAAGCCAGCCTGGGCAGCATAGCAAGACCCTGTCTCTTTAAAAAAAAAAAATTAAAATTAGTTGGGCCTGGTGGTGAGCACCTGTACCCCTAGCTACTTGGAAGGCTGAGGTGAAGGATCGCTTGAGCCCAGGAGTTTAGTTTGAGCCTGCAGTTTGAGTTATAATTGGTTTTGGTGGGTGTATGTGCACCACTGAGAAAGAAAAGTGCTACAAGTTAGTGTTTCCTGGTTTGAGTATCAGAGCAAGGAACAAAGAAAAAAAATGGAATGGCATCAGAATTCTCTCTAAAAAAGGGGCTGCAATCTTTTTGTGCTTAGTTTTGTTTTTTTGTTTTGCTGAGGTTTTAACATACGGATTAAGCTGTTAGGGTGCTTCTCTCCCTGAGATGGCAGAATGAAAACTGAGACAAGAACATTCTCCTGCTGCAGTCAGGCAGCCCTCTCCCAGCCTGTTTCCTGAGGATTCCCAGGTTCCCATCACCATGTGACCTACTCCAGCAGAGGAATGAAGGATGGTAGTCTAGGTCAGGAGTGTCACAGCACCACAAAAAGCCCAGGGATCTGTCATTTACTCTTCAAGAAGAGTAATTTTAATTTGAAATACTTTAAATGACTGACATGTTTTTGGAAGCGGAGAGGCACCTGAAATAAGCATAATTAGGGGCCCTCTGGCAACTCTCTTGTTCATATTGAGGATGAAATTCTTTGGGTTGAGCTGTTTAGAATCTCCTACTACTTCACTTTTTCTGTCTGTATCAACACAAAAGTTTGGGAAACTACAAACTCCAAATCACATTTTCAGGTGTATTGTTGCTGACAGATTGTTATGCACATAAATGCTGATATGTAAAATCATGCCTTCATAGAAAACAGACAAAACAGACCCCGTTACATGTTCCTGCTGCATGAGGCTTTGTGGGCTCTATTGGAAGATACACTTTTTTTTTTTAAGTAAAAAGTAGTATAAAGCATGTGAGTGGAAGGAGTATGCTTGTGTTTGTTGTTTTTGTTTTGTTTATGTTATTCTTTTTGCTGGCTGCAACTGGTTAAGGGTTGATTACTTCAGTCTGGAGGAATCTGGGAAAACATGATCTTTACACTTAGGCTAGTAGTTCAGGCAATATATATCAAATACCAAATTTGTTCAAATACTTTATACGCTTTCTGTGGACAGAATTCCTTTATTGTTGTCTACTAATTGAATAGTTTTCTTACTCACGTTGACAAAACTGCTGTGTTCCTCATATTTTACAGTTAGCTGGGAATAGATAGACTTTAACAAGATAGAGGGAGAAAGCATCAATAGCTAGCATAGAAACCGAAGAGCCCATCACTCTTCAACTTTACACAGAATCCGCTCAGATTTAATGATGTCAACTTAACTGCTGCTAGTGACCTAACTGGAACTTCCTGGCACCTTATATGGTTTTAGTAATTTCAGAAATTACTGTATGTTACTTTTTTTTTTTTTTTTTAAGAGGCAGGGTCTCTCTGTCACCCAGGCTGGAGTGCACTGGTATAATCATAGCTCGTAGCTCACTGCAGCCTCGAGCTCCTGGGCTCGAGGGATCCTCCAACCTCAGCCTCCTGAGTAGCAGGGACTACCCAGCTAATATTTCTTCTGTTTCGTAGAGACAGGGTCTCATTATGTTGCCCAGGCTGGTTTGGAGCTCCTGGACTCAAGCAGTCTTCCTGCCTTGGCCTCCCAAAGTGCTGAGATTACCATTGTGACACTGTGCCTGGCCACTAGCCTCTTGTTGTTCTTGGCTTTGCTTTCTACCCTCATCTCATCTCAACATCACACACATACATACTCCACTGTGTACCAGGGTACTCTTGGGCCATTTGGTTGGACACACCCTGCAATTTCATTCCAGGCTTTCAAACTTACTGTTTTTCTCTGCGGAGAACACTCACTCCTGTCTCTGCCTTTTTCCCTTCATCCATCCTCCCACCTTCTCCGAAAATAACTCTTTCTTGAATCTTCAAGTCTTAGCTTGTTCTTCCCTTCAAATTTTTGTGTTGGGTGCCCCTTCTTTGTGCTCTGAGTGTATCCTGTTCTTCCCCCATCATGGTACATAAGTATAATTGGCTATACCAAATTTTACTTATTTTTTTTATTTTTTTTATTTTTTATTATTATACTTTAGGTTTTAGGGTACATGTGCACAATGTGCAGGTTTGTTACATATGTATCCATGTGCCATGTTGTTTTGCTGCACCCATTAACTCGTCATTTAGCATTAGGTATATCTCCTAATGCTGTCCCTCCCCTCTCCCCCCAACCCACAACAGTCCCCGGAGTGTGATGTTCCCCTTCCTGTGTCCATGAGTTCTCATTGTTCAATTCCCACCTATGAGTGAGAACATGCGGTGTTTGGTTTTTTGTCCTTGCGATAGTTTACTGAGAATGATGTTTTCCAGTTTCATCCATGTCCCTACAAAGGACATGAACTCATAATTTTTTATTGCTGCATAGTATTCCATGGTGTATATGTGCCACATTTTCTTAATCCAGTCTATCGTTGTTGGATATTTGGGTTGGTTCCAACTCTTTGCTATTGTGAATAGTGCCACAATAAACATACGTGTGCATGTGTCTTTATAGCAGCATGATTTATAGTCCTTTGGGTATATACCCAGTAATGGGATTGCTGGGTCAAATGGTATTTCTAGTTCTAGATCCCTGAGGAATCGCCACACTGACTTCCACAATGGTTGAACTAGTTTACAGTCCCACCAACAGTGTAAAAGTGTTCCTATTTCTCCACATCCCCTCCAGCACCTGTTGTTTCCTGACTTTTTAATGATCACCATTCTAACTGGTGTGAGATGGTATCTCACTGTGGTTTTGATTTGCATTTCTCTGATGGCCAGTGATGATGAGCATTTCTTCATGTGTTTTTTGGCTGCATAAATGTCTTCTTTTGAGAAGTGTCTGTTCATGTCCTTTGCCCACTTTTTGATGGGGTTGTTTGTTTTTTTCTTGTAAATTTGTTTGAGTTCATTGTAGATTCTGGATATTAGCCCTTTGTCAGATGAGTAGGTTGCAAAAATTTTCTCCCATTCTGTAGGTTGCCTGTTCACTCTGATGGTAGTTTCTTTTGCTGTGCAGAAGCTCTTTAGTTTAATGAGATCCCATTTGTCGATTTTGGCTTTTGTTGCCATTGCTTTTGGTGTTTTAGACATGAAATTCTTGCCCACGCCTATGTCCTGAATGGTATTGCCTAGGTTTTCTTGTAGGATTTTAATGGTTTTAGGTCTAACATTTAAGTCTTTAATCCATCTTGAATTAATTTTTGTATAAGGTATAAGGAAGGGATCCAGTTTCAGCTTTCTACATATGGCTAGCCAGTTTTCCCAGCACCATTTATTAAATAGGGAATCCTTTCCCCATTTCTTGTTTTTGTCAGGTTTGTCAAAGATCAGATAGTTGTAGATATGCAGCATCATTTCTGAGGGCTCTGTTCTGTTCCATTGATCTATGTCTCTGTTGTGGTACCAGTACCATGCTGTTTTGGTTACTGTAGCCTTGTAGTATAGTTTGAAGTCAGGTAGCGTGATGCCTCCAGCTTTGTTCTTTTGGCTTAGGATTGACTTGGCCATGCGGGCTCTTTTTTGGTTCCATATGAACTTTAAAGTAGTTTTTTCCAATTCTATGAAGAAAGTCATTGGTAGCTTGATGGGGATGGCATTGAATCTATAAATTACCTTGGGCAGTATGGCCAAATTTTACTTATTTACCTGTCAGTAGCCTCTTAGGTAGGATCAATGTTTGTCTAACTCACCATTGTAACTCTAGCTCCCTGCTCTGTGCAACCTAAATATAATAAGAAAAGTTGAATAAAAATTTGTTGAATAAATGAATAAAGGAACAAAGAGCTACTGGGTGTTTATACTAAACTAGAATATTCAGACAAGACCCAGGTGCCTGTTCCTATCAGTCATTCATCCTTCTTGGCTGTAGCCACCAACCAGTACCTGTTTTTCTATCAAGAGAAGATTCATTCTGTAATAGAACTCCTGTAACAGGACCCTGCCATGCTGTCAATGAGCATATCTGCAAACCCTCTGTTACTGCCATTAGGATTCACTCCCTCACACATGGATCATTAATTGTAAGACTGCATATTTTGTTGCAGAATTAATATAAGGTACTTACTGTGTATGGGTACCCAGCACAGTACACTTTACAGTTGCATTGTTCCATAGATGTGTGCTGATAATTATAAACCCGGGGACCTCCAGCAGCTCTTCAAGATCTCTGCCAGTAGATCTTGCATGAAAGCCATTTTCCTCACCATATTGGTTATGCCTCTGACCAGTTCCAAGAGAAGGGCAAAAGTAGGGAGCTGAATGACTCTATCATTAGCACTGTCCACCTCTGTTCAGGGACTTCACTGCTGACTTCTGGGACACTTTCTGCCCTTACCTCACCCCTACCCCTACCCATTTGGAATCATAAAGTATCTAGGAAATAAAAAGTTGTTCTTATAGATAAAAATTAGGGACCTTTGAGAACCACAGTTGCATAAGTCTAGGATAGGGCAATTGAATTTCTCCACTGGAAATGTAGTTGAAGATTCTTTACCTGAAAAATTGTTCGTTTTAATGTAATAGGTCAGAGCACTATAACTAAAAAAACTATGGTTAATGCTGTTTGCTGATTACTATTACCACTTTTCGGTCTGGTATTATAGACATATGCCTTCATCACCGTAAGACTAATTTATTTTTATTTTTAAAAAGCATTCTGGTTTTGAGGGATAACTTTGGCTTAGGATATAAAACAAGTCTCCTAAATCTTGGATTTCCATAGTTTGTGACTGCTGTGTCGCCTAGAATATGAAACAGGTGGCCATCTCATGCCATTCATTTTCTTCCGTAAAATGATCTCCCTATATGATATGGAAGTATTTTTCTAAGTTACATAAACACATTAAGAATGGAAGAGACTAAATATAATTACTTAATTTAAAATAGATAAAACATTTGTTTGTAGTGTGTATAATATACACACTTGTATGTTTCACCCTTTCCAGAACAAATATATGGTCACAGAAAGCTTAATGTGATCATATTAAGTTGATCCTGTTTCTAATCCTGCATTAATCACAGCAGGGTCACACCGAAATCATCTAGTAATTAGTCAACATAATAATAATAGTTCCTTTTTTTTTTTGAGACAGGGTTTCACTCTTGTTGCCCAGGCTGGGTAATGGTGCTATCTCAGCTCATTGCAACCTCCACCTCCTAGGTTCAAGTGATTCTCCTGCCTAAGCCTCCCAAATAGCTGGTATTATAGGCACCTGCCACCACGCCTGGCTAATTTTTGTATTTTTAGTAGAGACGGAGTTTCACCATGTTGACCAGGCTGGTCTCGAACTCCTGACCTCAAGTAATCCACCTGCCTCGGCCTCCCAAAGTGCTGGGATTACAGGTGTGAGCCACCACGCCTGGCCAATAGTTCCATTTATTGATTGCTTTTCACTTGCCTATAGCTGTGGTAGGTGCCTTATTTACATTCTCTCATTTAATCCTCATACAACCCTGGGAGATAAACAAGTACTCTAGTTCCTTTTTCCCACATGCAGAAACTAAGGCTCAACATGAAGCCACTTGGACAAGGTCTCACTGCTAGTAATTGACACAGCTAGGATTCAAACCCTGGTTTGACCCCAAAGCTTGTGTGTGTGTGTTCTTAACCCTTGCACTATTTTAATTGTGTCAAAGCTAGACAGAAATTTGTTAGTATCGTGATAAATGGACATATAATTTCTGCTTCTGGAAAGTTGCTAATGACAGATAGCCACAAAGGAAGCATTATGCTTTGTTTTCTAAGAGCTTTACTAGACTACTTGTTTAATGCAAATGCTATTCCCCTGAGATAGGCCAGCAGCTCTCAAACTTGCGGCACATCAGAATGACATCACAAGCTTGTAAACATGGAACTGCCCAGGGCCCCATTCCATACCAACCGAGTCAGAATCTCTGGGGGTGGGGCCCAGGCCTCTGATGTTTATTACACTCCCCGGGTGATTCTCTCTCACACACACACACACACACACACATAAGTTTGAGAATCATTGAGGTCTGTGAGTGGTAGGGTTTTGTTGTTGTTGTTTTAGGAATTATAATTTTCAGGTTTGTCAGTTTAGTCAGGGCCTCACAGGAAGTTTGGGAATAGCAAAATTATAACTAACAAATTATAAATCATCTTGTCTAATTTTATAGTATAATTGTCAACTGGCAACATCTCCAGTATGACCTATTATAATGGAACTCATTGAATTTTTATTTTTTTCTCATTGAAAGATTCTGTATCCACAGAAATGAAAAAAAAATCCTAAAATGTATGTGGAATCACAGAAGACCCAAAATAGCCAAAGTTATACTAAGCAAAAAGAACAAAACTGGAGGAATCACATTATCTGACTTCAAATTATACTATAGAGCTGTAGTAATCAAAAGAGCATGATACTGGCATAAAAACAGACACATAGACCAATGGAACAGAATAGAGAACTCAGAAACAAATTCACATAACTACAGTGAACTCAATTTCAACAAAGGGGCCAATAACATACACTGGGAAAAGAGTCTCTTCAATAAATGGTGCTGGGAAAACTGGATATCCATATGCAGAAGAATGAAACTAGACCCATGTCTCTCACTGTGTAGCAGGACAAGCCACAGACAAAACTCCTCAGACACCGAGTTAAAGAAGGAAGAGGTTTATTCGGCTGGGAGCATTGGCAGGACTCCCGTCTCAAGAGCCGAGCTCCCTGAGTGAGCAATTCCTGTCCTTTTTAAGGGCTCACAAGTCTAAGGGGATCCTCATGAGAGGGTCGTGATCGATTGAGCAAACAGCGGGTACATGACAGGGGCTGCATGCACCGGTGGTCAGAGTGAAACAGAACAGACTAGGGAGTTTTACAGTGTCTTTCTACGATCTATAGATAATATCAGTTACTAGGTCAGGGGTCGAATTTTAACTATCAGGCTTAGGTCAGGCAGGCCTAGGCCTGGTTTTGGGTCTGGTTCCTTGGTTTCAGGTCTGGTTCCTAGGCACCAGGACACCTGCCTTTAGTTTTGCTTCTCTTTCCTTTTCTGAGTATAAAATAATACGAGAGGGTCTGTCTCTCTTCTCTCAACCATATACAAAAATCAAGTCAAAATGGATTAAATACTTAAACCTAAGACTTCAAACTATGAAACTACTACAAGAAAAGATTGGGGAGGCCAGGTACAGTGGCTCACGCCTGCAAACTTAGCACTTTGGAAGGTCAAGGTGGGCAGATCCCTTGAGCTCAGAAGTTCAAGACCAGCCTGAGCAATATGGCTAAACCCTGTCTCTACAAAAAATTCAAAAAATTAGCCGGATGTGGTGGCTTGCGCCTGTAGTCCCAAATACTCAGGAGGCTGAGGTGGGAGGATCGCTTGAGCCCAGGAGGTTGCAGTGAGCCGAGATCAAACCACTGCAATCCAACCTGGGTGACAGAGACCCTGTCTAAAAAATAAAAAAGAAAAAAAAACATTGAGGAAACTTTCAGATATTGGTCTGGGCAAAAATTTCTTAAGTAATGCCCCACAAGCACTGGCAACCAAAGCAAAAATGGAATGGACAAATGGGATCACATCAAGTTAAAAAGCTTCTGCACAGCAAAGGAAGCAATCAGTAAAGTGAACAACCTAGAGATTGGGAGAAAATATTTGCAAATTACCCATCAGAAAAGGGATTAATAACCAGAATATGGGAGCTCAAACAACTCTATGGGGAAAAAAATTTAATAATCTGATTGGGCAAAAGATTTTAATAGACATTTCTCAAAAGAAGACATACAAATAGCAAACGGGCATATGAAAAAGAGCTCAACATCACTGATGATGACAGAAATGCAAGTCAAAACTACAATGAGAAATAATCTCACCCCAGTTAAAATGGCTTTTATCCAAAAGGCTAATAACAAATGCTGGCAAGTATGTAGAGAAAAGGGAACTCTTCTAACTGTTGGTGGGAATGTAAATTAGTACAACCACTACAGAGGACAGTTTGGAGGTTCCCAAAAAATTAAAAATAGAGCTACCATACGACCCAGCAATCCCACCACTGGGTATATACCCCAAAGGAAGGAAATCAGTATATTGAGGAGATAATCTGCACTCCCATGTTTATTGCAGCTCTATTCATCATAATCAAGATTTGGAAGCAACCTAAGTGTCCAGCAACAGATGAATGGATAAAGAAAATGTGGTACTTACACACAATGGAGTACTATTCAGCCATAAAAAGAATCCTGTCATTTGCAACAACATGGATATAACTGGGGGTCGTTATGTTAAGTGAAGTAAGCCAGGCACAGAAAGACAAACATCACATGTTCTCACTTACTTGTGGGATCTAAAAATCAACACCATTGAACTGATGGACATGGAGAAAAGAAGGATGGTTATTAGAGACTGGGAAGGGCAGTGAGGGACTGTAGGGGTGATGGGAATGTTTAATGGGTACCAAAAATAAATAGAAATAATAAATAAGACATAGTATTTGATAGCACGAAATGGAGACTATAATCAATAATTCAATTGTACATTTAAAAATAACAAAGAGTGGCTGGGCGTGGTGGCTCACACCTGTAATCCCAGCACTTTGAGAGGCTGAGGCGGGTGGATCACCTGAGGTCAGGAGTTTGAGACCAGCCTGGCCAACATGGTGAAACCCCATTTCTACTAAAAATACAAAAAAATTAGCCAGGTGTGGTGGTGGGCGCCTTGTAATCCCAGCTACTCAGGAGGCTGAGGCAGGAGAATCGCTTGAATCTGGGAGGCCAAGGTTGCAGTGAGCTGAGATCACCCCTGCACTCCAGCCTGGGCAGCAGAGCGAGGCTCCATCTCAAAAACAAAACAAAACAAAACAAGAAAACAAAGAGTATAATTGGAATGTTTGTAACACAAAGATAATGCTTAAAGGAATGGATACCCCATTTTTCATGATGTGATTATTATGCATTGCATGCCTGGATCAAAATATCTCACAACCCATAATATATATACCTAACCTATAAATATATATAGGTTAAATATATATACCCTAACCCTAACCCACAAAAATTAAAATAAAATTTTTTTAAAGACTGTGTATTAATGATAACAGCTAGCACTCTGTTTTGTATGTGTTTCATCTTTTTCTTTTGGCATGTGAGAAATGATAGTTGTTTTTCTGTAACCACTATTAATAAACTCTCAGTTTAAAACAACAACTGTTCAGACTCCAAATAAAGAACCACAAAATCCCAAGATTAACGTGATCATGCACAGCCATATGTTACTTGAATTCTCTTTTACAGCATCTCCACCAAGTGGCTAAGTGGCTTATTCCTGCCGGGAATTCCTGACCATCCCCTGGGAGTGATCTATTCTGTCTGACTCAGAAAGCTCTTCCTTATAATAAGATTTAATCTATTTCTCTAGAGCTGCCATATATTAGTCCTTTTTTAAACCTTCTTATCAGAACTTCTTATCAAATCAGCCAAAACCTTTACTCAAGAAGATGACTCGATTGCAGTTTTCTGAAAGTTCACAGGATGCCCTCACTATCTGATGTAAGCTATGTTTATTCCATGACCAGGTCATCTGTCAGGCTATTTTCTGTACAGTTGGACATGTAATTATAGGATTTAGGCTGGGCGTGGTGGCTCATGCCTGTAATCCCAGCACTTTGGGAGGCTGAGGCAGGCGGATCACTTGAGGTCAGGGGTTCAAGACCAGCCTGGCCAACATGGTGAAAACCTGTCTCTACTAAAAATACAAAAAGTAGCCAGGCATGGGGGCGCACACCTGTAGTCCCAGCTACTTGGCAGGCTGAGGCAGCAGAATCACTTGAACACGGAGACGGAGGTTGCAGTGAGATGAGATCATGCCACTGCACTCCAGCCTGGGTGACAGAGCCAGACTCCATCTCAAAAAATAAAAATTATGGCACTTAAACTAAATTCATTATTCATATTGTTTCTTTATAAATTTTAGTAATTCTTTATAGAGACATTTTTTCTTGGGTGTTGAAATATAGAGGCTCAAATGACAAAAAAAGGAATGTGATCTTGTATTCTGTCAAAGCATTCTAAGTGTTCCATTTATATTATAATTAGCATGTAGCAACAGATTTGAAGTTTAAGAAGTTGTTTGCTTTGTTTATGAGTTGTTCAGAACTTTCTAAAAACCCTGTGGTTGTTAATAGGTATCTTCTAAATGAAAAATATATTGTACATCTGGTTCCTGTGATTCACTTGCTCCTTTGAAGCCAGAAAGAAAAAGAACATTTGGGCCGGGCACAGTGGCTCATGCTTTGGGAGGCCAAGGTGAGCTGATTGCCTGAGCTCAGGAGTTCGAGACCAGCCTGGGCAACACCGTGAAATCCTATCTCTACTAAAAAATTGGCCGAGCGTGGCGGCGTGCGCCTGTAGTCCCAGCTACTTGGGAGGCTGAGGCAGGAGAATCACTTGAACCTGAGAGGTGGAGGTTGCAGTGAGCCGAGATTGCACCACTGCACAGCCTGGGTGACAGGGAGAGACTCCATCTCCAAAAAAAGAACATTTGGGTCCTCACTACCCGAGAACTCCTAACACTCCTTCCTCAAGGTATGTACACTTTTTTCACCACCCTTTTCCACAGACCAGAACTTGACTTAGAGCCCAAGAAAAGAAGGGCAAATGCATTGCTAACCAGCCGCCCAAATGATTGTCATTTAACCTTCAAAGCTCTGCATTCAATTAGAGGGGGCAAATGCAGGCAGCAACTAAGATAACAAGCCAGGGGAGTATTGGGAAGGGGCATTTTCCTGGTAGGCCTTCCTTGTTGAAGGCATATTTGGGTATAAGTCTGAATATTAGAGGAAAAGCCAGACCCTACTGTGACCATTCAGATAGACCAGCCAGGTTGAGCACTGAAAACCCTAATCACAGATGAAAATGACATGATATACTAGCATAAAGAAAATTTGCAGTTTGATTATAACTTATGATGAAAGTTATGAGGTATGCACCCAGGAGAGAGTCCCTTCTCCAATATCCTTTTGCCTGAGGTAGAATGAGAGGCCAGCATTTTCCTCTGTTTCTCTTGAGGCTTCCAGATTTGGTCCTGTCATGAATTTTCTGAAACTGTAGTGATCTCTTTTTGTCACTCTCAGTCCATCTATCCAAGATATTTTGCCACCCCTTCTTTAGCATCTGGTTCTACCTAGTCTCCTACCCTCATTGATGACATCCAGATTCAAGTTAATTCTTCAGGTTTAAAACAAAGTACAGAAAAGAAATATACATATGAGTCACTTGTATTTATAAGAGAAGACTATGAACTTATAGACATGTGCTGACAACTAAAAAAGTATGCCTGTGGGAAATTATATATGTATACATCTGCTTTAGCAACAAGGGACTGAATGATTGATATTTGAACTGCAATAGTACCTGTGTTAAAGTCTGACTTTGGGAAAATTATAGGCAAAAATGTATCCATTTGTATCATTAAACTTTCTAGGGTTAACACCACACAAACTAACAGAGTACACGGTTTTTATAATTAAAAAAGAAGAAGAGGCAGGATGTGGTGGCTCCCACCTGTAATCCCAGCACTTTGGGAGGCCGAGGCAGGCGGATCACTTGAGGTCAGGAGTTCGAGAGCAGCCTGGCCAACATGGCGAAACCACATCTCTACTAAAAATACAAAAAATTAGCCAGGCGTGGTGGCGTGTGCTTGTAATCCCAGCTACTCTGGAGGCTGAGGCAAGAGAATTGCTTGAACCTTGGGGCAGAGGTTGCAGTGAGCCAAGATCGTGCCACTGTACTCCAGCTTGGGCAATGGAGCAAAACTCTGTTTCAAAACAACAACAACAAACAAACAAACCAAGTAAGAAAAGCAGCAATGGAAAATTATGACCAACTAACAACACTGCCGATCCAGTTTCAGACAGCATCCTGTCTGAAAATCACAGGAATTCCAACCATCTGCCTCTGCCCATTAATTGTGGGAGCTCAGCAATCTGCCAACTATTGTATGGCTGCCAGTCTTACCCGTAGAATTCTGAATTAGAGTCTTCAACAAACCAAGGCCAGCTTTCCCATTAGGCACAGTAAATACAGGGCCTAGCGCCAATGATACTTTCAGGGCTCCACAAAAATGTCTTAATTCCTTTTAAAATAAGAAATAAATAAACAATAGTGAATATACAATAATGAATCTGCCTGTATTATATTTATCCTTATCTCAGTGCAGTAATAAAATATAATTTTTAATTTTTTATGGAGGAAAGTGATCTACAAAGGCAAAAGTGCTTAGGACCCCCCCCAAAATTGTGACATAGCCCTATGGTAAACTCTCATACTCTGCTAATTTAGCTCATGAATACCAAATTTACATCCTTAGTAACTCATAAAATATAGCATTGTTGTGAGCGAGAATAAAAAGAATGAGATCCTGTAGTGCTATGGGAAACTTTATGGAGCTGTTTGTTATACGATAAAAACTGAAAAAGAATTTATATTTTAGCATCTGGACTGGAGGATCCTCATAGCCCACCCAGGAACAAAAGGCCATACATAATCTCAGGTCTCCTCCTTTCCTACTTAAAGTGGCTCCATCCGCTAGTAGCATGAAGGAGCTTCTTAGAAATGCAGAACCTGTTTGGGCCAGGTGTGGTGGCTCATGCCTATAATCCCAGCACTTTGGGAGGCCAAGACGGACGGATCACCTGAGGTCAGGAATTTGAGACCAACCTGGCCAACATGGTGAAACCCCCTCTCTACTAAAAATACAAAAATTAGCCAGGCATAGTGGCACATGCCTGTAATCCCAGCCACTCGGGAGGCTGAGGCAGGAGAATAGCTTGAACCCAGGAGGCAGAAGTTGCAGTACATGCCATTGCACTCCGGCCTGGGCGACAAGAGTGAAACTCCATCTCAAAAAAAAAAAAAAATGCAGAACCTCAGGCCCTATCCAGGCCTTCCTAATTAAAGTGTACATTTTTTACTACATTTGCAGGTGATATGTATGTATGTGAAAATTGAGAGGCACTGTCAGTTTTAGAAGAATCTATACGTAGGAAAATATTCTCCATTCTAAAGAAGAGGACTGGCCAGGCGCAGTGGCTTGCGTCTGTAATCTCAACACTTTGGGAGGCCAAGGCAGGTGGATCACCTAAGGTCAGGAGTACAAGACCAGCCTGGCCAAAGTGGTGAAACTCTGTCTCTACTAAAAATACAAAAATTAGCAGGGCATGGTGATGTGTGCCTATAATCCCAGCTACTAGAGGGGCTGAGGCAGGAGAATCACTTGAACCTGGGAGGCAGAGGTTGCAGTGAGCCAAGATCACACCACTTTACTCCAGCCTGGGCGAAAGAGCAAGACTCCATCTCAAAAAATAAAAATAAAATTAATTTAAATAAAGGAGAGGACTGCTCCAAAAGCAATATCGATACAATATATTTTCTTGACCCCTTTGTAAGACTCGTGACAGAGGTGCCCCATTTACTCAGCCCACTCTGCTCAAGCGCTTGCTGGATGGAGCACATGAGCAAAGGAGTGTGGGAACCAGCCAGTCACTTCAGCACCAGTGGGAACAAACTCTGTTCACTAGGGTTTGCAACCATGTTCCACCCCTTGCTGGAGGGAGTGCATAGGTGACTGAGTGCAGGAACCAGCCCACTGCTTTAGTGCCGGCAGAAGTGAACTCTGTGCAGGCCCCACGGCAGTGTCCAGGTGGGAGTGCCTGTGACCCCAAGGCCTTAGAGGGCATGTTACAATGCTCACTTAGCTCTGCCATCCACAAACAGCAGTGTGTTATCAGCTCAGTGGCCATTTTGCCTCATTGGGGTGGCTGCCCTCCACCAGCAAGGGCAAAGGGCCAGTGTGACAGCCTTTTTGGCTACCTGCACTTGGTACATACCGAATTCTTGTTCAGTGCCCAGGGGGAATGAGGTCACACAGACAAATTGAAGGATGGTGAATGCAGAGAATTTTATTGAGCAACAAAAGCAGCTCTCAGCAGAGAGGAGAGCTGGAAAGGAATGGGAAGGGCAGGTTGCTCTCCCCTAAAGCCAAGTGACCTCTCTTCTGAAGTCAAGTTGCCTCTTTCCAACGTCCAGCCATCATCTTTGAAGTCAAGTTACCTCTCCCCGACATCAGCTTCTTCTCTTCTCTACTGGCTGAGTCTGGGGTCTTTATAGGCACAGTATGGCGGATGGGGCAGGCAGTAGGTGGTTTTGGAAAAGGCAACATTAGATTAGTAAAAAGACATTATTCAGAAAGAACCAACTGAGAGAGAGCGGGCATACAAGGATGGAAGTTCTCACTTTGGGCCATGGGTTTCAGGCTTTTGGGCTCAAAAGTGGGGTTTTGCCAGGGACCCGCGCCTGTCTGCCCAGAGTTTATCTGCCTCCTGCCTCTATCAATATGATTGAGTAAACAGACAAACAAATCCTTGACCAACAACTCTACCCACAGGACATGAGTAGTCCAGATCCCACAAGAAGCAGATAAATCTCCCAACAAATGCAGAAAAGGTAGTCATAAAAAGATAATAAGAAAACTACAAAATTCTTAGAAGAAAACATATGGGGAAAGCTTCATGACAATGGATTTAGAAATGATTTCATGCCAGGTGTGATGGCTCATACCTGTAATCTCAACACTTTGGGAGGCTGAGGCAGGCAGATCACTTGAGCTCAGGAGTTCAAGACCAGCCTGGCCAACATGATGAAGCCCCGTCTCTACTAAAAATATAAAATTTAGCCAGGCATTGTGGCCTGTGACTGTAATCTAGCTACTCAAAGGCTGAGGCAGGAGAATAGCTTGAACCTGGGAGGTGGAGGTTGCAGTGAGCTGAGATTGTACCACTGCACTCCAGCCTGGGCAACAGAGTGAGACTCCATCTCAACAACAACAACAACAGCAACAACAAAAAAAATTATTTCTTAGACATGACACATCAAGAAGAGCACAGATAACCAAAATAAAATAAAAACAAATAAAATGAATTACATCAAAATTAGAAATTTCTGTGCATTAAAGGGCACAATCAACAGAGTGAAAAAACAACCTACAGAATGGAAAAAAATATTTGCAAATCATACATTTGATATGAAGTTAATATTCAAAATATATACAATACTCCTATAATTCAACAACAAAAAGTCCTATTTAAAAATAGGCTAAAGGCTAGGCATGGTAGCTCACACCTGTAATTCCACCAGTTCGGGAGGCTGAGGCAGGAGGACTGCTTGAGCTCAGAATTTGAGACCAGCATGGGCAACATTTTTTTTCTGTCTCCACAGAAAATAAACAATTAGCCAGGTGTGGTGGTACATGCCTGTAGTCCCAGCTACTTGGGAGGACAAGGTGGGTGGATTGCTTAAGCCCAGGAGATTGAGGCTATAGTGAGCCATGATTATGCCACTGCACTCCAGCCTGGGAAAGTGAGCAAGACCCTGTCTCAAAAAGAAAAAGAAACACAACAGAAAATAGTGTCAGTGAGGATGTGGAGAAACTTGTGTACTGTTGGTGGGAGTGTAAAATGAGGCAGCCACTATGGAAGACAGTATGACAGTTTTAACAAAAACTGAAAATGCAATTACTGTATTATCCAGCAATCCCACTTCTAGGTATATACCCAAAAGAAGTGAAGGAAAGCACTTGAACAGATATTTATATACCTATGTTCTTAGCAGCATCATTCACAATGGCCAAAAGGTGGAAGCAAACCAAGTGTCCATCAACAGATGAATGGATAAACAAAATATAGTACATACATTCAATGTAATTTATTCAGTCTTTAAAAAGAAAAAAATTCAGACACATGCTAGAACATGAATGAACATTGAGGTCATTATCCTGAGTGAAATAAGCTATTCACAAAAAGATACATGCTGTATGATTCCACTTGTATGAGTTATTTAAAGTAGCCAAATTCACTGGGCGTGGTGGCTCACACCTGTAATCCCAGCACTTTGGGAGTCCAAGGCAGGTAGATCACGAGGTCAGGAGTTTGAGACCAGCCTGGCCAATATGGTGAAACCCCATCTCTACTAAAAATATAAAAATTAGCCAGGAGTGGTGGCGTTCACCTGCAGTCCCAGCTACTCAGGAGGCTGAGGCAGAAGAATTGCTTGAACTTGGGAGGCAGAGGTTGCAGGGAGCCAAGATCATGCCACTGCACTCCAACCTAAGTGACAGAACAAGACTCCATCTCAAAAAAAAAAAAAAAAAAGTAGTCAAATTTACAGAAGCAGAAAAAATAGTGGTTACCAGAGGCTGTGGGGAAATGGGGAGTTTAATGGGTATAGTTTCAGTTTTGCAAGATAAAAAAGTTCTGGAGATTAGTTTTACAACAACGATAACTTAATACAACAGTGACATACTTAACACTACTGAAATGTACACTTAAAAATAGTTGAGATGGTAGGCCGGGCGTGATAGCTCACACCTGTAATCCTAGCACTTTGGGAGGTCAAGTTGGGGGGATCAAGAGGTCAGGAGATTGAGACTATCCTGGACAACATGGTGAAACTCTGTCTCTACTAAAAATACAAACATTACCTGGGCGTGGTGGCAGGTGCCTGTAATCCCAGCTACTCAGGAGGCTGAGGCAGGAGAATCGCTTGAACCTGGGAGGCGGAGGTTGCAGTGAGCTGAGATCACGCCACTGCACTCCAGCCTGGCAACAGAGTGAGATACCATCTCCCCCACCAAAAAAATAAAATAAAAAATAGTTGAGATGGTAAAATTTTATCATCCACCCATTTGCACATTGATGATAGTAAATTTTTATTTATTTTTTTGAGACAAGGTCTTGGTCTGTTGCCCAGCTGGAGTGCAGTGGTGCACCCTCAGCTCACTACAATCTCTACCTTCTGGGTTCAAGTGATTCTCCTGCCTCAGCCTTGCAAGTAGCTGGGATTACAGGGGTGTGCCACCATGCCCAGCTAATTTTTGTACTTTCAGTGGAGACAGGGTTTCACCATGTTGGCCAGGCTAGTCTCGAACTCCTGAGCTCAGGCAATCCACCCGCCTTGGCCTCCCAAAGTACTGGGATTACAGACGTGAGTCACTGTGCCCAGCCCACAGTTTTTTTTTGTTTGTTTGTTTTTGTTTTTAAGTAAAACTCTAATCAAGGCATGAAGGAGATCCAGTTTTTGCATTTATTATGGAGAGAAATAAATAGAGCACTAATGCTTTATAAGGGCTGGCATGTGAGGCAGCAACACAGAGACTATACAAGGAGAGCTTAGGATGTTGTGTGTGGAGCTGGAGTTTAACTACTGTGCTTAAGTTCTGTGACTGGTCTTAGAGCCAGTCCTTTAGCCTAGATCCCCGGTAGTGTATTGACCATCCCTATACCTGTACCACAGGCCATTTGAGAAGCGGGGTTCACCGGGCCAGCAGAGCCTAAAAGCACAAAGCATAGTCAGTGCAACGTAACTCCTTCCCCCTAACGCTTTCATTTCTTAGTCAGTATTGTTCAATTATAGTAACTAACAATATTTACCGTTTAGCATTTACAGAGCACTTTAGAATATCTCGGGATGTTTACAATTCTATAACATTTCTTAATATCAAAGATGATTGCCTCTTCATGTTTATCAGTTATTTAGCATATCTTCACACTTTCACAATTTATTTTACTTGTGTTTTTCACAGAATTTGGTGGAAGGGATAAGAATTTAGAGTAAAACAAGGAAAGTGAAATCTTTCCATTATAATTTATTTCTGCAGGACACTGAGGCAAGTTAGGATTCATCTTGAACTCCCTCTGAGAATGATGGATGACCCATCCGATTTCAGAGGACTTCATAGGGAACTTCAGAAAGCCAAATCCACAGTCCTAGTGGATGACAAGCATTTAAAAATATTATGGGAATTGGCTCCAGTTTACTGGAGTGAAAAAGATTAGCTAGTCTACTTGAAGTAAATGAGATTTGAAAACTTAAAGCTCAAAAATCACTTAAAGTAAATGAGGTATTTGGAGATTAGAGCAGCTGAAGTTTCCCAAGCATTCTGCTAGTGTTACTCTATTTTAAAAAAAACCCACAAACCATTGATTTAAATATAAAAGAGAAGTGGCTAAAGGTATAATCCTCGTTACTTTGTAGTCATACCTTATAACTGACTACCTCTTACATGTAAATAGATAGCCAATGTGTGAAGAATAGTTTAAAAAGCACCATTACGGCGTTGCCGCTAGACCACCGGGGGGAGGCGGGGCGGCGACGGACGCGCGCCTCAGGCGGCAGCCGCGCGAGAGGAACTTTGTGTTCCTCTAATCCTCCTCGGGGCGCTTCCTCCCGTGCCGCCCTTCCCCTCCTCCGCCGCGTCCTGGCGAGGCGCCTCTCATTCGGTGGGACCGACCCGGGGGGGGATGGAGGGGGCACGCTCCTACAGCCCTCCTGGGACCCCGAAGAGACGTCCGCATGCGACCTGAGACACCGCCCTCGTCGAGGGCTCATGGGCGCGTCCCCACGGGCGGGCAGCGGACGTGAGGGCGGCGAGCGGCGGGGCCGCGGCGTCCAGGAGGGCGCAAGCAGCAGCGGCTGCCGGAGGGACGATGAGCTGCGCGGGACGGGCGGGCCCTGCCCGGCTCGCCGCGCTCGCCCTGCTGACCTGCATGCAGCCTGTGGCCGGCGCGGGCAGACAACGCGAGCCAGGAGTACTACACGGCGCTCATCAACGTGACGGTGCAGGAGCCCGGCCGCGGCGCCCCGCTCACGTTCCGCATCGACCGCGGGCGCTACGGGCTTAACTCCCCCAAGGCCGAGGTCCGCGGCCAGGTGCTGGCGCCGCTGCCCCTCCACGGAGTTGCTGATCATCTGGGCTGTGATCCACAAACCCGGTTCTTTGTCCCTCCTAATATCAAACAGTGGATTGCCTTGCTGCAGAGGGGAAACTGCACGTTTAAAGAGAAAATACCACGGGCCACTTTCCACAATGCAGTTGCTGTAGTCATCTACAATAATAAATCCAAAGAGGAGCCGGTTACCATGACTCGCCCAGGCACTGGAGATATTATTGCTGTCATGATAACAGAATTGAGGGGTAAGGATATTTTGAGTTATCTGGAGAAAAACATCTCTGTACAAATGACAATAGCTGTTGGAACTGCCACCGAAGAACTTCAGCCGTGGCTCTCTAGTCTTCGTGTCAATATCCTTTATTGTTTTGATGATTATTTCTTCAGCATGGCGCATATTCTACTTCATTCAGAAGATCAGGTACACAAATACACGCGACAGGAACCAGCGTCATCTTGGAGATGCAGCCAAGAAAGCCATCAGTAAATTGACAACCAGGACAGTAAAGAAGGGTGACAAGTAAACTGACCCAGACTTTGATCATTGTGCGGTCTGCATAATTCATAGAGAGCTATAAGCAGAATGATGTCGTCCGAATTCTCCCCTGCAAGCATGTTTTCCACAAATCCTGCGTGGATCCCTGGCTTAGTGAACACTGTACCTGTCCTATGTGCAAACTTAATATATTGAAGGCCCTGGGAATTGTGCCGAATTTGCCATGTACTGATAACGTAGCATTCGATATGGAAAGGCTCACCAGAACCCAAGCTGTTAACCGAAGATCAGCCCTCGGCGACCTTGCCGGCGACAACTCCCTCGGCCTTGAGCCACTTCGAACTTCGGGGATCTCGCCTCTTCCTCAGGACGGGGAGCTCACTCCGAGAACAGGAGAAATCAACATTGCAGTAACAAAAGAATGGTTTATTATTGCCAGTTTTGGCCTCCTCAGTGCCCTCACACTCTGCTACATGATCATCAGAGCCACAGCTAGCTTGACTGCTAATGAGGTAGAATGGTTTTGAAGAAGAAAAAACCTGCTTTCTGACTGATTTTGCCTTGAAGGAAAAAAGAACCTATTTTTGTGCATCATTTACCAATCATGCCACACAAGCATTTATTTTTAGTACATTTTATTTTTTCATAAAATTGCTAATGCCAAAGCTTTGTATTAAAAGAAATAATAAAAAGTCAAAAAAAAAATAAATAAAAAGCACTATTACATCAGTGCTGACAAGCAGAATACTGAAAGAGAACAGGGAAAGGCCGAAACTATTCCCAGAGATGTTGCTTTAAATGATCATGAAAAGTCCAGATAGAGATGATAACTGTTTTTTGGCAGATTCCAATTTTAAGAGTTCAAAGTAAATTCTATTATATATTTTTAGCAAGTTTACTTCCCCCTTTATTTTGAAAAATACTTTATACTTTCCTGACTATAAAAATGTTGCCAAAAACAGAAACTTAAAAAGAATACTGGATAAAAAAGAAGTATTACCTGTAAACCCCAGAGTTAACTTTTGTTGGTATAATCGAACATTTATAAAAATTCCTAAAGCATGGGTTTTGAGATTTGTTTCTGTCCCTATCTTTGTTCACCCCCTTGTGGCCATGATACGAAGTCAAGAGCTAGGCAGCAAAAAAAGAAGAGGGAAAAAAGTGAACAGCTTGGATAGTAAACTGATCACTTCTCACTTTAACACTATTTGCAATAATTAACATATGTAGTTCTACTTGAAATACATATGGGTCAGGGTCTTGGCAGGAAAGAAAGGGAACACTCAAAAGGGGCGATTGTAAACTATCCCTTCATTAAAATTTTTGAAGTACGGGGAGCGTTAAGAGAAACTGCAAGGGGTGTGTTACTGATAGCTCCCAGTGGCTGAACCCAACAGGAAGCCAGAAGGAAATGGAACTGAATTTTTGCAGCCCTTAAAGGTCCACCCTTCCAGGTCACAAAGCAGGGTAAGAGTAGAAAGTGATCTGGCTGGGCCGGGTGCAGTGGCTCACACCTGTAATCCCAGCGCTTTGAGAGGTTGAGGCGGGTGGATCCCAAGGTCAAGAGATTGAGACCATCCTGGCCAACATGGTGAAATCCCGTCTCTACTAAAAATACAAAAATTAGCTGGGCGTGGAGGCATGCACCTGTAGTCCCAACTACTTGGGAGGCTGAGGCAGGAGAATTGCTTGAACCCAGGAGGGGTTGCAGTGAGCAGAGATCACACCATTGCACTCCAGTCTGAGCGACAAGAGCGAGACTTCATCTCAAAAAAAAAGAAAGTTTCCATACAATATAATTTGTTCCATCTCTAGAAACCAATTCAGCAATGAGAACTGAAAGCCACCACTTGGAAGGTTTCAAGGATTTAGCTCTACCTAATGATGTCTAAAGCATTAGTTAAGGTAGAAAAAAATACACACACACCCACACACGCATCCCCCCCCCCCTCCTTTGTATTTAGTACCAGGAAACATGACTGACTAGACGGTATAGTCATCCAGGAGAAAGCACACAATAGCTGAAGCCACTGTAGAGGAGTAAGTTACGACATGGGTCTACAATATTGTTGAGTGAAAAAGCAGTTTACAGAAAAAAAATCTGATTTTTCAAGGGAGAGGGAACATATACAAGCACAGGAGAAAAGAGATGAGCAGATGACTGCAAAAATACAAAATTCTGATAGTGGTACCTTCTGAGTGGGAGAATTATCAGTAACATTTTCTAGTTTTGCCTAAAAATTTTCTAAATTTCTTAAAATAAGGTTTTGTTATCCATATTATAAAATATCCACCACCCCAGGAAACTTAACCTTCAGCACAAACGCTACAACATGTTCAAAGTTTGTTCGGTTTAAGAGACAATCTATTTTGAAAGACATCTAAAATGATGACCAATATTTAAACCTATGCATTAATATTTTTCAATCATATGCTTTAAATTTTGTAATTTTGATAAGGTTAAGCTTTATATCCATCTTGAAAAAAGTTTTCTATTTGTCTTTATGACCTACAATATACCAGTTTTTAAACAATGAATGGTGCTCAAAAATTGCAATATAAATTCAGGCAGTTTTCCTTACATAGAATGTTTAAGTGCTTCTAACACTGCTCTTTTTCACCTGTTATGAAAACACAGAACAATTATCTAAGCATCTAATTATTCAGGTCCTTCGTTTCTCCTCTATTCTATTAATTTTATGGTAATTTAAAGGCCTGTGAGGATGAAGTTGTCTGTGACAGCTACCACAAAGGTTACTATAACTTTTATATTACTATTTAAATTTACTATAAGTGGACAAATTTCAAACAAGTTTATCACCACTACCATCCCCACCATAAAACTGTCTTAACCAAGGGCAACACATTTCAAGGTTAACCAAGACAACCTCTTTACTTGTCACTGCTTAAGAAAAGGATTTTTTGGTCTTATTTAGAAATAACTTTCTCTATCTATTTTTCTCCATAAACCCACCGAGACCAATGTATGGCTCTATCTCAAGCACCAGCAAGCAAAACTGCCTGCCAGAATGTTCAGTGTTTGTATCTTTCCAAATGTAGGCCACAACTATCTTTTGACATCACAATTTTTAAAAAATTGATGCACAAACTTCTTGAAAGTTCAGCCAGGCATGGTGGCTCACACCTGTAATCCCAGCACTTTAGGAGGCCGAGGCAGGTGGATCACGAGGTCAGGAGTTCAAGACCAGCCTGGTCAAGATGGTGAAACCTGTTTCTACTAAAACTGCAAAAATTAGCTGGGTGGGGTGGCAGGTGCCTGTAATCCCAGCTACTCAGGAGGCTGAGGCAGGAGAATCGCTTGAACCTGAGTGGTGGAAGTTGCAGTGTGATGAGATCGCACCACTGCACTCCAGCCTGGGTGACAGAGTGAGACTCCATCTCGAAAAGAAAATAAAGTTCAGACATACAGCAGTTGTAATTCTTCTGAAGGCTGATTATGGGACACATTACTTTCATACTTTGCTGTTCAATAAATGTGGGCTGGAGAATAAAGTAAACTGACAGAATTGCCATATAAAATAAAATTCTAAGTGCTCTGACAACAAAAGAACCTTAAAACACACACACACACACACACACAGTTTTCCCTGCTAATCATTTTACAACTAAACAACCAAGTAACTAACGCAGAGCCCACAAAAGCAGAGTAAAAATTCTAACACTTGGTAAAATAAAAACACACATATACCCCTGTGATCTAAAAAAAATGCTTAAGTATTCAAAGACAGCAATTACAGCTACTGAGAACATCGTTGTAAACAAACTGAGGCAGAGAAAACAAAGGTGCTGATGAGGATTTGAACCACCTAACCTGCAGAAACCCACTGGGTGATTTCCTAGGTTCCAAGTTGGCATTATCTTTCAGAATGATCTTCTAGAAGAGGTCACATAACACTGTTACAAAGGATCTGGAGAAAGGGACCCTGGCTTCATCACTCCGGCTCTCCAGTCATGCTTCATATTTTTGTTTCTTACGTCTTTCACATGAAATCAATTTACAGACTTCCATCAAGCCCTTAGAGACCTTTTTGTACTATCCATGGCAAGTTCTGGATGTTATCTCTGCACTTTTGACAAATTCTTAGCAGTTAACTTACAGGGCAGTTAAGATTTTTGTTCAAGCACAACATAGCTAGAATAGGGTCATATACTCAATAAAACAAATATTTACCAAGCATTTATTGAGTGGAAGGTAAAAAGCCCAAAGCATAATTACAAAATATTCTCCCCTGCTACCATAAAAGAATTTTTTTAAAGGCTTACAGAATATAGCAGAACATGACCAAAGCAAAAATAGAAAGGACTGAAGAGGGGAGGAAGGGAAAATATCAGCATGAACTCAATATGACCCAGAAGAGCCTTGATGGTCAGACACGTAAAGACGAGTTGGGTAGGGTTAAGCGTTGGAGGTCAGGGGCACATTCTACAAGGGAAAAACAGCTGATACAGAAGCCTGAAAGGAAAAGAGGGCAGAGCACCTGGACAGGACTCTTACCTGCAGCATCTACCATACAATGCGCCTTTCCAGAACACAGCAGTGCGCAGCCAGGCCCAGGGGAGAGGGATCACTCAAACAGCACCAGAGGCTGCATTCCAACTTTTCCTCCATCAAGGAGTCCGTTTTCATTGTTATTTTCTCCTTAAACACAAACTTAAAACCAGTTGGCTGAACACGCGGGAGCAAGGAAAACCTGACTGAAGAATGAGGCTTAAAACTTAAGGGCCTTGGGTCCTGGCACGGTGGCTCACGCCTGGAATCCCAGCACTTTGGGAGGCAGAGGTGGGTCATTTGAGGTCAGGAGTTTGAGACCAGCCTGACCAACACGGTGAAACCCCGTCTCTACTAAAAACACAAGTTAGCCAGGCGTGGTGGCAGGCGCCTGTAATCCCAGCTACTTGGGAGGCTGAGGCAGCAGAATCGCTTTATCCCGTGGACTGTCAAGAGACATAGGCTGCAATGAGCCGAGATCGTGCCACTGCACTCCAGCCTGGGTGACAGAGTGAGACTCCCTCAAAAAAAAAAAAAAAAAGAAAGAAAAAAAATTTTTTGAGAGAAGTCTCCCTCTTATCCCCCAAGTTTTAGTGCAACGGCTCGATCTTGACTCACTGCAACCTCCGCCTCCCGGGTTCAAACGATTCTCCTGCCTCTGCCTCCCAAATAGCGGGGATTAAGTCGCCTGCCAACACGCCCGGATAATTTTTGTATATTTTAGTGGAGACGGGGTTTCACCATGTTGGCCAGGCTGGTCTCTAACTCCTGACCTCAGGTGATCCGCCCGCCTCTGCCTCCCAAAGTGGGGGGATTACAGGCGTGAGCCACTGCACCCAGCCAAAACACCGAAAATCTTAAAGGTCTTTCCCCTTCCCTGCCTGGGCTCCAAAAACGCCGGAGCCGCCCTGCACCGCCCTGTCGCGGTCTCCGGAGCAGACTAGCCGACTGAGGGCGACCATGGGTCCCAAAAAGGCTCCGGCGGTCGCGGGCTCCCACCTCAGGGCGCGGCGACGGAGGCCTAGAGGGGCCAACAGCCCCCAAGCCTACCCCACGCGAGAAGTCGCAGAGACGCGCCCTCCGTTTCCTCCCACCCAAGCCTCCCGCAGTCCCGGGCCGGGGCAGGGCCAGTTGCAGGAGAAAGGGGCGGGGAACCGGGGCCTCTCTGGGGCAGGCTCCCCTTTGTCCTGGGACTCCGGGCGCCCGGTCTCTGACCTCGCCCTGCCCCGCGAGGGGGCCGCCGGGCGCCTCACAGTCATGTTGCAGTGGAGCGTGAGCGGGGGCTGCGGCTCCTGGTTCTTGTGGAAGATAGACCCAGAAACTTCAGTTTGGCCTTGAACCCTGACACGGACATCTTCCACTCATCTACGGCGGGAGGGGCGCGGAAGGGGAGCCTGTCCGGAGCCGCTGTCACGGCCGCGACTACCCAGCAGGGCCGCCCAGCCGAGCTTTCGCGGCTCTGCCTCTAAGGGCCGCCTGGACCCTTGTGGGAGCGCGGCTGGAAAATGGCAAGGGGCAGGGAGGCCTTGGCGGGAGCTGTGTGGCGGCCTGGGGGGGCTGCTCCCTTTGTAACCGACTCCACCGACAGGAGGCGCGGCTCCTGTCAAGCCGCAGCTTAAAAGGGCAACATAACCACTGCCCCCACTACCGCCTGGGAAAGGGCTGCCCCTACTCCGCCCCTGTCACCCTCACCCCTCAACCAGGCGGGCCCTGCGCGCACCAGTTTCGGCGGGTGCACGAGTCCAGAGCGTGCACGCGCTCCCGGCTGCCCCCTCCTCCCTTGACCCAGCATCTTTCTGCCCGACCCATCTGGTCCCTTCTTCACACTCGCCGACTGGAGACTCAGGGCGGCACGACCACCAATTCTCTCTCTCTCTCTCTCTCCCTCTCTCTCTCTCTCTCTCTCTCTCTCTGTGTGTGTGTGTGTGTGTGTGTGTGTGTGTGTGTCCCAAGGGAACAGAGCACTGCTGAGTTCAGGCAGATGATTAACTTGTGGATTGTCGGCAAAATACAGTCACCAGAAGGTTATGTGCTGATTTGTCTTTTGCGGTGACATCATGTTGCTCATGTTTTATGCTTTTCAGAGTTCATTAGTTTCTTTTTGTTCTCAGTTAATATCCAACTCAATAGACTGTGTAAGTAGAATACCCCCAAACTGAAAGTCACCTACATAAAATATAGTGAAAAATATGTCACCCATTTAAACTGTAGTTGAAAATGTGTACACTTTAGTTTTGTGTAGCCGACACTGGATAATGGGTAAGGGCACAGGATCCCAGGGCTAGACTGCCTGGGTTCAAGTTCCAACTTAGCCACTTGCTGGCTGTGAAATACTTGACAGCTTTAAGCCCCAGTTTCTTTTTTTGTTTCAACTTCATCCCAAATGTGATAGTAAGTCTCAGTTTCTTGATCTGAAAAAGAGAAATTATTCAATGAGAGTCTAGTGAAAACTTTAAAGTTTTTAAAGCCACTACCTGGCTAAGGAAAGTCCTCAGCCTTAGCCGTTATTAGCTATGATTTTTATTGTGTTGGCTACATGTGCATTAATGAGGCAGGAAAATACTCAAGGATAACAACCAAGTGTCCAAATTATCTCATCAGACCGAGAGAGAGGTATATGTGTGCATGCTCATGTTTCAGCTCAGAGCCCTTTGTCTAGAAGGCTCTTGAACTCAGAGGTCCAGGCACTATCAACTTTGCAGTGGAGCCATCACTTTTGTTGATCAATGAAATTGACATAATGTTTTTTTTTTGTTTTTTTTTTAAGCATCAACCATGTGCCTCAAGCTAACTGTCAAGAACAGCGTGCTTCAGTTGGCTGGAATGAGCAATTCAACTTGTGGAGGAATGAGAAATGTTAGCGTTGAGACAAGAAACATAAACCCCAGGGTAAGGTAGGAATCACTGAAAGTCAGGCAAAGGAACCGGCATCCAGTAATGAGTTAGGCTTTGCCGGGCTCTGGCCCTACAGATGGCTCTTTGGAGAGGAAAAAATTAAGCCAGGCCCGAGGGCACAGATCCTAAGGGAAAGCTGGCAGCTCGAGGCTGTCTATGGAAGAGAAGCAGAGGGTGGCACCTGGTTGAAAGAGGGGGCTGGGGGACATAGCTTGAGCCTGTGAGCAGATGGAGTCCCCTGATTCCTGCGACTGGGAAAAGAGATCGTGCCCGGATCAGGGGACCTCAAATCAGAACTTTTCCCACCCACACCCCTTCTTTTCAGGGCGTCTGTCACTGCAAACAACAGATAACACTAGTTGGAAAGCTCAGCAGATTCTCACGGTGGTGCCTAGCAGGCCAGGCCTAGCTGCCCTTTAACCTGTGACTGAGGATGATGCCACTGGCCTGTAAGCACACATTGGAAAATCTTTACATCCATGGACACGCCATGCCCCACAGAGACAGCTGTGCAGGGTTCTTCAGGTTTGGGGTGCTGTGCTGGCAGTTGCCTTATAAATATGTAGGATTAAAATGGGATGCCCTGGAGCTTAGCTAACCTTTATCCTCCCCCCACTACCCAACCCAAAATGAAGGGGCTGCTAGTTTTGTTTGCTTTATGAAAGATGGATCTGTCATTGTTTTTAGAACGTTTGGAGAAAGATTTCTTGGGAGGAAGCTATAGTGAACCCCCAGAGATTTTCTCATTTACTGGTGCACCAGCTTTAGAGTCCTAGGTCTTCATGTTGGCTCAGCCACTCGCCAGCTGTGTGACCTTTGGGAAGTTGTTTGACTAAACTGAATCTCGTTGTCACCTATGAGTGGAGGTTGCTACATTGTTACTGTGTGGAGAACTTACCCCCAGGCACTCTTATGGGGTGATGGTGAAGATTAAATGCAACAATAAGGGTAAAGGAGGAGGCTCACTTGAAGCCGGGAGTTCAAGACTAGCCTGGGCAACAAAGCCAAACCCCATTTATTTAAAATGTTTATTTAAAGATGTTTCTTTAAAAATTAGCTGGACTTGGTGACTTATGCCTGTAGTCCCAGCTACTTGGGAGGCTGAGGTGAGACCAGTTGAGCCCAGGAGTTTGAGGCTGCAGTGAGCCCTGATTGCACCACTGCACTCCAGCCCAGGCAACAGAAAGAGACCCTGTCTCTAAGAAATGAATAAGTAAATAAATAAATAAAATAATAAAATAATGCATGCAATTAGTACACTAGTACATGCTCAGGCACATGATAAATGCTCGATAAATGGTAGCCCCAATAAACTTTGTAATGTTTTGGGAGAGGATGTCCTTTGGACTCAGCCCGGTGACAAAAGCATTTGAAAAGACTGATGTGTATGATGGCTATTTCCTACAGGTACAAGTCTGTACCTCCAGGGACCCAAGGCATTGGCTCGACTGGGTAACTCGTTCTGTTTACTCTTGTTTTGGGCAGCACCATTGCCCTAGGGCTAAGCGGGACTGCCACCCCAGACTCGACTGCCAACAGTATCCCCCTCCCCAAGCTAGCCATGGGAAAGCCACTTGCATCATAAGACTACAGGAGGCCGGGCGCGGTGGCTCAAGCTTGTAATCCCAGCACTTTGGGAGGCCGAGGCGGGCGGATCATGAGGTCAGGAGATCGAGACCACGGTGAACACCCCGTCTCTACTAAAAATACAAAAAAATTAGCCGGGCATGGTGGCGGGCGCCTGTAGTCCCAGCTACTCGGAGAGGCTGAGGCAGGAGAATGGTGTGAACCCGGGAGGCGGAGCTTGCAGTGAGCCGAGATTGTGCCACTGCACTCCAGCCTGGGCGACAGAGCGAGACTCCGTCTCAAAAAAAAAAAAAAAAAAAAAAAGACTACAGGAAATCAAAGGGAAGAAAAAGCACAATTTAGTCAGCTACTCTCCAGTTGGCAATAAGTTTTTGCTATTCTGAACAGAGCTGCATGCCTCGTCCACATCCCCTGTTTTATATAGGCAAGAATTTGTCTTGGATGTAGAGTAGAATTGCTGGGCTGGGAGGAGTGTGAATATTCTACCTTATGAGATGGAGCCAAACTGTTTTCCAAGGTGGTCATACCAGTGTATGCTCCCAGCAGCAGGCAGCAGTTCCTTTTTTTTTTTTTTTTTTTTTGAGACAGGCTCCGCCCAGGCTAACGTGCAGTGGCACAATCTCGGCTCATTGCAAGCTCTGTCACCTGGGTTCACCCCATTCTCTTGCCTCAACCTCCCAAGTAGCTGGGACTACAGGTGCCCACCGTCACACCTGGCTAATTTTTTTAGTAGAGATGGGGTTTCACTGTGTTAGCCAGGATGGTCTCGATCTCCTGACCTCGTGATCCACCCACCTCGGCCTCCCAAAGTGCGGGGATTACAGGTGTGAGCCACTGCGCCTGGCCCAGCAGCAGTTCTTTTTTTTTTTTTTTTGAGACGGAGTCTTGCTCTGTCCCCCAGGCTGGGGTGCAGTGGCGCGATCTCGGCTCACTGCAAGCTCCGCCTCCCAGGTTCACGCCATTCTCCTGCCTCAGCCTCCCGAGTAGCTGGGACTACAGGCGCCCGCCAACACGCCCGGCTAATTTTTTGTATTTTTAGTAGAGACGGAGTTTCACCGTGTTAGCCAGGATGGTCTCAATCTCCTGACCTCGTGATCCGCCCACCTTGGCCTCCCAAAGTGCTGGGATTACAGGCTTGAGCCACTGCGCCCAGCCCCAGCAGCAGTTCTTAAGAGATCTCAGGAGCTCTATCTTCTGGTGATGTCACAAGCAGTCAAAAAGAATAAATGCCAGCTATAAACAACAATAAGAATCTTAACAATATACTATTAAGGGAAAAAAACAAATTCCAGAAGGATGCATACAGCATACTTTATATAACTTGGAAAAGGAAATGTATATATAGGCCGGGCATGGTGGCTCATGCCTGTAATCTCGGCACTTTGGGAGGCTGAGGCAGGAGGATTCTTGAGGCCAGGAATTCAGGACCAGCCTGGACAACAGAGCAAAACCCTGTCTCTACAGAAACCAGAAAAATTAGCTGGGTGTGGTGGTGCAGGCTTGTAGTCCCAGCTACTCATGAGGCTGAGGTGGGAGGATCTCTTGAGTTTAGGTGTTCAAGGTTACAGTGAGCCATGGTTGCACCACTGCACTCCAGCCTGGGCAACAGAATGAGACCCTGTCTCTTAAGAAAAAAAAAAAGTAAATAAGTAAAATTTAACAACAAACTGTGGGCTGGCTCTGATGTCTCACACCCATAATCCCAGCAATTTGGGGGTTGAGATGGGCGGTTCAGGAGGCCCGGAGTTGAAGACCAGCCTGACCAACATGGTGAAATCACGTCTCTACTAAAAATACAAAACTTAGCCGGGCGTGGTGGTGCACGCCTGTAATCCCAGCTACTCAGGAGGCTGAGGTAGGAGAATCGCTTGAACATGGGAGACAGAGGTTGCAGTGAGCTGAGATTGCATGACTGCACTCCAGCCTGGGTGACAGAGCAAGACTCTGTCTCCAAATAAAATAAAATAAAATAAAATAATTTCTTAAAAAGTTGGTTTTTTGAAAAGATACACAACATTGACAAACAAAAGGAAACATGACAACTGATACTGCAAAAACTCAGGCCAGGCGCGGTGGCTCATGCCTGTAATCCTAGCACTTTGGGAGGCTGAGGTGGGTGGATCATGAGGTCAGGAGATCGAGACCATCCTGGCTAACACAGTGAAACCCCGTCTCTACTAAAAATAACAAAAATTAACCGGGCATGGTGGCAGACGCTTATAGTCCCAGCTACTCAGGAGGCTGAGGCAGGAGAATGGCATGAACCCCGGAGGCGGAGCTTGCAGTGAGCCAAGATCGCGCCACTGCACTCCAGCCTGGGAGACAGAGCAAGACTCCATCTCAAAAAACAAGCAAACAAACAAACAAAACCTCAAAGGATCACTAGTGGCTATTATCAACAACTATATGCGAAGAAATAGGAAAACCTACTAAAAATGGATAAATTTCCAGACACATCCAGACTACCCAGATTGAACCATGATAAAAGCCAAAACCTGAACAGACCAATAACAAATAATGGGATCAAAGCGGTAGTAAAAATCTCCCAGCAAAGAAAAGCCTGGGACCTGATGATTCACTGCTGAATTCTAGCAAACATTTAAAGAAGAACTAATACCAACCTTACCCAAACGATTCCAAAAATAGAGAAGGAGGGAATACTTCCAAACTCTTTCTACAAGGCTAGTATCACCCTGATACCAAAACCAAAGATTCATCCAAAAAAGAAAACTACAGGCCAATATCACTGATGAATATTGATGCAAAAATCCTCAATAAAATATGAGCTAACTGAATTCCACAATGCATTAAAGTTGGGGTGCAGTGTCGCAGGTCACTCAACCCTTCCCGTTTTCCTCTCTGTGTGTGTCTACTTTGCTGTGTTCCCTGGTGGCAGCGGCGGTGGCAGTGTTGGTGCATGGGCCTCCCCGGACAAGGGGAAAGTGAATATGCCCTTTTTTTGCCTCCTGCCAGGCGTCTGCATCCTGGCACAAGCTCTGGCCAGGTCTCCAAGCAAGGGACCTGGAGATGTTCTTTTCCAATTTCTGGATTGGTAACTTGAGGCAAATTCTGGGCACTAGAGTCAGAACTAAGAGGAGACTGAATCAGGGGAGTCTGGGGTTCTGAGAGGCAGAGACCTGAAACCGTCTAGAGCATGTGGGGAGCTGGGTGCATGTTCAGGCCAGTTGCTTCTCTCTGTGCCTCAATGTTCCAGGTACCCTTGGAAGTGCTGAGATCCTAGGGATTCCTGGAGCCTGGCTGCATGGCCTGGCCACCCTGATGCCCTTGTGTTCTCCATGATAGGACAGCAAGGCCGAGGAGAATGGCTCTGACAGCTTCATGCACTCCATGGACCCACAGCTGGAGCAGCAAATGGAAACCACGCAGAACCTGGTGGACTCCTACATGGCCATTGTCAACAAGACCCTGTGGGACCTCATGGTTGGTGTCACGCCCAAGGCCATCATGCATGTCATGATCAAGAACATGCATGCACCACCTTATGGGAGCAGGGGGCTCCTGTGGCATTGAGGATGCAGGTGGCCATGTTGGCCAGGGGGAGATGCCGACCAGCCCTATGGGACCAGGTCCAGGGAGGGAGGCACGGTCCAGACCAGAGCTGTCTCATAGAAATATAACATGGTACTGAGGACAGCGGCCCATGCCTGTAATCCCAGCACTTTGGGTGGCCAAGGCAGGAGGATAGCTTGAGTCCAGGAGTTCGAGACCAGCCTTGGCAACATAGTGAGACCTGGTCTCTACACAAAAATTTTAAAAATAGCTGGGCTTGGTGGTGACACGTGCCTATAGTCCTAGCTACTCGACAGGCTGGCATTGGAGGGTCACTTTGAGCCCAAGAGGTTGAGGCTGCAGTGAGCGGTGATCTCACCCACTGTACTCCAGCCTAGCGACAGAGCGAGATCCTATCTCCAAAAAATTTTTTTTTAAAAAAACTGAGTAGACAGGTGTGCTGGTGGCATGATAGGTCCTGGGTACCCTGCCAGATCTGTGACCTTGGACAGGTGACTTTTCCTCTGGACCTCAGTGTCCCTATCTGAGTGAGAAAAGGGCGGTGGGGAGGCAGATCTTTGAGTCTAAGTGGTGTAGAAGCCGCGTGTGAAAAGCCATACTCGGGGCTCCAAGTCCAGCACACTGTCCCAGCACAGGCATCAGGTCCCAACCTCCTTCCCTCTTTGCCCTCTCTCAGACCAAGGAGTTCATATTATCAGAGTTGCTGTCCAACCTGTACTTGCATGGGAACCAGAACACACTGATGGAGGAGTTGGCAGAGCAGGCACAGTGGCGGGATGAGATGCTGCGCATTCACCACGTGCTGAAGGAGGCGCTCAGCATCATCGGTGACACCAACACAACCACCATCAGCGTGCACATGGGGGCCCGTGGGCAACTCCTGGCTGCAGGTGCAGAGCATCCTTGCCAGATGCAGGTACCAGGGTTGGCCCCCATGGCTGAGTCTGGGGGCTCTTGGAACAGGCTCCGTGCCCAAGCTGGCAGATGTGGGTGCTCTCTGGAGCTGTCGGGGAGCTCGTGGTTTATGGTGTAAGGGCTGAGAGCTTGGAGGGGGTTGTGTGTGGGGCTGTACTCTGAGGTGGCCAGAGGCCTAGGAATGTCATCCTGGGCATGCCGTACCTGTTGTGCTGTCTGAGCCATGCTGCCAGGGTGGGGCATCCAGCTCCCAGCCTGGATGCCTTGGAGTGCTGACAGCCAAATCCACTGCAGAGCGGGGGTGATAGGGTCCCACCTCCTCTATCTGTCAGCAAAACAGTGGTGATCTAGGATAAAACCTCAAGAGTCCCATGCACACGGTCAACCCAAAACACACCTCACAGGCCAGGTAGGGGCACACAGCCCCCTTCCCTCCCTCCCAGGTACCATCATAGCTGCTAGCATGTGACTGAAGGCAGGGTCCCTGGGCCCCGCTGAAGCACTACCGCCAGCCAGTAGGCTCACGCACCTTGGCTTGTTGCTCCTAGAGGTTGGCCCTGCTATTCAGCCAAAGGGACCACAGTGCCTGCTGGCCCAGCTGAGCTCTGCCCAGCAAGCCCACCCACCTCCCTTGCCATGGTCTCCCTCTTCTTTTCCTAGGAGGAAGGACCCAGCCTCACCTATGTGACCTGCAAGCCCCAACAAGATGAGGCTCCCCTCTTAGACTTACAAGTCTGTAGCCAGTGGCTTCCAGCTGCCTGCCCTCCCTGCCTCCCCCAGGGTCCCTTCAGAGGGTCCTGGGCTTTCTGACCACCCAGAGGGGGTTCCGGCGATCACTCCAGCCATCCATCCCATTTAGCTTCATCATCCTTTTTCAAGCAGTGTTCCTTCTGTCAGGCCTGGTGGCTGTTGCGTTGGGCTCCCCAAGGTGAGAGGTGGCCCCGGACCAGTTGGTTGGAAGACAGCTTGGAAGACAGCTTGGAAGACAAGTTGGTTGGTGATCAGAGAAGAGGGAAGCCCAAGGGGGTCGAGCATTGGTCTGACCTGTGGGTGCACTGCCTGAGTGCAATGGAAGAGGCCAGCATGTGTGGGGTGAGGAGGGCCGCCGCAGCCCCCAGGCACTACCTGTGAAGCTCCGGCTCCTCCCTCCATCTTCCTCCCCTTTCCCTTCCAGCCCCTCTTTTCCAGGAACCTTGCCACACCCTCACCTGCACCCTCCCCTCCCTGGCCCTCCCACAGCTGCTGTGGCACACCTGTGCTCTGCACTTGCCTCAGAGCTCTCTGCTCCCTTTTCTCTCTCCTGCTTTCTCTCTGCTTTCTCTTCAACTGCCAGCCGATCGGGTCAGGCAAGTCCATCCCATCCTGGGAGCCCCAGGCCCCCCTTCAATCTCTAAACAGATCCCTCCTCTTCTCGGAGGCCTCCCTTTCCAAGCCTGCCTGGGCGGCTGTTCTGTGACTTGGCAGTGGCTCCCCCAGCCCCAAAGCCTGCCTCCTTCATCTGTGACTTAGTAGTCTGTTGTGGTGGTGAGCTGACACATCCAGGTGTGACCGTCGTGAAAACTTGTGCCCCCCTCTGTGGTATGCCCCTGCATTGTTCTATAAATATCTATAAATACACATACACACACACACACACACACACACAGACACACACCCCTACACCTACACGTGGCGGACCGCCTCGCCTCTAGTGCTGGGAGTCAGTCACTGTGCTGTCCTTTTGGAGTCTTGTGGTCCAGCAAGAGAAAGCTGTCACCTGACATTGCCCCTCCAAAGTGCACGACCTCCAGTGGGCCTGTCATGCCCAGCCTATGGAGAATCAGCCCCCGCTATCCCTTCCGCTCCCCCCCAACCAAGCATGGGAGTGCTGTGCAGGCAGCTGTGTGGCCTGACAGTCTCTACCAGTCCTGCTGTCCCTTGGCTGAGAATCAAACCCATTTCTGGATGACGGGGAAGTGTGTCGTCTGCTGGGTGTGTTCTCTGTGGAGCTCAGGGGAGGGGAAAGGCCAAGCCATTTTTAGTGTGCTGTTTGGAGGGGTGAAAAGGCCATACCTTTTCCAAGGGACACTTTTCCTGGAAAGCCCCTGGAACTCAGCTGGCTGTTATCCTGTGAAGCCGGCTCTGGCCACCAGGGGGCAGGGCCACGAACTCAGCCTGAAGGGAGCCTGCGGGGCAGCTGGCACTCTGGAGGGACAGACAGAACAGGCCACCAGGTGCAGACAGGAGAGGGAGGCAAAGAGACGGAAGGGAAGACTCCTGGGGTGGGTGGAAGTCAGTGCCCTTAGGTGCTGGTATCTGTCTTCCCGGCCACCGCTAGATCAGGCTTCTGAGCCTGTTGACTGTCAGGGCCGGACTGCGCCCCATAGGCGCCATGGCAGTCCCTGTGGAATCCTCCAGGCGCCACCAGGCAGCATACAGGTAACATGCCTGGAAGGTCCCCAACAGCCTAGCTGGACATGCTCAAGACACTCTGGGACTCCTTGTTTGGTGGCACGAACTCCAGGACCCAGTGAGGGAAACGGGAACACACCAGGCCGAGGAGTATGTCTAAATCCATTTATTCCAAAATAAAAAGCAAAATAAACAGGAGTCGCATCACCAGGGAGCCACGACCCCATCCCCGCCTCCTTCCTCTGTCCTATGCTAGCAATAAATAAGTTTCCCAGCCACAAATAATTATTAGAACCTCCTCCCATGTGCCAGCTCCAACCACTGCTAGGTATGATACAGGGGCAGCCCTACCCTCTGGAATATACAAAATGTTACACAGACACAGTATGTACACCGGGGAATGGGGGCCACCCCAGCAGCCCATGCCCTCGCTGGTCCACCGTTAGCCCCACTTTCCTGCCTCAGCTATCTCTCTGAATAAGAAGATGGGAGTCCCCCTGAGGGAAAAGTTGCTATGGTGAGAGTAAGGGGGCCATCAGGCCTCCTCCAAACAAACCAACTCCACCAGCCTCTGGCTCTTAAGTAACAATCATCATCATCCAGAAATTTAGGGACTCAGCCCTGGTCAAGGTGGCAAAGGGTCTGTTTGTCTTTCCCCATTAGACAGAGGTCTTGTCCTGCTACCCTAATTGTAAAGGGGTGCCTGCGAAGGGGTGGTAGGGACATGGTGGCGGTGGAGACTCCAGCCCCACTTCTCCAGGCTTTGCTGACAGGGGCCTGATTTTAATTTTTATTTTTATTCCATGACTTTTTAAACAAATCCCATATCTTCTTTTTCATAACTTTTTTTTTGTAACTTTTCGTAAAACTTTTTTCTACTTTTTTCCCACAAGTTTTTTTGCCACAACTTTTTTATATTTTTTATCCCATAACTTTTTCACCCCACAACTTTTTTAATCCCATAACTTTTTTATTTTGTGGGCATGCCAAGCATGCCCAGCATTTGCACAGTATTAATACCTTTAATACTATAGTTTTCAAGAAACGCAAAATAAAAATTTAAGGCAAAAACAACACTTTGAAACAATTTAATAATTTATTACATTACAGTAGCATCACATCAGCAGTCAATAATGCCACTCTAGGGAAAAATCTTTCAGTATTTCCATTACACATTCTGTTTACAAGAATTCATAAATTAGTAAAATTCATTCTAAGAAAACTTGGCAAATAAAGCTGCGGACTGGAATTGGCATTTCTTTCTCTGCTTTTCCTTCCCACCGTTTCTTTCTTTTGTACTACAGTATTCATATTTTAAAATGTTTTAACTTATTTCAGAACATTAAGATAGCAGTTATATTTTTTATTAGCTATATTATTTTAAAATGACTCTTCAAGATAAAGTTTTAGAGAAACTATATTATGGATAGGACTGATTTACATTTTCAAATTTTCTAAAATTCAGCTTTGGTTTTAGAGCTGACATATTTTCATTTCTGGAAAATCTATCAGGTTTAATCAAATACTTTTAAAGTAATTATTACATACTGCAATCTTCAAATCGGTGTTTTGATTTTCCTACAGAAATTAAAATGTATTCAGTGGAAATCACATTTTAAAATTTTATGTTTCTGATGAACTGTAACCTTCCAATGTTGCCTTCTAAGCAAACTGAGAGCTGCCTTACACTGAATGAGGAAGAGCACAAATACTCGGCTGAATGAGGTATCGCAAAAGACGGCTTGCAGTTTGAAGAAAGACGGAAGTTATTCTCATACAATTTCCATTCTTTTTAGCTTTTTCTTAAATATATGACAAATACCTATACAAAGAGTGCTATTTCAGTCAATATGGTAAATTTATTTTCCAGACTGACCTTCAGCTTAAATATGCCAGTGTGTGATTTAATCCATAGGCACCTGATGAACACATTATTGTCAGATTGGTTACAGATGCTAAACGCTATCTGAAGGTCATTCCTAGTCACTGATATTCATCACGGTAAAAGTGAAGTGATTTCAAAGATAAAAGTACCTTTGAAATAATTTATCAATGTATTAGATAAACCCAGTTTCAGAATGATAAAAGAAAAAACGTTAGACCGAATAATGTGGCTAATTAACAGTGGTCCGATTTCTAGCCCGAGGGTTTAAAATGCTCTTAAAGTAACTGTCTTTAAACTGAACTCAAAGAAAGCAAAAGCGGCAAGTTCAGGAAATAAAAGGCAAGAACAGGACTTTAAGTGCATTTTAAACCCACGGGCTAGAAATCGTACCACTGTTAATTAGCCGCATTATTTGGTCCAACATTTTTTCTTTATCATTCTGAAACTGGGTTTATCTAATACATTGATACATTCATAAAATTTGGAAGAGTCAGTTGAAGTCACAAGGACCGAATATTTGCCCTCGTTCAGTGAATGCCGGCAAATCTGTTATTCCATTGGTTAAATCATATTGTTGGTCTCCTGTTAATGTCATAGAAGTATCAGGAGGATGCCAAATGCTAAATCTGGAGATGGTCTAGTAACTAGAAATCCCCACCCCAGGGAGCACACATACATATCTCCCTACGTCCTAAAAATGTGATGTGTTCTGGAACACAGACATTAGAACTTCATGAAGTTTGAACTGTTGAGTCTTTCCCAAGCATCATCAAGTTATGATTTAGGCAATATATGACTGAAATGCATTCATTCATCATGCATAGGCACAGTCACATAAATATTGCACAAAACATGTCCCTAACTGAAACCGAGAGGTACAGAAACATATTTCACTCTTCGTAAAGAAGTTTGTGAGAAAATATAACTGTGTGATTGTATAGACACGTTTCCTGATAATACATCGACATTCGCAAACAGTAGATTGCACTGCAGTTTGTAAACATTTTAAGTTGCGTAAATTTCTCTTTGATTTTCAAAGATAGTATAATACTGTCTACTAAAATTCCTTTTTGTTTCAACTAAGTACTCTCACACGTATTAGTTTATAATAATGTTTCTTATTATTTTTTAAAGTGTTTTCCATTCAAGGAAAAGAAGTAAATTCCTATGTCAGAGTAACCAAGGTGGTTGACGAATAGGTATTAGCCAGAGAGGTCTAGATGGTAAAATCAATCTTCAAGCCTGAAAGAAGCTCCGTGGACAGAGAGGAATGCCAGGTGTCACACAGCTTTCCTTCACTCTAATTCATTCTTGGCTAGAGCCTGTATGCCTGTTCCAGGGACATTTGAACTCGTAAAGGATTTCTTATGATCTTCACTAAATACATTAAGAAGAATGCCAACCAGTACCCTTTTGTGTACTGAGGCATGTAGTCATGTGATTAAAACAGGTAACATGAACTCTGACTTTAAAACGTATTATAGATACAAATGCTCTAAGCTAGGAAAGGTTTTCCACATCCACAGTCAATGATGGGAGCCTTTCGTTCCTCAGAAATCATCCCTTCTTAGGTCATCGAAAAAGAGTACAACTGCTGCAGCTCATGATGCAGTATCTTCATGAGCCCAGAGCACATGCAAATCCTAAGGGAATCACCATAATACAGCGCTAATTCTTGGCACCGGGACAGATGAAACACACTCTATCCTGCACATACCTGCCAGGAGCAGGCCACTTTCCTCTTCTGTGAGATTTAAAAAGCTCCCCCAAAAGGTTATGACTCCCATCACCAATACACAGAAAATGGAGGAAAGGCTGTTTCCAGTTCTCGGCCTTTGAACAACTCTAAATGTCAATACTCATAGTGGCATATTACAAAGTAATAAACAGTGCACACTTGGGGGCAAACCACATATTGAGCTAATGAAGAGCTCACTGTGATTAAGATTAGATCAAACACTAGCAGAACATAGGCAAATTTTATCTGAATTCTGTAATTAATATACATGCTGCAATGACATTACAAAAGCATGGCAGCCTATTCCAAACCAACGAGAAGAATTTTTTGCAAAGAGTGAGTCTTTGCGTGTTTGAACTCCCACCACATAAGGGCAAACTCGATATGCATGCTAATGACCTACAATTATGAAATTAAAAAAGAAAAATACTAAAGGATGCCAGAGTGAACATCAGTGAAAGCCACAGAGACCCACTCTCTTTTAACTTTTTACAAATAAACTTAAACTATAAATTAGAAACACAAATAATCATGAGTGGCTCTAACATTCAAATGAACGAAATGAATTGTGTCGGAGATTAACCCCATAACTTGGTTTCTTATTTAAAAATTTCTTGGCCAGCTCTTTGATGATGATGATGTTTATCTCCTTCTTCTCGGCAGCCACGCCCAGCAAAAGAATGGAAGACAGCCAATGCTGCCCAAGCCTGGGTGCTCCTGGTGGTCCTGCAGGATCGGCTGTGCAGTAGGGTTGTCACAGGTAGGACCCTCCCTGGCCTCTCCTTGCGCAGAGGTGGTGAGGCTCACCTCACAAAGATCTTTGGAGAGAGGGAGGCAGGGATCTGAGCACAGTGGGAGCCCCCCTCTTCCTGCCTGCCCACCCCGCCTGAGGGCTCTACTCACCACCATGCTTGTCTGCAGCCCCAAGCTCCTGGGGGGCTGGGGCTCCTGGACCGGGCTCACCAGCAGGGTTCTGGGCAGCGGCCAGGAATTTTCTGTGCCCATTGTTGTAGTTGCCACAGGCCCCGATACCATCTGCTGCAGCTCCAGCAGCTTCACCTGGAGGGAGGGGTGCTCAGCTGTCATGCCACTGCCTGCGCCCACCCTCACACCCACCCCCACCCACACCCCCACAGAGATGTTGCACACCCTACCTTCATCTCCTCCCTGTCCTGGGCCAGCCTCATGATCTCCTCCTCCCAGTGCCACATCTTTGGCATGGCGTCCTGGCTCTTTTAAAAGGTGATGGATTTTCCTGCAGGAGGACAGGGCTCAGACACCGGGGCCTCTCTGATGGCCCTGCAGCTCCCCCTGCCGTGCCCTGGCCTCCCACTCACTGATGGCATCGTATTTCTTGTTTCTTCACCAGCTCACTCAGGTCTGCCTTCTCCTCCAGGTGGTCCATAAAGCTGATCTGGAGCCAAAATATTGTGGTCATATCTCGGCAGTGACCTGCCCTCAGGTGGCATTTTCAAGTCATGGAGAAGGCGGAGGGGAGTACTGGCGTGGGCCAGCTTCTCCATGACTTCCTGCAGGACCCGGTGGGTCTCCCCACTCACAGACTCGCCCCCAGTCCCTGGGGCTGGGACCACTGCCTCTGGCTCCTTCTGGGCCGAGGCCACAGGTGAGCCAGGCGCTGGCAGCACACCCTCTGCTCTTTCACCTGCTCTCGTAACCATGCCTGCTCCTCCTGGGCAGTGGCTCCAGTGGCCTTGAAAAATGCCACCTGAGGGCAAGACGTGAGCATTCTTGTAGGGGCATACACAGAAGAAATGGGGCAGAGAGGTGGAGCGCTGCCCCTTCCCTTGGGGCCTCAGAGTGCACCTGTTGGTCACAGGTAAAATGGTGTCTGACCACTGGCTCTCGGAAGGGGTGAAGGTCCAGAGAAATCAGAAGGAAGGGAATCTAAGAGCATAAAGGGGTCTTGGAGGGACCACAAAGGAAGGTGGCAAAGTGGGTGCAGGAGGAGTCAGGCTCACCGTGGCCTCCCCGCTCTCCAGGTCCTCTGGGACGCTCAGCATGGACCGAGGTTCTCCTCCATCTCCTGTGGGGGGTGGCCAGAGGGGTCCTCAGACAACCCAACAAGGGAGGTACCGTGGGCCCACCTCTACCTCTACCCTTACTGTGTAACCCTGAGCCAGCCCCTCCCCAGAGAGGAATGAGCTGCTGTTCTTTATTTTTACTTTTAAGAATCAAGATCTTGCTATTCCGCCCAGGCACACTCCCACTACTGGTCGATGTGGGAGTTCTGACCTGCTCCCTTTCTGACCTGGGCCAGTTCAGCCATCCTTAGGCAACTTGGTGGCCCCTGCTCACAGGAGGTCACCACACTGATGCCAGACTTAGTGCAGGCACCCGGTCGGCATAGTGACCAGCTGTTCTAAAGGTCTCTTCCAACTCCTCAATCCTATGCTGCTAACAGTCCCCCCTTCCTCCTGGGGCTCTCTCCTCTTCCTCTGAGCGGTCTCCCGTACCTTCCCCAGGTAGAACCATGAGGCCCAACTGGGTTGTTAGCTGCTGGTTCTGCTTGCTGGCAGCTTCCAGGTGCTCCTAAGGGGCCAGGAAAGAGTGAGAAGGGACGAAGTTTGCCAGGTCTTCCCTCTCACGGCCCCATCCTCAGCAGCTCCCTCCCCTGGGTCTCCTGCAACTTTTGGCGGGCCATCTTGGCCACCGCTTTGCCCCAAGTTTCCTGCTGCTGCAGCTGGTTCATTAGCTGGGTCTGCTGCAGTCACTGCCTGTGCAGCACCTCCTTCTCAGAGGTCAGCTGCTGATAGGTGGCCACCTGCTGCTGATAGGTGGCCACGTACTGCTGCAGGTGACCCAGGTAAAGGTCTGGCTGCTCCTGCAGACTCTGAGCCTCTTGGCTCTTCAGCTCCACCTGCAGGAAGACCCTGGGTGTGTGGGCACGTGGTGGCTGGTTTCCAGATTCTGGGCCCATTAATAGGGTAGCGAGAGCACTGTGGGGGCTCTGTCGGCTGCCCAGGCCCCTGTCTCCTTACTCCAGGCCTAAGTGACTGCCTCGCTTTCCTAGAACCCCATGCCTCCTTCCCCAGCCTCAAATCTCATACCCTCTTCTCATTTAATCCTCAGCACCTGTGTAAGGAAAATGCTGACTTCCTTTTGAAGTTAAAGAAACAGAGACTTAGAGATGCAAAGTACTTGAATGGTGACCAGTGGAACGGAGGCTGGAATCCAGTTTTAATGTAAGGAGTCTTTCTGTTTTGTTTTGAGACAACAGTGTCACTCTGTGGCCCAGGCTGGAGTGCAGTGGTGCAATCTCAGCTCACTGCAACCTCCACCTCCTGGGTTGAAGCAATTCTCGTGCCTCAGCCTCCTGAGTAGGTGGAATTACAGGCATGTGAACCATGCCCCGCTAATTTTTTTTTTTTTGTAATTTTAGTAGAGATGAGGTTTTACCACATTGGCCAGGCTGATCTCAATCTCCCGACCTCAAGTGATTCTCCTGCCTCAGCCTCCCAAAGTGCTGGGATTATAGGCATGAGCCACTGCGCCTGGCATAAGGAGCCTGTTATACCACTGTCTCTTCCTCTGTGACTGGGGGGCTCCATGCCCAGGATGATGGTGTCCAGACCTGGGAGGAGCCCAGGGCTACCCACCTATAAAAGTCAGAGGGCAGGAAGCAAGAAACAGCCACAGGAATGCCCTGGGGGGTGCTGTGGTCACCAGCCCCCAGGCTGGAGCTGCCTCTGGCCTGGCACCTCCCCTCCCCAGAGGCTAGTGCCCCCCTCCCAGCCCTTCTTGGATGGGGTGGAGGTTTCCGTCTCCTTCATCTCGTCCAGCTTCTCCTGTAGCTCCTTTACTTGCTGCTCCAAACACAGGGTGCTCTTGTTCTCATTGTTCAGGACAGAGAGAAGCAATCAGCAACCACCCACTGCAGCTGGAGACCCCAGAACTTGGTGTCTGCCTCCCATGGCACCAGGAAGGGTGGAGGAAGGTTAGAAAAATCATCCCCTCTCTCCCACAGCCACCTGGTTCACAGGTGCCTTTAGAAGTAACATTTCACATGAGGGCTACACTGCCCCGTTTTAGAGGTGGGGAAACAAAGGCCCGGAGGGCTAGGGAGGAGGGCACGCTCCCCAGCTGGGGAACGCACCAGCTCCTCGAAGACGCTCTGTGGCTTGGCCAGCTGCTGAAGCCTCTCCTGCTGTTCCTGAAGCCTCTCCTCCTGCTTCTGAAGCCTCTCTTCTTGGACCCGGTTCAGGAAACTTATGCGCTGATTCTTTTCGACCTGGGCCTGGAGCTCTCCTGCCACTCTCTCGAGTTCCTTCCTCAGGTGCTGCAGCTCCACCTGAGAGGGCACTGCTGGGGGCTCCGGGGGCAGGGGTTCAGCTGAGAAAGGAAGCAGACAATAAGGGCCTCCGGATTCTCAAACAAACAAACAAACAAACAAAAAAAACCCTCTCTTGGCGCACAGCTCCTCTCAGGCTCCTCAAACATGGCCTCACTGCTAATGATTCCTCGCACCCAGATGGTAGCCAATCTTCCAAGCCACTTTCAGAAAGAGAGCACTGTGGGTGGCTGACAATGGGCTCTCTTTGTTGATGGGGACACTGGGGCTAATGGAGATGACAAGACTTGCCGTCTCCTGGCACAGACCTCTTTCCCTCTGCCTCAAAGCCCTTCCATCCACCCACCTCCCTGAGGCATTCTAAGCCACCCGCACAGCCCTCTGATGCCAGTCCTGCTCCCGGGTCACGCCAGCCCCATCTTACCCGTCTGTTTTTGCAGTTCGGACAGCCTCTCCAGCTCCTCTACCCACTGCATATAATGATTATTTTCCTTCTTCAACTTGTCTACCTGGCCAAAGCACAGGGGAAAGGGCCCTGGAGAGAGGGGCTGGTGGCTGGGCAGGCTGCCATCTCCCTCTCTGCCCCCACCTCCACAAAGCCCAGACCCATGACCACCTCTGGCTATACTATTCCCATTTTACAGATGCCCAGAAAGATCCAGTGACCTATCTAAGGTGGGGGGTCTGAAGGGTCAGAACTCACTTCCTGCGACATTTGTGTCATCCTCTGCTGCCACCGGGCCTTCTCTCCTTTTAGACACTGAGCATATTCGTCTCGCTCTGATAGGCCTTGTTTAAATGTCTCCTTCAACTGCAAGAATGGGCACAGAAGTTAGGAAGGGCTGTCACTGGTCCTCACCTGCTCCTGGCCACCTGGGGTCATCTTCCTTCCACATCCCTCCCTCTGAAAACCTCACCTGTGTCAGCTGTGCCTTGAGCAGTGCCTGGTCCTGTAGGGACTGCTGTAACATCCTCTCCATACGTGCTCTACTGTGGCTCAAGAACTGGATGGTGAAGAGTGAGAAGTTTCAATCTGGAGAGCCCGGAACATTCCACACAGTGCCCCTTAAAAGGGCTAGGGCTAGGCCCAATATACAACTTGGCCAGTAAAGATCAAGGCATTTCCAAGCCCGTGGTCTGGTTTTTAAAAGAACTCAGTAAAGTTGGAAAGGACAGGGAATGATATTTAATTTATAGCTGGCTAACAGAGGCCCAGAGAGATCAGAAAATATTGCTATTGTTATTACTGTTATTATTACCACTGTTTGAACCTTTATGGAGTGCTTCAACAGGTACCATGCTAGTGATTCCATTTAATCCTCACAACCACCACAGGAGACAGTTACTATGATTACCTCTATTGTGTAGATGAAAAAACATGGAGTATTTGAGGTTAAGTGCTTGCCTAAGATCACTTAGGTAGAGCTGGGATTTAAACACCCAGGTCTATCCAATTCTCTAAGCCCATTTTTCTTGCTGGGGATGGGGGCACAGATAGGAAGGGGAAAATTAATCTTTTGTTCACTTTTTGAAAGGATGATACATTCGCATAGTCCAAAACTCAGAAGGTACAGAAGGGAAGTATCTCCCAGCCATCTTGTTGCTCTCTCCTGAATTTTTTATGAACGCTTGCAGACACATTTTATGTATATTATCATAGTATGTACACAAACACGCACACACACACACATTTCCCCTCTCTACAGAAATGGTAACATACTAAAGGTACTCTTCTGTACCTTCACAGTACAAGTACCCAATACCCCACCTAGGACTTGCCCAAGACCACAGCCAGGTAAGGGTGGGGCAGGCACTTGGCCTCCAAGCTCTGTGTCCAGTGCTCGCTCCCCAGTGCCCCCCAACTCACCCACAGCAGCTGACTCAGCCCCATGCTGCCTCTAACAACCATAAACAAAAGCAGCGAGAAATGGCCATGCTGCCTTCTGGGCAGGACACTCCATCCTGCAGAAGGGACTTTTAGGCTCACTCCTCCATCTGTGAAGCTGGGCTCCCAGGGGACGGGGCAGGTGGTTGGACTCACCCCATCCAGCTTCTTATTCTGTGTGGCGGCGACAGCAGAGAGAACCCGCTCTAATTCTTCTTTACGCTGCAATGAACATTGCAGCTGGCCTGCCAGATCCTTGGACTGTTCTGTAATGAGAGTTGAGATGGGGCCCAAAGGACTCCCCCGAAGACCTGTCAAAGTGCCAGGTTGAAGGATGACAGGGTGCCCAGATTCCCACCTTCAAAGTATCTGAGAGAACGTTTTGTGTGGGATATGTCCGTATGCAGTTTCTTTTTCTCGGTGTTCAATATCTTGATTTGAACCTTTGGGAGAAAAACCAAGCAAGTGCTGAAAGAGAAGGAAAGAAACATTCTCGGGAGGACAGGAGGAAACTTCACACCCTCCACTCACTTCTAGCCCCCTTTTGGCTTGGTGTCTCCTGTTGTTTTCTTTCTTTTCCTGTAGGAAGAGGAAGACAGAGCTCTTACCAGGGGGAGGCAGAGACAGCACAGCAAGAGACATGCCCCCAGAATGCCACCAATGCCCCAGGACAGGCCCACCCATGGGACCAGGTTATGAGAGGCCCTGTGGGGATGGGGTGGAATGTGAGGAGTGAGCCTTCTTCCCCAGGCTGGGAGTGGGTGAGATGAGACTGAGGCCTCTATGTCTGAGTGCCCCCCAAACCCAGCAGTCATGTCGCAAGGAAAGGAAATCACATTACTTTTTCCAGCTGATGTTCCAATTCTTTCTTCTGTTGTTTCTGTGGGGAGAGTCAAATTAAGGTGATGGAGCGTGGCCCCCTCAACTCTATTCCCCAGACCAGGAAGCGGTAGGCAGAGGCCAGGAATGGATTTTAAAGGCAAAGTTCTCAGACATAATGGGAACATGAACCGGTAAAGTCTCCTCAAGCTCCCAAGGACAGAGGATTTGTGTCTTTGTTGGTTTTTGCCCACAGCCACAGAACTCAAAGTCTGAATCAGGACTCTTTTGAGAGGACAGTAACATAAACCCCTAGAGATGGAGTTTGAGAAAGGCCCCTCCTTCTGGCAGCTTGTGATTTAGAAAGTGCGTTCATTCAATAAACATTTACTGAGCACGTACGGGCCAGGTATGGTTCTTCACAGCAGATATAGGATGGAAAAGGACAGACAGGAGCCCTTGGCCCTGAGGTTTCCATTCTAGGGGGTCTTTAAATCTCGGACTCTCAGAGCTAACAGAGACCTTTGATACTCACTACCTCCTCTGGAAACACAAACCCAAAAAGGAGAGGTGGCTTGTCCAGAATCGAAGATCAAATTGGGGACTGAGTCACAGCAGAAATACAGGGCCCCTGACAACCAGTCAGGCTAGCAATTCCCCGAGAGGCAACAACCCCAGGGCGTGTGTAGCAAGGACTGGAGCAGGGGTGTCTGGAGAGGAAAGAGTCGGCAAAGAGGGCAGCAAAAGAAGAGCCCCGCTGCATGCTCTGGGGTCCCTCCAGGTTAGTCCTGGCCACTCCAGCTCCCTATTAACCCTTGGCACCAGGGGCCCCCAGCTCTTTCTTCAGGGCCCTAAGGGGAAACCCAGCCCAGGATTGGCAGCATGGAATCAGGGGACCCCACTGAACTCTTACCAAAGATTTGATGGTGTTCTTCAGTTCATTGACTTTTATGGACCTTGAATCCCGGACTACTGCCGGTTCTTGGCACGGGCTCTGAGGTGCATGCAGAGAGGAGGAGGTGGAGCAGGAGTTTGGGGAGAGGTAGAGAGAACAATCATTAGGGCTGGGGTGTGTGGGCTGTCTTAGCTGGCAGAGGGGCACCTAGTCCCCACTGTGTGAGGAGGTTAGAGGGCTGGCCTGCAGGGTCACTGCACCTTCACCCAGAGCCTCTTACCTCCAGATCCTTCAGGGTAGCCGATGATGTAGGGCCCTCCCCGTGGAAAGCTGTTGCTGACTATAAGATGAGAGTGCATATGGAGATGTTCTGTCCCCCTCAGTGTCTGAGCCCTCTGACTTCCTTTCTTCCCCATCAACTGGTAACATTTTCTTTTCTGCCTATCTTGGACCTTTGTCCCATAACTCTGTGCCAACTTCTCTCATGGTTCTTATCTCCCCAGCATCCCACCCGGGGGCCCTTTCAATGACTCCTGATGGCAAGTGACTGTTCTCATTGTCCTGGCTTCCCCTTGAGACTGGGGATGAGGAAAATCAAACAGCAATGCTGGGTGTCCTGGGTGTTTACAGCAGGTCATGTACTATGTACTAGGGATTAACATAAAAACAACAATAACAAATCTCATTTAAACTTCACAAATGGAAGTCAAACAATACCACTTCTGTTATACAGATGTAAAAAGAGAGGCCCAAAGAGCTCAAGCAACTTGCCATAAATCATATCCCTCCCAGACAGAGAGGCAGGATGCAAACCCAGAATTCCTTTTTTTTTTTTTTTTTTTTTGAGACAGGGTCTCACTCTGTCTCCCAGGCTGGAGTGCAGTGGCACAATCTCGGCTCACTGCAAGCTCTGCCTCCCAGGTTCACGCCATTCTCCTGCCTCAGCCTCCCGAGTAGCTGGGACTACAGGCGCCCGCCACCTCGCCTGGCAAATTTCTTTGTATTTTTTTGTAGAGACGGGGTTTCACCATGTTAGCCAGGATGGTCTCAATCTCCTGATCTCGTGATCTGCCTGCCTCAGTCTCCCAAAGTGCTGGGATTACAGGCGTGAGCCACCACACCCAGCCAAACCCAGAATTCTTAACCAGTACCCAACAGTTCATCCACAATCTTAACAATTACCCTCTACTGCCCCTTGGGCCCCCTGTCCCCAGGAGCCTGGCCAGCCAAGACTCACATCCCCAGGTGACTGGCAACCACGAGAAGTGGCTGCCTCAGGGATACTGCCATTTGTTTTCCTGTTCCTCTTCGCTCCTGTTGGAACTCTAGGGCTGTTTTTCTGCCAATATGCTTTAAACTGTGGGAAAGAAGAGTGGTAACACTCATGAGAACTGTCAGCCCCTAGAGGCACATCCTCCTTTACAGTTTTTACAAAATACTCTTATACACCATCTGATGTAATGACACCAACAACAGTACAAGGTGTTGTCACAATCATTTAGTGACTGAGAGGGATTGATATCATGGCTAGAAAAAAGAAAAAGGCGATACTGGGACTTTGAAACTCAGTCCTCTGACTCCAAGCTCTGGGGTTTTGCCAAGAATCAGCAGCTGCCAGGGACCAAAACCAGAGGCAGAGGTAGAAAAGTAAACATTAAGTAGGCAGGAACTGTATACCGTGTGGTTTAGAGTCACATATCCTCACACGTCTGTTAGTGTGAAGAAGTGCACCAGTACCTCTCAAACTTTTATACCAATGTGTCCTCATGGCAGAAGGCAGGCTTTTTGTTAAATCTGGGAGTTTATCAGAAAGACGACAAACCAAGCCTCATTTCAGAGAGAAGTCTGGTATACTCTTAGAAACCTATGTGACTGTCATCCCTAAGTACATTCATGTTTTTTCTCTTGATCTCAAGAGAATCAAGGGAAACTGATGCTTCAGAAAGATGTCCCACATTTATCCTGTGGCACTCAAAGTACCCAAGGTTGAGATAATATCAGGAAGATTCCAACTGTCAAGTTCAGTTTCCCAAGATCTATTCCACAGAAGATGAGGAATTCTCACTTCAGAGACCACTGACTGAAGGGCAGTCTGGTCCCAGAACCATGGAGAATTAGAATATGAGGTGGAGAACTCAGAAAAAAAATGTTAAAATCTCTCTGGAAAGTAGACGCCTGGGAGAAAACCAAACCAAACCCATTCTCCCATCACCACCCAGAGATACTGTCAACGTTTTGAGCTCACGGGGGAAGTGTAGGCTTTCCCCACCGTCAATGTCTATGTTAAGGGAGTAAGGCAGCCTGAAACCTCTTGCTCCTAGGTCCCATAGTCTCCATTCCCCTTCCAGCTGGAAATTTCTGCTGGGACCAGAAGAAGCAGAAATGGGGTGACAACGCTTAGGGGACTGGGTCATAAGACCAAGGCCAGTCTTTCAGTAATGACAGTTTGTAAGCAGACTGTGACATCACTACATTCCACTCCTCCTAGTGTGGGGGAGGGACAGCGCGATGTCTGAGTTGCCGCTCCACCATGCGGGAGGGAAACACAGGGTTGTGACCCAGGTCCTTGGAGACGCCAGCCCAAAGAGCCCAGGGAGGTCAACCTTGAGGCAGCAGGAGGGCAGGGCAGAGTCTACAGCAGGGAGCCCCAGGAGTCACCAGCCCAAAGTCACCCAGGGACGACTGGCGAGGGCGGGGCCTGGGGCTGGGGAACCCAGGTCCTTCGAGACATGAGCCCAAAGAGCCCAGGGAGGTCCAATTTGGGGCGGCAAGAGGTGAGCGCTCAGTAATGGAACGGGGAGCCCCAGGAGTCACCCACCCAAAGTCACCCTGGGGTGACTGGCGAGGGCAGGGACTGAGCTGTTTGCTGAAGGGGCAGGGCTGACTGACAAGATTTTTGTAGGGGGAGGCCAGAAGCGCCAGGGTTAGGGGGCAAAGTTCGGTGTGCCTCAGGAGTAGTATGGACTCTGGCAGCGGTCTTGTCGTCGGAGGGGATCTGTGGCTGGGTTGGGGGGCCATGACCTGGTACGTCTTTACCTTTTTCTTGGCTGCAGCCAATTTGCTCTGTTGAGTTTCTTCTGCCATTGCGGGGTGGGGAGGGAGGCGGGGTGGGGAGGGAGGCGGGGTTGGGGCCACGTCAGCAAAATCCCAGCGAGCACTGATCAACACGTCCAGTCACCTAGCAGGCAGCTGCGTAACTGAGCCAGAGGAAGCCGTAACCAGGGAACCAGTAGAATGCAGAATAGGGGCGTGGCCTTAATGCTCCAAGCACATTGGTCAATGAGAAAGATGAAAGGGAAAGGGGGCGTGGCCAGGCAACTGTGTCCAGAGGGACCTGTGGCTCATCAGGAAAGCTGCCCATGCAACTGCTGTCCCCACCCACTCTGAGAGAGGGGAGGGGCTGGCTTTTGCTTTAAAAGCTTTAAAACTTTAAAAAACAGATGTGTGTATACTTTATATATATATATATGCTTGTCTCTCTGTGTGTATCTATGTGTTCCTCCAGAGCTGTCTTCATTAACCAGCTTCTATGCAAGGTCTATGATTTGGACCTATACTTTTCATCTTCAAATACAGTACAAAAATTACCAGTATTACCTGAACTCAGATACGATCCTATAAAGGTGGGAAATCCATACATGCTTGATCATTAATGAAGCACACTATATTATCCAACATTCCAATAAGATAAAATAATCAAAATGCTTTTTTGGAAAAATGTTTCTCTTATTCTCGTACATTATTGTTAAGTTTTTTTTTTTTTTAAACAGGAAACTTGGTTAATATCTGTAAAAACACAAAGCTTTTGGGCTGGGTGCGGTGGCTCACACCTGTAATCCCAGCACTTTGGGAGCCCGAGGCGGGTGGATCACCTGAGGTCAGGAGTTCGAGACCAGCCTGGCCTACATGGTGAAACCGCATCTCTACTAAAAATACAAAAACTAGCCAGGCGTGGTGGTGGGTGCCTGTAATCCCAGCTATTCGGGAGGCTGAGGCAGGAGAATCACTTGAACCCAGGAGATGGAGGTTGCAGTGAGCCAAACTCATGCCACTGCACTCCAGCCTGGGTGACAGAGCGAGACTCCATCTCAAAAGAAATAAAATAAAATACAAAGTAAATTTTAAAAGCTTTCAATTTAATAAGCACTCAAAGCTCTTTACCAATTTAAAACAAATACAAGGTCCACTTTTCTAGAATCACTTGGCTTCTCTAAGCCTTGCAAATGAAACTGAATTTCTCACTTGATACTTGGCTATGACTTGCAATCATGAAAAGCAAGAATTGTGTTGTGTCACTGTGTACTGCTTGTTACCTGAATTTCACACGAGGCTGGGATCAAGGGTCGAATCTTTCATGATTTGCTCCATGAACTATGTGCACTTCTTATCCCAGACCAAACTAAGCTTTTGTTTAGAGTTCTACAATTTACAGTTAGTAGACAAGAGTGGTTCTCAGTAATGTAGTCTCTGGACCAGCAGCAGCAGCAGCAGCACCTGAGAACTTTCTGTAAGTGCAAATTCTCAGGCCCTACCCTGGACCTGGTGAATCAGAATCTCTGGAGTAGGGCTCAGCAATCTGTGCTGCAGTAATCCCTCCAGGTGCTCAGGAACCTCTGGCATACAGCAGGTAGAAAAATGTGTTTCTTTCTGTAGGTCCAAAGCCAGGGATACTATATGTTCTATCTCGATATGAAACAATGACATGCAATTAAAACACTTAACTCTCCTTCCTACTCCCACCCTCCATCCAATGTGTTATGTTTTTATGAGTTCAATAAGAAAACAAGTGGCAGTCAGAAGTTTAGTCTAAAAAGTATATTTACAAGTATTAGTTCTCATCCAGCCTGACCTTATACAAAACCATTTACATCCTCTTAGCTAAAGTTTTAAAAAAGTATCTTCACAATGTAAGTTTCAGGCACACTAGGAGTTCTATAATAAAACACCAAGTAGATCAGAATGTCCACGGTTACTAGAGAAGAAAAGTGGAATCATTGGCTGTATTTTCAAATTGCATTTAAAGGAAATTTAAGTTCTGAATTTTTCTCATCTTCATACTTTCGAGTTAATAGAATTCAACCAGAACACTGCATTCCTTCAATCAAAGCCTCTAGCCCAGCAAAGTTTTACTGTATTACTTCTTGCTTTCAATGGATATAAAGCAGTGTCCTGGTAGGCACATTTTGTATACCTGCAAAGATGCAGAACTAAACAGTTCCAACTGTTCCATATTAAAACAAAAGCCCTGTAAGCCTTGGATGGTGAATGTAATACTTCAGTACTAGCACCAATGCCTCAAATATGAAAAGATACCAAGAACATCACTAGCAAAGAAAACTAAACTCTCGGCCGGGAGCAGTAGTTCACACCTGTAATCCCAGCCCTTTGACAAGCCAAGGTGGGAGGATTACTTGAAGTCAGGAGTTGAAGACAAGCCTGGGAAGCACTGCAAATTCACATCTCCACAAAAAATTTTTAAAAATAGCTGGGCATGGTAGCACACACCTGTCATCCTAGCTACTTGGCAGGCTGAGGTGGGAAAAATTTGAGGCTGCAGTATCTATGATTATGACACTGCCCTCCAGCCTGGGTGACAGAGTGAGACCTAGATAATTACATTCTCTCCTGCTCCTGTTTACACTAAAATCGCTAAGTTAAAATGCTTTCCAATTTGGCAGGATAAAAATTAAGTGAAATGTGACTTTGGAGTTTGGAGGGAGAAAGAAGGAAGGAAGGAAGGAAGGGATGGAGGGAGGGAGGAAGAAAAGGAAGGAAGGAAGGGGAAAAGGAAAAGGAAAGGAAGAAGGAAAAAGGAAGGAAAAGGAAAGAAAGGAGAAAAAAGGAAGGAAAGAAAAAAGAAAGGAAAGGGAAAGAATGGAAAGAAACTAAAGGAAAGGGAAGGGAAGGAAGAAGGAAAAAAATGAAATGACAAATTACTTCTGGGAGAAAGTTTTAGTAAACTCAATGACAAATAAAAGGTTTGTATCCTTAGCCTATAAAGAAATCTTTAACATCACTCAGAAAAAAAAACAAATGATTTTCAACAGAAAATAGGCAATGGAGAAGCAGGCACTTCTCACAAAAATAAAAATGGCCAATAGGTATACAAAAAAGATTCAAAAGCACTAGAAATCAAGGAAATGTCATGAAAACAATGACATTTTCTGTATAAAGGTGCAAAGATGACACATGGAAAGGGGAACCTGGAGCTCTGTTCCCATTGGTGACAGTGTAAACTGAGCCACTTTCCCTGGAGGATAATTTGAAAATTTCTATTCAAGACCCTAAACATTATTACCCTCCAGAAATTCTACGTCTATGAATTCAGTCCAAAAATGCTTGCACGAGTCCATTAACATGTATATATAAGAAAATTCACCTCTGTGGTGGCAATAATTAATATACATCCAGCTATTAAAAATGATGATGCCAGGATATATTTACTGCCACAGAAGTATGCCCCCAATATAGTAAGTGACAAAAGACTATCTAGTATGATTCCACTTTTTAAAATGTTTACATGCATAAAAAAGTATAAAAAGCAACAAACCAGAATGTTTTGGCTGGCAAATTAAAGACTTTTCTTAATATTTGTCATCCAAATTATTACAGAAAGAATGTGATTTCCTTTGTAATCAGGGAGAAGTGATATTTTCATTTATTTATATTTAAATCTCTTTTCTTTTTCTTATTTTTTCTCCCGTATGTGTCCCATGTAGGCTAGAATGCCTGCCTCTTGAGGGAAACCAGCCCATTTTTTGGAAGTGCACTACATAAAGCTGCCCCATCTTCCTTTTAAGAGATCTGGAGACACTTTTATTTCAAATTGTTTTATTGTTCTCAGAATATATATTTTTTAATATATGAAATTGAGGAAAAGACAAAGGAAAGGCTGACTCCCCACCCTCCTGGGGCTACTCTTCCAATTTTCGCTGCTATTGTTATGTATCAGTATTCACTGGGTAATAAATAGATGGGCAGCCCCTTAGATCCTTTTATCTCTTTCTCATAATCCTACTTCATTCCTTCATTCACTTATTTTTAAAAGGGTCATGTGTACAAATATATAGTTCAGAAAATTTTTAAATGTAACTACCTATAAAAGTATGCGGCAAAATCCCATTCACAGTCTTATTCTCCTTCCACAGCCAAACACTTTTAATTGGTTTCTTATATATCATTTCAGAATTTATCTTTGCAAATGCACATGTATATTCTTATTCTACTCTTCTCTCTCAACACAAAAAATAGCATACCACACATACGATGCCATTCCTTCTTCCTTTTAAAAAATACATACAATATATCCGAGTTCTTCTACAAGAGTCCAGAGGTCTTTCTCATTCTTCTTTGCAACTGCACAGTATGCATAATTTGGATGTACCACAGTTTACTTAACCAGTTCCCTGGAGTGCGCGGAGTTAAGGGCAGTACTTCCGCCTTACTTCCGCCTCGCTAGTCGATGGGCCATGATCTCTTCCCTCTGGTTGGATCCCACAGCTTATGACAGAAACGGGCGCCCAATGATGACAACATCAAGCCGCCAGCGGCGCGGTGGCGGCCGGGAGACTGGGAGGGCTTCCGGGGCTGCCTGTCTGAGTGCAGAGCTGCTGTCATGGCGGCCGCTCTGTGGGGCTCCTTTCCCATCCTGCTGCTGCTGCTATCAGGGAATGTCCAGAGCCCGGAGGTTCCCGGGGCTGCTGCTGAGGGATCGGGAGGGAGTGGGGTCGGCATGGGAGATCGCTTCAAGATTGAGGGGCGTGCAGTTGTTCCAGGGGTGAAGCCTCAGGACTGGATCTCGGCGGCCCGAGTGCTCGTAGACGGAGAAGAGCACGTCGGTTTCCTTAAGTGAGCATCCTGAGGGCAGCGGGAAAAAGGCTGGGGTGGAGGCCGGACAGGGACCCCACCAGGAGAGTTAAGTGTCAGGACGGAACAACGTCGCTGTCTCAGACTGACGGGTAGGGTGCCACTAACGGTCTATGCCGGGAGACCTTGGGAGGCAGTCGGATGCTTTCCCTTTCCTGGTCCTGTACCTCTGGAATGAGCATGGCAGGCGCTCACTGCCTGCCATGGTCAGAGCATGGAGTCAATTATTTTCAACCTTATTTTGGCCCCATGTGGGGACGATCATTCCTGGGCCCTGGGGACAGGTGGACCCTTATTAGTCTCTTGTTGGATTCTTTTATATCTCATCTGGTTTCCCTAGAACCTAGTCGTTTTTTGCATTCACTTCAGTCTTTTGGTAGCTTGTTACTATGTAGAAAGATGCGACACAAGTGGGAATTCTCAAAACCCAAAGGGCTTCTAGTGACGACATAGACTGGGAGGCCAAGGTTACTGCTTCTAAAATTAATAGGCCCTGAAATCCCTAATCAAAGCACTTTTTTTTTTGGCTTGGAGGTGGGATTGTTCTTCTTTTTTACACTTGAATTCATCGAGGGATTTGCTATATCACACTTGTCATTTATGTGAGACTAGGATTTCTCTACATTGCTTTCTTGCTTCTGTCCTTTCGTGCTGTTAGTGGAAGTGGGTTTTCTGTCTATATTAAAAGACAGGATGAATTTGTTAGCACTAGTTTTGCAGCAGCCTGCTTTTGAAATGTCTAGGCACACGTATGTTGTTTTAAATCTTTCCACCCTTACTTGGAAGGTGAAACTGTAAACTGAAAGAAAATAATTAGGAAGTGTTTCCTTTGGTGGGTTCATACACCAGCAGATGGTATCTGAAAATCAGACAACTTAAATGTGGACATTTAAATCCAAATCTGATTTACATATTTGTTCAGATCATCTAAGTGCCCTTGAGTGGTAATTCCAACCTCAGATTAATAAATAGTGACAAATTTACAACCAGTATTTTACTGCCATCTGTCATTAAGAATCTGGCATTAGGGCATTCTTTAGAGTTTACCCTAATTAATGATGTTTTAATATAAAGTTCTCACTAAGCTTTAGGAATGAGCCTTAATTGACCATTTGGCCACTCTTCTGTATACAGTTCTTTTAAAAAGCATTTAATTTCTGTTTAAAAATAGTATATTAGAAACAAAGTAGGAAAACAACCCTTAATGTTTCATTGTATCTTTTTTTTTTTTTTTTTGAGACAAGTTCTTGTTCTGTTACTCAGCCTGGAGTGCAGTGGCGAGATCATAGTTCATGGCAGCTTTGAACTTCTGTACTCAAGTGATCCTCCTGTCTCAGCCTCCTGAGTAGATAGGACTACAGGCGGACACCACCATGTCCAGCTAATTTTTTTATTTTTTGTAGAGACAGGGTCTTGCTATGTTGCCCAGTGTGGTCTCAAACTCCTGGCCTCAAGTGATATTTCTGCCTCAGCCTGTCACGTTTTTGGGATTATAGGCGTGAGCCACGGCGCCTGCCATTTTTCCACCTTCTTTTGGAATCATATGACTTAGGTTTTTACTAGTAAAATACAACATGTAGTAGTTTATATCCTGCCTTTTTCACTTAATATTTTTGAACAGCTTTTGATACCATTTCATGTTCTTTCATTTGTATGTAGAAAGGTTGATGGAGAATTTCCAGGCGCGGTGGCTTATACTTGTAATCTTAGCACTTTGGGAGGCTGAGGTGGAAGGATCGCTTGAGCCCAGGAGTTTCAGACCAGCTGGGGCAACATAGCGGGACCCCATCTCTACAAAAAATAAATAATTAGCCAGGAGTGGTGGTGTGCACCTGTAGTCCAAGCTACTCAGGAGGCTGAGGTGGGAGGATCGCTTGAGCCGAGGCGGTCGAGGCTGTAGTGAGCTGTGATCATGCCATTGCATTCCAGCCTGGACTACAGAGCAAAACCCTGTCTCTCAGGAAGAAAAGAAAGGTTGATGGAGAATTAATATGAGGAGTTTATGGTGATAATCTTATTGGGAAAGGGGTAGGTAATTTGTATTGTAGCTGTTTTGCATGACTAGCACACAGTTTTGACTTACATTTGTGCTTATTGGAGGTGGCTTAGGACTTGGTTAATGGAGATAAAGGGAATTGGGCCTGAAGACTCCTCATGCCATTTCTTGCTATCGTCACATTGTATATAAGCCATAATTTATTTAACCAGTCCTCTGTTTTTGGACAGGTGGTTTTCAGGTGTGTTTGTTTGTTTACATAGTAATATTCTATACTTTTTTGCACTTTTTATTATAGAAATTTTCAAGCATGCATAAATAGAATGGCATTCTACTGTTTTGTTTCGTGTCTTTTGTGTACCTCATTAATTTTTTTCTGAAATATTTTTAAATGGTTCTAAGAATAATAGGATTTTACTTGTAAAAGCATTATTATGTATCTCCAAAAAATAAGGACTTAAACAAAAACCACATTACCATTATTGATTCAACAAAATAATCATGCCTTAATATCATCTAACAGTCCCATTTTTATGTTTCCTCAGTTATCTCAAAAATGTTTTTATATAATTGTTCTTTCAAATCAGGATCCAATAAGGCCTACATTTTGTAGAGTACGTTTTTAAGGACAAATTTTAAATTTTGTATTGCAAACTTTGTTATTTTTCTTAAGTAAAATATTTACCTTAGGATGATAAATATATTTTATTTTTCTTTTTTTGAGACAGAATCTCGCTCTTTTGCCCAGGCCGGAGTGCAGTGGCGCTATCTTGGCTCACTGCAAGCTCCGCCTCCCAGGTTCACGCCGTTTTCCTGCCTCAGCCTCCCGAGTAGCTGGGACTACAGGCGCCCGCCACCGTGCCCGGCTAATTTTTTGTATTTTTTTAGTAGAGACGGGGTTTCACCGTGTTAGCCAGGATGGTCTCGATCTCCTTGACCTCGTGATCCGCCTGCCTCGGCCTCCCAAAGTGCTGAATTACAGGCGTGAGCCACCGCGCCCGGCCAATATATTTGCTTTTTCTTTAATTATTTCTGATATTATTTGTGTTCCACTGTCATCAGTTTGTTTTTTTCTGGATCTGAAAAAATGTTTTGAAATTGGTTCAGTCAGGGCTGGGTATGGTGGCTCACACCTGTAATCCTAGCACTTTGGGAGGCCGAGGCAGGCAGATCACCAGAGGTCAGGAGTTGGAGACCAGCCTGGCCAACATGGAAAAACCCCGTCTCTACTAAAAATACAAACAAAAATCAGCCAGGCGTACTGGCGGTAGTCTGTAATCCCAGCTACTAGGGAGGCTGAGGCAGGAGAATCACTTAAACCCAGGAGGCAAGGCCAGGCGCAGTGGCTCACGCTTGTAATCCCAGCACTTTGGGAGGCCGAGGCGGGCGGATCACGAGGTCAGGAGATCGAGACCACGGTGAAACCCCGTCTCTACTAAAAATACAAAAAATTAGCCGGGCGTGGTGGCGGGCGCCTGTAGTCCCAGCTACTCGGAGAGGCTGAGGCAGGAGAATGGCTTGAACCCAGGAGGCGGAGCTTGCAGTGAGCCGAGATTGTGCCACTGCACTCCAGCCTGGGCGACAGAGCGAGACTCCGTCTTAAAAAAAAAAAAAAAAAAAAAAAAAAACCCAGGAGGCAGAGGTTGCAGTGAGCAGAGATCACCCCACTGCACTCCATCCTGGGTGACAGAGCAAGACTCTGTCTCAAAAAAAAAAAAAAGAAAGAAAGAAATTGGTTCAGTCAGGGTCCCATTAAGAAGTAGAAGATGCATTCAAATTAGAGTAATTCAAGGATAATTTAATGAAGGGATCAAACAGTGTAGTCATGGTGTTGGGAAACAGCCAGATTGTGCAGTACCCTGGAGCTTACAACCTCAAGGTTATTATCACCACCTCTAATCCTGAAGGAAGAGGAGAGTAGAGGTTACTGGAACCTTGAAGGGAAGAAAAGCCTGCATTGAAAGACACAAACCAGTCCCTTGACACAGCCAGTCAGAAGTGGCCTGTCAGTGAGAGAGGGGCGGGGGAATACACTAAGCTCATTTTCTTTCCTTCTTCTAGTCTGCAAAGAGGAGAAAGGTAGAGAGTGGATCTAGAGGGCAAGTGGAACATATCCAGCCCAGGCATAAGTTAACTTGTTTCCATTTCAATTCTGGTTTAGTTTAGTGTGTGCTTTGGAGTAACACTTTTTCATCTTAACTTTTTTTTTTTTGAGACAGAGTCTCTCTCTGTCACTCAGACTGGAGTGCAATGGCACAATCTTGGCTCATTGCAACTTCCGCCTCCCAGGTTCAAGTGATTCTCCTGTCCCAGCCTCCCGAGTAGCTGGGATACAGGCACGTGCCACCACACCCGGCTAATTTTTGTATTTTTAGTAGAGACGGTTTTACCGTCTTAGTCAGGATGGTCTTGTCATCTTGCTTTTTAGTAACTGTTGTGGATATCATCAGTATCAGTTATTCCTTTAACTATGAAAGAGCCTATGAGGATTTAAGAAGCATTATTTTAATATATTATTACGATATTGGGAATTCTCTGATACAGTTGGTCGTTTTAGAACCATTTGTTTTCCTGAAACATAAACTTTTTTCCCCCTCAGAATAGTAGTTTCTCATTTTTCAAACAAATTAATTTTGATCTGTGAAATGAAATTATTAGCTCTTGATAGGATGGTTTTCTAAGTCTAGGAAGTTTAGAAGAAATCAGTAAGGAAAAGATGGATGTTTTTAACCACATAAACATTTTAAACTTCTAGTAACCAAAGTAAATGGGAATTATTTATAGCAAATAGAACAAATGGTACTTAAATACCTTTTATTATTTGTTAAAAAGAACAGAAAACCGGCCGGGCGCAGGGGCTCACGCCTGTAATCCCAGCACTTTGGGAGGCCGAGGCGGGCGGATCACGAGGCCAAGAGATCGAGACCATCCTGGCTAACATGGTGAAACCCCGTCTCTACTAAAACAAAAAATTAGCCAGGCGTGGTGGGGGGCGCCTGTAGTCCCAGCTACTCCGGAGGCTGAGGAAGGAGAATGGCGTGAACCCGGGAGGCGGAGCTTGCAGTGAGCCGAGATCAGGCCACTGCACTCCAGCCTGGGCAACGGAAACAAACAAACAAAACTAGAAAACCAAAAATTGCAGATTAAAACTAGAACAAAATGCCTTTTTTTTTTTTGGAGACGGAGTTTTTGCTCTGGTTGCCCAGGCTGGACGGCTCACTGCAACCTCTGCCTCCCGGGTTAAAGCAATTCTCCTATCTCAGTCTCCTAAGTAGCTGGGATTACAGGCATGCGCCACCTCGCCTGGCTAATTTTGTATTTTTGGTAGAGACGGGGTTTCTCCATGTTGGTCAGGCTAGTCTCTAACTCCCAACCTCAGGTGATCCGTCCGCTTCGGCCTCCCAAAGTGCTGGGATTACAGGTGGGAGCCACCACGCGCGGCCTGCCATTTTTAATAGTAAGAAATTGTTGGGGGTGACTGGCAAAATTGGAATCCTAATATTGTAATAATAATGTATATTCAATGAAGACATGGCTTTAGAATGGGAATTGTGTTTCTGTCACCTGTCATCTCTACCCATAGAAGGAAAATAATTACTCTATCAGGCTTCTCTGCTACTCTGGAGTGGTCTTGGGTATTTTCAGAACCTATTCAGTGTAATTATAGAAACTGAAGGCCGGGCACAGTGGCTCATGCCTGTAATCCCAGCACTTTGGGAGGCTGAGGCGGGTGGATCACCTGAGGTCAGGAGTTTGAGACCAGCCTGGCCAACATGGTGAAACCCCGTCTCTACTAAAAATACAAAAATTAGCCGGGCATGATGGGGCATGCCTGTAATCCCAGCTACTCCGGAGGCTGAGGCAGGAGAATCGCTCGAACCCAGGAGGCGAAAGTTGCAGTGAGCTGAGATCCTGCCATTGCACTCCACTCTGAGCGTCGCAGCCAGATGACTCCGTCTCAAAAGAAAAAAGAAAAGAAACTGAAGCATAGGACAATTTTCGCCAAAGTTTTGTTTGTTTGTTTGCCAGTTGCTTTTAATGCCATTTTTCGGGAGAGTTGATTTGGGAATTAGCAAATAAGAAAAGACTAAGCTGTTGATCAGTAGTAGCTAAACATGATTTTCATTTTTCCAGGACAGATGGGAGTTTTGTGGTTCATGATATACCTTCTGGATCTTATGTAGTGGAAGTTGTATCTCCAGCTTACAGATTTGATCCCGTTCGAGTGGATATCACTTCGAAAGGAAAAATGAGGTGAGGGCACTTGATTTAATTTTTGCCGTAAGCTAGGTTACTGAATACCTTAGTATATATTCCTTTTAGAATTAATAGTTTAGATGGAAAATTCTTTTTATTTAAACTACAGCTATTCCTTAAAACACTTAAAATATCCTCATGTTTATTTAATCTGAACATTGAAAAAATTGTAAAGTTGAGCTTCTTGCTCTGGCTTAAAATTTATTTTAAAGCTCCTAATATGATTACATAAAGAAAAGGTAAGATTACTTACTATAGGAGCTAAAGCGCTATGAAAGTTATAATTGAAATATGATTAATAAGTTGGGAATAATTTAACTTTTCTAAATTAGAAATACTATTCATCACCTGTTTTTCACTGGGATATTTTGATAATACCTCTTATTACCTATTTGATACTTCATTGATCTAGAAATTTCTGTGGTCCTTTCTTTATGGAATCTTTTATGTTCAATGGAAATGTAGTATTTCTAGGGAAAACAATTGAGGTGAAAAGAACTATAGTTTAATTTAGACTGTGAGTGTTGAATAGCAAAACTTATTTGAAGTTGAAACATTCATGTAGATATCTATAGTCTTCAGAGTCAGCTTCCCATTATAATAGAACACATTTATTTATTTATTTTGTTGTCTCATGACAATAGCATCCTCTGTGGTCAAATCTGACCAGGAAATATATGAAGCAACTTTTAAGTGGTAATGTCTCTTCTTTAAGCTATGAAATATGACTCTATGTTGCAGTAATAAAGCACAGGTCATGCAAAGGCAAAAACAATTTCTGGAGGTGGAGGACTAATAAATAATTTTACTACTGATCTTTTTGGTGTCTGCCCAGCATATTTAGACTGACTTGTAGAGACTCAAAATTGAGCTGACACATGTTCAGTTAGTACCATAGTATTTACATTTGAGTTAGTGTTTACTCCTAAAATTTGTTTCTTCTTTCTTTGCTTTCTTTGACATTGCAAGTTTTAAAAATGTAATATGTAAATATGCCATAATTCAAATAGAATGAGTCACATATGGAGTTGTCCCATCCTTTATCTTAGCTGCATGTTAGTCCATTGATGGATTTGCCATCATTTATATAACCGGCTCCTATTGATAGACATATAGTGATTTCTTTCTCTTAGCATGTATACTAAACAGAGACAGTTATCAAGAGAATATTCTTTTTTTTTTTTTTTTTTGAGACAAAATCTTGCTCTGTTGCCCAAGCTAGAGTACAGTGGTGCAATCTTGGTTCATTGCAACCTCTGCCTCCCAGGTTCAAGGGATTCTCGTATCTCAGCCTCCCAAGTAGTTGGGATTACAGCTGCACGCCACCATGCCTGTCTGATTTATTTATTTTTTTTTTTTTTTGAGATGGAGTCTCGCTCTGTCACCCAGGCTGGAATGCAGTGGCGTGATTTCGGCTCACTGCAACCTCCGCCTCCTGGGTTCAAGCGATTCTTCTGCCTCAGCCTCCTAAGTAGCTGGGACTACAGGCACCTACCACCACGCCCGGCTAATTTTTGTATTTTTAGTAGAGATGAGATTTCACCATATTGGCCAGGCTGGTCTCGAACTCCTGACCTCGTGATTTGCCCACCTCCCAAAGTCCTGGGATTACAGGCGTGAGCCACTGCACCTGGCCTGATTTTTTTATTTTTAGTAGAGACAGGGTTTCGCCATGTTGGCCAGGCTGGTCTCAAACTCCTGACCTCAAGTGATCTGCCCACTTTGGCCTCCCAAAGTGCTGGGATTACAGATGTGAGCCACTGCGCCTGTCCAAGAGAATATTCTTGATATTATCAGGAAAGTAATACTCTAATGCCACTAATAAATATATTCTTAAAAACAAATTACTTTTCCACCCTACTTTGTAGAGAGACAAAGTCTTGCTATGTTGCCTAGGCTGGAGTGTAGTGGTTTTTCTCAGGTGCAAGCATAGCCCGCTACAGCCTCAAATTGACCTTTAGCAATCTTCCCACCTCAGCCTCCTGAGTAGCTGGGATTACAGGCATACACCGTGTCCAGCTTCTTCCTTATTTTTGAAGTTAAGTTATTGTCTTTGAATATATTTTTGTCCAAATTCTGATGACATTTCTTGCTTTTGGCTATTTAGCGTAAGGGCAAAGCTTCACTTAGAAGGTAGCACCTTGCATATCTGTTTATACATTTTTTTTGATGGAATAGATTGTTTCAAAGTAGATGAATTTTTTAAAGTATTGACTTTCTCGTGTCTTTTTGGAAACATGAGGATTTAAAAAAATGTATATATAGGCCAGGTGTGGTGGCTCATGCCTGTAATCCCAGCACTGTGGGAGGCTGAGGCAGTTATATCACTTGAACCCAGGACTTTGAGACTAGCCTGGGCAGCATAGTGAAGACCCTGTCTCTACCAAAAAAAAAAAGGTTAAAAACTTAGCTGGACATGGTGGCACATGCTTGTGATCCCAGCTACTTAGTAGGCTGAGGTAGGAGAATCACTTAAGCCCGGGAAGTTGAGGCTGCAGCAGTGAGCCATGACTGTACCACTGCACTCCAGCCTGGGCAACAAAGCGAGATCCTGTCTCAAAAAAAAAAAAAAAAAAAAAAAAAAAAATATATATATATATATATATATATATGTACATATACGTGTGTGTGTGTGTGTGTGTATGTATGTATACATATATGTGTATATATAAAGTTCTTTTATATTAAATCTGTGCCTTAAAGGGCTTATTCATGACTTTTTGTATATTTTAGAATTGTAAGCTTGGAAATGGGGGGGTATGTGGATCACAGTATATGTTATATATACTGCTTTAAACATTTTATTTATATTGAAAACACAATATTGGAGGGAATGAGAGCTGTTACACAAAAGGGAATACTTGTTTTTTTTTTAATCCATTTTACTCTGGTTAAATTCTGAATAAAGTAGTTTCAGCAAATAGGAATATTGTTTTAAATATAGACGGTCCCCAGCTTACAATGATTCAACTTATAATTTTTTTTTTTTTTTAATTTGGGACAGAGTCTCGCTCTGTCACCAGGCTGGAGTGCAGTGGCGTGATCTCGGCTCGCTGCAACCTCCGCCTCCTGGGTTCAAGTGATTCTCCTGCCTCAGCCTCCTGAGTAGCTGGGACTACAGGCGCGTGCCACCATGCCCAACTAATTTTGTATTTTTAATAGAGGCAGGGTCTCACCATGTTGGCCAGGATGGTTTCGATCTCTTGACATCGTGATCCGCCTGCTTTGGCCTCCCAAAGTACTAGGATTACAGGTGTGAGCCACCGTGCCCGGCCCTCAACTTAGAATTTTTTGACTTTACCATGGTGCGAAAGCAATACACAGTAGAAACCATACTTTAAGTACCCATAACCACCATTCTTTTTTTTATGCTTAGTACAGAATTTAGTAAGTTACATGAATTAAATAAGTTTCTTATTATAAAATGGGCTTTGTGTTAGGTGATTTTGCCACCTGTCGGCTAATGTAAGTATTCTGAGCACTTTTAAGGCAGGCTAAGCTAGGCTGTGTTGTTCTGTGGGTTAGCTGTATTAAATGCATTTTTGACTTACAGTATTTTTCAACCTATAATGGGCTTATCAGAATGTAAATCGACGAGCAACTGTATAAAGTTTTCGTTGCCTTTTTACCTTGGGTAAAGAGTACTTCCTGCTTTAGCACTTACGAACTGGTTGTAGCAGTGGGATGCATGTTCTCAGATACATTCCTGATGATTGGATGTCTGAAGCATAGGTTAAATTAAAAAAAAGAAAAAATCATTTAAAAATTATTTTAATAATTAGGGATGGGGGCCGGGCACGGTGGCTCACACCTGTAATCCCAGCACTTTGGGAGGCTGAGGCGGGCAGATCACGAAGTCAGGAGTTTGAGACCAGCCTGACCAACATGATGAAACCCCATCTCTACTAAAAATACAAAAATCAGCTGGGCGTGGTGGCGTGCGCCTGTAATTCCAGCTACTCAGGAGGCTGAGGCAGGAGAATCACTTGAACCCGGGAGGCGGAGGTTGCAGTGAGCTGAGATTGCGCCACTACACTCCAGCCTGGGCTACAGAGCGATATTTCGTCTCAAAAAAATAAAAATAAAAAATAACTGGCCAGGCGCGGTGGCTCACGCTTGTAATCCCAGCACTTTGGGAGGCCAAGGCGGGCGAATCACGAGGTCAGGAGATCGAGGCCACGGTGAAACCCCGTCTCTACAAAAAATGCAAAAAATTAGCCAGGTGTGGTGGCAGGTGCCTGTAGTCCCAGCTACTCTGAGAGGCTGAGGCAGGAGAATGGCGTGAACCCGGGAGGCGGAGCTTGCAGTGAGCCGAGATTGCGCCACTGCACTCCAGCCTGGGTGACAGAGCGAGACTCTGTCTCAAAAAAAGAATAATAATAATAATAATAATAATAATAATAATAATAATAATTGGGGGTGGGACAGAGTAGAGAACAAAGTGGGATTCATATAAGATCCTAATTCTTTTTTGTGTGTGTGTGTGTGATGGACTCTTACTCGGTCACCCAGGCTGGAGTGCAGTGGCGCACCCTCAGCTCACTACAATCTCCACTTCCTGAGTTCAAGTGATTCTCCTGCCTCAGCCTCCCAAGTAGCTGGGATTACAGGCACGTGCCACCATGCCTGGCTAATTTTTGTATTTTTAGTGGAGACAGGATTCACCATGTTGGCCAGGCTGGTCTCAAACTCCTGACCTCAAATGATCCACCCACCTTGGCCTCCCAAAGTGCTGAGATTACAGGCATTAGCCACTGTGCCCAGCCTTGACCAATATTTTATAAGCATGTAGCATGCATGATAAATTAGTTTTGAATATATGTGGGATTTTCATTTCTGACATTTTGGCAGAGAAATGCTGGATAAAAATATGACAAATATTTTCTTATATTAATAAATGCATAGCTCTCCCCAAACAAAGGAAATCCCTCGGGATAACCTATAAACCACTTCCCCACCTGGAGATTTTAATATTCTCTAACCCAAAAGGCTTAGATTTAATTAGCATTGTGCAGGGAGGAGGCAAGCCATGGGCTTGCTTGGAGTCAGAATTAGATCTAAAATTTGGTCCTCCCTTTGACCTTTGGTACTAAAATGCAGAAGGCCCTGGATTTTCAGAGGGAAAAGTCTGATGCTGGCCTTTGGGGGAAAAAGTCTCCCCTGAAAACTGATAGTTATGCTCCTATACTCATTACAATTTGGGGTATGAATTTATTACTTTCTGCATAATCCAGGAACTTCCAAGCTAAGCAATGAACAAAATAGTTTGTTTATAATTCTCAAATTCCTGGCAGTAACAAACGCATAATCTCTCTGGAAGGAGATACCCTTTGTATCTCTTTATTTAAATAAAGGTAAATAAAGTCTACTAGACTTACAAAGAACCCAAGAAAACAGTCTACATTGAGTCAGCAAATAAATCAGACCTCTAAGAACTTTAAATAGTAGAATTATTAGATATAGATTGTAAAATAATTTAATATATATTTAAAGTACTTAAGGAAATAAAAGACTGCCATAGAAATGATATACCAAAATAGGCTATAGACATTTGAAAAAAGAATAGAATAGAACCTCTACAATGAATATAGGCATTGAAATTTACAACTAAATGGATGCATTAAGAAACTGAGCAGAAGTTTAATGAAGTGGGAGATAGATCAGAAAAAAAATTTCCCAACACAGCAATGACAGTGAAATAGGAGAGGCAGTTTTCAAAAAGTAAAATGGATCATATGTAAACATGGATGAGAATTTTGATTAAAATTAATGCATCTTTGGTGAAAAAATGTAGTGTTACCTATAGCACTGTTGCAGTGCTTTCTTGCATTATAAAATTTTCTGGCAATATAGCCTTAAAAATTGGTTACATCCAATAATGCATTTCTTAGACCATCAAAAAAATAAAATCCAGTGTTTTTGTATGGTATAATGAAGTAAATTCATTACTAAATATAATCAAATGACTTTAGCACCAGAAGGATTCTAAAATAACTTTTGACATGAATAGAAGTTAGGGAACTGATTTAATCCCACTGGTCTAGGTAATGACAGAGCTGCAGCTAGAAGATTCCAAGTCTAGCGTTTTTTTCTGTGTTTTGCTGCATATTTTAGACATGTAGATAAAGCTATTTTGGTCAGATTTTCAAGATCAAAAGTTTAGATTTTAAAGCATTTTGGAAAAAGCTGAAGGTGTGTATGAGACATTGCTAATATAATATAAGCAGTTCTTTTAACCAGTAATGTTTTTAATGGAATTACTGTTGCTTTCCCCATGTTGCTTTATCAGAGCAAGATATGTGAATTACATCAAAACATCAGAGGTTGTCAGACTGCCCTATCCTCTCCAAATGAAATCTTCAGGTCCACCTTCTTACTTTATTAAAAGGGAATCGTGGGGCTGGACAGACTTTCTGATGAACCCAATGGTATGTATCAGGCTAAAATAAAGCACTTTACTAATACCTAATTTGCTTCTAGGCAGTGGAAACTTCAAACATCTGTGAGATAGAAAGCTGAGGTCAGATTGGTGGATGAAAGGGTAATTGTGAATAATTTGCAGATTTCAGAAGAATAGTGGCTTTGGGAATACTTAATAAAGAGAATATAATGAGAATTGCATTGTAGATTTGATTATTGAAATGTGTAATAGAAATTGGATAAGTATTTCTAGGATGTTTTACATTTCAAATAGAATAAGAATACTCAGTAAGTCAGTCATACCTGGAGCTGTCTCATTCTTCATACTACCTGCATATTTTTTGTTTTTGTTTTGTTTTGGCTTTTTTTAGACGGAGTTTCGCTCTTGTTGGCCAGGCTGGAGTGCAATGGCGCGATCTCGGCTCATCACAACCTCTGCCTCCCGGGATCAGGCGATTCTCTTGCCTCAGCCTCCTAAGTAGCTGGGTTTTACAGGCATGTGCCACCATGCCCACCTAATTTTGTATTTTTAGTAGAGACAGAGTTTCTCCATCTTGGCCAGGCTGGTCTTGAACTCCTGACCTCAAGTGATCTGCCCGCCTTGGCCTCCTAAAGTGCTGGGATTACAGGCGTGAGCCACCACACCCAGCCATACTACCTGCATATTATTAGTCCATTGATGAATGTGCCATCATTTATTAACCAGCCCCTATTGATAGCACAAGTAAGGATTTCTTTCTCTTTTTTTAACATGTGTAGTGAACAGAAAAGTTATTCTATGGTAATTTAAGTAGTTGGCATTATGAAACCGATGTTATGATAATAATAATAAAACACTAATAGCATGCATTCTCTAAAAATTTGTTTTTATGTTTAATTATTATAGGTGCCTAATAGATGTACATTTATGAAGTACATGTGATGTTTTGATATAGGCATACAATGTGTATTAATCACATCAGGGTAATTGGGATATCCCTCACCTTAAGCATTTATGTTTTTTGTAAATGTTAGGAACATACCAATTCCACTCTTTGGTTGTTATTTTAAAATATACAATAAATTATTGTTGAGTATCATCAAGAAAACAGTTTTTAGAAACAAATCGACCTTTTCTTTTGCTGTTTTAAAAAATTGAATTGCTGTCTTAGAATTTAAGTAGGCCAGGTGTGGTGGCTCACGCCTGTAATCCCAGCACTTTGGGAAGCTGAGGTGGACAGATCACAAGGTCAGGAGTTCGAGACCAGCCTGGCCAACGTGGTGAAACCTCGTCTCTACCAAAAACATAAAAAGTTAGCCAGGTGTGGTGGCGGGGACCTGTAATCCCAGCTATTCAGGAGGCTGAGACAGGAGAACTGCTTGAACCAGAGAGGGTGGAGGTTGCAGTGAGCCGAGATTGCACCACCACACTTTAGTCAGGGGAACAGAGCAAGACTGTGCCTCAAAAAATAAAAATAAAAGAATTTATCTAAGTTTTGGTCATATTCCTTGCTGATAGCTATTTAGATCACACATGATCTATATTCAGAGGCTGTATATCCCCTAGGGAGGAATAAATTAGTACCTAGAATCTGTTATCAGAGATAAAGAGGCGGGGGGGAGACTGAATGGAAGAAGTCAGCAGTGAAACTCCAGAGCTTATTCACCTTCCATGTTCTCATTTCTGAAATTCTGTGGAAGTGTATCTAGTGCTCCAGTGCTTGATGCTTCTAGGTCATTTTTCAAAACTGGTCTGCTAAAGTAGGTCAGTTTTCCAAGAACCACAGTCATCTGAAAAAAGCAGTTAGCTTGCCATCAGATCACCAATCCCATTGCCAGACTATAGATTAAAAAAAAAAAAAGGGAATAGATAGTTCCATTTGCAAACTATTTGTGTTAAATAACACAGTAAACTCTGCAAAAAGATAGGTGGGTAGCACAACTATGAAGTGAGGTGTCTATTATAAAGTCCAAACATACATACAGAAAACTTTTACATTCTATAATAGTCCACCATAGTCAGACAGACAGCAGCTTGCTATCGTCAGAACTGGCTCAGTAGAACTGAGGTGGTTGCTACTAGTGTTATTGTATAGACAACATTTAAATCTTTAATTTCACCATTGGTTGTTAAGTGCAGTTTTTGTTCTATTAACTGTAAAGTGGGGGAAAAACATTTTCTGGATTTTTTTTTTTTTTTTCTGCAGGTCATGATGATGGTTCTTCCTTTACTGATATTTGTGCTTCTGCCTAAAGTGGTCAACACAAGTGATCCTGACATGAGACGGGTAAGATGATGGTCCAGCTATGGATTTTTTTTTTTTTTTTTTAAGAGATAGAGCCTCTGTTGCTCAAGCTGGAGTGCAGTGGCACAATCAGTTTGAGTAGCCTCAAACTCCTGGGCTCAAGCTGTCCACCTGCCTCAGCCTCCCAAAGCACTGGGATTATAGGTCTGAGGCACCATGCCTGGCCCCATCTGTGGGTTTTTGAACCATATTGTGATGTTTGCTCTATCCTATCGTACCTGGGTAGCTTGGTTTTTCTCAATTTTATTCTAGTTCCCAAGCCAAATTAATCTAGAGGTTGTAATTAACACAGTATCATGTTTCTGGCTTTTAATTAGTTGCTTCCATTAGACTAGATAAATTGTTAGTTGTGCCTCATAAAGGCCTAGATCTCTTTATGTAGCTAAAAGATCTTACTGCATCCTAGCCTCTTTGTGTGCCTTACTTTTTAAATAGCTGAAATGTACAATACTTCTGGTATACTTAATCTAAATATTTTACAAAATGATTCCTCCTATGATCTGCCTTTACTTTGCAAAACTCTCTTCAGAGTACATACTCAGTTTATGTGTTCAGATGCACAGATAGACCAAGGGGGATGGGTAAGTAGAAGAGTGACCTTTGAATTCTGTTCCACAAAACCATACTGGTTCTACAGAGGGAGAGGATTTGCTAAGTAGGATGCTTCCAATTTAGTGTCACCACATTTTCTCTTTGAATATTGGCTTCTGTTTGAACTCTTCATTTTTTCAAAAAACCATCGTGCATTTTTCCATTCAACCATCAACAAGTTATCTTCTGAGTTTCAAGGTTCCCCATTTTATTTATTATATTGATGTGTTGACATTTTATTCATTCCTGAGTAAACATTTATCAATTTCTAGGGTCTAGATACTGGAGATACAGAAATGAATTATAGGCCATCCCTGTCATCAGTAGGCTCAGTCCAGTTAAATGTAGAAAATAGAATGGATTTATCAAATAGTCTTCTTGCTATCAGGGGATTTTGTGACTTTTTCTTTCCTTTTTTCTTAATAGAATTTTATCTTATTTCTTAAAGAAATAAGGTAAATAAAAATGTTTGCTAAGGTAGTAGGTGAGTACGTTCTGTGGAAGGTAATAAGGGGTATATTCAAAGCAGGAATGGCAGAAAAAGATTCATAGGAAAACAAAGGTTTTTGATATTTCAAAATGTTTTATTGGTAAATGTTTGCATTTTTGCTTCAGTATTAGACTGAAAGTAATACATCCTGTGCATTCCTTGTATATGTGAAGCCAATTAACTGTGGCATCAGTAGAAGGAAACATCAGAAGTCACATTTGATTAAAAGTTCATTCCGGCCGGGCACGGTGGCACAGGTCTGTAATCCCAGCAGTTTGGGAGACCAAGGCAGGTGGATCACCTGAGGTCAGGAGTTTGCGACCAGCCTGACTAACATGGTGAAACCCCGTCTCTACTAAATACAAAAAAATTAGCCAGGCATGGTGGCGCATGCCTGTAATCCGAGCTACTTGGGAGGCTGAGACAGGAGAATCGCTCGAACCTGGGAGGCAGAGGTTACAATGAGCCGAGATTGTGCCATTGCACTCCAGCCTGGGCAATAAGAGCAAAACTCCGTTAAAAAAAAAAAAAAAAATTTCATTCCTTGTAAAGTGCTTTGCACATAGTAAGCATCTTAAAAAGTTGATTCAAGAGCTTCAGAAGCTCTCTTCCTTGGCACTGCCTGCAGAGGTGGCACCATCTCCTACTTGGCATCATGGCTGCCCTTAGATCCTTTGTGAAGCCCAAGATCATCAAAAAGAGAACCAAGAGGTTTATCTGGCACCAGTCAGACCAATTTGTCAAAATTAAGCTTAACTGGCAGAAACCCAGAGGCGTTAACAGTGTTCGTAGAAGATTCAAGGGCCAGATCTTGATCCCCAACATTGGTTATTGGAGCAGCAAAGAAACAAAAGTACTTACTACCCAGTGGCTTCTGGAAGTTCCTGATCTACAACATCAAGGAGCTGGAAGTACTGCTGATCTGCAACAGAGCTTACCGTGCTGAGATTACTCAGAGTGTTTCCTCCAAGAACCATAAAGCCATCTGGAAAGAGCAGCCCAGCTGGCCATCAGCGTCACTAGTCCCAATGCCAGGCTGCACAGTGAGGAAAAGGAATCAACGGCTCACGTGCATGTTTTATTTGTGTTTAAATAAAACCACAAAAACTGAAAAAAAAAAAAAAAAAAAAAGGAGCTTCAGAGTTGAACAGATTCAAAAATAGAGTTGATCTATGTTTGCAGGGACTCAAGAGCTGTTACCATATACATTTATTTCTTAATTATTGGGGCATGTTAACATATTTGATTTATGTTTATAATATTTCTTTCGCTAGCCTTATTTGTAAAAGCACCTTCTCCTTTAAAACTCAGGAATAAATTCTACCTTTGTGGGAAAAGCTCAAGCTAATATCCCAACAGTGTTCAATTTGAAATGGAAGCCTAGTGCTGTGGTGTCTGCCTATAGTCCCAGCTGCCCAGGAAGCTGAGGCAGGAGGATCACCTGAGCACTATCTCTTAAAAAAAAAAAAGAAAGAAAAAAATGAAAGAAATGATAGATAATATAGTATTTGCTATCTTTTTCATGTATGAATGGGCTAAAGTCAATTTTAAGTTCACTTTTAGAATGTCACTTAAAATTTAAATGAAGCAGATGTTACATTAACATTATATAACTACCAAACAGTACTTTATAGATGTTGGCTCAATTAAGGGGTAGGACAAATACTCAAAAGTGCCAAGTCCTATCCTGTTTTGCCAATGACTTCTTTGAAACAGTGTGTTGCTTGCTTTAGAGTCTAATTGAAGTCATGCAAGCCATACAGCATTCATAGATTTACTACTGAGGCTTATAAATGAACTCTTAGAAATACTGCACTTATTTTCCAAACTTTACTGATACCTTGATATATGGTTAAAAATTAATATTCTGGTTATATGCATCTGAAGGAAGCATGAACTTAAAAATGTACTCATTAGAACAATAAGAAAGCACTTTAATCAGAAAACATATGATAGGAATATGATCAAATATATTCATTATCAAAAAAATGTTCTTTATTAAGACAAGCAGAATCACACGAAGGGGAACATCACACACGGGGCCTGTTGTGGAGTGGGGGGAGGGGGAAAGGATAGCATTAGGAGATGTACCTAATGTTAAATGACGAGTTAATGGGTGCAGCACACCAACGTGGCACATGCATACATATGTAACAAACCTGCATGTTGTGCACATGTACCCTAAAACTTAAAGCATAATAATGAAAAAAAAGACAAGCAGAATCAAACCCTAGGCAATCATTTATTGGACATTTACTAAGAGTTAAAATGTCTAGTGGTATAAAGGAGATATGGAAAATAGTTACTAGTGACATATAGGTGAAGTACTATTGAGTATGATGTTGCATCATTGCTCAGAACCAGTACCTTTCACTTGTTCTACTCCTTTACTTTTTCCTTAATAGGAAGTGTTAGGAGTTAAAAGACTCGAAGGATCCTACATATCATTGTGCCTTGTCTTCTTGCAGGAAATGGAGCAGTCAATGAATATGCTGAATTCCAACCATGAGTTGCCTGATGTTTCTGAGTTCATGACAAGACTCTTCTCTTCAAAATCATCTGGCAAATCTAGCAGCGGCAGCAGTAAAACAGGCAAAAGTGGGGCTGGCAAAAGGAGGTAGTCAGGCTGTCCAGAGCTGACATTTGCACAAACACGGCAACACTGGGTGGCATCCAAGTCTTGGAAAACCGTGTGAAGCAACTACTGTAAACTTGAGTCATCCCGAACGTTGATCTCTTACAACTGTATATGTTAACTTTTTAGCACATGTTTTGTACTCGGTACATGAGAGAACCCAGCTTTCATCTTTTGTCTGTATGAGGTCAATATTGATGTCACTGAATTAATTACAGTGTCCTATAGAAAATGCCATTAATAAATTATATGAACTACTATACATTATGTATATTAATTAAAACATCTTAATCCAGAAATCAAACCATCTTTCTTTTTTTTTTACTTAATGTTTCTTTTTTTCTGACAATTTTCTTCAATTATCTGAGGCTTGAAATTGACCTTTCCTCTTTAAAAGGGAGTGGTTGTTATTTTTAGACAGCATGCACATTGTTTTTTATGTGGCCACACCTTTCAAAATTTTCAGTTCTGTGCCATTTAATTCCCTGATAATCTGAGATGGAACCATATGTTGCTGATGTAGTTGCAATTTTTTATTATTACAGTTAGTTTCTGAGTATGGATATATGAATCACAATAGATCTTATCAACTATTTTATTCTGGTTACCATCTATGGTATCCATTTTACAATTATTGAGTACCAGCTATGTGCTGTGATGCAAGGTAGAATACAGAGATGGATAATATCCAAGTGCTTCTCCTTGATAGAACTTATTATGTCAGGAGGGAGGACAAATAATAACAGGGAATGAATGGCCAGGGGAAAGAAGTACAATAGTAGGAGAGCCTTCTAGAGCCTGAGGATGGGGAATCAACCTTAGACCTCTATATTGTAATAGAGATGTATAACACAGGTAGCTTTTCAGTCCCCTCATCTTTCTCATCATAGATTCTCAGAGGTGTTAGAAGATAAATTACTACTATTTTTTTTGAGGGAAGTCTCGCTCTTGTACCCCAGGTTCGAGTGCAATGGCTTTATCTCGACTCACTGCAACCTCTGCCTCCCGGGTTCAAACAATTCTCCTGCCTCTGCCTCCCAAGTAGCTGGGATTAAGGCACTGGCCACCACAGCCAGCTAATTTTTGTATTTTTTAGCAGAGATGGGGTTTCACCATGTTGGCCAGGCTGGTCTCGAACTCCTGACCTCAGATGATCTGCCCGCCTCGGCCTCCCAAAGTGCTGGGATTACAGACGTGAGCCACTATGCCTGGTCTCTTTTTTTTTTTTTTTTTTGAAACAGAGTTTCACTCTTGTTGCCCAAGCTGGAGTGCAAGGGCACGATCTTGGCTCACTGCAACCTCTGCCTCCTGGGTTCAAGCGATTCTTCTGCCTCAGCCTCCCAAGTAGCTGGGATTACAGGCATGTGCCACCATGCCCAGCTAATTTTGTATTTTTAGTAGAGATGGGGTTTCACCACATTGGCCAGGCTGGTCTCCAACTCCTGACCTCAGGTGATCTGCCTGCCTCGGTTTCCCAAAGTGCTGGGATTACAGCCGTGAGCCACTGTGCCTGGCCAAATAACTACTTCCCAATCGGGAGTATCTCAAAAGTTTTTTATTTCAATAAGTTACAACATTTTCACACCTTTTCCTTTTGGGTTATTTTAATTAAAGAACTCTCAGGCCACAGTATTGCTTCTAGTAGAGGGCTCCTATTCTTTCCCATATTAAATAACTCCTGTATTGCTTTCTTAAAGTTATTAAATCAGCGAAAAAAACAGAGTAGCTTCCAAACTCAATTTTCTCTTTTGTATTAGGTGCTATTGTTCATTTAAAAATGAGGTACGTGTTTTCTCTTAAAGAAATAAATTCTGGGCCGGGCACTGTGGCTCACGCCTGTAATCCCAGTACTTTGGGAGGCCGAGGCGGGAGGATCACCTGAGGTCAGGAGTTTGAGACCAGCCTTACCAACATGGTGAAACCCTGTCTCTACTAAAAATACAAAAAATTAGCCGGGCTTGGTGGCAGACGCCTATAATCCCAGCTGCTGGGGAGGCTGAGGCAGGAGAATTGCTTGAACCTGGGGGAGGTGGATGTTGCAGTGAGCCATCACGCCACTGCACTCCAACCTGGATGACAAGAGTGAGACTCTGTCTCAAAAAAAAAAAAAAAAAAAGGTTCTGATGCAGAACATTTTATTAACTGTCTCTATTTACATTATATACACTGTTACCAAACTGGTTAAGCTATGAATGATTAGACGGGTCAACAGGTTAATGATAGAAGTAGGTCTTTTAAAATCGAGTCATTTATGAAAATAAAGTGTTAGAACACTAGCTAAATGTCATTCATTCAACTAGTATTCTAATGTTCAATTAAAATTAGTGTTTTAGGCCAGGCGCGGTGGCTCACACCTGTAATCCCAGTACTTTTGGGAGGCCCAGGCAGGCAGATCATGAGGTCAAGAGATCAAGACCATCCTAGCCAACATGGTGAAATCCCGTCTCTACTAAAAATACAAAAATTAGTTGGGCATGGTGGCACGTGCCTGTAGTCCCAACTACTTGGGAGGTGGAGGCAGGAGAATTGCTTGAACCTGGGAGGTGGAGGTTGCAGTGAGCCAAGGTCGCGCTACTGACCTCCAGCCTAATGACAGAGACCCTGTCTCAAAAAAAAAAAATTAGTGTTCTAATTTTCACTTAAACATTAAGTTAAAAAAAATGACATTCTCCTTTGTAATTCAAAGGAGACATAGTAAGAGTCATATGACCAGAAATCATGTTTTAAAATTTCATAATTTACCCTGTGACATGTGTTTATCTGTGTAACAAACCTTCACATGTACCCCCAAACTTAAAAAGTAAATAATTTTATAATTTAGATTGTCAACATTTGCACATGGAACACCTAATGACTAAGAAATTAGGAAGCACTTCCAAGGAAATTACCATTTCATATGCTACATAAGAAACTGCTTATTTTACGTGGATTCTAACAGCATCTGACTATAATCTATACACTTTATATATTATATATACCCCTTATCATATTACCTCTGAATATAATATATACCCCTAATGTTTTATCAGTTGTGTATGAAAATCTTATATTTTCATAGAACCATCATCAAATGCTTAAGGTGCTTATAGGCACAGGAATGACTATATTATTAGACAATATGGGGTTTTAGTGCAAAGAGCCCCTGATTAGCTGCTAACTTGCTTTGTGACTTTGAGCAAGTCACTTTCCTGGACCATGTCTTGTCTTGGTCTTTGTTCTATCTCTAGCATCTAGCATGTAGGCACACCAATACAAGTTTGTTGGATGAATAATAAATGGACCTTAAGTTTCGTCATCTATAAATGGAAGGACTTGGATTAGACCTGTAAATTTCTTTTTGAAATTTCAAATTTGAAATCTCAAATTCTGTTATACTTTTAACCCAGTCCTAGTATTTCCTACCCTTAAGAACCATATGATCAGTGCTGGCTTTCTTATTTTACTTCCTTGGATTCTTTCTGCTATTTCCCATTTGGAACAAAGTATTGTTTTGCTCTTCTTTAGAGCCTTTGTTAGATTTGGTTTATATGTATCTCCTTTTATTTATTTTTAAAAAATTATTTTATATATATCATTTCTTTTTCTTTGAGATGGAGTTTCACTCTGTCACCCAGGCTGGAGTGCAGTGGCACCGTCTTGGTTCACTGCAGCCTCTGCCTCTCAGGTTCAAGCGATTCTCCTGCCTCAGCCTCCCGAGTAGCTGGGATAACAGGTGAGTGCCACCACCCCTGGCTAATTTTGTGTATTTTTAGTAGAGATCGGGTTTCACCATGTTGGCCAGGCTGGCTCCAAACTCCTGACCTCAAGTGATCCGCCTGCCTTGGCCTCCCAAAGTGCTGGGATTACAGGCATGAGCCACCATGCCCGGTCACTATGTATCTTCTTTTAAATGTAAATTTTGTGTTTTATAATTTTTCACATCTACTGAATTAAATCTGAATAGTGACTTTGTGCAAAACAAATTTTGCTGTCCATTCTTGCCAAAAAGTCCTGAGTGTCCGGGATGATTTCTCCAGGACATTTCTATTGCTCCCAAGTTTCAAACAGTTTTTTAGGAGCCAAAACCTCAGGATTTACCCTAGATCTGGTTAACATTTTGAAAAGATACAGGATTTTACCTAAACTGCCCTGAGTAGAAAACCATCTTATCATTTTTCCCTTATGCCCTCCCTGACAGGAGGGCAGATACTATCACACAGCATACTTCTCAGTAGGGAAGGGTTTCAAGGGCCTGATAAGCAATGTCCATAAAGATAAAGGAGAGCTTTTCATTTAAGTAGTCACTCAGACTTTCAGGAAGTTTTGAGTGTTTTTTTTTTTTTTGAGACAGAGTTTCGCTCTGTCACCCAGGCTGGAGTACAGTGGCGTGATCTCAGCTCACTGCAACCTCCGCCTCCTGGGTTCATGCCATTCTCCTGCCTCAGCCTCCCAAGTAGCTGGGACTACAGGTGTCCACCACTACGCCTGGCTAATTGTTTGTATTTTTAGTAGAGATGGGGTTTCACTATGTTAGCCAGGATGGTCTCGATCTCCTGACCTCGTGATCCGCCCACCTCGGCCTCCCAAAGTGCTGGGATTACAGGTGTGAGCCACCACACCTGGCTTGCTTCTTTTTTTTTTTTAAGTGCTCAACCTTTTGTTTAAAAACTTACTGAAAATATTTTTATTAAATATTTTAAACCACTATTTTCATTTTTGCTTATTGCCTTTCAGGTCACATATAGACATACATTTGCATGGTTACAATCATGTATGTACATTTTGTATTTAAACCCAGCAAAAATTCTGCTAAGCACCAATTTCAGGTAACCCAATAGAAGCTAGTGACTGAGTCCTTTAATTCAGCTCAAAGAGTATGTTGAGACGGGACCAGTTGTACTGAGCTCTTCTGCATTTTAGGTGTGATTATTTTCATTATTTAGAGTCTTAAAAAAATTTATAAGGCTGTTGAGAATATCCATTTGGTTTAAATGTTTATGTTATTCAGGAGAACTTGAAAGTAGCTTTGGTAAAATTCAAATGGTGTCTATAAATTGTGGATATTGTTTTTATACTCTTGGTAAAAGATGAAGTATTGAAAATTTAAAAATGACCCCAAAATAGCTCCAAATATTAGCTTATCTCTTTAGTTCATGGTAAAACGACCTTATTATGAGCACTAGGGGAACTGAAGCTTTCCACAGTGGCTTCTGTCTGGTAGGACTGAGCCAGCCAGGCTTGTAACCCTGCCAGCCAAGCAACCCTGAGAAGAGGAAGGAGTAAATTAAGGTCAAACAGTAAACTGGAGGAATGAGTGGAACTGTAAAAACTAGCTATATGCAGCATTTCCAACAGAAAACTGTTGACAAGGCATTTAATTCCACTGAAATTTAATAATCTATTGATTCGTATTTGTTCCTCTTTTAGATAATTTTGAAATCAAAATTTTCATATATATGAATGTAAATTTATTTCATTCCCTTTTAAAAATATTTAAAAATAATTTATAAAGATTGACTATATTCAGAGTATACAATGTGATTATTTGATATACATTGTATTATGACTACCACAATCAAATTAATTAACACATCCATCATCACTCATGATGTAGTTAAGATCCCTGAAACTTGTTCATCTTATAATTGAGAGTTTGTACCCTTTGGCCAGTATCTTCCTATTTCTCCTACCCCTCAACCCACCATTTCATTCTCTGCTTCCATAAGTTTGGCTTTTTTAGATTCCACATATAAGTGAGATAAGGCATATAAGTTCTCGATGAGTTTATAATTATTAATATCCTTACTTTTCAGATGAGGAAACAGGTTAAACAATTTCCCAAACTCATCAGTGGGTAAGTGGTCTTAATCTAGAGAAAACTGTTAACTACTTTCTGTAGTACTGCCCTCACATGCTAAACTGAAAAACATTAATATACCCATAGTCAACACATGGTATGCATCTCTTCCAACCTGTCCACCCTCCTCCTACCTCTATTGGCATGATCTAGGGACTTATCTCTCTCCTTCCAAACTCTCCTTAGAGAGAAAGCAGTGGTGTATTCAAGAGAAATTGACTTCCAGGAGAAAGTAGTTGTAGTCCTAGTTTCTGGTAACTGGAGCTTTAGACACTAATCTTAAAGATGTTTCTAAAAGACAAATCTGATGGGGTCACTCATCAATTAAACCCTATGTTGACTCTCATGGACTTCAAGACAAACATCTTTGGCCCCTGAACACAGTTCCTTCAGACTCACTTCTTGCCACTTCCCTATATATCTCAAATTATTCACAATTCCCCTCTGAAAACTCCATGCTCTCTCGCCTCTGAGCCTTTTTGAGTATCTCTTCATCTCAGCTCTCCACCCCATGCCTATTCTTTTCCCTTATCAACCTCTAACATCTTTTTTAGGACTTTCTACAGAAATCTTCCAGATCAGATCAGATAAGAGCCTCTTTGTCCCCCTTCATGCCTGTGCTTATCCTATTATATATATAGCACTTCATTTTCTGAGATTACTTGTCTACTTCTCTGACTTGCCTACCTGTACCCTAAGCTCCTTGGACTATAAAGCACTAGTAGTACAACAGTCCTGTCCTCAAGGAAGGGTGGGGGAAGAATATTAATCTCTCCTCCAAAATGGTTCTGGGGTGGCTGCCATACATATAGCTCTATCATATTGTTGGGATCCTAACTCAAATCATTAGACAAGGATAGAGATCAGAGACCCATGGTGAATTAAGTTTGTACTTTTCAGGGAATCATAAAGATACTAAGAATACAGGAAAAAACAAGACCCAGGAACCTTGCCTTGCGACCATCTCCTATCTCAGGTAAGCACATACTTATTTAGTACAGAATACATTGTGAAGCGCCATGTATGTGCCAAGGGCTATTAGATGAGGGGACAGGATCATGAGCACAATGAGCGTGAACTCTGGCTTCAGAGCTGAGCATTTAGAGGGAGACACAGACACTGAATCCACCAAACACACGCAAGGATCTAATGAAAACCTTGACAGATGCTACCAAGAAAAAGTCATTTATAAGCTCATAAATGGGGAACCTGAATGGGTGGATAGAGGGCAAATGTAAGAGCACTTCCATTAAAAAGTGACTCATAGGTAAGATTGAAAGACTAGGAATTAACCAGGCTGAGGCTGAGAAGAGGGGGATAAGAATGAGGTGCCTCCTAGTCTGAGCTGCAGGAGGGGTGGGCCTGGAGCTTGGCTCTTGAAGGAACTCAAAGAACAGTACAGCTGGAGAGAAGAGAGGCAAAAAAGAAACCATCGCCTGGTTGCATTGCAGGCCTGAACTCGCCTTATCTTCTGGAGGTCAATACCCTGATTCTCTCTGGAAAAATGATAAGGGAAAGCCCTGTGTATGGTGTTCAGTGTGCTTGAGACAATGAGGTAGAACTGAATACAGATTGGGAGCCAGGCCAGCTTGGGTTTGAATCTTGTGAGTAACATGGTGGTGACTGTGGCCATTAATAATAAGTAAAATGGTGAAGTCATAAGGCTCCTTCGAATGACTTCTATCACTTCCAATCACTTCTAGTTGAAGCCTGGAAGTAATTATTCACTTTACTAAAGGATTCACTAGAAGTGTCCTTTACATAGTTCCCCCTAATGCACCTAAAATAGATGTGATTGCCACAGGCAAATCACACAATTCTGGAGGGACTCCCTCTTATCGAGACCTGAAGCTGGCTGTGACTTGCTGTGATCACCTGGTCATGATATACTGATAACAGGTCTCTGAGCAAACTGTGCTATATGAAAATCATTGCCAAGAAAGCCTAGAATCTTTAGTAGAAATCTCAGAGTCCCAGAAACTTTGAGAGAATATGTTAGTTGGAGGAAAAATAAGCCTTGTCTTCCCTCCTGCCTTGTTCTCTGCCTACTTATGGCCCAACCTCAAATCTTTAAATGATGTGGCCCAGCAGAGGCCAGTGGCATAAAGACGGTTTCTCTCCGTTCATCCTCTTTGGAGCTGGTGGGAACTGGTTGGAAGGAAGGTTTCTGCTCTTTTTCAAAGCCCCTCAGAGGTCTCCTCATTCCTGGTAGGCCCTCAGCACTCCTACTGTGAACCAGCTGCTCCAACCTTGAGACTCTGTATTCACTGCTTTAAGTTGTGCTCTAATGTGTGTGATTATATGCATTTGATTTTGAAAATTTGGAGAATTCTATGGAAAACTCTAATTTCTTTGTATTTCTACCTGACCTCTGCTCCTCCGATGAGAAGCAGTTGGATTATAGAATAAGAAGTTTAGGGTATATCTAGACAGGGCAAGTCTTCTTTCTGAAAAACACAGTACCTTGGCATGTAGTCCAGGACCTGGGAACCAAACCGAAAAAAAAAAAAAAAAGATCAGAGGCCCGTGCTTGTGAGATCCTGTGAGTGGAATGTTGGATGTTATCCACATTCATCTTGTCATTCCTCAGTCACCCTTCCTCTTCAAGCCTATATGTTTAGGCTTCAGTGCTAGTTTTCCTTCTGTGCCAAAGAGCAGGGAATAAGAGGCCTGCAGAGGGAAATGCTTGTTCTTGGGGAGGAGCATGTCCTTCAGCCACCACTGGGACAATTTTCTTTGTAGTTACTATAGTTGTTCCATCCATCATTCTGTTAGTCTATGTTCCTAGAGGGCAGAGACAGTGTCTTATTCCCTTCCACATCCCTAAGTTTTCCAAATAGATCAAGAACTATTTGCTGAACAAACAAGTAACCAAACAAAGGAGTAATTAGATTGCCTAGCTGGTGATTCTTGGATATAAAAAGATGGTGAATGATATGGTCTGGCTCTGTGTCCCCACCCAAATCTCATTGTGAATTGTAATCCAAATTGTAATCCCTGTGTGTTGAGGGAGGGACCTCGTGGGAGGTGATTTGATCATGGGGGCGCTCCTCGCCATGCTGTTCTTGTGATAGTGAGTTCTCACGAAATCTGATGGTTTTATGAGGGGTTTTTCCCCTCATCACTCTGCACTTCTCTCTCCTGCTGTCACGTGAAGAAGGATGTGTTTACTTCCCCTTCTGCCATGATTGTAAGTTTCCTGAGGCCTCCAGAGCCACGCAGAACTGTGAGTAAATTAAACTTCTTTCCTTTATAAATTACCCCAGTTTCAGGTAGTGTTTTTTTTTTCTTTTCTTTTTTTTTTTTTTTTTTTTTTTTTTGAGACAGAGTCTTGCTCTTTCGCCCAGGCTGGAGTGCAGTGGCGTGATCTTGGCTTGGCTCACTGCAAACTCCACCTCCCAGGTTCAACTGATTCTCCTGCCTCAGCCTGCTGAGTAACTGGAACTACAGGCGTGTGTCACCAAGCCCAGCTACTTTTTGTATTTTTAGCAAGAGACAAGGTTTCACCGTGTTAGCCACGATGGTCTCGATCTCCTGACCTCATGATCCGCCCGCCTCGGCCTCCCAAAGTGCTGGGATTACAGGCATGAGCCACCACACCTGGCCTCAAGCAGTTCTTCTTTTTTTTTTTTTTTCTGAGACAGAGTCTTGCTGTGCCACATAAGCTGGAGTGCAGTGGCATGATCTCGGCTCACTGCAACCTCCGCCTCCCAGATTCAAGCAATTCTCCTGCCCCAGCCTCTGGAGTAGCTGGGATTACAGGTGCATGCCACCACGTCCAGCTTATTTTTGTATTTTTAGTAGAGATGGGGTTTCACCATGTTGGCCAGGCTGGTCTCGATCTCCTGACCTCATGATCCGCCCGCCTCGGCCTCCCAAAGTGCTGGGATTACAGGCATGAGCCACCATGCCTGGCCTCAAGCAGTTCTTCTTTTTTTTTTTTTTTCTGAGACAGAGTCTTGCTGTGCCACATAAGCTGGAGTGCAGTGGCATGATCTCGGCTCACTGCAACCTCCGCCTCCCAGATTCAAGCAATTCTCCTGCCCCAGCCTCTGGAGTAGCTGGGATTACAGGCGCATGCCACCACGTCCAGCTTATTTTTGTATTTTTAGTAGAGACGGGGTTTCACCATGTTGGCCAGGCTGGTCTCGAACTCCTGACCTCATGATTTGGCCTCCTAAAGTGCTGGGATTACAGGCATGAGCTACTGTGCCCAGGCCAGGCAGTGCTTTATAGCAGCTTGAGAACATACTAACGCATTGTGATATTCTTGGCCCCCCAAAAACAATTAAATTGAATTTAATGAGGAAATATCAGATAGCTTCAAACTGATGAAATTATTTTTATTTATTTATTTTTCTAGATGAAGTCTTGCTCTGTTGCCCAGGCTGGAGTACAGTGGCATGATCTCAGCTCACTGCAACCTCCGCCTCCCAGGTTCAAGCAATTCTTCTGCCTCAGCCTCCCAAGTAGCTGGGATTACAGGCACGCACCACCACGCCTGGCTAATTTTTGTATTTTTAGTTGATCAGGCTGGTCTCAAACTCCTGACATCATGATTCAGCCTCCTTGGTCTCCCAAAGTGTTGGGATTACAGGTGTGAGCCACCATGCCCAGCCGAAATTATTTTTAAAAATTGGACTGTAGGGGCCTGGCGTGATGGCTCACTCCTGTAATCCCAGCACTTTGGGAGGCTGAGGCGGGAGGATCATGAGGTCAGGAGATCAAGACCATCCTTGCTAACAAGGTGAAACCCCGTCTCTACTAAAAATACAAAAAATTAGCCGGGCGTGGTGGCAGGCGCCTGTAGTCCCAGCTACTGGGGAGGCTGAGGCAGGAGAATGGCGTGAACCCGGGAGGCGGACCTTGCAGTGAGCCAAGATTGCACCACTGCACTCCAGCCTGGGCAAAGGAGCGAGACTCCGTCTCAAAAAAAAAAAAAAAAAAAATTGAACTGCAGGTGCTCTTAAAAGATGACTATATCATGAAAGACAGAAAAGCTGTAGACAGATTAAATAAGTCTAACCATGACATGACAACTAAATGCAATGTGTGATCCTGGATTAGATATTGAACTGGAAAATAAATTTTTATAATGAACATATATTAGTTTTCCAAATAGAAAAACTAGTAAAATTTGAGTGTGGACTGTAGATTACATAATAACATTGTAACAATGTCAAATTTCCTGATTTTTATATTTGTATTGAGGTTATGTAAAATAATCTCCTTCTTAAGAAATACACACTCTAAGGTCAGATGCGGTGGTTCATGCCTGCAATCCCAGCACTTTGCCAGGCCAAATCGGGTGGATTGCCTGAGCCCAGGAGTTCAAGACTAGCTTGAGCACCATGGTGAAACCCTGTCTCTACAAAAAGTAGAAAAAATTAAGCGGGCTTGGTGGTGTGCATCTGTAATCCCAGCTACTTGGGAGGCTAAGGTGGGATCACTTGAGTCTGGGAGGTCGAAGCTGCCGCTCCAGCCTAGGTGACAAAGTGAGACTCTGTCTTGAAAAAAAAAAAAAAAAAAGAATGAGAAAAGGAACACACACTCAAGAAGTATTTAGTGGTAAATTGGCAAGATGTCTGCAACTTACTCTCAAATGGTTGAGAAAAAAAATGTGCACGCACACACACACACATACACACACACACACAGAGAGCAGGCACAGATGTGGCAAAACGTTAAGTGCAGAATGTGGGTGAAGGACATTAGGAGTTCTTATTACTCTTGCAACTTTTCTGTAAATTTTAAATGATTTCAAAAAAGTTTTGTTTTGTTTTTAATTGCTTCCAGCTTCTTCGTTGACAATTAAACTTATTTCCCTTCTTCCGCTCACTCTCGATCTGGGGTCCTTATTGGGCAAGAGTTTACATAATCTTGAACTTTACCAGTAAAATGATGTGGGGAAGATGGAAATTAGTATCACTTACAATGGGAATGAAGGGATTGGGGCACCGACTCTTTAAATAGTTGAAGAGGAAATGCTGCTGCCCCTTTTGGTGCAGTCTCCACTCGGTAAAGGACTGTGGTTTCAGGTCTGCCCCACCTCCCTTGTCCCACAGGGAAGGGAAAGCATTTTACTCACAGATCTCTTGTCATCATTAGTTAATCTTAGTTTGGTCATTGGTAATTTAGAGGGAAGGAGGAATCACAAAAGGTAGCAAGAAGGACGTGTATCCATACTGTGTATCAATCTCAACTTTCTTGAAAGGCCAGGCCATGCAAAGGTGTGAGGGAACCCCAATATAGATGGATCTAATAAGCTACTCTGAAACAATTTTCTTATTTAAATGCTCTGCATTGGACCACTGTGCGGTTAAATTTCTTTAATATCTGGAATAGTGCTTGTACAATACAGAAAAGCAGCCCAGTCCCCATATCCTTTGATGTAATTCCAGTATTTACAGTAGACAACTAGAGATTCTAATCCAGAGGTTTGGGTACAGATTTCACAATTACAGAGAGCTGGCATCAGTATTGTCTTCAAAGGACATTCACCAAAGGAGCAAAGCAAAAGCTGAGAATATTGACAAAATGCTTTGTTTAACCAAAAATTGAAGGGAAAACAGATTCCCTGAGAAGCCATCAGATTCAGAGCCAAGGGGAAACAAATTACAATGATAGCAAAGTAACAGCATCCAGTAGGTAACTAGCCAAAGTCGTACATGGTTTACTATAGACAAAGCCTGGAAGACCGGGGGCATAGAAGGCCTAAGATCTCAAGTTAGGCCATGCGCTTCCTACCTACCCATCAGGTCCCTGTAGTTTACAATTAGGTCTATTCATTCTGAGAACCCCACTAAAGCCCCTATTCTATAGAAGTCCAGTTGTCCCTAGTAGTTTGGGATATTTTTTGTCTGTGTCAAGAGGCATAGGTAGTCTGCAAAACTGGCTGCTTTCCAAAGCCAATGATAAAGAAAGAAGCATCGACCTCTCTCTCTCTCTCTCTCTCTCTCTCTTTTTTTGAGGCAGAATCTTGCTCTGTCACTTAGGCTGGAGTGCAGTGGTGTGATCATAACTCACTGCAACCTCTAACTCCTGGGCTCATGCGATCCTCCTGCTTCAACCTCTGAAGTAGCTGGGTCTACAGGCACAGACTACCATGCCCTGCTAATGCCCAGGTATTTAAAATTTTTTTTGTAGAGACGGGGTCTTCCTATGTTGCCAGGCTAGTCTTGAGCCCCTAGGCTCAAGCAGTCCTCTTGCCTCAGCCTCCCAAAGTGCTGGGATTACAGGTGTGAGCCACCACACCCAGCAATACGCTTCTTAATCAATTTCACAAAAGATGAACAAAAAAGGCCATGTCCTAAGCAACTGCGGAGTGTGTGAAGAGTGCCCTCCGTGGCATCCTTTCCCGATTTGTGTTCTTTTTTTAGAATTAGCTTGTTTCACTCTCAACTGCGAATGGTGAATGCCGAACATGGGCTTAAAAGCCTATTCTCATGAAGGGGTTTTAATCTTTATCAGGAATCAAAGCCTTAAATGAAGACTCAACTGTTTATCTGGAGCTGGTAGAGCAGGTTTGCTCATGAAGTCACACCCAGTTGGCATCACAGAGGCCCAAGAGCCTCTGTGCTGGAGAACTGAGCCAATTACTGTTCCCACCAAATTCTTTGCAGGTGTCAACCTGCCCTTTACAAAGGCTCAGCAGATGCACTGCTTACAAGATGTTTTATGTCAACGTGAAGTCTTTATAGGGGACCAGTCCCATCCTGCCTGAGATTCTACTACCCTGAAGCCTCCCTGGGACATCCTGTGAGAGGCTGATTATGCTCCTCAGTGGTAGGCTGAAGCTCTCTCATACTCAGGTACATATCTAATTCCCAGGACAACTAAACCAGCTATTTTTCCATCCTCTTAGCAAATGAGACTGAAAAGGACCTGGCCTACACTAAGACGCATGAAGTCTGGCGATTTTTAAATCCAGCTGCAGATGTAACCAAAAAGTTAAATAATGTCTGACAGGAGTGCTTCATCTTTAAAATCCTTGTTGTATACCACACTACTGCTTCTTTGTGGACTTTTGTCCACAAAGGTCCTTTGATTCAGTTTGTTTATACGCACTTAGAGATTTCAATTAAATGTGGTTTTTAATAATCCTCATGCTCTCATGCATGTTAACTGTTTTCTTTTTATGCATTACTATGACCTACACTTTGTTTTTAAAAATGAAGCTTTCAGATCATTTTCAACTTCATCGCACCCTCAAGTGTGCTTTTCTGGCCTTCTCATTTTTGACTGAATTTGGAGAGGAATGAAGAAGTCATTTTTAGGCCCTGATTTGAAGGACCTATAAAAAAAGAAAGTCTTTCCACCCCCACCCCACCCCGCAACCCCCTGCTTGGAGGCAGCACAGCTGACCTGCTTGCGTCTTGGTGTGAACTGGGGATCTGAACGAGGGAAACTGGAGGCTGCAAAAGGGCTCTGGAAGAAGTTCAAAAGCAAATTTGTTTTCCACATTTTGCCCAGGTTTGCCCTGTGAAGAGATTAGAAAGCAAGATCTCTGAAAACAATATAAGAACCTTAATTCAATAGCCTGGAGAAAATCTTCAGCCAGTGAAGGGCTCTTACATAATTAGTCTTCCTAAGAACAGAGCATAAATAAATGGGTTCAAATGGGCACAAAATAGAATGCACAATATTTGTTTAGATGAAAGAAAAAATTTCCACTGGCAAAAGCTAAAATAACTGACCGTGGAGACTTGATCCGTCTTTATTAGTAGAATAGAGGCCCCTTTAAAGGACTGGGTATGACCAGGTTTCAGTCCTTCCAGACTCTGGATTCTGAGAGGAAGGATGGTTCCCTGGAGATTAGCACGGGTTCAGTGAGTACAAGGAATTGACATTGGATATGAAAGGGAAGAGCAAGGCCTTCATTCAGATGTAGGGACAGGAAAACAAACCACAGTATAGTATAGACCACATAATAGCTGCATAATAGACAGTGATCAGTATATGAAGATACATATTCTTAGAAGCCGGTTGAATATCAGTCTTGTTAACAAGTGACACTGTTGTACATTCTCCTGGTTCTCACTGGCACAAGACAGCTTCATAGACACATACATATTGCACAAAATTCTAAGACAGGTTTCCACAGGAAAAGGTTTCCACCTGGTCTCTGCTGCTTCCCACAGAAGGGACATAAGTTCCCTGAGTCACTGTTCATTGTTACCCAGTGTGCTTCCTCCTGTGAAGGGCATGAGCCTATCTCTTTACTTCATTGGCAAACTCCACTGGCATCAAATGGCCTTGGTCATAGGCAAGAGTCATTTAATATGTCAGCAATTGCTGCAGCTGTGACCCCTTCCATTTGGCAACCAACCTTGAGCCTTTACAAAAGTCTTCAAGGACTCAAAATGAGATGTCTTCTTTTTGAAAATATACAAACCAGAATCAGCTTGCTCATCCTCAAAGGATGTTGACTGTGGTCGTTGTTCTTTCGAGAGGAGTTGTTAACTTTTCAGGGTAGCTTGCTGTTCCCCTGCCAGTACAACTTCTCTTCCACTTTTTTCTTTTTCCATCGGCAGAGAAGCAGCATCTTAAAGGTCTTCCTGAAGGTTCTGTTGCAGAGGGCATAGCAGATGGGGTTGACAGTGCTATTGACATAGCACAACCAATAGCCCAAGTGCCACAGGGTGACTGGGACACACTTGTCACAGAAGGTAGAAACCAGGACCATGATGTTATACGGGGTCCATGTGATGATGAAGGCCAGGAGAATGGCACTCAGTGTCTGGGCTGCTTTCCTTTCTTTGACTAGGACCATTCTCTTTCGTTTGGTCATTTGATGGCTGGGGTTGGGATTGAGGCCTTTCGTTGAAGGTTCCTTGGCCACTGGGAAGGAGCAGGGCATGATTTTCACCTTGTGACAGCCGTTGTTGGTCTCCTGGGTCCCGTCAGCTTTTACCACCAATCGGAACTTATAGGCCACACATTTCTGACTCTTGGGTCTATGAGCAGCTGCTGGAGACAGAAGGTAGTTTGGGGTGTCATAGTCACGTTTTTCAGTTTCAGCTTTCACAAAAGTTTCCTCAGTCTCTTCAGCACTGAATTCTTCCCCTGGGCTTTCCTTACCCTGACTCTTATAGACCACTTGGAGGACAGGGTCAGTGGCAGGCTTGTCCTCATCCTCTGAGGAAGGGTAGCTGCTACAGGTGGTGAGCTGCTCAGCTTTGGCCCAATTAGCGCTTGGGCCAGTGGCTTGGGATGGCTTCCCAGTGGTGGAGGTGCTCCTGCGGGAGGAAGACCAGGAGGCCTGGTTCCTTTCCCGCTGGGCCAGGGTGGGTCGAGGACAGCGCAAGCAGGATCTGAACAGAGCCCTATGAGCTGGCTTTCTCTTCTCAGCTTCGGTCACAGAGTCAGAACCCTGGAGGTCAGCCAGGTCCTTGGTTCGCTTCTCTGTTTCCCGGTAGATTCGACAGTAGAGGATGGTCATGACAGAAACAGGGATGTAGAAGGCAGCAATGGCAGTGCCAAAAGTGATGGTGGGCTCAGAGAGAAACTGGATCTGGCACTCATCCAGTGGAACTGTCCGCTTCCCAACCAAGTACTGCCAGCAGAGGATTGCTGGGGCCCAGAGGATGAAGGAGATCAGCCAGGCCAAGCCAATCATGATGCCAGCCCTTTTCGGAGTACGCTTGGCCCGATATGTCAAGGGTCTTGTGATGGAAAAGTAACGGTCAAAACTGATCACCAGAAGGTTCATGACAGAAGCGTTGCTGGCCACGTAGTCCAGTGCAAGCCAAAGGTCACAAGCCAGACTCCCGAGAGCCCAGCGTCCCATGAGGATGTAGGTGGTGTAGAGGTTCATGGAGAAGATCCCAATGATGAGATCTGCACAGGCTAAGCTGAGCAGGTAATAGTTGTTAACTGTCTTGAGCTGGCTGTTGACTTTGAAGGAGATCATGACCAAGACATTGCCCACAATGGTGATCAGGCTTACCACAGCAGTCACAGCTGCAATGGTGATGACTTCCCACAACCTGTGGCGTTCCAAAGGCTGGTGATTTACTGGGGTGCCATTGAAGGTGGTTGCATTGTGGTAAGAGTCCCCTTCCATCCTGGTGCAAAAATTTTATAGTAGAATAGTGTTAGGTTCTAGACTGTTTTCTGTTTCAGCTCTTCTTGGCCAGCATCTGGAAGAGAGGGAAACACATTAGCTCCGCACACCAGTATGACTTTCTTGTCCATCCATTGTTTATAGTTTCTTTTTTTTAATTTTTTTTTTTTTCTGAGACGGAGTCTGGCTCTGTCACCCAGGCTGGAGTGCAGTGGTGCGATCTCAGCTCTCTACAAGCTCCGCCTCCCGGGTTCACACCATTCTCCTGCCTCAGCCTCCTGAGTAGCTGGGAGTACAGGCGCCCACCACCACGCCCAGCTATTTTTTGGTATTTTTAGTAGAGACGGGGTTTCACTGTGTTAGCCAGGATGGTCGCGATCTCCTGACCTCGTGATCCACCCGCCTCGGCCTCTCAAAGTGCTGGGACTACAGGCGTGAGCCACCGCGCCTGGCCCATTGTTTATAGTTTCTAACGGAATATTAAACGTGGCTGCACACATATTCAGAGCAAGATGCTGAAATCTCTAAAGTTTGATCACCTATTTTTAATGGCATCCTTTTGCTTTTTGTTAACCTATGGCTGAGTGCCCTTCTTATTCATGAGGCTGCTGCCCTCTAGTGGCAATTTTAAAAAGGGCTGGGAAGACGAGGAGGGTGAAGGGAAAGGAAAAAAATGGATTGTTGAGAAGCAGTAAAGAGGGGAAAGCAGGGATGTTAAATCACTTTAGATTGCAATGATCGTAAGGGCAGAAACCCTATTTTTTTAAGATCCTGGTGATAAATACCTAAATCGTCATGCACTGGGGAAAAAGTAGTATCTATTCTATAGTCCCAGTCTTGATTATTAAACATTACTGAGGTGCTGTTGTGAGCCAAGACCATATTATACCACCTCTCCTTGCCCTAATGCACAAACTCCAAGTGCATATCTGGTTTTCATCTAGGGGGGTTTTACATTTGCCCCAGCTGCTGAAGATAAGAACCTTATTTCTGTTCCTGAACTATTTGCAATATCATAGAATTATTTTAGGTTATCTTTTTTCTGGTTATAGAGTAATATATTCCTTATAAAAGTTCAAACAATGTCAAAATGTAAATCTTAGAAAGCAAAAGTCTCCTCTAATTCCACCTTGCAGAGGTAATCAATGCTAACAGTTTAGTGTATATTTTGGCATTTTCCCATATGCATATACTAATAAATAAATATTTAAATACAATTTCCCGTGCATATACTAATAAATATTTTAAATGGGTGCCTTTTACCATTTACAATTTGAATTTTGTTTTTTACTTAACAAATGAATTATCACGGACAGCCTTTGTATCAGTACATCTAGAGCTATCACTTTCATTGTAATGACTGTACATTATTCCACTTAATGGATGTACTATATTTAATTAACCCTCTGTTGACAAATTTTAACTTTTAAAACTAAAAGCAAATTTTCCTTTTGTAGATTAAAAAATCTATGTACATGATAAAGATTTCAGTGTGTACCAAAGGGTAAATGGTAGAAATTAGGTCTCCCTCCCACCTCTGACCTCCAAGCTTGCAAGCTCCCCATTTTCAGAGGTAACCACTGCTACCATTTGTTTTTCCTTCTAGAGATATATGTGCATACAACATATACTTGATGATATGTAACAAACACCACCTTGACATGATAATGGGCAGTAAAGGGAAAAAAAAATATTTTTTTTTTTTGTTTTGAGATTGAGTCTCGCTCTGTTGCCCAGGCTGGAGTGCCGTGGCGCTATCTCGGCTCACTGCAAGCTCCGCCTCCCAGGTTCACGCCATTCTCCTGCCTCAGCCTCCCCAGTCGCTGGGACTACAGGCGCCCGCCACCACGCCTGGCTAACAGAGTCTTGCCCTTGTCGCCCAGGCTGAAGTGTAGTGGCACCATCTTGGCTCACTGCAACCTCCGCCCCTCGGGTTCAAGCAATTCTTCTGCCTCAGCCTTTTGAGTAGCTAGGATTACAGCCACCATGCCCGGCTAATTTTTGTACTTTTTAGTAGAGATGAGGTTTTGCCATGTTGGCCAGACTGGTCTCAAACTCCTGACCTCAGGTGATCCGCCCGCCTCAGCCTCCCAAAGTTCTGGGATTACAGGTGTGAGTGACTGCACCCAGTGAAAATCTTTTTGATGACCCTTAAAATACCCCATGTGGGCAATTTTATTTAATGGGGTATTTCTGCTCTGCCTATGGCCAGTCTTGACACTTTTTTGATAACAGTAACTGACAGAAAGGTGGCAAATTTGTGAAGGGTACAGTTTTCTTGGCTTTGCTTTATATTTTCAGCTGTAATTTTGGGTGTTTTCATAACACCTCAAATTCAATATGGAATTGAGTTGATGATATTGTCTTGCACCGGAAACCAGATTCTCCCATCTTCCCAATCTTGCATGCTTCTTCACCTCCCAAACACATGCAGTCTAACCGACCCACGAAGACTCCTCTTTTTGGTCCCTCTCCATTCCTGCTGCTACCAACTGTTACCTTATAGCTATAACACCTCGGTGTTATCAACATTCTTCAAGTTGTTGAAGCAAATTCTAAGGTTGCCAGGTCATTAGGTAGCGATTCCCCAGCATCTGAAAAGACCAGTTACTCTACACTCTACGAATCTCTAGGCAAATGCCATCACAGATTATCTTCCAATGATCAGATTTAAGCCACATAGTGCAAAAAAGGGCCTGTGGAAATCCATTTCTCCTTTATTCTTTCTTTTCTTCCTTCCTCTCCTGCCCCTCTTAAATATTTGAATGTTTATTATGGGACAGACTCTAATGCTGGCAATACCATGGAATAGGCCAATGTCTCTGCTCTTTAGACACTAGTTGGGAATGTAAATAAATTAGCAGATAGAAATAGCAGGGGTGCAGCATGCCATAGGGGCACCTGTGAAGGACCTCCAGCCTCGTTGAGCAGACATGGGAAGCACTTCCTGAGGAAGAGACCTAAGAGTCGAGACTTGAAGAATGAATCACCAATAGCTAGGCAAAAGGTGGGTGGAGGCTGGGGATGGTAGTGCCAGAATGTTTCAGACAGGGAAGGGAAGAGCTTGTTTGTAAGCCCAGAGGCAAAAGAGGAGGAATGGAAAGAAACAAGATAGCTGGAGCCAAAGAAAGCTGAGAAGTGAAAGGTGAAACTGGAGAGGCTGGCAGGAGAAGGAGGGGCAGGAGAGGACCTGAGAGAAAAGTCAGCTTTCTGGGAGAGCTGTGTCAGCTATTTCCAGACTCCCCGTCTACTCTGAAGGTAGTCCCAACATCCAGGTGTTGGGGAGCATTAGTCCGGAGTGAAGTAGTAAAATGATCTGACCGCTTGCTGAATTTTTTCTAATCAATTCTTCAAAATAGGAATACATGGTGTTTTGGAAGGATTTAATTTTTCCACTTAATTTTATTATCAGGTCGTAAGCAATTTACAGAAGGTTCTGGGAATTCGGATGTGCACATACTCCTTTGGACACATGTATAACCTGGGTACTTCTTTTTCATCTGTTTCCTCATTAGAAAAAATAAGGAGGCCGGGCGTGGTGGCTCACGCCTATAATCCCAGCACTTTGGGAGGCCGAGGCGAGTGGATCGCCTGAGGTCGGGAATTCGAGACCAGCCTGGCCAACATGATGAAACCCTGTCTCTACTAAAAATGCAAAAGTTAGCTGGGCATGGTGGTGCGTGCCTGTAATCTTAGCTACTTGGGAAGTCGAGGCAGGAGAATTGCTTGAACTCGGGAGGTGGAGGTTTCAGTGAGCCAAGATCTCACCACTGCACTCCAGCCTGGGCGACAGAGTGAGACTCTGTTTCAAAAGAAAATTTAAGAAAAAAAGGAAATTGGACTATGGGAACTAACATACCTACATTTTTATGACTTTGTATATTATATTGTGTCAAAAAACAAAATTAAAACAAATGTAAAGATCTCAGTTGGCTTTATTTGTGATTCTAGAATCAGGCAATTCTTCATTTTGGGAAATAAATGTTCTGATGAGCTGACCAGAAGAATTTGGCTTTATAGGCAGAGAAGGCCTGAAGAAAGCAGAAGCAAAGAACAAGGGTGTATTAGTTACTTCTAGACAGAACAACAGAAAATAACTGGTTAGTTAACATCAGGTTACTTCAGGCTGTGTGTGTGTGTGTGTGTGTGTGTGTTAGAATTAAAGCAGAGATAACTTCCTTATCATGCTGATTGAAGATTTATAGTGGCCTGTTTGAGAAATTGGCTCTCTCTCTCTCCTGATTTCTCAGGTCAAATAACAACTTAGTTTAGGTTTGGTGACTTGGAACTTTAGTATGGGTGGCTCCATTTTGATTTTTATTCTGGTTTGTTGGAGTCTAGATCAAGAACTTAGTCCAAAACAATGACCTCCTATAATTTTTTATTTATCAATAGTGTGATGGTTAATTTTATGTGTCCACTTGGCTAGGCTACAGTACCCAGTTGTTTTGTCAAACACCAGTCTAGATATTGCTGTGAAGGTATTTTCAGATATGATTAATACTGAAATCAGCAGAGTTTAAGTAAAGATTACCCACCATAATGTGGGTAGGCCTCTTTCAATCATTTGAAGGCCTTAAGGGAAGACTGAGGTGCCGAATGAAAAGAGCAAGGAATTCTGTCACCAAACTGCCTTAGAACTCAAGACAGCAACATTGATTCCTGCTGGATTTTCCAGCTTGCCTACAGATTTCAGACTTGCTAGCCCCTACAATCATGTGACCCAGTCCTTTAAAATAAAAATAAATCTCTCTCTCTCTGATAAATGGAATAAGCTCTTTGCTAAAAGGGAAAAGAAAATAATTTACAGTGGTAACATCACCTCACAATCATATCACAATTTGGCATTGGTCAGCTTCAGATTAAAAACCTAGTTCCATTACTTGCTGTATGACATTCATTAATTGATTGGAAACAAGGTCTTGCTCTGTCACTCAGGCTGGAGAACAGTGTCACCATCATAGCTCACTGAAGCTGGAACCCATGGCCTCAAGCGATCCTCCTGCCTCAGCCTCCTATGTAGCTGGGACTACAGGTGTGGGCCACAACATATGGCTCCAACTTACTGTATGACTTTGGACACATTACTTAACCTGAGTCTCAGATTTTAAACTTTGAGGTGGGGATAAAAAGAGTCCTTACCTCGTAGGATTGTTTCAAGTATTAAATGAGATAACCCATGTTGTATTCAGCCAGTGCCTGACACAAGGGAATGTTCACTACAAAGTAGCAATCCAGCAACAAGAGCATCAGAATGACTATTCTGGCCAGGCACAGTGGCTCACGCCTGTAATCCCAGCACTTTGGGAAGCCAAGGTGGGTGGATCATGAGGTCAAGAGATCAAGATCATCCTGGCCAACATGGTGAAACCCCGTCTCTACTAAAAATACAACAACAACAACAACAAAAATTAGCTGGGCGTGGTGGCATGTGCCTATAGTCTCAGCTACTCGGGATGCTGAGGCAGGAGGATCGCTTGAACCCGGGAAGCGGAGGTTGCAATGAGCCAAGATCATGCGACTGCACTCCAGCCTGGCGACACAGCAAGATTCCACCTAAAAAAAAAAAACAAAAAAAACTCTTCTCCTGGTAGGAATGAGTTTGAGGCATGGTTATTAAGGGACAGGGTAAAATAATAAGGCAATATTTTCATAACCACAAACTGGCTCTTTTAGATGCTTCAGGGTGCTGACACTGGATTGCAGTGGTGTGATCATAGTTCACTGCAACCTCAACCTCTTGGGCTCAAGGGATCCTCCCACCTTAGCCTCCTGAGTGGCTGGGACTACAGGCATGTGCCACAATCCCCAGCTAATTTTTTTTCTGGTTTCATTTTGCTTTGAGATAGGGTCTCACTATGTTGCTCAGGCTGGCCTCGAACTCCTGGCCTCGAACTCCTGGCCTCAAGCGATTTGCCAGCCTCGACCTTCCAAAATGCTGGGATTACATCACACCTGGCTCTTCCTCTTTAGTTTTTTTTGGTTGGTGCTCTACCTCTAGGAACATAACAAACTGCTCCCAATCATTCAAGCAGAACAACCTTGAGGAGAGCCGAGGCTAACACAGTCTTCCTCAGAGTCTGCTCATAGACTAGGACTACCTCAAATGCTTGATTGAAAAGGTTTCATGATCTGATAAATTGAGAAAACACCATGTAGTATGTAGAGCTCTCAAAGATTCAGAAGACACATTAGCCTAGTGAAAGCTGGGAGGTTCTGCAGTAGAGAACATTACTTAATTTGGCCTAACAGAGAGGTGGCTTAGCTTATCTAACCTTTCTCAGAGGAATGTCTGTTAATATCCTGTGGAATCCATGAATCACATTTGGGAAATGCATTTGAGTAAAAAACAACCAATTAGGAGTATGGAGTAGGAGTTCTAATTTCGGCTAAAATCCTGTGATATGAGACAAGCCATGTATTCTCTCTGGGCCCCAGTTTCTCCATATACGGAATTAAAAGACTGGAAGTAATGGTTTATCCTTTAAAATGCTTTCAGGCTCTTCTTATAGGCTCACAGTAGAAAACACTGGAAACTGTATTAATTTTAGCCCTCAACTTTCTTCTATTCTTAACTAGGGAAATGGCAGTTACTTAGTTGCTTTGGAAGTTAGTGTAGTGAAAACAGCCCTTAACATATTTTGAGTTCTCGGCTTTCTCATCTGTTAAACATGTATAATAATACCTGCTTAGACTGGGTGTGGTGGCTCACACATGTAATCCCAGCACTTTGGGAGGCTGAGGTGGGCAGATCACCTGAGGTCACCAGGATTTTATAATCAGTGTGTCTCAAAATTTAATATGCATAATCTTGTTAAATTGTAGAAGGGTGGGGCTTGCATTTCCACATTTTATTTGTTTATTTATTTTTATTTATTTATTTATTTTTTGTGACAGAGCCTCGCTCTGTCGCCCAGGCTGGAGTGCAGTGGTATGATCTCGGCTCACTGCAAGTTCTGCCTCCCGGGTTCACGCCATTCTCCTGCCTCAGCTTCCTGAGTAGCTGGGACTACAGGTGCCTGCCACCATGCCTGGCTAATTTTTTGTATTTTTAGTAGAGACGGGGTTTCACCAGGTTAGCCAGGATGGTCTTGATCTCCTGACCTCGTGATCCACCCACCTCGGCCTCCCAAAGTGCTGGGATTACAGGAATGAGCCACTGCACCTGGCCTATATTTATTTTTTTGAGACAGTGTTTCACTCTGTTGCCCAGGCTAGAGTGCAGTGGCATGATCTTGGCTCACCGTAACCTCTTCCTCCCGGGTCCAGGAGATTCTCCTGCCTCAGCCTCCTGAGTAGCTGGGACTACAGGTGCACACCACCACACCCAGATAATTATAGTTTTTTGTATTTTTAGTAGAGATGGGGTTTAATCATGTTGGCCAGGCTGGCCTCAAACTCCTGGCCTCAAGCGATCCACCCACCTTGGCCTCCCAAATGCTGGGATTACAGGTGTGAGCTACCGGGCCTGGCCTCGTTTATTTACTTTTTTTTTTTTGAGACGGAGTTTCACTCTTTTTGCCCAGGCTGGAGTGCAATGGCGTGATCTCGGCTCACCGCAATCACCGCCTCCCGGGTTCAAGTGATTCTCCTGCCTCAGCCTCCTGAGTAGCTGGCATTACAGGAATGTGGCACCATGCCTGGCTAATTTTGTATATTTAGTAGAGACGGGGTTTCTCCATGTTAGTCAGGCTGGTCTTGAACTCCTGACTTCAGGTGATCTGCCCGCCTCGGCCTCCCAAAGTGCTGGGATTACAGGTGTGAGCCACTGAGCCCAGCTTGTTTACTTTTAAAGTGTTTTAAAATTGTTTTCAAGCAACCGTTTGTTCCTTTTTTTCCCAACATTTATCTTAAGTTCAGGGATACATATGAAGGAGGTGCAGGTTTGTTACACAGGTAAATGTGTGCCAGGGTGGTTTGCTGCACAGATCATCCCATTACCTAGGTATTAAGCCCAACATCTATTACCTATTCTTCTTGATGTTCTCCCTCCTCCCACCCCCACCCCCACAGGCTCCAGTGTGTGTTGTTTCCCTGGATGTGCCCTTGTGTTCTCTCATCATTCAGCTCTTACTTATAAGTGAGAACATGCGGTGTTTAGTTTTCTGTTCCTGTGTTAGTTTGCTCAGGGTAGCAGCTTACAACTCCATCTATGTCCCTGCAAAGGACATAATGTCGTTCCTTTTTAAGGCTGCATAGTATTCCATGGTGTGTATGTACCACATTTTTTGTCCAGTCTATTGTTGATGGGTATTTAGGTCAATTCCATGTCTTTGCTATTGTGGATAATGCTGTAATGAACATACACGTGCATGTATCTTTATAATAGAATGATTTATATTCCCTTGGGTATATACCCAGTAATGAGATTACTAGGTCAAATGGTATGTCTGCCTCTAGGTCTTTGAGGAATTACCACACAGTATTCCACAATGGTTGAACTAATTTACACTCCCACCAGCATGTAAAAGTGTTCCTTTTTCTCCACAGCCTTGCCAGCATCTGTTGTTTTCTGGAGTTTTAATAATAGCCATTCTCACTGGTGTGAGATGGGATCTCATTTGTTTTTGATTTGCATTTCTCTAATGATCAGTGATGCTGAGTTTTTTTTCATATGTTTTTTGGCCGCATGTATGTCTTCTTTTGAGAAGTGTTTGTTCATGCAGGTTCTTTGCCCACTTTTTGACGGGGTTGTTTTTTTCTTGTAAATTTGTTTATGTTCCTTGTAGATTCTGGATATTAGCCCTTTGTCAGATGGACAGATTGCAAAAATTTTCTCCCATTCTGTAGGTTGCCTGTTCACTCTGATGATAGTTTCTTTGGCTGTGCAGAAGCTCTTTAGTTTAATTAGATCCCATTTGTCAATTTTTGCTTTTGTTGCAATTGCTTTTCATGTTTTCATCATGAAATCTTTGCATTTGCCTATGTCCTGAATGGTATTGCTTAGATTTTCTTCTAGAGTTTTTATAGTTTCGGGTTTTACATTTAATTCATCTTGAGTTAATTTTTTTTTTTTTTTTTTTTTTTGAGACGGAGTCTTGCTCTGTCGCCCAGGCTGGAGTGCAGTGGCGCGATCACGGCTCACTGCAAGCTCCGCCTCCCGGGTTCACACCATTCTCCTGCCTCAGCCTCTCCGAGTAGCTGGGACTACAGGCGCCCGCCACCACGCCCGGCTAATTTTTTGTATTTTTAGTAGAGACGGGGTTTCACAGTGGTCTCGATCTCCTGACCTCGTGATCCGCCCACCTCGGCCTCCCAAAGTGCTGGGACTACAAGCGTGAGCCACCGCGCCCAGTCATCTTGAGTTAATTTTTGTATAAGGTATAAGGAAGGGGTCCAGTTTCAATTTTCTGCATATGGCTAGCCAGTTCTCTTAGCACCATTTATTAAATAGGGAATCCTTTCCCCACTGCTTGTTTTTGTTAGGTTTGTCAAAGATCAGATGTTTGTAGATGTGTGGTTTTATTTCTTAATTCTCTATTCTGTTCCATTGGCCTATGTGTCTATTTTTGTACCAGTACCATGCTGAAGTGGGTAATGTGACACCTCCAGCTTTGTTCTTTTTCCTTCAGATTATCTTGGCTATATGGGCTCTTTTCAGTTCCATATGACTTTTTTTTTTTTTTTTTTTTTTTGAGATGGAGTCTCACTCTGTCACCCAGGCTGGAGTGCAGTGACATGATCTTGGCTCACTGCAACCTCCGCCTCCTGGGTTCAAGCAATTCTCTGCCTCAGCCTCCTGAGTAGCTGGGATTGTAGGCGCCGGCCACTGTGCCTGGCTAATTTTTGAATTTTTAGTAGAGACAGGGGTTTCGCCATGTTGGCCAGGCTGGACTTGAACTCTTGATCTCAAGTGATCTGCCCGCCTTGGCCTCCCAAAGTGTTGGGATTACAGGTTTGAGCCACTGTACCTGGTCTGGTTCCATATGAATTTTTAAGTAGTTTTTTTCTAATTTTGTGAAGAATGTCAATGGTAGTTTAGTGAGATTAGCATTGAATCTATAAACTACTTTGGGCAGTATGACTGTTTTGATGATATTGATTCTTCCTATCCATGAGCATGGATGTTTTTCCATTTGTTTGTGTCCTCTCTGATTTCCTTGAGCATTGGGTTGCAGTTCTCCTTGAAGAGGCCCTTCACTTCCCTTGTTAGCTGTATTCCTAGGTATTTTATTCTCTTTTTAGCAATTGTGAATGGGAATTCATTCATGATTTGGCTCTGTGCTTTCCTGTTGTTGATGTACAGGAATGCTAGCAATTTTTGCACATTGATTTTGCATCCTGAGACTGCTGAAATTGCTTATCAGCTTAAGAAGCTTTTAAGCTGAAATGATGGGGCTTTCTGGACATAGAATTATATTATCTGCAAATAAAGACAATTTGATGTCCTCTCTTCCTATTTGACTACCCTTCATTTCTTTCTCTTGCCTGATTGCCCTGGCCAGAACTTTGAATACTATGTTGAATAGGAGTGGTGAGAGAGGGTATCCTTGTCTTGTGCTGGTTTTCATGGGGAATGCTTCCAGCTTTTGTCCATTTGGTATGATATTGGCTGTGAGTCTGTCACAGATGGCTTTTATTATTTTGTGGTATGTTTTTTCAAAACCTAGTTTATTCAGAGTTTTTAACATGAAGGGATTTAAATTTTATCAAAGCCTTTTCTGCATCTGTGGAGATAATCATGTGGTTTTCATCTTTAGTTCTGTTTATGTGATGAAGTGCATTTATTGATTTCCATATGTTGAACCAACCTTGCATCCCAGGGATGAAGCCAACTTGATTGTAGTGGATAAACTTTTTGATGTGCTGCTGGATTTCATTTGCCAGTATTTTATTGAGGATTTTTGCATCAATGTTCATCAAAGATGTTGGCCTGAAGTTTTCTTTTTTTTGTTGTATCTCTGCCAGGCTTTGGTATCAGGATGATGCTGGCTTCATAGAATGAGTCAGGGAGGAGTCCCTCCTTTTCAATTTTTTCAGATAGTTTCAGTAGGAGTGGTACCAGCTCTTTGTACCTCTGGTAGAATTCTGCTGTAAATCTGTCTGGTCCTGGGGTTTTTTTTTCTTTTTTTGGTTGGTAGGCTATTTATTAGTGCATCAATTTCAGAACTCATTATTGGTCTATTAAGGGATTCAGTTTATTCTTGGTTCAGTCTTGGGAGGGTGTATGTGTTCAGGATCTATCCATTTCTTCTAGATTTTCTAGTTTACCTACATAGAAGTGTTTATAGCATCTTCTGATGATTGTTTGGATTTCTGTGGGGTCAATGGTGATTTCTCCCTTATCATTTCTGATTGTGTTTATTTGATTCTTCTCTCTTCTTCTTTATTAGTCTAGTTAGTGGTTTATCTATTTTACCTATTTTCAAAAAACCAGCTCCTAGATTTTTTGATTTTTGAAAGTGTTTCTCTTGTCTCTATCTCCTTCAGTTCAACTCTGATCTTAGTTATTTCTTGTCATCCTCTAGCTTTGGAGTTTGTTTGCACTTGATTCTCTAGTTCTTTTTGTTGTGATGTTAGGTTTTTAACTTGAGATCTTTCTAGCTTTTTGATATGAGCATTTTAGTGCTATAAATTTCCCTCTTAACACTGCTTTAGCTGCATCCCAGAAATTCTGGTACTTTGTCTCTTTGTTTCAGTTTCAAAGAACTTCTTGTTTTCTGTCTTAATTTCATTATTTGCCCAGGAGTCATTCAGGAGTAGGTTGTTCAGTTTCCATGTAGTTGTGTGGTTGTGAGTGAATTTCTTAATCTTGAGTTCTAATTTGATTGCGCTGTGGTCTGAGAGACTATTATTATTTCAGTTCTTTTGTATTTGCTGAGGAGTGTTTTACTTCTGATTATGTAATCAGTTTTAGAGTAAGTTCTGTGGGTGATGAGAAGAATGCTTATTCTGTTGTTTTGGGGTGGAGAGTTCTGTAAATATCTATCAGGTCCACTCGATTCAGAACTGAGTTCAGGTCCTGAATATCATTGTTAATTTTCTCTCTCAGTGATCTAATACAGTCGGTGGGGTGTTAAAGTCTCCCATTATTATTGTTTGGGAGTCTAAGTCTCTTTGTGGGTCTCTAAGAACTTGTTTTATGAATCTGGGTGCTCCTGTATTGGGTGCATATATATTTAGGATAGTTAGCTCTTCTTGTTGAATTGAACGCTTTACCATTATGTAATGCCCTTCTTTCTCTTTTTTGATCTTGTTGGTTTAAAGTCTGTTTTGTCAGAAACTAGGATGGCAACCCCTACTTTTTTCTGTTTCCCATTCGTTTGGGTGAATTTTTGTCCATCCCTTTATTTTGAGCCTATGTGTGTCTTCACACATGAGATGAGTCTCTTGAAGACAGCATACTGATGGGTCTTGGCACTTTATCCAGCTTGTCATTCTGTGTCTTTTAACTGGGGCATTTAGCCTATTTACATTTAAGGTTAGTATGGTTATGTGTGAATTTGATCCTGTCATCATTGCAGACATTTTTATGTGGTTGCTTCATAATGTCACTGGTCTGTGTATTTCAGTGTGTTTTTGTAGTGTCTGGTAACAGGTTTTCCTTTCCATATTTAGTGCTTAATATGGAAGCTTCAGGAGCTCTTGCAAGGCAGGCCCAATGGTGACAAATTCCCTCAGCATTTGCTTGTCTGCAAAGGATCTTATTTCTCCTTTACTTATAAAGCTTAGTTGGGCTGGATCTGAAATTCTGGTCTGGACATTCTTTTCTTAAAGAATGTTGAGGCCAGACACAGGGACTCACGCCTGTAATCCCAGCACTTTGGGAGGCTGAGGTGGGTGGATCACTTGAGGTCAGGAGTTCAAGACCAGCCTGACCAACAAGGTGAAACCCCATCTCTACTAAAAATACAAAAATTAGCCAGGCGTGATGGCAGGTGCCTGTAGTCCCAGCTACTCGGGAGGCTGAGATGAGAGAATTGCTTGAACCCAGGAGGCAGAGGTTACAGTGAGCTGAGATCGTGCCACTGCACTCCAGCCTGGGTGATGGAGTGAGACTCTGTCTCAAAAAAAAAGAAAAAAAAAAAAAAAGAATGTTGATTATTGGCCCCAATCTCTTCTGGCTTGTAGGATTTCCACTGAGAGGCCTGCTGTGAGTCTCATGGGCTTCCTTTTGTAGGTGACCTGGCCCTTCTCTCTGGCTGCCCTTAACATTTTTTCTTTCATTTCAACCTTGGAGAATCTGATGATTGTGTGTCTTGGGGTTGATCTTCTTGTGGAGTATCTTACTGGGGTTCTCTGCATTTTTTCAATTTGAACGTTGGCCTGTCTTGCTAGGTTGGGGAAATTCTCCTGAATGACATCCTGAAGTATGTTTTCCAACTCTGTTCCATTCTCCCTGTCTCTTTCAGGTACCCCAATCAGTCATAGGTTTTGCTTTACATAATCCCATGATCCTTTTCATTCTTTTTTTCTCCATTCTTGTATGCCTGTCTTATTTCTGAAAAATAGTCTTCAAACTCTGTGATTCTTTTCTCCACTGGTCTATTCTGCTATTGATACTCGTGATTGCATTGTAAAGTTCTCATAGTGTGTTTTTCAGCTCCATCAGGTCTGTTATGTTCCTCTTTAAACTGGCTACTCTGGCTGTCAGCTCTTGCATTGTTTTATCGTGATTCATAGCTTCCTTGCATTGGGTTACAACATGGTCCTTTAGCTCAGTGAAGTTTGTTATTACCCACTTTCAGAAGCCTAGTTCTGTCAATTCAGCCATCTGAGCCTCAGCCCAGTTCTGTGCCCTTGCTGGAGAGGTGTGCAGTCATTTGGAGGCAGAGAAGCACTCTGTCTTTTTGAGTTTTCAGCATTTTTGTGTTGAATCTGTCTCATCTTTGTGGGCTTATCTACCTTTGATCTTTGAGGTTGCTGACTTTGAAATAGGTTTTTGTAGGGTCTTTTATGTTGATGTTGTCATTGTTTTCTGTTTGTTTTTCTTTTAACAGTCAGACAACTCTTCCATAGGGCTGCTGCAGTTTGCTGTGGGTCCACTCCAGACTCTAGTCACCTCGGTTTTTCTCATACCTGGTGGTATGCTGCAAAACATACCACCAAGTATGCAAAACATACCACCAGGTATGCAAAACAGCAAAGGTGGCAGCCTGCTCCTTCCTTTGGAGGCTCCATCCCAGGAGGATACTGACCTGTTGCTGGCCCAGACACACCTAGGCCACAGACTCCTGTTGGGAGGTGTCAGTCAGGAGGAATGGGATCAGGGACCTGCTTAAAGAAGCAGTCTGGCTGCTTTTTGGTAGAGCAGGTGTGCTGCATTGTGGGGGGACCGTTCCTTGTCCAGACTGTTTGGACTCTCCAAAGCCAGCAGGCTGGAATGGCTGAGTCAACCAAACTGTAGAGATGGTGGCTGCCCCTCCTCCTGGGAGCTCCATCCCAGGGAGAAATCAGAGCTCTGTCTGTATAACCCTGGCTAGAGTGGCTGAAACCCCTGCAGGGAGGTCCTGCCCAGTGAGGAGGAATGGATCCAGGTCCCACTTAAAGAAGCAGCCTGGTCATGATCTGGCAAAGCTGCTGTGCTGTGTTGTGGGGGACCCTTCCTTGTCAGGACCATTTGGACTCTCCAAAGCCAGCAGGCTGGAACAGCTGAGTCAACCAAACCACAGAGATGGCAGCTGCCCCTCCCTCTGGGAGCTCCATCCCAGGGAAAGATCAGAGCTCTATCCATATAACCCTGGCTGGAGTGGTTGAAGCTCCCACAGGGAGATCCCACCCAGTGAGGAGGAATGGATCCGGGTCCTGCTTAAAGAAGCAGTCTGGCCAGATGTGGTGGCTTACGCCTGTAATTCCAGCACTTTGGAAAGCCGAGGCAAGTGGATTGCTTGAGTTCAGGAGTTTCAGACCAGCCTGGGCAACAGGGTGAAACCCCGTCTCTACCAAACACACACACACACAAACACACACACACACGAGCTGGGTGTGGTAATGTGTGCCTGTAGTCCCAGCTACTCTACTCACTTGGTCCTATTGTTTGACCCCATGCCTTCTCCCATGCACCCTTTGATTTCTTATTTCTGGGATCTGGTGTGGAGAGCCCCTCATCCTGGGAAACAGGGTGCGGGAGGCTGAGGTGGGAGGATTACTTGAGCTTGGGAGGCGGAGGTTGCAGTGAGCCGAGATTGCGCCATTGCACTCCAGCCTGGGTGACAAAGTGAGACTCTATCTCAACAAAACAAAACAAAGACAAAACAAGCAGTCTGGCCACCATCTGACAAAGCAGCTCTGCTGCGTTGGGAGGGACCTTTCCTTGTCTGGACTGTTTGGACTCTCCAAAGCCGCAAGCTAGAATGGCTGAGTCAACTGAACCACAGCGATAACAGTCATCCTCCCGCTGGAAGCTCAATTCTATCTCAGGCGGACTCCAGCTTTAATTGTTGGCTGGCTGGAATTCCAAGTCAGTGGGTCTTATCTTGTGAGGTGCCGGGGAAGTGGGGCCTGCAGAAAGATGCTGCTTGGCTCCCTGGTTTCAGCCCTCTTCCTAGGTGTATGTGCAGATGGACCTCCCGCCTTGCCAGGGATCCCAGGGTTGGAGTATGTAAAACTTCTAGGTCTCTGCCGGGCGCGGTGGCTCACGCCTGTAATCCCAGCACTTTGGGAGGCTGACACGGGCGGATCATGAGGTCAGGAGATCCAGACCATCCTGGCTAACACGGTGAAACCCCGTCTCTATTAAAAATACAAAAAATTAGCCGGGCGTGGTGGCGGGCGCCTGTAGTCTCAGCTACTCGGGACGCTGAGGCAGGAGAATGGCGTGAACCCAGGAGGCGGAGCTTGCAGTGAGCCGAGATCGTGCCACTACAATCCAGCCTGGGCGACAGAACGAGACTCCATCTCAAAACAGAAACAAAAACAAAAACAAAAACAAAAAACAAACAAACAAAAAATCCCTGCTAGGTCTCTGTGTGTGCCTGAGCGGCTGCTCTGCTGAGACTCTGCACAGCTCTGTGTGTTGGACCTAAGGCTCTGCTGGCATGGGCTCACAAGGAGAACTCCTGTTCCATGGGTTGCAAAGACCTGTGGGAGAAATGTGGTTTTCCCGGTGGGGTCGCACAATCACTCACCGCTTCCCTTGGCTGGAGGTGGGGGATCCTTTGGCTCTGTGCTGCTCCCAGGTGGGCCGTCACCCCACCCGGCTTTTCTTTGTTTTCTGTGGGTCAAGCTGTTTGCCCAATTAGTCCCAAAGTGAGAACCTGGATATTTCAGTTGAAGGTGCTGTATTCAGTCACACCTTTCATTCCTTTGCATGAGTGCTGCGGGCTGCTTCTGCTTCTAATCCGCCATCTTGGCCATATTTCACAATTGCACATTTCTGAAAAGCTCCTGAGTATTCTTGATGCTACTGATCCATGTACCATATTTTAAGTTGCAAGGTTGAGAATGATTTCCTAAGTTCCTAGAAAAGGGGAATGATCGCTCGAAAAGGGGAACGATCGCTCACAAAGGGGCTGTTAAATGGGAATTTTCCAACTGCAATGTGCAGTAACATTTGAATCCCCCCTCTGCCTTCCAAAATCACTTGAGTTAAAAAAATTTTTTTCTCCTGTTTGAAATTAATACAATTAGCCTTTAGAGATTTTCTGCCTTCTCTTTTTCCCGTTTTTTTTTTTCCTGCCTCACTTTTTGGGAGAATGACTTTTCCTGATTCCTAGGCTGCTGGACAGATCTTTCTGCAAAAAGATTTGGGACATAAAGTAGGCTCCACGGCTGATGGATTGATTTCTTTTTTGGATAATAGTTGAGTATGAAAACTGAGTTTCCAGCCTGAATGTTTTCCACAATAAACTTCTTCAATCATTGATTGTGTTTTTGAAAGGGTAACTTATTTTTGAGGAAAGTTGCAGAGGCAAATGAAATATAAGTGGTTATCTGGGAGTGTGGATCCTTTTGAGCTCTTCCCCGATTACTCAAACTTTTTTTTTTTTTTTTTTTTTTTGAGACAGAGTCTCACTCTGTCGCCCAGGCTGGAGTGCAGTGGCACAATCTCGGCTCACTGCAAGCTCCGCCTCCTGGGTTCACACCATTCTCCTGCCTCAGCCTTTCCGAGTAGCTGGGACTACAGGTGCCCGCCACCACCCCAGGCTAATTTTTTTTGTATTTTTAGTAGAGACGGGGTTTCACCGTGGTCTCAATCTCCTGACCTCATGATCCGCCCGCCTCAGCCTCCCAAAGTGCTGGGATTACAAGCGTGAGCCACCACGCCCAACCTGATTACTCAAACTTTAAAAGTTCCCATTTTTCTTTTTTTTTTTTTCTTTTTTTTTTTTTTTTTTGAGACGGAGTCTTGCTCTGTCACCCAGGCTGGAGTGCAGTGGCGCAATCTCGGCTCACTGCAAACTCTGCCTCCCGGGTTCATGCCATTCTCCTGCCTCAGCCTCTCCGAGTAGCTGGGACTACAGGCGCCCGCCACCACGCCCGGCTAATTTTTTGTATTTTTAGTAGAGACGGGGTTTCACCGTGGTCTCGATCTCCTGACCTCGTGATCCGCCCGCCTCGGCCTCCCAAAGTGCTGGGATTACAAGCGTGAGCCACCGCGCCCGGCCAAAAGTTCCCATTTTTCATCCCACCATAAAGAGTATGTTTATTTTTAGGATGCCAGCATTAAGAGAGAGCAGTAATCATCCCAGATTTATTTTCTACCACTCCATAAGACAAAGACTCCCACAGTAATAAAAGCCTCTGTGTTTCCAACCTTGGCCGATTGTTTCTTGTTCTTTGCTGTCAATACATTACAAATGAAGCAAAGCAACATAAAAATCAAAGAAGGTAACCCTGTGTACCAAATGAATTCCTTTGCTTGTCGAGTGGCCTTGCCAACTTTTGAGGCTTTTCCTAAGGTGAGGTTAGGCCTTCGTTTTCTGAAACACTTTTTTTTTTTTTTTTTTATGAGAAGCTTTATGCCTGAACCTGTCCTTGCTACTCTTCATTGTTTCTATAGCAACTACAGTGGAAAACTTTAATGGCATCTACAATCCAGTGATATTGGGACATCATGATAACCAGCTCATAATGTTATGTAGAATATAGATGAGTGACTCTTTCCCTCCTTCCTTTTCAAGGACAAATCAAGACAAAGTAGGCTTAAAGCACATGGGGTAACACTGTGTTAGATATGAGGAAGGACTTGCAGTGAAAGAATGTGTGAATGAATAAGGGGGGTTCTGGACTTGCATTTTTTTGGTGAATATTTTAAAGTAAGATATATCTAACTCCTTTTGATTGGTAGAATCAAATTGCTGACTGAAGATAAGGTGGTGATTAAGAAATGACTTCTTAATATCTCTGAAGCAATAATATCCAGAGCAAGATTTCAATGTGACATGTTCTTTAGAACATACTTTGTGTTCACTAGTGTGCCAGCTGCTGTGGGGCATATAAAAGAGATATACGATAGTCCTTGAACTGAAAGAGTTCATCTTTATAGCTCTAAGAAAAAGAGAATGTAAGAATAAAGTTGAGTTTTTAGACCAAATTCAGGCGACAGAGAGGTCTGTTACTGAGGTCATTAAATTACTTTATTTTTTATTATTATTATTAATTTTTGCGACAGAGTCTTGCTCTGTTGCCCAGGCTGGAGTGCAGTGGCACGATCTCGGCTCACTACAAGCTCCGCCTCCCTACAAGCTCCGCCTCCCGAGTTCACTCCATTCTCCTGCCTCAGCCTCCCGAGTAGCTGGGACTACAGGCAGCCACCACCATGCCTGGCTAATTTTTTGTATTTTTAGTAGAGACGGGGTTTCACCCTATTAGCCAGGATGGTCTCAATCTCCTGACATCGTGATCCACCCGCCTTGGCCTCCCAAAGTGCTGGGATTACAGGCGTGAGCCACTGTGCCCGGCCAAATTACTGTATTGCTATAGGACAGGAAAATATGTGGAATCACTTTACATGAAAGCATAAACTGGACCCATTTAACGCATACACTGTCCACTCCTGCCATGGGCTATGGGGTTGGCTAGGTGGGTCCCCTTCTGTTGGGAGCAGTATTGACTTGTTATTCCAGAGTACTGGGCAAATATTACCATTTTCTATGTGTGCCAAGACATGAAAAAGTCTGGGAAGTACTGTCATAAACAAAGTTATGTGAGAATCTGGAGGCACAGAAGCCCTTGACTGTTGCCCAAGTCTTCCCCACAAACCTAGGGCAAGGATTATATATATCTTTAAATTCCTAAGGGTAGTGTATTGTTCTGGAAACAACAACAATAAAATGTTTCAAGGAGGAAGGAGTAATCAACTGTATCAAATGAGACTGATAAACCAAGTAAGATTAGGGCGGTGACCTGACCATTGGATTTAGTTACATGGAGATCACAGTGAAACTTGTAAAGTTGTTTTGGTGAAGTGGTGGGCACAAAAGGCTTGAGGAGTGGATGAAATAGGGAGTGGGAAAAGGAGAATTGGAGACAGTGCTATAGATGACTCTTCTGAGGAACTTTGCTATAAAAAGGAGTAGAGAAATGATGCAGAAAATGGATTAGGGTGTAAGGCCAAGAAGTTTTTTTTTTTTTTTCATTTTTTTTAAAGGGCGAAAATACAGCATGCTTGTATGCTAATGTGAATGATTCATTAGAAGGTAACAACTGATGTGCAGGGGAGAGTGGGAGCATTTGCTGGAAAGATGTCCCCAAGTAGGTGATCACAGATAAGATCTAGTACAGTAATAGAGGCCTTGGCCTTGGACTGGGGCAGAGACCCCTCTATACTAACAGGAAGGAAAGCAGAGAATATAGGTACAGATACAAGTAGGCTGGGAGTTGTGGTAATGGCAACACTGGAAATTCTTTTCTGGTTGCTTCCATTTCTTCATGAAATAGAAAGCAAAGTCAGCAGCTGAGAGTGAGTGTGGAAGGAGAGAGGAGAAGATATTGTCATGTATTCTGTATTTTGGGAGTTTGCTCCATTCATTTTCAGGAGTTCTCTAATCATGACTCCAGCCCTTCAAGTCAAAGTACCCTTATGACCTGGTAAGCTCTTCACTTTCGCTTTTCTCCACCAGAGTACAGGCTGTGGATTCTGGGCTGAAAGAATAGCTCATGCCAGAGTCCCTCACCCTGTAGCTGGTGAGCACCCTCAGTAGCAGACGGAGCTGTTCAAAACAGCATAGTGAACGAAGACATCTTTCTGAGAAACTTACGTGTTTTCCAGTTTGCATTGTTTATACATTAAGCGCGAGAAACTAGCTAAACTGTCGAAAATCTACTTGCCTATGAAGAGAAGAATCAGGAAGATGTACTTTTCCCATAAACTTTGTATTTGCAAGAGGACAGTGCATTTTTTTCTAAGTCCTATCATAACATCTACTTTTCGTCAAACAGTGAGAGCCTACGAGATCCATAGTCTTTTTTTTTTTTTTTGAGACGGAGTCTCGCGCTGTCGCCCAGGCTGTAGTGCAGTGGCACGATCTCACCTCACTGCAAGCTCTACCTCCCGGGTTCACACCATTCTCCTGCCTCAGCCTCCCGAGTAGCTGGAACTACAGGCACCCACCACCAAACAAGGCTAATTTTTTTTTTTTTTTGTATTTTTAGTAGAGACGGGGTTTCACCGTGTTAGCCAGGATGGTCTCGATCTCCTGACCTTGTGATCCGCCTGCCTCGGCCTCCCAAAGTGCTGGGATTACAGGCGTGAGTTACTGCACCCGGCTGATCCATAGTCTTAGACTAGGAATTACTGGGTTTCTTGTGATGTTTGAAGGCTTCAGATGCTACCTTCACAGAGTAGTTGAGGATGCATCAGAATCAACTGGCAGGTTTATTAAAACACAGATTACTGGGCCTCAGCCCCAGACTTTTAATTCTGAATTTGCATTTCTAACAAGTTCCCAGGTGATGCTATGTTTCTGGTCCACATTTTGAGAACCACCTTAAGGAACTGGCTACCATTTTATTTAAAAAATAACTTAGGTTGCCGGACGCGGTGGCTCACGCCTGTAATCCCAGCACTTTGGGAGGCTGAGGCAGGCAGATCACCTGAGGTCGGGAGTTTGAGGCCAGCCTGACCAACATGGAGAAACCCCATCTCTACTAAAAATACAAAAAATTTAGCCAGGTGTGGTGGTGCATGCCTGTAATCCCAGCTACTCAGGAAGCTGAGGCAGGAGAATCACTTGAAGGTTGTGGTGAGCCGAGATTGCGTCACTGTACTCCAGCCTGGGCAACAAGTGTGAAACTCCGTCTCAAAAAAACAAAACAAAACAAAAAAACCTTAGGTCATATATGTACTAAAAATATGCAAAAAGTACAGTTTTGTTTCTAAGGAGCTACCTATATAATTGAGCACTTTGGTTTTGATACTCATGAATTCTCATGAGTTCTACCTAAGGGAAAACTGAATTTTTTATTCATGCAATGGCATATGTTTAAAATCAGGACTATCAAGTAAAAGCAATACCAGAAAATATTCCTTCCCTTAGTTATTTATGCAATCCAAAGGTCTCTGGCTGCTCAAAATGCAGGAGGTACTTGTGTGGTATTTTTAAACCTTAATAACACATTTTTTGGACCAGAATCACATGAGGACAGCATATACCATATCCTTGTTGAAAGAACTTCGGCTAGTTGTGTCCGCTAATTAGGAAGTGCTAGAAGGCGGACCTCAGAATTTTCCATATCCTAAACACTCTTGGTTGAATTGAGAAAAACAAAGTAAGCCTTGAATGAATAGATGGAGAGTAACATAGCCCCCTGACTTCTGAGGGCATCTGCAGAATAGACTTACAGGCATGGATTCTGGAACTAGACTATACTGGTATAAATCCCAGTTCTGTTACTTATTAGCTTGAGCAAATTATTTAACTTTTTTGCAACTCAGTTTTCTTATCTGTAAAATAGGAATAATGATAGTGTTTATTTCATAGGGATATTTTGAAGATTTAATGAGTTAGTATGTGGAAAGTGCTTAGAATAGTATCAGGTGCAAAATAAATGTTAAAAAAACTTAGCATCATCCACAAACCAATGTATCTCTAAAATGGCGTATCTTTCAAAGTGTTACTGAGTCTTACACTGACTAGTTGAAAGTATCAAGCACAGTGAATGTGCCCTGATAACACTGGCTTAATCTAAAAGCCACTGATCTTTTCAACCTCATAATTTTGGGGGCTTCTCGAGGGATAGTTATATAGTTCCTTAAAGCCCTATTTCCCACTGGTCTTGTCTCTCACTACATTGGAGATGTACATATTAATCTCATACCAGACATTTGCCCAAATCAGGGTTTCTCAATGTTGGCAAATTTAGGGCTGGATAAATTTTTGGATAAATCACATCGGTAGCTCCTTAGATACTAAAATATACCCTCTGCACCAATCTATCTGTGCTAGTGGTTCTCATCCAGGGTGACTGCCTCTCAGGGAACATTTGGCAATGTCTGGAGATGTTTTTGGTTGTCTTAATGAGGCGGAGGGGTTGATTCTGGCATCTAGTGGGTAGAGGCCAGGGATGCTGTTAAATATTGTACAATGCACAGGATAAGCTACCACCACAAAATTTTATCCAGCCCTAAATTTGCCAACATTGAGAAACTCCGATTTGTGCAAATGTCTAGTATGAGATTAATGTGTGGATCTTAACTTGGTGAGAGGCCAGACCAGTGATATGCTGGTAGATATTTAACCACATTCTTCCATGCCCCTTTCCCACTGCTACGGTCTAAATGTTCATCTCCCTCAAAATTCGTATGTTGAAATCTTTTTTTTTTTTTTTGAGACAGTCTCCTTCTGTTGCCCATGTACGATCACAGCTCGCTACAGCCTCAACCTCCTGGGCTCAAATGATTCTCTATCTCAGCCTCCCAAGTAGTGGGACTATAGGCATATACCACCATGCCCAGCTAATTTTTGTAGAAATGGGGTTTCACCATGTTGCCCAGGCTGGTCTTGAACTCATGTCTCAGGCAATCCACCCGCCACAGGCTCCCAAAATGCTGGGATTACAGGCATGAGCCACACACCTGGCCTGTAACTGTGTAATCTTGGAAGTTACTTAACATCTGTTTTAGATCCCTGATCTGTAAAATGGAGACAACACTAGCTTACCTCGTAGGCCAGCTATTAGTCTCAAATGAAGTGATATGGGAAGTATGTAGAATAGTGTTTGGTGCATATAAGTGCTCTACAAGTGTTACTATTTTTAAGACTGTTTCTCTGGAGTTGACAATCCTTCAATAGTTCCCCGTCTGGAAGGCTCCCCTACTCCCACTTACCAAACAAGCAAACTCCTACTCAACCATTAGGCTTTAGCTCAGGGGTCTATTTCTCATGAAGCCTTGGATAACCCGTTTAAACATAATTAAACTTTTCTTCTTTGGGCCTTGACCTTGAATCTCTCACTGCACTCAGCAACACTGTACTGTAACCATCTATTCACAGGACTAGATTATCTTCCTTGTGGGCAGTGAGCTACTTGAGGGCAGGGGCAAGGTTTTTTTTTGTTTGTTTTTGTTTTAAATTTCAGGACATAGCACTGTGCCTGATGCAGAGTAGGCAATTAGAAGCAATGAAAAGTATTAACTATGTATGGATATAGGAAAGAACCAGAAAGTACTGAGAGGGAAGAAAACACTGGTTCTGCTAGGCTGACATTTTAGCCCTTGCTTTCATTATTTTCATGTGGTTTCAGTCCCAAGTTAAAAACTGCTTCCATGCATCTGTGTAACCAACTGTTCCCCTTCCTGTTTTCTCCTTGGTTGAAAGAAGGGACTGGAGTGAGACCGCCTTAGAATGCCAGTTCCACCACTACCTGGTTGTTCACTTTAGGCAAGTTTTTTTAACCTTTCCAAGGCTGTTACCTCCCTGCAGAATAAGGATAACAGTCATCCCTACCTCACAGAGCTGTTATGAGAATGAAATACTCATGTGCTCAATAAATGTCAGCTGTAGTAGTCATTTCTACAGAAATTCTGCTGAGGACTTTGACGCCCTTTCTAGCCGTCTCCCAGTTTCGCACTGTTCTCTCTCCCACGTGCTGCAGTCCACCTCTCACCAGACACAAACTCTGTCTTTACGTCCACACCTCCTGAACCCTGACTTCGGTATAGTTTTAAAATGATACACATTCGTTGCTGAAAATTAGATTAAACGGAGGAAAAAAAATTAACTCACTGGAAATCTCAGCAGTTAACCAACAACATTTTAGTATGTATTTGTTTAGACCTTTTCTTATGCAAATACACACGTTTAAACTTTTTTTTTCCCGAAAGTTCACATCATACAAATTTTATTTTATGACTCGTCCTTGCACTTAGCACGGTCCCTCCCCCAACGCTATCTCTGATGCCTTGAGAACCCCCCCCGCCCCGCTGCAGACCCCCACCACTTCCAGCTCCCAGCGGTCGGGCTTTCCCGCAGTCCCGGTTCCAGCCCCACCTGCGGGACGCCGGCCGCCCCGCCCCGCCGCGGCCGGCCTCGATCCCTGGCCCCGCACCCCGCTGCTACCGGGCGCCGTTCGCTCGCGGCTCCTCAGTGCGGCCCGCTTCCGGTGGGGCCAGGGCGTCTCCGACGCGGCTCGGCTCCCGCGCGCTCAGCACCGCCGGCGGCGGCCAGATGCAGGCGGAGCGAGGAGCTCGGGGAGGCCGTGGGCGGCGGCCGGGCCGCGGCCGGCCTGGCGGAGATCGCCACAGCGAGCGGCCCGGAGCCGCAGCGGCGGTAGCCAGAGGCGGCGGTGGGGACGGAGGCGGACGCCGGGGCCGTGGCCGGGGCTTCCGCGGCGCTCGCGGAGGCCGAGGAGGAGGAGGCGCCCCGCGAGGCAGCCGCCGGGAGCCGGGAGGCCGGGGCGCAGGGGCCAGCGCGCCGGTAAGAGGCGACGGCTGGTGGGGCTGGGACCGCGTGTAACTGGGGCAAGTGGGGCCGAGGCCGCCAGTCAAGAGCCACAAGACAGCGTGCCAGGCGCGCGCCAGAGGGGCGGCGGCGCCTGCGCGGGACGGGCGGATGGTGGCGGGGGCGCGCCTGGGTATGCGCTTGGCTCGCCTCGTGGCCTCCTGGCCGGGCTGGCGCGAGGCAGTGGGGTAGGAGGGCTCCCCAGCCTGCCCCAGGGTCCAGGGTAGGAACCCAGAGGCCAAGGCCGTGTGTCGGGGGTGCAAGTCTTGGCGGCCTGTGGGCCGGCTGGGCTGTCTGTACGATTACCACTGTGGGACGGAGGCGCGGCCAGGACGTGGCCCCTCGGCAGCCTTTACGGGCACGCTCCTGTTATTAGGAGGGAAGGGATTTTTTGGTCTGTTTTGTTAACTGTCTGTGCAATGCCTAGTACACAGTAGGCGCATAATAAAAAGTTTGTTGAGTGAAAGAATGACCCCTACGACTGGACTCCAGTATTTGGGGGCGGGACCAGATGCATAGTTCTTTGTAATAGCGTAGTTCTCTTTTATTATGCCTATATGTGTAGAAATCAGGGAGCACTGGCCTTTGTCGTTTTGAATTTTCAATTTATAAATGAGCAGTGAAGTTCTGAGTTTTAATAGCAATATCATCGGTCTTATTGACACGTTCATAGAAGGAAAGTTTTCGGAGATTGGAGCAGGGGATGATATATATGGGGGCAAACCTAATCATATCTCAGCTAAAGGAGTTAGAGGACTGTCTTTTTATGAGCTGTTCTGTTACTTTAACATCTGTAGGACAAGACCATCTTTATATTCTGCATTCTTATGCACACAGATTTAAAAAATTCTTTTTTGAATGAGGCAAAATTTGCTCTTACTGAAGTATTTACAATATCTTGAGGGCATAGCAGATAAGATATCCCTAAAGAGAGTAGTTGTATACAGCAATACAGAGCTGGAAAAAAAGTATAAAACTTAAATTTAAATGTAACAAACTTAAATCTTGTTAAGATTAAGGTAGGTAATAGGCAAAACTTGAATGAGATATAAAAACATTTTTAGGGTCAGTTTACCTGGTGTAAACTGACAGAAACTAAGGTAAATGACAGAAACTAAGACCAACCTAGTGCCCACTATATATCACATTTTGGTCTTATAACTGTATTATATATATGTAATATATATGTAATGTAGAATTATGTAATATAATAGTATATAATTATATATTAACTACAATGTTATATATTATTTATATATACATGTATATAGAGTAATCTTTATTTTTACAGGCTAACTGACTTGCCTAAGCTTTCACAGCTAGTGGCAGAGCTGGGATTTATATCAAGCTGCCCTTGAGTCAACCGTATTTTATGTCTTACTTTTTCGTGAACCAGTCACCACTTTACCGAGAACAAAGTAGATATTCCTTGGCTGCAGAGATCGTGCTTTAAGAGTAATTGTAGTAATGGTACCTTTGGTATTAACTATGGTGTCTGGCGCACAGGACTTTACTAATAAGCGCCTTTAAGTTGAATTGTGTGAGTGAAGGTGCTTCTGTTTTGTTAATCTCTGTTGAATTAAATTGGGTGAAATGATGGTGTATCTTTTTTCTTTTTTCTTTTTTTTTTTTTTGAGTCAGAGTTTCGCTCTTGTTGCCCAGGCTGGAGTGCAATGGCATGATCTTGGCTCACTGCAACCTCCGCCTCCTGGGTTCAAGTGATTCTGCTGCCTCAGCCTCCCAAGTAGCTGGGATTACAGGCATGAGCCACCTTGCCCGGCTAATTTTGTATTTTTAGTAGAGATGGGGTTTCACCATGTTGGTCAGGCTGGTCTCGAACTCCTGACCTCAGGTGATCCACCCGCCTCGGCCTCCCAAGGTGCTGGGATTACAGGCGTGACCCACTGTGCCCGGTCATGATGGTATATCATTAAAAGAAAGAATAATACAAGACTTTAAAAAATTTAAGATAGTATTGTAACACATTCTGTTAAAATTTTAGGCTTTTTCTTTTGTCGAGTTGGTTTTACCCCTTCATCATCATGTTTTCAGCCAAAGCTGGAGGAAGGGATGTTGGGCAGATTGTTCCTTAATTTTGGTTTGGATTGGTCATCTCTAAGTTCCTTCCATTTCTCAGATTCTGAAGTACTGTTTGTATTTAGTCTTGCTAGGACACCATTTTTGGTACTTAACCATTACATGAGACAAGATTGATTGACTTTCCTGAAACCTTCTTGTTCTCATATCCTATGGTGCATTTGTGCCCCAAGGAGAGAGTAACTGAAATGATCAAAGGAAAAAAAATCATAATAGCCTCCCAGCCATGTAAAGACCAGTTGTCCACCTTCAGAAACCAATTCTATGTACACCTTTGCTTTCTATTTTGGACCACTGCATACAAATGGAAAACAATCAAACTAACCAATTTCTAGGTAGCTATGTAAATACTCCAAGGTAACTTAGTTGAGTACTAAGTTGAGTACATCTCTTAGTCTCTTGCTCTTAAATCATTCCTTCTGTAAATAGTCTGAGCTCTAAGCTTACCGATTATGGGTGAGCATAATTATCTTCACAGAATACTCACTAGAAGCATTATTGTACTAGATACAATCATTAACTTAAAAAAAAAAAAAACTGGCTGGGTGTGGTGGTTCACGCTTGTAATCCCAGCACTTTGGGAGGCTGAGGTGGGTGGGTCACTTGAGTCTGGGGGTTCGAGACCAGACTGGGCAACATAACGAGATCCCCTCTCTATAAAAAAAATAAAAAACTGCTGAGCATGGCAGGGTGCGTCTGTAGTCCCTGCTGCAAGGGAGGCTGAAGCAGCAGGATTGTTTGAGCCCCGGAGATGGAGGCTGCAGTGAGCTGTGATCCTGCCACTGCACTCCAGCCTGGGCAATAGAGTGAGACTCTGTCTCAAATAACTAACTTACTAACTAAATGAATAAATAATCACCCTATCACTCCCCCCAATACTAGGATTGTTTAGTATTTATCTTCATGATGGGCTGTTAGCAGAGAGGAAGACAAGGCCTGTTGGCAGTCTTTGGAATTTTTTTTTATTTTTTCCTTCCTGTAGTAATAACAGTAATTCACATTTGTTGAGTACTTAATATGAGACAGCTGAGGCACCGTTAAATAACTCACAGTTAGGAGAGGTGAAATAACTTTTTAATATCACTCAACCAGAAAATTGCTGAACCTGGATTCCACCCTAGCATTTTCACTCCAGAGCCTGTTCTTTCGACTGCTGCTCTAAACTGCTCCTGGAATGACTTTGAGATTTGAAAAAAGGGTGTGTGGAGGACTGTTGAGTGATTCTTCCACATGCCTGATTATTTTTTTAACTGATGTTTTAGTATGGTTATAAGGTTTTAAGGTAATATTGGTACCATCTTCAGTTATTGTGGGTGTCAGCAGACCTTTGCTTTCTTGCTCCATGTTTATATTGCAGCTTTTCATATTCCTTTTAAAATGATTTATATTCAGTAAAAGATGAGACAGCTGTTTATAGTTGTACTAAAAAGTAGAATCTGGAGGCATTTAATTCTGATCAAACTTTTGCTTTGTAAATAAAGCCTGAGTAGTAATTAATACCTGATGCCTTTGACATTTTCATTTCACTTGGTCAAAAAGAAATCTCTAATTTTCTATTCAAGTTTAGTGTGAACCTGGAGGGAAGAAATGGTGTCAGATCAGTTACAGGCAGGTGTCTAAGGACTTGCTCCTTCACTTTTGCTCAAAGTAGCCACCAGCAACATGTCAGCCAGCTAGAGACTGAGAGCCTGTTAAAAGCTCAAACTGAAATGACAGCCTCTAGACTTTATTTTTCTTTTTTTCCAGAAAGGCTGAAGCAAATTTGGTTAGAAACTGAATGTGCTTAAGTGTCCCAACAGAAGATTGCTTTAAGATTAGTTCTTGGTAATCCGTGAAATTGACCTCTCCTCCTGCTGCAAACCATTGCACACACACAGTAATTATTTTGGCATCCTTATCCTTGTTAACATATTCTGTTTTTAAGTTGCTTTTCTCACTGACCACTATTTCACTTACATATTTTCAATATCAACACAGACAACTGAACTTTTTTGCTTGTATTCTGCCTAAAAAAATTTTGCGAAACCATGTACAATGTACTTTAAAGTTTATATCTAACACATTTTTATCAATGGATCAGAGAATTTCAAAATATAAAATTTCCAACATATTGTATATATTGACTTTTTAAATAAAACTCACACAATTTTTATAAATTGATTTTTTTTCTTTTTTTCTTTCTTTCTTTTTTTTTTTGTAAAGAAACTGGGTCTCACTTTGTTGCTCAGGCTGAAGTGTGGTAGTGTGAGCTAAGCTCACTGCTGCCTTCAACTGCTGTACTCAAGGGATCCTCCCACCTCAGCCTCCTGAGTAGGTGGGAGTACAGGCGTGAACCACCACACCCAACTAATATTTTTATATTTTGTAGAGATGGTCTCACTGTCTTGCCCAGGCTGGTCTCAAACTCCTGGGCCCAAGCAGTCCTCCCACTTCAGCCACCCAAAGTGCTGGGGTTACAGATGTGAGTCACCACACTTGGCTGTGGATGGATTTTAAATACTAGAGTGATTTGATATTTGCCTTTAGCCATTTAAAAATCACATTAATAAATTCTTTAGGCTGGGCGCGGTGGCTCATGCCTGTAATCCCAGCACTTTGGGAGGCTGAGGTGGGCGGATCACGAGGTCAAGAGATCGAGACCATCCTGGCCAACATGGTGAAACCCCGTCTCTACTAAAGATAGAAAAGTTAGCTGGGTGTGGTGGCGCACGCCTGTAGTCCCAGCTACTTGGGAGGCTGAGGCAGGAGAATCACTTGAACTTGGGAGGCGGAGGTTGCAGTGAACCAAAATTGCGCCACTGCCCTCCTTCTGAGACTCCGTTTTGAAACAAAAAACAAAAAACAGAACCCAACTCTTTAGTAGTGTGAAGATTTCCATTGTTTCTTATTCTTTTTTACTTGTATTTTAATTCCCCATCTCTCACAGAACCTTATTCAACAGAATATATTTTCATACTTGAAAATTTTTTAGTGGTTACTATTTCGTGTCTTCCTGTAATAAATGTTGACTTAAAAAATGTTATATAACTCTACAGGCTTGGGTGCTATTTTTTCTTTTAGATTGAATTAAGATTACATCGATTAATATATACAGTTATTTTGATTTGCAGTTTTTAAAAATTTTTTTTTGAGACGGAGTCTCGCTCTGTCACCCAGGCTGGAGTGCAGTGGCACGATCTTGGCTCACTGCAGTCTCCGCCTCCTGGGTTCAGGCAATTCTCCTGCCTCAGCCTCCTGAGTAGCTGGGACTACAGGTGCACACCGCCTCCTGGCTAATTTTTTGTATTTTAGTAGAGACGGGGTTTCACCGTGTTGCTCAGGCTGGTTTTGAACTCCTGAGCTCAGGCAGTCCGCCCGCCTCTGCCTCCTGATGTGCTAGGATTACAGGCGTGAGCCACCGCGCCTGGCCTTGCAATTGTTAAACATAAAGGTAAAACTTCATTGTAAACGAGTCTCATTTTCCCTAATGAGTTTGAGTATCCATGGATGAACATTACTTATTGCCTGCACGAGATAGGATTCAGTGTCAATTCTTTTCTCAATTTTTGATTTTATAGATGTAAGGATTGAGAAACATTGTTCACATAAATAGGTAGATGGGAATGTTGGAGTTTTGCCATATCAATGTCACTCAGTTCATTAAATATCTCTACTTATATGCCAAAAAAAATTTTTAAAGTATTTTAAGAATCTGTCAAGTGATGACTGTATTAGGTTCTCCATCACTTTGATTGAAAGCAAATAATTGGAGCTACCTGATTTGCAAAAGGACATGTTACTTGTTCTTTAGAGTTACACTTCCTCAGCATCTATATTTAAAATTGTCCTATTGTTGGGGCTTGGGGAATACAGCCAGATTGAGAATGGCTGAGAAGGAGTTGTGCTGTCTTCAGGTGCCTTCTAGGGTAGACTGCTTTTGGGAAAGACCATGGATCTTGAACATCTGGAAGTTGATTCCCTGAAAAACTTACTGCTCATATACTCCTTGGAAAATCTTTCTGAACCCCTAGGTATGTGCACACTCCATTTCGAGGACAGCTAAGATAGCACCTTTGTTTCTTAGTAAGATGGTTCATTGCATGAATTCATTCAGAGCTTTTTTGTTTTCTGGCTATCCATCATTTGCAGAATATGGTTTCCAGGTTTTGTCATTCTTAATAGTGTTACTGTCTTTGTTTTAAACTGCTGCTAGGATGGAAAATAGCTCGCTCATAAATCGATACCACTGGCATATGTTTTCTGGAAGAGTAGGTACTAAGTCATTGTTGGTTTTCTTATTTTTTTTCCAGAAAAAGTAGTGATTACTTTTTACAGCACTGGGCAAGTGACCTCTAGAGAGGTTACGTAGGTCATTTGATCCTAACCACACCATAGCATGACTTAACTAGCCTTTTTCTAGAAATTAAGTGGTTGCAAAGGTGTTTTCTATTCAGATGTCACTATTTCCTGATGCACTTTGAAGTGTCAAAGGGAGCAATAAAGACCACAGTGACACATAATAATTTCTATTTGATAGAAGCTACTGACTAACTTATTACGGCACTGGATTAGTTCTCTTTGAATTTTTCTTCTTTTGTTAGAAGCCCTGTGTATCTGTCTGTGTACGTGTGTGTGCGTATGTGTGTTTTAAGGTGCCAGAAATAAATACTTTAATACTTTTTCTCTTGGATGGAAATAACAGCTTTGTTAGTCTGAAAATTTTCTATAAAGGTGTCATGGGGCAGTGCATGGATGATGGTTATGGATAATTTTTCACTTTTGAGTGGGTTTTGTCAAAGGATGCTGAAAAGAAATAACAAACTGATGTGTGTGTTTTATCTTGATGCTGCTAGGATGCTGTTGTTATAATCTGACCAACCTGATTTTGTAAGCCTTAAATTGCTTAAAAGGCAATTCCTGTGAAGAACAACACTGCCAAGGATGCTGTTTCCTACCACCCATATCACATCATTGGTGTGTGTGCAAACAGCACAACAATAAAAAAAATATATAGGAGATTAATAGAATGCATTCCCTGTTGTAAAAACTTTATTCTACCTTTGAGTCCTCTTGCCATTAAGGACTGATACAAATCTGTCTGATCCATATTTCTTTAGTACCAAGTCAAACTTACATTGAGGGATAGCAAACATTTTAATATTAACCTAAGCAGGCTAGGCGTGGTGGCTCATGCCCGTAATCCCAGCACTTTGGGAGGCCGAGGCAGGCAGATCACCTGAGGTCAGGAGTTCGAGACCAGCCTGACTAATATGATGAAACCCTGTCACTATTAGAAATACAAAAATTGGCCAGGCGCGGTGGCTCACGCTTGTAATCCCAGCACTTTGGGAGGCCGAGGCAGGCGGATCACGAGGTCAGAAGATCGAGACCACAGTGAAACCCCGTCTCTACTAAAAATACAAAAAAATTAGCGGGGCGTGGTGGCGGGCGCCTGTAGTCCCAGCTACTCGGAGAGGCTGAGGCAGGAGAATGGCGTGAACCCGGGAGGCGGAGCTTGCAGTGAGCTGAGATTGCGCCACTGCACTCCAGCCTGGGCGACAGAGCGAGACTCCGTCTCAAAAAAAAAAAAAAAAAAAAAAGAAATACAAAAATTAGCCAGGCATGGTGGCATGCGCCTGTAATCCCAGCTACTCGGGAGGTTGAGACAGGAGAATCGCTTGAACCCAGGAGGCGGAGGTTGCAGTGAGCCGAGATCACGCCATTGCACTCCAGCCTGGGCAACAAGAGCGAAACTCTGCCTCAAAAAAAAAAAAAAAAAAAAAATTAACCTAAGCAAAGCATAATTGGGATAATAGGCTCTTACAAAAAAACTCATATGTATTCTTTTGGCTTATCATTATCAGTGTTGTGATTCCTCTATTTCTGTATTTAACTGTGTCAAGTTACTGACACCGAGAGTTTGTTAATAGATGTATATTCTATGAAACAAACATAGTCATCTATTTTGGATTTCTATAAATTCTGGCTTGAAAGGACCATTCACAGTTACATTTGGGGAAAATTAAAAAATATTTAGGCCAGGTGTAGTGGCTTATACCTGTAATCCCAGCACTTTGGGAGGGTGAGGTGGGAGGACTGCTTAAGGCCAGGAGTTCAAGACCAGCCTGGGCAACGAAGCAAGATCCCTGTCAACAACAACAACAAAAAATGGTGCACGCTTGTATTCCCACCTACTCAGGAGGCTGAGGCAGAGAGATTTTTAACCCAGGAGTTGGAGGTTGCAGTGAGCTATGATCACACCACTGCACTCCAGCCTGGGTGACAGATTGAGACTCTGTCTCAACAAAACCCCCCAAACCAGGCTGGGCATGGTGGCTCAGGCCTATAATCCCAGCATTTTGGGAGGCTGAGGCGGACAGATCACAAGGTCAGCCTAACACAGTGAAACCCCGTCTTTACTAAAGATACAAAAAAATTAGCCGGGCGAGGTGGCGGGCACCTGTAGTCCCAGCTACTTAGGAGGCTGAGGCAGGAGAATGGCGTGAACCCAGGAGGCGGAGCTTGCAGTGAAGCAAGATTACGCCACTGCGCTCCAGCCTGGGCGACAGAGCGACTCCGTCTCAAACAAAACAAAACAAAACAAGAAACCCCCCAAAACCTAGTATTCTCAAAAAGTTTCATGCAATGTGAATTTTATTTACATAGTGGATTTGGAATTCATAGTTCTTTTTTTGAGATGAAGTCTCACTCACTCTGTCACCCAGGCTGGAATGCAGTGGTGTGATCTTAGCTCCCTGCAACCTCTGCCTCCTGGGTTCAAGAGATTCTCCTGCCTCAGCCTCCCAAGTAGCTGGGATTACAGACATGTGCCACCATGCCTGGCTAATTTTTGTAGTTTTAGTAGAGATGGGGTTGCACCATGTTGGCCAGGCTGGTTTTGAACTCCTGACCTCAAGTGATCCGCCTGCCTTGGCCTCCCAAAGTGCTGGGATTACAAGTGTGAGTCACCATGCTCGGCTTGGAATTTATAGTTCTATTGTGAATCTAGAGGTCACAGTCTAGTGAGCTGGATTCATGATATTGAGGACTAGAATGTTTCAACATCATTTTTTTCCTTTTACTACAAGGCTGATAATAAAAGAGTGTCTCTGTTCAATATTTGGGCTAATTAAAGATTAGTCTTATATTATTGAAGAAGTCTTAATCCCTGTTACAGATACATTACACTTCAAATCCTTCCAAGGAAGTTATGATTTTTCTGGGAGCAAACCTTGATGAAAAAATGAGTATTATTCTAAAGACAAAGCTTGGCTTCCTATTTTCCCTTAGTGTTCTTCACTCCATTCCCAAGTGTTGTGTTTTGTTTTGCTGCTTCTTTTCTTTTTAAAGTCAGTAGTACTACGAATATGTAAACAACTCCTAAAGTTTTCAAACCATTTCCTTTTCAATTTTTTTTTTTTTTTTTTTTTTGTAGAAACAGGATCTACCTATGTTGCCCAGGCTGGTCTTGAACTCCTGGACTCAAGTGATCCCCCTGCCTCGGCCTACCAAAGTGCTGGGATTACAGGCATGAGCCACCTTGCCTAGTTCCTAAAACTTTTTTTTTTTCCCCTCTTATTCTAGTAGTCAGCCAAGGAAATTACTGAATTAAGATGTGGCCAGATGTTATTTTATGAGCACATATTTTACATACCTTGGAAAGAAAAATTAAACAGACATGTTGAATTATTTTTCATTTTTACAATATGGAAGTAAACTTAAAGTAGAGGGTTTTTAGAGTTGGCAGTGGCGGTGGTGGGGGTGATGGAGGGTTCAGGTTTGAGCCTCAACTGTTTTCTGTCCCTGGGTGGAGAGGGGAAGTTGCTGTGGAAGCCTGAGAATGAATGTCTGCTCTGGTGAGTGGCATGAACCTCTGCAGTGGGGAATCTCTGAAAACTTGAGGATTAGAGGTGAAGAGTTGTGGACAAATAGTAATTGTTATTTCAAGGTAGTAAATAAATTTATAGACAAATGAATAACTAAGATATAACCTCTCAAAACCAAGTAAGTGTTCTGCTTTTTGCCTTACTTTCTCTCCCAATTTTTTTTTTTTTTTTGACATCAGTGTGTTTTTCCTCTTTCTTTCAGGTGAAGGTACAATGTGGTGGCTGATGATGTGTGTTTTGCAGTCTAACAGACTGGTTAGAATCCTACCTTCTCAGGCTGGGCGCGGTGGCTCACGCTTGTAATCCCAGCACTTTGGGAGGCCGAGGCGGGCGGATCACGAGGTCAGGAGATCGAGACCACGGTGAAACCCCGTCTCTACTAAAAATACAAAAAAATTAGCCGGGCGTGGTGGCGGGCGCCTGTAGTCCCAGCTACTCGGAGAGGCTGAGGCAGGAGAATGGCGTGAACCCGGGAGGCGGAGCTTGCAGTGAGCTGAGATTGCACCACTGCACTACAGCCTGGGTGACAGAGCGAGACTCTGCCTCAAAAAAAAAAAAAAAAAAAAAAAAAAAGAATCCTACCTTCTCACCCCCCACGGGCTAGTTGTAAAATCTCAGGAAAGCTACTGAAACTTCCTGAACCTCAGTTTCCTTGCCTGTGAAAGGTGATTAAGGATATCTACCTTACACAGCTGTTGTAAGGACTGACATTAGATGAACACAATATAAAGTATTTATAGTCACTTTGCCACTTTGCTGTCCTCTCTCATTCAGGGTCTTCTTTTTTTTTTTTTTTTTTGTTGTTGTGATTGTTATTGTTTGTTTTAAGACAAGATCTCACTTTGTTACCCACGCTGGTGTGCCCATGACATGATCATAGCTCACCAAAGCCTTGACCTCCTTGGCTTAAGTGATCCTTCCCACCTCAGCCTTCTGAATACTGGGACCGAATAGATGTGTGCCACCATGCTTGGCTAATTTTTTTTATTTTTATAGAGACAGGATTTTGCCAGGTTGCACAGGCTGGTCTCGAACTCCTGGGCTCAAGTGAACCATCTGCCTTGGCTTCCCAAAGTGTTGGGCCTACAGGTGTGAGCCATTGCACCTGGCCTTCTCTTGTTACAGTGTGTAGGTCAGATGCAAACTATATACTCATTCATACATACACATGAACATATGTGTATAGAATATTTAGAATCTTATTATTTACTGAATATGTATTATCTTTCTTCATTAAACATTTTTTTAAATGGCTTGAAGCATGAAGTCTCCCAGCTTTTGCTGAGGGGGGGGTCTCTCTGTGTGTGGGGTATGCTTACGCTTTCAGTGCTCTGCTAGGAAATTTACACCTCTGCCGTAGTGTTTACTTCCTGCCTGCGCAGAGCCTTAAGGGCAGCCAGAGGTGAGATATTAGGATCTTCTCAGATCTTTTCTGGGCATGATCACAGCCTTGGACATGTGTACATCTTCCAGATGCCCAGGAATGTCGAAGTTCTACAAAGCCCTCTTGAGCATCTTGTTCCCCAGTTTTTTCCTTTAAGGTTTTTGTCAGTTTTTTTTTTTTTTTTTTGAGCCTCACCTGATCCTTGCCTCGGGTAGCTGTGATTTTAAACCCTTGTTGCTGATTGTTTTTGACAAACTCTCTGGTAATAGCACTGTTTGCACAGAGTGAATTGAGTCTGGTGGATAAAGTCAAGGCCTGAGAATGGAGTTTTTCACAGAGCTGTCAGGGAGGTCAAATGGTGTCAGCCTCCTGGGGATGGGGCTTTTGGCAAACTTTTCTGCCCTTTCCAGTGGATCCAAGGATCCTGGTTTTCACAGTCACCATAGTTGTGAGGCTGTTCGTTTTCTTTCTTTTTTTTTTTTTTGAGACAGAGTCTCTCTTTGTCATCCAGTCTGGAGTGCAGTGGTGCGATCTCAGCTCACTGCAACCTCTGCCTTCCGGATTCAAGCGATTCTCCTGCCTCAGTCTCCTGAGCAGCTGGGATTACAGGCGCCCCCCAACACGCCTGGCTATTTTTTTATTTTTATTTTTTGTATTTTTAGTAGAGACGGAGGTTCGCCATGTTGGCCAGACTGGTTTCAAACTCCTGACCTCAGGTGATCAGCCCGCCTCAGCCTCCCAAAGTGCTAGGATTACAGGTATGAGCCAAGGCTGTTCGTTTTCAAAGCGACTGCAGAGCAGAGTAAAGTGGAATGGGAATGGGGCAAGTTACTGTTCATACTGAGATTTAGCTGTTTTAAATAAACACTCCTTGGACTTTTGTGAGTCTTTGGCTACTTTGCAGTTTTGAAAGAGTATATGTTGACAATTTTTGTCAGTGTTCTTGTTGCTTTTGTAGTAGAGTGGGTTTGCAGAGGTCTTTATCATTCTGGAAGTACTTCTATTTTTTGAAGCAGCCATTGCCAGTCTTGGGCCTCTCTAATTGTTAGAAACTTCTTCCTTTGGGACAAAACACGTCATGTCACTCTTTAATTCTATTATATGTAGGCCACAGTTCTAGTCTTTGGAACAACAGAGTTTTTGGCTCAGCCAAAGCACAGAACTCTCTTAAGGCTGTACAAAAGACCCGAGGGGAAGTTTTTAATATTTAATGTGAGAGACTTACTTTTTCTGAAACTGTCAATTTGGAATTGATCACATATCCATATCAGTGTATTAAGGCAAAAACTAGTGATTTAGTTACTTAGTGAAATGTGATAGTCTATCATTTTTTTTCCTCTTGTCCTCAGTGATCCTTGTTCGGATTGTTTATCTTTTCATGGGCCTGTTTTCATCATTCCTTGGAAAATTTGAGTACCTGATTTATAGTTTATATTTTTTTACTACATCCTGGGTGACGTCAGCTTATATGTGATTGACACACATTACCTCATGATTTCCTTATATGATTTCTTCAATTCCAACCTCATCTCAAGTTGACCTTTCTCAACATATCTCCCCTTGTCATCAAAATTAATCCGTGTTTCCTTTCCTCCCCTTTAATATAAAAGGTTAAAAGTTATATCCTAAGGTTAAAAGTCACACCCTGAGGTTAAAAGCTTCATCTATTTTGCTGTCATATAATAGGAAAAATACCAAGAAGAAAATAAAAGTGCCCTTTAATATCATCACCCAGAAATAACCACTGTTAACATTTGATGTAGATTCTTTTCTTATAAAACTGGGAAGATGTCATAAGACTTTTAAGTAAAAAAAAAAAAGACAATATGTGAAAATTATAAGGTATATGTATGCATTTAAAACTCTGAAAAGGGTAGAAGAATAATATCAAACTGTTAATCTGTGTTTGGAGTAGGGAAAATATAGGGATTATGTAGAACTTTGTCTTTCCTTTATTCATATTTTTTGCTGTTGTGTATTATCAGAAACATAGATATATTCCAATTTGAAAAGATGATTCTACAAATATATTGTGATTATAAAAGTAGGGAAGACAGGTAGGCAAGACAATGCACATAAAAACCGTAGGGATTATCTCTGGGTGGTGAGATTATGTGGTGTCATGTGTGGTAAGTGTAAACGCGAGCTTTGTGGGGCAAGATGATCACTTGAGTTTGGACAGGTTCAGTGCCTTTTTCTCCTTCCTCTGCTTTCCACACGCGCACACGCGCACACACACACAAACACACACACACAAAACCAAACCAAACCAAAACAAAAAAACACACACACACAATTTTTTTTTCTTCTGAACCTTTGAGTGGTGGATATGATGCTCCTTTACCCCTAAACACTTCAATGTGTATTTCCTAAAAGCAAGGAAATCTTTTATAACCGTTGCACAATTATCAAAATCAGGACATTAACATTGCTACAATTCTATTTAACCTTACAGAGGTTTCACCAGATGACCCAATAACGTCCTTTATTAGGCTTCGAGTCTTGAGCAATGATGTATGGATGAAGGGACGCTTAAAGAGAGTCTTCACTATGGCGGTTACCATGGCATCCTAACCACTCTAGTCTACTTCTCTGATTGTTCCTGTGGCTGGGTTCTCAGTTGCCTGCTTCCTGCTTGTTTTTTATTCAGCCTATTTCTCTAAACTTCTTGTCGATTTTATAAGCTACTAGAAATTCTTTTAGTAAATTCCTTTTCTACCTAAATTAGCCAGAGTTGGTTTCTATAGTTTGCAACCAAAACTCTGGTAAATTACATTTCCCTCCCACACTTCGTATTTCAGAATCTTACTCATTTTCACATGCTCACCTCAAATGCTACCCTTTTTTTTGAGATGGAGTCTCACTCCGTTGCCCAGGCTGGAGTGCAGTGGTGCGATCTCTGCTCATTGCATCCTCTGCCTCCCGGGGTCAAACGATTATCCTGCCTCACCCTCCCAAGTAGCTGGATTACAGGCTCCTACCATCATGCCCAGCTAATTTTGTATTTTTAGTAGAGACGGGGTTTCACCACGTTGGCCAGACTGGTCTCAAAATCCTGACCTCAGGTAATCCACCTGCCTCGGCCTCCCAAAGTGCTAGGATTACAGGTATGAGCCACCATGCCCAGCCTTGCCACCTTTCTTTTTTTTTTTTCCTTTTTTTTTTTTGAGATGGAGTCTCGCTCTGTTGCCCAGGCTGGAGTGCAATGGCACGATCTTGGCTCACTGCAACCTCTGCCTCTTGGGTTCAAGTGATTCTCCTGCCTCAGCCTCCTGCGTAGCTGGGATTACAGGCGCGTGCCACTGTGCCTGGCTAATTTTTGTATTTTTATTTTTTATTTTTTTAGTAGAGACGGGGTTTCACCATGTTGGTCAGGCTGGTCTCGAACTCCTGACCTCATGATCCACCCGCCTCGGCCTCCCAAAGTGCTGGGATTACAGGTGTGAGCCACCGTGCTTGGCCTTCCTTTTTATTTATAGTAATTAGTTTTAATTTGATAGTTTTCCTTAATGAATATTCTGTGAGCAAAGTGCTTCTTTTTTTTTTTTTTTTTTTTTTTTTTTGAGACAGGGTCTCATTCTGTTGCCCAGGCTGGAGGGCAGTGGTGCAGTCTTGGCCTTGGCCTCCCAAAATGCTGGGATTATAGGGGTAAGCCATGGCGCCCGGCCTTCAGAGGTTTCTTCACAGAGATTGCCCCCCATCACTCTTCATCTCATACCTACTTTATTTTGATACCATTTATCACTGCCTGAAGTTATTGTGTCTTATGTATTTATAATAGCATTATAAATTATTCCTTTTTTGTTGTTTGACTCCTGCGGTGGAATGCAAACTTCATGGGTGCATGGAATTGGTCTTGTTCACTGCTATAATCCAAGCACATTGACTAATGCCTGGCATAGTATCAGCTCTCAGTAGATATTTGTTATGTAATTGAATAATGGATTTTGTGTTTAAGCAAGGGATTACTTGCAATATTCTGGAAACATTCACATTTATTTCCTGGTAGCAGGTTTTATGCTTTTCCTGTTACAATTAAAACCAGTGAAGGGAGAAGGGGTTTAGCTTACATATGAAATCAAATCCACTCTCTGGGCTCCTCTCTGGATAGAGTCCTCTATTTTGCCATCAATAAAAAGAGCCAGAATGAGTTTAAATTTCCCTGGCCAAAAAAGTGGCATCTGTCAGAATTTCTAACACGTTTTCTTTCTTTGATGCCCTTCACAGCCTGAAGGTGTATAGATTAGGTCTTTTTAGTTGCTAGCAGCACACAATACGCAGCTGTTCACACTTAATATTTAACTGCCCACCTGGCCTTTTAAGCCTGGCGTGATTGAAGGGATGGCAAGTGACAGAGGCTTACAGAGTAGGGGCAAGAATAGGACAGTGTTCCAGAGGTCAGAGAGTTTTTTTGTTTTCTTCCATCTTTTGTTAGAGTCTGAAATAAATGGTGACACCTAAGAGGAGGTTAAGAAATTGTGCACTGAATCTCAGGTTTTACAAGAATGAATGACCAGGCTTTCTCTACCCTGACAGCATCATCAAGAGGAAGGTGAGAGGTGGGCTGCGCCTGAGCTCTGGTGTGTGTCGGCTATCATTTTGTGATGCGGCCAAGAGAAATGCTGCCGCAACAACTGTTACTAAGATTACTAGGGAGGACTCGGCCAAGATGAGGTTAGCCCACCACAGCCTGTTTCTCTTGCTGATGGCAACCTAACTCAGTGGGCAGATTACCTGAGGACTCAGAAAAGTAAAGAAAAGCTGGCAGATCGTGAAGTGAAAGCCTGGAGTAGCAACCTGAGTGGGGGATGAGAGGGGTAAGTTTCTCATTGTTCTTTTCCTTTTTTTTTTGAGACGGAGTCTCGCTCTGTTGCCAGGCTGGAGCCCAGTGGCGTGATCTCAGTTCACTGCAGCCTCCGCCTGGGTTCAAGCAGTTCTGTCTCAGCCTCCTGAGTAGCTGGGACTACAGGCGCACACCACCACGCCAGGCTAATTTTTGTGTTTTTAGTAGAGACGGGGGTTTCACCATGTTGGCCAGGCTAGTCTTGAACTCCTGACCTTGTGATCCGCCCACCTGGGCCTCCCAAAATGCTGGGATTACAGGAGTGAGCCACCACGCCCGGCCTCATTGTTTTTTTCTATCTGGCTTTGAGCCAAAGGCAAGCTTTCAGCAGAGCTGCAGTGGTGGTACAGAGGTAGCAAAAATCCAAGAGAAATCTCATCCTTCCGGCCAGAAGGTCAGGAAAATGTAAGCTGGAGAGTGTGTGTGTGTTGGAGGAATGCCTTCCTTTTTTAATCACAGTGGGCAGAATCCTTGGAGTCTTTAAATTTCTGTGAAGCAGAGAAATAATCTCATACTTATGCAAAAGGTGTAAGGCACCCATAATGTTAGTACTGCTAACTCCAAGGGAATTTTACCAGCATGCAGATGTTCAGGCTTGCATGTCAGGCTGTGGCCCAGCCTGAAAGTTTGTGTACTCTTCCTGCTGCATAATCCTGATCCTGGGATTTGCATTTTGTTCTGATGGATGGGAAGCTTTGAGAAAATCCACCTTTCTCTAATACAAGGTAAAAGCTTTCTCCCTTCTGTAGGCACCTTTGCTGCCCTTTCTTTTAATTAAATATTTTTTCCTCCCTAATGTTGGGAGAGCTTCCTAAAGGTCACAATTGAAAAGAGCTGCAGAAGGGAGATGCAGATTATAATAGTATTCTGTCTTGTCATGGGGGAAATTGTCTTGTGAATCGTTCTGCCTCTGAAAAATGTTTTCTTATTTCTCCATTCCGGTTAAAATTGTCGGGATTGGGAAGAAGGAATTTTTGCTAACATGTGGCCATGATGCCATTCATTTGATGGCTGAGGAGCAACAGAAAGCAGTTCAGCTAGAAAAGAAGGGCATGCTAGCGAAACACCTTTCAAATGTCATGCATTGTGCGGCAGAAGTAGGTTTTAAGTATAATGCATGCACTTGTCTTTATTGTAAACAATGCTGTCTTATTCCATCTACAAAATATTTGCACTTGAATTCTCTAAGTACAAATTTTGCAGTAGTTGTCATTTGCTTTCTATGGACTTTAAGAATGCTGCTTGCACAAGTGCTGTGGGTGCTCACTTCTTTTTCATGTTAATATTGTCATGTGGAAGTGCTCTTACTTTATTTTATTTTTATTTTTGAGATGGAGTCTTGTGCTGTCCACCCAGGATGGAGTGCAGTGGCGCAACCTTGGCTTACTGCAACCTCCACCTCCTAGGTTCGAGTGATTCTCCTGCCTCAGCCTTCCCAGTAGCTGGGATTACAGGCACCTGCCACCATGTCCAGTTAATTTTTGTATTTTTAGTAGAGACGGGGTTTCACCATTTTAGCCAGGCTGGTCTCGAACTCCTGACCTCAAATGATCTGCCCGCCTTGGCCTCCCAAAGTGCTGGGATTACAGGCATGAGCCACCTTACACGGCCATGTGTAAGTGCTCTTAAAGATACAGAAAATAAGCCAGGCACCTGAGTTCGGGAGTTCCAGACCAGCCTGACCAACACGGAGAAACCCTGTATATACTAAAAATACAAAATTAGCTGGGCGTGGTGGTGAGTGCCTATAATCCCAGCTACTCAGGAGGCTGAGGCAGGAGACTCACTTGAACCCGGGAGGCAGAGGTTGTGGTGAGCCAAGATGGCGCCATTGTACTCCAGGCTGGGCAACAAGAGTGAAACTCCATCTCAAAAAAAAAAAAAAATACAGAAAATATTTTTTAGCCAAATGTGGTGGTGTGTACCTGTAACCTCAGCTACTTGGGAGGCGACAGAGCAAAACTCCATCTCCAAAAAAAGAAAAAGAAAAAGATGCAATTTTTTAATAGAAAAATTCACCCAGGCCACAAATGAGAAAAGATAGGCATTTTATAGACTCTTCATCAGGGAAGAACTGAAAAGGAGAATAAATTCAAAAGAGGAGCTTCAGATGCTGGAAAGCTAGGTAAGCATACGTGAAATCATTTTCTGTCAGGTAAAGTGTATATGCAGAAAAAGACTTTTCAGATGATTGGCCCAGTGATTCATTCCTCACCATTTGGTCAGTGTATGCATATAGACTGTCTCCACATAAGGTAGGTGCTTAAAAGGAAGATAATTTTGGTAGGTCCATTTGTTTTTTAATACAAAATGGCAAATCAAACAGCTTTTACTGGTTAGGCCTGGAGTTTGGCCCTTTTCTTGTAAAAACAAGTAAAAAGTTATGTGGAGATTATATCTTGGGTCTTATGAAATTTGGCCTAATTCGTTAAACTTACAGCTTTTCATGACAAGGAGAGTAAGGTCGTAATTCAGTCAAGGGGCTTAAATGATGTGACATGAGGAGCTTTTATGAAGGTATACATAGCTTTATAAAGTTAGAGCTGCCCATCTGTAACTCAGAGCAAGTACTAATGAAAGTGCAGTGGGAATTGAAATCCATTTCAGAGTTGTGAGGTGCTGTGAGAAGAGGGGATGTTCTGCCAGATAATAGCATTAACCCTTTAGTTAACAAGGATAGGTGCTTAGAGGCTTAAACCTGATGATCTACATGCTTTAAGAGAAATAGTATTGTTTCAACCAAATTTCTAATTTGCCTCCTTGGATTTATATTGTGGAACCAACTTGTAAGGGCATCAGTAAGAAAGTTCTAAAAGCAGAAAAGAACACCATCCTTTTAAAACCTCTATTTATTTTTTTGTTTTTTTTGAGACGGAGTCTCGCTCTGTCTCCCAGGCTGGAGTGCAGTGGCGCGATATCGGCTCACTGCAAGCTCTGCCTCCTGGGTTCACGCCATTCTCCTTCCTCAGCCTCCCGAGTAGCTGGGACTACAGGCACCCGCCACCACGTCCGGCTAATTTTTTGTACTTTTAGTAGAGATGGGGTTTCACCGTGTTAGCCAGGATGGTCTCGATTTCCTGACCTCGTGATCTGCCCGCTTTGGCCTCCCAAAGTGCTGGGATTACAGGCGTGAGCCACTGCACCAGGCCTAAAACCTCTATTTTGAGGCATGGAAAAGGTGTTTAAAAAATCAAGACTCTTTTGAACTTGTATGCATTAAAGCGTAATTGCATACAAAATAACTGCTTAAGACTTTGCAATTCTATTTTTCTAAGTTTTGCTGCAATAAATAGTCATGTATTGCTTAATGGGGATATAGTCTGAGAAACATGTTGTTAGGTGATTTGTCATTGTGCAATACCATAGAGGGTACTTACATAAACCTAGATGGTGTAGCCTACTGTACACCCAGGCTGTATGGTATAACCTATTGCTCCTAGGCTACAAACCTGTACAGCATGTTACGGTACTGGATACTGTAGACGGTTATAACACAATGGTAAGTATTTGTGTGTCTAAACATAGAAAAGGTACAGTAAAATTACTGTGTATAGGATGAGAAATGGTAAACCTGTATAGGGTGCTTTCCACAAATGGAGCTTGCAGGACTGAAAGTTGCTCTGAGTGAGTCCGTGAGTGAGTGGTGAATGAATATGAGGGCCTAGGACATTACTGTACACTACTGTAGACTTTATAAACACTGTACACTTAGGCTACACTAAACTTACAAATTTTTTTAATAATTAGCCCTAGTTTACTGTAATTTTCTTACTTTATAAACTTTTAAATATTTTTACCTTTTTGACTCTTGTAATAACACTTAGCTTAAAACAGAAACACATTGTACAGCTGTACAAAAATATTTTTATATCTTTATAAGCTTTTGTTTTCTTTTAAAAAAATACTTTTTTTATGTTTAAAAGTTTTTTCTTAAAAATGAAGACACAAACAATTACATTCATTAGCCTAGGCCTACACAGGGTCAGGATCATCAATATTGAGAGGTGAAGCCAGCTGTACTTCCTGGGTTGAGCAGGGACTTGGATAACTTTTCTGTCTGGCTAGAGGATTGTAAATGCACCAATCAGCACTCTGTGTCTAGCTAAAGGATTGTAAATGCACCAATCAGCACTCTGTAAAAATGCACCAATCAGCACTCTGTGTCTAGCTAAAGGATTGTAAAACACACCAATCAGCACCCTGTAAAAGCATACCGATCAGCACTCTGTGTCTAGCTAAAGGATTATAAATGTACCAATCAGCACTCTGTAAAAACGCACCAATCAGTGCTCTGTGTCTAGCTAAACAATTGAAAACACACCAATCAGCACTCTGTAAAATGGACCAATCAGCACTCTGTAAAATGGACCAATCAGTAGGACCTGGGTGGGGCCAAATAAGGGAATAAAAGCTGGCCACCCCCAGCCACCAGTGGCAACCCACTCGGGTCTCCTTCCATGCTGTGGAAGCTTTGTTCTTTCACTCTTCACAATAAATCTTGCTGCTACTCACCCTTTGGATCTGCACTACCTTTATGAGCTGTAACACTCACTGCGAGGTCTGCGGCTTCATTCCTGAAATCAGCGAAACCGTGAACCCACCAGGAGGAACAAACAACTCTGGACACACCACCTTAAAAGCTGTAACACTCACTACGAAGTTCTGCGGCTTCACTTCCGAAGTCAGCGAGACCACGAACCCACTGGAAGGAAGACACTCTGGACACATCTGAACATCTGAAGGAACAAACTCCGGACACACCATCTTTAAGAACTGTAACACTGCCGGGCGCGGTGGCTCACGCTTGTAATCCCAGCACTTTGGGAGGCCGAGGCGGGCGGATCACGAGGTCAGGAGATCGAGACCGCGGTGAAACCCCGTCTCTACTAAAAATACAAAAAATTAGCCGGGCGTGGTGGCGGGCGCCTGTAGTCCCAGCTACTCGGAGAGGCTGAGGCAGGAGAATAGCGTGAACCCGGGAGGCGGAGCTTGCAGTGAGCCGAGACTGCGCCACTGCACTCCAGCCTGGGCGACAGAGCGAGACTCCGTCTCAAAAAAAAAAAAAAAAAAAAAAAAGAACTGTAACACTCTCTCTCCGCCCTTCCGTCCTTCCATTCTTCCCTCCCTTCCTTTCTTTCTTCTTTCTTTTCTTCCCTCTGTGGCCCAGGCTGGAGTACACTCGGCTCGCTGCAGACTCCCTGCGTCCGGCTCCCGTGATTCTCCTGCCATGGCCTGCGGGCTGCCTGGGATTGCCGGTGCGCGCCACCACCCCTCCCTGGTTTTTCTCCTTTGGCTGGAGGCGCGGTTTCGCCATGTTGGCCAGGCTGGTCTCCAGCTCCTGACCTCCGGTGGTCTGCCCGCCTCGGCCTCTAGAGGTGCTGGGACTGCAGACGGAGGCTCGCTCACTCGGTGCTCGGTGTTGCCCGGGCTGCAGTGTGGTGGCATGGTCTTGGCTCGCTGCAGCCTCCGCCTCCCAGCCACCTGCCTTGGCCTCCCAGGGTGCTGGGACTGCAGCCTCTGCCTGGCCGCCGCCCCGTCTGGGATGTGAGGAGCGTCTCTGCCTGGCCGTCCATCGTTATGAGGGTTATGAGGAGCTCCTCTGCCCGGCCGCCCCGTCTGGGAGGTGAGGAGCGCCTCTGCCCAGCCGCCACCCCGTCTAGGAAGTGAGGAACGTCTCTGCCTGGCCACCCATCGTGTGGGATGTGAGAAGCGCCTCTGCCCGGCCGCCCACCGTCTGGGATGTGAGGAGCGCCTCTGCCCGGCCGCCCATCGTCTGGGATGTGAGGAGTGACTGTGCTCGGCCGCCACCCCGTCTGGGAAGTGAGGAGCGCCTCTGCCCGGCCGCCCCTTCTGGGAAGTGAGGAGCGCCTCTGAGCGGCCGCCCCTTCTGGGATGTGAGGAGCGCCTCTGCCCGGCCGCCCACCGTCTGGGATGTGAGGAGTGACTGTGCTCGGCCGCCACCCCGTCTGGGAAGTGAGGAGCGCCTCTGCCCGGCCGCCCCTTCTGGGAAGTGAGGAGCGCCTCTGAGCGGCCGCCCCTTCTGGGATGTGAGGATCGCCTCTGCCCGGCCGCCCACCGTCTGGGATGTGAGGAGCGCCTCTGCCCGGCCGCCCACCGTCTGGGATGTGAGGAGCGCCTCTGCCCAGCCGCCCATCGTCTGGGATGTGAGGAGTGACTGTGCTCGGCCGCCACCCCGTCTGGGAAGTGAGGAGCGCCTCTGCCCGGCCGCCCCTTCTGGGAAGTGAGGAGCGCCTCTGAGCGGCCGCCCCTTCTGGGATGTGAGGAGCGCCTCTGCCCGGCCGCCCCGCCTGGGAAGTGAGGAGCACCTCTGAGCGGCCGCCCCTTCTGGGATGTGAGGAGCGCCTCTGCCCGGCCGCCCCGTCTGGGAAGTGAGGAGCGCCTCTGCCCGGCCGCCCCTTCTGGGAAGTGAGGAGCGCCTCTGCCCGGCCGCCCCGTCTGGGAAGTGAAGAGCGCCTCTGCCCGGCCACCCATCGTCTGGGATGTGAGGAGCACCTCTGCCCGGCCACCCATCATCTGGGATGTGAGGAGCGCCTCTGCCTGGCCGCCCTGTCCGGGAAGTGAGGAGACCCTCTGCCCGGCTGCCACCCCATCCGGGAAGTGAGCGTCTCTGCCCGGCCGCCCCGTCTGGGAAGAAGTGAGGAGCGCCTCTGCCCGGCCGCCCCGTCTGGGAAGTGAGGAGCGCCTCTGCCCGGCCGCCCCTTCTGGGAAGTGAGGAGCGCCTCTGCCCGGCTGCCCCGTCTGGGAAGAAGTGAGGAGTGCCTCTGCCCGGCCGCCCCGTCTGGGATGTGGGGAGCGCCTCTGCCCAGCCACCCCGTCTGGGAGGTCTACCACAGAGGCCAGAAGCACTGTGGCGGCTGGATGTGGTGGCTCACGCCTGTAGTCCCAGTACTCTGGGAGGCCGAGGCGGGTTGATCCCTTGAGGCTAGGATTTCGAGACCAGCCTGGCCAACATGGCGAAACATATGAAAAATACAACAGACAAACCAACCAACCAAGCGACAACAAAACAGGTCTACCCTGGAGTCATACTCTAATTTTTTCTATTTTCCTCCCTTTCTGATCCTTTATCCCACTTTCTTTCTCTTCCTCTTCTTTCTTCTTCTTTGTCAGATAGAGGATTGAGTTATTATCATTGGAAAAAAAAAAAAAAAAGAAATGGCCTTCTCCAAGGAAAAAAAAAAAAAGAACTGTAACACTCACCGTGAGGGTCTGCGGCTTCATTCTTGAAGTCAGCAAGACCAAGAACACACAAGAAGGAATAAATTCCGCACACAATATCACTGTCTTCCACCTCCACATCTTGTACCACTGGAAGGTCTTTAGGGGCAGTAAAATGCATGGAGCTGTCATCTCCTATGTAACAATGCCTTCTTTTGGAATACCTCCTGAAGGACCTGCTTGAGGCTTACAGTTAGCTTTTTAAAAAGTAAGTAGAATGACTATACTCTAAAATAATGGTAAAAACTATAATATAGTAAATACATAAATCAGTAACCATTTAGTATCATTATCAAGTATTTATTATGTACTGTACATAATTGTATGTGCTAGACTTTTATATGACTGGTAATGTAGTAGGTTTGTTTACACCAGTATCACCACAGACATGTGAATAATGCCTTGCACTATGACATTATTTTCAGCTCCATTATAACCTTATGGGACCACTGTTGTAAATGTGGTCCATTGTTGACCAAAATGGTGTGTGGTGCATTACTTAATTGCTAGACAATGGAGTTTTTAATCATTTTCAGACCTTAGGCTTACTGGCCAGGCTCAGTGGCTCACGACTGTAATCCTAGCACTTTGGGAGGCCGAGGTGGGTGGACCACTTGAGGTCAGGAGTTCAAGACCTGCCTGGCCAGCATGGTGAAACCCTATCTCTACTAAAAATATAAAAATTAGCTGGGTCTGGTGGCATGAACCTGTAGTCTCAGCTGCTCGAGAGACTGAGGCAGGAGAATTGCTTGAACTGGGAGATAGAGGTTGCAATAAGCTAATTGCTCTACTGCACTCCAGCTTGGATGACATAGCAAGACCCTGTCTCAAAAAAAAAAAAAAAAAAATCTTACTGAAATCACTTATCTTGGTTAATTGTCATCTTACGAGAATTGATAGTTATGTGGTGATAGGGACATTACCTGAAAAATCTTAAGTGATTGATATCTTCTCTTTTGAAATGTCATTCTTTGGGGAATCTGCTTAACTTTATTGGAACAGGGATGAGATCTCCATGCTGTTTAAAATGGGGTGGTGGTGGTTGGTTTGCTTTGTTGCGTTTTGTATGAGAGCTCAGTTCTAGGCTTTTGGATGAATTGTTAATAGGTGAACAGAGTGGGTGGATTTGAGACGGGTGGTTGGGTTCATTGTAGGTGAGAAGCTTTGTCAAATGATACCTTTTTTTTTCCCTTTAGACAGCGTCTCATTTTGTCATCTAGGAATGCAGTGGCACAATCACAGCTCATTACAGCTTCGACCTCCCCGGGCTGAGGTGATCCTCCCACCTCAGCCTCCTGAGTAGCTTGGACTACAGGGACGTGCCACCACGCCTGGCTAATTTTTGGTACTTTTTTGTAGAGATGGGGTTTTGCCATGTTGTCCAGGCTGATCTTGAATTCCTGGGCTCTAGTAATCAATCCACCTTGGCCTCCCAAAGTGCTGCAGTTACAGGCGTGCACTACCGCACGTGGTTGGCAAATGATATTTTGGTGAACCTGAGTTATTTAGAAGGTAATGGTCTAGAACTCTGAATGTGAAGAAGAAACAAACCTTTTGTTTTTGACAAAACAGTTACGCTGGTTTAAAATGGACCACTCACCAGAGAAGGGAATTCTTTGAGTATTTAATTTGTTTCTGATTACATACTCCATAGCATACAAGCAGGCAGAGACACTTGGGTTTAGTTATTGGAGAAAAGTTTGTTGACTGGATCAAAAACTCCTGTTGGTAATATTTTTAAAAGATTCAGGTTACATTTTGTAGCCCGGGAGATAAATATTGTTGAGATACTTTTGACTGAAGTGTGGTATGAAGGGAAAGGGGGAAATTTGTAAGAAAAAAGAGTCGTGTGGCCACATGCAGAGTATCAAGTACCAGGAAGTAGATAATTGACCAGGTGAGATGGAGAGGTCAGTACCCATGTGAGCTCAACTCTGTGTCTATTAGTATTGTAATTTACTACCTAATAAGATTTTTAAAAGTCTGTTGTTTTGTTGATCTGATAGTACTGTGCACTTCATTCTAATGCAGAACCTAGGAGAGATAAATTGCATTCCGGTTTTTTTTTGTGTGTTTGTTTTTGTTTTTTGACAGAGTTTTGCTCTTGTAGCCCAGGCTGGAGTGCAGTGGCACGATCTCGGCTCACCTCAACCTCCGCCTCTTGGGTTCCGAGTAGTTGGAATTACAGGCATGTACCACCATGTCTGGCTAATTTTGTATTTTTAGTAGAGACGGGGGTTTCTCCATGTTGGTCAGGCTGGTCTCGAACTCCCGACCTCATGCGATCTGCCCGCCTTGGCCTCCCAAAGTGCTGGGATTACAGGCGTGAGCCACCGCGCCCAGCCACTTTCCAGTTTTATGTCCACATAAGGGTTACTTTCAGATCTGAGAGTGTGTTGTTTGAAGGAAAGTTAGAGTGCATCGAAGGAGCCAGGAATGTACTGTCTCCAATTCTTGATTCTGCTAACGAATGGTAATTACTCTTTCATGCCTCTCATTTTTATCATTTTATCTCTGAAATAAAATAACACCTATGAGAAAGATATAAGGACTTGGAGAAGGAAAGGGGTGGAGTGAAGATCCCTGTGAGACGTGTCACTGAACAGCAGCTTTGTGGGTTGGTTTACCTTTTTCTCTGTCAGAGTCTCTCTACCCACTTTTTTCCCTCATGTATTGCTGTTTCTGAGCAAGATTGAGAGTTGACAACTGTTACTTTTTTATTCTTAGCTCCTAAAGACCGAGGGTGGAATTTTTAGTTAGTTCAATTTCCCAAATTATCCTAAAACAGTGAGATTGTATTATAATAAAACATTTTTGGATATTTTGTGGAATTTTTTTTTTTTTTTTTTGAGACGGAGTCTCGCTCTGTCGCCCAGGCTGGAGTGCAGTGGCGCAATCTCGGCTCACTGCAAGCTCCGCCTCCCGGGTTCACACCATTCTCCTGCCTCACCCTCCTGAGTAGCTGGGACTACAGGCGCCCGCCACCACACCCGGCTAATTTTTTGTATTTTTAGTAGAGACGGGGTTTCACCGTAGTCTCGATCTCCTGACCTCGTGATCCGCCCGCCTCGGCCTCCCAAAGTGCTGGGATTACAGGCGTGAGCCACTGCGCCCAGCCTATTTTGTGGAATTTTAAAAAAAGTGCTCCTTTATTATCTTTTTCCTTATGGTAACAGCTTTGAATGGGATTTGACTGTGATCCTTTGTTGTTGCTCATCTTCATGGAAAGTCAGTTTTCCCAGCTTTTAGAAGGGAGACACACTGTTAAGGACAGCTTTTCAGACTTCAGGACTCTAGAGTACCAGAAGTCTTCTGCTGTCTTGAAGTGTTTAAAAAGATGGTCCCTGCTTCTCAGATCTGGCACCCCTCACCCCCTCTATCTGACCCTTCCTTTCCTTTTATCTTTTATTATTCCTCTTCTGCTCAATTTGAATTCTGCCCCCAGGATTTTGTCTTCAGAGTGGAGTGTTGTCTGGCAAAAGAGCTTTGGTCAGTTAGTTTTGAGAGTTCAAGGGGCCATATTCTCAGCTCCTTCAGCCTTAGCTGCAAATTCCTTGAACTCACCAGCTGTTGGAGTAGACCCAACATATTTAGCTGCTGTTCCCAGATGGGCCCGCTGAACTTTCCAGTTGAGTGCCTGTTGTTTGTTTTGGCATGCCCAGGTCTGTTAGATGCTGCATTGATCCCATCTCTGCTTCCTCTCACAGACACTGGTACCTACCTTGCAGGTCTTGTGACTATTGGTGATTTGTACCTGCTAATATTTGGGACTTTGTGGAGATACTTTGTCACCTAGGCTTTTGTGGCTGTTTCCCATGGATTTTTGATTTTGTTATCCTAGTTGCTCTTTGTATTTTTTATCAGGGGACCTGGGAAAACCATACTGCTGCTGCGGCCAGAATCCTCAAACGTGTGTGTTTCTTTTTTTTTTTTTTTTGTGAGTTGGAGTTTCGCTCTTGTTGCTTAAGCTGGAGTGCAATGGCGCGATCGTGGCCCACTGTAATCTCTGCCTCCTGGGTTCAAGCAATTCTCCTGCCTCAGCCTCCCAAGTAGCTGGGATTACAGGTGCATGCCACCACACCTGGCTAATTTTTCATATTTTTAGTAGAGATGGGGTTTTGCCATGTTGGCCAGGCTGGTCTCAAATTCCTGACCTCAGGTGATCAGCCCACGTTGGCCTCCCAAAGTGCTGGGATTACAGGCGTGAGCCACCGTGCCCAGCTAAATGTGTTTTTCTTTTTTCAAAATTTCCCATTGTTGATCGCCCTGGGTTTTGTTTTGAACAGGTGTTATCTCTTGGTTAGAAGCATGTTCTTTGCTAATACCAAGGCAGGGGATAATGAGAGTTCCGTCTGTTCTTGAGGCTGGGAAGAGCCAGCAGGCGGAAGATAGCAGCCGTTCCTTCAGTAGGCTCATCTCAGGTCATGAGTCTACATCTAGAGCAGAACTGTTTCTCGCTCATGGGTCCTCGTACATACTCTTCCCTCAGCCTATGATGTCATCCTCCTGCTTCCCACTGGCTCACAAGCCTGGTCCTGAAGATGTCCCCCATTCCCCCTTTTCCCCCATTGATGATGTTTTTTTCTGTGCTTCTGTAACATCTTGTGAATGTTTTATAGTGGCTGATATCACACTATATATGTTTACTTCTCCGTGTTTCCCACAGCAATGTGAGTTCTTGAGGCTAGGGCCCTTGGCTTATTGGTCTTTGTATTCCCAATGCCTGATCCAGTGCTGGGACTCAGTAACTACTCAGGAAACATTGTTAAATGAATGTTGGCAAGTTAGTGGTGCAAGGAGCAAAAGTAGCTCTCTGTGGACATATTGCAGGACAGACAAATGTAACAATAAGTGCCACTTAGAGTTGTACTTAAAGAAATAAGTTTGTCTTGGGAAGAAACCATCAAGGTGACTGTTTTTATTTTCATTTTATTTATAACATTTGGCCAGGCCCAGTGGCTCACACTTGTAATCCTAGCACTTTGGGAGGCCAAGGCAGACGGATTACTTGAGATCAGGAGTTTGAGACCAGCCTGGCCAACATGGCGAAACCCCACCTCTACTAAAAATACAAATATTAGCTGGGCGTGGTGGCACGCGCCTGTAATCCCAGCTACGCAGGAGGCTGAGACGTGAGAATCGCTTGAACCCAGGAGGCGGAGGTTGCAGTGAGCCAAGATTGCGCCATTGCACTCCAGCCGGGGCGACAGAGTGAGACTCTGTCTCAAAAAATAAAATAAAATTTAAAAAAACTATGATAGAGAGGAGGAGACACTGGTCAAGTCCTTAGTATGCTACATTCATTTTGATTATAACCATTAAAAAAGGTGGTGGGGAATTTAGGAAATTTAAAACAGACCATGACAATGATTAAGAAATTGGAAATTTGTGCTTATAAAGGAAAAAATCATGGTTAACTCAGGTGAAGAGTAAACACAACCCCAGAACCTAGCCGTAGGACAGACTGGTGCAGTGTGATTTCTGCATGTTCTTGCTTGAGGGCAGAGGCTTGACCTGTCTAGGTTCCTTCTAGTTCAGTAATGCTTTACTTGTTAATTAAGTTCTCTTCCTCTGGTGACTTGAGGGTTTGGAAAGTATCTTCAAGTGGGCCAGAAGACAGCTATTTAACGGTCTGATTTTTCTGGAAAATGGAATGTGATGACATTAAAACCTGAGTAACTAATCTGTGCTGGCAGATAAGAGAGTTGAAAATTTTTTTTTTTTTTTTTGAGACGGAGTTTTGCTCTTGTTGCCCAGGCTGGAGTGCAATGGCACGATCTCGGCTCACCACAACCTCCGCCTCCCGGGTTCAAGTGATTCTCCTGCCTCAGCCCCCCGAGAAGCTGGGATTACAGGCACGCACCACCACGCCCGGCTAATTTTGTATTTTTAGTAGAGATGAGGTTTCTCCATGTTAGTCAGGCTGGTCTCGAACTCCCAACCTCAGGTGATCCGCCCACCTTGGCCTCCCAAAGTGCTGGGATTACAGGCGTGAGCCACTGCGCCCGGCCGAGAGTTGAAAATTTAACTGAGACAGAGACAAAAGAAAATCTGGCCATTTGCAGCATTAAGCATATGCGGTGAAATCCCAGCAAAAATGGAGCAGAGAGGCAGATGTACCTGAAGCATCCCTTTCCCCCTTCAGAAAAACAGTAAGTGTTCAGTGGCAATGGTTGAGGTGAATACATTTTGCATACTCAGATCACCCAGAAATGCTCAGGGTCTTTATATATTTTTATATAGATGACCTTTAATCATGTGATTTAACAAAGGAAATTTTTTTACTTATAGGCCTTCTGGTTGTGTCATTACTTATTGTGTGTGTCTGTGGATTAAATAGATTGGCAAAGCAAAATGGTATCTTTTCTCTCAGATCATAACCACACCAAGAAGCAAATTGTCTTTATATAGGACCATTTAATGCCTTCTTTACTAGAAAAGTTGTTGATGGTAATCTAGTTCATAGACTTTACCTGGGAGTTGGGACTTGCAAAATAGCTTAATTTGGTAGTTTCCAAACATTGTTAAAAAGCTTAAAAAGTCCCAAATTCTTATAAGAAGCTCATTTTTTAAAGCAGATAAAATGAAACTGATTCTATTGCCTTTTCCACCTTCCTTTCTACAAGGACTCCCTAAGAGGACCTCCACAAAGTGTAGTTTAAAATCACTAATTAGTCCAATAAAAATTACTCCAGTCTAATTTCCCAAATTATCCTTAAGTCATTGAAGCATAGAACTCGCAAGGTCTTGACTTTAAGAAATCCTGTAGTCTCTTCCTGGTGTGGGCTGCCTACGGATGCGAATTACCTTCCTGTGCCTTCCAGTTTTAGCTGACTTTGAAGCAAAATGACACACTTGAGAAAGATATAAGGACTTAGGGAAAGAGAGAGATGGAATGAGAGGCCTGTGAGATGAGTGGTTGAACAGCTGCACTGAGGGTTGGGTTCCCATTTTCTTGGTTGTGGGATGCCTCTCTTCCCTTCCCCTCTGCTTTTTCCATATACTGACCATAAGGAAGGACAGCTGTATATACTTCTTTTGCTAGAGAAACAGTTGAATTTGACTATCATGTGGATCATTTTATTCCCATTCTTAATGGCCACAGTATTTTGGAGCCCAATTATTTATTATTATGTACATTGTTCTGGGATCAAGAGATAATTCACATATATGCCATATACTGCATTTATTAATTTTTTCAAATATGATCATGTATCTTATTTAATATACAATGTATATTTTATTTAATACACAAAGACAAATGGAAACGCCCTTTTTTGTATATCCGTATCCTTTTTTATTCAATCTTTTATTGAAATTTCACTCCTTGAAAGAATTGTTTTTGCTAGCGTAGTTCCCCCTGCCTTTTTTTCCTTTTTCATATAGGCCTAGTAAACAAAGTTTTTTTTGAGACAGAGTCTTGCTGTGTCACCCAGGCTGGAGTGCAGTGGCATGATCATAGCTCACTGTAGCCTTGAGCTCTTGGGCTCAAGTAATCCCCCTGCCTAGGCCTCCCAAAGTGCGGGGATTGTAGGAATGAGCCACCATGCCTGACCCTAGCACACTTTTCAAATATCGAAAACTGTCATTGAATTCTTTAATTATGATGGTTGATGAATTTTTCTATTGTTAAAAAGATAATTTTTTTAATAGTGAAAAAAGTAGTGTAAGTTGTTGCTTATGGTCCAAATGATTATATAAGATAAAAATGACCTTAATAGGGTTACAAATATAAAAGTTGGCAATTAACTATTAATCAGTTATATATTTTAAAGCTCAGTAGTATTAAACATTTTGAAATGGGCTGAATTAACATTATTTTTCACTTATACACATTGTAAAATTTTAATTGAGAATATTCGACATTAGTAATCACTGCAATTAGTTTTTGGTGACTTTTTGTTGGAGGGTTTCCTTAAATGTGTTCTTTCTCATTTCTTTCTATTCTACCTATTCGCTTCTATGATATAATTTACCTTTTGTGAGGAACATAGGAGGTGGGTGAAAAATGTGTGAATGTTTTTGAACTCCTTACTAGCTTCAAAACAGGAAAGCCTTTTCTATACCTTTTTGCTCCAGAAGAAAGTAGAACCAGGGGCCTGCAAAAACTAGGTTCTTAAACATAAAAGGCTTTAAATAGGATCTGTTGTCTGGTTGTTATATGTTATTAGTATTAATAACTTCTGAAATTTTACCAGCTTATCTGAAGGCTCTTGGTGATAGAGATAATCTTTAAGTATTCTCTTGGCAACTTCTTTTATTTATTTATTTATTTTTGGAAAGAAAAGATAGGATATTTAATGAATAAGGTTGTCCAAATATACTGTTCATAGGTGGGCCAGTTAAATTAAGCAGATTATAAATTAATGTAAATTATTGTTTATTTATTGTAAGTTAAATAGGATGGCAGCTTCAGTAAGTAAATCTTTTTATTGGTTCTGTTAAGCATATGATTCCTTTTGTCTAGTCGGTCTAATCCATTATTAAAGGTAGGGGCTTGAAGTTTCTAACTATTATTGTTAAACTTTCTATTCTCCCTTCTATTCTGTCAGTTTTTGCTTCATATATTGTGAAGCTGTGTTCTTAGGAGCATATGTTTATATGTTCATAATTGTTATTATTTTTTTTTTTTCTTTTAAGAGACAGGGTTTCACTCCATTGCCCAGGCTGGAGTACAGTGGCATGATCATAGCTCACTGTAACTTCAAACTCTTGGGCTCAAGTGCTAGGACTACAGGTTCATGCCACCATGCCCAGCTAATTTTTTATTTTTATTTTTGTAGTGATGCTCTCTATGTTGCCCAGGCTTATCTCAAACTCCTGGCCTCAAGCGATCCTCCCTGCCTCGGCCCCCCAAAGCATTGGGATTACAGGTGTGAACCACTGTGCCCGGCCCAATTGTTATATCTTTTTATTGACCTTTTTATTATTATGTGACAGCCTTCTTGGTCTTTATAACGATTTTTGTTTTAAAGTCTATTTTGTCTGATATTTATGTAGTCATGCTAGCTCTTTACTGTTTGCACAGAATTTTTTTATGCTTTTTCTTTATTTTACTGCTACTTGTATCTTTGAATCTAAAGTGAATCTCCTGTAGACAGCTATAGTTGGATATTGATTTTTAAAAAAAAATCTATGTTATAGGCCCAGCAATACAATTATACACATAGTGTTTTATAGAATTGCTTTTAAAATCAGTAAAGGGAAGACAAGAGAAGAAATATGCATTTATGTGATATTTTATAGTTACATAATTACTGTTTTTTTCATGTGGATTTGTTTTTTTCATGTGGATTTGAATTGCTGTTTAGGACCACTTGTTTTTAGTTTGAAGAACTTTGTTAGTGTATCTTGTAAGGTGGGCCTGTTAGAGCAAATTTTCTTACGTTTTGTTTATCTGGGAATGTCTTTTTTTCACCCTCATTTTTGAAAGATAGCTTTTTTGTATGTAGGATTCTTGGCTGACAGTTTATTTTTTTTCCTAGCAACACTTTGAATATGTTATATTATTGCCTTCTGGCTTCCGTTGATTCTGATGAGAAGTTAGCCATTAATTTTCTTTGGGTTGCCTTGTGATGAGTTGTTTTTTCCTTTTTCTTGATTTTCAGTATTTTCTCCATGGTGTGTGTGTGTGTGTGTGCGCGCATGTGTGTGTGTTTTAATTTTATCTTAACAAAATGGAGTGGGTCTGCAGAATCCTTGTTTTTGGCTTTTAGCTTTTTTATTATGTATCTATGAATCTCTGCATATACACTAGAAGTTCGTTGAGCTTCTTGGATGTATAAAGGTTTTTCATCGGCTACGCACAGTGGCTCACGCCTGTAATCCCAGCACTTTGGGAGGCTGAAGCAGGCAGATCACGAGGTCAGGAGATCGAGACCATCCTGGCTAACATGGTGAAACCCTGTCTCTACTATAAATACAAAGAATTAGCCTGGTGTGGTGGCACACGCCTGTGGTCCCAGCTACTTGGGAAGCTGAAGCAGAAGAATCACTTGAACCCGGGAGGCGGAGGTTGCAGTGAGCCGAGATTGCGCCACTGCACTCCAGCCTGGGTGACAGAGCAAGACTGTCTCAAAAAAAAAAAAAAAAATTTTTTTTTCATCAACTTTGGGAAGTTTTCAGGCATTATTTTTCTTCCTTTTTTTTTCTTTTTAAGAGACAGGGTCTTGCTCTGTCCCCCAGGCTTCAGTGTAGTGGCAGAATCACAGCTCACTGCAGCCTCAAACTCCTGGGTCAGCTGATCCTATCACCTCAGCCTCCTGAGTAGCTGGGATAACAGAGGTACACCACCATACCTGGCTAATTTTTATCTTTTTCATGGAGATAGGGTCTTGCTATGTTGCCTAGGCTGGTCTTGAACTCCTGGCCTCAAGCAGGCCTTCTGCCTTGGCTTCCCAAAGTGCTGGGATTACAGAAGTGAGCCATGGTGCCAGGCCCACCCATTATTTTCGACTATTTTTTTCTCCTGTGATAGGTGATTTTTGTCCTCCAAGAATTTTGATATGTTTAAATTCTAATCCGCAGTACCTCTGAGTGTGATCTTATTTGGAAATAGGTTGTTTGCAGATGTAATCAAAGATAAAATAAGGTCTTACTGGATTAAGGTAGGCCCTAATCCAATATAACTCATGTCCTCATAAGAATGGAGAAGATGCACACCCATAGAGGAGAAAATGCCATGTGAAAATGGCAAAGGAAGGAATGCTAAGGATGCCAGCAACCACTAGAAGCTGGAGAATGTCATGGAACAGATTCTCCCTCAGAACTTCCAGAAAGAGCCAACCCTACCAATACCCAGATTTCAGACTTCTAGCCTCTAGAACTGAGAGAGAAAAACATTCTGTGGTTTTAAGCCATCTAATTTGTGATACTTTGTTATGACAGCTGTAGGAAAGTAATACAGTACCAGGAAGGGGTGCTGCTCTAACCAATACCTAAAAGTGTGGAAGTGGCTTTGGAATTGTGTAGTGAAGAATTTTAAGGTGCATGATAGAAGCAGCCTAGGTTGTCTCGAAGATACTGTTGGTAGAAATATGGACATTAAAGGCGACTCTGAGTAGGTCTCAGATGGAAATGAGGAACATGTTACTGGACACTAGAGGAAAAGCATGCCTGGTTTGAAAGTGGCAGAGAATTTGGCTGAATTATGTTCTACTTTACAGTTCTAATATGTCTATGTAAGGGGCTGTCAGCTCTTCTGTTTGGAGAATGACGTAGACTTATCACGACAATTCTTATTATTAGGAAGTTGATTCATTTTTTTATTTCATTTTTTCATTTTCATTCTGCAGAGCAGGTGAAGTCAAAAACGACCCTTGCCTATTGGAAAAGCTGCAAAACATTAAGCTACTCTTTCTAGTTGGGAATCTCAATTTGTTTTAAATGGATTTGTGTGTGTGTGTCATTGGACAAGATAATAGCTCGGCAGTAGTTTGATTATGTAATAGGTCTTCAGCTTATTAATCTAAATGGATTCCTGTTAATCTCTGAACAATGCAACCAGTGACCGATGTCCAGGTATTAAATATTACAGTGAAAACCACCAGACTAATTTTGTAACGATATTTATATGAAAATGATGCCTTTATCTTCATAGTTTTCACCTTGTTTTCTGATCAGTATTTTATTTGCTCTGTTCTTTTTCTCCATATTGAGGCTTTGCATATTTTTATTTTGTCTCAGATCTTTGCACAATGAAACTATAAAATCTCTAGTTTTTAAGATACATCTTTCAGTTACATCAAATGTCTTCTAAACTTTTTTATTATTATTATTACTTCTTGCTACTCTCTTGTGAATGAAGGCTAATGGCAGCTCTGTTTGTCTCTGCATTTGGGTAGGGGTAATGAGATCCTTGTTCAGTGGTTCTTCTAATTTGGGGACTGGCGAGTCATTCATGTGCACAAGGATCAGCCTATTATAAACACTTGGCAGGACCATTAATTCGGTCTAGGTCTCCCACTTTCCATTTCAGTGCTTGTTTCACTGCATTAATGGTTCCTTAGGTGTTTCAGATCATAATCCTTTTTTAGATCAAGGTAATTATTTTGCCCAGATTTACATTTTTGCCATGTGTTATAGCTATGTTCAGAGGTTTTATAGGTTTTATACTAACTGGAGAAGCCTCTCTGAACTCTGTTCACCCAATGGGCCAACAAAAGAATATTGAATTTTCCCAGACAAAACCCTGCTGGTGTTTTCAGCTCTAGTTCTGTCCCGCAAATTCTCATCAGTTACAAGGCTATTTTTTTTTTTTTTTTTTTTTTTTTTTTGAGATGGAGTCTCACTCTGTTGCCTGGGCTGGAGTGCAATGGCCTAATCTTGACTCACTGCAAACTCCGCCTCCCGGATTCACGCCATTCTCCTGCCTCAGCCTCCCGAGTAGCTGGGACTACAGGTGCCCGCCACCATGCCCAGCTAATTTTTTGTATTTTTAGTAGAGATGGGGTTTCACCATGTTAGCCAGGATGGTCTCGATCTCCTGACCTCGTGATCAGCCCGCCTTGGCCTCCCAAAGTGTTGGGATTACAGGTGTGAGCCACCGTGCCCGACCAAGGCTATTTTCTGTAGAATGTTCCTGGTATTTGTTATTTACATAGCAGATTCTAGTATATGCCTTTAATCTGCCAGCATCTTTTGGTTCTAAGAAACTTGCGGGAATGCTCTAGTTTTCAGGCAGTCTTTGCAGTCCCTAGACCATAATGTAAAATGCCATCTTTTTGTTTTGACAGGGAGGCTTATGATGCTATTTGTGGGTGAAAGTGATCTTGAAAGTCCAATTAGTCTATTTCATGAAAGTGTATGAAAGTTGATTCAGGTGAGGATTATTGACTAGTGTTAACTTTGTTAAGTGAATGGTTGGGGAACTAGAAATTTACAGTGGATCAAATAACACTGCACAATTTCCTAGATGAAAGAGGGAAGACATATCTGTACAGTGGGTGAGTGGATCAGACTTCATTATCCAAACCCTGTGGTCCATCTTAGTTATTATATATAGTGCTTATGTTTATTCAGCCATCTTATGTGATGTAACAAAGGGTTCAAAGCACCATCTGTAATGTATTTTAGCCAAAAATATTTAGCGTGACTCCATTGAGCACTTACATTTTTAAGGTTAGTTTATAGATAATATTGGAGATAAAAAAATCTGTAAATAATACCATGAGGAAGCAACCAGACCTGGCCTGGCCTTGTCAATAAGTCAGTGTCGTAACAATAGGGATGGTGCTAGATTCAAAGAGACTTAAGGAATAAACAATTAGATACAATTCCTGGTCCTGGATTGGATACTGTCTTGGAAAAACCAGCTGTATAGGACATTTTTTGGGTTAGGGAAATTTGGAACTAGCCTGGGTGTTATAGGAAATGAAATTTATTAAGTGGAGAGATGAAGAATATCTTTTAAAAATCTGGTGACCAAAAAGAAGTATATATAAATATATACATAGAAAAAGATCTGGAAGTATGTGTACTGAGGGGTTAGTGGTACTCTGTGGGTGAGGGAATTTGGGGTTTTTATTTATTTTAGTTTTGCTTGTCTTTTCCTCCTGATTTTCTCCAGTGCATATGTCCTGTTTCTATGTTAATAAAAGCTTGGTTTTTTTTTTAAGTCCACACTAACCCATCCTATACAAATGAGTTGTTTTAATAATTTTACTCATTTTTTTCTTGATAAGGATTTTGTAATGTTTGGGACACATCTTTGAACCATGTCTTTAGATTCTACATGCATCTCTCTCTTTTAAAAATTTTATATTCTATTATGAAAAAAATTAAATACATGCAAAAGTAGATAGAATAATAATACGATGATTTTCCATGTACCCATCATCCAACTTCAGCAATTAGCAATGAAGTATAGTGTATTTCATGTCTATCCACCATTCCTCTCCACCCGCTATTTTGGCGCAAACCTCACGTGTCCTGTCTTTTCATCCATAAAGAGTTCAGTGTTTATATCTAAAAGTTAACAACACTTTAAAAAATTACAATACCAGTATTATAATAAACAAACAATAAATTAGTGGTATTTCCTTAATATAATCAAATATCCAGTCATTATTTTTCCCTGTTGTCTCATAGTCATTATTTTCTCTAGATTGTTCAAATCGGTACAAATAAGTTCCCTACATTACAACTGATTACGCCTTCGGCTCTTTTGGTTTATAGGTTTCTCCATCCTCTCTTACCATTTTTTCTCTTGCAGTTTATTCATTGAAGAAACTGGGCTCCTTATCTTCTAGAATTGTTCACATTGTGCATCTTTCTGTGTGCTCTCTTAACCTTTCAGTGCCCAAGACTGGAAACTCTTCTCTAGCATGCATCTGAGCAGAGTTCCTATTTAAAAATCTATACAACATGGTCAGTTGTAATACAGGGAACTTTTTTATACCCAAGCACTTTCTTTTCTATTGAATTAAGATTTTGTGCCAGCTTTTTTCTAGGAGCATTGTGTATGTGTGTGTGTCCACATGTATACAACTAGTTGCTCACACAGATGCTGCCTGAAAAATCACACAGGCAAGTTGTAGAAATTGAGCCTGGAGAGTGCTAAGAGGGTACCTGAGAGGGCGCTCACAGAAGGCTATCAAGGGCAAATGAAGTGGCCTTGACTTTGTCAGTAATTTGTCTCCTCTCAATATTTAAAAATAGATTTGTGTCAATATATAACATCAGAACGTTCATTAATCACCTATTTGGATGGTTCTGGTCATAACATGTATTTATTCCAAACTCAAGTTGTTAATAAGAAGTACTAAAACAAATTTAGATGTGGAATGGTTTTCATTATTCTAGAGTATGGAATCACACGTACAAACGTAGTACCATGTAAATTCACACTCCATTTCACAAGTCATTGTCCCTCACTATATGTAATAGTGTTTTCCTAGTAATATATGTTTAAGTTAAATAGTTTTAAATAATGTCATACTTTCATTGCTCTAAAAAATTAAATAAAGCTTATAAACATGTTTATGGAATGTGTTTGTAAAATCCATATCCATAAATTGAAAGGGAGAGTTGATGTCCATCCTGAAGTCCTTTGAGTTTAAGATGCTTACAGCCTTGATTATTTCAACTGGATGAAACAACAATTGAAATCGGATACATAGGGATAGATTTTAGAGATCAGCTACACAAATGTTCAGGCAGCTGCTTGCTAGATTTCCTTTTCAATGATTACTGAAAAGTTCACCCTGAAAGAACACTCTGGTATAGTGTGATTCTCTTAAAATAATATTTAATATCTTCAGACAGCTTGGTCTATTGCTTTTTATTGTTATGTCTATGGACTTTTTTGTTTTATTTTACTGGGAAGTCTACTAAGGTCAGGATTTCCACTGCCTACTTATCGATTTGTCTCTAATGATTGCAGGTTGAAGATGACAGCGATGCAGAGACCTATGGAGAAGAGAATGATGAACAGGGAAATTATTCTAAAAGAAAGATTGTCTCTAACTGGGATCGATATCAAGATATTGAAAAAGAGGTCAATAATGAAAGTGGAGAGTCACAGAGGGGAACAGATTTCAGTGTCCTCCTTAGCTCTGCAGGTATGAATTCCAGTTGCGTGCATACTGTTTAGTGCTCTAAAAGTTGCACAGACATTTTATTTATAGTTTTAAATTCCACTTTTATAACTAGCAATTTATCCTTTGTTCTTTGGATTTTTAATTCAAGTAAAGGACAGTGTTTCTAATGGCTTGTAAGGGAAAAAAAATGATGTTTAAGTGGAAGTAAGGGTTTCCATGTACTGATGTAGAATGACTAAAGTCTTTGCGATAGATAAAAGCCTTTCTATAAGTGGAAAAAGCTGAGCCATGCTGCTGTAAATTTGATAGTCTGAGAAACATAAATGTTTTCTTTGATATTGGAGGAAACATTCCGTATATTTGTAGGAAGCATTATAAAGTTTCTAGAATATATGTTCTCTTTTTTTTTTCCTTTTTTTTTAAGTAGCCAGGCATATACATAGTAGTGGATATGCACATATTGGAGCCATATGCACTTGAACACCAAGTTTTTGTTTTTGCTTTTGGATAGTCTTCTCTGTCAATACAGTGGAAAACCTAGCCTTTCCGTGATCAGCTGTAATCTAAGATTGATTGCACCTTGAGTGATGTGATGCTGGAGAGCAGTAACAGGGAAGAATGGAGGAGTGCTGGGTGTACAGATGGCTGCAGGGTCCCTACTAAGGTGTGGCGTAAGAATTTAAAGAATAAGTGGAAGATAGATTAGTGATTACCAGGTGTTGGGGATGGGAGGGTAGGAGGTGGATGTGGTTATAAAGGGGCAGCATGACAGATCCCTGGGATGCTAATACTGTTTAGTATCTTGACTGTGGTGGCAGATACACGAACCTACACAGGTGATAAAATTGTATAGAACTTAACATACACACGTGCACAAATGAGTATGAATAAATTTGAATAAGATTGGCAGATTGTATCAGTTTCAGTGTCACTCTTCTGGTTGTGATATTACGGTTTTGCAAAATGTTATCATTGGGGGAAACTGGGCAATGTGTACAAGAGATCTCTCTGTATTATTTCTTTACAACTGTGTGTGAATCTGCAATTACCTCAATAAATTATTGTCAGGTTAAAAAGATATAAAGGATGCAGATGTGAGAAGCAGAGAAGTAAAACAAAAATAATACTTTGGGACTGCTTTGAATTTTTTCTTCCTCATGACTTTGATGTTGCTGTTTAATTCTACCTTTCTTCTTTATCTGCTTGTATTTTTGAATGCCGGCACCAGACTAAGGACAATAAAGTGATACATTCTCCTCTAACTTAATAGAATATGCTTTTCTGATCAGGAAAGAAGTAGATCATAAAATTGTGAGTCAGAAGTACAGGATTCAGTTTGTCATTACCATAGATGATTCAAATAGCATAACTACTTTAGGTTTGTGGATTGCTCTCAACTCATTGACTATTCAAGGATTGGTAACACTGAATAATTTTTCCCGTCAAATGAGTGCTTCCATCTTGGTACCTATATTTTGGCCAATTGTGGGTTTATAAGCACTTTTCTTCAAGGTGGGAGAAGGGGAATGAAGGTAAAATATGAGCTGGTTGGTTTTAATTCTCAACAGCTGTTCTGCCAAAAGATCTAGGGGGAGAAAATTGAAGTAATACAATGAAATTAACTTGTGGACTAAAGTAGATTTAATTCAGTCAGTTGTGTAGTCAGTTACTAGTATCTGGCAAAAAAAGATACTTCATAAATGTTGGAAGGCAGTTAAAAATTCTAGTCCAGGCTGGGCATGGTGGCTCATGCCTGTAATCCCAGCACTTTAGCAGGCTGAGGCGGGTACATCGCCTGAGGTCAGGAGTTCGAGACCAGCTTGACCAACGTGGAGAAACCCCGTCTCTACTGAAAATACAAAAAATTAGCTGGGCATGGTGGCGGGCGCCTGTAATCCCAGCTACTAGGGAGGCTGAGGCAGGAGAATCGCTTCAACCTGGGAGGTGGAGGTTGTAGTGAGCCAAGATCGCACCACTGCACTCCAGCCTGGGCAACAAGAGCAAAACTCCATCTCAAAAAAAAAAAAAATTCTAGTCCAACCTAGCAGGTTTGTCCTCTGGTTTATGATTTTGCTTATTTATTTTAGCATTTTATTTATAATTAAAAACCTGGCGTGGATTGAGTCTCTCATGTATTTTTCTTGTAGTCTCTTTGCTTACTGATTTCTTCTGAAGTGGCTTGTTTATCTGTGATTGGTTTTTTAGGTAATTGCAGCCGTCCTGTCTTTTGATATGTGCTTACATTTCTTTCCCACTCTGTTGCTTTTTTTTAAAATCAGTTTCTTCTCACGATAGCATAAGACTGAGAAGAGCTTCCATGCTTTCTTCATACTCAGTGTTTTGGTGCTATATTGGTTTACTTTCGAGAGGTCAACTTCATTCTCTGATGATAAAAATTCTAGAGTATGCAGTGTTCTCTAGGTAAGCTGACTATACTCCTTGAAACGATTCTGCTTCCTAGTTTACTATCCTTGTTTGTATAAATATACAACTGAGAAAAAATATTGTTGGCTCCTTAGGTGTGCAATCATAAACTTTTCTAGATATTGCCAAATTGCTTTCCACAGTAAAGATGAGAGAGTTCCTAGTGTTTGTCATCTCTGCAAATACATAGTACTGTTGGACTTTTAAATTGTGACCAGTTGTTTGAATGGTATCTAGTGTAGTTAATTTAACAGATATTTAAGTACCCATTGTTCCAGCTATTGGCTTAGAGGCTGGACATAGAGTGGTGAACAGAACAGATATAAACACCTGCCTCACAGAGTTGACTTTCTAGAGGGTAGAGACAAACAAGAAGAGTATATAAAATGTTAAATGCTATAATTGCTTAGAATAGAAATAAAATGAGGAAGCGCTGTTAACCAGTTTTAGAAGTAGCCAGGGGTCTTACTGAGAAGATAACATTTGAGCAAAGATCTGAGGAGGGTGAGGGAGCAAGTGAGGATATCTGTGGGAAAAGTGTCCCAGGCAAAGGGAATAGCAAGCTCAAAGGCTTTGAGATAGGAGGATAGGGAATCGCAAGGAAGGCCAGTGTGGCAGAAGCAAAGTGAGCGAGTATGCGATGGGGTCAGAAAGGCATTATTCAGCCAGATCGCATAGTATTGTAGACCATTGTGAAGATGTTTTCTTTTATTGCGAGTGAGATGAAAAACCAGTGGAGGGTTTGAAGAGAAGAGTGATATAACACTCCTGTGTTAACAGGATCACTCTGCTGTGTTGGAAGGAACTGAAGACTGGCAAGAGGGCAGCAGGTAGACTAGTTAGGAAGCCACTGCTACTACTAGTAGCAGGTAGACTAGTTAGGAAGCCACTAATAATAAGCCAGGTGAGCAGTGGTGGTGGTTGCTGGGTCCAGAGGAGAGCAGTGGAGGTGGTGAAAAGTGGTTGGGTTCTAGATCTATGTAGAGGGAAGAGCAGAGAGCACTTGCAAATGTTGGGTATGAGATAGAAAGATATGTAAGGATGACACTAGGTTTTTGGTCTGAACAGCGAGAAGAATGGAGTTGCCCTTAACTGAGGTGTATAAGTTATAGGAGATACTCAGTGTTGCATATATTAAAATTGAGATGTCACTTAGATACCTGTTGCAGTCAGAATTCCTTAAGAAATGTCTGGCACACTCAATATAATTGAACATTTTGACAAACGAATCATTTACAAAGGTATGTGTAGAGTATAATGAAAGCACTGAGGTAGTGCTGTGTTGAGAGGGCAAGTAGCAGCAGAGATGTTACCACCCTAGTTACTGGAAATTTGAAGAGAGTCATAGAGAGTTGGCCTTGGGAGAATGAATTACCTTCGGTGAGGGGACTCAGCCAGTGAAGATGACCCCACTCTGAGAGAGTCAGAGGAATAAACATTCTCTTCCTGTCTCTGCCAAGGCTTCCATAAGTCTAACCTACTGGAAGCCAGAAGACAAGGGAAGTTGTAGTCCATACTGGTCAACCTCCTAGGGCAGAACAGGATGGAGAAGGGTGGAGGATAAATCTGCATTGGCACACGGAAGAGACCCAGCACAACATCTAATAGGTGACATGGAGCAGGCTGCTGGATGGAGGAATGTGGGGTTCAGGATCCAGGCCTGGGCTGGCAATAATACATTTGGGTGATGCCAGCCTATAGATGATATTTAAAGTCGTGAGAATGTATGAGATGACCAGGGAAGTTATTACCTAGAGAAGTACTGATTCCCAGGTACCACAGTGTCTAGAGTTTAGGGGAAAGAGAAGAAACCAGCAAAGGAGACTGAGCATGAGTGGTAGAAGAAAGAACCAGAGAGTGTAGTGTCTTTAAGTGTTTTGAAGCGGGAGGAGAGATCTGTATCAAATGCGGTTGATGACAATGAAGAATTGACTGTTAAATTTAACAGGAAGGCTATTGGTGATCTTCACAAGTTCAGTTTTGTTGGAGTGGTGGCATAAATTTTTTCTTGAATTTAAAAAGAATGTGGGAGGAGATGTTTGAGACAGCAGGTATAAATGACTTAATTTTAAGGAGTTTTGTTATAAAGGAAAGGAGAATAATGGGCTGGTGGGAGAAGTGGGTCAAGACTTTTTAATTTTTTCTTTTTTTGGCATTTCTTTTGTGGCGACAGGGTCTTGTTATGTTGCTTAGGCTGGTCTCGAATTCCTGGGCTCAAACAATCCTGCCTTGGCCTCCTAAAGTCCTGGAATTACAGATGTCAGCCACTGTGCTTGGCCAGTTAAGACATTTTTTAAAGGTGGGAGAAATAACTACATGTTTACTTGTTGATAGATCCAGAAAAGAGGACAAAAATCATAAGGGGAGGGGTGAGAATTCCTGGATCTATGTTCTTTAGTAGATATGAGCTTGATAGGATCTATTGTGCAGGTGGAGGGATGGCCCATTGCTGGGGCTTGGGCAGTTTTCCAACTGTAATTGGAGGAAAGGCAGAATATATGGGCATAGATATGGGTAGATGTCATGGGGGCTTGAGGAAGTGGTCTAAGAAAACCATGGATAAGTGTTGTGGAGGAGGTACTGGAAGTGGATGGAGAGAGTAGAAGTAAGAAATAGTTGTTGAGGAAGTGGGAAAGTATAGTTTCCTATTTTCCAAATAGGAAAATGTGGTATAGATGTTGGGTAACAATAGGGGCCCACATGAAGTTGGTATTCATAAATTTAAGGTGAGAACAGGTATACTTTTCCCTGACTCATATTGTGCTGTATGGGTGCAGGCCCAGAAAGACCGGACGGAAGGGTAGGACTTAATCATGATTACAGTTTAGCAGAGCAAATGCAATGAAATGAGAGAGGGAAAAGGAGATGATTAGAATGATTGACATGAATTTAAGTGGGATAAGGAAATAAGTGAAGATATGAGAGAAGATGAGGGGCAGTAAAAAGATCGTGGGATTACAGGACTACAGATTTTTCAGGGCAGAAGGATTGTTGACCTTCTTGAGAAAGTGTAAGTTGGAGAGGTGGGAAGTGGTGGCTGTAGATTAGAATGTTTGACATTGAGATTTGGTGGGGCAGAGGGTTGCAGATGATGGTAATGATATAGTCTTATATAAAAATATGGGTGTGCCTGGCTGTGAGGTGGTGTGGAGACCTCGTCTTTGGAGTTTTTAGTTTATATTTCCTTAGTTATTACTGAGGTTAACATCTTTGTATTTGTGATACTTGCTTTCTTTGTGAACTGCTGCTCCCGTTCTTTGACCCTTTGGCTATTTTGTTTCTTATTGATTTGTGGGTTAAAAAAAATGTAGTCTTGATACTTATCTTTTGATATTTGTGTTTGCAGGTATCTCCTGATATGAGATTGACTTCTATAGTGGTGTCTTTCAGTGCATTGTTTTAAATTTTAGTTGAATTTATCAATTTTCTATCCTACTGTTTATGCTGTTTTATGCCTTGAGAAATCCATCTTTCCCCCAAGGTTAAAGATGTTCTTCTCTATTTTGTTCTAAAAGTTCTAATTTTGCTTTTTTTCCTGAAGAGTGTTACATTTTATTGTTTGCTACATTCTTGTGCCATGGTTTTCAGCTCCATCGGGTAATTTAAGGTCTTCTCTACGCTGTTTATTCTAGTTAGCCATTCTTCTAATCTTTTTTCAAGCTTTTTAGCTTCCTTGCGATGGGTTCGAACATCCTCCTTTAGCTTGGAGAAGTTTGTTATTACCAGCCTTCTGAAGCCTACTTCTGTCAGCTTGTCAAAGTCATTCTCCATCCAGCTTTGTTCTGTTGCTGGCGAGGAGCTGCGTTCCTTTGGAGGAGAAGAGGTGCTCTGGTTTTTAGAATTTTCAGCTTTTCTGCTCTGGTTTCTCCCCATCTTTGTGGTTTTATCTACCTTTGGTCTTTGATGCTGGTGACCTACAGATGGGGTTTTGGTGTGGATGTCCTTTTTGTTGATGTTGATGCTATTCCTTTCTGTTTGTTAGTTTTCCTTCCAACAGTCAGGTCCCTCAGCTGCAGGTCTGTTGGAGTTTGCAGGAGGTCCACTCCAGGCCCTGTTTGCCTGGGTATCACCAGCGGAGGCTGCAGAACAGCAAATATTGCAGGACAGCAAATATTGCCACCTGATCCTTCTTCTGGAAGCTTCATCCCAGAGGGTCACCCACCTGTATGAGGTGTCAGTCGGCCCCTACTGGGAGTTGTCTCCCAGTTAGGCTACATGGGGTTCAGGGACCCACTTGAGGAGGCAGTCTGTCGGTTCTCAGAGCTCAAACACCGTGCTGGGAGAACCACACCTCTCTTCAGAGCTGTCAGACAGGGATGTTTAAGTCTGCAGAAGTTTGTGCTGCCATTTGTTCAGCTATGCCCTGCCCTCAGGGGTGGGGTCTACAGGGCAGCAGGCCTTGCTAAGCTGCAGTGGGCTCTGTCCAATTCAAGCTTCCCCAGCCACAATGTTTACCTACTCAAGTCTCAGCAATGGCAGACGCCCCTTCCCCTGCCAGGCTGCTGCCTCACAGGACTATCTCAGACTGCTGCGCTAGCAGTGAGCAAGGCTCTGTGGGCATGGGACCCACCTAGCCAGGCATGGGATATAATCTCCTGGTGTGCTGTTTGCTAAGACTGTTGGAAAAGCGCAGTATTTGGGCGGCAGTGTCCAGATTTTCCAGGTACAGTCTGTCACATCTTCCCTTGGCTAGGAAAGGGAAATCCCCTGACCCCTTGCGCTTCCTGGGTGAGGCAGCGCCCCGCCCTGCTTCAGCTCGCCCTCCATGGCCTGCACCCACTGTCCAACCGGTCCCAATGAGATGAACCAGGTACCTCAGTTGGAAATGCAGAAATCACTGTCTTCTGCGTTGATCGCGCTGGGAGATGCAGCAGCATTTTAAAAACCCAAATGATATAATGACACACTAATGGCTTATGACCTGCAGTTTGGTGTGGTCTGAAGCATCTGATTCATTTAATCATTTCAGTAACTTCAAAAAATGTCTGAGCAGAAACTCTTTAGTTTAATTAGGTCCCACCTGTCAATTTTTGGTTTTGTTGCAGTTGCTTTTGAGGACTTAAGGACTCAAAAATTTTCCCTTGGTATCCAAGAGGGATGGTTTCAGGATGCCTGTGGATACCAAAATCTAGGAATGCTAAGTCTCTGATATAAAATGGCACAATATTTGCATATAACCTATGCAAAAAGTATAGATATCTTCCTTTATATACTTTAAATCATCTTTAAATCATTTATAATATCTAATGCAATGTAAGTGCTATGTAAAGTTTTACTGTATTACTTTTTATTTGTATTTTTATTGTTGTATTGTTATTTTAAAATAATTTTCTTTATTCATTTATTTTTAGAGAGACAGGGTCTTCCTCTGTCACCCAGGCTGGAGTGCAGTGGCATGATCATAGCTCACTGCAGCCTTGACCTCCTGGGCTCAAGCCATCCTCCTGCCCCAGCCTCCTGAGTAGGTGGGACTATAGATGTGTGCCACCCATGCCTGGCTGATTTCTTCATTTTTTTTGTAGAGACAGGACCTTGCTATGTTGCCCAGGCTGGTCTTGAACTCCTGGTCTCAAGTGATCCTCCCTCTTTGGCCTCCCAAAGTGCTGAGATTACAGGTGTGAGCCACTGTGCCTGGCCAGTATTGTTATTTTTTATTTTTAAAAAATAATTTTGATCTGTGGTTGGTTAAATCCGCCAATATGAATGGTTGCCTGTATGTTATTTTTTCTTCCCAAATTAGCTGCACCTCTGGTCCAGTTCTCAAATGCTATTTGGAAGATAGACCTTTATCTAAGAGTAGAGAATATAGAACTTTAAGAGTAGAGAATATAGAACTTTAAGAGTAGAGAATATAGCTTAACATATATTCTCTAAGTAGATTTCCATTGTAACAGTGAATTTTTGAAGACTGGTAATTAAAAAGTGAATTTCTATTTCACACACAGTGTATGTATATGTTGATTCTCACTTTGGAAGATAGTTTGCCATTTTCTGATAAAACTGAAGATCTAGCACTTTCACCCTTAAAGGATACTCTAGAGCAGAGGTCCCCAACCTTTTTGGCACCAGGGACCGGTTTTGTGGAAGACAATTTTTCCACAGACTGGGGTGGGGATGATGGTTTCAGGATGATTTAAGCACGTTACATTTATTGTGTGCTTTATTTCTATTATTATTACATTGTGATATATAGTGAAATAATTATACAACTCACCATAATGTAGATTCAGTGGGAGTCCTAAGCTTGTTATCTTGCAACTGGATGGTCCCATCTGGGAATGATGGTAGACAGTGATAGATCATCAGGCATTAGATTCTCGTAAGGAGCATGCAACCTGGATCCCTCACATGTGCAGTTCACAATAGGGTTTAGCTCCTATGAGAATCTGATGCTGCTGCTGATCTGACAGGAGGTGGCGCTCAGGCACTAATGCAAGCAGTGGGGAGTGGCTGTAAATAGAGAAGAATCTTTGCTCACTTGCCCACCACTCACCTCCTGCTATGCAGCCCGGTTCCTAACAAGCCACAGACAGGTACTGATCCATGGTCTGGGGGTTGGGGACCCCCTGCTCTAGAGAAACTCCAGCACGTGTGTGCCCAAATGTTCACAGCTGTATGTTCAGAAGAGCCTCAGATGGAAGCAACACAAATATTCATTAATAGTGGAATGAATACTTAAATAAGTGGATGAATCTTTTCAACATAGCATGAAGTAAAAGAAACATGCCCACAGAATTCATTAGTATGATTCTATTTATATAAAGTTCAAACACAGGAAAAAAAAAACCCCTATTTTTTAGGGATGTATATTTATTTATTTTTATTTAATTAATTAATTTTTTTTTTTTTTTGAGATGGAGTCTTGCTCTGTCGCCCAGGCTGGAGTGCAGTGGCATGGTCTTGGCCCACTGCAAACTCCACCTCCAGGGTTCATGCCATTCTCCTGCCTCAGCCTCCCAAGTAGCTGGGACTACAGGTGCCCGCCACCACACCCGGCTAATTTTTTTGTATTTTTAGTAGAGAGGGGGTTTCACTGTGTTAGCCAGGATGGTCTCGATCTCCTGACCTCGTGATCCACCCGCCTCGGCCTCCCAAAGCACTGGGATTACAGGCGTGAGCCACCGCGCCTGGCCTGGGATGTATATTTACATACTAAAGTGACAGTCAAGGAAATGATTATTCCAGATATCAGGATTGAGGTCACCTCTAGTAGGGAGATGAGGTGTAATGATTGAGGAGGGCCAGATAGCAGGTGTGGTATTGGCAGTATTCTATTTCCTGGCCTGGATGATTGTTATTTATGTTGGTTTAACAATTATTCTATAAGCTCATATGTATTATCAATTTTTTTATTTTACAGATCTCTTTATAAAAGGAATAAAACTCTTTAAAAGTGGATTTCTAATGGTAAAATTTCTGTTACCACCATAGAGGTGGGAACCATTTTTGGAGAGGCAGCCCTTTCCAGCCTGCTTCCTTCCACTTGTGCCGCACGGGCACTGCCTGCTCTGTTTGTTTCTGACCACTGACAGTGACACTCTCATTTATATTAGTGGTGGATATGGGAATGGGGACGGTTGTTCAAAGTCATACTTTTTCTGGTAAGATTGTGAGTCTTTAGGTGTCTTTGTTGAACTCTTTCTGTAAGTCTCTGAAAGAGATAATCATGCCTTTAGCTTTTGTTTTTAAACAGTATTCTTGCAGTTCTAAGTTACGTTTCAAGAGCTTTGAAAATGGCACCCTACTCTTACCTTCAAACGTAAAAAGTAAGATCTATGAGAAATTTCTTCTGCCTTTCATTTTTTTCCCCAAAAGTCAAATTATTGAATTCATGCCATATGCGTTGTCTGTTCCTTTCAAGATGTCACAGATAGCCAGAGTTACAAAAATGTTTAACAGTGTGAGTAGAATGCACTGGATCAATATTGAAGAAAACATGGGGAAAATATTATGTGCAAGTCTATAAACACTATTTTTAGAGATACAAATAAAAACGAAATAACCAGACTGCAGTTTGGTCAGTATAGTTGTTGTCTGTGCATATTTTTGCTTAAAACTATTATATATTTTTTTCAATTTAATTTTATGAAAAGCTATTTTGGGTAGGAAATTTTAATTGTAATGACATTTGAATTTCTTCCCTCCTCCGTTCCTTGTGCCAACAATTAGACTGAAGGGAAAAGAAAGGATATGACTCTAGCAGCCTGTACTTTCAAATTAAACCTTGAACCTTTTCTTTCCATGAGGCAACAAGACAGTTTTATTTGTCCTCATTGATTCAGCTCACTTTTTCCCTCTTCTTGTATATAGTTTGTACTAATATAGTCTCATATTACAAAGGCAATATAGTAGAAGAAAATTCTTCCCTTTGATATTTAAAACATCTGAAATAACACAAACAGAACTATACATTTAAAATTTTTTTTGTTTGTTCTGGCTGACAGGCTAAAAAAATTTTCAATTGGATAACCAAAAAAATAAAAAAAAGGAAAACTCCGATAATAAAAAAACTTTTCCTTATAGCCGAATATTGAATATTGGGCCTAATTTGATTTTCTTTTTTCTTTTTCTTTTTTTTTTTTGAGACGGAGTCTTGCTCTGTCGCCCAGGCTGGAGTGCAGTGGCGCGATCTCGGCCCACTGCAACCTCTGCCCCCCCGGGTTGACGCCATTCTCCTGCCTCAGCCTCCCAAGTAGCTGGGACTACAGGCGCCCGCCACCACGCGTGGCTAATTTTTTGTATTTTTTTAGTAGAGACGGGGTTTCACCGTGTTAGCCAGGATGGTCTCAAATCTTCTGACTTCGTGATTCCCCCTGCCTTGGCCTCCCAGAGTGCTGGGATTACAGGCGTGAGCCACCGTTCCCGGCCTGATTTTCTTTTTAAAAACCTTCAAAAGATAAGAGCAGAATTTGTGTCCTAAACTGCTAGTCTCCAGCGCCATTTTGTGTTTTCTGTTGTTTTGAAGCAATTCTTTGTTTTTACTGGTCCAGCTGCACCATTTTCATCCTCCTGAACTTTCATTTTCCTGCTCTGAAGTTGTACATTTCCTTTAGCAGATCCAGCCTAGGCAGCTTTATTTCCCTTTCTTTTTCCTTTAAATCTATGACCTTTTGATTCTCATTTGTTTAGGGATTCTTGGTGATTTTGCATGAGTTTTTTCCAGTGTTTCTTTTTCTACCTTTCCGTCTAGTAATTTCCACATCTCTTCCTTGTTTCTTAGTCATAGGTTACAATTGCTGGCTGCTTCTGCTTTATTTAGTGTTTCTTTAGCTTTTTTCTTAAATAGAATTAATCTCTGTTTTGCTCTACTGATAAAGTCTGATCCATTTTATTTCCCCATGATTTGAGAAAAGGATATGTGAGTGCTTTCTACAGGTCAGATTATCTAAGTCACCCCAAAATTTGAGCAGATATCCAATCTAGACATTCCATTTGAGTATCCTCAGCACTTCTGGTTTTGTTTTTTTTTTAAGTTTATTTTTGTGGGTCCGTAGTGGGTATATATATTTACTGGGTATATGAGATATTTTGGTACAGGTATGCAATGCATATTAATCACATCATGGAAAATTGGGTATCCATCCTCTCAAGCATTTATCCTTTGCTGCACTTCCATTTTTCTTCTTGCTTTTGCTTAGCTCTGAATTTAGTTTATACTTTGTTTTGCTTCATTCTTGTTTTGCAAAATAATCCTCCTTGAAAAGTATTAGAAGGTCTGTATTTTTATACCAGGGTTCAGGGCCGGGGTCTCTATAAACTTTTTATTGGATTTAATACGGTCAAACACTGCACATGTTGATTGCTTAAATGCTTTGTGTAATGTTTTTCTCATTTGAATATTTAGTACTTGACCTTTATCTTCTAATCTTTAAAAGATTAGACATAAGATAATTATGTCATCAGGGTCTGCATCCATTGGGAAGCCTTTCATATGAATGGATCTGGTTTTACATCATTTTTTTCTACTCATCGGTTGCCAGAGGGACATTTTGTACTAATCAGAGGGAGGTTTGTTTGGAAAAATCTTCTGATTTTAGTTTTATCTGTATTTTCATTAGTTCTGCCTTTGATTTGTTCAGTGCTTCTATTATATTAAAATCTGTGGTTAGGTAATTTAACCTGTTGAATTTTGTTATTTCCAGAGGTATGTAGCTTTCATCTAATTTAGTCTGTTCCTTTTAAAAATTTGTCTTATGGCAAATTAAAGTCATCAAAATGATACTTGATTTGATGGTGGTAGGTTTCGGTCCCTAGAGCCGCCATTGTTTTCACTATCACCATTTTTGGCTGCTGTGGTTATCTTTCCGGTCCCAGGCCCCCAGAGCCGAGCCATAGGATCGCTAGCAGAGACGGTACTTTCAAGTTCACATGAAGGACTGAATGTTTATTTTTAAATGTTTATTATTAGGTAATTTAAACTAGTTATACTAGACATGGCTTAATGGGAGAACATTAGTGAATCTTTTTTGAGTTTAACTTGTATTCCAGATACTCTGCTGGTTATCAAATGACTTATATTCCAGTTACTCTTCAGTTAGACAACTGGCTGCATCATCATATCATCTGGGTACTACATTCTTTTCTTTTCTTTTTTTTTTCTTCAGACAGGGTCTCACTCTATCGCCCATGCTGGAGGGCAGTGGCGTGATCTTGGCTCACTGCAGCCTCTGCCTCCCAGGTTCAAGCGATTCTCCTGCCTTAGCCTCCTAAGTAGCTGGGACTATAGGCACGCACCACAACGCCGGGCTAATTTTTTTTTTTTTTTTGAGACGGAGTCTCACCCTGTTGCCCAGGCTGGATTGCAATGATGCAATCTCAGCTCACTGCAACCTCTGCCTCCCGGTTCAAGCGATTCTCCTGCCTCAGCCTCCCGAGTAGCTGGGATTATAGGCGCCCACCACCATGCCTGGCTAATTTTGTGTATTTTTAATAGAGATGGGGTTTCACCATGTTAGCCAGGCTGGTCTCAACTCCTGACCTCAAGTGATCCTCCTGCTTTGGCCTCCCAAAGTGCTGGGATTAGAGGTGAGCCACTGAGCCCGGCCTCATCTGGGTACCATGTTCTAATAGCATCTAGTGTATCTATCTCAATTGCTACTGTCTCTTCTTTGTATGATTATCTTTTAGACTCATACCTCTCCTTAAAAAAATTAAGATAATTTTAGGTGGGTTTTGGGAAGGAGAGCAAATAAATGCTTCTGATAATGTTGGAAGTTGGTAAATTCTCTTTACTTGCTCTGGAAAGATAATAAAAGGTTAGTTTTGATAAAGTCCTTAAATAAAATCAGGGTAGAACCTCTTCTAAAATAAAACACATGAAACATGAATTCAGAGACTATGAAAAGGGACGTCTGTAGCATTAGTATTGTGGTAGGAAAGGCATCTTTTCAGTAGTGTGCCTGAAGTGTAGTATGTGTGTTTAGGTAGTGGAATAGAAGGAACGCTTGGTGGGTGTCAGGGGATCTTAGTTTTGGTTTTGGTTGTCTTAGAACCTTTTTTTTTTTTTTAAACTCCAAGCAAAACCAGCTGTTAGAAATAATACCTCCTTGCTTTAATCTAGGGGTAGTTGTGAAGATCATGTGGAATTATTTTACAAATTATAAAGTTCTATACAAAAGCTAAGAATTACTTTTTAGGTGAAGAGAAACAAACTGTTGGGTTAGAATATACTGTGGGTCATATTTGAAATCAGGTCATTAACATGGGGCTGTCATTAAAATATCCAAGCATGGTACTAACATATATATGTCATTAGAAAAATAAAACAAACGATCATTAACTCATTTTCTCTTTTATTTAGCTTTTTTTTGTGTGTGTGTGTGGGATTTGTTGAACTATTTTAACTTCTGCAACTATAGAGGTGATACAGAGAACTTGAAAGATGATTAAAAATAAGAAAAACAGGATTTATGATGAAAGGTTTAGGATGCTAAGCAAAAGAAGCCTGAGAAATGGTTTAATAATTCGTGTTTTCCAAGCTGTAAAGACAAAGGAAAAAAAAATCAAATGTGCTTAAACTAAAATGCAGGGGATTTAGATTAGCCATTTGTGTTATGAGTGTTACCTGGGCTTCCAAGGGAGAGTTGGGAAATCACCTTTACTGAAAATCTTTCAAAATGGATTTGGTTTCATTTAATGGAAATGGGTTCAACAATGGTCCTTCTTGCTGCATGGGATACAGCAAAGTCATGTTATCAAGGAGTTTTTTCAACCCTGTAATTCTGTTCTCTTGGCTTTTAATTTTGGGATAATTCTACAGTGTTTTACCTGTGTGTTAAGCGAGCACACCCAGTGTCCTCAGAAGGGTTAGGCTTAATAAATAAGCAAGGCGTGTGTGTGTAAATGAGCCCTGTGGCCACTAGTGACCCTGCAACTGCAGGTGACCTTAAGCTAACAAGCTGATGGCAGTCATCAGTGCTGTCATTTCCTGAAACCCACCAAGTGTAGGCTCTGTGTGAGATGTGTTACATGGGCACTTTCTCTATTTCATTAAATCCTAACTTTAACCTAATAGGGTAGGTTTCATTATCTCGATTCTATACGTGTTGAAACTAAGCCTTAGAAATAAAGTTCAACAATTTGTACAAAATTCTCTTATTTCTTAGGTGCGGAATCAGGATTCAAACTTAAATATGCCTGGCTTCAAGGTTGGAATTTTTTGCACTTGATACTGTTCATTAAAATCAAAATATATTGTTGATTATCTGAAACTAAAAAGAAAATCTATGTTTATTATGTATCACTGTCTAAGAAACACATGTTTATTATGTATCGCTATCTAAGACACATGTCTTTTGGCCTATGGAAGTTGGTCGGGTGGTTTTCCTTCTTGATGCATTTCACCTACTTGTGTAGACAGTCACAGAGAATGCAGGTCTGTGTGGCCATAACCAGGGCATGCAGACCCAGCAGGACCTGGTTAGGGTTTTCCATGGGGCCAGAAAGCTTCCTAGGCATCCAGGGTGTGATCCCACTCATCTTGGGGCAGCTTCTGCGTGCAGCACTGATTATGAATCTTCTAGGCATGCTTGGCATGCTTGTTTGCCAACTTGTAGCAGAAGTGGTTCCTGCCTTCTGGGGCCACATTCTTGCAGTTGAAACAAAAGCCCAAAGAGAGAAAGAGAGAGAGAAATAGAGGAGGCCCACAGATGCTGGTGGACCAAGCAGCTGGCAGCAGCCTTGACCTCAGTAGAATAATTCTGGTAGATTTGGGAGCTCATGGTTGGTTGGAGACAAAAACCACTGTTAGCTGGTCTGAGAAGAAGGGGATGGGCAAGGAGATGGTCCCAGAGGCTGCAACTGGGGAGGAGAGTGGAGTGTAATCATAGACTGGAGTAGGGAAGACCTTGAGTCTGTGGGTTTATTCCATCCTAACACTGTGGAGGCAAGAGACTGCCTGGTGGCTGTCCATTGTTTTTCTCTTTTCCTTTCCTGGCCTTTCCCTTTCCCTTTCCCCTTTGTTAAATAAAAAGCAAGCCAGTATAATAAATGAATTTGATCTTAGTTTATCAAATGAAAAAGCCTTCAAATGTACCTTTTCCAATGGAAAGGTGACATATGCAAAAGAATAAAGCACATATGGGATACTGCATTGTACATTCTTAGTCACTGTCATATGTGGAGTGGGATGGAAAGAACATCCTCAGATGATTTGTTGTGAGAATACTACATTGGTCTCAGAATTTTCAGTGACCTGAGAATGGAATTAATGCTAATGAATTATGAATATATACTGTTTAATTTAGTGGCATTGAGTGGTGAGGATGTCAACATACTGCTTTTCATAACCTGTGATGAGAATTCTTCCTGGAAAAGTAAATCTATATTTTATCTGTTTATTTAGCACTTGAAAAGAACCTGGGCCAGGTGCGGTGGCTCACACCTGTAATCCCAGCACTTTGGGAGGCCGAGGTGGGCGGATCACAAGGTCAGGAGATCGAGACCATCCTGGCTAACATGGTGAAACCCCATCTCTACTAAAAATACAGAAAAATTAGCTGGGTGTAGTGGCGCGTGCCTATAGTCCTAGCTAGTCAGGCGGCTGAGGCAGGAGAATCGCTTGAACTTGGGAGGCGGAGGTTGCAGTGAGCCAAGATTGTGCCACTGCACTCCAGCCTAGGCGACAGAGGCAGACTCTGTCTCAAAAACAAAACAAAACAAACAAACAAAAAAACTTGATATAGAGCCTTATGGTCATGATCTATTATATCCTGTGTATTGCACGTGAAGGGAAATACTGTCTTTAATAATGTTACTGCTTGTTTTTTAAAATCATTAAGTTTCAGAAAGCTTGCTTTCTTTACCTCTTACTTTCTAGCTAAGTAGATAATTAATGTGGTTTTATATTTACCTTTAAAATTCTGTAGTTGTAGAGTCTTCTGCCTTGTGTTTATAAAGAGTTTATAAAAATTTACAGTGGGCCAGGCGCAGTGGCTCACGCCTGTAATCCCGGCACTTTGGGAGGCCGAGGCGGGTGTATCACGAGGTCAGGAGATTGAGACCATCCTGGATAACACGGTGAAACCCTGTCTCTACTAAAAATACAAAAATAAATTAGCTGGGCGTGGTGGCGGGCGCCTGTAGTCCCAGCTACTCAGGAGGCTGAGGCAGGAGAATGGCATGAACCTGGGAGGCGGAGCTTGCAGTGAGCCGAGATCGTGCTACTGCACTCCAGCCTGGGTGACAGAGTGAGAGTCCATCTCAAAAAAAAAAAAAAAAAAAAATTTACACTGAAATGTGGGGTTTTCATGAATAACCCTGAGAAACAAAAATCAACTTAATAGAATCCTAAATTTGTTATGCCATCATGAATTTCTGCCTCCATGGGGGAATGCTGTGTGAGTCAGATCTGTCAGAGAGATATCAGGCACTTGGGCTTTCTGATATTCTGCCCTTGAAAGAATCATGAACCTTTCAGTATTAGAGAAGAATCCTTAGAGATAGTTCTTTCACTGAACATTTCTTGAACTTCTATTTTTGAACATTTCCTAGAAATTAATAGAATGAAGCTTAAAAAGATTAAGTGACTGTGTGCATGGCCACAGAATTGGGAACAGTAGTCTTTGGCTTCAAACTCAAGATTTCTAGCTTATGGGTGCTTATTTACCAAACACTAAGGAATCAGGTGTATCATGCACCATGTCAAGTGCTGAGGGTACAGAAATGCCTACAACACAGTGCCCGCCTTTCAGAATATTGTTGGGAGAGCTGAACTGCAGTGGCCCAGACTGCTCCTGATGGGTATGTCAGGAATGCAAGGCTCTGACTGCTCTTTGTCTGAATTTCTCATAGTTGTGTTTCCAGCAAGCAACCCTGAGGGATGAGGTAATATCTCCCCCAGGGCTGCTTCCACTTACTCAAGGAACTTACTCTTACTGAAAAAGAAACACTGAGCTGAGGGCATGCACTCAGCTCAGCGTTCCTTTCTAGTAACAAAGGAACACTCAGCTCAGTGTTCCTTCCCTGTAGCAAAGCCCACAGCATGTACAGGACTCTTTGAATTACCACTCTGAGACGGGGGCGATGAGGAACCAACAAAAATTAACATGAAGTTTGACTACTCCTTTTGCCAGAGACACCTTTATCTCTGGCCCAGGTATCTCATGTCTTCTGCTAGTACCCGTGAAACAGTAACAGGCTAACCTATTAGCTTACAGATAAGGTGGAATCTCAGACCCTACATAGTTATTGGCAAATATCTCTTGTGAGGTGATATAGATGTGAGGAAACCAACAAATACAGTTCAGTGTGGCAGGTACAGAGTGCTGTGGGATACAGAGTGCTGTGGGATAACCCAGGGCACATGGTTCATGATGACAGAGCTTGCTGAATGAGTGAATGAACTGTTATTTGTGGTTATTGGGTGTGATTTACTGCATCAAAGGTCCCTATGTTTGCTACTAAAGTTTATCTCATTTTTAAAGACCGAAGTCCTGGGAAGATGTTTGTTCTTCAGTGAAAAGCAACTCATGTAGAAACGTACCATGAATAGGCTGGGCGCAGTGGCTCACACCTGTAATCCCAGCACTTTGGGAGGCCAAGATGGGTGGATCACCTGAGGTCAGGAGTTCGAGACCAGCTTGACCAGCATGGAGAAACCCCCGTCTCTACGGAAAATACAAAATTAGGCGGGTGTGATGGAGCATGCCTGTAATCCCAGCTACATGGGAGGCTGAGGCAGGAGAATTGCTTGAACCAGGGAGGTGGAGGTTGCGGTGAGCTGAGATCACGCCATTGTACTCCAGCCTGGGCAACAAGAGCGAAACACTGTCTCCAAAAAAAAAAAACAAACAAACCTACCATGAATCTATTCTAACAGGTGAGGAAAGTGGTTGAGTTTGCAGAATATCTTGTATGTAGATTAACTTAGTACTAAATGACATTAAGGCCCAATTACTTATTTTGTAAACTTTTTGTTTTCTAATATTTTTTAGATTTTTCAGAAGAGTTACAAAGATAATACAGTGAGTTTCCATGTACTTTCTACCCAGCTTCCCTTAATATTATTATTTTATATAACCATGGTATCTTTATCAAAACTAAGAAATTAACATTGGTATACCACAGACTTTATTTGCATTTCTCCAGTTTTTTCCACTGATGTCCTTTTTCTCTTCTAACTCAGGATACCACATTGCATTTATTCTTTGTATTTCCTTAGTCTCTTATTTGTGACAGTTTCTCAGTCTTTTCTGAACTTGACACTTTTGAAGAGTAGACCATGTTGTAGAACGTCCCTTAATTTGGGTTTTTCTGATTTTTTTTTTTTTTTCATGATGAGGCTGAGATTATGGATTCTGAGGGAGAATACCCTAAGATGATGTACCTTTCTTGTTGGATCATGTCAGTGGACACAAAATATTTATAGGACTTACTGCTGATGATGTTAACTCTGATCACTTAGTTACTCTTAGTTACCACTTAGAAACCTCTGTAGGTTTCCCCCTGTGAACTTCCTGTTTTTCTCTTTCCATTTATTGTTCACTAGCAGCGAGTCACTAAGTCTCGCTCACACTCAAGACGATGGGAGTAAGCTTCATCCATGGAAGGAGGAATTTCTGGGCATGTGTTAAAAACAATGACAGTAAATAATATTTTGAGGCTATGCAAAGATACTGTTTTTCCTTAAAAGTTCAGGGGAACTAGTTCTCTCTGAATGAAGCCAAGAATTGCCTTGGACAAGAGGTCAAGTTATAATGACTAAACACTTGACCTTTTTATTTATGCTTTACTGCAGAGCTATCTATATTATAAATGGTGCTATTCTTGTGTCATTGACCCTTCTGTCAATTTCTTTGAAGAATGGAAGCGTTTATATTAACTGAATGGGGTTAATGAGGGTACATTTGTAAAACAAGGTGAAATATCGGTAATTGATTTTAATTTCTTCCTCATTAATCAGTTACAAAAAGCTTAATTTATCTTTTGTCATTTGTTGGTTACCAAGTAAGAAGCCATACACACACACACACACACACACTCATTTGTTGGTTACCAAGTAAGAAGCCATACACACACACACACACACACAGACACACACACACACACATACACAGTATGGACATATATGTATATGGTTAGCTATATCCCAAGTGATTTATATATCCATGTCTAAAATCCATTGCTCAGAAAAACCTGCCTTAATGCTGTGCTTCTTGTGCAAGAGACAGTCATGGTCCATGCAGTTAAGAGGTGCAGTCTTTTCAAAAATTATCCCAACAGGAGTTGAAGGGTCAGAAGGAGGCACGTCTCAAGGATCCAACAGTCATCCCAGGACATGCTAACCATTTGGCTCATCTCCCTCAGAAGTTGGGATAATTCTAAGGTAGCCTTTGTTGCTTTAGGGGTGTTGTCCAGATGGGCTGGTCCAGAGAGAGAGAATGTGGTTAATGTGTTTTTCGATTCATAAGGGGAAAACATCATGGTATTTGGATGTACAACATAACTACATTCTTTACTGCTGTTCTTGGAAATGCCGTAACCTAAACAAATTCTTGTTTCCATTACTAAATTCAAAAATTTTGAGTCAGTGCAGTCAGTGCAATGCTAGATATGGGTAAACATTTGTAGCATTTAAAAAAAATTGTAAAATCTTAAAAAGGATCAAGATTTGGCAGTGCTGAGTTAATAGTAGTCAATCAAATTGAATTTGACCATTGGGACTGAGATTTGGCCTCTTAACCATATGTTATTGCTTTGCTCCAGAAAATATTTTAGTAGTATTGTCAGAAATACTTCCATTTATTTTTTTCCTTTTTTAATTTTTATTTTTGGCACAGCATAGCATTTGGTAATTCTTGGGGTCATTACTAGGGTTTGGATTGGGATGGGAGAGGGTGTGATCTTATAGGAATTTGAAATTGAGAAGGCAGCACTGCTGAAAAATGCATTAGGGCCAACCTCTGAATTAGATTGGCTTAGTTTGTTGGGGGCAGAGCTGCAGATGCAGCTTTACATCTGCAGAGATGTAGGTGTTAACGAATGTGTTAAAATAACTCTTATTTAGTGCTGGGTGTGGTGGTTCACGCCTGTAATCCCAGCACTTTCGGAGGCCGAGGCAGGCGGATCATCTGAGGTCAGGAGTTCAAGACCAGCCTGGCCAATATGGTGAAACCTCATCTCTACTAATAAAAAAAAAGAGAAAATACAAAAATTAGCAGGGCATGGTGGCATGCACCTGTAGTCCCAGCTACTAGGGAGGCTGAGGCAGGAGGATTGCTTGAACTTGGGTGGTGGAGGTTGCAGTGAGCTGAGGTTGGAGTGAGCCAAGATCGCGCCACTGCACTCCAGCCTGGGTAACAGAGCGAGACTCCGTTTCAAAAACAAAAAAACAAAACTCTTGTTTATAGAGTACCTGGCTAGATATTTGGTATTTTGTATACATTTTATTTAAATTCAAAATAGCCCTTCAATGTTAGTATTAGACAGTTTTATAGATGAGATAAATTAAGCTCAAAGAAGTTAGGTAACAAGGATCACATAACTAGTGTGTAATGGAACTGCAGTGTGAATTCCTTTCAATCTGATTCCAAAACCCATGACTATTCTTCATATTTCACTCTCGCCCTCTGTGTTATGCATACAGTTGGCTGTGCAGCAGTAGGCCTTTTTGGTATATTGTATAGAAAATGAGCCATTTCATTGTTTGGGAATACTTGTGTTTCCTCCCCTTCCCCCCATTTTTAGTATCTGTTAAAAGAAGAAAGCTTTTGGCTACTTAAAAAAACTTGGTTATGTTGTTTAGTTTGGTGCCTTTTGATCTGGTCCTGACAATAGGAGCAATACTCTTATGCTTGCTACTTGCTTCATTTAAACTGAAAAGTCTGGAAAAAATATATTAGTACGCAGGAGTGCTAACATGGAAATGAGTTTTTCTTGACTGCTAATAATTAACTCAAGCAAAAAGATAATTATGTGTTATAAGCTGTGCATGCTGAAAGTGAAATGAAATTCATCTGCTTCATATTTTTTAGGAAAATTGATAAGGCATCACTGTTAATATTTTTCACATTACCTTTTGGATTTCTTAATTCAGATATTTTCTCTCCACAATTTTGAGAGAAAATTAAGAGGGATTGCTGCCCAAAATTGGAGGAGTCTTGGAACCAAGTTGTGATTGTATGTTTATGTAAAAACTCAGTGTGACCTCAGCAAGTCACAGCACTTTTTCAATTTGATGATCTCTATTTTAAAGTGAGAAAGTTTTTACTTGCAGAGTGTTTCTGAATCCTGTGTTAATCTTTTTTGAGTTCTGATTGGAGGCTCTAGTGATACGATTTTTAGGGCAGGCTACATTTAGCTATATTTTTTCCATTATATTTTGAAGTCAGAATGGTATTGCAAGTTAGTAATTTTCATACTCTTGTTGATAATGTTTTGCATACGGTATACATGGGATTTGGGAACTAGTTAAGGTCCTTGCCTACACTCTACTTAGAGCAAGAAGTAATTTGGGGTTCTCTGTGTACAGATAATGATAAATGGGGCAAGTTGTGGGGCAGGTTTCACTTTAAACCTTGCCTGTCTTTTCTGTGTGTTACTCCCTTTTCTTTCCTATGTGGGTGCCTGACTACCTATTGTAATGCCCACGGCTTTAATATACTCATTTATGCCTTGCCTGATCTCCCAGGATACCCTTACATGTATATTTAATATTCGTAGTTTGTGCTCATGTCATATATGGCCATCAGCCCACAAGAGAAATCAGAGGAAGTGTTACCTGGGAGGCAGCACATTTGGAGTGTTCACGTGTGGGGTGGTACTAGAACAGCCTTGTGTAAGTAATGCAACAGGTAAGATGGGATCATTTTAGAGCAGGCTGTCACACTGAGGTCTTGTCAAGTTAAGACATTACCAGGGCAATGATTCTTGAAAGGTGTGCTACTAACAAAAAGATATTATTAAATCTAGTCTGTGTGGGAGTGTGCATGTCTGTCAGCTGTACAGTATAATTCCTAAATAAGAACTTGCTGCTCCTGACATTCTTACATACTTTAATGTGTTTTCAGCTCTACATGTTTGGGTTCCTTGGACCTATTTCTTCTGTGCCTAGTTGCTCTGAGCCATACTAGTTTACTATGAGATAATGTCAAACAATATCATGGATTCAACCAGGATGTCTTAAATCTTCTCCCTTGTTATTCTCGTTCTCTTTTTTTCCTTTAAAATCATAGTGAAAAAGTGAGCTGGTTATTTTATAAAATCCAGAAAACAGAGATTTAACAAATTCATAGCTAGAACAAGTTAGTGCTCACCCGAATGGTTTTCTCTAATACCAATCTTGAATCTCTTGGATTGCTTATGCTATTCTAATTAACCGGCAGTTGATATAAGACAAATATATAGGCATACATGCATTGTGTTTTTCTTGACCACTGGAGCTCCTTAGTGTTTCTCTACATGTGTCCTTTAAGATTCCTGAGGATACCAAACCAACTTCTCTTAGTTGAGTAAAGCTGATATGTTATGAACCATTGGTGTCTTTTTTCTCACTCTTCAGGAACATTATAGAATATTCATTCTGAAAACAGTATTAGATGACATTTGGTTCAAATCTTTCATTTTTTAAAGGAGGAAACCGAGGCTCATAAAGGTTGAGGTTTAACTTAAGGCCATGCAAGTATTTGTTGGAGATGAATTGCTCAGATAAGAGTGTCTTCTGTAGGTTCATAAATAGTGCAGTTTTATTTGTTTGTTTGTTTTTGAGACAAGGTCTTGCTTTGTTGCCCAGGCTGGAGTGCAGCCTCAACCTCTTGGGCTCACGTGATCCTTCCACCTCAGCCACCTGAGTAGCTGGGACTACAGGCACACCCTAGCATGCCCGGCTAATTTTTGTATTTTTTATAGAGACGGGGTTTTGCCATATTGCCCAGGCTGGTCTCAAACTCTTGGGCTCGAGCAATCCTTCTGCTTTGGCCTCCCAAAGTACTGGGATTGCAGGCATGGGACACTGTGCCCAGCCAAACGTGCAGTATTTAAATAATAGCCTAGATACTCATTTAAATTCCAATTTTTATTTCGAAGAGGGGTTTACGAGGTGACTCTTCTGTGGTTGTGTCCCTTGGAGTAAGCTGTAATCAAATTGATATGCAGAGAGGAAGTAAAGGGTTCTTTATTAGATTAGACTTAAAATGTGGAATATTCTCAAGTATGTCAACCTTTCTAAACAGGATGAAAAAGAAACCTGGAGCATTATGTGAGCCAGTAGGTCCCATTTATTGTCTGTTTTTTGATTTATCTTGTTCTGCTACCCCTACTCCTTACTCTCGCCTGGCATGGACATACATCTCTTTCCTCTGTGCATTTTTCACGTTTGTTCTTGTTAGACTTGGGACTTCAGGGTGAAAGTGAACATTACTCTCTGGTTTCTTCTAAGTTTGTGATTTATTAATATATCCTTCAAATATTTCTTGGGTGTAGGAACCAGGGGAAAGGGAAAAAGTAAGGCCAAATTCTGTTTTTCTCAAACTCTTGGGGACGAATTTGTACACTTTAATTTTATTTATTTTTATTTTTATTTATTTATTTACTTATTTATTTTGAGACAGAGTCTCACTCTGTCACCCAGGCTGGCATGCAGTGGCGTAATCTTGGCTAATTGCAACCTCTGCCTCCCAGGTTCAAGCCATTCTCCTGTCTCAGCCTCCCAAGTAGCTGGGATTACAGGTGCCTGCCACCATGCTGGCTAATTTTTGTATTTTTAGTAGAGACAGGGTTTCACCATGTTGATCAGGCTGGTCTTGAACTCCTGACCTCAGGTGATCCTCCCGCCTCGGGCTCCTAAAGTGCTAGGATTACAGGCGTGAGCCACCGTGCCCGGCCTGTACACTTTAATTTTCATTTGGTGTTTCATTTCCAATTATTAAATGTACTCCCCCACTCTTTTTTTCTCACTCAAGAGACTTCCTGTGTCTACAGTGGGTTTGCCGTAGTCTAGTACCACACATGTTCAGAGGATGCTCAGGAAATGTTAGTAATACATAAGTGTCACTTTGTTCAGAACGGCCAGTCTGCATTGGTTCTGCCTAGAGAGAAATTTCCTCTTTCTTCATGTACTTGGATCGCTAAGGTTTTCTGGTTGAATTTCTATGTTTTTAAAATAGTTTTATATAGACATAATGACTTTTGAAATGGTCCTCCCTCCCTCCCTCTCTCCCTCCCTCCCTACCTCCCTCCCTCCCTTCCTTCCTCCATCCTTCCATCCCTCCCTCCCTCCCTCCCTTCCTCTCTTCCTTTTCTTCCTTTCTTTTTCCTTTTCTCTTTTTCTTTTTCTTTTGTTTTCTTTTTTCTCTGTTTTGACAGGTCTCGTTCTGTCACCCAGGCTGGAGTGCAGTGGCGTGTTCACAGCTTGCTGCAGCTTTGACCTCCTGGGCTCAAGCGATCCTCCTGCCTTGGCATCCAAAGTGTTAGAATTACAGGGGTGAACTACCACACCTGGCCTGAAATAGTCCTTTCTAATTCAAACCTGGCTGTTTTGCCAGGGAGGACTTACTTGCTCTGAGACCATATTATTGGAAACTTAGAGTATAATAGAGAACCTTTGATTCTTCACTTGTAGAAATAGTCAGAATTTCAAGGTTCCAAATTTCACGGACATAGACATAGGGCTGTAATGAGAAGAAAAATATGTATGTACCATCCTTTCTTCCAAAGTGTCCTTGGAGGAGGGCAAGCCTAAGAATGGTGCTCAGTGAGGCCATGAGGCTGGGATACAACAGCCTGAATCAAAGCATGCTGTCATAGCCTCCTAACAAAAGAGAATGTCAAGGTTTGAAACCGGAATTCATTATAATATGCAATATTTTATGTACTTGTAAATAAAGGTAAGGGAGTGTAGGAGGAGATGATAAGGGGAGGATTTGTTTGAATCTGTTCATCTTCTGCTTTGTTGAAGTGCTAATCAGATGATCTTTCTATCCTACCAATATATGAGAAACAGTGTCTTAGAGTAAGAGTATTGGAGCTTGTTCTTGTTATCCTGAAGGCAAGCTTCCCTGTCTCATGTAAGAACTCCAGCTTTTTGTGTTCCCTTTAAGTGTATTTTTTGTGGTTTTTGTTTATTTTGTTGCTAAAAAAGGTAGCGGGGATTTTGTTAGTGAGGAGACAGAGAGCCTTTCAACCTTCCTATCTCCTTGGTACCAATTTAAGCCAAAAATTATTTTTTTCTGTACAAGATATTAACCTTGCCATAACTAATTCATGCCATTGTGACCATGAGTTTAGCTATCTCTTTTCTATATAAGGAATCACTGCTGGGAATTAGTTTCCTTCCCAAGGGACCCTGTAATTTTGATTATTTTACTTCCATCCACGATGTCACTGTACCACAGGAGGCTGGCTGACTCAGGGGTGGGAAGAAAAGGCATAGAAAAATAAAGTAGCTTATGTTTCTATGCCTAGGATGTTTGTTCCAAAAGTTCAGCTGGGGATCTGAGACAGGAAAGGTACAATAAATTTATGTTAAAAATTTCAGCTGGTTATCTGAGACAGGAGAGGTACAATAAATTTAAATTTATGTTAAAATTTTTTTGTTTCTGTCTTGCTGTTTACATTTATTTAAAATATTTTAAATGGAGATATACCATTATGCCTACAGAAGGTCCTATTCCTGATACTTAAAAAGCCTAAATAAAGAGTATAAATTTTAACGAGTTCATAATACACTTACAGAATAAAAGTGTGTTGTCTACTGGAGTTTTTCTTCCCAGATCCATTTATGGAGAGGCCATAAAAAATCTGATGCAGGAATGGCAGAAATTTATATTTGTTAAAGCTGTATAATAAGTCCATGGGTATTGGTTGTTGGTTTAAAATAACTCTACTTAAAATTGAATCTCAAGAATATATTTGAAAATATTTTAAAGTATTTTAGAGAAACAAGCGACATTACTCACTTAGGAGATTGGCTTCAAAGCAGGAATCATTTGAGATTTTGGATGAATAGTTACGAGAATTCCTTAGTGAATAGGACAGTGCTGGAGATGATCACTGAATGCAAATGAATCCATTGTAATATAAATAGTATGTCATAGTAATTGAAACATGGCTTTTTTAGATGGAAGATCATATTTCCTCTTTTAAAAGTTGATTGTATCCAATATATCGTGCCGGTTATAATATTTAGTTATATATGGAGGTTCAAGCTTAAATACTTTTGAGCCCCATCTCACTTGCAAAAGCAAGTAAATTGCAGAGTTCACAAACCTGGAAGCAACTCAAGACAACTCCAGTGTTTGGCTTAATGTTGTTAGGTGAAATAATACTAGAATATTATACAAGGGACCTGGTATTTCTTTCTTTTCTTTTCTTTTTTTGAGACATAGTCACTCTGTCACCCAGGCTGGAGTACAGTGGCGCAATCTAGGCTCACTGCAACCTCTGCTGCCCGGGTTCAAGGGATTCTTCTGCCTCAGCCTCCCGAGTAGCTGGGACTACAGGCATGCACCACCATGCCCGGCTAATTTTTGTATTTTCAGTAGCGACGGGATTTCACCATGTTGGTCAGGCTGGTCTTGAACTCCTGACCTCGTGATTCACCTGCCTCGGTCTCCCAAAGTGCTAGGATTACAGGCGTGAGCCACTGTGCCCAGCTGGGACCTGGTATTTCTAACAAATTCTGTTGTTTTCTCACACTGAATTCTGAGTTCTATTATGACAAATTCTCACTTTTTGTTTCTATGCTTTCTTGATTGCAAATGATAATTTTCTGAGATTTTGTTAATTTTAGTTACTTCTGGAATATTCCAACCCAAATTATCGATGTTTAGTCCTTTTTAAAATCAACTTACAATTTATTTGAATCCTAGGTCTTGGTTGCTTGATCAATGTTTAGGCAACAGAATAATTGAGTAGCATTCTGCATAGCTAAGTAGCACTGTTTTGCAACCTGTGCCCTCTTGCTCTAGAAAATACTATTGCTTGACATGTACCAGGAGTTTTAGGTTAGAGTATTTGGCAGTGTCTATACGGAATCAAAAACTTGCATTAAAATGGTGAAGAATACCTTTGTGAATCCTCTAGATGGCAGAACAATTACAACAAATATATCTTAGAAGGTGTCCAAGAAGCGTGTGGAGGAGAGAGTGTAGAGAGATGGGGTGAGAAGGGGACCTGCGGGTGCTAAGCTTTCTGTCTCAACCCAGCCAGGGCAGATTTGCTCTTCTATGTCTTATATCTTGGCATTTTATCTAAGATGTTGTTTGAAAGAAGGAACATGGCTAAAAACATGATGGGATGTCAAAACTCAAAATCTGTTGTTTTTTTTCCTTCAGGACAGAGTTTCGCTCTTGTTTTCCTTCAGGACAGACATTTCGCTCCAGGCTGGAGCGTAATGGTGCAATCTTGGCTCACTGCAACCTCCACCTCCTGGATTCAAGCGATTCTCCGGCCCCAGTCTCCAAGTAGCCGGGATTACAGGCGTGCACCACCACGCCTGGCTAATTTTTGTATTTTTATTAGAAATGGGGTTTCAACATGTTGGCCAGGCTGGTCTCAAACCCCTGACCTCAGGTGATCCACCTGCCTCGGCCTCCCAAAGTGCTGGGATTACAGGTGTGAGCCACTGTGCCCAGCCCAAAGCTCAAAATCTTAAGTTGTGCACACCAACATCAAATCACAGATTTCTGTGAGGATGTACGCATGCATTATTCATGTACCCTGAGCATCTTCAGACTATAGCTGCCCCCACCCCAACACACATGTTGATGAATTCTAGAGTGATGCTGGCTTACTTCAAAACTCTGCTACTTTAATTTCTATCATAGGGGTTGAGGCACAGCATAGTCTTTTAGCCTTTGTCCCTGCTTTTAAAGAAATCACCATTGTTGGTATATTGTATTGTTGGCATAAGGAGAAGAGATGACTTGGGGAGATATAACATAGGTAACTTGCAAACATTCATTCCTCACAGAGAGTGAAAGAGGGAGAGGGGGCAGGGAGAGCATCCAATAGAATAAATGTAAGATTTTAAGTGTGTCACTTTCTCCACTCATCTTTGAGTAGAAAGATGATTGTAGTATCTCTTCAATTTCATTTGCAAAGTACTTATTCAAATTCCCCTAAAGTCACTTTTTAATAGCAAGACCAATTTAGATCCTTTTGGATTATTGATGAAATTCTAGATCTAGTAGTATAGCAAACGTGATTTCCATTATGTCAAATAGAGCAAAAGCATAAGGGATAAATTTGCTATCCTGTATTTGCATACCTCATAATATCATATAATATCCCTAACAGATATTATCTCCTTATAGCTATTATTTCAGTATAAACTACTTTAAAAGACTCCTTCATTAGACTTTTTTGCAGTTACCTACTTGCCTATTATCAGTGAAATATAGCTGAGGTATATTTTAGGATCACTATTCTTCTCCTGTCTGAGATTGTACCTGAGAATGCATTAAGGTACATTTTCACATTCATTTAACACACCTGCTGATTAACTAGTCCTGAGCTTACCTTGGGAATCGACAGATAAATTAGATGTGGTCTTTATTCTTAAGGCCCTCAACCATGAAAAATGCAATTTTATATGTCAGACAACTATATAAATAGATTTTCTTATTTTTTTAACTTTTAAATTTTTTATAGAGATGGAGTCTTGTTATGTTGCCTAGGTGGGTCTCAAATTCCTGGCCTCAAGCGATCCTCCAGCTTTGGCCTCCCAGAGTGCTGGGATTACAGGTTGTGCTTGGCCATAAATAGGTTTTCAATGCAGTCTAACAAGGTGTTATAAAAGAAGTATCCTCAAAGTGTTGGGGAAGTTCCTAGGCATGAGAAGCTCTTCTGTAGATATTACCAGAAGTTACCCAGAAGTTTCTGCATGTAGAGGACTGTCTTTGCAACACAAATGAAGGGAAGGTATACAGTTGATGAAATATTTAGAGTTGTACCATGTTATATACTGAGCCTGATGGATTTGCACCAACAGCTTTCTAGGTTACTGTGCCAAAAAATTCTATAAATAGCTAAGGATTTTTAGTGATAACTGAACTGGAAATCATCTCTGGCTTTTGCTTCTTAAAGAACACATTATTCAGTGCTACATTTCTATAGTGATAATCAGGAAATAAGGCCCACATAGTCTGATGATGACAACAGTGTGACATCAAACAATGTCTATAAAAGTGGTAATGTTTTCTGATTCGTCCAGATTCTTGAGTTATTTCACTAATAATTTCAGTACGAAAAATGGAGAATGTCAGATCTTTAAACAACTGCTGAATAACCCATTGGTTGTAATGAACCAGTACATAGGACTGAATAAATGCTTTAAGAATTCTCTACACACCACTGGATCAAGCAATCTGTGTAACTGTAGATAATGAGACTTCAGCTTGACTTGTAATTATGCGTGGAGTTGTTACTGTATTTTTTACACATCATCTTTGTATAGGCTCTGAGTCTGGGAGGGCAGTCACAAATGACTGATACTCTGAATCAGGGTATTGGCACTAATCAAAGGACAGACTGCACATGTGTTCAATGTGGAAGGATTAGTTGGTCTGCTTTGTCCTTTGGCTACTGTTGCAAACAAAGATTACACAAAGAGGTCTGTATATGCCTATGTATTTGTAAAAGGAGCTTTCATTTTTGTTTCCTTTATTGAACCCTAACTCCTCATTTATTTTTATTTATTTTTTACAAATATTTTTTGAAGACTTTCAGAGAACACAGTAGTTTTGCTAATTAAAGAGAATCCTTTTTTTTTTTGTTTTTGTTTTCTGTTTTTTTTTTTTTTTAACAAATCCATGCTTTTTTAGAAAGGTGTTAACCAGCCCCCTCCCTGCCCTCATACTAGTCCATGTGTCGGATATTAATTAATCTATGTCATGGGATCACTTTATAATCTATATTTAGGGATCCCTTTCTCATTCAGAGACACTGTCTTTTCCATTTTGGGTGTTTTGGTAATTTTTCAATTTTCTGAGTAGCATCAGTATTTCTGCTTGAACCAAGGTGAAATTTTGCATCTATTCCTCAGTTCTCTAGGGGCCTCTTTCATGACTGTCTGCTTGCTTACTGGTATTTTCCTTACTCTCGTTTTATCATGGTCTGTGAATTTAACCAACATGATGTTTACTCCCGCTTTTGAATTATTAATGAAGAAAACTGTGAGATGGTACTTTTATCTTTAATAGTTGATGCTGAAAAAGTGACAAATGCAATAAAAGCATCTTTCTCTAATTCAGTTCCTGTCATGCATCTCTTTAGTGTCTTGGTGATATGACTTGAAATAATAGTGCTTACATCTCTATTTCAGCTAGTTCACACTGAAAGCATATAATCTTCTGTTTGATATCAGAGCCACTTCCCAGTCACAGATTGTGATGTCACAAACCAAAGATTGTTCTCTCGCAGCAGGAAGAAGCTGGAGAGAAGATGAATCTTCATGGTGAACCACATTCTTATTCAAATTTGGTCACTTCATAAGGAAAATTAACCATAATAAGGAACAAATACATTGGCTAGTTGAAATGCCTGGTTGAATTAAGCTTGAAACACTGTGCCATTATAATGGAATGAAAAAAATTCCTTATGAAAACTTAAAGTTATAATAATGAAGATATAAGTAAATATATATTTAATGCATTTAAAAATATTATGCAATGTCAGTCCCTTTAAGTTAAATGCTAACACAGAAAAATGAATTTTAGGTATGTTTCTAATTTTATATACAAAATTATGTTGCTTGGTATTTCAGACAAAAATTACTTTTTAAGATTGTTATGTCAACATACTTGAAATGGATGTGTTCATTTTGACCTAGATGCCTATTTTTATTTTATCATAATTTAAATAAAAAGCTTATAGCTTTTGGATAATTTAAAATGACCAGAATTTAAGGATATAGCAATAGGTATTATTATAAGGATATGGCAGCCAAAGTATTTGCTCCATTTCTATGAAAGGAATTAATGATACACGATCACATTACTTTTACAATATAATACTTTCGTATAGTATGTGTGAATGAAATACATTCTAAATTGCAGAAACAAGTAGGCAGGTCCCAAGACCATTCAGAATCTCTTTAATTGTTAAATCTGTCAATAACAGGGAAAAGTTCTTATAAATAAACCAAATCTTCAGGTACTAGCATAAAATCCCTCATCATTTGTACCCATGAGATGTAAACTTGAAGCAGTTTTCAATTTTTTTCACCCTACATGAAGAAAATACATATTATTCTAAATTGCTGTAGGGTATTTTTTTGAAAGCTGTTACTGAAACTTCAATAATCACTTTTCTGAATGGGTTATTATAGAGCAAAGCCTTGATTTGGAAAGGAAAGAAAGTGAAAATTCACTGGGATTGATGCTCACAAGGACCAAATTGGGGTGGAGCAAGGTAGTATTCATTTGCCCAGCCATTGTCATTAGAAGGTGAGTTATAGAAACAAAGCCCCCAAATTAGTGGGATATGAGTCTCTGTTTACATTACAATGAGTAAATAAAATCCAGAACACTTAAGGAATATTGTTATCTGCCCCCTTTAATTCTATTTATTGGAAGCAAATTGTTTGAGCATAATAGAAATTTCATACTTTTGTCCAAGTTAATTAAAAAATCTTTAATTATAATTTAAAATATTGATTAATATTCTTCATTTAAAATATCTACATATTTTTGAATCATGTCTGTTTACAAACTGTAATATCATAATAAGGAGGGAACAGATGAAAAGAACCCTTAAGGGTTCAGCTATTTCTCAGTGTAGGTAAACAGCAACAATACCACCCTTAACTTTTACTTATGTCTGGTATGCATAAGAAGTATTTCGAGATTTCCAAATAAACATCTTTTTCTCTGAAACAAATTGGTGTATTAGATAATCACTACTTGTATTAAATTGCTGCTTTCCTTTGGTACTGGAAAATGACAGGTAAGTTTCTGTAATGACTTCAGATGCAAAAGACTTATGATATTTAAGGTTATTTATAGACTGTCTTGAAAAGCCTGAAGGGATCATATAATTTACTCCCTTAACTAAAATTTGAAAAAAAGAAAGAATTCAGTGAAATGGAAGAGAATTTCTAATTTGACTACTTTTAGACAAGTATTGAATACTTACTTCTGATAACTTTATGTATATTACCAGAAGATCTCCGTAGTTAGGTGTGATATGCTCTTGTTTCCCTGTCTCCTCTCTTCTAAGATAATAGAAATATTATTTGTTGTAGGACTTCTTTATGATAAGGTGCTTTGGACCTAAGTTTTCCAATGAAACTTATATGAAAACCAGTGTGGTTGGGATTTCTGCTAAATGATAACGTTTTGTTGTTTTTACATAAGATTGTCACTCTAGAAGTCTCATTATGCAGTGATTTCTAGGGAATTTCTAAAAGGCACTGTATCTTTTAAAATTCTTTGATGGCTTCACTAGTGCTTTGCATTTTACAGTTTGGACCACTGACCTAAGTCAGAGCTTTTGAGGTTTTAAGGTACCAGACATCTTTCATCTTTTTATCCTCTTGTTAAATCAGAAAAATGTCTTCATTTAGTCTGTTATAAAAATGTCTATCTAGTATCTTTAGGATAAATTAGCCCTATCCTACAAGAGTGTTATCCCTCGATTTAGCAGAGATTATTTTTCTTTAGTATGAATGAAATGACATCACAGCTTTTTTTTCTCCGTAACAATAGAAATCAGTCATTGAGCTTTTGTTACTTTATATGAATAGAAATATTTAAAATGCTTATTAATTTTTCTTTGTTTTATCAAGTACTCTGGGAAACAAAGTTCATTTGAATATTGTTGGTAAACATTATCTGTGAATGGCTCTTATGCACCATTCAGGGCTCTCTTCATGCATTTTTTTGAAGCTATTAAATAAAACAAAATTGGGATAAAATAAAGACAAAGATGAGAGAAATTCAATGAAAAATGAATGAGAGTTTTGGATGCTTTATTATCTAGTTATGAGTGACTTGTTTATGCAGCATAAGTAAAAACAAGTGTTTACCTCAGCTTAAATCTGCAAAAGCTTAAGGAAGGGTTGCAAGAAATTCAAATCCACTATCTCATTCACAGCACGAGCAGATTTAATTTCAGTAGACAAGATATAAATTAAGGTTATAAAATTAAATCTTACCTGGCAGTGGTTTGTTTGAAGCTCAGTAATTTGAACTCTGGCCGGAAATAGTAAGCTTCGAGACCTGAAATGCCTTCTCTATTTTTCCTTTCATGTTTTATTTTGCCAGTGTTTTATTTCTTGCAGTGTCTTTATATCTGTATTCCTGATAATCCTGTAGCATTAGTTAGGATAGTATGCGGTAGACGAAGACTCCATTTGAATAGGATTATAGAACCAGAAGGGTGAGTTTTGCCTTTATCTGATAACAGCAGTTGATCTGACCACAAACAATTTGAGTGTTGAGAACTTATTAAAGATTCATTGAATGCTTCAGCAATGAGAAATCCTGGTTGTTCCTATATGCATTTTACCCCCTGGAAAAGTTCTGCTTGTTCGTATTTCAGAATTACACACGCTTCCAAATCAAGCTGCTTTAAAAAACATTATCTGGACTAGAAGCATGGATGTTCTTGCACTCTCTTGCTTTCCTTTCTCCATACCAACTTTTCAGTCCATCAGCTTCCTTTCTGTAGAAGATGCAGGCATTTCTTCTGTCCTCCTCATGCTTTGTAACCTATGCTTCTGGTACACTGTTTTTTGAATAGTGAGGTAAAAATCCAAAAGGAAGTACGGCTTTATCATGTCTCTGGACGGTGAGCGTACTTGGCATGAATGAAGAGCTGATAGGAGCTATTCAAACCAGACAGCAAACTGATGGGATGACGCTGCCATACATAAGAAACTCATTAATTACTTCCGCTGCTGGACAGCAGTATATCCTGAAAGGAAGAAAGAAAGGAGCAGATGATGATATTCGTTTTGATGGGTGTTCTCTGTTTGAACAGCTTGTCATTGAGAAGCGAATCCAGGAAAAGCTGCAGCTTCAGAGTGTGATCAGGTAGAATGGGCAAGAGTTATTTGACAGACAGTTAAGTGACGTATTTTGGGAGGAAAAGAGGGCTTAGCATGGAGGTAGCTGGAATAAGGTTCCAAAATGCTTTTGAAAATGTTCATTTTTTTCCTGTTAGTCTTTTTGGCTAGAAGCTTTTTTTTTTTTTTTTAAAGCTTTGCTAGGCATTATTCACAGACATGTTGCTGAGTTATTTTCTCATATGGTTTTCCCTAATGATGGAAAATAATTTTTAAAAGTCTTTGAGATAGAGTATACTCTGAGTTTTAAACATTTGTAGCAGAGAAAAGGCTGCTTTTTTTTTTTTCTAAATGTATGCCTGTTTTTATACATCTTTTGGGCATATGCATTTTGTTGCTCTGGAGTAAAGCATTATAAGTCCTCATTTGATACAAACTTTTAACAGGGTCTTCATTAAAGCTTTTTCTTAAGTTAGATGAAATCCAGATTAGCCGTATAAAAGAATAGATTTTTAAATGTCAATTTCATAATTTTTGTACTTGTTTTTAAATTTAAAATTCAAATTTTTAAAACTGCACTTCAGTTTAAAATTTAAATTTTAAATTTAAACGTTTTTTTCCCTGCCTGAGTTCTTTATGAGTGTATCTAGACAATATGTTTTTAAATCTTTAAAAAATTATTATGGAACATTTCAAACTTACACAAAACTCTGAAAAATAATACAAAAATAATACACGAACCTCCAGAAACTCATTACCCAGATTTAATAACTGTCAAGTTCTTTGCTAAAATATTTTAAAGCAAATCTCATTTCACCTATTCGTACTTTAGTATATATATATATATATATATATATATATTTTTTTTTTTTTTTTTTTTTTTTTTTTTTGAGACGGAGTCTCGCTCTTTCACCCAGGCTGGAGTGCAGTGGCGCGATCTCGGCTCACTGCAGGCTCCGCCCCCCGGGGTTCACACCATTCTCCTGCCTCAGCCTCCTTTGTAGCTGGGACTACAGGCGCCTGCCACCTCGCCCGGCTAATTTTTTGTATTTTTAGTAGAGACGGGGTTTCACCGTGTTAGCCAGGATGGTCTCGATCTCCTGACCTCGTAATCCGCCCGCCTCAGCCTCCCAAAGTGCTGGGATTACAGGCGTGAGCCACCGCGCCCGGCCTAGTATGTATATTTTTAAAGTATGGACACTTTTGCACATGACCCTGTGCCATTATCACACCTAACACATTGGCTGTAATCCTCTGCAGTCATATAATATCCAGTTCATTTTAAATTCCTGTGTCTCAGAAACTATGTCTTTATGTAGGTTTTTTCTGAGTGGGAATCCAGACAAAGTATACAATTTAATTGTTAGCCAACAGAATTTTAAACACTGACTTAGATGAACATGTATGAGAAAGAAGTAAATTTTAGTTTTGTAGTGGTCTTTGACACACATTTGTAATAGGAATATTTATGCAAGAGAACATATCTTTAGAATATTTTCTTGAACTTTTCCCACTTAACATTGCATGATACTGAAAAGGTTGTAATTTCATATGGTAATGATTGGTCATTATATACTGGTCACTTCTATAATAAATACCCCAAGTTTTAAGCCACTGATTATTAAGCCATTTCAATGATTGAATGTGACTTAGAGTTCAGTGGAGATCCAAAATGAGAGAAGTAAAAATCTATCAAATGGGGCCATTGTGTTTATGAGGATCGATGGCTATAATATTATATATGTTTTTCATTAACATCAAGGTTTTTTCCCAATGAATTTTAATTTTTCTGTGAAGTTTGAACTCCTAGCTCCTTTCTGGTAAAGCATAACATTTGGCTGTCCACTTAACTTTTCCAAGAATAGAATAGCATGAGGTCCTGAAAATAACTTGTGTGCTGCACCCTCACCTGTCGAAATTCATTCTCATTCAGGTTCTCTCTCTCTTCTTACTCTTATCTCATCTCATCTTTCAAATTGACTGGATGAAAGAGAATGGGGGTGGTGAATGTGGGGAGCCATTAAAGAGGTATAGATGGAAGTTATAATTTTCTGTTTCCATCTAAGCTCAAAGCCACTGCTGAGGACCGTGCTCCCACTTTTTATGGAGGGCAATAGAATACCTCTCTCCCAAGGTGCTCACTTTTGAGTATCTCTTGTCATATGTCATGTTATGGCATGAACATTTGGGAGCTTTGTGTTACACTTTATGTTCTCAAATTATGCCTTGTCCTTTAAATCTTGCTGAACAAGGACTATATGTGCCAATCACTTTTTGAAAGCTTAGTAAATAGTTGCTGATCATCACCATTTAATATAGATAAGCCGAATGGGAAAAGGTGAGCAAAAATGCTTCCATTCTCTTTCCAGGTTGTCTCTGAAATTTTTCTTGGTCATTTATAATACAATGTCAACATAGGAGAACACTTCGCAAATATGCAGGTTCTGCTGGAGAACTTTGTAGGGTGGGTGAAAAAGTGGTTATAGAGGGAATTGGAATAATAGATTATGAATGTATTTTGGGTGCAAATATTTCATATCATTATCTCTCAGTACTTTAGCTATAAACTGAATTAATAGAAAAATATTGACTTAAGTACTGACCTATAGAGTTCCAAATTATACTTCAGCCATTGTGGAAAGTAATTTTCTCCAAGGCTTTGCTCTTGGTCTTCCTGATGTTGTTCTTTTTTTTTTTTTTTTTAATAAAAAGCTGTATTTATTTTTACTTTCTACGGGATGAACTTTCTGCTTTGAAGCAAGGAGTTGTCTACATGAATTGTATTGTTCAGAGATCTAATAGGTTGAGTAGCTAGTTGGGTGGATGGCTTGTTTTTCCACCCTAAATATGAGGAGGAGGAGGAAAGTCTTAGGGATATGGACTTTTATGTTTTCTTTCATACATATAATAAAGCACATTTTTCTTTTGTTCAGATGTCTCAATTCTCATCTCTCTTTTTACAACTCTATGTATTCTCATATTTAAACTAAACTCTCCCATTGCCCACTGTAAAGTTGGCTAAACAACTTCAGAAGCATCATAGACTTTCAAATGAATTTATGTATAAGATAAATGATTTTTTCTTTTACAAGGTCCTTTTTTGCTAGAACATTTGGTCCATACCTAGAGTTACTTTCATAGCTCTTTACAAAATTATAAATACTTTTATAAAGAAAAAAATCTCTCCTTTATGCTCTCCAGTTTTTAAATGAGTAGGATTTGTGGTTAATGATTTCTTCCATGGCAACGGCTTACTTTTAGGGCATTTCAATATTTATAATCTCAATTGAGTGTGATTATTTTTCAGTTAATAAACGAAGAGAAAAAGTTGCATTTCAAGAGAGTATTGTGGACTTACGGAAGCTGTTTCTAAAATAAATATGCTTTTAAATTCTTGTTGAAGAAATCAAATCTTTGTTGACTTTCGTGAGTCATGCCATGCCATTTTTAGCACATTAATTGTAATAATAAACATTTATTGACTCCTTACTAGGTACAAGACCAGTGCACTTGGTTCTTTGGATTTATAATGCATTTACTTTTAACAGCTCTGAGGCAGACTGTTATCATTCATCTTCTATAAAGAAGGAAACTGAGGTACACAAAGGTTAAGTAACTTGTTCAAGTTTACCCTGTTATTAAGATGTTGAACTGTGGTATGAACCCAGCCTAGGTGGTTTTAAAGTCCAGTAAGATTGCCTACTGAGAATAACGATCATTCCACTTAAGCGTGAGCCTCCCAGTATAATGTTGAAAGAGTGGCGTCTCTCCAGCATAACTAACATTCTACAAAAATGAGATCTGCAGTTTCTTGGAGATCTTAGATAACCTGGAGAGTTGACTGTCTTTAATATATAGGGAATGTGTTCTTCTTGTTTTCTATGTCTTGAATTTATAAAGGGTGATTTTTTTTCATTCCAAAATTGTATTATGGCCTCTCAAATAGCAATGTGTTTTAAAATACTAGTCATTTATGTTCTATTAAATTTTTTTTAAAAACTAAGTAGTGGTATGAGGGGGATATGAACTAGATTTGCTGTACTTTGCAATGCAGTTGATTATTAGGAAACAGTTGCTGTCTTCATATGTATTACATTCGGGTAAAATGATTGCATTTTTTTTCTTTTGGCATCAGTTTGTTGGAGAAAAAAAGATTGCATTTTTATCTTTTAATTTAGACACTTTAAACAAATCTTTCATTTTTAAACTTCTTTTGCTTATTCCTCTACCATAGCACCCACTTTGTTCACTCATCTCAGGCCTTAACCTGTGACCTGATATTTGGCTCTTTCCTAATTTGTCATCCTTAAGATTTTGACCTTATACTGAACTGCAGACAACCACTAGAGGTCTCCAGACCACACTTTAGAAAGCTCTGATTTTACAACCATACCCTAGTAAGTGGAACAGATATGTTCGGGGGGAGATTGGGTACTAATATTCCTCATTAAGTATTTGTGAAATGCTTCTTATATTCCAGATTCTAGAACTATGCTATGTCCTGGGGGTAGACTTTTTTTTTTTTTTTTAAAGTAAGTACTTAGACCCTAAGAACCCTGTAGGCCAGTGGGGACACTAACATTTGAAACGTGTGGTCACAAGATGTTATGTTAGGCACACCCACATCACATCCTTTTAGATCCTAATGACTGGAGACCTTTAGGTTTCTAAGTTTGTGAATGCCCCACTAATACTCTCTGTAGCGAGATCACTCCTGCTTTCTTGATGAGCCCTGATACTGCATCAATCTGGCAAGGAGCCATTCTCTGGGGGCAAATAGGATTATTTGGATGGGCTCTGGGGTTTTTTTGTTTGTTCGTTTTCTTTTTCTTTTTCTTTTTTTTTTTTGAGACAGAGTCTCGCTCTGTCTCCCAGGCTGGAATGCAGTGGTGCGATCTCGGCTCACTGCAACCTCTGCCTCCCGGGTTCAAGCAATTCTCCTGCTTCAGCCTCCTAAGTAGCTGGGATTACAGGCGCCTGCCACCATGCCTGGCTAATTTTTGTACTTTTAGTATAGACGGGGTTTCACCATGTTGGCCAGACTGGTCTCAAACTCCTGACCTCAAGTGATCCGCCTGCCTCGGCTTCCCAAAGTGCTAGGATTATAGGCGTGAGCCGCCGTGCCCGGCTGGGTCCTGGTTTTTTACCTTCTGATACCCTTCTCAGCAGCTCTGGCATCTGATCTTTAGGGAAGCACTTCATACAAAAGCCAGCCACTGCCTGTCTCAGTGAACAAGGCAGATCCCACAGAGATTTTAGACCTTCCATTTCCGTTTTGCTTTATATCAGAGAAATTTTAAAGGATCTGCCTTCCTCTTGGATCCCTTGTCTGTTAGGGGTGTTTAAATAGACAGGTTTCCTTCCTTCTTTCCTTCCTTCCTTCCTTCCTTCCTTCCTTCCTTCCTTCCTTCCTTCCTTCCTTCCATCCGTCCCTCCCTCCCTCTCTTCCCTTCCTCCCTCCCTTTCTTTTCTTCCCTCTGTTGCCCAGGCTAGACTGTACTCTGCTTGCTGCAGACTCCCTGCCTCCGGCTCCCCTGATTCTCCTCCCTCGGCCTGCAGCCTGCCTGGGATTGCGGGCGCGCGCCACCACCCCTCCCTGGTTTTTCTCCTTTGGCTGGAGGCGCGGTTTCGCCATGTTGGCCAGGCTGGTTTCCAGCTCCTGACCTTGAGTGGTCTGCCCACCTCGGCCTCCCGAGGTGCTGGGACTGCAGACGGGGTCTCGCTCACTCGGTGCTCGGTGTTGCCCGGGCTGGAGTGTGGTGGCGTAGTCTTGGCTCGCTGCAGCCTCCGCCTCCCAGCCGCCTGCCTTGGCCTCCCAGGGTGCTGAGATTGCAGCCTCTGCCGGCCGCCCCGTCAGGGAGGTGGGGAGCATCTCTGCCTGGCCGCCCATCCTCTGGGATGTGAGGAGCGCCTCTGCCCGGCTGCCCCGTCTGGGATGTGAGGAGCGCCTCTGCCCAGCCACCACCCCGTCTAGGAAGTGAGGAGCGTCTCTGCCTGGCCGCCCATCCTCTGGGATGTGAGGAGCGCCTCTGCCCGGCTGCCCCGTCTGGGATGTGAGGAGCGCCTCTGCCCGGCCACCACCCCGTCTAGGAAGTGAGGAGCATCTCTGCCTGGCCGCCCATCATCTGGGATGTGGGGAGCGCCTCTGCCCGGCCGCCGTCCCGTCTGGGAGGTGAGGAGCGCCTCTGCCCGGCCACCCGTCTGGGAAGAGGTGAGGAGCGTCTCTGCCCGGCCGCCCCGTCTGGGAAGTGAGGAGCACCTCTGCCCTGCCGCCCCATCTGGGATGTGGGGAGCGCCTCTGCCTGGCCGCCCCCCGTCTGGGAGGTCTACCACGGAGGCCAGACGCAATGTGGGGGCTGGACGTGGTGGCTCACGCCTGTGGTCCCAGCACTCTGGGAGGCCGAGGCGGGTTGATCACTTGAGGCTAGGAGTTCGACACCAGTCTGGCCAACATGGCGAAACATATGAAAAATACAACAGACAAACCAACCAACCAACCCAGTGACAACAAAACAGGTCTACCCTGGAGTCGTACTCTAATTTTCTCTATTTTCCTCCCTTTCTGATCCTTTATCCCACTTTCTTTTTCTTCCTCTTTCTTCTCCTTCTTCTTTGTCAAATAGAGGATTGAGTTATTATCATTGATCCATACAAAGTCCCTCTCTCATTTATTTTCTTTAATTCCCACCCCCCATTTCTATTCCCTGTCTTCTCATGTGCAACCTTCCTAATATGTTTGATATGCATCTTTTTGTTTGTATGTATTTTTAGAAAATGTTTATTGTTTTGTGTGCAAAAAAAACCTAAAAATAAATAAATAAATAAATAAATAAATAGACAGGTATCTCATAGTAACAGTCTTAAGGACGTATTCTGAGTAACCCATGCAAAGCACCTAGCACAGTGCCTGGCACAGAGAGGGCAGATGCTTAGTAGATGTCAACAGTTGTCATAATTATTATGGAATTTAATTTAATTTTACTGCTGGAAGGGACTGTAGAGATAATTTAGTCCTGCCACCCATTTTACACAATAAATTTTAGTGCTCTTTTCCTTCTCATACAGGCATCTAACTGTTAGGAGTTGTTCTCTTCAGTTATCTCATGTTAGGAAGGCCATAATTTTGATTTAGTCATTATCTGCTTAATTATTATACTTCTATATGAGAATTTTTTTTTTTTTTGAGACCGAGTCTCGCTCCGTCGCCCAGGCTGGAGTGCACTGGCGCGATCTTGGCTCACTGCAAGCTCCGCTTCCTGGGTTCACGCCATTCTCCTGCCTCAGCCTCCTGAGTAGCTGAGACTACATGTATGTGCCTTCATGCCTGGCAACATACACATTTTAGTGGGAACATGAATAAATGAAAATGATCTTGATCATAATTGTATGATATGCAGAAGATAAGGGGGGAATTATAGACAGATTTTATGCAGGGAAATTTAGTGATTTGTTATGTTTTTAAAGGATTTGAGTCTGATGTGGCATGTTAAAAAATTTAGGAAATAGCAGGAGGTTATGATGATGATCCAGGGAAAATACGATGATTCCTTAGACTAAGGTAATAATAGATGGAAAGAAGGGGACAGATTACAGGAATATATGGAGGTATAAATGATAGTTTGCTGATGAATTAGGTATCTAGGTATGATGGGGAGAGAAGTATTGAGAATGACCCTGAGAACTCTGGCTTGAGTAACTGTGGCTGGAGATGCAATATGCTGAAAATTGGGGAAGCTGGATGAGGAACAGGTTTGGGAAAGGGAAATCAAGAGAGAGAATATTGAACAAGATGGGCTGTGGATCTGGTAATTCTTACCTTCTGAAATACTTGAGGCATGTGAAGGAATACTTTACAATTGACATATGTGAGAAGCAATACACTGTTACATGTTATTTTTGTAAATAGTTCCTTTTTTCCCCCATTCCTTTGTTTTTCATGATGGTTTTTAACCTTAACTTGTTTTTTCCTGTCTCTGCCACTTACATGTAACACTTACCAATCGTAACTTCTCTCCATGCAAGTATTTCAGTGAGATAGGAATTAATGAATCAATCTTTCTGTGTGGGGTGTGGTTGGATATAGCCACTCTAGGAATAAATATGCTGTACTCTGCCCCCCCAAAGCTGGTTGAAAATAATTTCTGTAAAATCATCTATAAATGATTTTTGATATGGAACATTTCCTTAATTTTCTAAAAAGATTTCTTGGTTATACTCGTTCATAGGAACACACTCTTCTCAGATGATCAGACACTTCATTTTCTTTCTTTTTTTTTTTTTTTTTTTTGAGACAGAGTCTCGCTCTGTCGCCCAGGCTGGAGTGCAGTGGCGCAATCTCAGCTCACTGCAAGCTCCGCCTCCCGGGTTCACGCCATTCTCCTGCCTCAGCCTCCCAAGTAGCTGGGACTACAGGCGCCCGCCACCACGCCCGGCTAATTTTTTTGTATTTTTAGTAGAGACAGGGTTTCACTGTGTTAGCCAGGATGGTCTCGATCTCCTGACCTCGTGATTCGCCTGCCTCGGCCTCCCGAAGTGTTGGAATTACAGGCATGAGCCACCGCGCCCAGCGCAGACACTTCATTTTCTAGATGAGAATGCTGAGCATCTCAGAGGTTGTCATTCACCCAAGGGTGCAGATCTTGTAACTAGTTAACAGTCAATATGTTAGAACAGTAGAACCCTAAGAATCAAAATTCTAGCCAATAATTCCTCCTATGAGACATACCATTTACTTATTGGTTTCTCTAATAAGAGAAATTCTTATGCATAATGAGAAATGAAATATATTTTATGGCTGGCCATGGTGGCTCATGCCTCTAATCCCAGTAGGTGTGAGATTTAGGAGGCCGAGGCAGGAGAATTGCTTGAGCCCAGGAGTTCGAGACCAGCCTGGGAAACATAGTGAGACTCTGTCTCTATATAATATCAAAAAATTGGCCAGGCGGCCGGGCGTGGTGGCTCACGCCTGTAATCCCAGCACTTTGGGAGGCTGAGGCAGGCAGATCACGAGGTCAGGAGATCGAGACCATCCTGGCTAACATGGTGAAACCCCGTCTCTACTAAAAATACAAAAAATTAGCCGGGTGTGGTGGCAGGCACCTGTAGTCCCAGCTACTTGGGAGGCTGAGGCAGGAGAATGGCGTGAACCCGGGAGGTGGAGCTTGCAGTGAGCCGAGATTGCGCCACTGCACTCCAGCCTGGGCGACAGAGCAAGACTCCGTCTCAAAAAAACAAAAACAAAACAAAACAAAACAAAAATTGGCCAGGCATGGTGGTGTGTACCTGTAATCCCAGCTACTCGGGAGGCTGAGGCAGGAGGATCGCTTGAACCCAGGAGGTCAGGACTTCAGTGAGCCAAGTTCTCACTGCTGCACTCCAGCCTGGACAACAGAGCAAGACCCTGTCTCAAAAGAAAAGAAAAAGAAAAAGAAATATTTTTACCAGAAATACATTTGATAAGGTAAAAATAGTTACATTATTTCTGTAAAGACTTCATATTTAAAATTGATAAGATTGATACTTTAGTCCTCAGTTCAACAAACAGTTTAGCACCTAAAACGTGCATTGTTCTAGACACTGGATATGTGAGCATGACTAAGGGATAAACTCTCCTCCCAAGCAGCTGAATGGACTGGGGAAGACAAGCATATCAAGGAATAATGTTATCTTTATGTTATACTCAAGTAGCTATAGAACAGAAGATAAATGGGGCTCACATGAAGGAGGAAATAGCTGGTTTAATCTGGAGATGTCAGGGAGGTATGTTAAGCTGTGTCAGCTGTAGACATTGGTTAGGTGCTCTTTGAACCCCTTAAAAAGAGTTCATTTTATTTTTATTTTTTAAGAAGTTCATTTTTTTAATCCCAAAGCATTAATAAGATACTTATGTGCTAAGTGATGAATGTAGTTCTGAGATTAAATATAAAACATTTAAAAAATATTTCTAGTGGAAGTGGCAACAAAATCTCTGTCTCTCTCTCTCTCACACACACACACACACACACACACACACGAGACACAGACTCTCTTCCTCGTTTTAACCTAAGTATTCTAGTTGCCATAACAACCTGATTGTCGTAGTGCATTTGCTGCTATGGTTGAGGTTGTGTCAGCAGTTCCATTATAAGCTGCAATTTTTAGGATCCTAAAATTCAGTGTCACATTCACAGACGTGACATATAAAATTCTATTTATTAATTTGATTTTGCCTCATACTTAAATCTCCAAAAGGCATTCTCCTCTCCCCCTGTGTTGAAAGAGGTTCATATATCTGGTTTGTAGGATTCTGCTTTTGTTAATTTGTGTTTTATTTCTAAAAGAAACCTCCATATCTGATCACGGTCCCTTATTTTATAAAGAGGAAGTTGAGGCTCTGAAGGGTCATCTGACAAGGCCCTTGCCTTGCCTTTTCACCCTTAGGCAAGTCATCCGACACGAATCTAGTAGTTACACACTACTGCACACATGTTGGAGTTCAGTGGCATCTTCCGCTTAGTGATCTTTTTGATTTTTGGTTAAATCTCACCATGACATGCCTTTCATTTTTTTGCATATGTGTCTCTTTGTGTATTTGATATATATCCTTTCTGCTATAATAGGATTCATTCTGTTGTCACATTCCGTGTTGTAGAAATTGGTTTATATGTCTTTCTGATCTCCACTAAACGTTTCTCCAGGGTAGACACCATGCTTTACTCATTATAATGTCTCCAGCATTTGCAGAGAAGGATCAGTTCTGCCTCTTTTCCTTCCTTGTTCTCATTCCAGTTCACCTGGTGTCTGACCTTCCTTGTTGCTTATTCTTAGTGCTTGAACCTAATGACCTGTCTTTAGAGGGATTGGGGAGTGGGCACTGGTGTGGAGAGAGGAGGGAGCCTCCCTCTGCCCCTAGGTAGAGTCTGGGGGTTCAAGAGTGTGGTGCTTGGAGGGCTGTGGCTGTGACTGAAGTGTAGGGAGTAGTGAGAGAGGTTAAAGAGGCATTAAGGGGCCTGAAGGTAGACTTGGAATGGACTTCCTGCTGAGGAATCTGAACTTTGTTTAGTAGGCAAGAGGGACCTATTGAAAGGTCATAAGCAGGGAAGTGATAGAAAGAGATTACCTAAAACTGCTGCACGTTCAGGTCCTTGAAGACTGAAATTTGTATTTAAAAAAGTATGGCATAAACAGGTAATCATTGTATCTAGTAGGAAAATGTAAGGTCAGAGAAGAGAGTAATTAATTCTGCCTTGGGTTTGATGACAGGAAGCTTTCACAAATGAGGTGATGTTTCAGCTGGATATTAAAGGGTAGCTAGGATTGCACCATGCAGGGAGGTTGGGAAGATGGAATTTTAGACGTGAGAAGCAGCTTGAGTGAAGAATCAGAGGCAAGCATATGCTTGGCATATTGGGAAAATCTTGACCCTGCTGATGTTGATGTGGTGCCAGGTCTGAGGAGACCAATGGCTTGAGAGGAGACTGGATAGGATGGGCTGAAAGCAGGTCACCAAAAGGTTTTTGGTGCCCCACTATGGAGTGAAGATTTTATGCTCTAGATAGAGAGGAGCTGTGAGCTTTAAAAAAGCAGCTAAAAGACATGAGCAGACCTATGGCATAGAGAAATAGCTCTAGCAGTTTAGAGGATGAATTGGAAAATGAGAGCTGGATGCTATTCTACCAGACCAGGTAAAATAAAGGTGCCTGTTGAACTAGGATGGTGGGATTAGAAAGAGTATAAATGGAGGATTAGGAATGAAGAAGAGGCATGTTTCAAAGGTTAATTTAGCAGATGTGATTGGCTGTATGGGGAAAAGTGTAAATTTTTCTTTTTTTTTTTCCTTTTTTCTTTCTTTCTTTTTCTTTTCTTTTTTTTTTTTTTTTTTTTTTTTTTGAGATAGGGTCTCACTCTCTTGCCCAGGCTGGAGAGCAGTGGCATGATCTGGGCTCACTGCAACCTCTGCCTCCTGAGTTCAAGTGATTCTCCTCCCTCAGCCACCTGAGTAGCTGGGATTACAGATGTGTGCTGCCATGCCTGTCTGATTTTTTTTTTTTTTTTTTGTATTTTTAGTAGAGATGGGGTTTTGCCATGTTGGCCAGGCCAGTCTTGAACTCCTGGCCTTAAGCGATCCACCCACTTCTGCCTCCCAAAGGGCTGGGACTGCAGGCGTGAGCCACAGCGCATGGTGAGAAGAAGTTTTCTTATTCAAGCGTCTAGGTGAATTATTTTGCAATTTATCAATGTAAGGAAAACAGGAGGAGAAGACAGATTTAGTTAAAGATAATATTTTGAAAAGTTCATCCACATTTTAAAATTTGGGGTATAATTTACATATAAAATGCTCAAATCCTAACAGTTTGATAAGCTTTGACAATTTATGTACACCTGTGTAACCACTTCTACAAACAAGTTATGGAATAGTGGTTCTCAATATTTAGTGTGCATCAGAAACACCTGGATGGCTTGATGGACCATAAGTTGCTACTCCCACTCAGAGTTTCAGATTTAGTAGATCTGGGGTGAGGACTGAGAATTCAACTAACAATTCCCAAGTGCCACTGGGTTCAGGGACCACACTTTGGAAACTGCTGATATAAAATACCACTGCCACTCCAGAAAGGCCCTCTTCGCCCTTTTTGCCTCTCTCCCCAGGCAATCACAGTTCTGATTTCTAGCACTGTGATTAGTTTGCCTCTTCCTGGACTGCACAAATGGAATTACTCAGTATTTGCTTATGTCTGGCTTTTTTTTTCATACAATATAATGATTTTGAGATTCCCCTATGTTGTTGCATGGGGTTTATTCCTTTTTACCTGCTGACTAGCATTCCATCATGTGACTAGATCACAATTTGTTTATCAGTTCTCCTGTTGACAGACATTTGATTCAGTTTCAATTTTGGGATATTACAAATAAAACTTGCGTGAACATTAGTATACAAGTCTTTTTGTGGTTATATGTTTTCATTTCTCTTGGGTAAATACTTAGGAGTAGGATTGTTGGGTCCTAGGGTAAATTTATGCTTAATTTTATAAGAAACTGCCAAAATAGTTTTCCATAGTGGTTGTAATGTAGTCGAATTGTGATTAAATTTTTATTGACTCTAGTGAAGATCCTAGACATCGACTATATTGAAGGACTTTTTGTCAAAGAAGAAAGGTCTCTAGTGGACAAGGAAGCTTGGCAGTGTTACCCTTTGGGATATACATATGGCTAATCAACAGTGACCATGGAACTCTTCCAAATCCTAAGAGAATTGAAATCTGTTTAGATTTTAAAAATGTAGTTCATTATTCATTCAAAGAACAGTTAATAAGCACTTACCGTGTATTAGCCGTAGAAAGGCACATGGCTCCCAGTACCGTTCCTGAGGAGCTCACAGGTAAAACAAATTATTATATTTTAAGAGGGTGCAAGGCAGTGCCTTAAATCTAAACTATCTTACTCCTGGTTTATCTGAATGTTATTTTTCCAGAAGTTCTAAATATCAGACAATGAGGACATAAACCAAAAAACCCAAAAAAACTCCAGAGCATTTCACATCACTGGGGAAAAAGATGGATTTGTCAGGAAAATGGTGTTGGTCCAAGTGGAGTTCACCATCTGGGAAAAAAATTGGGATTCAAACCTCGTATCAGGATGATGTCAACATGTGCCAAAAAGTTTAGTGCAAAACAACAACTTTAATAAAAACATTAGGACAAATCACAAACATACTCTTTTCTAATGTCAGAATAGGGAAGGTGTTTTAAAATATTGGACAAAATTCAGAAATACAGGGCTATTAAATCTGATTATCTAAAAGTGACGAATTTCTGCACGGTAAAACCCACCATAACCAAGGCCAAAAGATAAATGATTATGTGTGTGTGGGTTGGGGAGATAGGATAGTGACTCATTACAGAGAACTGGTTTCCAACATACATAATGTGTTTTAACAAGCCTGTTAAAACTGGGCAAAGGCTATGAGCAGACTGTTCACAGAAAATGAAATGCAAATGGCTCTTAAACATGTGAAAAGATGCTCAACGCACTCATAGGAGAAATGCAGATTAATTAAACTGAAATACGTATTTTCAGTTATCAGATTGACAGAGATCAGAAAGTTTGATTAGACTTTGCACTGGCAAGGGTGAGGATGCACAGTGTTGGAGAAGAAGGGCATTTCAAGTTGAGGGGAATTGGAGAAGCGGGGAGATGGAAATGGAAAAGGTAGGGTCAGCACATTAGAGCAGGACAGGTGAGCTAATGTAGGGGCAGGTGTGTTGACTTTAGCAAGGAGCGACAGCTGGCGCTCTAGTGTCATGGGAGAAGCAGGGGCACTAGATAGCTACACGTAATAACTACAAATGCTGGTCACCACGTAGGCAGACGGCCCTAAAGATAACGGCCCAAGGGAGTCACTTACCCCAAGAGGTTACATTATTCCCAGCATTTTCCATTTAAGAAAGCATTAAAATAGAATTTTTAATGGAATGAAAATTTAACACTCTTTAACAAATTATAATTTAAAGATATATTCTTCGGTTGTCTCAAATTTAATTTTTGGAGACTGTATTTGAAGATGCTGAATAAATGAAACACATCTCTACTGGTTTAGCTGCTTATTGCTATTCGTAGCTTCTCTTACAGTGAATTACGTTACATCACTGAATGCTTAGGACAAAAATGTGCAGTCATGCCTGTGTCTCCCTTTGGTTGCAAAGGTGTAGGTAGCATAAGTAACTGATTAGGAGAGAGATTAACTATTAGTGTTTAATTTTGGAAAAGTAAGTAATGCATGTAATTTAACAGAATGGTGCCTTTCTTTTTAATTCCCATCCCCCCGACATTTCTTATCTTCCTATGACTTCTGCCTCATCACTCATTTTACTTTCAGAATTCTAAAATTCATAATGCTTTTTAAAATGAAGTTACTATCATTTTTCCTGACTAGTTTAGTATTGGAGGTTAATAGATAACTGCTTGAGATACCTTTTGGTCTAGGATGTTATAATTCTGTGTGGTACAATATAGTTTTAAGCATTGTACATTGTGGATTATACCTGCAGATTTATACATATTGGGGCAAATAGAGCACCAAATATTTAATGATATTCTTGATTGCTTACATTCCTAAAAAAGAATGTAATTACATGTTCAAACCAACAAGTTAACTTGATTTACATTTTCCTTCTCACTCACAGTTTGGTTGCTATCTAGATTTTTTTTTTTTAATTTAACCCTATGCCCAAATGTGAGTCACTAAGGCAAAAGATTAAGGGAAGAAAGTACACCTAATAGAATACTTTGAATACTGACCAACAAAGATTGTATAGTATTTTCTTACAGTTAAGGTTATAGATTACATTTAAAAAAATTTAAAAAGACAATACTGTGGTGTCAGAAAGATAGTATTCTTTATGGTATCTGAAAAGCAAGCTTATTTTATATTGAATTATTGTACAGATGGGCATTATCCAAAATGTCTTGTACTCACTCCAGTGCAAAGCTGTAGAAAGATAACCATTTGGTACCTTCCGGTGGCCCTTTCAGGGACTTTTCTGGGTGGAAAATCTAATGATTGAGAAAATGTTGATATTGATAACTCAGACATTATTTATCTTAGTTAAGAAGAGTTGAGTTTGTGGGACTAGATGCAGATTGAAAAGTCTTTTTTATTTATTATACTTTAAGTTCTAGGGCACATGTGCACATCGTGCAGGTTTGTTACATATGTATACATGTGCCATGTTGGTGTGCTGCACCCATTAACTCATCATTACATTAGGTATATCTCCTAATGCTATCCCTCCCCCCTCCCCCCACCCCACGACAGGCCCCGGGGTGTGATGTTCCCCTCCCTGTGTCCAAGTGTTCTCATTGTTCAATTCCTTCCTATGGGTGAGAACATGTGGTGTTTGATTTTCTGTCCTTGTGATAGTTTGCTCAGAATGATGGTTTCCAGCTTCATCCATGTCCCTGCAAGGGACATAAAGTCATCCGTTTTTCTGGCTGCATAGTATTCCATGATGTATATGTGCCACATTTTCTTAATCCAGTTTATCATTGATGGACATTTGGGTTGATTCCAAGTCTTTGCTATTGTGAATAGTGCCACAATAAACATATGTGTGCATGTGTCTTTATGGCAGCATGATTTATAATCCTTTGGGTATATACCCAGTAATGGGATCGCTGGGTCAAATGATATTTCTAGTTCTAGATCCTTGAGGAATCGCCACACTGTCTTCCATGATGGTTGAACTAGTTTACACTCCCACCAACAGTGTAAAAGCATTCCTATTTCTCCACATCCTCTCCAGCATCTGTTGTTTCCTGACTTTTTAATGATTGCCTTACTAACTGGTGTGAGATGGTATTTCATTGTGGTTTTGATTTGCATGTCTCTGATGACCAGTGTAGATGAGCATTTTTTCATGTGTCTGTTGGCTGCATAAATGTCTTCTTTTGAGAAGTATCTGTTCATATCCTTTGCCCACTTTTTGATGGGGTTGTTTGATTTTTTCTTGAAAATTTAAGTTCTTGAAAGTTTAAGTTCTTTGTAGATTCTGGATATTAGCCCTTTGCCAGATAGGTAAATTGCAAAAATTTTCTCCCATTCTGTAGGTTGCCTGTTCACTCTGATGGTAGTTTCTTTTGCTGTGCAGAAGCTCTTTAGTTTAATTAGATCCCATTTGTCTGTTTTGGCTTTTGTTGCCATTGCTATTGGTGTTTTAGTCATGAAGTCCTTGCCCATGCTTATGTCCTGAATGGTATTGCCTAGGTTTTCTTCTAGGCTTTTTATGGTTTTAGGTCTAACATTTAAGTCTTTAATCCATCTTGAAATAATTTTTGTATAAGGTATAAGGAAGGGATCCAGTTTCAGCTTTCTACATATGGCTAGCCAGTTTTCCCAGCACCATGTATTAAATAGGGAATCCTTTCCCCATTGCTTGTTTTTGTCAGGTTTGTCAAAGATCAGATGGTTGTAGATGTGTGGTGTTATTTCTGAGGCCTCTGTTCTGTTCCTGGTCTATATCTCTGTTTTGGTACCAGTACCATGCTGTTTTGGTTACTGTAGCCTTGTAGTATAGTTTGAAGTCAGGTAGCCTGATGCCTCCAGCTTTGTTCTTTTTGCGTAGAATTGTCTTGGCAATGTGGGCTCTTTTTTAGTTCCGTATGAACTTTAAAGTAGTTTTTTTTTTTAATTCTGTGAAGAAAGTCATTGGTAGCTTGATGGGGATGGCATTGAATCTATAAATTACCTTGGGCAGTATGGTCATTTTCATGATATTGATTCTTTCTATCCATGAGCATGAAATGTTCTTCCACTTGTGTGTGTCCTCTTTTATTTTGTTGAGCAGTGGTTTGTAGTTCTCCTTGAAGAGGTCCTTCACATCCCTTGTAAGTTGTATTCGTAGGTATTTTATTCTCTTAGTAGCAATTGTGAATGGGAGTTCACTCATGATTTGGCTTTCTGGTCTGTTATTGGTGTATAAGAATGCTTGTGATTTTTGCACATTGATTTTGTATCCTGAGATGAAAAGTCTTATTTTCTTTTCTTTTTTTTTTTTTTTTTTTTTTTGAGACGGAGTCTTGCTCTGTCACCCAGGCTGGAGTGCAGTGGCGTGATCTTGGCTCACTGCAAGCTCCGCCTCCCGGGTTCACGCCATTCTCCTGCCTCAGCCTCTCCAAGTAGCTGGGACTACAGGCGCCTGCCACCATGCCCAGCTAATTTTTTTTATTTTTATTTTTAGTGGAGACGGGGTTTCACTGTGGTCTGGATCTCCTGACCTCGTGATCCTCCCGCCTTGGCCTCCCAAAGTGCTGGGATTACAAGCATGAGCCACCGCGCCCGGCCGAAAAGTCTTATTTTCTAATATAAATGTTGGGATGCTTAGGGATCTCTGTGTTGTTGAAATGAAGTGTTTGTTTGTTTTTTTTCTTTAGCCCCTTGTGGACAAGGGTGTATGACCTGTCCAACTTGGTGTTTTGGGCATATGTAGGTGTCTTCCTATTGTGCCCTATTAGGCATTCAAACATACTTATTGGTTGATTGAGAAATTCTTGTCCACGCTGTTTTCCTCAGTTGGATAGTTTCAGTTCCACATCTAGTTCAACAATCTCAGAAGATTAGGTAAAATTGTGTAGTTATTAAAAAAATGCATATTTAATATCTGTTTTTTTCATTTATGTTGTTTTGGGAGCCAGTTTTTAAAAAAGACGTAATACTCTTTCATTATTTATGCAGTTTCCTATCTTTTTGGAGAATCATTGTAATTTTTTTGCCATTGAGTATGTTGGTATCTGACTCAGAAAGGGAAGAAATACTGAAATTACAGTGGATGAGACTTAATTTCTCATTTCCTGCTAACCAAGTTACTACAGGTGTACCAATTATGGGCAAGCATCTATCTAGACAGATAAAGTAGGATAGATTTAGGAGTCATCTTCTAATGGTTTGGTATATTGGTATATTGCTCTCTTTGCTAATGCTTTGCCTCCTCCAACTCCCTCTATCTGTACCTTTGAACCTGGAGTGATTTTTTTTCCCTTTTTGATGTGGAAGACAGGCTGACTTATCTTGCTATTGAAGATAATATCATTTCCACCCATTTGTGAGCTGCTGTTATCTATATATCCACCTTGGTGCAGATTTATTTCTAAAGCTAGACCAGACCGAATTTTGTTCTAAAATATATCTTTTGTTACTGCAACCACATAAACCCTGAATAATCTATACATCTTGCTATTGAAATCAAATGGATTTTTGAGCTCTAGAGCTCTGCTTACTTGGGTGTGGATGGTGCATTGTGTGTGGTAAGTATTTAGCAAATTAATGTTTGGCCTTGGTCTTATCCAGCTTTCCAGATGGAGTTGGGAGTGATTTCTCTGAGAAATAGAAGCATCTTCTCAGTAAAGATACATTTTTACTTTGAGTCTATTTATCAAACTTTCCTCTGTGCTAGTATGGTCTTTCCTAAACAATTTCTTCTTATCATTATTTTATATTCATTATGTGTGTGATGTTGTGTTAATAGACATGGTTCTGTAACTTAGAAAGTAGCCTTTACCTCCATCTTCTACCTTATTTGTTTGCCTTCAAGGAGACAGGTTTGATGAAAATGGAAGAGTGTGGGCTAAGGTATAATGAGATTTGTTAGAGGAGGGAAAGGGGAATGAAAGAAGGAATTTTTTTATTTTGGATGGCTAATAAATTGCATTTTTTTATTATACTTTAAGTTCTAGGGTACATGTGCACAATGTCCAGGTTTGTTACATATGTATACATGTGCCGTGTTGGTGTGCTGCACCCATTAACTCGTCATTTACATGAGATATATCTCCTAATGCTATCCCTCCCCCCTCCCCTCACCCCACGACAGGCCCCGGTGTGTGAAATGAAGGAATTTTTGAAGGCTGGTTTAGACTTTTTGGTTCTGGGAATAATGTCTAGAAGTATTAAATTGACATGGTCAAACTATTAATTGTTAATAAATTATTTTAGAAATACTGTGAGGAATGTTTTGAAGGAAGTATAGCCTGAGAAACTAAAAAATACTTGACCTCCCTCCCATGCACAGGCCTTTATAAAGGTTTTGGTGCTGCGCATAGGAATGCTACACAGGCTTTTCAAGATCTGGCCTTGGCTGAAGTCTCCTGCCACCTCTCATAAGTTCACCCTTGTGGGTTTGTTTTCTTCCTCACCCCGCTCTCCTCTTCCCTCCTCTCCCCTTCCTCCCACCCTCTCTCCCTTCCTTTCCTTCCTTCTCTTTCTTTTCTTTCTTGACAGGGTATCACTCTGTTGCCCAGGCTGCAGTGCAGTGGTGCAATCACAGCTCACTGCAGCCTCAGAGCTCCTGGGCTCTGGTGATCCTCCTGCCTCAGCCTCATGAGTGGCTGGGACTACAAGCATGAGCCACCCTGCCTTGCTAATTATTATTATTTTCTGTAGAGACAGGGTCTCGTTATGTTGCCCAGGCTGGCCTTGAACTGCTGGCCTCAAGCTGTTCTCCTGCCTTGGCCTCCCAAAGCGCTGAGATTACAGGTGTGAGCCACTGAGCCCAGCCAGAAATTACTTTAGAAATACTTTGAAGAATGTTTTGAAGCAAGTGGAGCCTAGGAGACTAAAAATTATTTGCCTCTTTCCGACATGCAGGCCTTTATAAAGGCTTTGGTGCTGTAGGTAGGAATGCCACACAGGCTCTTCAAGATCTTGCTTTGGCTTTAGTTTCCTCCCACCTCTCACAAGTTCACCCTGGTGGGTTTTTTCCTTGATGTCTTTCTTTTTTTCCTCTCAGCTTATTGAGGTATAATTGACACATACAAACTGTATCTATTTAAGGTGTACAATGTAATTATTTGATACTTGTATACATAGTGTAATGATCACCGATCAAGTTAACACACCCTTCACTATGTATGTGTGTGGTGAGAATACTAAGATCAACTCTTAGAAAATTTTAATACAGTAATATTAACTGTAGTTACTTTTCTGTGTATTAGATCTCCAGAACTTACTCAAAACTGAACAGTTTGTACCCTTTGACCAGCATCTCCCCATTTCCCTCACACTCCAGCTTCTGGCAACTACTGTTCTACTCTCTACTTCTATGGGTTTGACTCTTAGTCCACATATAAGTGAGATCATACAATATTTGTCTTGCTGTGCCTGGCTTATTTCACTTAGTATAATATCCTCCAGGTTCATCCACATTGTTGCAAATAGCAGGCTTTCCTTCTTTTTTATGGCTAAATAATATTCCATTGTGTATATATATCGCATTTTCTTTATTCATTTATCCCTTGATAGACGCTTAGGTTGATTCCATATCTTGGCTATTGTGAATAGTGCTGCAGTGAACATGGGAGTGCAGGTATCTTTTCGAGATATTGATTTCATTTTGGCCTTATACCCAGAAGTGGGATTGCTGGATCATATGGTAGTTCCCGTTTTAATATTTTGAGGAACCGCCATCTGTTTACCATAATAGCTGTACCAATTATCTTTTGGCTTATTTTAAAAAACAACTTTATTGAGATATAATTTACATATCATTAAATTTACTCATTTTAAGAGTATAATTCAGTGATTTCTTCATAAATTCAGAAAATCATGCAACATCTCCCCAGTCTAATTTTACAATGTTTCCATCACCCAGAAAAAAAACCTTGTGTCCATTTGCAGTCACTTCCCCTTCCCACACCCAGCCTCAGGCAACTACTAATCCACTTAAAAAATTTATGCATAATAATTATACGTATTTATGGCATATAGTTGATATTTTGATGCATACAATGAATAATGATCAAATCAGGGTAATTAGGATATCCATCACCTCAAACATTAACAATTTCTTTGTGTAGAGAACATCCCAAATCTTCTAGATATTTTGAAATATAGCATAAATTAATGATAACTATAGACCTTCTACTGTGCTGTTGAACATTAGACTTATTCGGCTGGGTGTGGTGGCTCACGTCTGTAATCCCAGCACTTTGGAGGCCGAGGCAGGCGGATCATCAGGTCAGGAAATCGAGACCATCCTGGCTAACACGGTGAAACCCCGTCTCTACTGAAAAAATACAAAAAATTAGCTGGGCATGGTGGCGGGCGCCTATAGTCCCAGCTACTTGGGAGGCTGAGGCAGGAAAATGGCATGAACCCAGGAGGCGGAGCTTGCAGTGAGCCGAGATTGTGCCACTGCATTCCAGCCTGGGCGACAGAGCAAGACTCTGTCTCAAAAAACAAAAACAAAAACAACAACAATAAAACAAGAACATTAGACTTAATTCTTTCTATATAACTGTATATTTGTATCTGTTAACTGACCTCTCTTCATCTTCCTCTTCCTGCCATCCTTCCCAGCCTCTGATAATCATCATTCTATTATCTCCCTCCATGAGATCAACTTTTAACTCCCACATATGAGTTTGAGAACATGTGATATTTGTCTTTCTATGCCTGGCTTATTTTACTTAGCATAATGACACCCAGTCCTATCCATGTTGCTGCAAATGACAGGATTTCATTCTTTTGATGGCTGAATAATATTCCACTCTGTATCTGTGCCACATTTTCTTTATTCATTCATCTGTTGGTGGACACTTAAACTGATTTCATATCTTGGCTATTGTGGATAGTGCCACAGGAAACATGGGAGTGCAGATAGCTCTGATTTCTTTTTCTTTTGGTTTTTTTTTTTTTTGGTCTTGTTGGGGGCAGTGAAGCCAGCTTGCTTCTATGCCACCATTTTGGAACCAAAAGTCTTTCCTTTCCTTTGGATATAATCCCAGCACTGGGATTGCTGGATCATATGGTAGGTCTGTTTTTAGTTTTTTTGAGGAACCTCCATACTATTTTCCATAGTGGCTACAGTTAATCTGCATTGACAGGCCCGAAGTCATCAACAGTATACCAGAGATTCCCTTTCTCCACATTCTTCCCAGCCTCTGTTATTTATTTTTGATAAAAGCCATTTTATCTGAGGTGAGACAATATCTCCATTGTGGTTTTGATTTGCATTTCCCTGATGATTAGAGATGTTGACTATTTTTTCATATACCCGTTGGCCATTAGTGTGTCTTCTTTTGAGAGATGATTATTCAGATAATTTGCCTGTGTCGTAATTGGATTATTTATTTATTTTTGGTGTTGAGTTGAGTTCCTTATATATTGTGGCTATTAGTCCCTTGTCAGATGTATAGTTTACAAATAGTTTCTCTCATTCTGTAGGTTGTCTCTTCACTCTGTTGTTTCCTTTGCTGTGTGAGGCTTTTTAGCTTGATGTCATCTGATTCTACTTTAATGATAGCAAACTACTTAGACTTTCCTGAGCCTCTTTCATGGCTCTTTGCCCTTTTACCAGCCATTTTATCTGTTTTCCCCCAATCAGCTTTTCCTTTCTCCTTAAAGAATCTCATCAATCCTCATTTTTTCCCTGAGACTTTTCCTGGTGCCCATTTCAGCCAGTCAACCCTTCCTTTTTGTGTACCATCTCTCTACCGTGGAGTCGTGTTCTTACAAGGATTTTAATAACTTGTTGAGATATCTGTCTCTTAGGATTTTTGAACTCCCCAGTTGCAGGGGGGAGTGCCTTTCATCTTTGAGGTCCTCCCAGCACTTAGCAGGATACTTGGCACGTAGCATGACATTAAGAACTGTTTGTTAGGCAGGGCACAGTGGCTCATGCCTGTAATCCCAGCACTTTGAGAGACTGAGGCAAGCGGATCCCAGGAGTTCAAGACCAGCCTGGCCAAGATGGTGAAACCCCATCTCTACTAAAAATACAAAAAAAAAAAAAAAAAATGCGTAGTGGCGGGCAGCTGTAGTCCCAGCTACTCAGGAGGCTGAGGCAGGAGAACCGCGTGAACCTGGGAAGCGGAGGTTGCAGTAAGCCAAGATCGCGCCATTGCACTCTAGCCTGGGCAACAAGAGCAAAACTCCGTCTCAAAACAAAAAAAACCCAACTGTTTGTTGAAATGAGTTGAATTGAATTGTCATATTTAAAAACCTTCAAAAGTTGGCCAGGCACGGTGGCTCACACCTGTAATCCCAGCACTTTGGGAGGCCAAGGTGGGTGGATCCCTTGAGGTCAGGAGTTCGAGACCAGCCTGGCCATCATGATGAATCCCATGTCTCGACTAAAAATACAAAAGTTAGCCGGACGTGGTGATGGGCACCTGTAATCCCAGCTACTTGGGAGACTGAGGCAGGAGAATCGCTTGAACCCAGGAGGTAGAGGTTGCAGTGAGCCGAGATTGCGCCACTGCATTCCAGCCTGGGCAACAGAGTGAGACTCTGTCTTAAAAACAAATAAACAAACACCTTCAAAAACCATACCTTATTTTATCCTTTATCCTATGCATCCTTGGGTTCTCAAACTCCTGCTGTAGTGTTTGTGAGTGACACAGTAATGACTTCTTTGTCTTACATTTTTAGTATCTTTATTTAGGTATCTAAATATTGAGATATTTATTAAAAGATACTAACACTTATTAAAAAGTATTGTTACTTTATTTTTATGCTTCCTTGCATCTTTAAAATACTGATGCTCTTTAGACACTTAGATATTTAAATTTTACTTTTAAAATATAAAAAATAGGCTGGGCGTGGTGGCTCATGCTTGTAATCCCAGCACTTTGGGAGGCCGAGGTGGGTGGATCACAAGGTCAGGAGTTCAAGACCAGCCTGGCCAAGATAGTGAACCCCCGTCTCTACTAAAAATACAAAAATCAGCTGGGCGTGGTGGTGGGTGCCTTTAATTCCAGCTATTCAGGAGGCTGAGGCAGAGAATTGCTTGAACCTGGGAGGCGGAGGTTGCAGTGAGCCGAGATCATGCCACCGGCACTCCAGCCTGGGAGACAGCCAGACTCCATCTCAAAAAAAAAAAAAAAAAAGAAAAAAGAAGACATTGTTTGATATTCTCATAAATATGTTGGATGTTTTCAGAGATAGCATGTGGTCTCAGATGAAGATCTAATTATATATATACTTCAGTGTGTTTACACTTATAGTTTGAAAAGATTTTTAATGCCATTCTTGAAAAACCTTTAAAGCAGAATTGTTTATGTATTTTCTACCTAGTAGAAATCTATTGCTGTAATATTTTCCATCCATTACAGACATGGCATAGCCATAATTTTTGTTTCAAATGACTGTTTCAAAGGGAGTCTGAGGGATGATACCACTCGGTTAAATTACTTATTTAATTATAGTTGACCCTCTGTATCTGAAGGTTCTGCATCCACAGATTCAGCCAACAGCAGATTAAAAATATTTTTAAAAACTCAAAAGATAAAAATAATATAAAAATATGGTAAAACTATTTACATAGCGTTTATGTTGTATTAATTATTATAAGTAATCTAGAGGTGATTTGAAGTGTACAGGAGGATGTTGTATGTTACATCCAAATACTTCACCATTTTATATCAGGGACTTGAGCATCCACAGATTTTGGTATCCTCAGGGGTTCTGGAACCAACCTCTCCCTCCCTGGCCACCTGCCTCTTATATGGTAGGATGACTGGATGTGGTCCCCAAACGCATCTGCGTATTACAGATGTTTCTATTTTCCTTATCTTTTTCTCTCAGTCTCTCATGATGGTTTTTCACTTTTCCTATTCATTGGTTGGGGTTTACCTCTCAGTTTTCAAGGAATTAAAACACTAGGAGTACCCCGTTTGGCTTTTCTCTTCCTCATGCTGGGAGCATTCGTTGTTTGGTTTTTGCCCACACCGATCTGCAACAGAGGCATATGAGTCTGTCTGGAAGCCAGCATTTTCTGTCTGTGGTATCCCAGGGTTAGATGGGAAAGGAATCTTGGAGAGGCTGGAGGCTTCCGCTTGACTTTGGTCACCCTCTACTTTATCTCCCTGTTTCCGGTGGAGCCCCCTCCACCTCTTCCACCAGTTATGCTTGGGGTCCCTGCATCCAGAGTTTCTCTAATTCCATGGCCCTAACCTGTCTACAGATGAGAACCACCTGGGGAAATTGTGAAACTGCTGACAACCAGCCACACCTCATACCAATCAAACTTCAAATCAGAAACTCTGGTGGGACTCGTGAGTGTTTTAAAGCTCTCCAGGTGAGTCCAATGTGCAGCTGAGCAGAGGAATCATTGCTCAGATTGCTCCTCCCGTGACCGAGCCCGCACTACATCTGTGACTTCTCTGCTGCCCTTTTACTCTTGCCTAACTGCTCCCCGCAACCACAGCTACTTTGCTGTACCCTCTTTAATTATGCGTCCATCCTGAGGTATGTGCACCTGCTGCTCTCTGTCTGGAGGGCTCTTTCCCTTGTCCTGTGCATCACTCACTTCTCCTTCCTTTCAGGATTCTGCTCTGTAGCAAAAACTGCACCACGGTTCTTACCCCCTGGCCTGCTTCCTCTTGCACCATAGCAGTCATGACATCTGAGCTAACACAGATCCTCTTGCTTGTGGTTCCCCGATAGAATGTAAGTTCCGTGAGGGCAGGACTAAGCTTTGTTCCCTTGGAGATTTCTGGGCATCTAGAACTGAGCCTGGCATCCGGGAATTTGCTTGCTGGATTATCAGTTGAATGAATTTCTATAGAGATTTTCTGCTGGTATTGGAAGGAGTGTTATGTGATTTATTGTGTTGGACAGGAGATGAGGGGGAGTGACTAACTGCTCTTTCTGAGATTTTTCAGCCCTACCTATGCCTCCTTTGCCTGAGCCTTTATTTTGGGCTGTTTTTCTAAGGTTCACATTACTAGGGCTGCCAAGTCAGTTTTGGCCACTGTCATATCTTCTCTTTGTCCTTAGAGATTTATGCTTCCAAAATGTATATATCTTTAACACTTATTTGAGTATTCGGGAGGAAGTACAGGTAACATTTGTATTCCATCCACTCTGTTTAACCAGAAGCTGGGCCCTTCATTACTTCCTCCTCAGTTCACACACAGATTAATTTCTTCCATGAATTTATTGAATACTGACTATGTGCCAAACACTAAGAATAAAATATACAGTTCCTGCTCTTACTGAGGTTAGTAAACGGTGAATTTGGATGAAAAGAGTCAGGAATTCTTTTTATTATTCTTGCGATATTTCTGTAAGTTTGAAATTATTTAAAAATAAATATTTTCGGGCCGAGGGAGGTGGCTCACGCTTGTAATCCCAGCACTTTGGGAGGCCAAGGTGGGCGGATCATGAGGTCAGGAGATCGAGACTATCCTGGCCAACATAGCGAAATCCTGTCTCTACTAAAATACAAAAAAATTAGCCGGGTGTGGTGGTGTGCATCTGTAGTCCCAGTTACTCAGGAGGCTGAGGCAGGGGAATCACTTGAACTCGGGAAGTGGAGGTTGCAATGAGCCGAGACTATGCCACTGCACTCCAGCCTGGTGACAGAGTGAGACTCTGTTTCCAAAAAAACCCAAAAAACAAAAAACAAAACATTTTCTAAGAGTGCACCAAGCAGACCCACAAAATCATGAAGAGCCTCCTGTGCCATGCCAGAGATCCTGAAGGCTCTGTGAGCCATTAAAGGTTTTAAGCAGGGGAGTACTATAAATTTTGGAATGAAGAAAAATTAACTCTGAGTAGAAACTAGGATGAGTTCAGGGCATCAAGACTGGAGGAAGGCATACCAGGTAGGAGGCTTTGTAATCAGAAATGATGAAGGCCTCAGATGAGACACTTATGGTGGAGAAAAGCAGCTTTTCCCATAATGCCCATTTTATCAGATTCCCTTGGAGGGAAAGCTTTTTCTGTGGTAACATGACTAGCCATTATTAAGGGAAGTGGGCTTGTTCTTACAAGCGAAATGTCTCTTGTGGTTGTACCCAGAGACAAAGTAGTAGGATCTATGACAAGATTGACATTGCAATAAACAGAGAGACCCACCAGAAAGTAGCTTGGCTTATTGCCATTCAGGGAACAGTTCTGTGTGATTACAGACATTGCTCAGAACTGAATTCATCTGGTCTGGTGGATGCAATGCTGGAATCTGTACTAATAAATTTTTTGTAGTTATCTCACCCATAAATTTTCTGTTTCATTGGATAGCCTGTGCTCATTGCTGTGGAGAGTCTGTGCCTGGTATGCCAAGCTAACATGTACCTTAAGAACTTTCTATATATCTGCTTTAATGGAAAGACATTTCTATCATTTTTACTTCAAGGTTTTCTCTTTTTACAAAAGAACTTTTGGTGGTTTTTTTTTTTTTTCGAGAGTGAGTCTTGCTCTGTCGCCCAGGCTGGAGTGCAGTGGTGCAATCTCGGCTCACTGCAAGCTCCACCTCCCGAGTTCACGCCATTCTCCTGCCTCAGTCTCCCGAGTAGCTGGGACTATAGGCGCCCGCCACCACGCCCAGCTAATTTTTTGTATTTTTAATAGAGACGGGGTTTCACCATGTTAGCCAGGATGGTCTCGATCTCCTGACCTCGTGATCCACCTGCCTCGGCCTCCCAAAGTGCTGGGATTACAGGTGTGAGCCACTGTGCCCGGCCTGGTTGAGTGTTTTTTAAAAAATTTATGTTGATTTCCATCCCACACGCAGGTATTGTTCTTTGTGCTTAACATTATGGAAACTTTGTCCAGAGAAACTTCAGTTTGGAGAAGTCCACTTTTCCTCCTACAATTTAGCAGATAATTGAGGAGAACTGTGAAACTGATCAATTCACTGGACACATTATAGTTGCTAGCACTGAACTAGGTCTTGTGGGTTTCTCTGATCTGCTCAGGGACAGGGATCATGGCCTAATTAATTTCTATATTCTTCTTCAGTTACCACAGTATACTTGCTTGTTTCATAAATGTTTGTTGAATTGAGCAGGGGATGTGAGAGAAGTAAAGGCATTGTTCAGTGATCACATTCAGACTTATGTGGGTCTTTTAGGCAACTTTATTCAGTAGGTTCCTGTTGGATGTTGGCAAAATATAGTACTATCAGTCTTACTTGAAGATTTGAAACAAATGAATTAATTAAAAACATTTTTAAAAATTGTGACTAGGCCAGGTGTGGTGGCTCATGCCTGTAATCCTGGCCCTTTGTGAGGCTGAGGAGAGAGAATCACTTGAGCCCAGGAGTTCGAGAACATAGCAAGACCCTGTTTCTAAAAATAAAAAAGTATATAAAATAAATTGTGATAAAAAAACACAACATAGAATTTACCATGGTAACGACTTTTTTTTTTTTTTTTTTTTTTTTTTTTAAGACGGAGTCTTGCTCTGTCACCCAGGCTGGAGTGCAGTAGTACAGTCTTAAGTCACGGCAACTTCTGCCTCATGAGTTCAAGTGACTCTTCTGCTGCAGCTTCCCAAGTAGCTGGGATTATAGGCGTGCGCCACCACACCTAGCTAATTTTTTGTATTTTAGTTTCACCATGTTGGCCAGGCTAGTCTCAAACTCCTGACCTCAAGTGATCCACCCACCTCGGCCTTCCAAAGTGTTGGGATTACAGGTATGTGCCCAGCCTATTGTAACAATTTTTAATTGTACAGTTCCATAGAGTTAAGTCTAGAATTTGTTCATCTTGCATATCAGAAACTCTGTATTATACAATATCTCCCTTGTTTGCCCTGCCTCCCAGCCCCTGACAGCCTTCATTGTACTTTCTATATTTATGAATTTGACTACTTTAGATACCTCATATAAATGGAATAATATAGTATTTGTCTTTTAGTGACTGGCTTATTTCACTTAGTAATTATGTCCTCAAGGTTCATCCATGTTGTAGCATGTGACAGGATTTCCTTCCTTTTGAAGGCTGAATAATGTTCCATAGTGTATATATACCACATTTTGTTTATCCATTCAACAGACACTTGGGTTGCCTCTACCTCTTGGCTATTGTGAATTGGGCTGCTGTGAACATGAGTAGGCAAATACCCCTTCAAGATCCTGCTTCCAGCTCTTCTGGATAAATACCCAGAAGCAGGATTGCTGGATCATATGGTAGCTCTATTTTGAATTTTTTGAGGAACTTCCATACTGTTTTCTATAGCAGTTGCACCATTTTACAGTCCCAGTAACAGTGCACTTTCTCTGTGTTCTTGCCAACATTCACTTTTATTTTGCTGTTAAAAAATGTGTTACGGTGTTGAATCTACATTCTGAATGAATGTTAAAGGTAAAACAGAAGGCTTCAAATAAATCATGATTTTTGTGGCAGATCTAATGAAAGGAATATAGAACTTTTGATAAGTCCTAAATGATAAAAGAAATCCTCAGGATATTGTAATTGAGAAGAATTCATGCACATATATAAAGATAAAAAAACTTTGGCCGGGCGCAGTGGCTCACGCCTGTAATCCCAGCACTTTGGGAGGCTGAGGTGGGCGGATCACGAGGTCAGGAGATCGAGACCATCCTGGCTAACACTGTGAAACCCTGTCTCTACTAAAAATACAAAAAAATTATCCGGGCATGGTGGTGGGCGCCTGTAGTCCTAGCTACTCAGAAGGCTCAGGCAGGAGAATGGCGTGAACCCAGGGGGCGGAGCTTGCAGTGAGCGGAGCCCGCACCACTGCACTCCAGCCTGGGCGACAGAGTGAGACTCCATCTCAGAAAAAAAAAATAAAATAAAAAAGATAAAAAACTTCTTCTCAAAGCGGCATGTCACCAAATACAACTTCATTTAAACACTTAGTACCATAGTTGTT